>NC_000071.6:140538172-141738172 GCF_000001635.26 Mus musculus | reverse complement strand
ACCCACACATTAGAGCTGTGAGGCCTTCAAAGGGCCTCACACTATAAATGTCTGACTCAAAGCAAACATTCAAAAACTGGCCTCTTCTTGCTTTTGTGGGGTGTCACTGTATGGCAACATCCCAGAAGAATTAAAATTGAGTCTCTGTCCTGTGTGAGCTGGGAATACTTAGTCACATGACACATGTCTAATGTGTGCAAGGCCCTGTGCTCTATCTCATGCTAAAACAAAACAATCTCTGGCCCCATAATGCTGGCTTCCTTCTACAGGATTCCAGAGTTTCCTGGGACAACATATCAAGATCAAAGGCTGAGGAGCACAGACTTGGGAAATCGGCTGCCCTGTCTAGCTCTTTCTTCTAAACATGTGTGTCTAGCAACTCCCTGCTTGGGCTTCTTGGTTAGAAAGAAAGCAGAGGAGTACTCTGGAGGCTTCTGGGAGCACGGTGCATGTAAAGCAGAGGAGTACTCTGGAGGCTTCTGGGAGCACGGTGCATGTAAAGCAGAGGAGTACTCTGGAGGCTTCTGGGAGCACGGTGCATGTAAAGCAGAGGAGTACTCTGGAGGCTTCTGGGAGCACGGTGCATGTAAAGCAGAGGAGTACTCTGGAGGCTTCTGGGAGCACGGTGCATGTAAAGCATTTGGACCTGAGCAGTGGTATGTGTTAGGTATTGATCATTTTGCTTTGTGTCAGATCAAATAAGCAACTGCAATGTCAAAAGAATGGAAGATCAGTCTGAGAAATGGCTGGGTGTGGTAGCTCACATCTCCAGCACCACCACCTGGGAGGCTGAGGCAGAGGCAGAGGCAGAGGGATAGCCACAAGTGATAGAGGAAAAGGGGAGAAGGAGGAGAGAGAGAGGGAGAGAAGAAGAGTGATAGATTATACTCCAGTACAATTACCAAACTGCAAATAACTGTACTGGAGTATAATCTATCCTCTAGAGGCTATCCCCGTGGAGTCAGTTGGCTTGTTTTGAAATAGGTTATATTCAGTCTGCTCTCTCCCCACCTGCCTCCCAGGCCTATGCACACAGGTCAGTCACAGAGTGCCCAGGTGCTACCCCCACTTTCCTCCCAGCAGGCTCCACTAGACACCTCTCTGGCATACAGGTGCCACGCCCTTTCCTCTCCTTGAAAACAGATCTCCCTAGGGGCCTGGTCTACCCAAATTCAGTTTCCCAAATAGATAGGGTAGTTTTCTGCTTCCTGTCTCTCCTGGTTTCACAGGAGCTGCCCTACTGAGAGCACTCATAGACACCAAGGCCACTGCTTCTCCTTTGTGGCCAGCAGATGGGCCACTTTGCAATGTATTTCAGAGGAATAAGAGCCTGCTCTGCAGAATTAAAAAGCACTCATTTATGTGTGTGTGTGTGTGTGTGTGTGTGTGTGTGTGTGTGTGTGTGTGTGTGTTGCTCACAGAGCATATGCAGAAGCTACAGGAAGATGTCCAGTGTCCAGCTTGACTAGTCTCCATTTTATTTCCTTAAGACAAACATTAGATCCCAAACCAGAGGCTGCTCAGGTCCCATCTACAGCTGGGGCTCCCCTCACGTCTCATAGACACATGTCTATAGACAGGCGCTAGGCTGATGGACTTCCATGCTATCAGGGGCTGGTAGTGGCATATACTCTGTATGATGGATACACATTAACTCAACAGGCCCCCTCTTCCCACTGTCCTATAGCGTCACTATCACATACTCCTTCTGAAAGGGAAGACCCCTATCACCTGTCATGCAGGGAATCAGAGAGTCTGACTGCAGAGCGTCTGGTATGAGACACTCGTCAACTACATGGTGAGGAACCTCCCATTCCTCTGAAGCCTATAAGGAACCTCCACCAAGGGTGCAGAGTGTGATAGTCTGGAAAAATAAAGCATTCTAGCTTCAGAGAGCTCGCCCGAGCTGCCATTCGCATCTCTTGGGATAAGCAATAAGGTAATGCAGTTTTCAATTAATGATGATAGAATCATTTTCTAGATATCAAAAACAAACAAACAAACAAACAAACAAACAAACAAACAGACACCTTTCCAGGGGCATGAATTTCAAAAGTGCTCTGAGAAAAGCAGACAGTAGTTCGTTTACTTAATATCAGCGAACACAGACGAAACATGAGACCATAAATAGCTAGTGATGTCCTCTATACATCAAGATTGGACTTTGTTACGTCATGCAAGATGCTGATCTGTAACCAGCTTGTCTGGAAGGACCAGGATGCTCTGGAGAGACACTGGGCTGCTCCCTTTAGCTATCAGATTATTGAGATAATGGACTTGGAGCTGGAATTTCCCTATGAAGAAGGCTGCAACCCAGTGTGAATCAGAGGATGAGCCTGCCCCTGGAAAGAGACTTATGCATCCTTGGAGCACCTTGCAGGAGAGACTAGAGCTGAGACAAGGATGGGCCAGTGATGGGCAGCCAAGTTACAAACAGCTAAGGCTCTCTATTAAACCTGAACCTTAGGCCAGGCCTGCAGGACAGACTTGGTGTCAAGACTTTCTCCTCGATCCTCTTTGCAGTGTGGGCATCTTGCATACATTTTCTGGTTCCACTTTTTTACTATATTTTGGCTTTTAAATAGGCTTTTCCAAGGGCGGGTGGCTGAGCCTGGTTTGGAAGGGAGACCAGGGCAGAGACTCTGACCCCTCAGTCTGGCAATAAAACCTCCACTGTAAAGTCTACCCATTACTGAATGTTCTGGCCAAGCAGACAGGAATGCTATCTGATGGGAAAATGCCATTTTTAAATGTAAACAATATTCTTAGTAGAATCGTGTCCTAACAAAGCAAGTGTCGTTCTGTACACAGGGATGTGAGGGTGCCTGGGGTCTGATTCTGGAGGACACAGAGAATAAACTCACTGCCGTTAAATACCACCCCTTTACCCACTAATACTTAATAATGTCGCTCATACGCTCCTGAAATGAAGCTCACAGGTAAAACAAGCAGCCTTTACTATGATTTTGAAAAAAATCAATGCAATACTCTTAACAGGATATAAAGAAGAAATAAAAGAAAGCAATTTGTAATGACTTGGCACTTCCATATGTAAATTCCTAGCTGACTACACTGGAAGCATAATGAAGTTGTCAGAGACTCGAACCATCTTATAATAAATATGCCTGGATGTGGAAATAAGAGAAGATTAAAAGCCATTTTCTGTGTAAGTAGGGGAGACGAAAGAGCAAGCAGAGGTGCGGGTAGATGCCAGCATGGAACATGAGTTAGAAGAGAAGGGAGAGGCCATCGCTGGGCACAGAGGCACAGATGAGTCTGTTAAGCACAACGTTGAGCAAAAGAAGTCAAACACACAGAGTTCGGTCTTCGTGACAGTGTGTATATGAGATGCTCCCAAGTCAGAGTGACAGTCACCCTTGGGGGACAGTGACAGGATGGTGAATGACTCTCACAGCTTGATCTAGGTGGCATCTCCACATGTGTGCACATTAAGCAGTTCATTGACTCTGGGTATTCCGATGATCGGATGTTATTTATTGATTAGAAGGCATACACATGATGAGGCTGGCGAGAAGGCTCTGAGGCCGAGCGCACTTGCTGCCCATGCAGAGGATCTGGGTTTGGTCCCTAGCACACACACTGGCCCACAACTATGGCCTATGACTCCGGTTCTAGGAGGTCCAATGCCTATGGCCTTCAAGAGCAGCTATATTCACATTTTAAAAATAAGTGAACTTTAAAAAAAAATGATAATGATAAGTGGCTCAGTGGTCAGTGCTGGCCTAGAATGAAGGAAACCTTGAGTTCCATCCCAAGCACCAGATAGACCAGGCTTTGTGGTAGATCCCAGGGATCTGGCTCTCAGGCAGTGGGGGAAGGAGGATCAAGAGTTCAAGATCATCCTTGATGATATAGTGACGTCAGCCAGGGATCCATGAGTCCCGGTATAGAACAACAACAGAAACCACAATGATAAAGTTTACTCATTAGCATACTTTTAAAATAATTATATTTTTTAAAGATTCAAAGAAAGGAACTATTTTACATTTAAAAAAAATCTCTTTAATGTTTGCCTTAATAGAGGACAGCTAGATTCTCATATCTATGTCTGCACTCAATTTATATATTAAAATACATATTCATTATGAATTACTCTTTTATTTAGTTTTTTTTTTGTATCAAAGCTAGGGCATTATGCTGATTTTTAAAGAATGTGTGTGTAGGCTGGCTATTTTAGTCTATGAATTGCATTATAGGAGAGTAAAGTGGCCACGGGTAAATACTTGTACAAAAAGGGGTATTGTGTCCAAGCAGGACTTGGTACCGGGTCTTAGATCATCTTTTGAACCCTTAACTCATCCCTTAGCCTGTCACTCTCCCTAAAAGTAGACCATAAGAGCAATAGTAGCTACTCCCACCAAAAAGATATCACATCTCTGGAATGTCCCACTTATATGGGATCCTGACAAGGAACGAAAAATAATATTCAAATCATCATCAAATTAGTTAGATTCTGGGACTGGGGAGATGGCTCAGTGTGTCGACACCAGCATGGAGACTTGAGTTTGGATCTCCAGCACCCATTTAAAAAGCTGCTTTCAATTGTGTTGCAGGGGAGTCTGAGACAGGGATAGCCCTGGAGCCTCCTGGCCTAGCCCTGCCTAGTAAGAGACACAATTAAAAAATATAAGGCAGAGAGTAATTGAGGAAGACCCCCTCCATAGTAACCTCTATTCTCTCAATACATAAGCATATTGCACATGTTTGTGTGCACATGCACACTCATACACATGCACAATTTCTTTTTTTAAAAAAAAGTTTGATTATATGATTTTCCCTCAAGGGTTCAGGGTCATCCACAAAGCCTCAGACCAGGGTGAAAGTCTTTCTTAAATGTTCTCAGAACTGTTGATTCCTCCTGGGGTTAAGAACAAGTAGAGAATGAAGGGACAAAAGGGAAACTGCCTTGGTGGTACTGACATCTATCTCATGGCTAGGAGGGACAAAGATGTGAGTATTTGGAAAAGTTTATCAAATGCCTACTACTAGTGTTGCTGTACTTCATTGTGACCAGCTGACATGCTGAGAAAAGTAAAGAGTAATTGACATCCAATGACATGCATGTCCTGTATTTAGGGATGAAGCATGCTGATGTAAGCAACTGACTGTGAGATGCATATAAGGCCAAGGTGAGCTGGGGAAAGAGGCAGGGGCAAGGAGTGGGGAGATGAGTACTGAACAAACACAGTGCTACATGGAATATAGAATAGAGGTGGTAGGCATAAAGTTACTTATGTTAACAATATTTCAGCCCTTTTTTTCTGCCTTAGAATATTTAGAATAAGATGTTGAAAAGGTATTGATTTGTATATTTACAATTCGTTTACTGCATAATATAATTTGATTTTAAAAGTTGAAATATTAAACAACTAGAATTTAGCAGGGTCACACTCAACAACAATAGACTGGGCTTCTTTGTGAATGCATAGAGCAAAAGGAACTACTAACTTTTATCTTTATGGAGATAAAGTTCCAATGTGACCAAACAACTATCAAAATGAATTAAAAGAATACCCACAATTCTCGGGGATAATGAGGCTTGTTTTTTCCATGTGTATGTGTGTGTACATGGTGTGCCTGCATGTGAATGTGTGTGTTTGCATGTGTGGACACACATATATGTTTATGTATACGTATATACGTATATATGAGTGTGCACATGAGTGGAGGCCACAGGTTGGAACTGGGTGTTCCCTGGAGCTGGATCCCTCCTATAACCTAGAGCTCACTGATTTAGTCAGTCTAGCTAGCCAGTTTGCTCTGAGGATCCCTGTCTCCACCTCTTGGATCTGGGATGACACAGGGCCCACAGTTCCTGCCTAGCATGTACATGGCTGCTAGGGATTTGAACTTCAGTCCTCAGCTTTACCATCTCAGGCTCCACAGTATATTTTTAAATGCAGTTGTAAAACAATGCCCTAGGGTGACACAGGGGATGGCATTGGCAGGGTCCCAGAAAATAAGATCTCATCACTGGAATCCTATCACATGCCCAGTGACAGGTTCCATCTGTGCCACCGAAGAAGAAAGAAACAACATATAAACTCTGGGCACAGAATCAGAGTGAGGCCAAAAAGCTCAGGCAGGTCCAGTTAATTTTAACCACATCATTTCAGAACATAATCCATATGGCTATATATTAAACACATATAGAGAATGTGAGTAACATTTAATGCTTATTTATTCGTTTTAATTTCTGTGTGCATATTTAATTCATGTTTGCCTAGCACATGTGTGATGGTACTTAAGGAAGTGGGGAGAGGATATTAGACCCCTAGATCTGGAGTTACATGCAGTTGTGCCCCCATGTAACTGCTATGATCTACTGATAATAGCATTTAAACATCATATTGATAAAGGTTGGTGGCCTCATCTAACTTTGTGTTCTGCTGCTTAAGAAGAGCTGGCTTCTGAATCTGTTGCAATGAATCTGGATCCCCTCTGCCACACATCTGCCTGCTTCAGCTGCAAGGGAAGAAGGACACACACACACACACACACACACACACACACACACACACAGTGTCCCATAACCAGCTCACTGGCCACCGAGGCACTAAAGACATGGAGGCCAGCTCCTGATAAGTTCCCAACAAAACAAAACAAAACAAAACAAAACAATTTTCCTTTAATTTCCTCAATAATTGTATATCTGTAAAGTTTATGCTAAGACTCTAGCAAAAAAAAATACTGTTTGTTTATGTGTAAGAAGAAAATAAAAGAGTGTTAAGCTCAGGTGTTAATAGAATTTCTATTGCTTTAGTTTATTACTTTAGAAACACCAGGGAATAGACACACACAAACACCACACACACACACTACACACACACCACAACACACACACCACACACACAACACAACACACACACACACCACACCACACACACCACACCACATACACCACACCACACACACCACAACACACACACACACACACACACACACACACACACACACATGAGAAGGCATAAGCCATTCCTCATATTGGGGTCTATGGGTTGAGGATGTGAGTTCTAGCCTGGCTCCTGACCTTGCAGTGACTGTTGTTACCATGAGGTCTCCCAAGACACCCTTACAGGGAATCTTCTCAGTCAAAAAAAAAAAAAAAATGCTTGTCACACTAACATGAGAACCTGAGTTCAGATTTCCAGAGCACACATAAAAAAGCCAAATGTAGCTTTAAAAAAATCCTCCTTCTCTCATCACTGGGGAGGCAGAGACAGGTAGAATCCTGAGGCTCACAGCCCCAGGTCAGGCAGAGAGCCAATCGCAGTAGGACAGGTGGGTGGCATCCTGAGATACAGCAGCCAAGGCTTACCTCTTACCTCCATGGACAGATATGAAAACACACACACACACACACACACACACACACACACACACACACACACACACACACACCACAAATCAGAAGAATCCAGCACCTCCCAAAGGAGGCAGCAGCCCTCCACTAAGTTACACTAAAGGGGTTATTTCAGGAACATTTAGATTTTAATGTCAGGTCTGTATTCCCCCAACAGAACCGGAACAATATCATTTGCTCATTCTAAAGCCATTTAATGTAAAATTTCCTTCAACTTCTTCATCTAGTTTCTGGCTAAATTGTGTTTGAAATCTCCTACATCCACAAAGGTTCGCTCAGAGTCTCAGGAGGTTCACAACAGAGACAGCGTTTCAAATGGCAGCTAAAGGTCTGTCTGTCGCCCTGCAGAAACAGTATCTGTTGTTTGCCTAGGACTGGATTTACACCGCTGAGCCCTTAGTGAAAACCCAAACAATCTGCTATTCAAAAATCTAAGCAAACATAAAAGCAAGTACTATCCTTGTTGCTCCACGTTCTCACAATTTTTGTTATCAATTTTCCCATCATCCCATCTGGTCCTGCATGATTTCCTATTCTTGCTGTTTCCATTTCCATGTCTTGGCCCCCACCGAGCTGCACCTGCTGTCCCTATGCAAGCCTGTGTTGTCAGGCTCCGGGTCACTCTCATGCCCTGTGTTCTCTTCCTCAGCATCTCATCTGCTTTCTCCCTTTGCCTTCTCTGGCTCTCTTTTGTTCCCCCAGGTCCCCTGTACAATGAGCAACTTTATTTTTTTTTAAAGGCAAGAAGAGATGAAATGTCATAGGAATTTGTTTGTTCAAACAAGATGCCATCAAATAACTAAACACAGTATGGGACGAGATGAAAATGTGCTTTGATCGAAGGAAAGGCTACTAGATTATTCAGAAGAATAGAGGGGACAGAAATCAGCCGATGTAAAATGTTGTGTGTAACTCTGCAATCAAAATGCTAGCAAGGGAAATGCTCTATCACTCTGTGCTGTAGCCTGACAAAAAGGCATAAATGCTTACATAAAAATTACATGTACTTAGGCTGGAGAGATGGCTCAGGGGTAAGATGCTTGTCAGGCAAGCACAAGGACCTGAACCCAAGTGCCAGAACCCATGCCAAAATGTCAGGTGGAAGCAGGCTTGGGGGTGCAGGTCTTTAATCCCAGCACTGGAATGTGGAGGCAGATGGATCCCAGAGGCCGGCCAACCCACTCTAGTGGGTAAGTCCCAGGCTAGCGAGAGATCCTGCCTCAAAATCCAAGATAGATAGCTCCTGAGGAACAAGATCTGAGGTGCTGTTCTCTGGCTTCTGCACACATGTACTCACATCCACGCTTATATGCCCATCCACATACACACATACATACATAGACATACACACAAAAGTAAGCACATAAATGACATCTCACCCGTCAGGTATCTATTAAGTGAAAAGAAACATTTCTAGCAGCTGCCATTCATCACCATCAGAACACTGAAACACTGTTTAGCCAAGACTCAGGCAGCCAGCTACAAACCAGCACTGAAATACGGCACCCCTGAGCCACTGACTCAGAAGACAGCAGGAGCACCTCTCTTTCCCCCTGTCCCCCTCTGAGTGTTTTAGACACAGGGTCTCATATTTCTCACACTGTGACCTCATTGTGTAGCTGAGGATGCCCTTGAACTTATGACCTGACCTGCCACCACTTGCTGAGTGCTAGGATCAGGGGCACACACCACCATGCTTGGTTTACACAGTGCTTGGGTCTGAACCCAGGACTTTGTGGATGCTAGGCAGGCACTCTGACAACTGAACTGTATCCAAACCCAAGAATACAACTTAGATTGTGTGCTGCTAAGTGGAAGAACCCAAAGGCAGCATCTTCTGTGATCCCATTAGTTCGAGCAAAGCTGTCAGGTCAGAATGGGCCAGTAGTTACAGTGTGAGGAGGGGAAGGCTGACTATGAAGGGACCCGTGGGGAAGCCTCTAGGTGACAGGATTGTCTTAAGGCACAACAAGAATAAAAGCATGGCATTGCCTTTGTGATTCCCAAGAACTGCACACTAGAAAAGAGGGCACTGTGCTGTGTGTATAGGGGAATACACAAACCAACCATGGCGCTGTGGAATGCAGGGCTCAACAATGGCAATGACTGAGGAGCAGAGGAAACACCGAGGTCTCGTCTGACTGAGGCAATGGAGATGACCTAACTAACTTGGCCATACCATATTTTGTCACATTATTGTAAAGTTAAAAATATTAGCCGTGCATAAATACTGTATCCCAGCTGGTGTGTGAGCTTCTCACGGGGGTCTGAGTTAGCACTTCTAAAAGCAGTTCATAAGCATGCCGGGAGGAGCAAGTGAATAGGTTGTGAATAATGCAAGTCAGACTTCTCACTGTCAGAGGAAGAGATTACACATAAAAGTCTGGAGGGAAACAGACTGACCTTAGTGCTGCTGGCTGGAGTCAGAGCACTTGCATCAATTACCAACTGTCCTAAGACCAACAAGGACAGGCACATACAGAATAAACAGAGGCTATGTGCAAGCCCCACTCACAGCGGCTGAAGACACACACAGGGCCTGGGGAGATGACTCAGTCCAGAAACCACACTGAGTGGCTCATAACCATCTCTATCTTCAGCTTCAGAGGATCTGACGCCCCCTTCTGGACTCCATAGGCATTGCACCCAAGTATGTACATACACAGAGAAGCATACATAAATATAATAATAATAATTAAAAAAAACCTTAAAAAGCAAGAATAAACAAACCAAACCTGGTAGCTGGGTAGTTCTGCCCACTGACAATGCAGCAGTAGACCTGGATCTCATCTTTTGCTCTATTTTCAACTAAAAGAGGACCAGTTGCTTTTTGTTTGTGTGGCAGCGTGAAAGAGAATAGCCCCACAGGTTCATGTGTTTGAATGCTTGGTCCCCAGTGTGGGGAGCTGTTGGAAGGATTAGAAGGTGTGGCCTTGTTAGAGGAGGAGTGGCATGGTGGTGGGTGGTTGTCTTTGAGGTTTCAAAAAATTCCAACCCCTAGTTAGTGCTCTGCCTCATGACTGTGGATAAAGATGTACGTTCTCAGCTACTCCAGCACCATGCCTGCCTGCCTGCTGCTGCTGCTAGATTGCCTGCCACGCTGGCTGTAGACTCGCCCTCTGAAACTGTAGGCTTCCAATAAACTATTTTATAAGTGTCCTTGGTTATGGTATCTTATCACAACAATTTAAAAGTAATTAAGACAGTTTGCATGTTCACCTATGTGTGGGTACATGTGTTTGTTCATGCATGTGGAGGTCATTGGCCAACCTCAGTTGTCATTCCTCAGACATGATCTACCTTGTTTTTGAGACAAAGTCTCACTGGGACCTGAGTTGGCTAACATGGCTGACCAGCAAGCTCCAAGGATCCTCCTCTCTCCTGTCTCCATATACCCAGGGCTGGGATTATATGGCACATGGCTTATTATGTGAGTGCTGGGGGATGAACTCAGATTCTCATGCCTGCATGATGACTTAGTTTTATGTCCATTGTTGTGACAAGTACGCTAATAAAAAGCAACGCAAGGCAGAAAGAGTTCATTCACCTTGCAGTTCCGCGTTACAGTTTGGTGTTTAGGAGAAGTGAAGGCAAGGGGCCAAGCAGCTAGTCACCTCACAGCCGCAAAGAGCACAGGGAGAATACATACACCCTTGGTTCTCCCTTTCTCAGTTAACTTTTCTCTCATATTGTTCAGGATCCTCAAGACTAGGGAATGGTGCTACCCACAGTAGGCTGGGTCTTCCTATGTCAATTAATAATCAAGCTAGTCCCCCACAGACATGTTTATAGGCTAATATGGTCTAGACAATTCCTCAGTATTCTCTCTTCCTAGGTGATTCTAGGTTGTGTCAAGTTGATAGTTAAAACAAACCAGTGTTCATGACAAGGGCTTTACTCAGCCAAGCAAACTCTCAGATTAGAAGCACGATTTAAAAGAAGTGGCAGGCTTGGATCCGTATGTGATATATTAATGAACCTGGAATGTGCTACTATAAGAGAAATGCCAGAGAGGAGATGCCAAGACAAAAAGACAGAAGTTTTGTCAGCTGGAGATGAACCAGCCTGTGAGAGTAAAAACCCTGAAGCAATGTGAGCTACACATGCAAACTAGGTTATAACCCAAAGCAGACCTTGAGCCAGGCTTATGTTTAGGGCAGAGTGCTGGCTCAGTATGCAGGAGACCCTCGATTCATTTGCAGCACTGTTCCAAAAGAAGAAGTGAAAGTCTCCATGTGTCCATAGCAATATAAATGACTTATGGGATAAATAAATAAGGGGCTGCAAAGAGTATTTTTCTTATGAGCAAAAAACCTAGAATTCACTCTCCAGAACTCATGGAGGAAAAGCTGGGGAGGTAGAGGCATGGACCTTGCTGGCCAGCCCAAGAGTCTAATCAGAGAGCCCCAGCCCGAGAGAGAGAGAGAGAGAGAGAGAGAGAGAGAGAGAGAGAGAGAGAGAGACTGCCTCAAAATAGCAAGGTGCCTAAGGAATGACACCTGAGATTGACCCTTAACCTCTACACACAAATATATATATACATGTATACACATATATATTATACATACACACATACACATATATATATACTTGCACTCCCTAGTACACATATTCTCCCTCATATATTTATACAAATAAGTAAACAAAGAAGCAAATGAATGAATACAAGAGAAAAAAATGTGCTTCCTTACAGAAGAAATTCAAAACCACAAATGTGGCAGGAGGAGCGGAAACAAGAAAATCCCCTAGGACAACACTGCAGACCACGCTGCAAGGAAGATTCACGGATGTTGCTTAAACTCGCTGGGCAAAGCTGTGAGTGAAATGACAGGCGCGGGGTCTGGATGTCTTCCCCAACTATCTGTTAAACACTGTGGCATTTTAGTACATGCCTATGAATTATTTACTATTATTCTGCTCAGAATGAAATGCAAGTATTGTCCCCTTGAGAGGGAATGTACGGAGAGGGCTGCTCCAAGCAACTGCAGGATAATGGGGGATACACATCTGGTCTCTGGCCTGTACCTGCCACACGGCTGCAAAGGGAATCACATGAGTGACAGTGGTGACGGTGACTCTGACAGGTCTCTATATTGTTTCAGGATGTAGGTAAGATCAGACCTTGATCTCAGATTGCAGCTTTCAGCTCTGCCCTTAGATATCCAAGGAGAGGGGAGGGGCTGGAGACTCAGCTCCCTAACAAGGGCCAGTTGGGCTCTTCAGTTGTGCCTATAGGATCATATCTCCAGTGAAGATGCAAACAATGGGGCTGTCAGACTCTGAATGGGGGACTACATCAAGGCCCTGGATGGTGGCATGGCCAGGACAGGTCTGTTACTTGTATTATCGTGGTTACCATATCTGACAGAAACAGTTTCAGGAATGAAAGTTTCAGCTCATGGTTTCAGAGGGTACAGTCATTGCTGCAGGGAAGGTGTAGTGAGAAAGGTTCAGTTCACAGCAGTGAGAGTGAATGGTCAAGCTATTCATATCATGGGGGACCAGCAAGCAAAGAGAACCTGCTAGAACCTGGGGTGGAGTCTAACTTTCAAAGTCCTGCCTCTCGTTTTCTACTCCTCTTAGCCAGGCCCTATCCCCTACCTCCACAGTCCTAGACATCCAGGAGCTGGGGAAGGATCGTGTAACACATCTAGCCTTTGGGGGATGTGAAACAGGGACACTCCACCCATCCTTCCCAGACAGTGTTCCCAGGACTCCACCCTCTGCCTGTTCTCAAGTGGTACCCTTTAAAATAATCTGGTAAGAGAAACAGAAGGGCAATCCTGAGCCCTCAGTCTTCAATCTATGGGAATCGGTACTGGGGTGACTTTGAGTTTCCCACACTTAGTGGTTGTCAGGGAGCAGCACACACATGCGTGCTGGTGTGTGGTCATCTTTCAGCAGAAGGGCATGGACAGGAACTACAGCTTTCCAGTGGAGAAATGGCGGCTGCACTGTTGCCAAGTGACCAAGTTCATGTCATTAGCAGTGGAACATGCTGATGCCACAAGGAAGGAATTCAGCATCCTTCCCTGTACTCCATCACCCCAGGTAACACTCAGAAACTGACAAATCTAAACAGGAACAGCTCACTAACCACCAGGGCTTTCCCCTGTGTCCAGGTCGCTATAAACAAGGAGAGGCTGAGAGACTGTTACGGGTCAGAGAAGACGACAAGATGTGGTGTCTAATGGCAGTATGAAGAGCCCACCCTTGATCTAACGAAAGACATTAGGGCAAAACTGCTGAGTTCCAAACAAAACATGAAGTTTTCTGTAGAGGACCTAGCTGGTGTGACTGGCACATGCAATAGTGTAAGTATTGCATGCAGCTTGCTACATAAAAGGGGGCAGCCTGGGAGCTCCATATGATGTGTACTTGACAAGCTGGGAGAAGAGAAAAAAACGCTGGAGGAAAAAGGGGTTAGTGCAGCTTGGGCAAGGGTAGGGAGAGGACAACTGTGCAAGGAGGTATGAGGAGACATTTAAGACACCCCTCAAACCAGGCCATTGGGCAAGCTATGCCTCGAGCTCCCTGTTAGGGCATTCTAGGCAGGGGCTCTACCAATGAGCCATGCCCCCAGCCCCTCACTAGGGGATTCTAGGCAGGGGCTCTACCACTGAGCCACGCCCCCAGCCCCTCCCTGGGGGATTCTAGGCAGGGCTCAACCACTGAGCCACGCCCCCAGCCTCTCACTGGGGGATTCTAGGCAGGGGCTCTACCACTGAGCCACGCCCCCAGCCCCTCCCTGGGGGATTCTAGGCAGGGCTCTACCACTGAGCCACGCCCCCAGTCCCTCACTGGGGGATTCTAGGCAGGGCTCTACCACTGAGCCACGCCCCCAGCCTCTCACTGGGGGATTCTAGGCAGGGCTCTACCACTGAGCCACGCCCCCAGCCTCTCACTGGGGGATTCTAGGCAGGGCTCTACCACTGAGCCACGCCCCCAGTCCCTCACTGGGGGATTCTAGGCAGGGCTCTACCACTGAGCCACGCCCCCAGCCTCTCACTGGGGGATTCTAGGCAGGGCTCTACCACTGAGCCACGCCCCCAGCCTCTCACTGGGGGATTCTAGGCAGGGGCTCTACCACTGAGCCACGCCCCCAGGCCCTCCCTGGGGGATTCTAGACAGGGCTCTACCACTGAGCCACGCCCCCAGCCCCTCCCTGGGGGATTCTAGGCAGGGCTCTACCACTGAGCCACGCCCCCAGCCCCTCCCTGGGGGATTCTAGGCAGGGCTCTACCACTGAGCCACGCCCCCAGTCCCTCACTGGGGGATTGTAGGCAGGGGCTCTACCACTGAGCCACTCCCCCAGTCCCTCACTGGGGGATTGTAGGCAGGGGCTCTTTTGCTGATCTACGTTTCTATCCCTTGGTGTATTAAGATATGCTTCCCCTAAGAAGTTGAGACTGAACTGAATCTTGGCATTCTCCCATGTTAGCCTCCCGAGTACTTAATCTCAGGTATGTCTCTGGTTGAGCTCTGTTTCATGACTATGGTGGGGTTACTAGAATACGAGTCACTCAGAGGAGTTTTACTGTGTACAACATAAAAACACAACTCTTAAACACTTTCCTCCAAATCCTTTCTAATTTTATATTTCTCACTCAACTTCAGTCAGTTCATACTCTGCTAAGAAGCGAAAGGCTGACGTGAATACACAGATGGTGACTAGACTGTCCATGTCAACAACACTCCGTCCCACATGGAAACCCAGGAGGACACACCTAGCCCCTGCAGCCGCCACCTCCAAGTGCTCATGACATGACCCGTGATAGAATCTTTCTCTACATATGTCCACCTCCCCTTCCCAAGGCAACAGGATCTAGGGAAGCCCATTATGCTCCAAGTCTAGGCAGAGTACTCTTCAGCCAATGAGCAGCCCCCTGCCTCAGCCAACAGAGCAGGTCCTGTCAGAGACCACAGAGCCTTCCACGTGCAGTAGCGAGTGCCTGTGAAGAGCAGGGGATAGCAGCCTGTTTGTTCCTGCTCTGGTCTTCATGTAATCCCAAGGAAGCAAACACATTTTACATAACAAGATCATCCTGAGAAATTAGAACTGTTCCAATGTACTGTGTAGCTACCCACAAGGAAGGAGACTGGGCAGGCTCCTCAGATGCTCTTCAAAATCGCTGAGCCCTTGAACCTTCCTGTACCCCAAATAGTGCAAGTGAGACGGCACTACTGAGGCAGGGCAGGAAGACAGAGCATTATAGGGCTGCAAGAAGGGAGAGCATTACTCACCTGAAACTCTGGTTGGAGCCATCTGCCAGCTGATGACTAAGAATTCCAGCACAATTAACTGCTTAGAGCCTCTCTCCATTCCTAGCTATAAACCTGCATTAAAGGACTTGCCCAACACAGCTCTGACTGTTGCATCAGATTATAATCTCATGCAAGGCATTCCCAGAGCCACCCTATAATCTCACCAGAGGATGGAAGGGGAAGTGTTTAGCTAGCTTTTAAACTGTGGTAACTTGCTGGGCGTGGTGGCTCACACTTAATTCCAGCACTTGGGAGGCAGAGGCAGGTGGATTTCTGAGTTCAAGGCCAGCCTGGTCTACAGAGTGAGTTCCAGGACAACCAGGGCTGTACAGAGAAACCCTGTCTCAAAAAACCAAAACCAAAACCAAAAAACAAAACTGTGTTAACTTGAGAGCTACCAAATGGTATATATGTCTGTGTATGTATATGAGTATATATGTATATATACACTTATACACATATACATATGCATATATACATATACATAAACATGTATGCATACACACACACACACACACACACACACACACACACACACACACACACACGGCTAATGTTATGACAGTTGAGACTCTTCCCTACAGGAGCCTGTACCCAAATTTAGGTGTTAATCCTCCTACCCCAAGTCTCCCTTAAGAAGCAAATGCCTTTACATAGTATGTCTTGCACACACACACACACACACACACACACACACACACACACACATCTATATTTTGCCTAAGTTATTAAGGTATCTTTAATAAAATCTCTAGATCATTTTTACACTAGCTAGACCCCAGATTATTTTCTGTTTTGCAACTGTGACTTAGAGTCAGTCCTAGCCAAGGTCCCTAAGAGATTAGGAGACCATCTTAGTTACTAAGGGTAACAGTGTGAAGCTGTGTCTCTGTCCCCTCCCTGCTGACACACTTTGCTAAGTGACTGTTCCCCATAGCTGCAACCCTGGTGAGGAACTCTCCCATTATCAAGCTGTAATGCTGTAATCCTGGAAGAACTTTGGAAGTAGTTCTGGAACACAGGAGGTGGGTGTGTGGGTGGGGGCAAGTGGGGACACAGCAGGAGGGAGTCTAGCTTTTGATTAAAAGATAACTCCTCTCGAAAGGATACTGTGTTAGCCACGAATGCTTTCTACAGGGTTCACGCCACCAGCTTTTCCCATCTTAATGTTCCCAATAAGTTTGCTCTCTCGCCACCTGTAGCAGCTTGCCTAGCTGTCTGAATTTCAGAGGAAATATTAATACAGACTAAATTAGCCAATGTAAAATTAAATTATTCCGACAGAACAGCAAGCAAAATTTGCCAAAGGAAGCAATAAATTAAGAAACCTTCTTAAAAATGCAATATTCAATTATAACTCAAATAAATCCCTAGGGTACGAACCAAGACAATTGTATTAAACGTAATATAAATTTCTCAGAAAAAAGAATTGCAGTTCTGTAGAATAAAAACCTCTCCAGGAGCCAACTTCATTAGCCACTGTAACATCAAAGACTCCTGGAGGGAACAGCTTAATCCAAAACATCTTTCACAACCAATTTCCATATGGCCTGGTCATTTGCTTTCATGGTCTGGGCAGAGGGCCTGAGGGCAGCCCGGGGGAGGGCCCAGCTAGGTCCCTTTGTTCCTCTCACAAAGTATTCCTTGTCCAACAAATAGCTCTCTCTCCACCCCCCCCCCACCATTTCTCTTTCCTTTCTTTTGTAGGAAATGATGGTTTCTTGCAGACATACTTTTTGTATGTTTGATGGCTATGTGGTCTGTGTGCATATATGTATGTTTTTGTGTATGATCACATGGATGTGGAGGCCCAAGGCAATGTTGAGAAGTATCCTCAGTGGATTTTCTACCCTATAAACTGATTCAGGGTTTCTCAATCAAACCCAGAGCTCATCAATATGGCTAGTCTTGCCAGTCAACGTGCATGCTTCGAGGACCCCTGTCTTCTGAGACCTCTGAGTTTGCAATTACCAGGTGAGCTGCTACAACCACCTGGCATTTACATGAGCTTCTGGGGACCTGAATTCACTGTGGGGGTCCTCACACTTTGGGAGCAAATGCTTTAACAGCTGAGCCATCTCCTTAGCCCACAGACATATTTTGTGAGCACATGTTTATGTGCGCATGTATGGATTTGTGCACCAGTGCTCACACACATGCAGATGGAGATCAGAGGACAACTTTAGTTTTTTTCTCAGGCACCCTCTATGTTTTGCGTCCTGTTTCTGCTCTGTCCCCACGCCCCCATCTCGTCATCACTGGGATGACAAACAAGTACCGCAGTGTCTGACATTTTATGTGGCTCTGGGGATCTTAACTCAAGTCTTCAAACTTGTCAGGCAAGTGCTTCTTACCAACTGCCGCCTCCTCAGCCCAGTTATATCAAGTTATAAACAAGAAACAAGAATGGAATACAGTGAAGCTCTTCCTTCTATGTGTTCTCCATAACCACTGTACAAAAGCCACTTCCCCACCTACGGTGTCACCCACATATCTCACTGATGAGAGAATCCACTAGGGTTAGACAGTCACAACTTCTCTGGGGTTTGGTGTGCCTCCGTTGGTAGAGTGCTTACCTCACACACAAAGTCCTGGGTTTCCCACCCAGCCCCAGATAAATTAGGCCTGATAGTTCATGTCCATAATTCTAGCACTGACAGCAAGAGGATCCAAAGTTCAAGGTGTTGGGTGTGAGCAATGGCTCAGTGGATCCACTTCATAAGAAGGAGGACTGAAGTTTGAATCCCCAGAAACCCAATGCTGAGAGGGCAGGATGACCATCCTATAACTCTAGGCTCTGAAGGGAGAGACATGGATTCTCAGAGCAAGCTGGCTTCTAAGACTAGCCATAGTGGGGTCTCAATGAAGAAGGTCGTAGAGCAATGACTGCTGGCATCGACCTTGGGACACCACATGCAGGAGTGAACACACACACTTACATTGACACACCTATATATGGGTTCTCAAACAGATGGAGGAGTGGACACATACACACATGCACAGACACCCCTACAATGTGCTCCTGCACAGTTGCAGGAGTGTATATATACACACACACAGACACAGACACCCCTATACATGTATTTATTCCTATACAGAAGCAAATATGCATAGATACAATAGAAAAAGGAAAGAAATCAATTGAAGGTCATCCTTGAACATAGGGAGTTAGATGACAACCTGGGTTGTCTGAGCCTGTTTTAAAAACAAACAAAACAATAGCAAATGCTTTTCTGTGACACACAGGACTATAGGGCAGCCTTGAGGCTGGGTCTGGCTGAAGGCCATCTGCCCTCTGTGTCCTAGGCCTCAAAGGGAGAAACAAGAGCCATCCTGTCTTAGCATATCTACAACCAGGCCAGGTTCATCTCAGATGACTTCCCCTGCAAAGGGCTAGGACCTGGAATTTCTCACCTCTAAAGGACAGGCTGGGCTGTCTTTCCTCTTTTCCTGATGTTTTGTTACAGGGGAAGAGTGCTTTAAGCATCTGCATTTTCTGTGGGATTTCAGAAACCCAGTTCACAAAGTGACTCAGCTGAGATGTTTCTATTGCTATAAATTCAAGCAGGAAAAAAAAAAACAATAAAATTTTAATTGGTAATAGCATTACTAGTTTCTTCATGACCATTTCTGAAAGTCCTGCCTTTCCTCCATCTCAAAGGGGTGTGCGTGTGTGTGTGTGTGTGTGTGAACATGTGTGTGTGTGAACATGTGTGTGAGCACGAGTGAGTGTGGATGTGTGCATACCTATGCATGTGCACTCAGAGATCACAGGAAGATTTTGGTGTCTATCGGTCTCTGTTTTACTCCTTTGAGACAAGATCTCTTCACTGAGCTTAGAGTTAGCAACCTGCAAGCCCCAGTGGTCCTGTCTCTGCTCCTGTTGACCAGGTTCTGGTCATAGGTACACACAGCTATAGTTACACGTGTTAACAGGTACTCTTGTCTTGTTTTCTTAATGGGGATTGGGGATTTGAACTCAGGACCTTATTCTTGCACAGCACGTTCTCATAGCTCCGAAGCCATCTCAATAGATCCACTTTTCTTTGGGTTCATCATCACCATCTCAGTTGTCTTATTGACAGCAGTGAAGTTAAAACATTCCCTGGCCTTAGAGTCCTTCCCTGGTATTTGGACAGCTAGTAACATCAACACTATCTTAATCATTCTCTCTTAGGGTAGAGAGAGAGAGCATTATAAAAGATGGGATTTGAGACTGAGATAACAAAGAAAGAGAAGTCCATGATTTTGTTACAGCTTTGTTATAACTCTGTGAGGAACTTGTAGCTCTGAGAGCACGCTTACCATTAGAGGCCACAGATTAGTGCTTTTCATAGAGTTTCCTAAGAATAAGGTCCTCACCTTAGATCACTGTCAGGATTTAGAAAAAGAAATGCAAAAAAATGGAATGGATTCATAGAGGTTTCAGAACTGGGAATTCGAAGATTAAAACAGAATTAACAAAACAGTACTATACAGTCCCGGGTGACAAACATTTATGCAAGAATACCAAACTCTCAAAACTCTCATTCATATAAAGATTGGTTTTTGCGATTCCTTTTTAAGACAAGGTCTTCCGGTGTAGCTAGGGCTGGTCTTGAAATTACAGCAATCCTCCTGCCTTAGCCTCACAAGCGCTAAGGTTACAGCATGTGCCAATGTCACTTGTAAGCAACTCGTGCTAGGCTTTAAGTCTCTTTTTCTTTCTGTGTTTTATTTTGTGCTGTGGGTTGTGATGGGGTGTTACTAAGTAGTCCAGGCTAGATTGTAGCTGGCTATGTAGCCCAGGCTGATGTCAAACTCAATATCCTCCTTCCTTAGCAACCTCAAGCGCTAAGACCACAGGCATGGACCACCATATCTGTCTATGTGTTTAATCTTATAAACACAGAGTCATTTGTTGACCAAGATTTGGAAACTGCTCAGAGCTCAGTAACAAGTTTTCCCAAGGTTCATATTTCCCATCTGGTTTCTATGCACTTCTATTAAAATCTTAAGGTCAGATGATATTAAAAGTACTGGATGGCTTACAGAATAATAATTATGTATCAAAGCAAAGCTGCCCAAACTGGGATGTTCAGGAGACTCTTTAAACAGGGGTGGGGGTGAAATCAAAAGAAAGGGGTCTTTGAAGTCCTAAACATGCATTAAGATAAAAATAATTGATTTAATAAATTCATCCCATAGTCTGAAGTCCTTAATAGCAGTGAATAAAAGCTCATGGAAGGCAGTTAGAGGAATCAATTTCAGACCGAACAAGATGAAAACAAACCTCGGATGTCAGTCTAACCGTACTGGTGGAGGCTGGGAAACATTTCCCCAAAGGTTGTTTTGAAATGTCACTCATAGAAGGCAGAGGAAATCCTTTCTCCTCTGGCAGGGGACTTCATTTCATCTTCTCATTTGAAATATTCCTCACAAAAACTGCCCCCATTAGTGTCTTCCTCACTGTTGTCATGTGTGTGTCTGTGTGTGTGTATATATGTCTGTCTGTCTGTGTTTGTGTATGAGTGTGTATATGTGCATATGCATGTGTGTCTATCTGTATATGTGTGTATGTGTATATAGATACATATATATGTGTGTGTGTGTGTGTGTGTGTGTGTGTATTTCTGTCTCTGTGTATATGTGTGTGTGTATGTGTGTGTATGAGTGCACATGCATGTGTGTATGTGTATCTTTGTGTGGTGTGTGTCTATATGTACATGCCTGTATGTGTGTGTGTGTGTGTGTGTGTATATATATATATATATATATGTGTGTGTGTGTGTGTGTGTGTGTGTGTGTGTGTATCTCTGTTTCTGTGTGTGTGCATGTGTGTATGTGTGTATGTCTCTGTTTGTGTGAGTATGTATATGTGTGTGTGTGCATGTATGTCTGTGTGTATGTGTTCATGCATGTGTATGTATGAATGTGTATGCATGCATGCGTGTGTGTGTGTGTGTGTGTGTGTGTGTGTGTGAAAGTCAGAAGTCTGTTAGAAACTGTTCCTCAGTCACTGTCTACCTTGCATTTTGAGACAAGGTCTCTCATTTAACCTGGTGTTCACCGGTTCAGCTGGGCTGGCTGGCCAGTAAGCTCTGGGAATTCTGTCTCCACCTCCTCAATGCTGGGGTCTCAGGTGCAAGTGCCATACCCAGCTTTTTAAGCTTATGTTGGGGATCCTAATTCAGGTCCTCATGCTGCCACAGCAAGCACTTCACTCTTGGGCTGACCTGTCTCCTGGGTCCTGTCATGTTCTTAAAATCATATATGACCACACACATTTCATAATAGAACCAGACAAAGAAATGGAAGCCATTTCCAGAGGCTTTCCAAAGGGTATGATGCCAACCACCACTGCCCTGGGAAACAGCAGGAGAGCTTGGCTCTGTAAGGCAGCCCTTTGGGTACTGGGCAGGAAATGTCCTTGTCTGGGAGATCTCCCTATTGCCTGTCAGCTGTGCTTGATCTTAGCACTCAACACTGTCACTGACAAGATGTTAAACAACTTCTTATGGGGACTGGAGAGATGGTTCAATGGTTAAGAGCACTGACTGCTCTTCCAGAGGTCCTGAGTTCAAATCCCAACAACCACATGGTGGCTCACAACCATCTATAATAAGATTGGATTCCCTCTTCTGGGGTGTCTGAAGATAGTTACAGTGTACTTTCATATAATAAATAAATCTTTAAAAACAAAACCGCCTTCCTTTGAGTCTTTTCTTTCTGTCTAGAGGAAGTGTGTGGTTGTCTGGATTAGGATGCAGGCAAGTCCCTGTTAACAGTCACCCTGGACATTAAGGATGGTTAAGCAGCTCTGGTCTTTCAGGCCTTTAGCTATCCTCCTTGAATTGTCCTAACAGCCTGTCATGGCCCAGTGTTCTCAGTGTGCTGTGTATGGGCTTTGCTTGCCTTCTAGGACTCACTGGGGGAATAGCTCTGAATCCTACATGGAGGTACCTACTCATGGTTTATGGGACAGGAAGCAGTGACAAGGCCAGGCTAGTTTATTAGGCACTTAGCTGATACCTTGTAACCACTGGGTCTTCCCAAGGCTGAAACCCTCATGAAAACCACTGGCTGGAATTTTCATTTCACGAGGTGCCTGAGTGTCCCACAGAATCTAAAGCAGGAGCTACCAGGCTGGGAGCCACAGAGACAAGGCTTGGACCAGAAGCAATGAGTGGTGCCTAGGTCTCCTTCGAGGCAACAGCTGCAAGGAGAGGGCAGGGGATGAAAGAGAAGAAGGGGAAAGGGAGGGTTGGAGGGAGGAAGGAAGGGAGGGAGGGAGGGAAGAAGGGAGTGAGGAGGAAGGGAGAAAGGGTAGAAAGAAAGAAAGAAAGAAAGAAAGAAAGAAAGAAAGGAAGGAAGGAAGGAAGGAAGGAAGGAAGGAAGGAAGGAAGGAAGGAAGGAGAGAGACAGGGAGAAGAAAGGAAGATTCCACAGACCTAAAGAGATGAGACTGGACTAGACACTGACCACTTTTAGCATAATTCCACAATATCAACTAAAAAAGAGCAAAGAAGTAGAGATAATAGAGCTGGAAGCAGTCTTTTATTCCTGGGCTAGGGTGGGGCTGGGGCTAAGCTGGCAGAGTGCTAGTCTAGCATGTACAAGGCCCTGGATCCCACCCTCATCACTGCATAGTCCAGGCATGCATTGCACATCTGTGATCACAACACTTCGGAGGTGGAAGTAGAAGGACAGCTCAAGGCCACTCAGCAAGTCTGTGGCCATCCTGGGCTATGTGAGATGCTATCTCAAGAATCCCTGCTCACTGAATCCCAGGTCAATGAGAGAACCTATCTCAAACAAGGTGGAAGGCACCTGGGGATGACGTTTGAGGTTGTCCTCTGCACCCTACCCCCCTCCTGGCATACACACACACACACACACACACACACACACACACACACACACACACGTCCATGTGCATGTGCATGGGACCCACATCCCAAGCAGCCTTTTCTTGTTGTTATTTTTTGCTCATTAGTATTTACAGGCTGATTCTCTAACTTTGCTCTTACTTCTGAACCTTCCCCTGGTCATGTGTACTGCCTTATAAAACCCAGCTTTAGCCAGAGCAGGAGAACAAAGCCCACTGAGTTAGTTAGTTCATCCAGAATCCCCACACCCTTGCCCTTGACACTCGTTCTATTATAACCCCTGTCCCCATATCATCTTAACAAGTTTGCACCCCTGGGCCCCCGCTCTATTTATTGGCTATAACTATTTGCTTCTCATACTGCATTAGGAAATAGGTCTGCTCTTGAATGACGTCTTTCTCAGCCCACTTTAACAAGTGAGCATCACCCTTAGAAACACACACACACACCATACACACGCACACACACACACACACACACTACACATATACACATCTTACACACACCATACACACACACACACACACACTCGTGCATGCACACACACACACACACACACACACACACACACACACACACACACACACACACACACACTTTACGTCCAGATTACCTTGTACTGTTGATGGGTTTGGCACTGGACAGAGGACATCAAAATTAAATGGCATAGCCTATTTCTCACTCCTCTGCAATGCACTTGATGCCTCCCTCACCATCCTCTGGCCCATTGGGTGGCCATTTGCCTGAGTAGAAAACCTTCCTTTAGAGCATTGTATAAGTTCCCACTAAATGTACAGTCCTCCTTTGCAGTAATGAACAATGCCATGAAGCAGTTTTTAACAGAAGCAGTGAAAATAACTAGGTAGTCAGAGTGCGGATCATTTTGCCAATTTTGTTCAACAAATTAGCTCAATTTTACACTAGCAAACAAACCACTGATTCGTCTTTAACCCAGTATCTTACTTTAGTATTAAAAGCTTTTAGTCCAGTTATGTTAGAAAGGGTGAAAAATGCCCAATGCCGACAAAACTCATGTCCTACCCACTATGGCTATTGGTTTATACAGCTGAGAACATCTGGCTTTGTTTAATTATTGTTCAGCTATATAAATGTATGTGTTTGTACACACACACATACACACACACACATATATATAAATGTATATTATGTAGTATATGTGTATATATATTTTTGTAAATGTACTAGAATGTGTTCATGCTTGCGTGCATGTGTGCATATGTATGTAGGTATATGGAGGCCAGAGGTCAACCTTGAGCACTGCTTATCAGATGCAGAAGTACTTGCTGCATGTGAGGAGCATGTGTGACTAGTGTGTGTGCGGGTGCGTGTGCCCATCGGGGTGCCTGCAGGGACCATAGGAGGATGTCTGGCATCCTCATCTATCCCTCTGCCTTACTCCTTCAGACAGGGTCTCTATTGAGCCTGGAGCTTAAGTGCTTTTGTTTGACTAAGCAGGCAGTCAGCAAGCCTCAGCAATCCGCATGCCTTCCCACATTCCCCTATCAGTTGTGGGGTAACAGGACACAGGTATACCCAGTCATATCTGGATTTACAAGACCTCTCACTGTGGTCTGTGGCTCACTGTGTAGGATAGGGTGGTCAGCCAGCAAGGCCAGTGATTACAAGTGCACTCCACCATACCTATTTTTTATGTGGGTGCTGGGGTGGGGGAGAGGTGGCAAATGCAAGCACCATGCTTGTGCAGGAAGCACTTTAGTGACTGAGCCACCTCCCCAGCCTTCTGAATAGCCTTTATAGTGCTGACTCAGCGTACATTAACCTGACTCTGGCCTTGGGACTTGTAGGGTCCACTGCTACCATTAGCATCTGTGAGGCTGGAACTCTTGACTGCCAACATAACCTATCAGCTAAACAGGAACTTCACCCCGTTGACCCTGGAGCCTCTCAATAGAAGAGAAGGCACAGGGCCCACATCACACCAGTAGGCTCTCTATAAGCAAGCTACTGCTTATAGAATGGCCCCTTAGTCACTTCTGCCTGCACCTCCAAACGTTCATTTCTTTTCTCCCCAAAGATGATGTGACATCTTAAACTTCCTTCATGCTTTCTGTTTAAATTCATACACATACACACAAAGATTGTCATCTGTACATAACAGAGCACATCTTAAACTATAGGATGCTCTGGATAAAAGTGGAAATAAAAGCCCAGTGGCTGTGACCCAGCTTCATGTGTAATAATTACGTGGTGGCACCAAGCGCTTTTGAATTTTAAGACTTGTTTTTTGCTCCTAGTCAAATAAAACAGGGATAAGATTAAATTTACCCTACGATTTTCCTGTGGTTACAAAACCAGAATTTTACAGTTCAGTACATGGAGCAGTGAGAAACGGAACATGTATTAGAATTGCTGAAGCAACCGCCCAAGGCTAGCTGGTTTCAATTTCTCTCCCAGATCTATCTGATTGAATAATAGATACCAACAACGCTTCAAAGCTTAAGAGTTCTCGATGGAAAAGCCTGGCTGAGGAGACCTCCGAGAACAATCGCCAGCACTAGTGTCCAGAGCTCCGGCCACTTAATAGCTGTTCTCCAGCACTGTTCCATCGGCCTGTTTAACACAGGGATTATTAATCCAAATGTTCTGAGATAAGATGAAGCCATTTTGATCAGACACAATATGTTTTTTTTCTAGTAAACCAAAAAGCCTATTAATTTTCAAGGAATTTAGAAGATGAAGGATAATATGCAAAGGCCCCTTCATGATGCCACAAACCAGTTTACTCTGGCAACAGTTTTGGCTGGTTCCTAATGGTCTGCCGATATATAAATGTTGCTTCTTTTTTGACACTGAGTTTAAACATGATGTTTTGGGTTCTGGTGTGTGTGTGTGTGTGCGTGTGCGTGTACGTGTGCGTGTGCGTGTGCGTGTGCGTGTGCGTGTGCGTGTGCGTGTGTGTGTGTGTGTGTGTGTGTATCTTAGAACTCCTTATGTAGACTGGGCCAGCCTTGGACTCACAGAGATTGCCTGCCTCTGCCTGCCTCTGCCTCTGCCTCTGCCTCTGCCTCTGCCTCTGCCTCTGCCTCTGCCTCTGCCTCTGCCTCTGCCTCTGCCTCTGCCTCTGCCTCTGCCTCTGCCTCTGCCTCTGCCTCTGCCTCTGCCTCCTGATTGCTGGGATTAAAGGTGCGCACCATCACCCTAGGTATGCTTTGCTTTTGTAATTTGTGTATGTTTTTTGTACATGTTCACACGGAGGCCAGAGGTTTAAGTCAGGTGTCTTGCTCTCAGGATTAGTCTCTGCTTTTCTTTTTGAGATGGGATCTCTCATTGACACTGGAGATCACTAGTCTGGCTTGATCACTGGGCCCGCAAGCCCCAGGGATCCTCCTGCCCCTGTCTCCCCAGTGCTAGGAGTTTAGGCATGTGCTACCACAACAGGGTTCTCAACATGGGTTCTGGGGATCAAACTCAGGCTCTCATGTTTGTATGGTAAAGGCACTTTACTAGCCGAGCCGTCTCTGCAGCCCTACTTTTTAAACTTAATACACTATTATTAAGGTATTATCAGGGATATTAAAACCACATCATTTACTATTAGTGATATGTGATATGTAATCATAACCAGGATGGTAGGACTTAACTGTATATAATCATTGTTGTGTATAATATAATAACATGCAAATATTCAAATTACCTCCTTTGCTTCTGTATCATTAAATCTTCTCTGAAAACATTATTTTTCGGTTTTCTGGTGACACCTTAAATTTACATAAAAGTCATTATGATCCCTTTGTATTACCCCAAAGCACAACACACATGTCTGTGTCACCCCAGAGCATGACATAGCCACCTGTGTAGCTCTGCCCCTTGCCTCTGCTATGCCTATCTTCCTTATACCCCAAATCTTCTTCCTTAGGCCCAAACCCATAGATCTCCTGCCACAGCAGTCCCTGTCCCCACACCCCTGCTTCCCACACCCTGCCTTCCTCCCTCCTCATATCTTGCCTTTCCTATATCACTGCTCTCAACATGTCTTCTTACCCACTTCCTTCAGCTCTTGCCCCCCTCCCCTCAGCTCTTGCCCCCTTCCCTCAGCTCTTGCCCCCTCCCCTCAGCTCTTACCCCCACACCCAGCTCTTGTGCCCACACCCAGCTCTTGCCCCCACCCCTCAGCTCTTGCCCCCACACCCAGCTCTCACTCAGGCTTAGTCCCTTATCTCATCCTCAGGGAAAATTCCATACACCCAGAGCAGGTTCAGTCCCCCAGGGATGGCTCTGAGCCATTTAGTGTCTCCTCTACGAAGAGAGGCGATAACTGTTTTCCAGAATTGATTTGATGTTTGCTTCCCTGTTTCATGACTACTATATCCCCAGCACCTAGAAACATTTCCCATATAGGCACGGTTGCAGTAAAGCCCACTAAATACAGAGATGCAAGTAAACACAGACCAAGGAAACAAAGCCCACAGCAGGTCTGGTCACTTCCCAGAATAAACTCTGGAAAAGGCTAGCCAGGGTTGGGGGACAGCCTTGGTAGGAAGGAATTAGGGCTTTGGGGAATTTTCCCCTCAGTTTTCTTCTATCTTTAGGTTTCTCATATGAATTGAAGTTTCCAGGAAAAGCCATATTTGTTAAAGATTCTTCAAGGCTGACTGACTGATTAAAACTGAGAGCAGAGAGCGACAAGTTACAGGTTATCCTGGGCTCGCCTGCTCCCTAAATGCCCATTCACCTGTGTAACCTAACACCCATCCTCTGGCATGCACCAACAGCTTCCACCAACCTGAAGGTTAAGGAAGTCTTCAGACAAGCCCCTCAGACCCACACCAGACACCTTTCTACTTGCTGTAACCTGCCTACCTAATGTTCCCACTGGTGTGTCTAAGAATGCCTTGATTTACGGCTTCCTTTCTTCTGTGACCGTATAAATCTCATGAAATTGTTAACTTTGTAGGAACACGACATTCAGGGCAACTTGAAACCTTGTTTCTAGGTCATGGTCACTCATATTTGGGATCTGATTAAACTCTCTCATATCCCCTTTGAAATGAGAGCCATGTCTTGCATGGATGCCCAAGGACTTCAATGGCCACTGTGACCTGTGGGTCTCTCAATTGCTACTCATCATTACTGTATTTTTATTATACTGGCACCTACACTGTCACTAGTGGGTGGGTCTCTGGTCTGGGGACATCATAAGCACTTCTTGGCTGTTTTGTTTTTCTTCTTCCTTACGATACAGGAAGGCTGTCAAGAGCTGGCCTGGCCCAGCTCTGCTTCCTGGAAAGATCAAGCCCCTGTAATTCAGCATTTCCTGGGCTTAGCTTTATTCACTGTGCTATTTTCAAAATGGTTATTTTTTTCCTTTTCCTACCTGGAACAATGTGAGATTTTCCTTGCATTTTTACAGTGTGAACCATATGTGATTCTAAGAGATATAGCCTACAAAAAAGATCAGAGCTTCCCCGAGTCTGAGCCCTTAGAAATTCATATCTGAATGTTAGTCTGTACTTTGTCTCTGACAATTTACAAGAACATTTGGGTGATCCTGGGAGCTACTGGTTCCTGTGGCTTTGTCAAAGGGACTTAGAAGCCACTTTGCCAAAAGCACTAGCTCGACTTGAGCTGCAGGTACTCAGGGGGCAGTCAAAAGCTGGAGTAAAGCAAGACACCTCTTTATATTGCATCTGCTTCCTTTGCTTTCTTAAACTTTGGGTCTGACTCCTCTGTACATAGACATGTTCCTTAGTTAGCTTGACTCTAGAGGCACCTAAGAAGCAAGTTCTCAATTGAATGGTTTCCTATATCATATTGACCCTGTGGGCATACCTGTATGGGATTATCTTGCTAACTGATGTAGGAGAGCCCATCCCACCAAGGGTGGCACCATTCCCTTTTTAGGTGACTCTGAGCTCTATAAGCTAAAGTTTAAGCCTACCTGCTAACAGCTATCAAGCAGCATGCTTGGCGGTACCTATTGTACTTCTTTAGTTGTAAATTTTGTGACTTGAGTCTGTGGTTGGAGGTAGTGCTGAATGGAAAGGCAAGCAGCCTGCTTTCATATTCCTGCCCTGACTTGGTTGATGAATTATAGCCCATGAGCTGAAATAAACCCTTTTATGCCTAAGATGAAGTAAACCCTAAGATGCTTTTGGTCAGATTGTTTTATAACAGCAACAGTATGATGACAAGAACAACACGTTAACTTGGACATTCCTCTAAAACAGTATTAGAAGGTTGATTAGCTCTGGGTTTGCCTAAGCCCTCCCTTAATACCTCCTCAAATCCTCCACCATGTTGATAACAGCAACGCTGTCTTCATAGTCACTTCTCCTGCTTTGAAGTTGGGCATCTGCCTGGTGACTTTAGATTCTGATAGCACTCTATGGAAATCCTTTATTTTTGGTTGGTTTGTCTGTTTGTTTTGGTGTGTATGCATGTGCATGCCTCTCTGCCTCTCTCTCTCTCTCTCTCTCTCTCTCTCTCTCTCTCTCTCTCTCTCTCTCTCTCTCTCATGTGTGTATGTGTATGTGTGTTGATTTAGGTTGTCTTCTGGAACCATATACTTTCAGCCTGAAGCATTTTCTGTGATATATATGTATGCGCTCATCCTGTAGAAATACGTTCTCCCAGGTCATGTTTATCTAGGCAAGCTTTCACTTTTACCTTCTCTTCTGAAAGGCAGCATGGCCAGACCTGTGATGCTTGTGCATTTTGGTTTTCCTCAGGGCTGTTTGAAAAGACTGCCCTTCTCTTACAGGCCTCATGTGCTTCTGTTGGGAGGTAGGCTCTCCTGGAAGTCAGGAGCTATCTCTAAGGACTTTCAGGATTTTTTCCTCATCTTTGAACTCCAGCATGTTGATGGGGTTTTTCCTGTTGTGGGTCTGTCTGCATCTACCATCTTTGAGTTCACAGAGTAGAGGTCAGCCACTGCTATTCTATCGCTTTGGAGGTTTGCAGTCATTAGATAATTTTTGTGCTCCTCTCTCTCCTCTCCTTCTGAACCTCCAATCAGGCTTTGCTGCCCTGTTTAGTGGCATCCTACATTCCTCTGGGGAATCACTTCATTTTTCTTTTTTATTCTTTCTTGCCTCAGCTTGCATGATCTTTGCCTATAGAATTTTAAGTTTGTTTATTCAAATATACTGTTGATGCTTAGTTTTTCCTTTTGTTCCAATTATTGGACTTTACAAGAATTTCTGTTTGACCCCATTTTTGTTCCTTCAACCTCTCTGTAGAGATTATGTTTGACATGGGTTATCATTACACCTTCCTAGACGACGTTAGTCACGATTGAGTGAACAGTTTTCTCTATTTTATTGTGTGTGTGTGGTATGTGTGTGAGGTAGATGTTCATATGAGTGTTGTGTATGCAGACAGGTGCACACACATATGCATATGGAGGCAGGAGGTGAATGGTGAGTGTCTTTCCTTGGATGTTCTCAACCTTGTTTGCTGAGACGGTGAACTTAGAGCTCACAGACTTGCTAAGCTAGGTGGCCAGGGAGCTTTAGAGACCCGCCTGTCTCTGCCTCTCTAGCACTGGAATTATAGGCTCATGCTGTTGGGGCTGGCGTTTTATGTAGGTGTTCCCTAGTGTAAGATCACAGAATTTTTTAGCTGCTAGTCTCTCTCCAAATTGGCCCCCCTCCTGCAGTCCCTACGACCTGGAAGCTCCCAGGGTTCTCTCTCCCTCTGTAGTAGTAAGTCTGCCCCCTCCTTACTATCCAGACTCAAAACCACTGTCTTAGTTATTGTTCTATGCTGAGATGAAACACCATGACCAAGGCAACTTACAGGAGAAATCATTTAATTGGGGAAATTTGCTTAGTTTCAGAGAATGAGTCCATGGATATCATGGTGGGTAATATGATGCCAGGCAGGCATGCATGGCTGAAGTAGTAGCTGAGAGAACACATCTTATCCCCAGTATGCAGTATGTAGGCAGAGAGAGAGAGAGAGAGAGAGAGAGAGAGAGAGAGAGAGAGAGAGAGAGAGAGAGAGAGAGAGAGAAAGAGGAGAGAGAGAAAGAAGAGAGAAAAAGGAGACTTGGTTTGACATGGTGTTGTGACACCTCAAAGCTCACTCCCAGTAAAACACCTCTTCTAACAAGGCCACACCTCTTAATCCTTCCCAAACAGTTCCACTAACTGGGGCCTAAGCATTCAAACATATGAACCACAGGCACCATTCTCATTCAAACCACCATAACCACTTGAGTTACAAATGGATTTTTCTTGGTGCTTTGTAACTTCTATCACATAGGATGGGTCATATGATATGGAAATTACTCCCTCTGGTGAAATTTTTAAGATCAAGGAAATGCCTTTATTCTTCTACAACGGAAAGGTCTGTCTATTGCTGTGATGTCAGATCTCCAAATGAAGCTGAAGGGTAATTGCCCTCTGCTTCCTTTCTGCAGACCTGACATATCTCCCAGCAGTAACATCCAACCCATGAGCATATCTGAAAGTCAAGCTTGAAGTTTTTTTCCAAATGAACTTATACTTGGTCATGCTTACCCATGTTTATCAGGCCATCTCTTGCTTTCTTGTTTGGGGCATGTGTGGTCATACTGCCCTGCTTCTTTGTATGTCTCCATTTGTCACCCTCCTTTCATTCCCCCCAGTCCTCTTTCCAGGGGAGAAACAGGTTTAACTAAAGTAGACATTAAACAAGTAAGCAAATGATATGCCCACAGTGGAGGAGATGATACTTCACGCTGCTTGGGTAGGTGCCCTTGGGTGACTGTAGACACTGAAATGCTGTGGTTTAGGTAAGGCTCATTTTCCTCTCTTTCTGATGAAAGCTAGCTATCAAACTCTACTAACTGCCTGTTATTTATCATTTCTAATATTTCTGGAGGCACAACTTGTTCCTCAAACTAATTGGATCAAATTGTGATTCTTTAGAGAGATGGTTCTAAAGTCAGTGCCTGGTGCTTACTCTGAGTCTCCCTGGTGTCAAATCTCTGCACAGCAGGGATAGGGAGATGGCTGTCAGTCAAGTGCTGGCTTTGCAAGTATGAGGGCCTGCCTTCAACCTCAGCATCAGAGTAAAAGCCAAGCATTGAGGTAAGAGTGCTGGGGAGGCAGAGAAAGGAGACTCCCTGAGCTTGGCTGAATCCCCGGACTCCAGGGTTGGTTATAAACTGTATGGAGAATAGTGAAAGAAGATATCAGATATCTACATGAATGCACAGATGCATATATGCGTATAAATGTATACAGGTTTGAGTTGAGCCCTGAGTAGAAGAGCCAAAAATGGTCGTCATCACCGTCACTCTGTACCTCTTGGCATGAGATCACTGCTTCCAGGGGTCTAAGTAGTCCCAGGCTGACCCTTTACTCCATGAGGTTGGGCTGAAAAGAAGCATCCAGGGTTCTAACTATATCTCCAGGACTTAGATTCAGGAATAGGTACCCTTCCAAAAAGAAAGCAACCAGCCTGTGGCCTCCAGCTCAAGGACCCATGCAGAGAGCTACAGTGGAGTCTCTACTTGGCTGAGCTGGGGCCAGAGCAGGGAGCAGCCTTCAGTCCTGTGGATTTTCTTGAATGGATGTTCCTTTACTCGTTATTTATCTTTAGAATCATTCCAGAATCTTCTTTTCACTGTCACCAGCTTGAGTATGTTGTGGCGTCTGTCCCCCCAACTCCCATCATCTGGCTAAACGTTGAAATCCGGCAGTTTACTTTTGTTTCTGAGACAGGGTCTCACTATGTATCTCTAGCTGACCCGAAACTCACTCTGTACAACAAACTGGCCATAGGTCACACAGAAACAGAGACAACCTTGCTTTGTCTCCCTGGAGCTAGAATTTAAGGTGTACACTACTATGTGAGCTTGTCCTCTGATTGGTTAATACCTGTTTTTCAACAAGCCATCCTACTGGTTTGTCTCATGTTGGTAATAACATGAATACTTAATCCATCCCATTAAGGTAAAAAACTCTATGACACAGATGACATCCATTTTCCATTATAAGAACAAGCCACTCTGCATGGCCCTACCCACCGTATATTAAGTGGAGTATGTTACATTCCTCAATCTTCAGAACTCAATGAGGTAGCCTCGGTAATTACTCCAGCTTTGCCAGACCTTTACAAGGGAGGTTAAGTGGTTTATCAAGTGACTGGCAGCTGGTGCATGTGTACACTCCCCGGATCTAAACTTGCAGGCTCCAGAGTTTACATTTTTAATCACCACAATACAAACACCTAAAATCATCCAATATTAGACTTTTCCTAAACTCCAATGTGTATTTCTCACCTGCCCCTCCCATTTCTTTGGTGTGTGTGTTGTATGCATGTGATGTATGTGTATACATGTGTGTGGGTACAGATGTCCTTGTGTACATAGAGGCCAGTGGAGGCCATCAGGTGTCCTGCTCTGTCACCCTCTGCTTCACTCTCCTGAGAAAGGCTCCCTCACTGAACCTAGAGCCAGGCTGGAAGCCAGCAAGGCCCACAGTCCTCCTGTGTCTGCTCACCAAGGAGTTGGCATTAGAGGCACACCTGTGGTCATACGTGGCTTTGCATGGCCATACGTGGCTTTGTATACCTCGTGTCTGTGCACAAAGGTCCTTTACCCACTGAGCCATCTCCCCGATCTTATTTTGTTCCCTTCCTCCTATCCAACAGTCTTAATGCTATTTATCACAGCTAATCTTATGAGCTAGAGACCCCAAACAATGTTAAACAGCAGTGGAGCTAGGGGTGGAAGGTCTCACAGGGAGCTCCTGGTGATGGCAGATCAGTCATTGATTTTGACAGCAGAAGTGTTGATGAATTTGCACACGCAATCGGGCTGTATAGAGACACTCACTGTACACACACACACACACACACACACACACCACTAAGCATTTGTTGATTCTGTGTTAACCTGTATAGAGGAACACAGGCTTTAGCATGATTTTGATATACACACACGCACACACATAAACACACACACACACACACACACACATAGAGAGAATAGTAAAGGAATGCAAGAGGCAACGGTCTCTTCAGAGTCCTCGTGAAAAGTATGCTGGCTAGGATGGGAGGGAGCTGCTTTGGGGTGTCAGACCTCTGACTTCCCAGGCTGCTGGCTTGCTGAATAAAGCACAGCTGTAAGATTCGGTCCCTGACCCAGCTCTAAGGTCTTTGTGGTGACAGGCCCCATGAACTCCAGTATTCTGGTTACACAGTAGGGTGGCTCTGGATGCAAGCGACAAAATGTCCCAGTTAAAAGTTTTTACATATGAGTTCTAAGTGGAGGAGGTTTTTTGTTTTTTTGTTTTTTTTTAATTATGTATTTTCCTCAATTACATTTCCAATGCTATCCCAAAAGTCTCCCACACCCTCCCCCCTCACTTCCCTACCCACCCATTCCCATTTTTTGGCCCTGGCGTTCTCCTGTACTGGGGCATATAAAGTTTGCCTGTCCAGTGGGCCTCTCTTTCCAGTGATGGTCGACTAGGCCATCTTTTGATACATATGCAGCTAGAGTCAAGAGCTTCGGTTACTGGTTAGTTCATAATGTTGCACCTGGAGGAGGTGACTCCTAGTTGAACAGTCAGTAAATATTCCCCACAGTCATGGCCACTTCCTGAGCAGGCTAGCTCCAGCTGCTGTACCTTCCTACAATAGCATCTAGGTAGGATTTCCCACACCATGCCAGCCTGTCCACCTTTCAGTGATACAGTTCCTCATCCACACAACAGTGGCGTGCATAGCCACAAATTCCTCGGATGAAAATACACATTGCTTGGCCACAGGTTGATGAGACTTTGATGATTATGGTGAGGTTGGAATATTATTGCAGGTCCAGGGCCCCATTATAAATTATCTTGGGGTAGCCTTGTCCCTTAAGGGCCATTTATTATCCACCTCTGTGTGCTACTGTGCCAGAAAGTTTTATGACAACTTGACAAAAAGCTAGTCATCAAAGAGGAGGGAGCCTCAATTGAGATGATGCCTCCATAAGATCAGGCTGTAGGCAGGCCTGTAGGACATTCTCTTAATTAGCAATTGATAGGGGGGAGGGCCCAGCCTTTTGTGGGTGATGCCATCCTTGGGCTGGAGGTCCTGGTTCCATAGAAAAGTGGGCTGAACAAACCACAAGGAGCAAGCCAGTAAGCAGCACCCTCCAGGGCCTCTGCATAAGCCCCTGCCTCCAGATTCCTGCCTATTTGAGTCCCTGTTCTGACTTCCTTCACTGATGGACTACAGTGCTGAAGTATAAGTCAAATGAACCCTCTGCTCCATAACTTGCCTTTTGGTCATGGTGTTGCACCACAGCCATAGAAACACCTAACGTCTATGAGACATTTAGCTAAATTCTTTTAGAAGGTACAAACAGACCTCTGGCTTCCACCATCCCAAAGCCTAAGAATGTCCTCAGACAGAACCCGAAGTTGTAGCAGAGATCCCCTTGCTCTGCCAAATCCTGCCTCCCTGTATCTTCCACAGACGAACGGTGCCTTGATCTGTGATTTATTTCCATCACCATACGGTCTTCACAAAACAACCACTATGCTGCAAGACATGACGGGGGGTAGCCTAATTTGTGCTCCAAAGCCACAATTGCTTAGAGTGGCAACAGAGTAAACTAGCTCTATCCTCTTTGAGGCGAGAGCTGTGTCTCTGTGTCATGCATACAACTCTCTTATAATATCGACTCACAGTGTTAGCGCACACCAAGCGCTAGACACAGGTCCTGGAGTACAGCAAGTCCCTCCCTCCCCCATCCCTGAGATATCAACTGCCTTAATTGCTGTTGATTTATTGTGACGCACCAGGCCACTTCTGTCCCCCATACTTATTCTGCTACAGTCTAATGAGACTGGACAGTATCAATGCTCTTGAAGAAACCTCTTGTCCTGTCTTCTGTTGGGGGTGCTTGTTGTCTCTCCTGGTGACTAAATTAAGGATGACCCCTATAGCTGGGGTGATGGCTCAGTTGCTAAAATGCTTGTTACACAGACATGAGGATCTGAATTCAATCCCAAGAATTCAAGGAAAGCAGCGTGGTCTGGGGCATACGCTCGCAGTCCTAGCACTGTGGATTTGGCCACAGGACACTTCCTGGGCCTCACAAGCCAGCCAGCCTAGCCTATTTGGTGAGTTCATGGTAAAAGTGTGGGGCTGTCTCCAAAAAGCAAGTCAGAGAGTGACTGACAAAGACACTTGAATCTGGCCTCTGACCTCCACATGCACATGCACATATGTGTATGCACACCGGCACATACATGTGCGCCTTCCTCCAAACATACACACATGGTGGACTCTGCTATAAGGAGTCTGGTGCTATACACGGAAGGCCAGATGTGAAGAGAGGAAAGGTGTCATAGCTGGGAGAATGGTCGCATGTGTAGTACAGTGCAGGGTACAAAGCATGGAGCCTGCACTAGAGGATGCTCCAGTGTCTAGAGTGGGTAGCTATCAAGGCACAAACCTGACAAGAGGCTGAGGAAACACCCTCCACTTCCAACTCATCTGCTGTCCCTTCTGTACCTAAACTTGAGGGAGGAATAATCCAAAACTGTTCCCTGCATAGGTCCCCCATCATCCTTTCATGACAGCACTTTCCCCATAGCACTGTTTCTCTCCTATTGCATGCACACACGCACATGAACACACACACTCTTGCATATCTGTTTACTTACTGCACATCATGTGCAGTGATGTGGGAAGCTTATGCTTCATGATAAGTGGGGAGCTGTGTCACCTCAAATACAAATATGTCTGCCAAAGCCAGGATGAGCAATCCTGCAAAAAGTCAGACTTACTGCTCACGCCTTTGTTAATATGTTGTGTTTTTCTTTCTTTGCCATGGATTTCTTTCCATTGTCTTTCACTGAGGATCTTTTTTCTATAACTAGTCCCTCTGGAGCTTAGCCAGAAAGGCATTAACCTTGTTGAGAAGGAATCTCTTCCTCCACCCACTCAGGTTCTCTGGCTGCATCTGCAAAATGAGCCTGCAATAGACAGTAGACAGTCTGTAGAAAAGCAAACAATTGTATTTAATGTTAAGAGTCTTGTATGGAGTTTGGAATAAAACTCAGTGGTAGAGCCCCTGCCTAGAATCCCCCAGTAAGGGGCTGGGGTGTGGCCCAGTGGTAGAGTACCTGCCTAGAATCCTCCAGTGAGGAGCTGGGGTGTGGCTCAGTAGTAGGGCACCTGCCTAGAATCTTCCAGTGAGGAGCTGGGGTGTGGCTCAGTAGTAGGGCACCTGCCTGACATAGGCAAGGCCCTGGGATCATCCCTAGCACAAAGAAAATAAAATAGTTTCACAAGAAGTTTCATAGGAAGAACATCAAACTCTATAGCAACAGTTCCATTTTGCAGCTTTTACAATCATTTGGAAAGGGAATAGAAACTTTAAAGAGAAATGCAGAGCACAGGAAGGACTTTGTACCTCTCTCCAAGTAGGAAACAAGAGAAAGACCGAAGCCCAGGGAGAGGTTAATGGCAGCTGGGGCCATCAGGAGGAGGTGCCAGCGCCGGCTCACAGTGGCAGCCCATCTCAGTAATAGGGCTGGTAGCCTTTTCTGGGTTCTCTGTAGGTAAAGTGAGGTCAGGAGGAAGCCTTCTCCAGGGGACCATGGTGTGTTGTCAGTGGCCAAGTACAGGGCAGAGAACTCGCCCCACATTTTCTTTCTCTCAATTGTTTTCAGCTGAAATCCATCTACTTACTGAGTGGGACACTCCCATATTCCTTCTTTTATGTCACAGATGCTGAAAGAGAAACATCGTACGCCAAGGAAGGAGGACTCAGGCAGAGTAGTCAGGGCTGAACCCTAGTCCAGCTCAGCTCTCAGCATCTGACTCAGGCTGCTAACAGGAGGAATTACCCTTTCCCTGGGCTCCATGATATCCAATACCCTTTTCTAGATTCACCAGCACCGATACTCACATGAGCATACTCCCCTGTCCCCGGACACATGCACAGATGCATAATTTAAAATAAATAAATAAATAAATAAATAAATAAATAAATAAATAAATAAAGGAAACCCTCAGAGATGCTTAGTTGTAAAGTATTTGCTTTGCCAACACAATGACTGGAGTCTGATATTCGAGTACTTTTATAAGTCTGCCAGTTACTCTTGTTAGCACTGGGGAGGTGGACTCAGGCTGGCCCTGGGGCCTTATCTAATTGGTCAATGAGAGAACCTGGATGACAACCTGAAGTTGTCCTCTGGCTTCCACATCTGTGCAAACACAATGAATGCTATCACACACACACACACACACACACACACACACACACACACACACACAGAGTGTCAATAGTATAGCTAAGAGAAGTAGATGTTAGTATTGATTCTCTCTCTCCCTCCCTTCCTCCCTCCCTCCCTCCCTCCCTCCCTCCCTCCCCCTTCTTTCCCCCTCTGTCTTTCCAGAAGTCAATCATTATTTTTCTTTGTTTTGTTTTGTTTTGTTTTTACAATACAGGCCAAGTGCTCCGAATCTGATAATTCTGATTCAAAGATGTTTAAACACCTGAAAAAAAAATTCAAACACCAAGATGACAATCAAAAGGTTTCAGATCTTAAAGCATTTTGGAGTTTTAGATTTTCTGGGTAGGGAGGCTCAGCCCTTAAGATCGATATGGACACTGCAAAAGCTAGACCACTCTGATGTCCAAAATGCATCCATCTCTCAGCATTCCAGATGAGGGGTCATCCATTCGCTGAAAAATTAAAGGGGAGCCCAGGAGGGCACCCATCCCAGGCCTTCATAGTCCTCTTTGGTGAGCCAGTGAAGGGACTGGAAAAGAAAAGGCCAGACTCTTAGCTTGAAAGCTTTATGTAATTTACATAAATCTGCATGTTGAGTTCAAAAAGCACAGATCTGCAATATTCAAGTTAATTAGGACAAACTTATTTAATATGAATCCAATATTCAAGAATAACATAGATAAAATACAGAGCCATTTAAATAAACCGATTGTTTTAATCATTTCTTGATTAGGATAGCTAAAATAAGCTTTGCAGACATATGGCAGTGCCAGCGGGGTGCTGGTTCCCACACTGTGACTGCAGGGAGCAGAGTGAAGGCAGGGAACAGCCCCAGAGCTGGGTTGACAGGGCTGATGATAGCAGGCCTGTGCTTCAGCGCCAGCAAGGGAGACAGCCAAGGGCTTCCTGAAGTGCTGGCTGCACTTGAGCCTCAGGCTGGTGCCTCAAATACTCCAGCCATTAGATCCTGGGTACACTTGAGCCTCAGGCTGGTGCCTCAAATACTCCAGCCATTAGATCCTGGGTAGGTGGTGGGGAGAAGCCTAGCCAGTCCTTAACCTTCCTCTTAGCACATAATGCAACTGGAGTTCAGGGCTGCTTCTTTCTTGTCCCTTGTAGAGGAACTGAACCTTTAGATCTTCACTTTGTTCAGAGAGTCAGCCATCTGACAGGATGATGGGTTGGCATCTAAAATATCTACCTACATCTTGTCATCAGTGATGGGTTCTGTACTGGCTGGTTTTATGTGTCAACTTGACACAGCTGGAGTTATCACAGAGAAAGGAGCTTCAGTTGAGGAAATGCCTCCATGAGATACAACTGTAAGGCATTTTCTCAATTAGTGATCAAGGGGGAAAGACCCCTTGTGGGTGGGACCATCTCAGGGCTGGTAGTCTTGGGTTCTATAAGAGAGCAGGCTGAGCAAGCCAGGGGAAGCAAGCCAGTAAAGAACATCCCTCCATGGCTCTGCATCAGCTCCTGCTTCCTGACCTGCTTTAGTTCTAGTCCTGACTTCCTTGGTGATGAACAGCAGTATGGAAGTGTAAGCCGAATAAACCCTTTCCTCCCCAACTTGCTTCTTGGTCATGATGTTTGTGCAGGAATAGAAACCCTGACTAAGACAGGTTCTATGAAGGAGGGGAGGGCAGGCAGTCAACCACCTCAGAGCTGTTCATCCCCTCAGGAGGTCAGCGGGTTTCTGAGACTTGTAGTGTCTGTGCACCTGCTGCCAGCCCTGGTCCTCTTCGTTCCGTCTGCATGTCAGGCATGCACACAGTGCCTGAATCCAGTTAGTGCCTGCTCTTGTCAACCTTGTACTCCTCCAGGGCACCTGGTCTGGGAGGGGTTAACTCAGAGCAAGCCAACAGTGTGTATGTGCTGGTAACATATGTGTGTCGATTCCTTCCTATAATATGGGGCATATGTGTATCTTTATATTTACAATATGAAAGTGCCTCTAGCCATCCCTCCTGTCTCCTATCATTAAGAAGGATGCAGCCAGTGTGAGTAGGTGTTCAGGTGACAGTTTCAGAGGGAGGTGACGCTGGACCCTTCACTCCATCCATTCCTAAGGTAGACCCAGGCTTATCCACCACAGATCACAAGCCTACAAGCCTCCTCCTGTACAAAGTGACCCTTTACCTGCCCACCTGATTGCACTGTTAAAGTCTCTTCAAAGAAAGGGGCTAGAAAAGGTGGGGTCATGCCTTCTAAGAATGAGCGCCCCATGCCATCACTGAGAACTCCAGAAAAAGTCAACATTTTCAAAAGTCTGGAAATTAATCAAAATCTTACACCAATCTGAGTACTCACTGCTCATTCAAGACAGACAGGAATTCTACTAAAACAGCAGGTCACAGGTGGTTTTACTGGCCCCATTCCATAGCTCCTTTCTTGGTATAAAACTACCTATTTTTAAAAAAAAAAAATTCTTAAAACCACGGAGGCTGTGAAAGCCAACAGGCCGAAAGCCACTGCCGAGGCCAGGAAGGAATTGCTACTCTCTGACCTGTTGAGAGGCTCTCTGGGAAAGTTCCACTCTCTGGGTTTGCCTTTATTTGACCCAAATCAGAGCTTACTTAGTGCAAAAAGGTTCAGCCTCTAGGGAGTTTGTTGCAAACAATCAGTGACAATTGTTCAACACCATAGCTTCCCACAGAGCCGTACTGGTCAGAGCTAACAAGTGTCTTCCCATGACGTCTGAAAAGGAAGCCATTCTTGGCAAGAGTAGGGAAGAGACAGTTTGTAAAACCCCTGACATCCCTGGGCTGTTTAGAACAGCACATGCATGTGCAGGCTGTGAATACACATAGAAAAAGACCTAAAACAGCCCTGATGCTTCCCCTCTGGTGACCTGTCGTGTCTCTGGACAAGCAAGAGGGAGAGTTAGGGCTAGGAAGGTGGTTAATGTATTTGCTGTGCAAATGTGAAGACCTAAATGCAATCTCCAACACTCACATAAAAGGCCGGTGTCTTAGTTAAGGTTTTACTGCTGTGAACAGACACCATGGCCAAGGCAAATCTTAGAAGGACATTTTAAATTGGGGCTGGCTCACAGGTTCAGAAGTCAGTCCATTATCATCAAGGCAGAAGCATGGCAGCATCCAGGCAGGCATGGTGCAGGAAGAGCTGAGAATTCTACATCTTCATCTGAAGGCTGCTAGGAAAAGACTAGGTTCCAGGCAGCTAGGATAAGGATCTTAAAGCCCACACCCATGATGACACTTCCTCCAATAAGGGCCACACCCACTCTAACAAGGCCACACCTCCTAATAGTGCCACTCCTTGGGCCAAGCATATTCAAACCACCACAGCTGGGCACTACTGTGGCACCTCTGCAAACCTGGCACTGGGAGGAAAAGATAATAGGGGATCCCTGAGGCTCATCCATCTGCAGTCACCTGAACTGGGGAGATTCCATCCCAGGAAAATAGAGGAAGACAACTATGCTTACCCCTGGCCTGCACGCACATACTTGTGCACACATGTGCATGTGCATAATACACCTCTCCTACAACACACACAGAAGTGGAGGCTTGGAAACTGCCTGGCAGTGTGGCAACACATACTTCAGCACATGGCAATCCCTACTCAAAGCCTGGAGATTACTTGGTCAGCTCTGTTGAGCACTAGGGTAAAGGTCCTTGCCACCAAGTTTGATGACCCTGAGTTTCATATCCTGGACCTATGTGTAGGAGGAGAGAATAGTCTCCTGTAGGTTGGCCTTTCCCCTTGTCCACCCACACCCACACATGTACACACACACACATGATTAATTAATTCTGTAAATGACTAATTCAGGAAGTCACTTAACAGACAGAAGCAACATAAAGGACATATCCTTGGGAGCATAGGGAATCCACACCCCATCATTAAATGTTCAGTTTTCAACAAATCTGAATGAGATATAAAAATATGTGGCAAACACGCCCTGGACTGGGATGAACAGCAGTTAACAGATACAGTCTCTAGGGACGCTATTGGATTTCCTGAACGAAACCTTTAAATTAGCTATCACAAATACATTTTTCAAAGCCAAGAGAATCAATTCCTTAACATCTCTGGGCAAGCATGAGACTCATGCCTCCCCCAATACCCAACTAATTTAAGAAGCCACGCAAGGCAGATGCAAGGGTTGGACGCGCTGGGCTGGAGACAAAGATGAGTAACTCCAAGTGGGCACTCTCAGAAGCGTCGCAGCACCTGCAACACTTCTGCCTCCCAAGCAGGGTGCTCTGGAGAGAAGACAGAGCCGTTCTGCTCGACGCAGACAGAACAGGCCTGCACATGAGTCTGCCGCTCTAGCTCTAATTATCTGTGTCTTCTACAAATCAATCACGCAGAGGAGCCCATACGATAGTCTCAACGGTTTAGATCGGCCAGCTGCATGTCCTTGGGAGGCTTCCTGGCAAAAAGACCCTCAGCCAAAGCAACACAATTTGCACGTGGTTCAAAGCGGCCCATGTGAGGACACCTGGTGATTAGGTTAAAACATGCTTTAATGATGTTACAGGCCACAGTGGGGAATGCATTTAGTTCTCAGTGAACTGCTAATTTCTACTTAATCCCCATGAAGTAACTAGACAAACAAAGCACAGAGTTTTTCCCCAGACTCAGTGTAACATCCCGTCAGGATAAAGTCATCTTCCACACAGGCAAGTTTCCATAACAGGTAAGGAAGGACGGCCATCTGGAGTACAGAGCAACGGCATGCTCAGCACTCTGGGGCCAGGGAGGTGGCTCAGTGGCCAGAGCTCTTACAGTACAATTGTGAAGCTCAGAGTCCAGAGAGCTCCCACCCACAAAGATGCAGGATGGGCTCTGTGGCTCTTAAGTTATCCCAGAGCTCTGGAAGTGGAGACAGGGGTCCAGGCACAGGCTCACTAGCTAGACTAGCCAAACTGATTAGCTTTGCCTCGTACCTCAGTGTAACAAACAAACAAACAAACCGAAAACCAAACCAAACCAACAAAAAACAAAAACTCTTTTCAATACCCTTTCCTTCATTATTTTGGTCAGGGTGTTTTAACACAGCAACAGAAAAAGAAACAAGAACACATGTCTTTCTTCCTCTTTCTTTTCTTTCTTTTTCCTTCTTTCTCTCTCTCTCTCTCTCTCTCTCTCTCTTTCTTTCTTTCTTTCTTTCTTTCTTTCTTTCTTTCTTTCCCTCTTTCCCTCTTTCTCTCTTTCTTTCTCTCTCTCCCTCTCTCTTTCTTTCTTTCTTTCTTTTTCTTTCTTTCTTTCTTTCTTTCTCTCTTTCCCTCTTTCCCTCTTTCTCTCTCTCTCTCTCTCTCTCTCTCTCTCTCTTTCTTTCTTTCTTTCTTTCTTTCTTTCTTTCTTTCTTTCTTTCTTTCAAGACACTCTGGCCCATGTCTACAGTACAATGAAGGTGGAACTCAGGGCTGCCTCTCTCTGCTCTGCTGCAGCTGGGGGTCCTGAACAGGAGGGTTTGCATCCCCTCCAACATCGAACGACTCACACCTCCTCAAGGAGTGAGCTTCTAAACACTTTAGGGCTTCAATTAAACAGATGAGGAAACACAGTGCACGGATTAATTAGTGCATGCCTCCCGGGCTCGTTGAGCAAGTCCCAGGGAGAAAGCAGAAGAATGTGTTGTTAGTAAGGAAACAAAAGTGTAATTATTACCACTGAACAAAGAGGAATGTGTGATTGGAAATAGTTAGGATTGTGCGAATACCCATTGGGACTCTACAAACATGAGCTGGAGCAAGTGGAAAGAGAGCTTTGGTCTGAGGGAAGCCCCTCCTCTGCCCTTGGGGTTCTGGGATGCTTCCCTTTACTCTAATCTCCAAATCTCATGGCAGTGGTTCAGTGTAGGAAGCAGAGGCACACTGTAGTCATTCCCTCTTGCCGTAAACACCTTTGCGCTCCTGTGTTCGGAGCATGTTGAAAGCCAGTGGTTTTCCCTTGCTCTGCTGATAAAAACACAAAAATAGCTGAAGCAGACAGGCTTGCTTACATCACCACTTAATTCAGAACAGAGAAAGGCAGCTGGAGCCCTGAGCAGTCACAGCGGACAGACACTCCCTCTGTCATTGTTCCGTGTCAAAAATGAAGTTAGCTGGAGATGTCTCTCCACGGGGATTCCCTCACTCTTTTCCCTGGGTCTGCATGCTTCTTTAGTTCTGTCTCTATGACCATGCTGTGTGAGAATGCTGTCTGTGTCCCTGGGGTTCTTATCATTATCACACAGGGGAGCCTGCAGAATGTCTAGAGACAGGGACCTTATAAGCGTCTCATCTGGATGTGGTGAATGTCAACCACAAGACTAAACACACAGGACACAATTGGCTCTGAAGGGACACCAGGAACAGGAAAGAATGGTGTAAGGATTGTTCTTCTGTCTCTTAGAGGCTGTCAACCCCTTCCCGAGTTTCAGCAGTTATGGCAAAGCAAAGGCATCAGAAGCCCCAATGTGTGTCTAGGTTGCCACAAGCTTCCTCCCACATGGGCTCTGGGCTTGGTCATGTGATTTGGTTTCAGTCACAGACTTAACACTACTACAGTTGCACCTTCTTCCTTTGACAGTGCTGAGGAAATATCGTCCATGCTTGGGGCTGGGGGTGGGGGTGGGGCAGAGATTGCAGAATGACAGATGGGACAGGTAAAGAGAAATGAAAGTCCCATCAAAGCCATCCCTGAGTATCCAGCCTGGTCACCCTGCCATCTTTGGCCAATTGATACTCCCCCAATCCATACATGGGTGACAAACTCCAAAGCTAGTGTTTGGAGTCACCACAATGGGATGGTCTATTGCAAAGAAGTAGGTAACTGATAGACCACTCAATGTAGACAGAGAGGGTAAGCTGAGAAAGAGCATGACCAAGTCTTGAGACTTGGGGTAGATACTGCTCAGCAGATAAGGGCAGCCACTGCACCACATAAAGACCTGAGTTCAGATCCCCAGGACCCAAGCATAAGGTTGGTGTCATCGCTTGAACCTGTAACCCTGTACTGTGTTGGCCCAGACAAGCAGATCGCAGAGGTTCACTGGACATCCAGTCTGGTTGAGATGGTGAACTCCATGTTCAGTGAAAGATCCTCCTAAAAAATAAGCAGGAGAGCCACAAAAGAGGACACCTGACAATGACCTCTGAGCTCCACACACTAAGACAGAGAGGTAGTCACACACACACACACATACACACACAGGGTCAAAGAGACAGACACATACGTACACAGGTGCTCACACACACACTGAGAGACAAACAGAGAAACAGAGACAAAGGGGGACAGAGAGACAGACAGAAAGAGAGAGAGACAGAGACAGAAAGACAGAAAGACAGAAAGACAGAGAGACAGAAAGACAGAAAGACAGAGAAACAGAGACAGAGAGACAGAAATATCTAGAGTGTGTTTTTTGAAGTTCACCTGCAACCTTAAGCCAGATGTGGGATTTCAAAAAAAAGACGGATGTCAGAGCCAGGAGAAGGTCTCCAGTGGGAGCCAGAGTTTGAAGGAACAGCTGCCAGAAGGCCTGGGCCATGGCCTCTCTCTCCGCTGTATCCTCCATTCCATCTGAGGCTCTTCCAGTTGGCTGCCTCCTCGCCTTGTTTGCTCTAGGGAGTTTCCTGGAAGGAATGAGGCCCTTCATCCTGCCTGTAAGGAACACTGAGCTAAGACCTGGATGCGAAGCCATCACTGGCTCACTTCCCAGAGCAAAGGGCCATTTGTCACCTCTCCCTCCAGGTCCCACTGCCAGGATACTTAATCTTCTACTGGGCGCTCCCCTGGCACGGGCCCCTCTCTTCTGAGAGCTTTGTCTGGTACATCTCTATCTCTTTCCCCGTGCTCCCTCCTGTCATCCCACAGTCTGCTCTTACAGATGTTACCACAAGACTCAGACTTGGCAATGGCTTCTTCTTTCACTGGCCTCGATCCAGGACTCCTGCTCTACTAAGGACTGGAGAAAACAGCTCCATACCTTGGCTGTTGGGTTTGAACTACACATGACTGAGCAGGCAATCCAGGGTAGATCTCCGTCAGTCACTGAGGGTGAGTCCAGAAAGTTCTCCCACCCCTTAGACAACGGTGTCTGTCTTAGGATTGTATTGCTGTGCTAAAGTACCACACAATCAAGGCAACTTTTGGAAAAATAAGAAGATAAGAACCCACCACAGTAGGGAATCATGACAGCAGGCAGATGCACTGGCAGGGACAGCTGAGTAGCTCCTATCGCAAACCGAAAACAGGAAGCAGAGAGATCACTGGGAATGGCTCATGGCTTTTAAAGCCTCACAGCCTGCCCCAGTGACATACTTCCTTTAGCCAAACCTCCTAAGCCTTCCCCCAAAATGCCACCGACTGAGGACCAAGTGTTCAGATGCCCAACATGCTAGGGGTCACTTCACTGAAACCACCAGTGTCTGCCTCACAGGGTTCCTGTGGTTCTCCTCTAGGAAGACTAAGGCTTCCCTCTAGACTATCAAACTGCATGCAGGCAGCACTATGGGCAGACTGAATAAATAATGAGATAACCAGGCACACGTGCACATAAACATATATCAGAGATGTTCAAATGGCTTGATCAATAAAACAGGAAATGCATGGCTGAACCTGCAGACACAGTGTGTGCTCTGCATGTGTATGGTTTTTTTTTTTTGTGTGTGTGTGTGTGTGTGCACACACATACATGCATTGTTTGTGCTGTGCATGTGCATGCACGTGAGTGTGAGTGTGTATGTGCACACGCTTATTGCTCCCCTGTCATGCTTTCACATTGCTGTAGATAAGCTCGGTGATGAAGTGGGGCTCCTTGAATGTTCTGGTCTTCACACTGAAACAGGTGGGTACAAAAACATTGTCCCACAAATCAGATGCAATCCTAGGCCAGCCAGGGGCCACAGTTATTCTTAGGGCTATCTGACAAGATACACAGCATGTCTTAGAGTTGAGGGGAAGATACCCCATTCACAACTGTGCTACCGTTGACTCTGGCTGGATGACTGTGTGGCACAAGTCCTATATCATCCTTTAAATTACCTGCCACACTCCCACCCACTCCTTCTATTTAAAACAAAACAAAACAAACAAACTGAGACACAATCTCAAGTATCCTAGGCTGGCCGCAAACTCTTTGTGCAACCCGTGCTAACCACGAGCCGCTGATTCCCCTGCCTCTAGCTCCTGAATTCCTGTGTTAGAGGTGTGCACCACCACACTGGGCTTATGCTGTGCCAGAGGAGAAACCCAGAACTTCAGGTGTGTCATGCAAGCATGCACCAGACCAAGCCAGAGCCCAGCCTGCTTTCTTAATTTTTAAAGACTAATTTTTCTACAGAATGTTTTTGGTGCAGCAAATTCATTCATGAATATGATCATCGCCCAGGAAGGTCGTGATGATTTCATTTTCCGCAGCATTTCCTCTGCGAGCCGTAGGACATATGCCGCTGCCTTTGTTCCTAATGCCAGCTTTGGGCCTCCTCTTGGCTGGAGCTAAGGATGAAGAATCTCCAGTCCTCTCTGCCACAGGCAGACTCACAGGCATGCACAACTAATGATAATACGGTGTGACATGGCTCAAGAAAGAAGAACACGGGAGCTCAGCTCCGAGATGAGGCTTGGAGGGAACGGGGAACAGAGAAGATGTGCGCTCTGATTTAAAGGTAATTGAGGGGAAAATTTCTCCAGATACAACAGAAGTAAACATCACAGGTCAAGAATAATTAAAAGCTCAGAGTGCCAGGAAAGGGATTCTGGGAGAGCAGCATTTATGACACACAGAGCCCCATGCCATGTGTCTGGATGATTAGCCAAGGTAGGCTGAAGCCCTAACAAAGTGACAGGTCTTAGAGAGTTTGCTGCATTATCTAGAACAGCCCCGGGGGCTCACTGGTGCATACTGCCTGCTGTCCCTCCAGTCCTGGTCCACAGAGACATTCTGAGATGGTGTCTGAGGTGTCCCCAGGCATAAAAGAACAGGCTGTAACTGTGATCATGACAAATCCTACTGGGGTCACTCAGCTAAGAGCTGCCAAGTGTTTCCAGTTTCCTTCCTAACACAGACGGTGCTTGCTGAGAGAGACATTTATCTGTTCCTGCACATGTGTGTAGCATGCATGTGGAAGTGAAGGACAGACATCCACATCTGTGTTGGAGCTGCCCACCTTGCTCTTTTGTAACACCAGTCTCTCCTTAGCCTGGAACTCAGCAAGCCCAAGGTATCTGCCTCCCCAGTGCTGGGATTACAAACTCAATCTGCTATGCCTGGCTTTTGTTTACATGGGTTCTAGGAGGGAACTCAGGCCTCCATGTTTGCCTTGTGTCCTAGTTTCTCTTTTGTAGCTGTGATTTTTTTTTTTTGACTTTTAATAGAAAATTTATTTTTTTTCCTTCTCTTTCTTTCTTTCTTTCTTTCTTTCTTTCTTTCTTTCTTTCTTTCTTTTATTAGATATGTTCTTCATTTACATTTCAAATACTATCCCAAATGTCCCCTATACCTTCCCCCTGCCCTGCTCCCCTTCCCACTTGCTCCCACTTCTTGGCCCTGGCTTTCCCCTGTACTGGGGCATATAAGCTGTGATTTTTAAAAAACATCTTGACAAAAAGGATTTTTTTTTAAAGCTCCTAGTTGAAGATTATAGTCCACAATGGTAGGCAAGTCAAACCAGATGGAATTCATGACAGCTAGCATATCACATCAATAGTGGAGGGCAGCAGGAAAGGAATACGCAAATCAACACTTGCTTCTTTGTGCTCAGCCTGAGTTCTCTAGTCTTAGCTCAGAGTCCACTTTCTAGGGAATGGTGCCACCCACAGTGAGCTGGGTGGGTCTTCCCACATCAATTAACTTAATTAAGACAGTTCTTCACAGACTTACTCACAGGCCAACACAATTTGGATAATCCTTTATAGAGATCGTCTTCTCAGGTGATTCTATGCTGAGTCAAGTTGAAGACTAAAGCTAGCCACTGCACACGGCAGGTACTTCACTGACTCAGCCACCTCCCCATCCCCAAGGACCTGTTTTAAATTTCATACTGTGATCTAACACTCCCATAAGTGACTAAAGATATCTAGAAAAGATATCTAAAAGGAGCTGAGTCCTGAGCTAGCTCTTGCAGGATAATGTCAGAATGAAAGTGGAGACAGCGGAGAGACCTGACGACCACTACTTTAGCGAGGGATAAGTTCCTCAGTGACATCACGCTGATGGCAACCCCTTTTATCTGGTACAATAGGAGTGCCCCTTTGTCATGTGATGCTCTACAAAACACCCAGCCAACTTCCCTCAGAACTCTCACGTTTACAAAAAGACAAGTCTGGGAAACTGTCACAGACTGAAGGAGCCTAAGGAGACACAAGAGCTAAATGGTATATAGCACACGGGTAGGGTTTCAGAGCAGGAAATGACTGAATGGAGGACTGGCTTTAGTTAGCACGTTTTATTCTTGGTGAATCGCTGTGTATGTGGTCGGGTGTATGTGTGCCTGTGCACACACTTGTAAAGGCCGGGGGAGGTTGCTGGCTGTTCTTTTCTATCATCCTCTGCCTTACTCTCTTGAGAGAAGGTCTCCCACTGAGGCCAGAGCTAGGCTTGTAGACAGCGAGCCCCAGCAATTCCTTGGGATCCTCTCCCCATGGCTGTCATTACAGGGACGATTTTGTTTGTTTGTAATGTGGGTACCAGGATTCAAACTCAGACCCTCATGTTTGTGCAACTAGGCCCTCTAATCCATGGAGTCATCTTCCTGGCTCTTTGATAAGTCACTTTTAGTTGCTGTCTCCGGCATAAAGGGAAGGATGGAAGGGCAGAACCAGGCTCATAGAAGGCATGGGAAATAACAAAGAAGGCTTTGAAGAGTGAAAAATGATAGGAAAAGCTAATGATGAATCCAATCTCATTCTTTCTAGAATGCAGAGATGGGACAAAACCGCTTCCTACTTAGAGACTCTGATTACACATTAGATTAGCAGACATGAACAAACAGAACTCTGATTAAATCAATACGGCAAAACTCAAAGTAACTCGCTTCTCCATCTACTGCGTAAACAAGGAGAAAGTCTTTCCCCGGCACCTACTTACGATGCAAGGGGAAAGTTTAAGAATCAATTCCTCTGCTCGAGGCAAACCATGCTGTCTCCCTAACAGCATGTGGCTTTCTTATAGTGCAGGCATGTCATGACTGCAGAGGCTGAAGCACAGAAGAGAACGTCAGTCAAAGAGACCTACCTCATTCATGGTCAATTTATCAGGGAGACAGGCAATTACGGTTTGATTAGCATGTAATAAATGGTGTTTCTTTCCAATAGATCAAGTAAAGTAGTTGAGCAAAAACTGTTTGGGGAGATTTACTCCCCTCCTGACTACCAAGTGGGAAAGTGGATAGTGTGGAGGGGCCGGCTAGACACAATGAGTTGGTGGAGCCCACATCTCTGTATGAAGGAAGGCCTGTGGGCACTGCTGAAGTTGGCAGGGATTTTGCCTAGCTCCTGGTTGTACAGGAGAACCCCGAGAATGCTTCTTACAGTTACAGTTTAAGGCTTTTGAGGCATTGAAAGCCAAGTTGTTTTTTTTTTTCCTATTATTTTTGATTTACACCCTTGGCAATGATTCAACAAGAGTAAAATCAGACAAAATTGCCTTAAAATAGATTAAACTAAATGAAAACAAGAATGTTAGAGAATTTGGACAAGATGCAAGTTACTTATTCCCTTAAAGGAAAAGATCAAAGGAATGAGATAAGCCTCAAAAAGTCTACCAGAAACATCTAGAAGGGCTAGAGAGCCACTCTAGATAAGAGCTGAGAAGAGTGTCTGGTACTCTTACAGAGGACCTGAGTTTGGGTCTCAGCACCTACCTCAGGTGACTCTGTAATTATCTGTAACTCCAACTCCAAAGGATTCAGCTGGCTTCTGTGGGCACCTGGACTCACTTAGACCCTCCCCACACACACACATGCGCATAACTAAAAGAAACACCTAGAGATGGGGAGGTGAACACCATATGAGCAAAGACACTGATGTTGTCACCTGTCCTCCACATGCACTTAAACACATCTGCATATTGTCTTACTTAGGATTTTACTGCTGTGAGCAGACACCATTACCAAGGCAACTCTTGTAGGGACAACATTTAATTGGGGCTGGCTTACAGGTTTAGAGGTTCGGTTTATTATCATCAAGGCAGAAGCATCCAGGCAGGCATAGTGCAGGAGCAGATGAGAGTTCTACATCTTGTTCCAAAGGCAAACTGGTTCTTAAAAGCCACGCCCACAGTGACACACCTACTGCAACAAGGCCACACATACTGCAACAAGGTCACACCTCCTAATAGTGCCACTCCCTGGGCCAGGCATATTCAAACCACCACACATATAAACACACAAACAGGTACATGCACACATGCACACACACACACATGCGCGCGCACACACACACACACAGAGTCAGTCAAACACAGTTGTTACTATTTTTATACATGCTGTCCATGCAGAAGTGCTGTCTTTATTTTACATGCTGCTCTGTTGATGAACTTTAGTGAGCCCATCTCCAAGTAACACCATTAAAGACTGGAAACAGTCTCTGCCCATCTGGTGGCCACGGTGTCTTCCATGGACTACAGCGTCAAGGAACTGAGTTCTAGCACTAGCTGAAAGTATTCTAAAATTCCTAGATCCTTTCCATTCAAAGTGGGGATTCCTGCTTTATTCATTTCTCAGGGACATGGGGCTCTGGCATGAAGCAAGCACAAGGAGGCCCTGCTTCAAAGGTATTTAGTAAACCAACCATTTATTTTCCTCTATAAAGAATTCTCTCTGGCCCCAAGGCAGCCGCTCCTGAACACGAGCTTATTTCTCTGCAACCAGTCATTATTCTGTGATGTAAGCATGTTTTAGACCAGAATCAATTGTCTGTTCAATACAATTGGATTCTGACTGTAGTCATTTGAGAAACTTTATTACAATAGTCTGCGGTTTCAAAGCAGATGTCACTCATGACCATGCCAGAGGACTATTTAACGGGAACCCCACCCCAAACCTTCATGATCATGCCTCTACAAAGAGCTGGCAACAAGACAACTCTCTCATTGGCAGAGGCAGCATCTTGGATTCTGGAAACTGGTAAATTGTACTTTGTATGGTACGCTTAACCAGAGTCATCTCCCCAGCACAGTTTTTGAATTAAAATAACTCACTGAGTCCAATTATTGCTGTTCACATATGCATGAGTGTGGGCCCATCCACTGGAGTCGGCTCAACCTTGGAGAGACCAGAAGAAAATGGACATTTCCCCCATAGTAGACAACAACTGTCAAGAGTCCCTTTGCTAAGGGTGAGGGGCTCACATGAGCCCCTCCCCATGCCTGCCCTGGGATCCTGACTGGCTCAGTCTCCTGCAAATCATATGAGTTTATGAGTACCACTGTCCTGTCATGTCTAGTACATACTATTTTGCCCCTGTCCTCCCTGACCTCAGGTTCTTACAGTCTTTCAATTTCTTCTTCCAAGATGTTCCCTGGGCCTTGAGGGCAGAAGTGTGATACAAATGCCCCAGTTATGACTCTATAAACAGAGTTTCTTCTAAAATATAAAATTTGTCCAAATGTAAGTGATCTAGTTTCAAAGACCAGAAGGCTATTTAAGGAGCACCCGACCCAAAGCTTCATCCTCCAGCATGATAAACTCAAGGCCATTCCTTCCTGCTCAGGGTCCAGCTCTAGGTGAGAGTATCTGAAGTGACCCCCAAAGACACACTTCTCTGGATCCTGTTCTAGCAGGAACAGGACAGACTGTCTGCCAGCTTTCCAAAGCCCCAACAAGTTATCTTTATGAACTGAACTCTAATAAGACAAAGTAATTCTGTCACTTGAGATGGATTTGAATCTCTTAGAACTGCCCTGATTCTAGACAAACAGCATGGGGCTAATGCAGCTTAAGAAGTCTCCTTGACAGCTTAGTCAGTGAAGTGCTTACGGCACAAACACAATGCTCAGAACACACATAGAAAAAGAAGAGTCAGACACTAAAGCATGTGGCTGTCATTCACTGCGGAGGTGAAGGCAGGAGCGACCTGACGCTCACTGGCCATCTGGTCAAGCCAAATCAATGAGCTATAGGCACCATGAGAGGCCTTGTCTCAAAAAATAAGGTGGAGAGTGAAATAAGAAATCACCCGACAGCAACCTCTGGCCTCCACACTCATGTACACACACATGTACACACACACACACACACACACACACACACACACACACACACACACATACACATACGAAAATTTTCATCTCTATCAACCTCTGACCCCCACATGCATGTACACACACACACACACACACACACACACACACACACACACATGAAAACTCCCTGTTTCTTTGGCAGCCAGCCTAGCTGTTCACAGAATCTATGTTCTGTTTCTAAAACCACACTTATCCTGGGTAGAGGTCCTCTACTCAGGGCTGTATGCCTAACTCCTACTTGCAGGCAGGTGTGGCTAAGGGACTAATTCTTTATGTCCTGGTTGTAGTGATGTCTGCTGTTGCCTGGCTGGGCTTTGGAGAAGGTGCCTCCCACAAAGGCTGGGTGTGAGTAGCTGAGGGATGGGGAGGGACAAGAGGAAGGATCCTTCATCCCATTAGCATCACCTGATGGAAGAGAGCAACGCAGTCACCAGGAGCAAACGTCTGGGCTTTCCTGTGACCAGAAACTACATGTGTGCCTTCTATCCGGTCTAAAATGGTTCCTGCCTAGCCTCCTAGTTCCGAGTTAAGCCCCCTTGAAGATATAACTGCCATCATAAATGTACCCCCTACCCCACCTGTCCTCATACAGCACATACATTCTGCTCGCATAATGCGCTGATAATGCGATAGGAAAGCCACTTAATACCACATCTTACTTTCCAAATGCATGAATTATCTCCTTACATTTCTTACAATTTCATCGAAAGGAAAAAAAAAATGTTTGAAATCCTGATTTTACAATGAGAAGTTCACACAACCACCGTCAGGTCAAATAGATGGATTTTCTCGCTGATTTTTTGTAATTTGGCTACTAATGTGTGAATAAAGCAGAAATGGCCTCTCTTCAACTTCCCTATTTGTCAAGGCATTGACACATCACAGAAGCCCTTACAAGTTCTCTTTTATCAACAAATGCCTTATTTTCAAAGGCTTGTATTTAAGATATAAAATTGTTCTATTATTATTACCAGGGAGGTGCTATCTGATTTTTATGATAATCATGTAGATTTATGTCTATACCTTGGTACATAAACAACTTTCTTATTTCGGCCTAACTTATTTACTGTCTCATTCTGAACTCCTGACTTACGATTCAATGGGGACAACGCTACATCTGTGCGCAGACGCTTTTTATTTTAAAACACACTTGAGAACGGTCCGAGAATAGAATTATAAAGTCTCAACTCCCCTCCTACCACAGATAATGCTGCCTGGCAGTGGGAAAGTTACTTAACGTTATTGTTTCTGTTTCCCAAGTGTGAAATTGAATATTACTTGTTACTTCATTTCTTCTCCCAAGGAGTAATGGGGAGTTTCAAATCTGAAGCAGAATTTCAAGGTGAAAGGAGTTTACAAATACTTAATACTAGAGTGGCTCTCATATCCACCTGGGGAAAAGTGTGAGCAGTGGGGAGGGCTGAGAATGAAGTACGGTGCCATGTTTGACAGAAATCCACCCAGCTCCCGCCTGGAGGAAGGGCCAAAAGGTAAAAATAAAGAAATAGACGAAGGCAGAGCTGGGCTACAGAGTGAGATCAAGGGCGGCTGCGGCACATTTGTGAGACCATGCTGTAAAATAAAAGTTTACCAAAAGGCTCAGGATGAGGCTCAGAAATAAAATCTGCCACTGAGGGACTATGTCTCAGCAGTTCCCCCAGTGAAGGGATGGCAGCCATCAGCAATAAAGTACTTACTTAGAACTCTCTTGTGAGAGGTTGGAGCATTGTTCAATGGTACAATGTCTGCCTAGAATCACTCAGTGAGGGGCTGGGGTGTGGCTCAGTGGTAGAGCCCCTGCCTAGAATCCCCCAGTGAGAGGCTGGGGGTATAGCTCAGAGGTAGAGCCCCTGCCTAGAATCCCCCAGGGAGGGGCTGGGATGTGGCTCAGAGGTAGAGCCCCTGCCTAGAATCCCCCAGTGAGAGGCTGGGGGCGTGGCTCAGTGGTAGAGCCCCTGCCTAGAATCCCCCAGGGAGGGGCTGGGGTGTGGCTCAGTCAGTGGTAGAGCTCTTAGACTGATTCTACAGAGCCAATCACAAGGTGGAGACTTGAGCTCATCCTACACATGCCTGGGCCCAGAGGGCAAGGCTTTATACACAGAAGGCCCACAGGACATACTATAAACTGTAAACAATGCACCTCCAGGCGCTTCTAGTTCTAAAGTGGCATAAACATGACTGAGAAAGGATTAATAGACTGTGCTGTGGGGCAGGATGCTCTCCATGCAATGATTAAAATTTCCACAACCCTCTCTACCCTGGAGGCTCCTCAGGGAGCCTCATTCTTGGTGGAAGGGCCTGGAGACAGAATGTAGCTTGACTCCTTCTCACTCAGCTCTTTCTGGCTTTGTAAGAAGCCCCTTCCTCCACAGAGTATGAGGCAGAGCATCCCTGTGTGGAAATCATTTTAGCAAGACCTGCTGCTTGTAAGCATGAGACTTGGGATCCCTGACACACAAGGGAGTTTATAGCGCTGCAGACCACCACACAGTCTCTATTTCACCAAGCCTATGTCCTAGTGGAGTGAGACCCAGCACTGCCCTGGCTCCACGTTCTGAGGCTCTGAGCTCTCTTTTATTCGGTCCTGTGTCTTTTTACCCTTATCTCCTCTTCATCACTGATAGGCCACAATTCCTCCTGGTTCCCAGGGAGAACATTCGCTCTCCCCTTGCCCCATTCCACCGTGGAAACGCCAGGCGCTCAGTATAGCAGATCCCCAGCTCCAGTCCCGAGGGTTATCAGCATCACCAAGGCGCACCTGAAGCCTTCCTGTGTCACTGTGTAAACCTCCTTCTCAGACTCGGAGACCGACTTCCTGACAGCCTGATGTTTCCAGATTCAAATTGTTTTTAATGTCCTAAAAATATCCATTTACTCTGAAATAACTATCGATGTGTAAGAAACTCCAGAAAATGGACATGAAGACCCTCAGTTGCCCCAAGAGCCTATCTTTCACAGTGACGACAGAAAATCAGGATTTCAGGGGTGTCCACAGAGTTCTTGGGGGTTTGTCAGTATTGTTTGTGTTTACTTACGCATGTGTTTACATGCATGCATTTCCGGGGGTTCTTGTCCAGAGGCCTCTGTGTAGCACTGCTAGCATGGATGGCTTTAGAGCAGATCCCACAGCCCTAATCAGACCCTGTGTTCCTGCAGCTCCCTCGGGGACAGTTAAGAAGTGGTCTGTGCTGTGACTTGACGGCTCTTGATTTAAGGTATCTAGCTCCTCCACGCTCTTTGTCACACACTCTCTGTTGAACTAAACCATGGGATAGGGAACTTCCCACCTCTCCTAAAAGGTTATTAAAGTCAGGTCTTTCCCTTGTTCTATGGATTGATCCTGTTACTCCCCAGAGAGGAGTGCTATCCCTCTCACAGTGGTGTATTCTCGCCCCACCCTTTCCCTTCCCCTTCCCCCACATCTCTCTTATTCTCACTGTTCATGAAGCTCTTCTCCAGGCCTTACAGGGGAGCCTCTCCCTGCCTCTAAGGCCCCATCCTGTCTTGACTCTCCATGTATAGTACTGTTTGGGTCTGATGTTCCCACTCGCACCTCAAGACCCTTCCATGGCAGTGAGGCCCTTCCAATACACCCCCCATCAAAGAGAACTGTGCTGGTTTCCTTTACACACTGACCCCGTTTTTACTTAACAGCTCCCATCCATCACGCCAGAGTCCAGCACCTCATATCTCCTCTAGCTACCCAAGAGCAGGATTATAATAAACATGTGCCATTATGTGCTTTACATATGAGTTCCGGGAATCCACCTCAGGTCTGCACACATGCACGGCAAGCACTGTGCCCACTGAGCCATCCCCCAAGCCACTCCTTTGTACAAAACTTTAGTTGTTATGAGGTTTGTCTTTTCTGGAACACACTTCAGCATCCTCAAGCTTAAAAAACCCATCATGGGCAATCTCTGAGTTTCTTCCTAAAATAGAAAGCACCGTTTCACAGTTTACATTTACATGCGAACCTGCCATATTACTTTAACATGTAGAAGTTAAGTCGAGGACACACCCCTCTTTATTTAGGAAGTAACTTGGATGACTAATTGCTGCAGCTACAACATGCATGGAGGTGACTTTGTATCTTTGATGGGTGTCATCGTGAGGGTCTATGGTATAAACTGGATCTTTAATGTTCCCGAGCAGGCTCATCTATGAAAAGATTGACACATCTGTTCGTACTACTGGGGCCTGGTGGGAGCTTTTCAGGTGGGGAGTACCCTGTAGAGGGAATGAGGCACTTTAGCCTCTCTTTGCTTCCTGGAATGAGGTGACAGGTTTGTCCCATGAATTTCCCCCACAATATACCACTTGAGTCAGTATCAACAGAGACGGTAGGATGAACCCCTCAAACCTGTGAGCCAAAAAGGAACCCTCCAACCCCTCACATGCTGATTCACTGGGGTGTCTGTTACAGGGACAGACACCCTACAGTCTCATTTTCTGCTTTTCCCACTTCATCCCCCGACCTAACCACACCCATTCCACGCTGTCACTCCTGCCGCACAGACTGGCTCCTTCCATTCACTCTTGCAACAGTTTTAAATGTCTCTGTAGCTCTTGCTAGAGCACGTAACATTCAGAATGAGACTGTCTACAGAAGCCCCACAGAGACTCCAGTAGGAATTACATCAGGTCTCTGGGTCAATTTGGGGAGACCTGATATCCTTCCTGTGCTGTATTTTTTAATCCACAGACAAAAGTGAATTGTTTCCGGGCTGTTAGGGCTCCTCTGATTTCTTTCAGTGCTGGCTGGCAATCTGTGATGATCAGTACAGCGCTCCCATGTGTTGTGAGCTCTATAATTCAACATTCCATTTTCTTTGGAGCAGCTGTGCATGGCATGGCGTTTTTAATTCTGCTCTCATATGTTTACTGTTATTATGTACAAACATAGTTGATTTTTTTTTGTGGACTTTGTATTCTAAATTCCTGCTGGATATGCTGACTTGCATAGGACTTTTTGTAGATGACTTTGGGCTCTGTGAGTAGGTGGCACTGTCTACTGCAGATGGGAGCAGTGTTTTTCATCCCATTGATTCTCCATGACTTTTATTTTAAAATTTTATTTGATGATGGTGATGGTGGTGGTAGTACATGGGTGTATATGGTTTGTCTCTGTGTGTATGTCTCTGTGTGTATATGTATGTCTGTATATGTCTCTGTGTGTATATATCTCTCTGTATGTCTCTGTGTCTATTTCTGTGAATGTCTCTGTATGTATGTGTGTGTGTGTGTGCACTCATGTGCCAAAAATAAGCAAGCAAATAAATAAGAGAAAAGAACTATATATATATATATATATATATATATATAAATGAAAATGAAAACAGCAGTATTTGCACCATGCCAGTAAGCCAATACTGAGCGGAAACTATAATGCTTACTGTTTATATAGGAACATTTCAAATTAATAAAGGGTTTTTTAAGACAAAAATTACTGATACTAGGAACAGAACAGGGTACTGGTGCAGTTTGTACTGCAGGTAGGTTCTGCTTATCTGTGTGGCAGTTTGTATTAGCTAGACCAAATTCTTAAGAACTACTAAATGTTAGAATTCAAAATTATGAATTAGATAAGTTGAATTACCTGCTATACATTAAATAAATGTAATTCAGTTAAGGCACCTCTCCTCGGTATTCTAACCAGTGCCACCTCACTGGGGACATCACTTACCAAACATGTAAAGAAGCTACAATTTTGTATAATCCTAGGAGAGAGTCCAAAGCGCCTTCCAGTTCATGGAATTGGGTGCAGTATCGTGCTGGCACCCAAAGTATCAAAGAAAGCACCCAGACAATAGAAACTAACACAGTATAAATATAGACTCATGTCCAACACTGACACACTGAGCCCATCCAAGCACACAGAGACTTACACACTGAAACCAAGTGAGCGTGCATGCATGTGTGTGTGTGTGTGTGTGTGTGTGTGTGTGTGTGTGTGTGTGTGCAGGTGCATGTGCACATGGGGGTCAGAGGTCAACCTTGGCTGTCAATCATCAGGAGCTGTCAATCTTGGTTTTTGGCTGGCTGTCCAGGAGCCCTAGGGATCCTCCTGCCTGACTCCCCCGTGCCAGGATTACAAGCATGCCCTACCATGCCTGGATTGTTATGTGGATTCTGGGAATGTTGACTGCTAGTTGGAGCACATGCTGGTATGACCAGCACTCGGCAGACCGAGCCATCGCGACCTCGGGTGCTTCTTTACTTCAAGGCCTTTTTCTTTAATCAGTGGATGAGTCAGGTGACATTGGACATCAATATGCTGATGGACCTTTCCTTACACGTCATTAGTGTGTTTGGGTCTATTACAAAGAGCAGACTGTGTGGGAGACTCTGAGTCTCTGTGGGAAGAAGGTTCCATGGATTATTTAAGAAACTGTGGCCGGTGGTAGTGGCATATACCATTAATCCCAGTACTCAGGAAGCAAAGCAGGCCAGTCTCTGAGTTTGAGGCCAGCCTCATCTACAGAGCAAGTTCTAGGATATCCAAGGCAATGCAGAGAAACCCTGTCTCAACAAACAGACAGACAGACAAACAAACAAACAAACAAACAATAAATAAATAAATAAACAAATAAAATGTGTGTCCTCTGGGCTGGAGGGATGGCTCAGTGGGCAGGAGCACTTGCTACACAAGTGTGAAGATCTGAGTTCAGATCTCCAGACCTCACATAAAGCTGGCCTGTAATACAACTATACCTGTGACTATATGGAAGGCTGAGACAGGAGAATCCCTGGAAGGGCAAAGGAATAAACTAGGAGATGAAGAAATCTGCCTCAAACAGTGAGTGGGGGCTGACACCTGAGGTTGCCCTCTGATCACCACTCACACTCATACAAAGGAGCACACTTACACATGCATTCCACATACCCCACACTGGCACACATGTCAAGGAGAAAATTATATTCTCAGATCCTGTCAGCCAGTGCTATAGCATCCTGCAGTATCCTTGCCATATGGTGCTGACAGTCCAGTGGCATCTTCTCTCTGCACAAATGAGGGCTCACATATGGTGAGGAGCCCAGCCTTTCACACTGTCTTGGTGGAGATGCTGTTTCATTGTGTACTTCCTATTTTCCTCCCCACCTTCCCATAACTGTCTAAGCTCCGAAGTAGATATTCTCTTAGAGGGATACTTCTTTAAACAAAAAGCATTGCTTGGCATAACTTTTCATCTTTTTTTCTTTTAATCTTCACAAATTTTGTTTGGACATCCATAGTGGGATGTGTGTATATTGTTTTCACATCATGCCATCATGTGTGTTCCTGTGTGTTCATGAGTGTATAGGCACATGTGAATAAGTGTGTGGTTGTGTGTGCAGGCCAGAGGTTGACACTGGGTATCTTCCTCAGTCACTCTCTGCCTTATTTTTGAGACAGAGAATCTCCCACTGAACCTGAAGCTCTCTGATTCAGATAGACTGGCTGGCCAGTGAGCCCCCAGAGATCCTTGTATGTCCCCCCACACAGCTCTGGGTTACAGGCAGGTGCAGTCACAAGGCTTTTACAGGGAGCCTGGGGGTAAATCTCATGTCCTATGCTTGTGTGGCAAGCCCCTTATTTTTGTTTGCTTGTTTTTGAGATTCGTCCTTTTACAGCCAAGAATGGCCCTTAGGTTACTGTGTAGTAGGAATGGGGGTGACCTTGAGCTCCTGACTCACCCTCCTCTCCTTCCTGAGTGTGGGATCACAGGTGACAACATGCAGATCTGGGGATGGGACCCAGGGCTGCCTGACTGCTAGGCAAGGGCTCTGCCAGCTGTGCTACAACCCCACCCCCAGCCCCAGTAGACTCTTCAAATCCCCTTTGCTAGGCTGTCTTCTCTGGAAGTTCTACTGAGAAGCAGCTTACTCTTGGATCTTGCCGCCTGCCTGCCTTGTGGCTTGAATGAACCATTTAGGAGTCCATCTTGATGTATCAGTGGTTTTACACAGTTAACTGCCATGTGTGGTTTTTCTCAGCGGCTACTCTGATACTTCCAATCTGTATGTATAGCTTTCCACGGTCAGTGTGTCCCCTTTTCAGCACGACCTCAAATCAAACACTGCTCTCGTTCTGACTCCTCATATTGAACTGTCTGAAGTATTCCTTAAGCACTTAATTCCTTAAGTAATTTCAATGTAATTATATCAGGTATTTCCTCTTCATATATTTAGCTCAATAATACTATCACATTATTTTATCCCCCTGGACTTTAAGTATCATTTAAGGGACACACAAGGAAAAAGCCAGTCTCTGTTTCTACCTCCGCCTCTGTTCTATTCCTGAGCTTGTCCAGCTGCTTGGCATTCTGTTATTATAACTTTCAATTCACCAATTCTTCTCCTTTTAAAATTTCTTCCTCAATGTGGATATTTTCTACCCCCTCTGTCTTAGTTAGGGTTTTACTGCTGTGAACAGACACCATCACCAAGGCAACTCTTAGAAGGACAACATTTAATTGGGGCAGGCTTACAGGTTCAGAGGTTCAGTCCATTATCATCAAGGTGGGAGCATGGCAGCATGCAGGCAGGCATGGTGCAGAAGAAGGAGCTCCTTCATCTGAAGGCTGCTAAGAGAAGACTGACTTCCAGGCAGCTAGGGTGAGGGTCTTAAAGCCCACACTCACAGTGCTACACCTTCAAAAAGGCCACACCTACTAATAGTGCCACTCCCTGGGACAAGCATATACAAACCATAACACCTTCCCCTTTCTGTGTGTGCATGCATATGAGTGCAGATTGTGTACATGTGTGTGCATGTATGTGGAAGCAAGCGATAGACCTCTCTGTTACTACTCAAGCCTCAAGTATGGTAGGCCGGCTGGTCAGCAAGCTGCAGTGATTGGTAGGCCGGCTGGTCAGCAAGCTGCAGTGATTGGTAGGCTGGCTGGTCAGCAAGCTGCAGTGATTGGTAGGCCGGCTGGTCAGCAAGCTGCAGTGATTGGTAGGCTGGCTGGTCAGCAAGCTGCAGTGATTGGTAGGCCGGCTGGTCAGCAAGCTGCAGTGATTGGTAGGCTGGCTGGTCAGCAAGCTGCAGTGATTGGTAGGCTGGCTGGTCAGCAAGCTGCAGTGATTGGTAGGCTGGCTGGTCAGCAAGCTGCGGTGATTGGTAGGCCGGCTGGTCAGCAAGCTGCAGTGATTGGTAGGCTGGCTGGTCAGCAAGCTGTGGTGATTGGTAGGCTGGCTGGTCAGCAAGCTGCAGTGATTGGCCTGTCTCTACCTCCCTGGTGCTGGGATTGCAAGCATGTGCCACCATACAAGGATTTAAACATAAAAATTAAGTTCCAGGGATCAAACTCCAGCTTTCCTTCTTGCAAGGCAAGACTTGGCCAACTGGGCCATCTCTTTAGTCCTCTAGCTGGTCATCTGACCAGAACGGCTTCATCGTTTTCAGTTGAGGTCATTTTGTTTTGACGGCTGATTTAAAATCATCTCCGTCTTGGCCCTGGTCCTTGTGCTTTTTTTTTTTTTTTTGCTCAGGGTGTGGTTTTTTTTTCCTCCATGTGGCCCACTGTTGCAGGCTGAAGCTATGATGATTACAAATGCAGAGCTACTGATCTCCTGTTTCTGCAGGATGCCTGGAAGCTTGCTGTCTTCCCGTTATTGCTGACTGTGAAGATGGAAGGCATTTCCTCAGGCTGCCCCAGTCACTGGGTATAAGGTGGGGAATGGCTGGACTTGTAGAATGAGACAGATACTCTGGGTCTTCAGGTGCTAGTGCATCTAGTGTTTTGTGCCTCACCAGCACTGGTGCCAGGTTCTTCACCCCAGCCCTCTCTCTTCCACTGGAGGCAGACCCAGAAATGTATTAAAATATTAAGGAAAGGTCTTTTGTTTTGGAGGAAGCATCTTGAAATAGGGTCTCTTAAGGTAGTCCAAGTTGGTCTTGAACTCATGATCTTTCTGCCACTATGTCCTAACCCCTGGGAATATAGGCAGGCAACCCCCATGCCCAGCCCAAATAGGTTTTGATATAATAAAGTTTCTGCTAAGTGGATACATACACAGATTCATTTATTCTCTGTATTTTATCTGTAGAAAGTGAAATAAAACCTTACATTTGTAATTATATTTGGACAATTTATGACAATCTAGCATATTTGTGAATAGGGTAATTTAATCTCCCTCATTAACGGATGCTAATTAGATGTGCAATTATTTTGGAATAGAATGAACAATAAGGACAATTACGGACTTTGCATTTAACATGTTTTTAAGTCATCATTTCAGAGGTTGAGCCAACCGGGAGATGAGTGTTCTCGCCGCTTGAGTCTTCGTTTATTTTTTATTTAATCGAGTTTTAATGTTGCATAATATTGAATCACAACCTAAAAGATTAGAGTTATAATCAGTCTAAGTCCACACTGCATTCTCTCAAGCCCCACTTTGAATTCTAAAAATTGGTGTCACTTATTAATTTCATTATAATTTGCACATAATTAGAGCCTCTTCATGTTTGAGACTTTTACAGAAAACAACCCATTCTCACACACATGTGCAATATTTCCCAGAAAAGCACATTTCTTCTAGACACTTGATACATAATCATTCAAACTTTGAGACTTGTTTTAAAATTGCTCTGTAGAAAAAAAATAATTTCCTGTAATGTTTAAGTAAAGTATATGAAATGATATTTAGCCTTTTCTTGAGGCCTCGGTAGAAACACAGTTTGTATAGAGTGCTATAATACAGTTGAAATGATCCATCTACTTCTAGGAGACATTCTAGAATAAAACATCTGGGAACATTTGCTCCCTAGTGTGAAACTGATAGATAAGGCAACGTTATCGTCATCAGTTTAGGAGGACACAGAGGCCCAGAGAAGGCGGAGGAGTCTGCAAAGCTCAACAGGTAATAATTGGTTAAAATCAAAACGAAATTAAAACAAAATAAAAAAGAGGAGCATTAAAGCTGACTTTACCATTGTATTTTATTTTTAAAGGGATTTTATTTTTATTTTGTATTATGTGTATATGTATATTGATGTCTGTGAGTATGGTGCTCTCAAGGACCAGAAGAGGGCATCAGATCCCTGGAGCTGGAGTAACGACCAGTTGTGAGCTGTCCAATGTGGAGCTGGGAATTGAACTTGGATCTTCTTCAAGAACAATACCTTTCCCTTAACCACTGAGCCACTTCTCCAGTCTTCCACCGTGCTTTTAAAACATGCTTTATTGTTAAGTCATATTCACAGAATCCTTCTCCTAATCCTAAAAATAATTATCTTTCATATTTTACAATGAGAAAACTGAAGTTCAAAGATTTCTAAGCAACGCGCCAAGCCAGCCCTCCCATGCCGACCCTGCACTATCTGTGCTTTGAGTCTAAGGTCCAGACATGGCAGACTCAGTGACACCTGCCCTGTTGCTCCCACACTCTGCATTCTTCTGCCCTGTCCCCTGCTGTCTGGCTCTTGGCTTCTTCTTAACTTCTGTCAGCACACCTGCCTCTCACTCTTTCTAATCTGGTACCTCAAATGTGTTTGTGGTCGGAGATGAAAAGGCCTTTGAATTAGGGTCCCCGAGGAGCTCAGGGCTCTCCCTTTCAAATCAAGTCATGAGGGAAGATGGCAGTCATCCATCTAGAGCGTGCAGTCTGCTCCACTTGCTCCACTCCTGCTCCATCTCTCTGCTTACTAGCTGCAAGCCTTGCTAACAAGTGTGGTTCTGACCATAACACCCAAACACAAGTACAAGTGCATGCAATTACTAACAAGCCACGGAATGGTTTTCCAGTGAAAGCTAAAAGATTCCTAGGAAGAAATCCAGTCCTGATTTCACGATCCGTGATCCTATACGGCGACGGGAAGCCGTATAGAAATCTGATGACTGATCGGATTTCATCCTCCTGGAGCTGGCATGGGCTTGAAAAGGTTCTCTTCTACAGAGCCTGGAATTTAGATCAGGCCCCATTCAATGATAAAAGACAGGAAAGTCAGTGCTGAGGGAAAGAAACAGGAGACGTCTAAGACTTGAAAAGAGTGAATACAGAGTTTCCTGAGCAGAGGGCAAAGTGAAGTTGTGTTGCAGTCCACTTTCCCTTACTATCTCCATATCTCCTGGCCTGAACTCTTAAGAAGACCTTCTTTTGTTCCTTGAGGACCAAGACTGCCCAGGCTGGGAAGGTAAACTCCCAACTATAAATGACACCAAACACTGACACCAAGTCCCACAGGTCCCTTAACAGGGAAAGACAATGTCCCCAGCAGTCTTTACTGGCTTATCAGCTGCATCAGCTGTAAGGCTGGGGTTAACCTGTTCATTCCTCCCAAACTTGCTGAGGGTTCCCAAACACCCACTGGCTTCCTTGGCTCCTTCTGGGAGTCACCTGCTCCTTGGTACCCCTCAACTGAATATAGGAGTGCTCTCCATTCTTACCATCTTGGGTCCCAGGCTCCTAACCAACCCAACAGGCAGCATTCCTGGATCCTGCATCTCCATAGGGATATCTGGAGGAATAACAATGCCTGAGACGTTGGCAGAATAGTTTCATTGAAAGTCTACCCAGGGAAGATTGGGCCACCTAGGCTAAGTCCCAAGGCAATTTGGGTTGTCTCAGTCACAATCGGATGCTGTGTGTATGTGTGCACATGTGTATATGCATGTAGAGGTCAAAGGTTAACCTCAGGTGTCATCCTCAGATATCATGAATATTAGTTTTGTTTTATTTTATTTATAATTTTTTGAGATAAGTTCCCACTGGGATCTGAGACTTGCCTATTAGGCTACTCCGCCTGACAAGAGAGCCCTAGGAGCCCACTTGTCTCTGCCTCCTCAGCACTGAGATTACAAACATACAAAAAATCACACATGACTTTTTAACGTTCATTTTTGTATATCATACGCAGGTCTTTGTCTTGTGTGGTAAAGCACTTAACCCATGAGGCCATCTCCCAGCCGCTGTTTCTGTCTGTCTCTTTTTCTGATGTGTTCCCTATTGTGACCTCTTCTCTTTTCACCCAGGACTGCTCTGTTCATCTTCCTATTCCTAACAATGTAAGTGCTGTGCTGTGCTACACTGCACACAGCTGTGGATATGCCCACCGCTGTGCACCTTGGGGAGGCAGAGTGATGTCCAATTCATCTTTTTAACAGCAGTGGATTACAGCATTGCCAGGACATTGCCACACACATGATTTGCTCGTGACTCTGTGCTAATTCTTCCACATTCATTTTCCTCACCTCTTGGCAGCCTGGCTACATAGACACTCTCAAGGCTCTTGGGGAATCTGGAGAAACTGCCTAGAGAGATCACCCTTGGAGATCCTCTGCCTCTTCTCAGGCTCTTAGCTGCTGAGCCACCGTACACAGGACAAAACAGAGACGGCTTGAGTAGCCAGTGGCATCCTAGCATCTAGACCTTGTCTCCTGGGCCATCTTCCATCCATACCTTCTCCCTGGTGACCTACCTCAACTGCCCCATCTCTCCATGCTCCCCAAGCTTTCTGTGTGAGCTTGTCATCATGAGTCCTGGAATGCTCTGATGCAGCACGACTGGCTCTGTCTTATACTCTAACAATAAGCCTATGGAGCATCCCTTAAACACCCACCTAAGGGGCCTCCTGTCACCTCTACCATGTGACCCGCTGTTCCCTCATGACCTTCAAGGCTATCTATTATCATCTAATTTCTTCATTTGTCGGCTTGTTAACTGCCTGTCTCTCCCACATAAACTTTATGAGGTCAGAGACCTTATTTGTCAACTCTGATGTACCCCTGAAGTATAAGCCCAGTACTAAATAAATATTTAATGACAGAATAAATGAATCCTTAATAGAAAAAAATTGATGAATGGCACAGTCTCCAAAATTAATGGGGATTATTCTCACTTTAAAGAAAATAGGAAGCAGGAGTATCTGGGGGGCTGAGGCAGGAGAGCTGCAAGGCTGAGGGTAGCCTGCAGATACAAGGAGCCAGGTCTGGAGTGCAGAGGGTCTAAGGGCAACCTGAGATGCAGGACAAAGCTTGTTTCAAAAATGGAGAGATGGGGAGGGAGCATATTATAAGTAGTTTCATAATGTTTGTAAAAGTTAACTATCACTGCTTTCTGTGCTGAAGAAAAGGTTTATCAGCTTTTATAAGTGACATAATTAAATTTAGAATCAAGACTATCTTACCTTCTGGCCTAACAGCACATACTGCTATCCAATTGCACCTCTTAAACTCACAGGCACAAAATAAAACCCCAAACTGTCTTGGGAATAAAAATCTCCTTTTAGAGTTAAATGTTGCTATTAATATAAAATAATAGCTCCCTAACACTCTCCTTCTAGAGAGATGCCATCCCATGACTATGTGGAGTTAGAGGCATCAAGGTACAGCCAGGAATTCATGAGTGACCTAGTGCTCTGCAAACTAAGGGCATCTGGAAATAGATGACCTCATTCGCAAATAGAAATTGGATTGGATGAAATGGCCAAAGCAAACTCACCTCGGAAATCCTGACATGTAGATGTGATTATTCGAGGGTCCCTGCCTCTCTGCTTTCTCAGCCAGATGGGCGCCCTAGAGTTCAAGCGGCCACACAGCTGTGCTGGAGATAACTATGAGTCTAGTTTACAAGGGAGTAAAGAGCCTTGTACTTTTGCCTTAGATTTGGTTGCTCTGCTCAAAACAGGAGAGAGAATGGCAAACACACATAAACACCATTTAACCAAGAGAAAGACAGTGCTGCACGAGGAACTGAGAAGAGAAAGATTTTTCCAAATGCCTCCCTCTCCTGTCAGAACTAGGATGTCTCCAACCAGATCTCTAGCCTTCACAGTCCCAGGAGAAACCGGATGTCTCTCCTTCTCAACTCCAACACTGGAACTCCAATATAAAGCAACAGGATTTGGGCAACAGATCCCTTTTCTAGTCTTGTTAAAAAAAAAAAAAAAGAGCAAAACAGTGCAGTCAGCTGGTGGAACACAACAGTAAGTCACAGCTGAGACATGGTGCTCACTACTCTGAAGACAGTTTGGTCTAAATAGTGATCTCTTAACTCAAAAGAAGAAAGAAAAAAAAATGACCAGGAGAGAGTTCATTTGGTAACGTACGCACAGGGCAATCATGAAGACCCGAGTTTAATCCCTAGAACCTACATTGAAAAGCTAGGCAATGGCTTATAATACCAGCACTAGGAAGGCAGAGGCAGGGGGATTCTTGGAGCTCATGAGCCAGCCTGTCTAGCTTACCTGGAGAGTTCAAGACTAGTAAAAGAACCTGTCTCAAAAACTGTGTCAACTGAGCATGATCTCCAGCCTCCACATGGGTACATAAACCACACACAAAGAATGGAACCACCCAATAGGCAGGTACCGGGGAGGTTGATAAGTGTGTTCAGTATTAGGGGATCATGTAGCTAGACATTCTGAGGGAGACACAAGAAAGTTACATGACCCATTTTAATAAGAAGCCCAGGCATGAAAACAGCGGCTGACAGGACAATTAATTGCCACATGTCCCTGACTGTATGAGCCACAGGGTCTGCTGGAAAACAAGAGAAAAATTAATTTCCTAACTGTCCTGAAGGGATTTGAAACATAAAAGGTGGTGAAAGCAATATCAAAAGTTTAGTAAGAACCAGGCACTGGGAAAATGATTCAGTGGGTAAACTGCTTGCTGGACAAGCATGAGGACCCAAGTGTCATCTACTGCACAAACTTAAAAAGCCAAGTGTAGCGGTGCCATCCATATGACCCAGTGCTGGGGCTGGAGACAGGTGGATCCCTGGGCACTCGCTGGCCAGCCAGTAAAGCCAAATCAGCAAGCTCCTGTTTTAATGAGACCCTGTCTCAAAAAGTAAGATGGACAGCAATAGAAGAAGATAGCCAAAGCTGCCCCTTGGCCTTAATACACTCGTGTGCACATGATACACACACGCACACACACATTAATAAGAATTGTTAGAGTCTTAGTAAAATGCTTCTAGAGTCAAATAATATACCAACTAACTGATAATGTATCAAATGGTTAAAATGTGACAAAGCAAGCCATGGGCATCTCAACCCCTTTGGCCTTTAGCTGCTTGTGACAGTAGGTGACACCTCACAGTAACTTCCTCTGGATTTCCATAATGGCCACTGCTACAGACTACCTTTGTGTGCATTTATTTGTTTTCCACAAGCCATTTTTCTTAAGTAATATTATATTTTATCCAGGAACTGAATAATCAAAGGTGGGATAGAAGCCCCCAATTGAAATTAAATATTTCCACAACATAGCACACGTGTGGATGTCAGAAGACACCTCAGCTGTGGGTTCTCAGTGTTTTCTACCTTTGGTTTGGGACAGGTTCTCCTACCAGCCTGGAACTTTGTCAAGCAGGGCAGACGAGCCAGGTCATGACCTTCCAGCAACATGCCTTGGTTCCAATCACATTTTGCTCTCAATTCTAATTACAGGCATGTGCCATGATGCCTGGCTTTATAGATGAGTTCTGAGGATTTGAACTCAAGTCCTCATGTTTATGAGATAGGCACATCACCAACTAAGCCATCCTCAGACCAAAATTAATGGTTATGTTTATAGTTGTTGTATTTTGTCAGTGGGCACGCCAAACTGCTTAACATATAAAATCAGTTGGCTGCATTTGTGTGGGGCTGTTTCTCTGTTCTGTTCCAATGATCTATGTTTTTGTCCTTGTCAGAGGACTTCTGTCATAGTCACAGTCTTGAGTCCACTGTAAGCATTTAGAGTAACGGGAGACACTGCACATTTTACCCTTCCTTTTCAAATCATTCCACTTAGCCTAGCTCCTTGGTTCATGCACACACATTTTAGAATAATCTTTAGCAAGAGCAGAAGGAGGGTAAGAGAGGGTAATGGAGGGGAAATATGGTTACAATGTACTACTGTATACAAGTATGAGACTGTTGAAGTTATGTATATAAATTCATATTTATAAAAATACTGATAGAAAAGATGAACGTGTGCACAAACACACACACACACTCTCAAGGCCGCCTCGCCTCTGCCTCTGGAGCACCCCACTTGCTCCATCAGTATTGTATAGCAGCTCTGTGTCCATGCTTTGTTATAGTTGGGCCTCATTATTTTTGTTTTCAATAGACTGTAAATAGAATTTACATTCTGACTTCCACACCTTTATTTTTATTTCATATAGCTGTGTTTTTCATATCATTGATTTATGTGTGTAGTGAACTTGCTTTTTTTTAAAATCCTATTATTTTTAAATAAGTTCCTTATGACTTTCTAGACAGAGCATCATGTCCATAGTAAATAAAAAGTTATTTTCTTCCTTTTGGAAAATAAATAATCACATTTATTTAATTATCATATTGTGCACAGGAGAGGAGGCATGTGTGTGCTTTGATGCAAGTATGAAAGTCAGAGGACCACTTTTGGGAGTCACCTCTCTCCTTGCCCCCAGTGAAGGCCAGGGGCCTGGTCTCCAGGTTTGCTGGCAATAACCACCTTTACCCTTCAGAACCATCTCTCCACTTTCCCTTTTAGAATTCTGTGCCTTTATTTCCTTTTGTTGAATCAGCTTCAGCTGGCTAGAACTTAAGAGTGAAGAAAGCAAATATGCTTGCAGGCTCCCTCTACCCAGGAGAATGCACTTGGTATTGTAGTGTGAGGTATGAGGTCACTGGAAAGTAAGTTACCAATGTGAGGATGCTCCCGCCATCTCTGGCTATAGGAGGTGTCAGGGATGGGTCTTGAGTTTCGTCAGTGTTTGCTGCATCATTCCATGGTCCCGAGATTTCTTCGTTAGGTTGTTTCTTAGGACACTGCTTGTTTTAATACTGAACAGACATCACACAAATGGAACAAGCACTGTGCAAGTTGGTATTAATACAATCCTAAATTCCATCTGCTAATGATTGATTATAGGTTACTTATTTGCATCTATGAGGGATGATGCTACACATTTTATGGTGTGGTGTGGTGTGTGTGTGTGTGTGTGTGTGTGTGTGTATGTGTATGTGTATGTGTGTGTGTGTTTTCCTAGCATTCCTCTTCTTCTGTGATTCTTAACCTGAAGAGGGGCAGGGCTCCGGGGCATTTATTCCCATGCCCTATGCTTTGCACCACCAAAGGCAATATAAGTGAGGTAAATAGGCGTCCCACTATGTGCCATGCACAGTGAAGACACCCAGTGTGGCATCTCTCCTCATGTCAGAGTCTAGTGTTTCCTGTGTGTAGTGTTCTGGCTCTCTAGCTGAAGTTCACGTGGTAGGGAGGAAAAAGTACTCTCCAGCTGCCTCTGTCCATAGCCTTTCTCTTCCGCCAAACAGTGATCTGAAAATTGAGGTTCAAGGGTCCTCAGCGCATGGAACTGTTGGAGAAACTACAGCACAGACAGCAGAAGCCCACTCCGGGAGTGAAGAGAAAAGAAATGAATGAATTGTCAACATGCTACCAAGTGGAAGGATCAAAACAAGTCCCTCTTGCCCTCCTGACTCACGGCAGAGAGACAGACTTAAGAGGTGGAGATGACTGGAGACCTGCACAGGCAATGGGGAAGGAGGTTGTGATGATGTAACAAGAAGGGTTAGAGTAGAGTAACATCTCATGGCCCAAGGCTGGCTCACAGCCTCCCATATACTTGTGGAAGCAGAATAGAGGAGGGATTCCCCACTCTGATGTACAGATCCTCAACCCACTCACTGGGCATGGACAAGAGTGCCAAGCAAAGGCTAAGAGAGGCTTTCAAACAGCCTCTGCCTTCTGAAGATGCCTGCAAGCCATGGCAGAGACAGGGATGTACAAGGTGTACCAGCCAAAACCTATGGGTTCCATGTGTGCTTGCAGACTCATGTAGACTAGGCTAGCCTTGAACTCTATTACATAGCTAAGGATAATTTGAAACTCCTGACCCTCCTACCTCCATCTTCCAAATGCTGAGATTATAGGCATACCTATCCCAGTAGGCTTCATTTCTGTCATGCTGGGGGTGGGAGCCACAGCTTCATGGGCACTAGGCAAGTAAGTGCTCTGCCAACTGAGCTACAGCTGCTAGTCTCTAATTGACTTTTTCATGGTAAACAACGAAGCCGTTTCAAAGGTACTTCATGCAGAAACATCACTGTTAGTTACCACAGACAGAGGGAGAGACCTAGCAAGGAATCGTTGGTGTCTATTTTGTTCAGTCCATCCAGTTGTACTGAATGAGCAGGTCAACACCGATAAAAAAGAAGAATCTATAAATACAGGATTTCTTTCCATTCTATCTCTCACACTTCAGAGGCTGGCAAGTGAGTTCATGCTGATCAAGATCTTCAAAGTGGTTCTGAAGTACAAGCTCCAGCTAGCACTACAATCCTACTTACAGGATGCGTCTGTCACACAGCCGTGTTACTTCTCTTTCCTTTCAGGAATTACCATGGTAAATAAAGAAGTCTCTGAGATACTAGCTGCTGGGCACTCTGTGGGGCCAGTAACAAGAAATGTTCGTCCTTCATCCAGAATCGCTTTCGCCTAATTCCACTGTGGTCTCTAAATTTAATACAGTATTTAGTATAATAATTAGAGAATCAATAAACTCAAAAATAATTTAATACAAGATACTGTTTCTCTCACCCTTTGATTAATTTTCATAACATTGTTTCAGATGTTAGCACCAACACAGAATTAGAGAGATGGATAATAATTATAGAAGCTATAATTAGTGTCACTTGTAGAATCACCTTAATATAGACAATGACACAGGGAAGAGAAAGACAGTCTAGAGGGTGACCTTCAGAACAGCACTGCTGTGTGCAGGATGGAACAATGGGGGTTCTGCAGGAATCCAGGATTCTCATGAACATGAGCATCAGTCGGGGACCCTGTTTTGAATAAGTATGGCCCCCATAGACTAATGTATTTGAATGCTTGGCCCGTACAGAGTGGCACTATTAGGTGGTATGGCCTAGTTGGAGTAGGTTTGGCCTTGTTGGAGGAGGTGTGCCACTGTGAATAGGCTTTGAGGTCTCCTATGCTCCATCTCTGCCCAGTGTGATCACTGTCTCCTTCTGCTGCCTGTGAATAAGATGTAAAGCTCTCAGATCCTAGTCCAGTACCATGTCTGCCTAGACACTGCCATGTTTCCCACTCTTATGATAACAGTTAAACCTCTGAACTGTAAGCCAGCCCCACTTAAATGTTTGCCTTTATAAGAGTTGCCATGGTCATGGTGTCTCTTCACAGCAGTAAAAATCCCAAGACAGACTCATTATGTCACCAAAGCAAGCGCCCCTTCTGTAAACTTTCCTGTATACCTACAAGGACCTAGAGCTTAACACCAAACATATTCATGATGAAATGACAGGAGAGAGGGAGATGTGAGGGTTCCAGAGGGAGGGATATGGCAGCCAGGGTCACACAGAGGGAGCACATGTTTGAACCTGGACCATGATGATGGCTATGGGCTGATTGACTATGTCAAGAGAAGAAAGAGAAAAGTGAAGATGTCACCTGGTAGACCATCATTCATCACTCAGTGAAAGAAGAGAGTAAGAAGAACCCCCAAGGATACCTCTTATGGAGAAAAGAAAATGAAGCCAAGTAAGAAGCCATGGGTATGAGGGATACAGCAGAACCAGGAGAAGAGGCTGAGAGGAACTGACCAAGGGAGAATGGGAACAGTGTGATGTAGAAAAGGGTGAGGGGAGGGGCTAGGGCTGGAGCTCAGCTGCCACAGTACTTGCCAGTTCTAGTACTCTCACAGTACTAGTCCAGTTCAGTACCTAGGGGGGCACAAATCGGGTGTGGTTGGTACATGCCTGAAATCTCAGCAATCAGTAGGTAAAGGCAGGAGGCCAATGTTCAAAGTTGAAGGTCATCTCTGCCACATGGAGAGTTTGAGACCAGCCTGGGATACATGGCACACCCCGTCTCAATAAAAACAAAATTAGAGGAGGAAGAGGAGGAAGAAAAGAAAGAGGTGGAGAAGACAAGAGACTGTTCCAAAAGCTGTGAAAGATAAAACGATGTAATGTTTTATGTCACGGTGTCAACAGGAAATATCCATGGCTGTGACAATTGACCTGTCACTCTAGAACTAAGGAAAACGTGACAGGCACCTTCTGGATGTTAGCGTTGCTCCACTGGGTTCTAGCTCAGGCTTGCCCTCTCTGCATGCTTTCACCTCTCTACCACCCAGAATAACAACGGTGTTTTGAGGGAAATGTATATGCAATAGAAACGTCTGTCTAACCGAATGCACTTAGCTGAAATATCCCATATGCAGACAGTACATTTCTGCATCTCTGTCAACCTGATTTTGTAAAGCGATTCAAATCAAAGTTCAGCACCTCTAATACTGCTCTTCCTATGTCCATTAGTACTATTCTTACAAAGCTTTTGATAAATGAAAACATATATAACACATTCTCAATTTTAAAAGGTCTAAAGGGCAGTTTGTCAAGCAGGAGCTCAGTGAGGGAAAACAGAAAAAGAGAAAGCACAAGCATGGTGTGTGCTTCTGAATATATACATAAAATGGGATTATGGGTGATTTTCCTTTGCTTGCCCACAGTGTTTTATATTTATCTAATATATTGCAATGAATATGTATTATGTAAAACTTAGGAAAGTAATAACCAAGTACTATTATTATAAAGATAGAATAAGAGGCAGAGAGATGGCTCAGTTGGAAAAATGTTTATCACTCAGACATGAAGATAGAGTGAAGATGCCCAGGACCCATGTAAAACTCTATGCAGCAGGACACACCAGGATCTGAGCATTGTTTCCCAGGAGCATGCCAGAACATTCACTATGTAGTATCCCTTTTGCACCTATTCCCGCCAACACAAGCACAGTCTCTTGAGCAGCTCATGTGCCAGAGACAGCCAGAGAGGCACGAACTGGAAGCCCTGCTCCTATGTATACCTTCATGCATCAGAACCAAGCTGCTGTTCCCTAGCTGCAAGATGGGACACCTGCTGGCCAGTTTCATTGAGAATTGTGGCTGAAAGGACAATGTTGTGTGACAATAAAGCTACACTGAGCTACACAGGGCTGTCTAGGTTCCTAAGCTAAGATAAACGCTACCTAGTCAACATCTCTCAGACCTACATGGTTCAGAGTACAAACTGATAATGGGTGGGCAGGACTTACCTGAGATTCCACACATGTGGCCAAGAATGGTGGAGCTGATGCTCCATTGCCGTGGGGCTTATTCTTTTACCATTGGCTTTTTTCTCTGCCATAGTTTTAGGGCCAGATAGGTATATTCATGAGTCAAAAAAGGAAATGTGTGTGTGTGTGTGTGTGTGTGTGTGTGTGTGTGTGTGTGTATAAATGCCCACAGGAAAGGTCCCAACCAAATACCACAAAGGTCTTAAGAAAGGGGTGCTCACATGCAAGGGGGACAAGTGAGTTGGGGATGCAAGTGGCTGAACACCAGACAGCTATAAGATACAGGATGCCCATGGAACACTCCACAGACCCAAAGAAGCTAAACAAGAAGGAAGGCCCAAGAGAGGATGCTTGAATCTCACTCAGAAGGGGGAGTAAAATAGTCATAAGAGGCAGAGAACTGGGTAGGAGAAGGGATAGGGAGGAGAATGGTGCGAGATCAGAATCAGGTGTGGTGAGGGACAGGAGAGATGGTCATGAGAATGAGTGGAAATCTGCAACTGATTGGGGTGGAAAGGTAGGGGGCATATAGAGGACGCAAAAGAGATTTGGGATAGGGGAGGCACCCAAGAATCAATGGAGATGTGTAGTGGGTTGGCATGATGATGTTTGTATCCTAATGTTAATTTGAAACCCCCAAACTGGTCTACATGTAGACACTAGCTAAGCCACCATGCCCCTAGTTAATTTGGATTGGTAAATAAAGATGCCAACAGCCAATAGCTGGGCAGAAGAAACATAGGTGGACGTGAGATTTCTCAGGCATGTGGTTGAAGGTTGGGAGAGAAGAAGAACGCACAGGGAGAGAAAGGAGAAGTGGCCATGGGTTAAGAGAAAGGAAAGCATGGTCCTGAGGGCTGCCCAATTGGAGTTAAGAGCAGCCCAGGTAAAACGGTAAGTAATAACTCAGGGTTATCAATGTGAAAGTAGATTCTAACAGCAGAGAGGGTAGGCAGCTACCTAGCTTTTGTGCTGCTTAAGGCTTATTGTAAATATAAAGAATGCGAATGTGTCTTTTATCTAGAAACTCAATAACCAAAGGGGGGTAGAATCCCTGGGTCAGGATTTAAATATTTACCACTATAGGGGTGACCTTAGCTGAAACTCAGCAGTGGGGATATGGAACCTGAAGAAGCTACCTTCTGTAGCCAGGCAGGAACTTCAGTGGAGTGATAGGGACACCAACCCACCACAAAGCTTTCGACCCAAAATTTATCCTGTCTAAAAGAAATTCAGGGAGGGGGTTGCAATACAGACTGAGAGAATGGCCAACAAATAACCAGTCCAACTTGAGACCCATCCCATGGGCAAGCACCAATCCCTGACCCTATTAATGATACTCTGTTATGCTTGTAGACAGGAGTCTAGCCGGGCTGTCCTCTGAGAGGCTCCACCCAGCAGCTGACTGAGAGGGATGCAGAGACTCACAGCTAAACAGTGGATGAAGGTTGGGACTCTTTTAGAAGAGTTGGGGGAAAGATTGTGGACCCCAAAGGAGATAGGAACTCTACAGGAAGACCAATAGAGTCAACTAACCTCGACCCTTGGGGCTCTCAAAGACTGAACAACCAACTAAAAAGCATACATGGGCTGGACCTAGCCACACCCCCAGAGATGTAGCAGATGTATAGCTTGTTCTTCATGATGGCCCAAAAAAACTGGAATGGGGGCTATCCCAAAAGCTGTTGCATGTCTGTGGTATAGGTTCTTCTAGTGGGGATGCCTTGTCTAGCCTTAGTGGGAGAGGAAGCACCTTGCTGTACAGAGACCTGATATGCCAGGGAGGAAGGATACCCAGGGGGCCCCACCTTCTCAGAGGGCAGGGGAGGAAAGGGAGGAAGGATTGTTGGAGGGGATGACTGGGAGGAGGAGGAGTGAGCGAGATGTAAAGTGAATAAATAAAAATAAAATGGAAAAAAAACAACAAAAATGTAAATGGCAGAAGGATTAAGTTAATACTCTAGGAATATTTTTATGCTCTAATAAAACCCGATGCACATTAAAAAAAAAAAGAGCAGAGATACGTGACAGAGTGTGCCTCTTAGCTACAATTGTCAAATCACAACAACAGTCTAGAATCAGCAGGGCAGAGACTCTTAATAAGGATATCTAGATCAAAGCCCCCTGTGAACACGTCCAGTGGTAGGATCTGGATGCTCTTCTTGATTGATCAATGCTCTAGACTACTGTGGTCAACAGGCTGAAACCTAAAGACAGGGCATGGACAACCTGGCAGGTCAGAGACAATGAGCTAGCCACAGGACCCAGGGATTGACAGTCTAGATAGGATCTATGACACTGGGGGTGGTAGACATTTGGTGGGCACAAACTATATGTAGTGACATAAAAAAGAAGGGTGCAAGACTCAATTTAGATGAGGAGAGAGACAAAGGGAACAATTTCAGAAACAAAAACAAAGGGCTGGACAGACAACTCAGTTGGAAGAACATTTACTGTGCTAGGGTGAACACTTGGTTTGAACCCACATAAGGCTGTGTGTCTATAACCCCAGCACTCCTGTGGGAAGAAAGGAGTCGGAGGCAAAAGAATCCATTAGCTTGTAGCTAGCCAGCCTGGTGTATGAAGGGACAAAGACACACACACACACACACACACACACACCACATAGGAAATATATACTATGTTCAAGTACAAACATTATAAAATTCCAAGTACTAATAAGAAGATTGATATTTAGTAGTAATGGCACCAAATCCTTTGACAGGCCCTGCTGCAGACATGAGGACTGTTTCAGAAGCAGACAATGTTTCCAGAGGGGAACAGTTTAAGAAGCAAACAATGTTTCCAGAGGGGAACAATTGGTGTTACACAGGTGCAAGCTTAACTTGTCATCTTTAAGTTGTCATTCAAGGAGAAAGCCGACCAGTGGTTTAAATTATTCGACGTAATTTCTGAAACTGATGCAACAAATTACAAGAAAAGGCAAAGGAACAAAACAAATTAAGGAAATAGATGGATTTACAACAAGATATTTTAAGGTGATAAATATTTGCAGTACTACTGGCTTTTCATGCAAAATAAAGGGAATGGGGGTTGGGTGACAGGTTTGTAAACAGAGATGATGGACACAGGGTCACACTCACACAGGGTCACACTCACTGTCCACAGGTAAGGCAGCAATGAAAGACAATGTGTGTTCAACAAAAAACAAACTGTTAAGGAAATAATATACAGCCCCATTAATATATTACATAAATAATGTGTTCAATCATATTAATGCAATATGCAATATGACACCTGCAATTTCCTGTGTTATTCTTAACCAAAATATATTCAAGACTCTCATAATAGAAAATTGCCAAATCATAATCACACAAAAATACAGCTGGATAGCAGATAAATGGAAATATTAAATTAAAGTGCCTGGATGTCTCTTTTGTCTATCCAACAGGTATATACTAAAAATCTAGAAAGATCTAATGACATCAGAAACATTTAGTAGGCCTTTAAATACCCTGGGAGTTCATGTGTCAATTTATAGGACTCTAGCACCCTGAACAATGCTTTATACAGTATGTTATAAATAGATCAAGAGTATATTTTATAATGTGTCACCATGACATGATATATGATGATTTTAAAAGTTATTCACACTCCTTGGCCTAGCAACCACAACTCCAGATTATATGATAGATTATTAATCTGAAATATAAATATCCATGTTTCCATTGATACAGGCATAAAATAAAGCAAAACTACAGGACACTCCTCAAATATAGCCAAGGAAAGAGATGAGTATATGCTGAATACGTAAAACAATGTATCCAGCAAATAAAACACACAATTGTCTGTCTACTTACTCGGTTATTTTTATTTTTCTGGAAAAGGACCGTTACATAGCCTAGCCTGGCCTTGACCTTGCTGTGTAATTGAGAAAGACAAGGAACTCCTAATCCTCTTGCCTCTACCTCTGAAATGCTCAGGTTACAGATATGTACGCACCACCACACAGCCTGAAATATATGTCCAAGAATGTTAAGGATGTGAACAGTTTTAACCATTTCATAGTCATTTTGTGGCTAGTGATATGGCTTGAGGACTTGAATTTGAGTCCTGTGGTGGCTCATGTCTGTAATGCCCCTGCATGGGGAGGTGGAGAAGAAAGATGCTGGGGACATCTAGCTAGCCTCTAGCTGAAAACATCAAGCCTGTGGTCAGTGAGAGGACTTGTCTCACAAAATAAGGGGAAAAGCAATAGAGGATGACACAAATGTTGACCTCTGGCCTCCACAACCTCATGCACACATACATACATACATCATATAGACTCATGCATACAGACACAGGTACCACATGGGCTCATACACACAGACATACACCACAAGCCTGCAATACACATGCATGCACACACACACACACACACACACACACGTATGTATATATTACATACATAGTTCAATCAATGCCACAAGTATACACAATACTTAGACCACACATGTGTGTAAAATAAGATTGCTAACAACACTTATGGGCTGTGGAACATATTAAGTTATTTTTCCTGACTTATTCTTATATTTCCTAAATTATGTATAATAGAGTTTTAGAACCAGGAGGAATTTCTTAGGAAGAATACAGAATTCCAACATTGCCTTGAGTGTCTGAACAGGACTGAGGATATAATAATATTATTTATGTAATTATTCATTTAATGTCTGTTCTCAATTCAATTAGGAGTTAAATGAGAGGAGGAACCGTGTCCACCCTGCTCTCACTTATCTCCCGAGTGCCTGGCACAGTAAATAAACTTAATAAATATGGATGAATCAATGAATAAATGCAGGGGGGAGCACAGGAAGGGAGGGAGGCAAGGTCAATACATGGAGGCAAGGAACCCCACGGTTTCAGCTACTGTTTTCTTCTGCTTCTGTTTCTCCTCCTTTTTCTACTCTTCCTCTTTGTGCTTCTCCACCTCTTCTCTCTCACTCCTCTTAAATATTTAGTCTTAAGAGAGCAGGAATTTTATTTTTAATCTTATAAAAAATTTGGCATATATACACAGACACACATATGTATATATATATATATATATATATATATATATACACACACACACATATATATATATACATATATATATATATCAAAAGTTTATAATATATAGTAAATACATATAATACATTATATACACACAATAATATATGTAATAATATATATTATATAATATATATGTGTGTATATGTGTATATATACATACATACGCATATATACATACATATATATATGTATATGTATATGTGTATGTATATATATTTCATGCATGTGTGTGAATACTCGGGACCCCTACAGATCACATCTCTGCCTGCAGACTGCTGGGCTTACAGGAGGCTCCTCCTTGCATGGCAACTGCTTCTTTCACTATCTGTCTCTTCCTGGCTAGCAACTTAAATACCCCCTCCACTCCATTGTCCCTGCTTGTAATACATTTTTAATTCATGCTGTAAAAGTGGGAACATGGAGAAAGAGATAGAGAATGGAGGGAAAACCAGACAAAGTCATGGCCTGATGACAAAGTCTGATGACAAAGTCATCCGAGTAGGGAGTCCCCAGACTATGAACTTAAGGCGGCACAGTTGGTCACAGCCTGCTTCAAGTCCTTGTTGGGAACAGTCAGTGGCATCAGGAATTGCCCTGACTGAAAGTACCTGGGTCTGATTCGATGAAAATGAGCACCTCCCTCTCCACAGCAGCCTCCCATAGTCACACCTCGTGGCATTGTTATTCTGCTCTGCGAAAACTCTACATCTCAGGAGAAAAACGGAGTCACTACCAGCCCCACACATCTGAAATTCAGATAATCTCTAACTGCTTTTCATATACTTTTGAAAGTGTTCTTGTTGAAAATGATTTGAAAGTGTGGCCCATTGGTGTAATTGTCTGAAAGGGCCAGACACGCTTGCTGCTGACTGATAAGCTGAGAAAGGTGGCTTTCTTTTTCTATCTTAAGCTGAGGAAACTTTCCTCCAAATACCATTTCTTAAAGAACAAAAACACTTGAAGAGAGCAGGCACAGGGCACTTGCTGATAGGCTGATAGGCTGCAGAGCTACAGGGAGACCTCAGCTAGTGAAGTCCTGTAAGCCAGATAGAACTGGACAGCTGGACTCTCTTTCCCCTCTTTGGGAAAGGGTCTCAGGTATCCTAGGCTGGCCCAGGTGCCATCCAGGTAGCAGAAGACGAGCTCGAACTTCTGATCCTCTACCTCTTAAGTTTTAGTATTTTAAATATGCTTCACTGTGCCTGGTTTAATGCAGACATGGGGCTGGAACCCAGGGCTGCTGCACGCTAGGCAAGCACTCTTCCAACTGAGCCATGTCTCCAGCTCCCAGGCTATTCTACTTTTAAAGTGTTTTGACATGTTATCTTATAAAATATGTTATAAAGATGCAAAAAATTACCTTTGGGAGGTTGTTAAAGTACGTAGATGTATGTGCATATACTGCATATACTAGAGGTACCTGGTCCCCCTTGATTTTGAGTTAGAGGTGGTTGTTAGGCCCCCAATAAATCCCTTACAAGAATATTGAGTACATACTCTTAGCTGCTGAGCCATCTCTCCACCCCAGAAAGCATTTATTTATTTATTTATTTTGATAAGCCCCATGGGTCTTAGTAATAGTTTATTTTGATCTATAACAGACAATATAATTAACTTGAAAAAAATCACCACATGCTACAAGGCCCCCGCTGGGAGAAGGCACATGACTGTTTCATAGAACTGTCCATGGAGGAACACAGTGGAAGGGAATGGCTGTCCGCTGGAGTTACTCGTGGTTAAAACAATGTGTCTGTGCAAGAGAAGAAGCCCAGCTGCACTTTCTGAATGAGATGGGCTATGGCACATTTGCCTGGTGATTCATCTACGAAAGTTATATCCTGATCTTATAATTCAATATTGGTGGAGCTGCTCAATGCATGATTTATTGGGTTTCTCTTTATCCTAAATGCCAGCAAAAAGGATGTGCTATCCAGGGGTCTTACTTTTTCATTTACTACATGAAAAATCTGAAAGAGAAGTAATATGATTATAAAAAGATAAACCCCTGTCACTGTCATTGAACATTAACAATCAGCCTCAAGTGAATTATATTCTTGGGGAAAATAGAATTTTCTCATGACCCTGGAAGGGAAAAATGTATATATTTATAATAAAAAAAGATCGATATTATGTGATACTCAAGACATAAATATAATGTTATTTAGTTCTAGATTCACGGTGCCCTGTGAAAATTCAGCCAGCTACCACTGGGAATAACATCAATGCCATTACCAGAAACGAAGCTTTGCGTCCATAACCAGGCTGTATCCTCTAGCTGCCACTCAATATTTTTTCAGACACTTTGATTTGCTCTCACTTGTAAACTATAAACCTTGCCTCAGAGCAAAGAATATACTGAGTGCTTCTCCAAGACAACATTCTAAGAAACTGATGAATATATTTGCAATATATATATATATATATAAATTTAGCAAACATGTTTTGTAGCTTAACAACTCAGACACAAAACATTCATTTCCTCACTGAAGATCAAAACAACGATTGGAAATATTTTTGTTTGCAGTTGGAACACATGTTCTAGCTGTCAAAACATGCCCAAATAAAGCATTATTTCTACAAAAGGTACTTAGTTTGGAAAATATATGCCTGTGTAGACAGAGACTTAGAGAAATTTAGAATTTTCTATGAGTTCATCAGGAGGGAGAGATAATCACTCCCAATTACTTGCTTAGTCTACAGAAGAAACGAAGCAAAAAGCTCCGTTTATCACCCAAATCAAACCCCATTATTATAAAGTGAGAAACAGGAAATCTGAGGCCTAAAGAAGTTAAGCAATTTGCTCAGAATTTCATAGAGAGTGAAGGGCTTTAACAGCGAGGCTCTATTCAGTCACAGACAATAACAAATATATTTTAAATCTAATTAAAAGAATGCTTGCTTACAACAAACTAGACGTGGGAGTTTGGAATCAGGGCAACAGTGTGAATGTATCTGTGAAGAATCCTTCCCCTGCTGCCTTCCAGTTAGCCCCACTCTGGCTGTCCTCATGTTTGCCACTGTGTTAGTCAGGATAGTTACTCCTCTTTAAGCAACACATGTGGAGACAACTGGTCACACTGAGCTGTCAAAGGAAGAAGAGAAACACAGCTCTGACAGGATTGTCTTCAGCTAACTGGGAGCAGCAGGCACATGATCCACCCTAGCTGTAAGAGAAGCTGGGATACTAAAGGAATGGCTCTGGGAAGCTACTCTAGGTTGTGAACTTGACTATACCTGCAATGAACTACAATCCGGAAATGGAGGGCACACCTTTCACCTGGATCTTGAGGCAAGAAGACAACATGCCTGCGATCTAGATCTTGAGGCTGGAGGACACAAGCTTGTGATCTGGACCTTGAAGTGGGATAACACATTTTAAATCAGGATTTTTGAGGCACACCCTTACTCTGTCCATACCTTCTTCTGGAAGTCTATATAAGGACAGCGGGAGAAGGAAGGCTGTATTTTCTTTGTCTCCTTGCAGTTTGCAAGCACATCTATTGGAGCCTACTTTTTCAGGATCCCAGCTTATACAGAAGATCAGCTGAAATACCCAGCCTCATGGAACTGAGCGACTATTAGATTTTTGGACTTTCCATTCATAGATGGTCATTGTTGGGTTAGGTGGACTGCAGACCATAAGTCATTCTAATAATTCCCTTTCCACATATAGACTCATTCTAGAAGTTCTCTGACTCTAGAGACCCCCTGACTAATACAGGCTCATACTTTCTTTAGGGGAGGGTTTGATAAAACATTTTGTGTAATAAATAGTGAGAGAGTCTATGGTTCACATGGTCTTTGCCACAGCTACTCACTTCTGCCTACAGAACTGGGGAAAAAAAGCACTGCCAATATGTAAATGACTGAGTGGCTACGTTCCAGTAGCATTTTGTTTGCAGCAACTAACACAAGACAGGTAGAAAGTAGGAGCAGGCCAATTGGCTCTTCAGCAACTGTTTGTTGATCTCAGAGTAACCATGACTCAGCACGTGGATGGAGGAGCAGGCAGTGCTGTTCGGAATGAAATGACAGCCTCATAGGAAGGCAATGGGGATGGGGTGTCTCAGTCATCAGTAGCATGCTCTTCAGAAGTGAGGCAGACTCAGTATTCATACTGAATGACACCTTAGTCCATTATGCATGCACAATGTCACTGTTTTTGAAGAAGCTCGAATTAGACTCGAAGGAAAAGTAAACTAAAAGACTCGCAGCTCAAAAACACCACGGCCTGAAAAGCAAAAGGCATTCCCAAGATCCCACGCCAGCCAGCAACAAAGATGAAATTGTCCTGGTTGTTTTGCTTTGCTACCGCTGTACCTGTTTCTATAAAAGCAGTGGTGTCACTATCTGCAGAGTGCCTCTGAAGGGTTTAGTTCCTCAACTCATTTATTCTTTCCAAACACAGCTACAACTCCTCAGATCTCATATGACATTGAAGAACTTAAGCCCTAAGGAGTAACTAATTTGCTAACTATCAGACAAACCGGAAGGGTAGTACCAGGGCATGACCCCATGACTGATGCCCCAGCCTGCTCTGAAGCCACCAGCTTGTATGACCATAGAGTCCTTTAACCTCAATACTCTTTGGAGCTTAGAAAAGATCTAGTACTCCTTTGGAATACTCAGAAGGTCCCCCATGCTTTTGAAACAGTATTAACATGTTTAATTTTGAATACACAGGACCCAACTAGGAGTCAAGAGTTGGGCAATAGCTGAGCCATGCCTGCCTGAGAATCTACCATCTTGAACTTTTTAGGATACTGGCTGCTTCAGCACAGTCAAAAATAGATTCTAGAGTTTTTTCCTTTTGAAATGCTGTAACCTCTGAGGGCAGAACCTTTTCTAAGAATGTCTGGAGGCCACCCATTTCTCCTCCCTCTCCCTCCCTCCAGGGTCTTAACTGCAGGTTCACAGGCAGGTACAAGAAATAAGACTGCCTGTGGTTCCTGGAGCTCACTCCTACAAGGGTTACAGCTTGAAGAATCACCCTGGGAAAATGGAGCCAGGGCAGTGCTGCTGATACAGTCAAAATGCAGAGCCTCTCAAGGCCATAAGCATTTTCCCTGTGACCCACACCTCTTGCTCCTTCCAACCTCACTGTTACCTGTTTACCACTACACTGACTTTATCATTTCATAAACACAAACCACATAGGAATAGAACTGTGCAGTGCAGTGCATGACCTTTGGAACAGAAGCCTTTTGCCACCGTGGCTCCTTAGAGACACACCCCAGTCACGTGCACCTATCATTTCAATCACAGAACAGTAGTCCACACTACAGAGGGAAGGGTAGCAGAGGGATCTCCTGATAGCCAGATGACGGACATTTTTATATTTTCAGTTTGTGGTTATTAGGAATTCAATTGCCATGAACATATGGGTACAGGTATTTGTGTAAGCAAAATTTCTCACCTCTCCGTGTTCTTTTAGGCTACCTAAACACTGTTTCGAGACCCTGGTGGGTACTACCAAGATCCTTGCTTTTGTTGGTATTTTGTTTTTAAGGTAGGATCTTCTGTATTCCCTGGTTGGTCGAGTTCACTGCACATGTGACGATGACCTTGAACCTCTGCTGGAGGCCTGGGATTGCAGGTATGCACCATCATGCCTGATTTTAGGGAGTGCTAGAGATGAAACACACTTTGTGCATGTGTTTAGTGAGAATGGCCCTCGTAGCCTCATGAGTTGGGATATGGTTTCTTGTTGGTAAAATCATTTGGGATTAGGAGATGTGGTCTTTGTTGGGGGAGAGTTGTCACTGGGGGTGTGTGTGGGGGGGCAGACTTTGAGGTTTCAAAGAGCCATGCCATTCCAGTGACCTTTTTCTCCAACTCAAGGTTGTGTCTCAAGATAGATCAGGATATGGAGTCTTCACAGGATCAGATCAACCAGGGGTCTGCCCCAGCAGCAAAGATGGGGGAAGGGGTGGAAGAGGAGGAAGGAGAGTGGTATTCGGGAGGGCAGGGGTTTGGTGGGTTATGGGTCCAGAGTCCACCAGGCTCCCAGCAGCAGCTCCATGACTGGGGTGGGAGGAGTAGGGGGTAGGGGAAGTTTTTACCAACTGCTCTGAGTGCAGTGGGTCCTCTAGGATGGATCAGGACATGGAGTCTTCATGGGAGCAGACCAACTAGGGGTCACACACACACTCGTGCACACACCAATAAGTGTAAAAATTTGCAAACACTTTCCTTTTAAACATATGTACTTTGGACTATAAATTTCTCCTTTAGATCTGCAGTTGCTGCAATCCACATTTTTTTCATGCTGCATTTTTATTTTACCTTAGATCTCAATACCTAGGAAACTTAACATCAAAAAAATGTTAATTATTATTATTGTGTATGAGAGTGAAGGCACCCGTATGCCATAGCATATGTGTGGAGGTCAGAAGACAACTTTGAAGAATCAGTTGATCTTTCCACCACGGGTTCTGGGGCAGGGGAGGGTCACTCACAAGTAATAATTGCAATGATCTATCATGGGTACTCATATATCATGTACCCAAATCATGAATTCCTCTCAAACATCTCCCAATTTGCTTCCTGCTGTCTAAATGAGTTTGTTAAGAGTCCAAAGGCATATAACTCTTAAAGTTGAAGTGATTAAATGATCATTTGTTTATTAAACAAGCATTAGGCTTTGTAGGTTGGAAGCAGGCCTTGCTACAGTAATGAGGACACACCACAGAACACAATGGATAAGACAACTTACACTCATGCAGCACAACACACAAAACCCAGTGGTGTCAGGCACACGGAGGCTGATGCTGCTGTCACCCTTGCAATTGGCTCACTCGTGGTAATGCTTTGCTAACTGATACCCTGACTGAAAATTACTCCTGTTTAATTTATAAACCCAAAGTTTGATGTCAGAGCCTCGTCTGTTGTGAGCAGAGCAGCCTAGGGCACAGTGAGAGGCACTCTGGAGCTGACTGGGGAGAAAGAACTGTGAACATAGGAAAGAGAGCATGGGGCAGGCAGGGGAGTGATGTCGGGGTCAAGCTTCCCAGCATACGGAGTCTCCACATGCTTCTGGGCCAGGCAAATGAATGGTGACCTGGGACAGCCCAGTTCACACACATGCCTCAGTGGGAACAATGCCATTAGCTCTGTCCCAGATCCCAGGACAACTGCGTGTGGTCTGTGACAGCTTCATTACAGAGACACTTTTCCCCCTCTGGAAATGTTAATTTACAAATCACAGAAATTGCTACTTCCATCAATAACAAGCAGCTGTGGGTTTTTTTTTTTTAAAGTACTCAGCAGGATCAAAAGATGAAGTTTGTATTTTGGTTGTAATGTGGAGTAAACCCTGGGGTAGGCTCTTGTTTCTCTAGCCTTGATGAACAGAGCTGTCAAACGATTATGACAGTTCCTCTCCTGCCTAGTCCTTGCAGAACTGTAATGAAAGGGTAACGATTTGTATAAACATTGTTATATGATATATACATATATATCATATATAGACATATATCATATATAGACATATGTAACGTATATGTATATGTACACACATACACACACATATATGTATATATGTCTGCATGTATGTAAGTACACACTCTTTATACAGGCCAGAGATTGACATCAGGTATCTGCCTCAATCATTCTTCACTTTATTTATGAATCAAGGTCTTTATCTGAATCCAGAATGTAATTCATTGAGCCTGCTAACCCAGCTGGCTCTAGATATTCCCTATCTCTACATCCTAAGTTCCAGGATTCTGGGAAATTGCCATATCTGTCCATGAGTCCTGAGGACCTGACCTCTGGTCCCAGACTTGCTCTTCAAAGCTTTCATCCACTGAAACGTCTCTCCAGCCATGTGTAACTTTTAGTAACGTAGTCCTGAGCAGTGCTCTGACGGGGAGATTTTTATAACACTAATCAATAGCTTCCGCTGACTTGATGGTATTTAGAATCTGCTTTTATTTGCTCTAATGTTCACTGCATGGACATTCACAAGGTGGCTAGAGGCAGAAGGATCAGGAGTCCAAAGGCACCCTCAGCTATATGGCAACAACAAGGGTATCCTGGGCCACAGGAGACTCTGTTTCATAAAACAAACAAACGAACAAAACAAAACAAAAAAACAAACATATTTTTCTGTGGATAAATGGCTAAGCAATCTAAGGAACATCCCGACCACAGAATTCTCAGCAACAAAGAAGACTGAACTAATGATATAGGCCAGACCTCAGGTGGGTCCCCAGGACACACACACACAACGAAAAAAAAATTCTCAACTTCTAGACATGCCAGGCCTAACTACAAACATGCACACTTGTTTGCACACGTGCATGAGAGCGTCTTCATTTAAAGAAGGTATCTTTTGCACCGTGTACCCATGAGTTCAATTTATTTGACTGACAAACACTTATGTTGTGTTATGTTCCGGGCTCTGTTCTAGAAGGGAGGGAGACAGCCTGAATAAAGAAGTTCCTGCTGTTAGGGATGGAAGATGTACTGTACACATTACAAACAGGCACGGTGTGCTAGAGAGCACTAAGTGTATAGGACACGTGGATGGAATCAGGGAGGAAAACAAGCACCCTTGCATAAAGCTTATTTTCAATGATCAGTGCTTACATTTCTAGGTAAAAACTAACTAAGCCCAGTTAATGTGCCACAGCAGCCTTGCTGGGTTGTCTCTGCTGTGCCAGGGACGGAACATGGGCCTCTGTGCATGCTGGGAAGGCACTCTATCCCAGAGCACTGCCTCACACCTATCTGGGTTGTTGTTGGATCACTGATGGATCCTACAAATAAACTTTCAAAATTCATCTAGTACAAGTGAAGTTCCTGCGGACATTTGTATGCATATCTTTCCATGTACCCAGAGCTTCATTTCTCTCGAAGAAATGCCAAGAATGAGATTGACAGATCATATGATAGTTTATGGTTACATTTATCTTGATCTCATATATATATATATATATATATATATATATATATATATATATATACACACACACATATATGTATATATACACACACATATATATGTATATATATGTACACACACATATATGTATGTATATATACACACATACACACATATTATATATAATCATATATCTCATATATGATTAAGATATGTGTGTGTGTATATATATATATATATATATAGAGAGAGAGAGAGAGAGAGAGAGTGTGTGTGTAGGAATGTGTGTTCATGTTCAGAGGACAACTTACAGAACTTAGTCTCTCCTTCCATCACAGGACTTCCTAGAATTAAATTCATATCAACAGGCATAGTGGCAAGTGTCTTTATTTTCCAAGACATCTTGATGGCCTGATTTATTTGGGGGAATAAAATATAACAAACAGTTTTCCAGAATAGCTGTTCTAATTCATACACTGGCCACTAGCTTATGGGTGACTCCATTTTCTAGTGTCTCAACAATATGGAATATGGTTACTATTTTTTTAAAATAACTTAAATATTCACTGCTCTGGTAAGTGCTGGAATGTCACTGTGATTTGACTCCTGTTTTCCTAATGGTTGATGATACTGAACATATTTTCATATGTTTACTTGACATCTGAATACCTTCTTTGGTGAAATGTCTATTCACTTCTTTGCCAATTTTCTATTTTATTTTTATTTTTGCTAACTATTGAATTCTAAGAAGTCTGTACAGATTCCAGCCACATACCCTTGGTGGCTTGTAAGTTATACTGTGCCCCAGTCCTCATCCCAGAGAAGCTTCCAGTGTTGATGAAGTCAGCATCCTGCTTGCTTTCACTGATGGATCCTGTTTCCACTGCCACACCTAAGCATCATCCACTAATCTCCATCTGCCAGCACGTTCCCCATTCCCTAAAGCCTTATGCTCGTACACTGGAGTCTAGAGAACACTTGCCTTGATTTCTCCCCATTTCTTCGTTATAAGGTGTAAAGTTTAGCTTTTGTTTACTTTGCATATAAAACTCTCGCTGTTCTAACCCCTGAGCCACCTCTCCAGCCCCAAGTATTTTCTTTCCACTAAAGTATGTTTCAAAAGTTATGGGAAAATATCTACAGCATTTTTAAATATTGTAGTGATTGTGAGCATGCATTTGAACAGAGTCAAGTGTGTTCACAACGCTCTATATCCATGACTGTTTGCCACCACACTCAGTACATGCAGTGCTAGGGATGTGTGTTAGGCAAACACTCTCCCAACTGGCCTACCTCTTCAGTCCCAGAAAGTCCTCATCACCCCACAGGGAGACTCTGTCTGCACCCAACAGGCCGCAGCTCCCATCCCCTGTCGACTTTCTGTCTGGGAAGTGGCCAATCTGAGTCACCCCCATCTAATGGAATCACATGTTTGCTCAGTGTCTTCACTGAGGCTTGAAGAATGTTCAAAGTCAGGCTCTGAGGCTTCTCTCTAAGAACAAAGAAACATACATCCAAGAGGCCAAAAGCAACAAGAATCCTTTGTGAGTTCAGGAGAAAGCACTGAAGATGAAGGTGGGGAATTACTGGGACCCAAGGCCCAAAGTTGTGTGGGCATCCCCTCTGCATGCTCGCTGTGTTCTGACTGAACTGGCCCACTCTGATGTGATAGCCATGTGACCTAACTTGTACTTCCAGGATCCTTGGACAGGTGGAGAGTAGATTACATCAAAGCAAGATGCTGTGTTCAGACTATGGGGGTGATGTAATAATCCTGGCTGGGGATGACCATCCCTTAGTCCAGCATGACAAACTAAATGGTTTAGATTATGAACACATTTTGAGGGAAGAGCCAGCAGGGTTTTCTTTGACCGTGGGTGAAAAATATTATTGTCAAGAATGACAGCAGGTTTTTGGACAGAACAATTTGAAAGACAAAGTTGCTATTAAATGATAAATGAAATGTGGGTGAAGCGGCCGTGGAAGGAGGTCAGAATTTCATATTTCCATCAGATGTCCAACTGGCACTGTCTCAAGCATAAGGTCCACAGTGGAGGCTCTGAGCTAAGCCTGAGACAGGCTTTTTTTTTTTTTTTTTTGGGTATATGCATCATTAAGACCGTTCCTTTTATCTAGAGGGCCAGGAGGACACATCAAATGCCTGCTATTTCCTCTCGGTCTTGTCATGTCCTTTACCCGAGTGATCAGGATTAATCTGACTATACTTTTTACCCAGTGTATATCGGTCTGCAAGGGCCATTTCTCTGACTCTGGTTTCTAGTGCACTAACAGCACATTGGCAAGTTGAGATCTGCTGTGGCACACTTATTCACACCATGGAAATTGGCAAGAGCTACAAACCATGAATTTTCCAGCCAAGTGCCAATCATTAAACATTTATTAGCATATCACAGCCTTTGTCCCTGTCTACCGGATAGAGCCCCGAAACTCAATGCTTCAAGTCATGTGCACATGAGTGCCTGGACAAAGGGCTCCCTCCCACTGTTCTGCACCCCTCAACAATGCACACCCCACAACAGATCAATCACTGCTTCTGGAACTCTAGTCCAACCTCAGAGGGAGCACTGTATTGTTATCCTCTCTTCTCCTATCATCCCCCCCCCTAGAACTCCAGCCCCCCTTGTGGATGGACACTACCCTGCTGCCCTCTCTAGCCCTGCCCCATATGCTCCCACCACCCTGTCACCACCAGTCCACCAGACCTCCTTTTATCAAACAACCTCTACCCCAGATCTGATGAAATGATATTATGTTCCTTCATTCCCTACATACCTCGATTATTTCTGTCACCATTTAATGCTATTTCGTCCTTAGTTTTAGATAATCGAGCTTCTGGTTCACAGTTTCATTATGGACACAAATCCATGCTCTCCCACAGAATTTACCACTCCTCTTGCCTCTGTTTCTCAAATGATTTTAGGACTCTGTGAGCACTTAATTCTGTTTCTATTATAAAATTAGTTTACTGTCCTTTCCTCAATACTGACCTCAGTGATTAGAACTTGGATTTACTAGTCTCAAATGGGGTCCACAAATGCATCTGCTTCCTGGAGAGCCAAGTACTTTCTGTGTGTAATAAGGTTTAGGATGCTATCCACCACAGACATGAGGTAGCCAGGGCTCCCACTAGAACAGAAGCACCACAGCACTGGAAAGGTCTCTGGAATTTCCACAATCAGATTAAGCTAGCTAACACGCTGGGAAAACGGAACATTCAAAATAACACAAGCCAGAAACCACTGAGCTTACTCCAAAGTCTTCTACAATGACTACAAACCAAGTCAGCAGGCCAGCACCCCTGTGTTAACATACTTAAATCTCTCTCTCTCTCTCTCTCTCTCTCTCTCTCTCTCTGTGTGTGTGTATGTGTGTGTGTGTATGTATGTATGTTCACACGCATGCACACAGACCTATGGCTATTATCCTCAGGCACCATCCATCCACCTAGAACCATTCTGTTCCTAAGACCTAGTCTCTCATTGGCTGGACCACATCAAATAGGCTAAGCCAAGGAGCCAAGGATCTCCCTGTCTCTACTTTCCTAACGCTGGAAATTCAGGCATATATCACTATGCCTGGCTTTTTAAAATGGGTTCTGAGGAATGGACCTCAAGTCCTCATGCTTGTGTGACACACAGCTGACTGACTGACTCCCCAGCCCACATGTTTAAATATTTGATTACCAGTTACTACCAATTTCATTAGAAAATACAAGATGGAAAAATATTAGGAACAGACAGCATAATGAAAGGAAGGGCCAGTCACCAAAACCCACATGACTGCCAGGGAAAGACTCCTTTAGAAAGCCAGGGCTTTTATGTTCCCTTTCTTCTCTATCGATAATGTCTGGCTCTCGGATCTTTTTACTCGGGGAACGATCTCAAGCCTCCCCTTGGGATTTGCTGCCGAGATCCTTTATTCTGGTTTTACACTTCTATTCTATCACATGCAGTCAATAACCTGTCCGGAGGATGAGAGTATTGCAGATAAAAATCAATTCCCTTTGGAATGTATTTCTGAAAAGCCTGGTGTACTGATGACATTTAGGAACCACACCACCTTGCAAATGGGTCAGACACTATGAAAGAAAAAAAAAAAAAGTCCTTTAAGGATGGAGAGATGGCTCAGTTGCTAAAGCGTCTGCTATCCAGTCATGAGGACTGAGTTCAATTCCCCAGAACCTATGTGAGCACAGAGGAGCTGCCTGTAATACCAATGCTTGGGGGTAGACACATCTTGGGTCAGATGGCACTGGCCAGTCATCCTAGCCAAACTGGTGAGGTCTGGCTTCAGTGAGAGACCATGCCATAAAAATATGGCGGAGTGTGCTGGAGCGATGACTTGGCACTTGAGAAGGCATACTCATCCCACAGAGGAGCAGAGACCAGTTCTGTCCCCCATGTTGGGTGGCTCCCAACTGCTGTAACTCTAACTCTAGGGCATCTGGCACCTCCGGCTTTTTCGGACACGGGAGTGCACATACACACGCCACCTTCCTTAACTTATCCACATAATTCAAAGTAAAGAATATGGCCTTTAAAACAAGGTGGGGAATGGCTGAGGAAGACATACACAGTGGCAGCCTGCTGCTTCTACATGGATGTGCACATATGTACACATGTATGCATGCAGGAACATATGTGCAAGTATTTTGTCATTTTTAGTATGTATTTACTATCAGCGAGAGCTGCCTCACGGAGGAATAAAAGATAGGAAAAGGATTATTTGGGATTCTTTGAAAGAACACTAAAAGATGCACCCAGTGAAATGCTTGTTTCAAGAGCCGAGCTCCCACTCGAGAATCATTGCAGACAGCAGGAGGCCCTTGAAAGTGCCTCTACACACCTTGCTTGCTTGCTCTGTTCTCTCTCTCCTTGTCTCCTCTGCCAAGGTGCCTATAAGAAAGATTTCTCCTGGCCCGACTGAGGCTCTGGGCCTGGTTCACCTTCCCTCTTTACGGCCTGTTTATGTCTCTTTATCCCCCCTCCCTCAGCCACCCTTAGGACACTATTGATGAAGATGTTCACATTTGCCTGCCTTTTAGACAGCCAGGGCACAGGATCACATCCCAGATTTGAGGAATGTGGAAGAGTGACCTACCCTGACAGAGTAACTAACCTCAAGTGGATACATGTGTGGACACAAGCACATCCTTGCTGTGGGAGCTGATCCAGAGGTGATCCTGTCTCACCTCCAGTGCAGTCTCTCCTTACAGGCTTCCTGCTCTTATCCCATGACCCTTTAGGGCCTGAAGCTCATAGCTCATCACAGGGTGATCTGATAATCCTCATAGTTGCCAAGAAAATATGCTTGCATGCACATGGAGGCCAGAGGTCAACCTTGAACATTGTTCCTCAGAAACTATCCATCTTTGCCTCACTATGTAAGACAGGGTCTGTCACAGCCTCTGTCTTGTTTATTAGGATAGACTGGTTGAGCAGTAAGCCCCACGGTTCTTCCTACCTCCCCTTCCGTTGCTAGGATTATGAAAATGTGCTGGCATCCCTCACCTCTTTTCTGGGTGCAGAGGATGGGAATTCAAGTCCTCACACTAGGACATAAGCACTTCCTCAAATGAGCTATCTCTCTAGCCCAAGAAAACCCCTTGATGTTGCGCGCGCTCAACAGGCCAGGAAGAACGACGCTGCTACAGGATCCTTCTGCACACGTTTATTCAGTCCTGTTTCTTCTTGTTTATATCTCCCTTGTTTATATATCTCCCTTGTTTTTATATCTCCCTTGTTTTTATATCTCCCCTGTTTATATATCTCCCTTGTTTTTATATCTCCCCTGTTTATATCTCCCCCAACCCTGGGCCTCTCCTTTTATACTCTCATCCACGCACAACAGGCCAAGCCGCCTCACCAGGCACGAGGCTTCAGCTAATCAGGGCAGCAGGGGCAAATCTCCACCAAATTGGATTCACCTGTATCCTGGTACACCTGCGCAGCTCTCAAGATGTTTGTGTCTTATATGAGGAAGTCAGGTGCAAGTCATATGACTTAGCTGCAGTCCCTGGCGCCTTTGGGACTGCCGCCACACCCGCTCCCCACAATTCCCCCTTTTTTCTTTTTTGGCAGAGAGAATGTCTGTAGATAGCCCCCCGCAGCCATGCCCCTTACCCGTCCTTGGGTGACAAACAGCATTGGTTTGATCCCTGTCTTAGGTTGGTGACATGCCCAGGGAGTCTTATCACTGACTACCTCTCTATCATGCCAAGCCACACCTGGGGAGATTGTGTTTTGCTTGCAGCAGGTGCATCAAAAGGCCAGGATGTTAATTAACCTATGGCCAGATCTTAATTGCTGCAAGCAAGCCTCATGGGTGAAGGTAGAGGTCTGATCCCCAGTGTGCAAGCGTAGGGGCCCTACACAAAACCATCTCTTAGGCTCATCACCCAGAGAGGTCTTGGCCAGCTCCCGTGTCATTTTTCCTGGGGGAAGGGAACTAGGACACTGACCCTTCATGCAATCAGACGTGCCTTCCACAGGATGCCAACAGCAAGCTATCCTCTGTGCAGTGCTTAGCCTCGCACCCCACGGCATAACGCAGCATTATTTCTTTTAGAGCGGCAAACCGAATCTGAGGAGATTGTCCTGCCTCCACTGCAGCAAAAGCCTATGCTACCATGACAAAAGTGCGGGCCGCACACTCTGCACCTAACACATGTGCCAAACACAAAACACACACACACTATAACAAGCATACATCCCAGGGCTCTCATCCCCACTCATCTTCTCTGAAGCAAGGGATAGATAGCCAGAGGGGCTATCTCTTTAAGGGGAATTCAGGGATCAAAAAGCGTGGAAAAATTTGAATGTCATGTCGAGCTGGTATCGGCTTCTGGAATACCGAAAGGATCTCCCATCTCGGCTCCATCGTTTGTGCTTGTGGGAATATCCACCACATCCACAGGGGCAACTGGATCAGGAGCCTCATTCTTGCAGCGTCTCACCAATCTCTCCAGCACCCAAAGAGGTTCCATCTGGTCCTGTGGGAACACACAAACAGACCCTCTCGCCCACATCAACACCTGATCTGGTCGATCCTCTCCAAATCTCCAGACAGAAGGTCCACCTACAGGTGGCTGCTGAGGAGGCATAGGGAGGAGGCACAGAAGCTAATTTGCCTTCCTCCTCCACCTCGGCTCTTTTATTTTGTCCTTTCTGTCCACCTGATAACACTGTGTCTCCTTTCTTTTTCCTTTTTCTTTTTAAGCCCTTCTCCTCTTCCGACATACTTTCTTGTTGCTCTATAAGGATTTTCTGACCTGTCTTGACTGCCTCTACACACAGTTTCAAACAGTAACAGAGTCCATATATCAGAACAAACAAGACCAAAACTATCAGACCTACCCACAAAGGGTCAATGGGAGAAAAAAGCATAACTACACAGCGAGGATCTATTGATCACTACACCGAGGTTATCATAGTTCCTTAACTTGTCCCAAAGCCATGAACCTTATCTTGTCCCAAAGCCAGGAACCTATCGTTACCTTGTGCCTGCTTCCTGGCAACTTTATACTTGCCTCTATTTTATCCAAGGTCCTTCCCAAACTCCTGGGTTACTTTGTGCCTACTTCCTGGCAACTTTATGCTCACCTCTATTTTATCCGAGGTCCTTCCCAAACTCCTGGGGTCGCAAGTTTCACTCACCGCGAACTTACCCTGCCGGCAACCACTGATTGCTGAAAGTTCTGAACTCGGTGGGGGAGTCGGTTCCCCGTACGGGCCACCAATTGTCGCGCCCGCTCTCGACCAGCAAGAATGACGCGACCACCAGTCCTTCTAACAGCAGTTTATTCAGTCTTCATCTTTCTTCTTTCTCTTCATCAGTACCGTTCCCCAGCTGAAGAGTTCTGAATCCACGCCGGATCCTTCTCAACAGTCTGTTTTACGGGAACACTTTATTAACCCCTTCTTCCCCGTTATGCAGTTCTGAATCCTCCCTGTAGCAGGGGGTCTTCGCTCATGCCTGAAGATGTTTCTTTTCCCGGGTTTCGGCACCAACTCTTACGTGCGCTCAACTGGCCAGGAAGAACGACGCTGCTACAGGATCCTTCTGCACACGTTTATTCAGTCCTATTTCTTCTTGTTTATATCTCCCTTGTTTATATCTCCCTTGTTTTTATATCTCCCCTGTTTATATCTCCCTTGTTTTTATATCTCCCTTGTTTTTATATCTCCCTTGTTTTTATATCTCCCTTGTTTTTATATCTCTCCGGAACCCTGGGCCTCTCACTCTTTTATACTCTCAGTTCCCATCCACGCACAGCAGGCCAAGCCGCCTCACCAGGCACGAGGCTTCAGCTAATCAGGGCAGCAGGGGCAAATCTCCACCAAATTGGATTCACCTGTATCCTGGTACACCTGCGCAGCTCTCAAGATGTTTGTGTCTTATATGAGGAAGTCAGGTGCAAGTCATATGACTTAGCTGCAGTCCCTGGCGCCTTTGGGACTGCCGCCACACCCACTCCCCACACCTTGAAGGTTTTACATGCCCTATATCCTGAAGCATGGAGGCCCTGACCCTGGAGCAGCTCCTTCCTGTCTCTGCTGCAAGTGATCACATAGCCATTGATGTAAGAGGGAGGTCTGCTCAGTGGATTTCCACAGCAAACAACAAATAAAACCCTTCCCACCCTCCCAGACACACACGTGAGTAAGTCAAAAGGGGGAAAGCCCTATACAAATTGCTTTGGTATTTCCCAGTAGAATTATAGATTTCATTTGCTGTTCTGAATTTCTAGGTTTTCTACAAGGCTGCCTCCTCCAGGATTATATTTTTCTGAATAACAACAATCACAGCGGTAAAGGGGTTTGATTAGCTGATTGCCTGGGGAAAAATACGTTTAAGTAATGTTCACTTGACTTTTGTGTCTCCATTAGCTGTCTTAAGCGTGCTTTGTAGATTCAGCAGTAACTGTGTGATCATACAGATGTATTTTATGACATGAACGAGGAAGAGGAGAGGCCAGGCCAGTTTTCATATGAATTCATAGGGAATGGGGCATCATTCACTGGGGAAGAAAGTCTGTTGTCCTCTTTGGAGAAATCTAAATGGGCTCCAGGTCTTTTTTAGACTGAATATGTAAGGACTAACTATGACTTCTTAGCAAATACTAAGAACTTGCTTTCATTGAACACATTCAGGGAACAGAGAGTCCACAGAAACTTCACCGTAATTGAAGGCACAATTTTGTCCTGGTGTTTGATAAAGAAACAGACTCTGAGAGCTGACAGCTAGCCTGGTAGTTAAAGGCAGAAATGGGAGGAGGCCCAAACCCTGCTTAGCATTTCCTGTTCCCACAAAACAACACTCAGTGAGCACTCATGTATGAACACACACACACATGCATACCACACACATAAACATGGGACAAGGGAGAAAGAAAAAGGAAAAGCAGCAGCCTTTGGAAGTACCCTGGGAGAAGCTTGCTCTGCTCTGCTCTGCTCTGCTCTGTGCTTTCTGATGGACTGTAACTAAAGCAGGTAGAGGGGTCTGTGGGAGTGTCAGGGTAGATCGGCACACAGCTTGAGGGAAAAAAGAACTCCAGGAATAAAGTCCTAGTCCAGGAGAGAAGAAGAAACTCATCTGGGTGCAGAGAAGATGCCCAGGTGGGTTGATGTAGAAGTGGGGAAAGGTCTCACTTCATGATGACATCAGAATAGACAGTGCTGAATATGTCCCGGCTCCTTTAACACAGAAAACAAGTTATCCTGTAAAGGCAACTTGGCTTCCTAGAGACTCTGCTGCTGTTGAGAGGCCAGCCTAGAAGGGAGATATGTGTGAAGCGCTACCACATAGCATAAACGGAACAGGGTGTAGTCTAAGAATCCCAACAAAGCAACCCCAGGAGGGATGTGCAGAGCTGGTTCTGGGAGAAGAGGAGCCATTGTGACAACCAGCAGCTTCCGAGGGAAGCAGAGAGCTCTGCTTTGAAACCGCGGCTCATGACAGATTTTCCCGAGGTTCTTATGAGAATTGAAAGGACAAGCCACAAAGATTAGTTAAACAGAACAGGAATGGTATAACAAGCTACATGTTTGTCGTCAGTATCAATGAGGAAGCTGTACAAATTAGTAAGGGAAGGATAGGTGACCTAACAGAGAAAACAGGCAAAGATGTGGTGAGGCAGGCACCGTACTACAGACGAGTCTCAACTCAGAAAACAACGAAAACATCTAAGGCTCAGCTAACCCATCATGCATGGGGAAGAGCTAATTAAAGCAACATAGATGAGGCTGGGGCTGTGTTGGTAGAATGCTTGCCTAGCATTATTTGGTCCTAGGCAATAGATTCCCAGCACTGCAGAAAACCAGGCATGGTGGTGGGGGTACAACCCTACCATCCCAGCACTAGGGAGGCAAAAGGAGAAGGATCAGAGGTTCAAGGTCATTCTTGGCTACAAAGTGAGTTCAAGGCTAGCCTGGGCTATACGAAACCACGTCTCAATAAAACAAAACAAAAAGGAAACCACAGTGAAACGACATTGCACCAGATTATTTTTTAAAATATTAAATGGGCAATAGCAAGGTTTGGCAGAGTTGAAGAATGGATTCCACGATAGTGGTGGGATTGGAAAATGGCTGAATCTCTTTGACTCTCTAGCTAGGTTGAAAATAGACACATGCTGCAACCTGATGACTCCATGTATCAGGAAGCTATAGGCAGATATCTACAGTGGGGCTGCTCATTAGAGCCAAAGCTTCACACACACAAGATTAAAGTCCATCAGGCCACAAACCAGAAACACCACAGCATACTCATGCAATAAAAATGCAGACAGCGAAAAGGACATATTAAATAAAGTAGCTATCCTGTTACAGGTGTGAAATCTCCCAGGGGATGCCCACGTTTGAATACTTGCACCCTAGCCAGGGGAGTTGTCTAGGAAGGCTGTGGAACTTCAGGGAGATGGACACTTGCTGGAGGCCATGGGCCACAGGAGGCCTGCCTCGAGGCTTTATGGCTTAGCCACTTAGGCCCTGCCCCTCTGCTTCAGGACTGCAAGCAAAATGTGAGCAACAGCCTCTGCCTCTGCCTCTGCCTCTCTGCCCCTCTGCCCCTCTGCCCCTCTGCCCCTCTGCCCCTCTGCCCCTCTGCCCCTCTGCCCCTCTGCCCCTCTGCCCCTCTGCCCCTCTGCCCCTCTGCCCCTCTGTCCCTCTGCCCCTCTGCCCCTCTGCCCCTCTGCCCCTCTGCCCCTCTGCCCCTCTGCCCCTCTGCCCCTCTGCCTCTGCCTCCATACCTTCTCTGCCCCGGAGGATTGTATCGCTCAAACTGTGGCCAAGACAAGCCCTTCTGTCTTTAAGCTGCTTTGTGTTGGGATCTGGTCACAGCAGTGAGAAAAGCAATTGGTACTTAGTCAGACAACAATGTAGATGAACCTCAAAACCTGCATATTGAGCTAAAAGGAACAAAACATGGGGATAGCAACATGGTTCAGAGGGTAAAGGTGCTTGCTGCTAACCCTAATGACCCGAATTCAATCCCTAGGACCCACATGGTGCATGGTTGGAGCAGAGGATGAACTTCTGCAAGATGTCTTCTTATCTCCACAAGCATACTCTAGCGCGCACGCGCGCGCACACACACACACACACACAGCACACAAATGTGGGATCCTCCTGGCAGGAACGGGACCAGGCAGGCTGGCAGGAGTGATCATCCATGGGCAGGGAGGAGGCGGCCGTGCAGGCATTTGCCTCATGGTGCTTTCTTATTCAGTGCACTCCATGCCCTGACGTACACTTCATAAGTAAGGCACTGGGTCTCTTGCCAGAAGGAGATTATATAGGATTGATGGTTAATGTAGAAGCTGAAGAAGAGAGAATCTATTTTAAAAATCTTGTGACTGGGAAAGTATTGGTGACATTAGTTGAAACAGGGACACAAATAGTAGCTGGGCTAGAGAAGTCCTTTGATTTTGCTGGAGTCAGATCAAAGGGCTAGTAGAAACCAAAGTCTTATCGTCCCTTCCAAATCTCCTGCTAGAAGATGTGCCTGTCTCGTGACAGTGTTAAGAGGTGAGGCTTCCAGAAGGAGAGCATGTCCTGAGGGCTCTGCTCCAATGGGCAGAACAATGCCATTGTGGCTCCTGATGAGCAGGCAGATTGGTCTGATGGCTCTCTCCCTGTTTCATGTATGCCACCTTGTCCTTCTTCCGTGCCCTGACCCAACAAGAGGTCATTATAGATTTCAGGGCTTACAGGATATTGGGAAGGAAACTTTCTCTACTGTTTATAGCCTTCCTGGGATGAGGTACAGACCAGAGGCAAGGATTCTGTTTACAATTTTCCTAGGATGGGGTATGGACCATAGGCAAGGCTACTCTTTGTCAATTTCCTTGAGATGGGATACAGACTAATAGGAAAGGCTACAGTTGATCAATTCCCTGGCATGTGGTATGGACCATAGGAAAGGCTACAATTTATCATTTCCATGGTATGGCGTATGGACCATAGGAAAGGCTACAGTTTATTATTCCTCTGGGATGGGATATGCTACTACAGCATCAGTAAATAGGATAAAACAATGCTTTACTGAGTACCCAGCACTCATGGGTTGATGATTAGAGATGTTGAAGGAGAAACGAAAGTTCAATGATGAGAGTTGCAGTGGGAAGTATTATGCTTTATAACATGCAGCGTATTATCCTAATTCTACAGAGATAGTCCGCTAAAGGAAATTAGCTTATGAGAAGCCAAACGCGTAAGTGACAATTCACCTTTATATATGTTGATTGTTAAAGATTCGAAGCAGTACACCCTCACGCCTTCGCTGAACAAAGCCACACTCCGAGAAATAGATGAAAGTCTGCTGGAAAATTAAACCTTCAAGGTCTTTGATTTATAGGAAACCCCCAAGTGGAAGCAGGATGTGCTATCTGTGACTCTCACACTCTCGGTGGTACCTGCTTCTGCCCCTCCCTGTGAGTCAGCTATTTATTTGTAGGTCTTCATTTAGGTCCAATTTTTTAAAAAAAGAAAAAAAAAAGAACAGATTTCTAAGTCATTATAGGTTTAAATATTCCTCCACAAATTACTCATATAAAAAAGAAATAGACGGTATTGTGATAATGGCATAAGTAGGAGACTGCAGACTTCTCTACACAAAGATGTGTTTTTGATAATAATATAGTTATAAAAAAAAAACTTCATGGGTGTATATTTCTCAAAGGAGAATTACCCAGAGTTAGGTCAGACTCATCCTGCAAGGTACAGAGCTATGCAGAAGAAACGACATATATCATAATTCATTGGGCTTTTATGTCTTTTATCATTTATTTTTCTTCTAGGAACACTTAATAGGAAACAAGAAAAAGAAAACAAGGCTCTATCATAAAATTTACCAAACTATAAAAGCACCCAACAAACAATACACAAGTCCTAACAAGAAAAACTAAATTAAAAACCTGCTTCAATTCCAGGTTCAACCAAGTGCTATGTGACTGCACCAGCTAAAACAGCTTGAGGCTAGTGTTGGAGGGAACACAGAGGAAATGTGAGGTGACTTCCCACCATCCCCTCCTGCAAGGGCTGAGTAGGTAGGGACTAAACCAGCCACCTGCCCACTGTCAGTGCTCAAGTGTGCACATGCTCCTTGACTTCCGTTTATTCTCACAAATGTGCTTTAATGGACAGTTTAATATGAAAAGAACATTTCAAACATGAATCCGCTATTTGTTTCTAGACTCTGGGGGTGAGGAGAGTGGGAGGTGAGGCAGGCTGGACAATACCATGGTGCCAGCACTGGGGACAGAGCCATCTCTCAGCTAGTGACTTCTGTGTCCCATGATGGCTACAGAAAGCCACTGCTAGCTCTGCTGTGCCAAAGTCATGTCCTTCCCCCTCACAATAAAAAGGAGAAAGAAACCAAGAGAAAAACATTTATTAACTTACCAGGCAGGACACAAAGCTCCATTCATCAAAGTAACAAACAGTGCTAAGTAGGAACTCATGTAGTGTTCTGTGTTGGAGCAGAGAAAGGCAGAGGTGAGTGAAAGCAAGGCCTGGTGATCATTCTGATACACTGGAAAACTGCAGGGCTAGATTAGAAGGAAGGAGTTTCTTTGTTGTTCATGGTGTGTGTGTGTGTGTGTGTGTGTGTGTGTGTGTGTGTGGTATGCACCTGTGCATGCACACATGGAGGTTAGAGGTAAAGGTCAAATGTACTTCTCTATTGGTTTAAAGGCTTTATGTCTCTAGATGGAGGTGACTTTCCTCCATCCGGGAGCCGTGTGCAACATTCCAGGTCAGAAGCCATGCACACTTCAAAGTTCCACCATACCATTGCTACCTGTCGATGCCCTGTGCACAATGGGAAAGTCTGCAGGAAAGCCAGAAGAAAGAATCCACAGGGACAATCAGAGTCCACACACTAGGACTCTGCACCCCGCTTTCTCATGACCGAGATCACTGAAGCCGGAACTGCTCTGGGCTGAGGGAGCCACAGTCTGCTGCTTCCTGTTAGAATGAAGTTGTGAGCATGCCGTGAGGAGAGACAGATGCTCCAGAAATGCCACTCCCTGGCACTCCTCCTCCTACCCCTGCCCTGCATTTTATACCTTCCTTGGGGCAAGTGTGGCTTTGCCAACCACTCAGCTCAGAAGAAAAGGAAATGTCTTCCTGTGGTAAGCAGGGAGGGGGAGTTTCAACAAGATTCCCTAGGCATTGAGAAGCACTCAGAGGGCAAAGTGGTGTGTAAGCCAGGAGTGTGTAAAAAGGGGGTGTGAGAGGCTGAAGTCAGAGCTGGGGTCAGGGAGACGTTTAAGGCTGAGTCTCCTGGTTTGAAACTCAAGCTCCCCATGGAAATCTGTCAGGTTCTGAGGGACGCCACAGGGAGGCACGGGTAAGAGAAATGATTGGGAAACCAACACCATTCTGCCATTCCTGATGGGTTCAGCATTTATTGGGGGGAGGGGGGTGCTGGCTAATCTCGAATTTATCTATTTTTCCAAACTTTTTACATTAGTAAGAAAACGATTCAAATTTAACAGGGTGAGCTTTACATCCACAGAAGCTGTGCAAATGTACGGTGGCTGACTTTCTTGGTTTACTCAGAGGTTGAGGGGACTTTTCAGAGCCAAAGCAAGAACAGTCCAACAGTCCGGAACAAACTGGAATGAGCTAGTTACATGTCACACATGCTCTCCCAATGGCAGGGGCCAAAAAGTATCTCTCTTACTGCTTTCATTGTGGTAGGGCACAAACCCTCAAGTTTGGCATATGCCTCCAACCGGGAAGCCCCACAGAACCCCGAGAATCGTCTCATAGCGAAAGGTGTGTCACAAACTGGAGCCTGGTTTCCTGCTGTTTTGTTGTATTTATTGCTCTAAACGGGTAAGTTATACATGGTTAAGCCTCAGCTCCTTAATGTCCTGGTCCCCGTGAAGATAGAGCAGGCCCATCCTCTCAGGAAGGTATTCTTCTGTCCTTATAGATCTCACACTGAAAGTCAGAGTTCCAACTCTGTTACTCACGTGCTGTGTTAGCAAGGCCACAGACTTTTACCACAATAACAGGTCTGAAGATATGGAAACAAAATCAACCAGTCAGGTATTTGTCCCATGTCAAAACCAAAATGAAATATGTACACTGGCAGTCTGACACACATCCATCCACACAGACGGTCCATTACCTCATCTTACAGTTATAAGTCTCCCACACCCAAGCGACACTTGGAGGACACAAGACTGACATCTGTCCTTGCTGTTGAGTCTGCTTTTGCCCTTTTCCTGCCCTGGAGCATGGGAACAAGATGTCCTCTCTTCTATAGCCTGGGAACAAGGTACCTTCTCTCCTATAGCCCGAGAACAAGGTGCTCTCTCAACTACAACTTGTATTTCTTTTCATGGGATTATGAGAAAGACCATTGGATGTCCAACCACATTCTTTTTCTGCTAAGACAGTGTTATGGCTGGGGAAACAGTTTAGTCTATAGAGTGCTTGCCCGGCAAGCATAAAGACCTGATTTTGGAGCTCTCAGAACCCACATAAAAATCTGGGTGTGGCAATGAATGAATTGGATATCAGCCATGGGGAGCTAGAGACAGGGCTTGTTGGTGTGCCAGCCTGGCTGAACCAGCAATCAGTGAAAAACTTAAGTCACAAAGGAAGGTGGAAAATGCCTCTGGCTTTCATACTCACATGGAGACATAAGAACACAGGCACTAACAACTAACTAACTAACTAACTAACTAACTAACTAACTAAGTAAGTAAGTAACTAGAGCTGGAAACACACAAATGGAACTTAGGAACTATGGTTACAAGAATAGGTCTGTTACTTTTGGGGCCAGCGTGTAGGTCAGGAAAGGGAGCTGGGGACAGTCCCTCACTCTGAAGTCAAGGCTGCAGGCAGAGATGAGGTCCCAGATGTCAGCATGCACACCATGTGCACACGGCACATCTGAAGCCTGTGTAGCTCAGAAGGCACAGCGCGGATCTCACACACTACTTCCTCAGTCCCATCTTACCTATTGCCATTAAAGACTTGGACTTGTGTTCAAAGAAAAGATTAAGGGTATAATTTTCATGCTTCCAGACGGTATGGAAGTAATCCAATATACAAACATGTAAGTTCGCCTTACACTATATCTTTGAACTAACACCAAGAGAATAAAGAAACCATTGTGTATTCCCATGTTTGAAACACCGAAGTGAGCAGAATTACAGCAGTCTCCCCTTATCACAGAAAATGTACCCCAAGATCTCCAGTGGATGCCTCATGGCCCAGATGGTTCCAAGTCCCATGTAAGCCACATTTTCCCCATTGCCCCTCAGTGCTGTGATAACCATCTGGGTTGCATGCTGTAGGCCCTCATGCCCCTCTGTATGACTTTTCTAGCTTCAGGGCCATAACTATGTAAAACAAGATAACTTCAGCCCCAGCCAGTGATACTTTGTGGTAACAAGGAAGGCTGTGGAGTGACTCGTGAGCAAGTCCTAAACAGCACAGAGGCATCGGATGAAGGAGGATCTGTGTCCTTGTCGGGATGAATGAGATTTCACCATACTGCTCAGAATGGCATGTGATTTGAAACATGGGATTGCTTATTTCTAGGCTCTTCTAGCTAACATTTTTGGACTACAGTTCATTGCACATAACTGAAACTGTAGAAAGTGAATGGAGGGTCAGGAGGACGTCTGAAATAAACGAGAGGAGAAGCCATGCTGATGGCCTATCTATGGCTGGGCATTTAGCCTGGATGATGGCATTTCTAATCTGGGCCCCCAGATGTACACATGCTTCCCATGTAATTCCCAGTCCTGATGCAGGCAGACTGCTGTAACAGCTTTTCAGAGGAGAGAACAATAGGAAACACCAGTGGCTTACCCAAACCTCCTGACTGTTTGCATCCAAACCTCATGTCAGGTCTGAGGTAGGAACTTCTACATTAGGTGGTCGACCTTGACTATAAAAGTAAACCACACATAGTATATACCACCAAAGGACCTGACCTCTAACTTCACATTCATAGCTTCCATTGTGCACTCACTTATTTTCAAATTTCATCTATATAATGGTTAGTGTTAGGGTTCTCGAGAGGAATAGAACTTATAGAATAAACTATACATACATACATGCATGTATGTATGTAAAATATATGTATATATGACCTTTGTACCTGTCTGTATATGTAATATATACATTATTATATACACACATTAAAATATTTATTAGAGTTCCTTATAGGCTATGGTCCAACAATGGCTACCTATGATCCAAGAATCCTGTAGTTGTTCAGTCCATGAAACAGACAGGATGTCCCACCTGGTCTTCAGTATATGCTGGAATCCCAAAGAAGTTGGCTCTAATGCCAGTGAAAGAATGGACTTGCCAGAGCAAGAGTAAGCAGGCAAGGAGAAAATAAGCTGCCTTCTTTCATGATACTTATATAAGCCTCCAGCAGAAGGTGTGGTCCAGATTAAAGGTGGACCTTCTCACTTCAAAACATAAAGAATAAATTGTATTTTCCCATCTCAAAAGATCTAGATTGAAAGTGGATTACTCACACTTCAAATGATTTAATTAAGAAAAAAAAGTCCCTACAGATGTACCCAGCTGCTTGGGTTCTAGTTAATTCCAGATGTGGTCAAGCTGATGACCAAGAGTAGAACCATCAAGGTGTAATTTTTACATTTACAGACTAGAATCACCCAGAAAATGGTTATCTGGGCATATCTCTGGAGAATTCTATCTCAGTTTGAGATAAGAAGAGCAGCCCACTGTTGGTGGGGCCATTCCCTAAGCATGGGGATTCTTGATAGTAAAGATGGAGAAAGTGAGCTGAGCACTAACAAGCATTGAGCCGCCATTCTCTGTCTTTACTGCAGGTGCAATGTCTCAAGCTCCTGTCTCCATGACTTTCCCCACAATAATGGACTGACTAACCTTGAACTGTGAGCTGAAATAGCCCCTCCCCCTTAAGTTGCTTATAATAAGAAAGTATTTTTATCACAGCAGCAGAAAACAATCCGCTCTCTATCTACTCCTAAAGATGTTCAGAAAAACAAAGCAGGAAAAAAATACTAAATCAAGAGGAATTTGCCATCAAGAATTTAGAATGTCTTGATTTCAGTTAGTAGATGCTTTTCAAAAATTCCATGGTTGCCACAATTTATTACTTCTTCATTAGATCAAAGACATAACTAAGCTATACTCAGGGCATGTGCCAATTATTAAAATTCACCCAGAGTATGAGATGAAGACCAGACAGTAAGTAACTAGACCTTCCCTCACAGTCAAGGATCAGAGACCAGCCAACAGCATAATGCCAGGGCCTCCTTCCTCCTGACTTTAATTAACGTGAGTCCTATCCCAAATTCCTTTCCTCTGATAAAAATTCTTAAATCTTGCTACAACTTAACTAGCAGCTTCAGCCCTAGTCACAATTTCTTTGTATACATATATTTTAAAAGTGAGAAAATAGGAAAATAAATTATTTACAGTGAATTAGAGTTTTAAAATACCTGGAATGATGTGAGTTTTCAGACACAACACTGAACCATACAAGCAAAGGTGGATGGTAATGTAGACCACCATATTAGGCAATAATGCCTTCTTACTGCTGTTCTAGTATGAAAACAGGAGTTCACATAGGTGACTTCTAAGCACTTTAAACCACTCAGCACGGGTAATTCTCAAAATTGCTCCACACATTAAAATATAGCCCCTACCTGTAAAAAATAAATGGTGCACATCACCAGCAGGCATGATTCATCCCACAGATGTAATAATTTACCTTGCGTAATAATGAATGGGCAAGTCGAGACTGAAGAAGGAAAGATTCATGCTCTCAAAGATAAATAAGTTCTGGGGATGCCTCCTCATTTATAATTTCCCAAGGTAAGAACAGTGCAAGCCCGTCAGCTCTGATAAAGACCAAGCACTAAAACGGGAAGAAAAATCATCCCGGGGGAAGCGCGAAGTCCCGCTGCCGGGTTTGTCTGATGTTCAACTTTCTAATCTGTCCAGAGCACATTTTCCCCAGGGCCTTCTAATTTACCGTTAACGTGAAGGGCAAAGCTGGACCCTTTCCCTACCAGGCTGCAGGTCTCAGTCCAGGGAGATGGGAGCTGTGCAGGTAGACCCTGCCCTACCTCTTCCTCCCTTCCTCCTGCTCCTCACACTTACCCTTCAAGCCTTAGTCTCTCACTGATCTATTTTGTGCAAGAACTGGCATCTTGCTGACTGCAATGACTTGTAGGTTGGCAATGAGTGCAGACTGCTCTTAGTGACACTGTGGCATCAGCCTCTGGTGGCACCTCTCCTACCTATCCCTTTCTGGATGTCTGTGGGCACTTACTCTCCACTATGTTTAGATATAGTCGTTCTTAGGACTTCTCTCTCTCTCTTAAAGAGCTCATCCACTCACACACTTTTAAATACCACATTCAGTTGGTAGAGTTGGTTCCTACAAGTGTCTGACATGTAGGAAGCCCTGGGGTTCACCCATGAACCCAACAAGGGAGTGCATGTCTGCAATGCCAACACTCAGAAGTTGGAACCAGGACAATTCCAGTTCAAGGTCATCGTGTACTGTAGAGTCTCAGACATAGTCTCAAAGGTGAGTCCCCAAACAACCAAATATCACCTCCCCATGGAGAGTTTCTCAGCTCCACATCTCCACTCCCATCTTGCCTATAAGCTTCAGGCATCTGTACTCACAAACTCAGAGCGGATCTTTTTACCCGGACTGTTCTCAAACAGTTTGGACTTAACGTGCTCTAAAGCAAACTCAGCTCTGCCGCTATTGTCTTAGTGAACTGAAACTGACACCAAGCGTCCCGACTGCACCACACGCCCAGCCTGTGATTATGACCCACAACTCCGGAGCTTTAGTGCATCCTTCCTGGTCCAAGTCTTCTGTGCTGACTTAACTGGCTGCCAACACCCTTGGTAGGCACACTCAGAAGATTCTCAGCTTCTGCCTTTCCTCTTTTTGTCTGTTCTTCACAGGTCTCAGTGGTTTGCATAAACAGGATCATACAATATGGGTTTGAATCCACAACTGCTGCCATCACTTGGGAACTATTCCTGACAATCTCCCTTTGGGCCATCCACCTCAAAGCAGGACAACTGCCCCGGTTCCCTGCAGATTCTTCCTACCTTAGTTCTTCAGGCAGTGTTGTGCTTAAATGCCTAGCCTGTCATGTGCATGCATGTGTGCATATGTATGTGTATGCACATGCCACCCTGCCTAACCCTACCAACCCCACCCCTACCCCTTGCCTCCAGCCTTGAGATCAAACTTAAGTCCACATGCTTGCCAGGCAAGTACTTTATAGACAGCTATCACCCTGGCTCTGTCCACCCCATCTCTTCATGTTGCTGGCTGCCTCTCTTCCACATATTGGTACAGATGTTTTAATCCATCTCTCATGATAACAGTTTTGTCACCTGTTTGACATCACACCAGAACTCACCAGAGGGTCTGACATAAAGGAGACATCTGGCAAGCATTTTCTTAAGAATACCTTCCCTTTACCCTGTAGAACTTAGAAACAATTGGGAAGTATATTTTTAAAAAAGAGACCCTGTGAAATATGGGATGATGATCAGAAAAGGGCAGGAGGAGAGGAACAGTGGCTGCATTAAGGCCACATGTGGTGTCAAAGGCTGTGGAGGGTAGGATTTATTTTGTATTAGATGTCTAGAATACACAAATCCACAGAGGAAGAAAGAAAATGAGTGGTGGCCATGGAAGAGAGAAGAGTGGGGATAACTATAAATGGGTCTAGTGCTTTCTTTGGGGGTAACAGAAATGTTTTGATTGTGGCAGGAGTTGCCCAGACCTAGAGACACACTAAAGCCATTGGCTTGAATTGCTGGGCTGGGTGAGTTTTGTGCTAGGCAGCTCTATCAGTTCCATCTTAATAAAGCTGTTATGAAAACATACAGGACTAAGGACCTGGCTCAGTGGGTAAAGTGCTCCTGTGCACATGCAAGGGCCTGAGTGTGGCTCTCTGGAACACATGTAGAAGCCAGACACATATCTGTGATTCCAGAGCTCTTCTGACAAGATGGGAGGTTGAGGCAGGAGAATCCCTAGAAGTTCAAGGGTCAATTAGCCTGATATACAAAATGGCGACCAAGAGAAATCTTGCCTCAAACCAAGTAGAAGGTAAGAACTGACACCTGGCCCTTGACCTCTATATGCAAACCACGACAAGCGTGTGTATGTGTGTGTGTGTGTGTGTGTGTGCACGCACACACACACACACAAAGGAGAAAACAAAGCACCTAAAGACTGGATGAGTTGAGTTGATATGGGATGCCAACCACATCATATGGGGTGTCTGGACCTTGTCAGGGCCTTCTGACAGAAATCTGGAACACCATTATGTTTTCCTACATAAAAGAGAGAGGCTGCTGTGTCAACACTTGAAAGCATACTCTAGGGACACTAGACTACTTCTCTTGATCTTTCCACACACAGAACCTAATACAGAGCTGGCCCACTGAATGATGACCTTGACATCAAGGGCCATCACTTGGAAGCAGACACTACAGCAATTACACCTAACAGTTTGGTCAGCTCTGACTAGAGCAAAGAATGAGCTCTCGGGACAAAATGATCAGAGATTGTGTGGATATGAGACTTTGTAGCTCACAAAAAATCCTTCCATCCACTGTAGGATATGATTATCACATGCAGAAACCAAAGCCTCAGTAGGTTGGCAAGATCCTCTCAGAATTCAAGGGAGTCCTGGCTGTATGTGGTACCATGAAGTCAAAGGCCGAGATGAGCACAGGGCCCTTTTGCTACCTTACTACTCTGATGGGCAAGCTGAGACCGATTTTGTCAGGAGCAGTCACAAAAATTGATCAGAGAGAAGTCGCACACAGCTAAGGTCTCCCCCAGTGCTTCCGTTCACATATTATTTGACTTTAAATCACTTAGCTCCTCTCTCGCCCATGCTGTCATCTGCAAAATTGGTGTGATAAGCCTGGGTCTGCTTTCTTTACTAGCATGCCAGGAAGATTGAGAGCAGCCCGGCAGGAGGATGAGAAGGTCTGTGTCTCCGCATTATTTGCATGGGCTGCATATCACCCAGCCAGTTCTCAGGCATTCACCCTCCTGAGGACAGCCAGTTCTCTCTACCCCTCATCACAGCCTGGGGCCAACAGATGGCCAAATGTGTTCACGCCAGGCTTTCACTGGACTAGTGTGACCCCATTCCATGTATGGAACATAGTCCTCAGAGTGCTCAGGAAGTGATAAAGCAGGGCAGCTGGTTCTTATGGTTGCCCTTCTGGTTCTAATCTAAGATGGTAGCACCTCTTTCCTTCTCCCTTCCAATCTCCTTCCCCTCCCCTCCCAGACTGAAGCTTTCACTTCTAAGATCTTTCCCCACTGGACTCCCATCCTGTGCACAGGATGCCAATAGAAGCAGCTCTTTCAGCTAACCCACTGTGTATACCTTTCATATGCCTTGCTGCCTTCTGTGCCATCTAAGGAACCCTGAACCCCAAAGAGGACCAATTCCCTGGTATGGGACATACATCATATTGTTCTTCTTGAGCTCTGAGTAAAACTGGTAGAATTTAGGTGGTTAGCCAAGGTTTCTGTTCAAAGACCATGGGCTAAGACCAGATGAGGACATCTTTCTCTATGATATAGCATCCTCAAAGATTAAGTTCAGACTGGTTTGGATATGCATAGGAAATGCTCAATAGCCAGAAGCTGTGATGAAGGGTCAATCTTGATCTGGATTCAGCTGAGACAGCTTACAAATTCTTCCCCCATCACTTCCTCTAGCTATCTTCCCTCTGCCAAGGTTGAGGCCCACATACCACCTAGGAAACTTGGACCTTCAAGGTTTAACTTTCCACTGGTGACATAAGCATGATTAGATATTGATGTTCCAAAATGAGACACAGAGTTACCTGCACGTGCATCCCATAATCACCATGCTTCCCTAATTACCTAGCCAATATGAAGACTGGATTGGACTTTCCAAAGACATTGTGTCTGGGATAAAAGGGGAGGGGACAGAACTCCCATAGTCTACATTATAAGGTGCTACAAACCTAGGGTTGAAATTTGATCATGCAGAAAATACCTACAAACAAATATTTCCAAATGAGATTGTGAGGAGCTGACTGGATGCTTGTGTGAATTGTGTGTGGTGGTTTGGATGAGAATTCCTTTCCCAAAGGTTCATATGTTTACATTTTTGGTCCTCAGTTAGTAGAACTGTTTGGAAAGGATTGGGAGGTGGGGCTTTGCTGAAGTAGGTGTGGCCTCTTTGAGGCACATCACTGTGTGGGCTTTGAGATTTTAAAAGCCTATGCCAAGCAGTTTCTCTCTCTGCATGCCAACTGTGGACTAGGCTGTAAAGCTCTCAGCTACTGCTCCAGCACCATGTCTGTCTGTCTGCTTCCTGCCATGATAATCATGGACTACCCTCTAACACTGTAAACAATCCCCCAATTAAATGTTTTCTTTTATAAGAGTTGCCTTGGTCATGTCATGGCATCTCTTCACAGCAGTAACAGCAACTAAGACACTAGTGCTCTGTGTCCCAGTCTTCCTTAGGTTCTTTACTTCTTTTTTTTTTTTTTAAGGCTTATTTATTTTTATTTATATGCATACACTGTAGCTGTCTTCAGGCATTCTCCAGAAGAGGGCATTGGATCTCATTACAGATGGTTGTGAGCCACCATGTGGTTGCTGGGAATTGAACTCAGGACCTCTGGAAGAACAGTCAGTGTTCTTAAAGGGGAGGAGTTTGTTTTGGCTCCCTGTTCAGATTATAGTCTAACATGGTACAAGAAGCCACAGTAGCAAGAGATTGGGGGAGCTTGTCACATCACATCCATAGGCAAGAAGCAGAGAAAGATGAATAAACACTTAGCTCACATCTCCTATTTTATGCATATCAGAAAGCCCCACCCAAGGAGCTATCTCTCCTATAATTAAGAAATTTCTTCCCATAACAAAATAAGATTATACCCCATAGGCTTGCCCAGAGATCCATCACCAAGGAGATTCTAGATTCTATCAGCTTGACAATGAATACTAGCTATCACACATCTGTGGTGGTTTGAATATGCTTGGCCCATGGAAGTGGCACTATTAGGAGATGTGGCCTTGTTGTAGGAAGTATGTCCCCATGGGGCAGGTTTTGAGGGTTCCTAGTGCTCAAGCTGTACCCAGCGCAGAAGAGAGAGCCTCCTCCTGGCTGCCTGGGGAAGATTCTTTCTAGCTGCCTTCCAATCAAGATGTAGAGCTCTCAGCTCCTTCAGCACCATGTCCGCCTGGATACTGCCATGCTGCCATCCTGATAATGCACTGAACCTCTGCCAGCCCCAATTAAATGTTGTCCTCATAAGAGTTGCCATGGTCATGGTATCTCTTTGCAATGAAACCCTAAGACAGAAGTTGCCACCTGCTACTCTTTATTAACTCAAAAAACCAACCAACCAAACAACAACAACAACAAAAAAAAAACCTTGTTCCTGAAAATGAATGCTCACTGCTTAGAATGACCAGTCACTATGGTAAGTTGTTGAGTCTTCAAAGACAAAGGAAAACTTTTCCTTGCCTCAAGGGATTAGAGTTGGCATAAATAAGCAATGATATGTAAGGAGTATACACAAAATAAGACAGCCATAAAGAAGCATTATTTCCTAGAATATACTATCATATGCATTTAAAAGGGTCTCTTGCTTATGATTGTCGGCATGTCAAAACATAATGCAGACACAAATTTAAGAGCTCAAAAAGAGAAAGGTGTGATTCAACTAATACATTCTAGGCTTGGCAACTGGAATTTATTGCTCATTAAAACTGTATTTTAATTATCCTAGTTTTAATTAAAGTATTATGTGGAGTTGGTGAAATGCAATTACGTGCAAGTGACTTAAGATGTATAATAGGCTAATATTTGTAAAGAAATGCATTATTGTCAGTAGATCTGCTCCCGTAAAATGAAGTGGCATTTTACTCCAAATGAAAAATCGCTACATAGAATATTAAACTCTTGTCATTAAAGTTAAACACTACATTGCCAACTCAAACGGAACCAAGCCATTGAAGAGCACCCCTCCCCATGCTGACTGGTTTGCATAGGGATGGCTGCCTGAGTGTGGCCTGCCACATCAGCTGAGCAGGAGCCTCGCCACAAGGAGTCACTAGCACCCTCCATTATTCCCTATGCACCTTGGGATAAGACTGACCTCCCGCTGGAGAATGTGTCCGTCCACTTTGAGGTAGAACCCACAATCTGATCCAACAATGTCTATAAGGCAACCCTCTGCCACACTGTCCGGCAGTCTGTAAGAGAACAAGACTCCTCGGGGCCATCTCAGCCACCTCTCACCACACAAAGCAGGGGCTATCTTAGTCACTTCTCACCACACAGCAGGGGGCCATCTCAGTCACCTCTCACCACACAGCAGGGTTTTAAAGCACAGACCTCAAGAGGCAGGCTGGGTGAGAGCAATACAACCACCCCAGGTGTGACTGCACACAAGCCCAGAACTAGAGAGGATGGAAACAGGAGGACCTAGCAAAGAAACCAATCAACCAAACAAACAAGCAAGAGAACAAAACAGAGACTGACAAAGCAGGACATCCAGCACACATGTATGCATGTCTCTGCATACATCACAGCACACATATACCACACTACATCAAAACAAAATGACCAAGTCCCCTGCCTTGGCTGTACCCACTGTGGATACCTGTTGCTCTCTGAAGCATTCACAATAAAGGGCCCCAAAGTCATCTCAACTTGCTATCCTCACTGCATCGTTACATATGTACTTTAAATGATTATCCATTTTCTAGCTTAGAGACAATATTAAAGGTAAGACAGACATTTCTGATGGCATACTTCCTTCAAGTTCAGTATTCATCCTCACACTTGGTCTTAAGTCTTTGGGCAACGTCATGTCTTTAAGACATCCCCCCTGCCCCTTACCTGTGAAGGCTGCTTGTCACTCCACAGAGCTATCGCATCACAGAGTCAGTTGGCCCCTGGAAGTGTTAGCCCTTGTCTCCTCTGTTACCGTGAGCAGTTTGCTTCTCATAGTGGCTCTATTCCAAATAGGGCTGCTTGTAAGACCTCTGGCTCTGAAGCTCGGCAGCTAACCCAGGCTATGCCCAGGCTGACTCGCATGGCTCCCTCTTGAAGCTTATTTGACATTTTGACTCTGAAGGGCATTCGTTCCGGGAATGATCACTGTGGCGATCTCTCCCAAGGTCACCCTCACTCTCTGTTCCCTCTGGAATTTCCTACACATTGACTGAGCACCCCCACCTTTCTATCTCATACAAGCTCCCTTACACAGTTTCCATAGTTGTATCTCTGCACTTAATCTGAGTGTTTGCCTCAGATTTACCAGAACAATCATCTCTCTCAGCTTAGCTGCATAGAGGCTACTTTTCCACTCCTTCGGTTGACTTTTAAAATAAATGAAAACATTTTGCACTGCAAGGAGTTTGGCTTTTTTTTTTTAATTAGCACATGAAGGGGTGTTCAACATCACTCACCACTGAGGGAGACGAAAATTAAAAGCTCAGTGAGGAGAGAAAAACCACCAATGAGACACCATCAGACATTTCTCAGAATGGACAAAGTAAACCTAAAACGGAAGCAACACTGTACACCAGCAGATTAAGTAAGTCTGCATGTGCTGTGGTGTCAGAGGGGGAGCAGCGAAAGTAACTGTGCACACACCACTGGTGTCAATATGAAATGGAACAGTCAGGCTGCGAGAGAGGCTGCTGTCACCTTAACAACAAAACCAAAAACGGAACACGCAACTAGCTCTGGGGTGTCTGCTCCAGAAAAAGTGAGTCTCCCATTCACAGAAAACCTCATGCAAGAGTGCTCACAGTGGCTGTACTCATAATGGCCCCAATCCGGATACAACCCAGATATCTATCGACAGAGTGTCAATCATACAGAAGCTGGTGTATTCACACAACACTCACACACTACAATAGCAACCCAACCATTCACACCGTGACAATACCATGAAGCAGAAAAATCTCAGCACCTATGGAAAAAAGCTGGGCAAGGCCACAGGAACAACTGTAACCACCTCAGTGCTGGTGGGGGTGGAGGCAGGAAGATTGCTGCAGCTTTGCTAGCTGTCAGCCTAGCTCCATGCTCAGTGCGAGATGCTGGAAATAAGGGAATAAGCAGAGAGTGATAGGATTCACAGCATCCTCCTTGGCTGCTACCCATGTATCCTCACACATGTGCACATACATCAGATACACATATACCATATAAAGGCACATGAACAAAAAGTGGTTAAAATACTAAATTTCATGTTATATAGATTTTGCCACATTCATTTTTTTTCAAAACAAAGGAGTGTTCCTCTTCTAAGGACTTTATATTGGATACATAATGAAATTATTACTTATTTTCAGATTCTGGGGTCTGTAGGATTTCCGTGGGGGTCTCCTCTCTACCTCTGCCTGTTCCTTCCTCATAACTGGCATTTTCGCAAACACATCAAGCTACTCCCTGCATCCGAGCATCCATCCTTTGGGTCTGTGCATGGCTGGTGCTCCTCAGCTGCAGACATCATCCTGAGAGCCAGCACAGCACAGAGTGGGGGACTCTGCGATCCAACAGTGCCAGCGTTGCCTGGCTGTTGGCCTCTGCCCGCCTTCCTTCTCACCAGTAAATTTGGGATAATCGCAGTCCTCACTCACTGGCCGCTGTGAGGATTAAATGACTCATTATAAATAAAACACTTAAAACACTGCCTGGCAACTCCAAAATTGCTAATTATTATTATTATTAAATGTCATATTGAGACTATCATAGAAATTAGGTTGAATGAATGAAGCCAGACACAAAGGATTTCATATTCAATGATTCCATTTATATGAAAGTCTAGAATAAGAAACAATCAGCAGTCTATGGTAATTAGATTAGTTGGGAAGGGGAGCTAGAGGAGAAGGCACGAGGCGCTTGCTCCACTTGAACAGGGGAGAATAAATCGGTGGGCACAGTTGCAAAAATTCACCCACCCATGGGCTGAAAATCTATGTACTTTATATTAGCCAAATTATAACTCAAAAGTGTCTGACATTTATTTGAATAAGTGTGTGTGTGTGTGTGTGTGTGTGTGTGTGTACACAAATGGATGTACATTCATGCATGCATGGTGTGTGTGGACCAACAGACAATTTTTGTTGTGTTTGGTGTAGTTCCTCAAGAGCTGTCTACCTTGCTCTTTGGGTCAGGGTTTCTCACTGGCCTGGAGTTCTCCAAGCAGGCTAGGCTGACCAGTCAGTGACCTCCAGGAGTCTTCCAGTCTCTACCTTCACAGCACAGGGATACAAGCCTTGTTTTTATTTTATGTTTTTAAGGTGCATTCTGGGAATTGAACCCTGGTCCTCATGTTTGCAAAGCAAGCACATAATCAACTGAGGGAATCTCCCCAAATATTAATACTCAATTCCAAGGAGCCCTCTCCCTGGACCAGAGCTCCATTGTCCCTCCTTGGTCAGGGCACCCTTAGCATCCCTTCCTACATGCTGCTCCCACGTGAGAACATTGCCCGCCTTACTAATGGCAGCACGTTTGATGCCTTGCTCTCCTCTTGGCGCTGACCTACCAGACTGGTGCTCAGCATTGGGCAGGTATTCAGTATCTAAGAACTCAGGGAAGGGAAGAGCAGAGCTAAGAGGGAGAGGGGGACAAAGAGAAGGAGAAAGACAGGAGGGAGGTGCAGAGAGAGGCAGTGGGTGTGGCCGTGGGCTCCAGTCTTCCTATCAACACCGCCAAATATAAGCACAGAAAATGGACTTATAAACACTTCCCTTGTACTCTCCTAAGTTTTAAGAACAAGAACCAGTGGGGTAAAGTGGAGAAAAGTAAGTTGCTCAAGACTAGAACCTGGGCTGGCGCCCCCATATTCTAGCCAGCTTGACTCATGCTAAGTAAGGCTCACTTCACAAGTATAGATATGTTCTATAAACAGTCACAAAATGCCCATAAAACATAATATAAAAATTTTTAAAGCACATTATTTTGAAAGCTCGGTTAACTATAAAAATATTATTACAACCAGATCTACTTCATGCGAGCACTGAGTTGTGGCTCCCAACACAAGTGCTAATTTCAACAGATCTTTCTTGGAGCAGCGGAAATGAAATGGTAATAAGTTAATGGATGCCTGAGTATTTAAGCGTGGACAATTATGAGCCCGGCTGTTTGTATGTCACCTGGGATGCTGTTTATTGCCCATACTTCACAGTCCGGATCGTTACTGGCAAGCCGTCTATCGAAAAGCCGGCTGGAGTTTTGAAATATTCAATCTACAAACTTCACATTTCCAGGAGAACATGTGTGGGGATGCCTGTGCTCACACATTCCTGTCAGGTAGACTACAGGATGCAATCTGAGCACAGAAACCCGCAATTAAGCAAAAGAATGGTGCTGTACACACCAAGTTTTTGCATCCTAATCTGATAACTGCCGGCATGAATTACCTCCCGGGGGTAGGAGAAAAGCTGCATGCCGTCCAGATTCACATTTCAAAGCCTGAGAAATAAAAGGAGGGGAAGAAAATAGATCTAAGCCAGGATAACACGGAGGACTTTCTGTTTTCGACTTAGACTACATTAATAAGACAAAGCTGTCTTCAACTCTGACATGAGAAGACAGCAAATTAACTGTTTGGATTCAGTAAATCAAAAGAATAAATTTGCCTGTTTTTTTTTAATATCTTCTCAGATACATAAAACCCATAATCATCTATTCAAATTTCCCAGTGTAGCTTATCCTCCGTGCTTTCAGAACATCATCTGCCTTTCCGAGCTGGTTTTCTATGTCAACAGTCATTGGCTGTGCAGCGTGTTGCTGTTATGCCACTCCCCTCCCTCTGGGGAAGTGGAGATGCCACCTGACATGTCGTGACAACCTCCCATCCATTCAGCCCTCCAGGACTAACGTGCTGCCTTATATATCCGGCTACACAATTATGGAGAGACATGTGCTTTCAGTAGTTATCACCCTGGGGGATGTGGTTACAAAACACCCAAGTAGAAAGGAACTAGAGACTAGAAGGATTAATAGAAGACAGAATTATTGGGGTGCTAATCTTAGTGTCTCCTCTTCTTTTGGGGGTGGTGGTTCAAAACAAGGTTTCTCTCTGTAGCCCTGGCTGCCCTGGAATTTGCTCTGTAGACCAGGCTGGCATTGAACTCACAGAGATCTGTCTGCCTCTGTCTCCTGAGTGCTGGGATGAAAGGCCACCACCACTTGGCGTGTGTCTCCTTTTCTATGAGAGTTCTGACTAAAACCATCAATCTTAAAAGGATGATTTAAGGAGCCTCCCCCCCTGCCCCCCAGCTCTAAACAGGACGACTACAAGATAGTTACAATGAATCCTCTTGGCTATCTTCATTTCCTGTATAACAGGAGAGATGGGTAGCCTCTACTGAAGCTGAGGAAAATGAGATCAAGGTCCCTGGGAAGGCTCAGGTCATGGGTTCTGGAATGGGAGTCTCATGGTTACAGCCTGAGGACAGGTAAAGAAAGGAGCCTCCAGTATTTGGGTGCGAGACAGCACTCAGCTTCAGGTACTAATGGCCATGCTAGTTACAGAGACTCTCTCTGCCCTTCCATCCTTCTTCCTGTCTATATCAATTCTTCATTGTTTTTGCAACATTTCTGTCCATTGCTGTGTGAGCTGTGCATTTATAAGCTCCAGCAATGAAGGCTTTGGTATCCTTGGGCTATCATTAAGCTCTTGGTTTGCCCCATGTTCCCTGGGCCTTGGGCACTTGTTACTTTACAATGCTTTCCTCTGCCATTCTGTGCATACTAAAAGAATATTTTTCTATGCAGAGAGAGAGAGAAAGGAAACCAAAGCTAACCTCTGTGGCCAAGTACCAGCTGATACATTGCAACTCCCAGGCCTTGGCCTACTGCTCCATGTATTTCATAGGTTTGCAAAGAGATTAATAGGCCAAGTTCAACCTAGACCTCCCCACTGACCTTGCATCTAATATATGCAGCTATCTAATCATCGGCTGTGATTGTAACTGTCCAAAAAGAATTGAAGAACCCACTACTCTCAATACACACACATGCACACATATACACAAATATACATACACTTACCCCATCCCCCCCCACTCACACATATAATACTCATATATCCCCACACCTCCCACAAATACTCACTCACACACACACACATACACACACACACACAATCACAAATTCACACACTCTCTCACATACACACAAACTCCCACACATACACATTCAGACACATGCTCACACACACATACACACATATTCATATACCCACAATCACAAATACAACCATGCACAAACTCACATTGCCCCCCTCTTGCACACACACACACACACACACACACACACACACACACACACACTCACAGCCATACAAAGAATACATGCAAACCTGCTTCTCCTAGAAGTAAAATCTTCTGCCTGCTTCTGGAAATAGTAACACCATCCTGCCAGATCTGCCTGGGTTTTTCTCCATCTCTTAAATCCCACATCCAATCCAAAAGAAAATCCTGACTATTCTGTTCTTTCACTATCCTGATATTTGACACTTCTCCCTACCTCTACCCAAACCCACACAAGCCCGTGTTATTTCAAATTGAAAGCTGGGCTTCTAAATAAATGAGCAAAACCACCTGAAGCCATGGGAGCAATGATCAAAAGCAGGAGGCGAGCTCATCAAGTAACTGGAACAGGAGACTCAGCTTGACGAGAGGCGAGCGTGGGCTCTGGAGTCAGAACCAGGCCTCAGTCCTGCTGCGGCGGCCTGTCAGCTGCATGCCCCAGGGTGAGTTAGTATCTCTAAACTTCAGTTCTGATAGCTGTAAGTGGAGCTAATTATAAGTGCCCCAGAAGGCAATTCTGAGGATTACAGAAGATATGTTTCAAGTAGGTCCTCAATAAATAATAGCTGCTAGGATTATTAATAGGCTATTTAACTAATTCTTCAAGTTTGGAAACATTAGGGTTACTGTATCTTTTTAAGAGAAAAAAATCCACTTTGTTAGAAGCCCAAAGGTCAAAATTTAAAGGTCATAAGATAATGTTATAAAGAGAGGGAGGCTTGTAGCTCCCACAGAAAAGGTCTCCAGGAAGGAACCTCATGTGCCAAGGCTGAAAGTCACTGCAAGTTCTTGATCTGTGCTCGGTTTCGTGCTGCACTTTGGGTTGAATTCTCCAGATCTTAGATGCAGCCCTGGAGCAAATTGGATGTCCCCCTAACTCCCTGTGCAGCCACCTGGGTGAGATGTGGAAGTGTCTTAGGAGCAGCGTATCATGGAACGGTGTATAAACTGTTGGGGAATGGCATGCACGCAGTGATTTATGACATCTCACACAGCAGGCACTCAGGAAATGGGGGGCAGTGATGAGGCGGAACATACAAAACTAAAGGACCTTGTAGGAGTGTAAATATTCATAATCAGCCCCGTACACAATGCTGCCAAGGCCGGGGGTTTATCTATAGTTTTATGCTTATAAAGTGACTATTTGTTTGATGGGACACTGCATTAGGACTTTAATCACTCCATCATTTTATCAGCTCATTAGGAATTCAATAGTCTTTAGCATGAATCTGCAAGTGAAAAAAGAAGCCATGAAATTATGAGTTATTTCAATGTAGAAATCAAGAGTTATTTCAACGGACGCCCTGTTGTACTTTGAATGAAGGTTGTCTCACGAGTATAGCCGGCTCACATGGTTGATGTGTGAGCCAACATGGATTTATTTGCTACCAAGCCAATGAAAATGATCCTGATACCATGACCTCCCAGCCCCTGGTATTATGAGCTCCGTGCCTGAGAAGAAGCTTAATGCAGCCTACTTTCCAAATCACACTGCTCTCAGTACCCCAGCAGTCCTCCCACCTTCTCCTGCCTTCCTGTGCTCCTCCCGTGCTCCACACTGGTCCTCCCAGAACATTTATATCACACTGTATCTCAGCTGCTTTCTGCTCAGCAGAATGGTCTCCCACAGCGATGAGATATCGATCATTCCTCTTTGTTTCACCCAGTCCCAAGAGATGTCTGTTATGATTGGAATCAATATGAAGGTGAATATCCAAGAAACTTCAGATACAGAAAAAAGGCTTAGCAGTCATGCCGTTGAAAGGAATTGGTTCTTTTCTTTCTACAAGAATTCTGAAGTATGCTTGTTGCATATATTTCTACTTTCTCCTATTTCTGACTGCCAAAATAGAAACAAGCAGGCCCATGCAGGGTTCAGATGTCAGAGTGGGATAACAGGTCTATTGGGCTTATAGAGGGAGGTCCACGGAGCTCTGCTAAGGAGGAAAGTGGGTATATAGCCCATAGTTAACTCCTACAATTGCATCTGAAACCCGTCCAGCAAATATCTCACACACATCCTTTCCAAACCAAACCGAGAACCTCCTCCCCTCGTGCATTCCTATCTATGAGCAAGCACCTGGCAGCAAATGATTGGCCTTTACCTCAAGCACATAGCACTGTTCCATGATTCTTTTTGAAAATTTTTATTTTTGGAGTTTTTGTTGTTGCAATATCATCTCTCAATTCTACTCCAAGGTGCCCACGTAAGTAATACGTAGCAAGGACTGGGAAGTCAGCTCAGTGAGTAAAGTAACTGCCTCACGAGAGTGAGAACCTGAGTTCAGATCCCTGGGACCAATGCGAAGCTGAGCACAGAAGCATGTGCCTGTAATCCCAGAGATTCTTTCTGAGAGAGGACATGGAGATAACCCATGGGCTAGCCTGGTATACATGGAGGCAAAAAACAGACTCTGTCTCAAACAAGGTGGATGGAGAGGACTGATCCTCTGCTCTCCACACACACTCCCTCAGGATGAAGGAAACACTGTGAGGCCAATGTTCTTCTGAGTCACCAAAAGCTCCAAGTGGAGAAAACTGGCCTGACAGTCAACACAGATCTTGAATGTGAGGCATGCAGGAAGACCTTGAGACAGGCCTTAACCTAAGTGTGATTAGCAATAGATGGGTGAGCCCCTAATTGGACAAAAGGAAATAAAACTGTCATGGAAGAATGAAAGGATAAGGAGAAATAAGCAGTAATTAGCAGTTTATCGTCACGGAAAGCAGTATTGGGTGTGAGGCTCAAGGGAAAGGGGAGGGGGAACCCCACAGCTGTGTAAGTAAACGCCAGGCCTGGGTAAATGAGGCAACACGCAGCTTGGGGGGGGGGGCAGCAGTGAGCTGTATTCAAAACCAGAGAGAATGGGCTCCTGGGTAGAGAGGAGATCTTAGGTTCAGGATGTAACAAGCTGAGAGCAACCGCACAAGGCTCCTTGCTTAAAAGGCTTGAAAACAGGCAAGCCGGTCGGTCGGTCGGTCGGTCGTCAGCAGCTGCTCATAGGGGGGCTTCCAGCCACCGGGTACTTAGCCACCGCTCCCTTACCAAGAGCATGGTACAGGCAAGTGCAATGAACTACATCTGCCTTAGGAGCCACTTACATTCTGCTGCTGGGAATAATCTTGTGTCCTTCTCTAAACCACGTCACTTGAGGTTGGGGGCAGCTGACGATAGGCAGTAAGTTGAGAAGTGCCGCATGCCCTTGAGAAACTGTTTTCCTCTGGTCTGTATCCATGAAGTTCCCCATATCTGGAGAGAAAAATTAGACTTTTTAAGTTCGAGAGCACAATATTTTTTGAGGGGGAGCAGGGGTCAGAGAGGGAAATAGCTATACTTTACAGTGAAGTCGGTGCCGCCACCACGCTTAATAAGGTGATGAGCGAGAGTGAACTGCAGTGCTGACAAGTGCGGATGCCACTGTGAGAGAGAGGCACATTGGCTGAGTGGTGTGCCTCTAAAGCAGCCGCGGGGCCCTCAACAGCAAGGCCACCGGCTGGCCTTTGTCACACTGCAGTAATATAATGGCTGCTCACAGTTGACTGTAACACAAAGAAAAAAATTTGGAAGGCATCCCCGGCCCCATGAAGCAGTTTTTACAGAGCTGCAGTGCAACAACCCTGACACCCTGCAGGTACCCCCCTCCTTGCCTGGGCCTCCTTATTTCAGAGGACACTGTCTCCACTCACAAGGCTTTGGAAGCCAATGTGTCCCAACCCTTAGGGAGCTCACAGAGAATTCCCTTGCCTGCCCTTACACTGAACACATAGCATGGGACAATTATTGTTTTACTGATTAAAACAACTAAAAAAAATGAGGACCCAGACACTAGGCTGTAGATTCAAAAGGCTCCCTTTTAAACCGGGAACCTGAAATATTAAAACAATTTCTATATTGTGATCAAATACGGTTCATGTATACAGATATTTCCACATTATGGTTTTGTGTGTAGTATTGTGTGTGTGTGTTCCCATGAATACGCAAATATATATGTGTGGGGGTGAACAGACACACACGAGTGTGTATGTATGTCCATACAGAGGCCAGAGGATGATCATGTATCTGTCTTGATCAATCTCTACGTGTTGTTTGAGATATTGTCCATCACTGAACTGGAGTTGATAATTGGCTTGATGGGCTGGCCAGCAAGCCCCAGGGATCTTTCTATAACTGCCTACCCAGCGCTATGCTTGGCTCTGGCTTTCTATGTGGGCGCTGCGATCCAAACTGGTTCCTTGTGGTTGTGGAACAGGCACTTTAATGACTGAGTAATCCTTTAACCACTGTATAGTCATCAATTTATCCATCCATCCATCCATCCATCCGTTCATTCATTCCCTCTTTTCCTTTCTTTTTTTCTTTGATGCAGAGTCTCCCTGTGTAACCCTGGCTGGCCTAGAAACCACTATGTAAACTAGAACTTACAGAGATCTGTCTTTTGAATAATGGGATTAAAGGTGTGTGCCAACCACACCTGTCCACCATGTATTATTAACTATGTCTCATTTTTAGATTTTTCTATGAAAGAATGCTATCATATGTAGTGTTATCATTAAGAGCCATTTTCTATGTGACAGGACACACTATGAAAGCACAAATGGAAGAGCTATGTAATACTGGGGGAAACACCCTTGCCTATGTGAATGTAAAGGAAGACCACACACACTGTCAGAATGAGAGGCAGAGGGTGGGACCAAGGGCATATACAACTACATGAAGCCCAAACTTCATAAATATGATGTAGTGCGCTACAATCAATTCCAGGCTCTTAACTTACTCAAATATGGTTTGGGTATTGATCCACATTCTATTTATTATGTTTTCAATTTTTCTATTGAATAAAAAGTTCTGAAGTATTCTGTAGATAAATTTGGCAGTGGCTTCATCTTCAACAAACCAGAAAGATTGGTGCCTCCCTTGAGGCTTAAATAATAGCTAAATGCGTATCATATGGGGACCTCCCTCTGTCATGTCAGTGATTATGATAGGAGAGTGAGATAGTTTCATATTACTATATGCTAATGTAAATCTACGGATCATAAGTGGGGTCAAAATTAGAAACAGCAATCTTGGAACCACCGGAACAGAAGAGACACACTACACTGTGGGCTCAAGCCTGGGACATCATCTAATGTAAAATTTCTGAATGTTCTTTTACTTATTTTTAAACAAGACCTTTTGGTAGTATTTGTAACTACACTGAAGCAGATAGTCCACTGGACAGAGACTCTTCTTCAAAGACTTTCTATCATAGGGAAAGAGCAGTGCATAGGCCAGGTCTCTTGCTCCTAAAGACTTCATGAGAGTTAAGGTCTCTGCCCTTTGATGGTGCCTTCTTTTAAAACTTTTGTTCTTCAAAATGGATCTGCTGAATAAAGAATAGATCACTACAGCATTAATGACGCCCAGGGCATGACTATCAAATCTACTGAGTAGCAAAATTAATTCAAAACAGGGAAGAAGCCAGGAAATCTGACTTCAGTTGGGTTCAACTTTTCATTCTAGACATATTTTAATCCCTATACCTACAAGCCAATGGAGATCGGTTTATACAGAGCACCTGTCTTACTCCTCCTCCTTCCCCTACAGGCTTGGGAAACCCTAAATATTTTCAGTTGGAAAAAAAAGCAATGCCTCACCTGGGTCCCCAAGTTTGGTTTTAGATTTTAAAAATTCTATCTATCTATCTATCTATCTATCTATCTATCTATCTATCTATCTATGTGTTTATATGTGCATTTGTGAGCATGTACCACAAGATGTGTGTAGTCATGGTCATGTGAAGGTCAGAGGTCAACTTGCAGGAATTTGTTTCTCATTTCACCATGTGGATCCTGCAGATGAACTCAAGAGATCATCGGGTTTAATGACAAGGGTCTTTACCTACTGAGATATTTTGCTAGCCCTATTTCCAATTTTAGCCATAAGCCTATATTATTAATTATTTTCATTCATTCATTCATTCATTCATTCATTCATTCATTCATTAATAAGCAGTGTCTCACTGGTTGCTCTATCTGGTATTAAACTCACTATGTAACCAAGAATCATCTTGAACTCCTGATCTTCCTGCCTCTACTGCCCAGTTTGATATTAGAACACAGGGCATTATCCAATTGAATTAACATGCCCAGCCTGCATCCCACATCTCCTTTAGAGGACCCAAGAACAAGTATCAATCCTTCCCACAGCTGCTGCAACTCTGTTCAGCATTTAAGGCCCTTGCTTGCCCCACACACTTACATGCTACTTGAATTTCTGATTTTCTCTGCAAGAGAGCTCCCATCCTGTTCCGCACCACGCAGCGGTAAAACCCGGCGTCCAGCTTCTGCAAAGAGGGGATGATATACCTGCAAAATACCAAAAAGACGTGTCAGTGGTCAAGCCTAGAAAGAGCAAGGGCATTCATTCCATGAGATGCTCAAGTCGTTTGTTTCTTTGGTACTGAAGACATACCCAAGTCCTCCCCGAAAGCTACTACCGAGTTTACTTCACCCATAACCCAAATCTGCAGATTTTTACATGGAGTCAGACCTCAGTCTGTGTCCTGTGTTAGCACAGAGGTGTGCATGAATTAGGTTTTACTATGCTGTTGGGGTTGGAATATGTATGTCATGTGCCCAAAGGCTCACTTGTTTGAACACTTAGTCCCTGATAAGTGGTTCTAGTTTAGAAGGCTGAGCAACCTTTAGAAGATGCAAATTCACTGGAGAAAGCCAGTCACTGGGGAGTCAGGCCTTGAGGTTTTGCAGCAGGCCCTACTTGCTATTTACTCTGCCAATGCAAAGTGACTGCCTCAAGCTCCTGACACCATGCCTTCTCTGTCACGTCAGACTGTATCCCCAGAATTGTAAGCCAAAAGAAACTTCCCCCTGCCTGGGCAGCTTTTTGTCAGGTCTGAGAATGTTAAGCAACTCATGGTCATTGCAATTAAAGAAGACTTGTTAGTGTAAGAAAACAACTTATTCTCATGCTGTGAAATCTCAGAGTTATTATAACTCTTTCACACAAAGCCTGGGTCACTCTGTACCGAAGACCACTGCCACCTTCAGGATGAGCTGTGGTTGTCCTTAGGCAAAGTGGGCTCAGGACCAGGACAGCCCTATCTCCACCCCAGTGCGGATGTCTCTTAGTATAATGAGTGCTCCTCCACTTCTCCTTCTTTCTGTGCCTGACACTGAAAATAACTTTGTCTTCTCAGGTGACAGATGAAGTCTCGGATGTAATCATTTACCTTGAGTTATAACAACTGATTCTAGGTTTCATTCCTGGGACTGTAATAATCACCCCCCCCCCACACACACACACCTCCCTAAAGGCCTCATCAGCAGTTCACAGGTCAGTGAGACACACTGTTTCTATGAAAGTCCTGCTGTGAGCATAACAGCAGTTTCTAAAGTCAGGATGTTTGAAAGCTGTAAGCAAGCTGGGGTGTAGTTAATGACCACTGTTGAGAATCCAACAGCTCTTGAGCCCAGAGCTGAGATGGACCATAGACCATGTTCACAAACAAATTGAGACAAAACTTGGTGTACACCATCAACCTGATGAAGCGCGAATATTCAAAATACATAAGGAATTCCCTAAAACTGAGAAGGCAGAAAATGGAAGAAATCTACAAAAGAAGGAAAATGGCCAAGGGGTTTACAAGAAGGTACTTAACCAACCCCAACCACACTAAGACAGCACCACCCAGCACCTAAGAAACCTAAGAATAAAGAACAAATCAAGCTGAGGAGGCAGAGAAAGGAACAGCCTTGTCCAATGCTGCTGGGCATGTAAATGGAGACACTACTACAGAATATTCTTTGCAAAATGAAAACTGGAACTATTGCAGACATCACTTCTCTGAAAGGGAACTGTGATGGTTTATATATGCTTGGCCAAGGGAGTGGCACTATTAGGTGTAGCCTTCTTGAAGTAGGCATGGCCTTGTTGGATTAGGTGTGATACTGTGGGTGTGGGCTTTAATACCCTTGTCCTAGTTACCTGGAAGCCAGTCTTCTCTTAGCTGCTTTTGGAACAAGATGTAGAACTCTCAGCTCTGCCTGCACCATGCCTGCCTGGATGCTGCCATGCTCCTGCCTTGATGATAATGAACTGAACCTCTGAACCCGTAAGCCAGCCCCAACTAAATGTTGTCCTTATAAGAGTTACTATGGTCATGGAGTCTCTTCACAGTAGTTAAAGCCTAAGATAGGAACTGAAATTAAGGATATGAAAATACTGAAGTCCATGTTCACTGATGGTCCATATCACACAAGCTTTAGAGAAAACCCAAGAATCTGTCAGCACAGGAACAGGTGAAGCACGGTATATGCACAAAAGAAAACACTGTGTAGCTTGAAACCAAGAAAGCCAGGTTTCCCCTAAGGACATGAACGAACCTGGCAGACACTATGCTCACTGAAAGAAGCCAGTCAAAGGAGTAACAGCGTGTAACGGTGACAGCAGAGTAGGCAGAGTGGGGTTGGAGGCCACACCAAAGAAAACCAATTTTTGTTATATAAAGAGAAAAGTCATGCAAGGCATAGAGTACACAGCTAGTAATATGGTATTGAGACCGTCTAGGCATTCTTTTAAAATGTTTTAAATTATGTTTCTCATTAACATGGGTGGGTATGATGTGTGGAGGGTATGCATGCCGCAGTGCACATGTGCAGGTCAAAGGATAACTCTGTGGAATCGATTCTTTCCTTCTACCTTTCCCTGGGCTTCAGTGATTGACTTCAGGCCAAAAAGCTTGCATGGCAAGAACCTTTACCTGCTGAGCCATCTTCCCAGCCCTAATATGTTCTTCTTAGATAACAATACTGCTGAAAGGACACGGTTGCAAGAGATGAAGAGGCACTTGTCGCAGTGATGCGAGGGTAAGTACTTATCTCTAACTCACTGGGTTATGTGCACTACACAAAGACAGCGTGTTATATGCCTACTGTAACATATTAAAGTACATCATGTGGACTGAGGAGATGGCTTAGCATTACAAGTATGAAGACCTGAGTTCACATCCCCAAACCCTACCAGTAAGGCTGTGTATGGTTGCACATACCTATAACACTAATGCTAAGCATGTTGTGCATGCAGGAGGACCTATGGTCACATCCCCAGAACTCCCCAAGAAGGCTGTGGATAGCTGCATTCACCTATAACCCCAGGCTTGATAAGGGCAGAGGCAAGAAGGTTTCTAAGGCTTTCTAGCCACAAACGTCAATCCATAGTCACTGAGAGATCCTATCTCAAGCCATGAGGAGGACATGATAGAGTGACAGAGCAGGACACCTGTGTCATACCCTGGCCTCTGTGTGTACTTGCATTTGTACATACACTAAACTAAATAACGAAAAATGAGATCTATGGGTTGGGGGTATAGCTCAGTGGTGCTCACTTATCAAGTCTAAGGTCCTATCCAAAGGGTTAAGTAAATACAGCATAAAAGTATGTTCACACTGTCACAGGACAGAGCATCGCCATCTCTGAATGAAGAAATAAAGAGTAAGACTTGAGGCTTGGGTCCCTTTTACACTGGGAAGGGGTGGGTCCTAAAGAGGGGGGCTTGATTATACACCAACCCCCTAACATCTGAAAATCACGGTGGAGCGCTCCCTTAACAAGAGTGATGTTCCGGCCGGGGCTGTCTATCTTCTGATTACAAAGGACAGTCAGAACAATCTTGAAACAACTCAGGGAAAAGACAAAGTGTTAGTGGGTTCTATTTGCTCAGTACCAAGTAGACCTAGATACATTGATATTCAACTAATCGTTCATCTTTTTTATTCAAGTATGTCCAATTAGTCACCCAGGAGAAGGAACCCAGAGGAATGATTCTAAGTGAACGAAACCCTTGGACAATGCGGGCAATTCAGCAGTGAGCAAATATTAATCACAGTGAGTCTCCCTCTGATAACCTTGCAGTGGTCCTGTGGCAGGACTCATAAAATCTTTTATGATAAGAAAAAATATTGCTGAGCATTAATCTTAAAAAACTCTGTTCTATTATGAGGAACAGTTCATCCCAAACAAAATTAATTAGTGAAGACAATCAGAATAATACCAAACCGGGCACAAAGAGTCAATGCCGTGTATTTAAATTACAAATCAGACTGGAAGGCTGCATTCTTTGATTGTTGTGTGCTGTGATTACAGGGACGAGGGTTCTGAGAGCAGGTTAAAGCAAAATCAACAGAAGTTCCTTGGAGGAGCTTGAGGACAGGTCATTGCAGCACTGGAAAGCCGCAAGGACGATTTGATCATGGCGACATAACCATGCTTACATAATTGTTACTCATTCTACTTTTTTCCCTTTTTAAGTATCCTGCATAGATGTAAAATTCTTATGAATTTCTACAATAATCTTATATGCTAATGCACAAAAATAGCATTGCTTTCAAACAACAGGAAGAGGCAGATAGCAAACTGAGTATTAGGCATATGCTGCTGTGTGCTGTCTCCGAGGATAATGTCGCACCAGGGGAAAATATACAAAAGCGTTGTGAAGTCCCCCACCTCTTACCGGAATTCCTGCACAAATTATGTTCACCTAACAGATGGGAGTGTTCGTTGTGAGCCCACTGTTTATAAACACACATTTTTAAGCAGGGAACATTTCCTGGCTCATTCTAGGAAGGTATGATAAAATCGTGGTACCATATGTTGCTCAAACACAAGCATCTCTCACTCCTACTCTGGACAACACTGAGCCAGTGTGTGAATGTACAACACCAAGGGGGGGGGGGGTTGGGTAGACCAACACAGCACTCTCCAGGACAACAGAGCACCAGATCCCACCAAGGCCAGGAATGAGAGGGTCATGTCAGCTGGGGACATATACCAGCCATCAATGATACAGCTTAAACCTCCATTAGAACTACCCAAGGCTTTCTCTAGAAAGCATCTTCAGGTCACAAGTCCCTTCCAGTCGGCCCCAGCACCGGGTCACCTTGGGTGCAGAGTCTGCGGACACCCCCAAGGTCCCCAGAGCACTCTTCACAGGATCTTAGGACCTCTGGTGAGTGGAACACAACTTCTGCCAGGAAGCAGGTTAAAACTCCAGCTATCTGGGCACCTTCCCTGCAAGAGGAGAGCTTGCCTGCAGGGAGTGCTCTGATCACTGAAACTCAGGAGACTCTAGTCTCCCAGGTCTGCTGATGGAGACTAACAGAGTCACAAGAGGAACAAGCTCTAACCAGAGACAACTATAACAACTGACTCCAGAGATTACCAGATGGCAAGAGGCAAATGTAAGAATCTTACTAACAGAAGCCAAGACCACTCACCATCATCAGAACGCAGCACTTCCACCTCACCCAGTCCTGGGCACCCCAACACACCTGAAAACCTAGACCCGGATTTAAAAGCATATCTCCTGATGATGGTAGAGGACATAAAGAAGGACTTAATTAACTCACTTAAAGAAATACAGGAGAACACTGCTAAGGAGTTACAAGTCCTTAAAGAAAAACACGAAAACACAACCAAACAGGTAGAAGTCCTTAAAGAAAAACAGGAAAACACATACAAACAGGTGATGGAAATGAACAAAACCATACTAGACCTAAAAAGCAAAGTAGACACAATAAAGAAAACCCAAAATGAGGCAACCCTGAGATAGAAACCCTAGGAAAGAAATCTGGAACCATAGATGCAAGCATCAGCAACAGAATACAAGAGATGGAAGAGAGAATCTCAGGTGCAGAAGATTCCAAGGAGAACATCGGCACAACAATCAAAGAAAATGCAAAATGCAAAAAGATCCTAACTCAAAACATCCAGGAAATCCAGGACGCAATGAAAAGACCAAACCTACTGATAATAGGAATAGATGAGAAAGAAGATGTTCAACTCAAAGGGCCAGCAAATATCTTCAACAAAATAATTGAAGAAAACTTCCCAAACTTAAAGAAAGAGATGCCCATGAACATACAAGAAGCCTACAGAACTCCAAATAGACTGGACCAGAAAAGAAATTCCTCCCGACACATAATAATCAGAACAACAAATGCACTAAATAAAGATAGAATATTAAAAGCAGTAAGGGAAAAAGGTCAAGTAACATATAAAGGCAGGCCTATCAAAATTACACCAGACTTTTCACCAGAGACTATGAAAGCCAGAAGAGCCTGGACAGATGTTATACAGACACTAAGAGAACACAAATGCCAGCCCAGGCTACTATACCCAGCCAAACTCTCAATTACCATAGATGGAGAAACCAAAGTATTCCACGACAAAACCAAATTCACACATTATCTTTCCACGAATCCAGCCCTTCAAAGGATAATAACAGAAAAAAAAAAAAAAAAAAAAAAACAAAAAACAATACAAGGTTGGAAACCACGCCCTAGAAAAAACAAGAAAGTAATCCTTCAACAAACAAAAAGAAGACAGCCACAAGAACAGAATGCCAACTCTAACAACAAAAATAATAGGAAGCAACAATTACTTTTCCTTAATATCTCTTAATAACAATGGACTCAATTCCCCAATAAAAAGACATAGACTAACAGACTGGCTACACAAACAGGACCCAACATTTTGCTGCTTACAGGAGACCCATCTCAGGGAAAAAGACAGACACTACCTCAGAGTGAAAGGCTGGAAAACAATTTTCCAAGCAAATGGTCTAAAGAAACAAACTGGAGGAGCCATTCTAATATCGAATAAAATCGACTTCCAAACCAAAGTTATCAAAAAAGACAAGGAGGGACAATTACCATTCTCAATTACCATAGATGGAGAAACCAAAGTATTCCATGACAAAACCAAATTCACACATTATCTTTCCATGAATCCAGCCCTTCAAAGGATAATAACAGAAAAAAAATACAAGGTTGGAAACCACGCCCTAGAAAAAACAAGAAAGTAATCCTTCAACAAACAAAGTAATCCTTCATACTCATCAAAGGTAAAATCCTCCAAGAGGAACTCTCAATTCTGAATATCTATGCTCCAAATGCAAAGGCAGCCACATTCATTAAAGACACTTTAGTAAAGCTCAAAGCACACATTGCACCTCACAATAATACTGGGAGACTTCAACACACCACTTTCATCAATAGACAGATCGTGGAAACAGAAACTAAACAGGGACACAGAGAAACTACAGAAGTTATGAAACAAATGGATTTAACAGATATCTACAGAATATTTTATCCTAAAACAAAAGGACATACCTTCTTCTCAGCAGCACATGGTACCTTCTCCAAAATTGACCATATAATTGGTCACAAAATAGGCCTCAACAGATACAAAAATATAGAAATTGTCCCATGCATCCTATCAGATCACCATGGACTAAGGCTGATCTTCAATAACACCATAAATAATAGAAAGCCAACATTCACGTGGAAACTGAACAACACCCTTCTCAATGATACCTTGGTCAAGGAAGGAATAAAGAAAGAAATTAAAGACTTTTTAGAGGTTAATGAAAATGAAGACACAACATACCCAAACTTATGGGACACAATGAAAGCATATCTAAGAGGGAAACTCATAGCTCTGAGTGCCTCCAAAAAGAAACTAGAGAGAGCACACATTAGCAGCTTGACAACACACCTAAAAGGTCTAGAAGAAAAGGAAGCAAATTCACCCAAGAGGAGTAGACGGAAGGAAATAATCAAACTCAGGGGCAAAATCAACCAAGTGGAAACAAGAACTATTCAAAGAATCAACCAAACGAGGAGCTGGTTCCTTGAGAAAATCAACAAGATATATAAACCCTTAGCCAGACTCACTAGAGGGCACAGGAACAGCATCCTAATTAACAAAATCAGAAATGAAAAGGGAGACATAACAACAGATCCTGAAGAGATCCAAAACACCATCAGATCCTTTAAGTCAATACTCAACAAAACTGGAAAACCTGGATGAAATGGACAAATTTCTAGACAGATACCAGGTACCAAAGTTAAATCAGGATCAAGTTAATCATCTAAACAGTCCCATATCCCCTAAAGAAATAGAAGCAGTCATTAATAGTCTCCCAACCAAAAAAAAGCCCAGGACCAGATGGGTTCAGTGCAGAGTTCTATCAGACCTTCAAAGAAGATCTAATTCCAGTTCTGCACAAACTATTCCACAAAATAGAAGCAGAAGGTACTCTACCCAATTAATTCTATGAAGCCACAATTACTCTGATACCTAAACCACAGAAAGATCCAACAAAGATAGAGAACTTCAGACCAATTTCCCTTATGAATATGGATGCAAAAATACTCAATAAAAATCTTGCTAACCGAATCCAAAAACACATTAAAACAATCATCCATCCTGACCAAGTAGGTTTTATTCCAGGGATGCAGGGGTGGTTTAATATACAGAAATCCATCAACGTAATCCATTATACAAACAAACTCAAAGAAAAAAACCACATGATCATCTCGTTAGACGCGAAGAAAGCATTTGACAAAATCCAACACCCATTCATGATAAAAGTCTTGGAAAGATCAGGAATTCAAGGCCCATACCTAAACATGATAAAAGCAATCTACAGCAAACCAGTAGCCAACATCAAAGTAAATGGTGAGAAGCTAGAAGCAATCCCACTAACATCAGGGACTAGACAAGGCTGCCCACATTCTCCCTACATATTCAACATTGTACTTGAAGTCCTAGCCAGAGCAATTCGACAACAAAAGGAGATCAAGGGGATACAAATTGGAAAGGAAGAAGTCAAAATATCACTTTTTGCAGATGATATGATAGTATATATAAGTGACCCTAAAAATTCTACCAGAGAACTCCTAAACCTGATAAACAGCATCGGTGAAGTGGCTGGATATAAAATTAACTCAAACAAGTCAATGGCCTTTCTCTATACAAAGAATAAACAGGCTGAGAAAGAAATTAGGGATACAACACCCTTCTTAATAGTCACAAATAATATAAAATACCTTGGCGTGACTCTAGGGAAGTGAAAGATCTGTATGAAAAGAACTTCAAGTCTCTGAAGGAAGAAATTAAAGAAGATCTCAGAAGATGGAAAGATCTCCCATGCTCATGGATTGGCAGGATCAATATAGTAAAAAATGGCTATCTTGCCAAAAGCAATCTACAGATTCAATGCAATCCCCAGCAAAATTCCAACTCAATTCTTCAACGAATTAGGAAGAGCAATCTGAAAATTAATCTGGAATAACAAAAAACCTAGGATAGCAAAAACTCTTCTCAAGGATAAAAGAACCTCTGGTGGAATCACCATTCCTGACCTAAAGCTGTACTATAGAGCAATTGTGATAAGAACTGCATGGTACTGGTATAGCAACAGACAAGTAGACCAGTGGAATAGAATTGAAGACCCAGAAATGAACCTACACACCTATGGTCACTTGATCTTTGACAAGGGAGCTAAAACCATCCAGTGGAAAAAAGACAGCATTTTCAACAAATGGTGCTGGCACAACTGGTGGTTAACATGTAGAAGAATTCGAATTGATCCATTCCCATCTCCTTGTACTAAGGTCAAATCTGAGTGGATCAAGGGACTCTACATAAAACCAGAGACAGTGAAACTTATAGAGGAGAAAGTGGGGAAAAGCCTTGAAGATATGGGCACAGGGGAAAAATTCCTGAATAGAACAGCAATGGCTTGTGCTGTAAGATCAAGAATTGACAAACGGGACCTCATAAAATTGCAAAGCTTCTATAAGGCAAAGGACACCTTCAATAAGACAAAAAGGCCACCAACAGACTGGGCAAGGATCTTTACCTATCCTAAATCAGATAGGGGACTAATATCTAATATATAAAGAACTGAAAAAGGTGGACTCCAGAAAATCAGATAACCCCATTAAAAAATGGGGCTCAGAGCTAAACAAAGAATTCTTACCTGGGGAATACCAAATGGCTGAGAAGCACCTGAAAAAATGTTCAGCATCCTTAATCATCAGGGAAATGCAAATCAAAACAGCCCTGAGATTCCATCTCACACCAGTCAGAATGGCTAAGATCAAAAATTCAGGTGACAGCAGATGCTGGTGAGGATGTGGAGAAAGAGGAACACTCCTCTATTGCTGGTGGGATTGCAAGCTTGTACAACCACTCTGTAAATCAGTCTGGTGGTTCCTCAGAAAATTGGACATAGTACTACCGGAGGATCTTGCAATACCTTTCCTGGGCATATATCCAGAAGATGTTCCAACTGGTAAGAAAGACACATGCTTCACTATGTTCATAGCAGCCTTATTTATAATAGCCAGAAGCTGGAAAGAACCCAGATGCCCCTCAACAGAGGAATGGATACAGAAAATGTGGTACATTTACACAATGGAGTACTACTCAGCTATTAAAAAGAATGAATTTATGAAATTCTTAGGCAAATGGATAGACCTGGAGGGCATCATCCTGAGTGAGGTAACCCAATCACAAAAGAACTCACATGATATGTACTCACTAATAAGTGGATATTAGCTCAGAAATTTAGAATACCCAAGATACAAGATACAAAGCACATGAAACTCAAGAATATTGAAGACCAAAGTGTGGACACTTTGCCCCTTCTTAGAATTGGGAACAAAACACCCATGGAAGGAGTTACAGAGAAAAAATTTAGAGCTGAGACAAAAGGATGGACCATCTAAAGACTACTATATTCGGGGATCCATCCCATAATCAGCCACCAAACACAGACACCATTGCATACACTAGCAAGATTTTGCTGAAAGGACCCAGATATAGCTGTCTCTTGTGAGACTATGCCAGGGCCTAGCAAACACAGAAGTGGATGCTCACAGTCAGCTATTGGATGGAACACAGGGCCCCCAATGGAGGAGCTAGAGAAAGTACCCAAGGAGCTGAAGGGATCTGCAACCCTATAGGTGGAACAACAATATGAACTAACCAGTACCCCCTGGAGCTCGTGTCTCTAGCTGCATATATATCAGAAGATGGCCTAGCCAGCCATCAGTGGAAAGAGAGGCCCATTGGTCATGCAAACTTTATATGCCTCAGTACAGGGGAACGCCAGGGCCAAGAAGTGGGGGTGGGTGGGTAGGGGAATGGGTAGGAGAGGGTGTGGGGGACTTTTGGGATAGCATTGGAAATGTAAATGAGGAAGATACCTAATTAAAAAAAAAAAAAGAAAGCATCTTCAGATCCATCCCCACCCAACAGTAAATTCTGAACTAGGACAGGATGGAAAATTGACACAAAGTCTGTCCACGATCTCAACCTTTCACTTGTTTGCACACTACTCTAATAACATGTCTCAGAGAAGAAAAGACCACACTGGCTAATCCTAGGCTCACTCCAGGGCACAGAGATAGCACATGGCCAAGTCAGCACTGCTGCTGGGGGCTGGTGCTGCTTTAGAACTGGCCTAAGATCTGACAAGTGAGGTGAGAAATCAGACAGAGGTTGGACATGATGGTGACCAGACATGACATTAGTGGTGAGACAGTGTGAATACAACATGGGATGCAGCACTGTATTTGTGGAACATGGTGGTAAGGGGACCTGGAAGTGATGGGGTACAGCAATGGTAGGATTTCAAAATGACAGAGACATGGTAGTGGAAATGATGGTGGTAGAGACAAGGCAGAAAAAGGGATAGGACACTGGTGAAGACACAGCTCTGGTAGTGGGACATGCATGGCTGCAGTGGGACATGGCAGTGGCGAGACACAGTGGCACCTGGGCAAGTGGAACAGAGAGTATTTGATGGCCACTGGGGCAGTAGCTCAGATCAGGGTGTTCACTGTGAGTCCCTCAGTGGACTGGCTTCTGGCATGACTGCGGTGCTGAGGGCAGGCAGGTCATTGCACTCCACTCTGCCTAGTCTCCAGTGGCCCCACAATCCTGAGGATGCTCCACTATTTGTTCAAAAGCACAACTCACCTGAGCTAGTAATATTAGCTTGTTTCTGGGATTTAACTCTGCTCAGAATCAACTCCAAATACAACTAAAAGGGAAGATTAAAAAAAAAAAAACAAATCGACAATGACCATGGCTTCCTGCTGAACTACCGATGACCATTCATTGATAGAGAGTCAAAAAAAAAAAAAAAAATGGGGTAGGGAGCACACCTAGGAAAAATTAAGCTGCTAAATGGATTTTTTTCTGGAAAGGAACTATTGCATCTGTAGAAATGTATTTTAAAATATGAATTACATCTGCTTGGCAGACATTCCCAATAAGAAGATATTAAGACCAAGAATATTCATCAGGGTAACAAAACCACACCTCCAGAACAAAGTCAGATCTACATACCTCTTGATAGTCAGGAATTATATAAGTAATTCTGGGTGGGGATGTAGCTCAGTTCATGGAAGGCCTGCCTAGCAGGTACAGAGTCATGTGTTTGATCCCAAGCACCACATAAACCAGGTAGGGTGCCATATGAACTTGGGAATGGGGAATGTAAGCAAAAAGATCAGGAGTTCAAGTCATCCTTGGCTACATAGGAGATCCCAGTTAGCCTGGGCTAAGAACTCTGCCAACCAAGCAACCAAGCAACCAATCAAGTACTGCTGCTAATATTGATGATAAGAAAATAAAAATTTGGGGCTAGGGATGTAGCTTAATGATTTAGTACTTGCCTCGCATGTATGAGACTCTAGTAAAATTTGAAAAAGAAAACAATAAGGAAATGAACTAATGGGGTGGGAGAATCCCTAAGTGGTAGGAGGAGTCTTCCCTTTATCCACAGGGCACAGATTCAATCCACAGAACCACACAAAAAGTCTGCTATCTATAATTTTATGCAGTATGATACCTATTTTACATGAATAACTACCAGGTTTTATAAGCTTTTATGACTCAGACAAAAGTTCTTATCTTTATAGTTAAAAAGAGGGGGGTTAGGGAAATTCACAGTAAAAGCCATCACCTCATTTTGGGAAGGTTAGATGCTAATTATGTTTTCAATTTTATTTTTATAAATTTCCTGTATTAAACTTTAAAAAACAATAATCCAAAGTTGAATGAATCTGTAGCTGACTGTTTCCTCAAGCAAAATAATGATGAAAAAATCTAGGATGGAATTTGATGAGAAAATAGATGCACAATTTTGAAGGTGTGCCTGACTGACAGGTCATACACACTGGGCAAGGTCAAGGTTATGTCCTTAGAAGAGTTAAGTCGTCAGTATGAAGTTAAAGTTGGTAGAACAGGGAAGAAGGAGTTACCCATCAAGAACACTGTATTTGCCAAAATTACTCTGTGTGTGTGTGTGTGTGTGTGTGTGTGATATTTGATGATTTAAAAATGATTTTAAATGAGGAAGAAAGATCGATGCCTGTGGGCCTGGGCCACATGTAATGAGCAGGTAGTAGTTGCATTAGGGTTCAATCTGGATGTACAAAGCTTCCAGAGACTCACGGGATGCCAATGTCCCATAAGAGTCTCACAACAGCCACCATGAACGACTATGCTTAGATTTTATCCCAACACTGACCAAAGCCAACCCAAATTTCAAGAGTTGCTGTTGATATATTTTTAAGTCTCTTGGGACCTTGTGATTTTTTTTCATTTTACCAACATAAGCAATGTTTTGAAGGCTGCCCATTCTTTCTTTGTCTAATCAGGGGCAGAAAGGTGAAAATCTCCATTTCACGAAGCTCGAGCATGTGACAGGAGTCAGTCTCGTGGATCTAACCTTATTAGGATTAAACATTCTAAAGTCAGCAAGAACTAAATGTCAGAAAACCTTTGGGAAAGAGGGCATTGATTTTTTTTTTTATGGACAAAATCTTTTATTCCATCTCTGATTACTTAATTCTTTATGATGTGAGATTCTCTCTAGACATAAAAAATGGGGACCACTATACCAAGAATTAAAGTATGAAGACAAATGTTACTCTCTACACATTTAAAAATATCCACACAGAGCCACAATGGAAAAGGAGCCTAAACTGTAAGCACTATAACAAGCACCAGCAAATTAGGAACATAGAGTTAAAAGCTTCTGGTGTCTCATTTGGAAGTACTTGTCAACAATGAATCACATTAGGTTGAGTTGTCCTTCTGGCTAAGGCTTTTCACTTAGATTCCACAATGATCCTAAGACAGAAGACCCAAGAGAGACTAATTATCTACATCCAAATCATCTCCTATAAGGACTTTAAGAAGCCACACATCAATTCTGTTTAAGAAATTTCTCCAGGAACAATCTTGTCCACTCTGACTGCATAGCCAAGGAAAGGCCATCAGACTGAAGCCAGAAACCAATATGCACGGCACACAGCTCTGTGGGATCCACATGCAGACGGGCCATGCCTCAGTAATATTAAAGATCTAGGCTACACATTTTGGCACAAGTTACACTATACAAGCCTGGAAGCTCAATGTGGGTCATGTTTACTTGAGCTAAGAAGGCAACTTCCCATCCACTTTTAAATTCCCAAGTTTATTACCCCATCCTTCTAGACAAAACGATAGTTAACTTGATGCCTCAGAAATGAGGGATCCATTTTCCAATGTCAGGATTCACAAATACAGACTTACAATAAAGAAGAAAGTTGAAGGCCTATCAAAAGTTTTATAACCATCTATATATTGGGTACTAGAAACCAATGAAGTGACGGATGTGGCATGAAACTACAAGAGATTCTATTTTACCTAAAATTCATAGCTCTCATGGCTTTGAGCCCAAACGAAATCTGTTTTTGAAACTGAGTCAGTTCCCAGCGCAGGACTCCTGGAGTATAAACCATCAGAAGAGAATTAACGTGAGCCAAGGTTAGGAATGACGAGGAGTCGATTCCCTGCAGGAAGATGCAGGTGAGGGTCACGTTCAGTTTAAACAGTTGATACAAACCACCTTGCTTCTCCTAAGAAGGCAATGCTCAGACACACCTTTACTTGTCAGGCCACAGACTGAGAAAAAGTGGATTAAAAACAATATGTGTATGGATGCTCCTCTTGGCTCAGTGAAGGATTTTAATTGTGAGGTGTGCCTCAAGATGTCAAGCCTAAGAAATATGGACAAGAGGCCAGTCTGTAAATAAAGGTATTGTAAAACTAATTGAATAAAAGCATGTTTAATAGTTGTCTTCCGACACAAGGGCACAGCATTCTGTCCAATGGCCAGGCTCTCTTATTTCTCTCAATATTTGAAGTTTTCAGTGTTTGTGGCTATTTTTATTTCTTCTGTGTGTTATGTATTATAGATAAGTATGACTTATCTAAAACATATAAGATATAAATTATGATTATGATAAATTATGAGATATGTGATTTTTACATACTTGTCTTCTATCATTGCTGAACTCACTATGCAGGTACTCAATGCCGTTTGAAAATGAAAGCAGTCTTTTTTTTTTTTTTTACCTTTGCAATGCCGATAACTTCTTTTTCTTGCCTTATTGAATTGGCTAGTAAGTCTACTATTATAATTTGATGCCTTGTAACTTTGTGGCTCTTATTCAAATTAGGAAAAACTAACAGTAGTTTTGTTAACTATTTCCCTTGCCCCTTCTTTGGTTTTAGTTATCCATATACTTGTTCTTGTTACTCTCTAATGCTCACTTAATTGTTTCTTTGATATGCTTTTTATTTTTATACTTCCACTGATGTATGCGTGAGCTTACTAATATTTACTTCTGAGCATCCTAATCTTCTTCAGATGCCGTTTTACCTTTAGCGTTTGTCTTACTTTGGTCATCAACAGCATGGTCATGGTTTTACAGTCTTCCTCTGCTGCTTTGTGTCAGTTTTTACTTGGCTTCAATCTTTTCCTCCTCACTTCAGATCATCCTTTCTGCCTCTTTGCAAGCTCAGTAAACTGATTAGATTTTAGCTACTGCAGAGTTTAAGCTGTTGATCCCTGGATGTTTGGGAATTCTTACAAATGTCCTTGGACTCTGTGGTGCTCTTGTGAAGATACTCCGAAGCAACTCACGCAACCCTTTTAAAGTATTGCTTTTTAACTGTAGCTAGGTGGGACGGAACATGTTTCATTTAAGACTGATGAATTTGTGCTGATGATAGTATACTCCCTCCTGTGTGACACAGGGAGCCACTAGCTGTCACCCTGGTAACTCTGTACCTGGTCTTGAGTAGCTGCTTCATGCCAGTGTGCTCTGACCCTGCTAAAGCTCAAAGGAGCCTATGCAGTCTCCAGAAATATTTCTCCACACATTCCTTTGCATCCTCTGCTCTTGAGAAATCTAGAGTTTCTATCTGCCTCCTGCCCTGCCCTGCCCTGAGATCTAGCTTAGTGAAGAGACACCACCTGGGTTCTCAATTTTGTATGCCTTTGCTTGGAAATTCTATGAAGGCAGACACTGTGGGCAGTTACATGGCTCCCCTTGTTTGTAGCCTACCTCTTAGGGATCCCCATCTTTCACTGTCTAATACCTGGCATCTTAAAAACAATTTCACTACAAGTGTGTAGGTTTGACCCTATTACTTGCTCTTAGCCCAGCATGACAGACAGGATTAGTGAGACCAGACATGAGAGAAGTCTTTGTCCTGGGGTGTTCTTGGTGTTGTTTTACCTCTTGAAAACATGTTTGATATCTGATGATGATAGAGATAGTTGCTGTGGATAAGGCTCCTCAGGGGCTCTCCAGCAATCTCAAAGAGTCAAGTAGAGCCTTTAGGTTCTAGCCCAAAGTTATGCCTTCTTGAGTGGGCAACTACAGATATTGAAAAGCAATTTCTGCTGTGTGAAGTGATAAATGGGAGCTGTGCCATGGGTATTAGGAAAATGCCCACAGAAATAACTCTTACAAGAGAATTATCAGAGCCACATAATTCTAAGCACCAAGGCTCCTTTCTCAATGACTTTTAAGCCACACAAATTGATGGGATGGTTAAACACCTGGGTCTGGGGAATACATGGGCCACTAACATTCTGGAAACAGAGGTACTCACAATAGCCTTCCAGGGATACTGCAAGCAGTATTTTTGGCTCTGTGGTGGCCTATTCCTATTGTCATCTAGATAAGACCTAGAACCAGCTATGTAAGGAGCCTCTGGGCATACCAGCTAGGGATTCTATTGTAGTAGGTTGGCCTCATGCTGCTTGTACCTGGTTGTCCCAAAGATGAGAGAATCTGCATGTAGAACCCAGTGACACTGTGTGACTTTGATCCCAAATTATTTTTGATAAGTAAATTGAGATGCTGACAGTCAATAGCTGGGCAGAAGACATATAAGAAGGGCTTAGGGTTACAGGGCTTGAGGATCAGAGGAGAATCACGAGGGGAAGAAGAAAGTGAAGGAGGAGGAGGAGGAAGACACCAACGCATTAGAGTCAAGAAAACATGGCCCTGAGGGCTGAGCAATGGGGTTTAAGGACATCCCAGATGAAACATAATAAGTACTAATTCAGGGTTATAGATAGGAAAGTAGATTCTAATAGCATAGAGGGTAGGCAACTGCCCAGCTCTTGCTCTGTTTAAGGCTTATTGTAAATATAAAGGTTAAGTGTGTCTTTTATCCGGGAACTAAATGGTCAAGGTGGGGTACGAACCCCGGGTCAGGGTTAAACATTCATACAACGCCCTCTAGATTAGCTTAGGTTCTGGGCTGTCTGTGGGGGATTTTCTTGATTACTTTCACTGAGATAGGAAGATATACCCTGAGTTCGAGCAGCACCATCCCCTAGGCTGAGGTCCTGGAGTAACTAAGGAGAAAGCAAGCTGAGCACCAGCATTCTGCTCTCTGTTGTTTGAATGCATATATAGCATGAGCGGCCACCTCCCACTCCTCCCATGTCTTCTCCACGATGGACTGAACCCTCATCCTGGGAGCCAAAACAGCTGCTTCCTTAAGTTCTTTTGTGGGTTGTTACAATCACAGCAACGGCAGAAGTAACTAATGTGACTCTTTGCTTCTAAAGGGAGAAGTCCATGGAAGGAATGGGAAGGAGACCTGGGAGACCCTTAACTGTAAATTCAGAAGGAAGAAACCACATGCTGATAAACAACACAGTGGGGGTAAAATGTGGGTTTTAGCATCACTAGGCAGCTCCCACTTCAGAGGCACTCAGCAACCTCCTGGCCACAGAGATTCAACGGTGATGTCATCTGAATGCACTGTAACTAGTGAGATGAGATGCAGACAGATCAGTCCTGCTTGTAAGGCCTGAGGCTCCTAAGAGGTCTAAAAGCACACAATCCTTCTCAAAGCTACTCCTGTGTTTGCCACTGTCTGGCACTGGCCACTGTTAGATGCCAAAGCTGTCCTTGTCATGGCACTTCCCAATGGACAAAACATCACCAGAGTTTCTTATAAAAACCATCTTGGGTTGAGGATATAGCTTGGTGGTAGAGGGCTTCCTTGCCATGTTCCTTGTGTGGATCATCAGTACTGTAAGCAAATGTTGTACTGATAATAGTTTTACTAAAAGGCCTATTGACTGGGCTAAATTCATACAGTCAGTCATTGGGAAGGTGGAGGCATTTAGGAAGCGCAGCTTTCCTGGGTAGCAGCCTCCTGAAGCCTCTCGCTACGCCATTCTCCACACTCTTCTTCATGTGGGTTTTATAAATCTCCTATAAAGGTTATCCCCAGGAATTTGATAACTTTTATTGATACAGTGAAGTTTCCTTGTGTTTTTTTATCAAACAGGAGAAAATAGCTTTTCCCTTAACTATCCCTATTTTAACTGGAATAAAAAAAGATAATAAACATCCATCAAGTTTCTGTTGTTGTTGTGGCACAGAACTGAACTATGGAGATGTGTCTCCTAGGAAAATGACGAAATTTTTAGACTATCCAATTATTCCCACTGTTATAATAGGCATACTGTGCAAGCATTAAGAAATTCTCCACACATGGGGATGCATCCACTTGGAATATAAATATTAAAGGCTTTTTTTTTCTCAGTGCAGACCAGAACTCACAGATGTTTCCTGTAAAAATTGTATGCAAATCCAGCTCAGAAGCCTGAGCAAACTTAGCTTAATTACTGAACCGCTGTTGCTATGCCATGCCCTCACCTGTGCCAAAAAGGCGGGGCAAGTATTAATGTGAACCGAACCATCTAAAATTCTCGGAAATCCACAAGCATCAGGTAATACAAGAGGCAGAGAAAAGACTGTTCTTAGTCAGTGCCAGGAAAGGTGAAATTACACGATTATCTCCTTACAGTGTTAGCATTTTCCTGACTGACACCAGGGGAGGTAGAAATTGGTGCTCACTCTCAGGCAAGGCAGTTATCATTTCATCCTTGTTTTTCAATTTGAGACTTACAAAGGTCTCATGAAGGTTAACACAGATAGCTGAAGGTGTTCTGGGGAGGAGGCGGATGAAAGAGTAATTTGAAAAAAAATAGTATGCGATTTTTAAGCAGCTTTTACATCTGGGCAAATTGATGACAAAATACAATGGATTCTTGATAACTCATCTCAGAATCTGAAGACCTCGGTGAACAGAATGCAATTCATCATTTCCACCGCAAGCCATGGCTGCTCCAGAAGAATGCGTGTCTCCTCATTGTGCGCCCAGAGACGTATCGAGGCGGCTGCCTTATTTTAATGGTCCATGTATAATGAGCCGCTACTTTGGTCTTGCTTCAGTACAACCACCACTGTTTTGTCTTCTTGCGGATTATCACCACATATTTCAAACGAATAGGTAAATTTCGCTACTGAAAAGAGCAATGAAGAACGAAATAAAACCTAAACAATGCACCTTTCCACATACTTTTAGGTTAACATGACGTTTAAGAGGTTGCATATAGAAAAATAGCCTGAGGTACACTTGGGCTTTAAGAGTAAAGAGCAGGGGAGATGGCTCAGTTGGCACAGTGACTTGGCATGACCTGAGTTCAATCCTCAGAACTCATGTCAAAAATCCAGGTGTGAAGGTGCACACTCTAATCTCTCAGAACTCATGTCAAAAATCCAGCACATTGGCATTGGTGTTCTGCTAGAAGATGTGGTGGGGCACGCTTGTAATCTGAGCACTGGGGAGGTGTAGATAGGCATGACTGGAGGCCCTGCCAGCCACCCTGCCTAGCCTGATGGTAAATTCCACATCCCAGTGAGAGACCTTGGCAGAAGGGAAGGGAAGGGAAGGGAAGGGAAGGGAAGGGAAGGGAAGGGAAGGGAAGGGAAGGGAAGGGAAGGGAAGGGAAGGGAAGGGAAGGGAGGGAAGGGGGGAGGGGGGAGGAGGGGAGGGGGGAGGGGGAAGGAAGGGGGAAGGAAGGGGGAAGGAAGGGGGAAGGAAGGGGGAAGGAAGGGCGAAGAAGGGCGAAGAAGGGCGAAGAAGGGCGAAGAAGGGGGAAGGGCGAAGAAGGGGGAAGGGGGAAGAAGGGGGAAGGGGGAAGGGGGAAGAAGGGGGAAGGGGGAAAGGGGAAGAAGGGAGGGGGAAAGGGGAAGGGGGAAGGGGGAAAGGGGAAGGGGAAGGGGGAAAGGGGAGGGGGGAAAGGGGAAGGGAAGGGAAGGGAAGGGAAGGGAAGGGAAGGGAAGGGAAGGGAAGGGAAGGGAAGGGAAGGGAAGGGAAGGGAAGGATGTAAAGTGGGAGAGTGTCTGGGGAGGACAGCTGAGGTTGTCCATGTGCATAGACAATCACACACACACACACACACACACACACACACACACACACACACACTACTATACAACTGTCTTGAACAGGTTTTTATTAGCACCCACTGGCATGGGACTTATTATACCATTTTACAGATGAGCCGACTAGGTCAAAATAGTTCACTTCTCCAACAACACCAAGCAAGCAAGATAGGAACCTGAAGTTACCGGAGCTCAAGCCATGTCTGTCCAAGCTCATCGTTCACCGACATTTCTTTTCTATTCCCGGTCTGTATTTTTGTGTTTTGTTTGTTTTTAGATTTTTGGTTTTTGGGTTGTTTTTTATTTTTTTGTTTGGTTGTGTTGTGTTTTGTTTTGTTTTGTTAGTTTTACACCAGTAAGCCAACCCCCATAACATCATAATAACACAGAGGAATACTGCCAGGAATTACTGGATGGTCAAATGTATGTCAGGAAATGGGGTATTTTACACAGTAGAGCCAATGCTTCTATACCACTCATGAGACATGATTGGTCCTGTGATGGTTCCTAATGGCTGTAAACTTGACAGGGTCAGGAATCACACCAGAGATACACCTCTAAGTATGTCTGGGAGGGAGATTCTAGTTGGGTTCATTAAGTGGGAAAACCCACACTGACTGTGGGTAGCCCCATTCCATTGACTGGGCTCCTGGGCTGAATAAAAAGAAGAGAGTAGGCAGAGCCCCAGTGGTCATTGTCTCTGCTTCCTCATTGAGAACACACATCTGCACCTCCAAGGTGGGCTATGCTCTCAAACTGTGGACCAAAATAAGCCCTCAATTCCCTGAAGTTGTTTTCTTGCAACTGGGAAAATAATTAACACAGGCAGTTCTTGTAAATCTTTCCAGCAGGGTATACAGCCAACTTGCTCAAGGTCACAGAATCATACAGGAGTTGGAGCTGGGGTTCCAACCTGGAAATGTTGTATTGGTGTGTGCTCTAGATTGCTGTGATAAATTGATCCCCACAAAGAGGTAGCTAGGGGTACGACTATATTACAGAAAGTCCAAAACCCTACTTGTTAAAGGGTAAGCACATGGCAGGAACAGGCATAGGGTGGTAAGGAAGACAGGAGCCAGATGCACAGAGGGAATGAGAGCTGGTGAGGTGCGGCTGCTCCTTAGGCTTGGTCTGGAGACCAAGGCAGCCGGCTTTCAATGGGCTGCCATGACCAGAAAGCGGGGGCTTTATAGGAAAGCTTATAACCACACATGTGGAAGTGGAACACTCCGAATAACACACCCAACGCATACACATGCACACATACACACATACATCATGTACATACACATACACATGCACACACACAGTGAGAGAGAGAGAGAGAGAGAGAAGAGAAGAGAAAGAGAAAGAGAAAGAGGAAGAGGAAGAGGAAGAGGAAGAGGAAGAGGAAGAGGAAGAGGAAGAGGAAGAGGAAGAGGAAGAGAAAGAGAAAGAGAAAGAGAAAGAGAAAAAGTGAGAAAGAAAGAAATATTCAGACAGACAGCAGACAGACAGACAGTTGAGGCAAGCTGAACCTGGGCTACGCATCTCATATTAGAACTTGTGAGGTAGACGAGGGGGAGCTGGTTGGGCTGACACTCTCTATAGTCAATTCCTTCTTAAGTCATGAAAGCAGCAGGATTTCAATTTCTTTGGGGCCTCATGAACTTTGTTGACTTGCTGGCTTTTGAACCCCATCATGTTCAAAAGCACAGCACCCAGCATGGCAGTCCTTAGGGAACGGTGACTACAGAAGCCAAGCCGCAGGTACTCCCAGGTGCTATTAGCAAGAACCTGAGCTACAAAGGCAGGAATCCATCACGTCCAAAAAGGAAGCAAGCAAGCCCTGATATCTAGGGACCAAAAGAGAATAAGCAATAATCTATCCAACTGGAGAACAACAACAACATTATCAGAATTAGTGAACATCTCTCAGTTATGCTCTTAAATATAAATGGACTTGACTCAGAGGCGGGGGGGGGGGGGAGTGGGGGATATTGGCTGACTGCATTAAAAAAAATCAGACCCAGGGGCAGATAAGATGGTTCAGTGGTTAAGAGCACTTGTTGACTTGTTGCTCTTGTACAGGACCCATGTTTGACTCCTGGTACCCACAAGGTGGCTCATAAATATCCTGATTCCAGTTCCAAGAGATTCAACACTCTCTTCTGACCTTTTAGTCACTAGGCCCATATGTGGTACACAAACATGCAGGCAAGGCATCCACACACAATAAATAAATATATCTTTCTTAAAAAAGAAATAGATCCATAGGCTGGGGATATGGTACTGACTGCTCTTCCAGAGGACATGGTTAGATTGCCAGCACCCACAGGTGGCTCACAACTGTCTGTAACTCCAGTCCCAGAGTATCTGATGCCCTCTTCTGGTAACCACAGGTACTGGGCATGCGTGCAGTGCACAGACATCCATCCATGTAACAAAATACTGATAAATATAGAATAAAAATTCAAGTGAAAAAATTCTAATTTACATCAAATTGTCTGTTGTTTCCAGGAAACATAATTATTGGTAAGGATACCCAAAGAACAAAAGACAAGGACTGAGGCAATGTATCAAACTAATAGGAGACAAAGGTCACACAGCATGTCTGTTCCAGCATTGATAAAGTTGACTGCTAGCAGAAGCTAGTCAAAACACATAAAGGGCTGGGGAGAAGGTTCAGGGCTGAGCTAGGCAAACAACACGGACCCAACTCTGATCTCCAACACCCAAGTAAATGGCTAAGCATAGCTGCATGCAAGCGCCTGTAACTGCAGTGCTGTTGGGGAAAAGGACACTGGAAGTTTGCTAGGGTTTACTGGTTCACTTGGGGGCCCCTTTTTAAGGGAACGCAGTAGAGAATGACACCTCCTCTGGCTCCTACTTGAATACACATAGGCACTCACATCTTTACACATGTGTACAAACACATATACCATATACACAGTCATATACATAGTCACACATACATGTACATACACATAAAGACAGAAGGCCACAACACATTAGTGAATTCAGCAAGAGGATACAACAATCGTCAGTGTACACACACTAAATCTGGGGCTCCCAGTTTCATAAAACAAATACTAATGGCCAGAAAAGGTCAGAGACATCCTCTTGCAGAGGCGACTGGTGATGTCTATACCTTACCCCCTCTGTTAGACAGGTCATCCAGATAAGCTCAGCAAAGAAACCTCTTAGTTAAATTACACCATAGGTCAAAAAGACTTAACAGACAGAATATTTTGTTCAACATGAACAGAATACATATTCTTCAGCAATCATGAAATCTTCTCTAAGGCCTTCCCAGACCAAATCTAGACTTAGCAAATACAAAACAACTGAATTTAAAAATCTTATCAGATCGTAATGAAGGTAGAAATCACTGCAGCAAGAGAAACCACAGAATCTACACAAATAGATGTAGACTAAGTAATACCCCTCACATGACCAGAAGGTCACTGACAAAAATTATCAGGGAAATGACAGGTCCCCAAATCAGATAAAAAATACAACTGATTAAGTACAACTTACCAGAACTGTTGGATACCACCGAGGCAGTTCTAAGAAGAAATCTTTAGCTATGAGTGTTCAGATTAGAAAAACAAAACCAAAAACCAAAAATCGAAACAGGATAAATAACCTAATGATGTACCTCTAGGTCTTAGAAAACCAGGAGCCAGCCAACACAAAGCAGAAGAGGGCAGAAATGTCCGCAATGGCGACTATAACCTTAATAGAGAGCATCAATCTGAATTGGATCTTCAATATCACAAATAAGACTAATCCCTAGCCAAACATGAGAGAGAGAGAGAGAGAGAGAGAGAGAGAGAGAGAGAGAGAGAAAAGATAGAAAGGGAAAGAGAGAGAGAAAGAAAGAAAGAAAGAAAGAAGAAAGAGAGAAGAAAGAAAGAGAGAAAGAGAGAAGAAAGAAAGAAAGAAAGAAAGAAAGAAAGAAAGAAAGAAAGAAAGAAAGAGAGAGAGAGAGACCCAATATACTAAATCTAGAGAAGAAAGGGGAGAGACACTTCAGATGACACTGAAATCTAGAGGACTGTAGGAAATACTATGAACACTTTTATTCCAAATCCAAAAACCCTGAAAATTTTGAAAGAAATAACTAAATCTCTAACCATATATAACCTACTAAGTTAAATAAAAAGGATATAAAGAAAACAGATTCATAAAAACAATGAAACTGAACCAGTATTAAAATGTTTCCCAGCAAAGGGTCCAGAAAGAGTCACTACCAAATTTTGCCAAATCTTCAAAGACAAGCTAATATGAGTGATCCACAAACTGTTGCATGACACAGTAAGGAGTAAAAAAAAAAAAAAAAAACAAAAGCCAGTATCAATGAGGTTGTTTAATGAAGGCAAACTGCCCTGAAAATCAAACCAGAGAGACAGACAGACAGACAGACAGACAGACACCATTGGCCAATTTCTAAAATGAACACAGATGCAAAAGTTCCAATAAAATTCTTGCAGACCAAATTCAGGAACACACTAACGCCATACACCACACCAAGTTGGTTCCACTCCAACACAGGCAAGTGAGTAGAGTTAAGGACAAAGTGTATGATCATCTCCATACCTGCAGAAAAGGCTCTTGACAAAGTTCACCATCTGTCTGTCTTAAAAACAAAACAAAACAAATCAGCGAAAAACAAACCCTGGAGAAATGAGAAATAGAAGGAAAACACCTTACCATACTAAAAGGCCACATATGGCAAACCAACAGCCAATACTACAGTAAAGAGCAGAAAACTGCAAGCATTTCCTCCTAAGCCAGGGGTGAGACAAGGTGCTCACTTAATAGAGAGCTTAAGGCTTAGCTCAACAATAAGCCAAGGGAAGGATAAACAGGGATACACATAGGAAATCAAGAAACTGAATCATTCCATTTGCAGATGATTTGATTCTACAGTATAAGACCTGAAAGACTACCAGAAAACTCCCAGAAAGGCATACACTCCCTGCTAAGCAGCAGGATAAAAGATGGACATACAGAAATCAGTAGCTTTTTTATATATCAATTGCAAACTTGCCCCCTCCCCAAAAAAAGGCAGACAGAGAAAAAAATCTATTTATATTTTAAAAAAAAATCTATCAGTAAATATAAGCAAGTAGGTGAAAGGTCTGTACAATGGGAATTTAAAACACAGAAGAAATAAATTGAAGATGACATTAGGATCAGAAAGACCTCTCATGTTCATGGATGGGAAGAGTCAGTATTGGGAGCATGGCTGTCACATGAAGACAGTCACAGAGTCTGCAGGATTCCCATCAAATTCCCAATGATGTCTTCACAGACCCTGAAGAAAAACAGCTCCCAAAACGTGCACTGACACACAAATGGCTCAAGAACACAAAGCCATACTCAAATGACACTGAAGAGCCATAGCAACGAAGATAACAGGGTTATGGCACAGAACATGTACACAGATCAACAGAAGAACACAGAAACCAAACCTAAGTTTTTAACAAAGATATACAAACCATACATTTGAAAAACAACAGCATGGTGCTAGGGAAATTAGAAGTAGATCCATATCTCTCACTCCGCACACAGATGCATGCCCGCACACACACAAACACACACACAATCAATGTATTAAAAATAGATCAAAGACTTTTATGCAAGACCAAGCGTCTGGAAGTGCTGGCAAAGTTACAGAGCAAACACTTCCAGGTATGGGCACCAGCAAGGACTTTGCGAACAAGACTCAGCAGCACAGGAAATAATTCCAGGAGCTGGCATGAGGGATTACATGCAATTAAGAAACTTCTGCTCAGCAAAGGAAACATTCACCGGCATGAAGAGATGGCCTACAGAACAGGAAAAGGCTCTTTGCCAACTCCACAGCACATGGGGAATTAATATCAAGGCATATAAAAACTGCAAACATTAAACATTAAAAAGCACCCAATCAATAAGTGGGATGGTGAGCTGACTAGACAGTTCTCAAAAGAAGAAATACAAACGGCCGATAAACGCTTGAAAAGTATTCATCATCTCCGGCCTTTAGGGAAATGCAAATAAAAGCTTCAGGGAGATTCCCCTAGTCCCAGTCAGAGTGGCCATGAGCAGGAAAGAAGGAAGAAACAAACACAAGCCGACAGCAAATTCTAGTGGGGGTGTACAGGAAGAGGAAGCCGTTCTGCCGCCAGGGGAATGCAGCACCACTCTACACGATGGAAAGTCACCCTCAAGTGTTCTCAAAAGGCTAAAAGCAGATCAATGCAGGACCCAGGGAGACCACTCTTAATTGGTACTGGAAACCTCTAAGTTAACGTCCCACAGAGATGCCTGCACACCCATGCTTGCTACACCACTCACAGGAGCTATGAAAACAGACCAATTAAGATGTCTGACAACAGATGAGCAGCTAACGTGGACATGGCACTCGGACTCGATGGAAGGTTTTCAAACACAAGGAAAAAAGGACATTTTGGCATTTGCACAAAATGGATGTAACTCGAAATCATTGAGTCAATCAAGCAAAATAAGCCAGACTAAAGAAGACAGGTATGTATTTTTCTCTCATATGTAAAACTTAGGCTTAAGGGTAAGCATGTGTGTGTATGTGCGCAGGTGCGCACATGGTCTATCTCTGTATAGGTCACAAAACTAGGAAGAGAATCACTGGGGGGAAAGGAAGTTACATAAAAGAGCAAGACAAAACTCTGTGGGCACGAAGGGAACCAGACAGGCAGGCAGGAAAGCAGTCAGCTAGACTAACATGTATATATGAAAATGCCACGATTTCCACTTGTTCATTAACTTAAATAATCTAAGATGTTTTAACTTTCTTTTTTAAATACAAAGATCAGAAGCAGAAAGGCAGAGCTAGGGCTGCTTTCTGGGTATAGCTACAACTTAAACTTAGCTTGGACTCCGGCTGTACCCTCCGCACACTGGGCTCAGAGCTCACCAAGTTTCTCATCATACGCCTGTACCTGGCGTGATGGCCAGTGCATAGTAGGTTCTCTTTATTCACTGGGTTTCTTGCTGAATAATGAAGTGATGCTCACCCCGACTCTCCCAGAAAAGTTGGAAAAGGCAGCTAAAGAGGATTTTAACAGCATGACTTCTGGAGGCCCCTAAGCTACACATCTACACGAAATGCGTGGACCAGTTAGGTACAAACAAAACTTGTAGGTGAGGTTGTCACTAAAAGTAGCAAATTTGTCCCATTAAAGTGCTTCGAGGATTCCTATCCATGCGTGTGTTTCACCAGACGGCGCCCGTTCTCTAGCAAGCAGAGTGGTGGACTCCAAGGTGAAAAGGCCTTCCGGAACAAGCCCCCTTCTAACCACACACCTCGCCTCTCACCCTCAGGGCACGGGGACTTGACCCAGCACCACCCTTGTGTCACCAGGTCCTACAAGGCCAGGGGTTCAGCTATAACCTCGCAATCTTATTTTCAAGCCATCAATTACTTATATTCGCTGCTGTAGGTGGTAAGCTCACTGTCGTTCCGTATCCACTTGAATTCCAGAGGCCAGCTCCCTTCAGCCAGGCAGGTGAGCACCAGGCGGTTCCCTTCCAGGTGGATCTGTGGCAGGCCCGGCTCCGTTTTGAAATACGGTGCAACGTCATCTGAGATATTGAAAGAAAACAGAAAGAACAAAGAACCTTTAATGACGCTGAGATGAAAATAACCCAATCCAACCAATAAATCCATCTAAACAATTAATCAATTACATGAACTGGTCTAATTTTCAACAGCAGACATGAAGGCTATGTAGCCCAGTGAAGTAGCAAATAATTCCTGATACACCAGGAAAAAGCAACAGCCTATGAGAGTCTCCAAAATACCGAAAGGTCCAGAAAGCACCAGATATGTTCACGTGGGTCCTTCCTATTTAGAACTAATACCAGACTATTAAAGGGATACACCAGAATGTTCTGGATCATGCAAGACACTGATTTCATTGTTTTGCTTGTTTGTTGTGACAAGGTTTCCTGTGTAACAGCCCTGGATGTCCTGGAACTCACTCTGTAGACTGCGCTGCCCTCAGACTCACAGAGACCTACCTGCCTCTACCCTCTGAGTGCTGGGATTAAAGGTGTATGACACCACCTCCTGGCCCCATTGTCTTTATTTTTATGTTTTTATTTTGTTATTTTCACGTGTGAGGGTGTGCATGCATGAAGGTATATGAGGTACATATTAGATGTCTTCTTTGATCATTCTTGGTAGGTATCAGATGCCTTCCTCAGTGGCTAACCACCTTATTCATTGAGGCATGGTAGCTTCCATGAATGCAGAATTGAGTGACTCTGCTAAGCAAATACCTTCTCTCCATGGAGACCTTCTGTCTCCATCTACTGTGTGCTGGGACTAAAGGCAGGCGTCACTACTGCCTAGAGTTTATGTAGGGCCTAAGGAGCTGAACTCAAGTTTTCACATCTGTGTGGTGAGCACTTTATCCACTGAACCATTTCCCTACCCCCAGCCACTAATGAAAAACCTGCTTTCAAAGTAAAGTTCAAGTTTATAAAAGCCATACTTCTTCATATAACTTGTAGATTGCTTTGTTTTAGGAAGGGACTATATTAAACAAAGGAATGACAAGCTCACAATCTAGTGTTCATTTCACACACGCACTCAGGGGAGACAGAGGGAAGCTTTAGGGAAGACCAAAGTCTACTGATGTGATGAGCATGCTCACTTGTGACAATTCAGAGGATTATTCATATAACTTACAGATTTTGCACAGATGCACTAACACTTTTTAAAACATGGATACAGCACATTTGGTGACTAGCTCAAGTGCCATCACTAATTAGATCTATGACCTTGATCAGAACACACAGGTTTGTTTCCACATCAATAAAATGAACGGAAAGGGACTTGTGACTCTTCTGCTAAGATCTCACAAGGCCCACTGCACAGCGGACATCTACACACACTTCCACGGGGCAGAGCAGAGCGCTCTCCTACCACAGGCTCTTTACTCTGTGCCTTCCTACACTCTTGGCGGAATACTTATCCTCATCCAGGCTGTCCTGGTAGGTGGTTGTGGTGGTTGTGGTTGTTGTTGCTATTGTTAATTTGACAGAGCTAGAGTTATCTGGTAAGAGGAGCGTCAGCTGAGAAAGCACCTCTATCAGATTGAATGTATGTAAGCCTGTGTGGCATTTTCTTGATTAACAACTGATGTGGGAAGGCCCAGCTCAATGGAGGTGGTACCGTCTCCAGGCAGGTGGTCCTGGATTGTATAGGAAAGCAGACTGAGAAAGCCAGGAGGGGCAAGCCACCGAGCGAGCAGTCTTCCTCTACGGCCTCTACTTTAGTTTCTGCCTCCAGGTTCCCTCCTGCATTGAGTACCTGCCCTGCCATCCCCTGACAATGGACTATGGTCAGAACCAGTAGGCTGAGTAAAACCTTTCTTCCCCAAGTTGCTTTTGGTCATGGCGTTTTATCACAGCAGTAGAAACCATACCTAAGACACAGGTTAACTCCCAGAACCCCTCCTGCTGACCTGTCTTACAAACTAGATATTTGTAGTGGATAGCCCTGGGTCTAATTATATTTGATGGTAATTCCATTCTCCCGTGAGTGGATGTGAACAAGGAATGAGTCAGCACTCAGGTGATTTCCGGTAAACCTGCTTCCCACCTTAATTTGTAAAATAAAGGAGAGCTGACGATTGGGCAGATAAAAGGGAAGGTGGAGCAGAAGGTGGGGGAGAGAGGAAGGAGAAAATGGAAGAGGGAGAGGAAGCAGAGGAAGAGGAAGAAGAAGAAGAAAAGTGGAGCAGAAGCACATGGACTGGGGAAACAGCAAGTTCTAGGGGTCTCATAATGGGTAGTAGATGATACATAATGGTACATAGATGGTAGTGTAGCAGTAGATCTGCCCAAGCTGGGTGCACAGCATGTATTCATATTAACTGTGTCCTGTTTTCTTTGCTGGGGCATATTTGGGTTGGAGATATATCGCAACATATATTCATTTTACTCACATCAGAGTGAAATGAAAGCGTTTACAGGTTACATCTTGTAATTTCTCCTGTCTTACTAAAAGGATGCAGAACAAAGTAGATGTTGAATAAAATACATCAGCCGACTAAGCACAACACGGACAGCACGTTATGGTGGAAGAGATGGAAAGGAACAGTAAGGAGAGGTTAGTGAGGAACTGGTCATGGCAGTGAGAGACAGGGGACTTATAGAGGAATTGATGGGTTTCCGGCCTGCATGCTTTACAATAAACACGCACTGAGTGAATTGGAGATATAGTTCAGCAACGCTGTGTCTGTCTATAGACATAACTGGAGATGTGGCTCAGTAGTACAGTGCTTGTCTATAATTCCCTAGTGAAGGGCAAATCCTATAGTAAAAGGGTTAGGGATGGCTCAGTGGTGGAGCCGCTGCCCAGAATCCCCCAGTGAGGGGCTGGGGGTATGGCTCAGTGGTAGAGCCCCTGCCTAGAATCCTCCAGTGAGGGGCTAGGGGTGTGGCTCAGTGGTAGAGCCCCTGCCTAGAATCCCCCAGTGAGAGGCTGGGGCGTGACTCAGTGGCAGAGTGCTTTCCTCACACGCACCAGTTCTGTCTTCAATCCCTATAACCACAAATAAACAAACACACAAATATGCGTTTATCCTATGGGATAGACCCTGCAATCAGCATTGGGAATAGGAAGAGACTAAGACGTTGTCACTTTCCCTTCAGTGGGTCTGATCTGGATCTCATGCGGGACTATAAACAGCCAACAGTAAGGTGCTGTAATGACATATGCCACTCAGTGTCAGCAGGAGCCACTAATCCAGGTCCTATTGGGAGAGTCCCACATGCTTTCGCTCTGAGCCGCTTTTTAACTGAATCCTCAGGTCCTGATTGTCAACTGTGTGTCCAATTTCCCTTTCTGCTATGTACTTCAGCCCAAATCGTCCACTCCTATGACCCAAACAGTGTAATAAAGCCGAATTGCAATAGATATAACTCTGTGCCTTGGGGTTCACTGAGCCGCAGGCTTTATTAATGGCCTGCCATTTGCTCTCTCTTTAACAATAGAAAAAGAAATGCCACTTCATAGGGTTCCAGTGTCCTACACGCATGCCTCATAAAAAATACATCTTTTTGAAAGAAAAAAGCTTTAAGATACAAGCTCAAGAATGTGAATTTGTGACTACACCTGACAGAGCATCATCAATTTAAAATATTATACGATGGTTTGGAATTTAAATGACACCACAGTTCGATTCTTCATAGAATGCACGGGTAGCCATACACACCTCCACTATGAACAAATTACTATGCTGGATGCTGAGATCAAGTAAGAAAATCCTTCATAAGGAATAGCTTTATATACTTGGCAAGCAAATATCTTATGATCCAAATGGCCATAGAATGGTAGTTAGCCTAGAGGCTGGCCATTCATTTCAACAAGAAGGGAAAACATATATTGTCAAAGCCCTGGAATTTTAATTGTCTACATTAAAATTACCACCACAAATATTTTAGCTCAGCCTGCATGGAGATTTATTTATCCAGCTAAGACCAGTAGTCTTTCCTGCAAAAAAAGCAGGTAGTAGGACTTGGAAATTAAAGAGGACTCGAGGGTAGCAAAGCATAGACACTTTGTAAGGAGAGTGTGTATATAACACGTTCACCCCATCAGCATCTTGGAGAACTGTGGCCCTGTAGCTATGGCAACCAGTTGAAGGGACCAAGACAGAGGTAGCTGGGTCTATGGTAATACTAACTGATTGCTCCCCACAGATGCAAGTACTCGTAGGAAATGCAAGAGAATGCTGAAATGGAACTACACACAAAGAGGAGGCATGCAGATGCAGCGTCTATGAAGTTTTCACCCATGTCTTAGTTAGGGTTTCATTGCTCTGAAGAGACAACTGTTATAAAGAAACACATTTAATTGGAGCTGGTTTACAGTTCAGGGGTTTCGTCCACTATTGTTATGGAGAGAAGCATGGCAGCATACAGGCAGACCACAGGCAACAGAAATGATTGTCACACTAGCCTAGCTTAAGCACAGGAGACTTCAAAGCCCACCTCCACAGTGACACACTTCCTCCAAAAAGACCACACCCACTCCAACAAGGCCACACCCACTCCAACAAAGCCACACCCCCTAATAGCACCGCTCCCTATGGGCCAAGCATTCAAACACATGAATGTGTTTGGGGGCCATAACTCTCCAAACCACCATACTTATCTATGGTAGATAGATGTTTGTCATCGCCTCAGGAGAAGCTAACCGAATTGATAGATCTTTATGTGGGGGTACACAGATCCCCACAAAAGCACATGATATCTTTGTAGTTTACATGAGCAGGGGAAAAAATGCCTGTAAAATAACAGCAAGAAAAGAAAAAAGGTAAATAGCCTACAAGGTGCTCACAAGACTCTGCCCCAAGAAAGTATGTTGAATGTATGAGGACTTGTGGATCCCAGCAGGGAAGCTGCTGAGTCCCTGCAATGAATAACCATGGGAAAGCATGACATTTCCATCTTCACATACTTTTAAATAGAACGTAAATCATTGATGAAACAGAGCATCGCATTTGTCTGAATAACACAGATTTAAGGTCTATTCAAGGGAAAGGACCAGACTCAATGTTCTCTCAAATCAACATCATAATTTTATGACGTCCAAGTCACTTCCCCAAATGGACTTTTAAGGTTTTTAGATAAATGCAAATGGATTTAACTTTACCTCTCCAATGCAAAGATAATCTTCTCATCTAGAAAGGGACTACAACTCATATGACAGGGTAGAAACTGTTGCCATGGGGAGGAGACAGGTACAAGAAACCAAGGCCGAGCCTTGTCTTATGGCTCAGCTTCCTGCACACAGACAGGGCATCTTCCTCAGTGTTTTAATTATGTACTCCATTACAGAAAGTACAGAAGATATCAGAAACCTTTAAGGGTAGAACAAATAGGAAGCAACCACTGTGTACCAATACCATCACATGTGGACATAGTCACATAACTGCTGCTGGGAATTCAGCTAAGAGTTTCCTATTATTTGTCTTATTTATTATCACTCTGTGTGTGTGTGTGTGTGCATCTCTATTGTGTGGGTGTGTGCCAAGGCAGTTAAGAAGACAGCTCTGTGGAGTCAGTTCTCTTCTCGAAGTTTTTCAAGGGACCTGGGGGGCAAATACAGATCATCAGGCTCGTAAGACATGTGCTTTTTACCCACTGAGCCGTTTCATGAACCTTCCATCTTATTGGAACAGGAGGGCAGAATTTTGCTGATTAGGCTAGCCTGGCTGGCCAGGGAGCTCCAGGGACCCTTCTCTCTCCCCTTTCCTGAGCAATGGGGTCACAAGTGTACCACTATGTCCAGCTTTTACGTGGAAACTGGGGATCATATTCCAGTTGTTATGTGTGTACGGCAAGCACTTTACACACTGAGCCATCCACTGGCTCCACTCCTCCTTTTTAAAGAGATAATTAATGAAGAATAACAGTCAACTTCCACTTAGCAAAAGAAACAACCCTACCACAAACAAGGGGAGTCCCAGGCAGACAAACCCCATGTGTTCTGCTAAAGTGAGATGAAGTTTATGAAGCGCCTGCAATCAGCTCATCAGTCAGTGGGGGTCCGGCAGGGAGGACCCCGATCCAGGCATGAATGGGCAATCAGACTAAGCAGGACCTTTTGTTACTGAACTCCATTTCTGTCACAAAATGCCCCAGGGCAACCAACCACTTATCTTCCTTCCAAAACCTCCTTTATATCAAACTCCAACATTTTTGTGCCCCAAGCTTATGGATTTACTACTTACTGAAAATTCTAATTTTTTCAAATTCCAGGGAGAAACAAAAGCACGGGGCCTAATGTATCACCTATGAAGTAGGCTGGAAAGCGTGGGAGGAAGGTCCTCTCAGGTTGATGCTAGGGGATGCAGCCTTCCCCAGCTCTGCTTCCATAAGTTTGTTATGTACACAAGGGAGGCCGGGAGTTTAATCTCACCAAATAACATACTTTCCTCACAATGGTAATTTTCATCTTTTATAAAAAAACAATTATGCATTTCAAACATGTTCCTGAGGTAAAATCTAAACACATTACTAAATAATTCTGAACTGTGGTTAAGTCTACAGATATGCAAGGTCACACTGTGATTAGTGTAATGGACCCTGATGACTGAGGACAAAAATCTTCAATATGCCTGAGGACAAGGCAGTTCAGATGTGCTTTCTGTGACCACCATGCACGTGCCTTTTGGGTAGAGGTAACCAGGGAGGGGAAGAGACGGGGAGATGAAGCAGTGGTGCACAAGGATCAGAGCAGGTAATTATCACAGCATAAAGATCAATCTGGCAGCTGAGCACAACAAGAGAGGAAAAGGGGTGATTAGCATCAGATACATTGTATGCATATAATTAACCTAAAACAAGAAAGAATGAAAGAAAGAAAGAAAGAAAGAAAGAAAGAAAGAAAGAAAGAAAGGAAGGAAGAAAGAAAGAGGAAAGGAAAGGGATGGAGGGAAGGAAGGAAGGAAGGAAGAAAGGAAGGAAGGAGGAAGGAAGGAGGAAGGAAGGAAGGAAGGAAGGAGAGAGAGAGAGAAAGAGGAAGGAAGAAAGGAAGGAAGGGAGGGAGAAAGAAAGAAAGGAAGGAAGGAAGGAAAGAAAACAAGACAAACGAGAAAGGAAGAAAGAGAGAGGAAGGAAGGAAGGAAGGAAGGAAGGAAGGCCTTTAAAAACAGAAGTGGTCCTACATCATAGCTAATCCCAGGCTTCATGCTCCTAGATGATCACAAATACATATAAATATTTGGGGCAAGTAGACACACAAATGTGCTCACCTCTATGATTACATTGTCCAGATCTGGAAAATCAGTCATCCAACCTTTGCCTACGACAGTTGACTTACTTCCACTACCGCTTGAAAAACTAAGTGAGACTCAGAAGTTCTAAGGCCAAAGGTGATGACCACTGAACATACAAACACAAGCATCATCAGAAGAAACCATCCAAACTGGGCAAGGGGTCACACATCTGTAATCCCATCACTAAGAAAGCAGAGGCAGGTGGATGATGACTGTAATGCCAGCCGAGAGTACACAGCAAGATTGTGTCTAAAACACAAACAAAACCTCAAGTAAAACATAAACCGCTAACACAATGTATTCTGATGACTATGAAACAGAAGAATAAGGTTTGTTTTCCAAGCTGCTGTCTGATAAGCATTTCCAATGAAATGCAACTACCAGTTGAGGCTTTCTCACCACATGTCCTCTGATAGCACCCTGTAGTGTTTCTAGCCAACATGAGAAGGTCCTGAAGGTTACTACATCTCTGCAGATCCTTGCACAGAGGCAGAGACCAGAGTCCTGGCTTCTCACTGTTGCTCCAGTTACAAGGTTACAAACACTTTCACTCCCAAGCATGGCCCAGTGTCCTGGCCACTAAGAGCTGGGGATGTAGCTGGCTCCAAGCCAATGAACTCTCAGCCTAGAAAATGAGGCTTGCAAACAAGCCAAGAGCATCCCAGGAGAGACAGCCAAGGTCCAAAGTTGATGCTGAGCTCAGCAGGGATCCCAGCTGAGGGCCTTCTCATGCCAAAGCCTTGACATCCCAGGCAGGCCAGTACCTGGAGGGGTAACAGACACCAGGGGAACCAGTAGACGCAATCACAGAGGGCTGTGTCTCAGTGCTCTCCCTGCTGAAGGCTCTAGGGCAATATTTGCTACTGACTTAGTTACACAGTGACTTTCAACAGCTTTTGAAGGTTTTTAAAAGAACTTTCATCTGTATCATCCTTAGTGATAAATGAGAATTTTGTATCTAGTATATCAGGAGTCTCTTTCTCTCTCTCTCTCTCTTTCTCTCTCTCTCTCTCTCTCTCTGTGTGTGTGTGTGTGTGTGTGTGTGTGTGTGTGTGTGTATGTATGCATGCTGTGGGTAGTGATAGTGCTTGCATTGGACACCTATACACACACACAGAAGCTAGAGAGTAAGTATCTTCCTCCACTTTACTATCTTCTTACTGAACCTGGAGCCCACTAACTACAGCTCTCACGAGAATGGCTCTCCAACAAGACCCCAGAATCCACTTATCTTGACTTCCATTCATGTTGAGGGCAGAGGTCCATCCTGGGTGCCTTCCTTAGTCATTCCCCATCCAACTTTTGGGGGCAACATCTCCTCGTGTACCAAGAGCCCAGATTCCACTTGGCTGGCTAGCCAAAGATCCCCAGGTCTCTGCCTACTCAGTGCTAGGATTACAGGCACCTGTCCTGTCCCTGATCCTTCACATGCATGGTGAGACTCCAAACACAAACCTTCTTGCTTGTACAGTGACCATTCTCCTGACTGAATAAACTATCTCCTCAGCTCCCCCAAATTGAGACATTGTCAGACCAGTGCTTCCAGAGCCTAACTAAGAAGCAGACCCCAGAGACAACTTTCTGGCTGCTGTGCCTGGTCCATCTATGATAGATGTGCAGTCTTACAGGAACCTCATGACATCTCTGGAGAGACCGAGAGGACACCCCAGAATACAAGGAGTAGCCTAGTAGGGGAAACAGTGACTGCCAACTTTGGTTTGGGACAATGTCAGGGGACTAGGGGACTGAGGCACTAAGGAATCAGAGCATACTGTAAGACCAAATACCAGGCAGGCTTGACTGGTCACCTTCTTCCCAGTCTCTGCCCCTCCTCTACTTTCTGAGGGGGCGTAATCAGAAGGGACAGACTGCAGGTCAACCTTTGTATTGGCGGCTGAGGGGAGAGCTCTTCAAGTACAAGGCCCTGAATTCCATATGAAATTTCACATCTGAAAAGCCATATGAAAAAAAAAAGGCACTAGATTTAGCCCCAGCCAGTCTGGCTCCAGGGCTGGCATGCCAACAGTGCACTAACAATGAGGTGCTTCAGAGTCTTGGAGGTGGTAACTCTAGAAGAAAGTCAACCTGTATTATGGACCAGTAATATTTTCAGTAGTTATATTAGACAAATCCTGCCAGAAACCAGAACCGGCCTGAGACTCCCTCTTTTTCTAAAGAAATTTTGGGTTGGGTAGGTAGCTTAGCCAGTAAATTGACTGCTGTGCCAATACGAGGACTCACATGTGTCTCCCCAGAACCCATATAAAGGATCCTGTCAGGACAGTATGCACTTGTATTTCTGCCCCAAGAACACGGAGATAGGCGGACACCTGGCACTTGCTGGCCATCCAGCTTAGACCAACTGGTGAGCTTCAGGATAGTGAGAAACCTTGTCTCAAAGAACAAGGTGGGTCTCTTGAGAAGAGACAGTTAAGGATGTCCTCTGACCTCTACATATGTACCTATGTGCATGCCTGTGTACATACACACGGCTCCCCCAAACACACACACACACACACACACACACTGAATGTTCCTAGATCTCTCCAAAGCCTCCATTAAGCCTGGTGCTCAGAAGTTTGTCTAGCAAGTGTAGGACTCCCTCGTGGCTGGACCACAACATCCTCTGGACACTTGGATCTGAATGTGAAAATGGTGAATGTGGGAGGCTCCCCGAGGTTTCCAGCGAACAGAACTACAAACAGCTTGCTAAGGCATCCAGCCAGGGGGGAAGTCAGGCTGATTATCTGTGTTCTCTGAAATCAATGTGAATTAATGGCATATTTAAGGAACTCATGGGGTGAACCTAACCCTTCCAATATTTCCCCCTAAGAAACCATTCAAGCTTTTGGTGAGATTAATCCACAGCCGAAGCTGATGGGGAAACATAAACGGGGTATTTATGTTCGGCGTTCATGCTGCACTGCGCTAATCTATTTCAGCATATAAATTAATAACAAGAAGAGACAGTGGGGCAGAAGCAATTCCCCACTCCTCCAAACTGAAATAAGCTTCTAGCTCTTCAGTATTTTATCCTTCAAAGTAGAAGTGTGCTAAATTGTCATTTCTTCGGTTTATAGTGAGAAAGTCTGACCCAAACCAAATAGTAAATAAGAAGAAACTTATCTGAAATAGCCAGCATTCTTCTTAAATATTATATCATGTTTCCTCCAAAGAGCCTTTCACATAACCCTAAAGGTCCAACTCTGATTAAATATAAAGCCAAAAGGTGCAAGAAAAGAAACCAGCTATGGTTTACTTTCTCTGCTTAGATGTTTGCCTGTGAGTGTATGATATGTATGATATATACTCAGTGACACGAACCCTGGGGCTCAAGAGGTAGCTAACTGGTAGCAATTTTCTCAGACCAGGATAACAGCGTATGAAAGCAACTGAAAGAGCAGGGGCTGAGGCAAGAGGGCATCTGTGACTCTGTCAAAGAGAAGCGTTCCCACATCATGGCTTCCGACAGCAAGGCTTGGCAAAGGTGACTTAGATCTTAGCTCTTCCATTTCCCAGCTCTGGGCTCTTGGGTGACCCACTGACCCTCCTATGTAAAAGGGTTTCCAGTCTACGAAATAAGAAAACCAACTTTGCAAGGGGCTGGGAAACTTTTGGTTCCACATTCCACGGAAAATCATGGTGCAGCCTCAAAGTCTGCATAGTTACCATTATAGGATATGAAGTGGTGAGCGTTCGTGATGTTTATTCACGTTTTCAAAAAGAGTATAGCACTACAGTTGTTGAAGGAGAGCACAGAAGCTTATAGAAAATATATTACCTGCCCCCAGACAAAGAATGTGAAAAATCTCAATAAAAGACATGAGATGCTCAAACCCCCTTTGCGGTTCAGCTTTATAATACATTGCTTCACTGGAAGGGTGAGAATCAAACTCTCTGAAGATCTGTAGTTGGGTAAGGGCACTCTTGTTGATAAGGAAACCTAACGAACAAGGGTCAGTTTCCAGAAACCCGTGCGACTGTCCTCTAGCAAGGGGATGTCTAGGCTGTTACAGTAGAATCCTTCGTCCTGCTCATCCATTTACTCATTTGCCACACTCTTGACATTGTTGGTTCACTGCATTTTGCGGCCTTCCAAATGTTAAAACACACCATTAGACAATGTAAGAAATACCACATGTTAATATACCTTCCTACCTTGTCAAGTCTTTAAATAATGAGAAATGTCAGGTTCATAGTGGCACAGGCAAGATTTCACAAATTCTCATTTTTTACTTATGAGCTCAGTTTTTATCATGAGCCACAGATACTGTCAGACACCTCCCCACTCCCAAATAAACGGGATTATTTTATTCATTTTCAAAAAAGAAAAAAAAAAGAGGGGGGGGGAGGAGGTGCCAAACACACAAATCTGAATTAACATGGTCTGTCTGTCAGTTGCAACTTCAAGTGAGAATGTCGTGCCAAGAAAAGAGCAGCCAGCTTGGCTGCCAGCTCCGACAGCTCGCAAGGACTCTGCCTCAAAGCAACCCTCATACATTTGCATGCAGCAGAAGGACTTCATACGTAATTCACAATTGAACAAAGGATATTAAAAAGACATCTATCAGAGTCAAAATTTAATGCAATTAATGATTTTTTACTACTCCATCAAGGATACCCTTAAGAGAGCGAGGTTCTTCTTCTTTTTAAAAAAAAAATTCTTAGATGCTTGAAAAGGAAGAAATGTATGCCAACTGGAATCTGGCTCTGCTGGCTGTCTAGAGCTAACTTCAGTTGCCAGAAGTTTTATCATGATTCCTTTTGCTTCACAGGCGAAGCCTCGGTGCAGGACAGAAAGCAAAAAGGTCTTTCTCTGTGTTCCCAGGGAAGACTTTTGACTTTGTAACTTTCCCTGGCAAGGGTTCTCAGGGCCACCAGAGTCCTACCTTGGACTGTGGCAGGAGAGATGGAGATAAGGGATATGGAGAGAGGCATATCAGGATTAACATCTGGAAAGCCACTTGGCAAAGAAAGACTGGGGACCCCTCCCAACCTGGGCTACAAATGTAAATAGAGCAGGCAAAACAACAACACCAGCAATGTGCCCTATACAAGGCTCAGCGGAAGAGGCTCCTGTGTCTCCTGGCCCAGTGGTTTGGACTATAGCTTTCCCTGGGCCCACCAGTCTACCGCCACCCTCAAGAAAGCCTTCCTCTTTCTAATAAACTGTCTCTATTTCTGTTACTGACCACGCATACTTCTTTGTACCAGAGTCTGATCCATGCATGTAATAGGAACACACTCTGGGAACTGTAGCTTATCACAGGATTAAGTCAGTCCGGGGGTCATCAAGCATTAAGACCACCACTAGAAGAAGATCTACCTGCTAGCGTCTATTAGAGCAGGCTTCCGTGGAATGAACCAGCATCTTCCTACAGAATGCTGAATCTTGAACTTCATCCAGAACACATTTACTTCTGGCTTTCTAAATAACACACATAAATCAGCCCACAGTCCTTAATGTCAATAACTATTAGGCCAGAGAAGTTGTTCCATTTAAAGAAAAACAGGTGTTCCTATTTTCAATTACTTCAGAATTCCAGAGAAGCCTAAATATTGATTTGATTATTTATTCTTTCACTCAACAAATATTTATTAAAGACCTACTAGGACTCCTAGGAGATGGGAATACAGATGTGAATTTAAAAACAGAACAGGATAGAAATTCACACCTCCATGAACTTGTCTTTTAGCGCTGGAGATAAACAGTACACAAATAAGGGAAATATATAGAACAGTCTGTCTGGTGAAAGCCTATAACTCTTTTGTACAAATTACTTCATATGTGGTTGATAAATAGGAAGCTGATATGGGTATGAAGCAGGGAGCCACACTGATTTATGCATCATTTCCCCCCAGAATATTAATGCTACCACATTTGCACGAACAAGTTTTATCATTTATTAAAGAGAGAGCCCTAGAATTAGGGACACGAGTAGCAAAACAACAGCTACTTGTCCTTTAAGCTTGCTCAGAGTAAGCATCCCAGCCCAAGCATCATGGCTTTTGAATGGTTTGGTCCAATAGAATTTACCCCATAAGTTACGTTAGGTTGTTGTGAACATATGTGAAAGAATAAGAGAAACAACCTGTATTTATTATACTGTTACTGTAAAGACAGCATGCAAGAAGAGAGGAGAAGAGATATGAGGAAAGGGGTGGCAGTTTTAAATAAGGGAGGTCAGATGGCTTCCCTGAGGAAGCCATCTGGGTAAAGCCCTGGACAGCTGATACAGCTCTGGGTCAGCAGAGGCAGGGCACTCTGGAGGAGGGGAATGCAGGTGGGTGGAGCAAGTGGTTGGGGGAGGAGACAGGCTACAAAGCCAAGAACAATGGCTTCCAGGGATCTAGAGTTTATGACTGACACCCCAGCTGGTGCTCGCGCAGCACCTACTTGTGTTGTTGAGATGAGGTGGGAAGGGTGGATGGAGGTTAGGAAGCCACTAAAGAGCATGCATGCCCTGTTAATGCAGAGAGGGATGGTGGTACCCTGAGACTGTGGTAGGGAACAGCAGAAGGGAGAGATGCTATCAAGGAGCGCTTGAGTCTAGTCTCAGCGCATGAGGTATGAGACCAGTGACAACAGCAAGGTCTCTGGCCATAGGAACTAAAAAACAAACAAACAAACAAAAAAACCAAACAAAACAAAACAAAAAAAAAAAAAACAAAAAAACGGTCATTTCTTAAAAGCACATGACACTGAAGAGGCAGGATCCCATGGAGCCAACCAAGCTGGGAGCCAGCCAAGCTAGAAACCAGCCAAGCTGGGAGCCAGCCACGGCAAGCCAGAATGCCCACCCTGTGCTGTGGTCAGATGGGCAACACCCAGTCAGGTTCACACTCAGAACAACCCACATGAGATGGTACAATCTCAAACCATTAGCTGTGCACAGAAAAATCTCTGACTTAAAAGCAACATTTAAATTAAATAACCTTAAAAACAATTTGAACAGGTTGTCATGAGATGAGCCTGCTGTCCCGGCATGCTAAGAGGTGGGCTGAGAAGTTGAGAGTACTATGAGCTGAGAACCTACCTCAATTAATTAATAATAGTTAAGCAATCAAAAATGTCTTCTGTTCTTTTAAGCCAAAAAAACCTTAAAAGACTTAACAAACGTTCTGATATAATTTTACTTTGAAATACAGTTATGTTTTAAATCACTTGATAAGTAAACTAAGCTCAATTTGTATAATTGTTCCTGGTGAAAATTATTCTGCAAGAGAAAAGGAAATTAATCAGTGGCTGACACACCCACTCAGGACAGGCAGCAGAACTCAGCACTCCAACTGCAGCGTTAACCGTAACTGTGTCCAGTGTTCTTCCCAGGAAGGAGTGGGTGTGAGCAGTGTGACAAGCAAACACAGGCAAGCCTTGCATGGGGGAGGTAGGGCTCAGAGCTGCTCTCACAAGCCTGAGGATGGAGTTTTTCCCAAAAAATTTCCCTTTAACAATACTTAGCTAAATACCTAATAAAAAATGGAAAAAAAAAAACAATACTTAAAATTCTTACTTAAGGCACAAACAAATCTATGAAAGGTCTGTTTTGTTCCTCAAAGACAGAATGCCTAAAACCCCTTTTGGCTTATTCAACTAGACCTTCTGAGGACAATAAAGACAGAGAAAATAAACTGCATAATAGTCATTATGTCTACTACATAGATATATTTTCTCCTTTTTCTTCAAATTTTCAAGGGTCTATAGACAGTTTATCAAGACATACCTTATCTTCATCTGAAAAGAAAAGAAAAAAACTGAAAAAAACTAGAAAAGATCTGAACTCATAAATTTATGCTCTGACTACAATGAATTCAGACTAGTGAAGAACATAAGACCATAGGAAAATCACCAAATACCAAGAAACCAAACAATATATGCTTTTGAAAAAAATATGTAAAAATTATCTGAAAAGAAATAAAAATATATTGAATTCAACGAAAATGCAATGTATCAAAAGATAATGCAGGTTGCACGTAAGGTTAGCATAGACCGGAGAATCAACAGAATGAAAAATTTACATTACAAAAATGGGGAGGATAAAACTAAACCAGTAACTTAACTCTTTACCTCAAAGACTAAAATACCCCCAAAGCAAGATTCAACAGATCCAAAACACTGGCTCACCAGAGGTCTGGGGAGATGGGAGCTGAACCAATAGGCTGCGTCAAAAGCTGAGACAAGGCAAGAGAGTCAGAAAGGGGCCGAGCCAGAGTCACTGAAGACCCCATGACCATCAGGATCCAACAGAAAACCTCCAGCTCATAAAGCTGACGTCTTAGACGACCATAAACATACAACTCATGGTAAGTGGACCAGTCCTGTACAAGGAGAGTCCTGTAACGGGCAAAGAAATGAAGTCCTTTCTCAAAGACTTCTGAATACGACATCTAAAGGCACTGTGGGTTCCTCAGAGATTTCTACTATTTTAGGAGTTAGCATCTAACTGAGGGTTCTTGCCCAGAAAGAGGAAAGAAAGATGGGTTTCCTAGGCCATTCTAAAGTAACATGTCACCTTCTCTAAAATCCTGACAAAGGCACGCTAAGAAATTGAATATCGATATATAGCGTTTATGAACTTAGATATAAAAACCCGCAATAAAAAATTAGCAACTCAGAGCTGGCACAATGGCTAGGCAGGTAAGGGTGCTTGCTACCAAGTCTGTTGAGCTGAGTAGGACCTCCAGAGCCATGGGTCAGAAGGTGGCAATTGACCCTCATGGTTGTCTTCTGACCTCTACACATACACTGTGGCACACTTGAGCTTACCCCCCAATTGAATGAATATGTATATATGAAAATAAATAAAACTCTTGAAATTGTCATATTTTGTGCTTGCTTTGTCAGTACATGTATTAATATTAGGATGACACAGGGAAGATTAGCATAAGTCTTTCACAAGGATGAGACACAAATAAATGAAGTGTTCCATAGTGTGTTAATAGGATCAAAACACATGAAATTCTCAAAGAATTAATAAAAATATTTTAACATTAAGATTACCTTTAATTTAATGGGGGTGACTCTAGCTGAGATTTCCAACAGAGAGGGTACAGACTCTGATGTGGCCACTCCCTGGAGCCAGGCAGGACTTCCTGAGGAGGGAGTGGACATCAATCCACCCACAAAACCTTCAACACAAAATGTGTCTTGCCTACAAGATGTGCAGGGATAAAGATGAAGCAGAGACAGAGATGGAGGGAAGAGCCTACCAATGACTGGCCCAACTTGAGACCCAGGCTATGTGAGATAGACAATGCCAGACACTATTAATGATACTCTGATATAGACAGGAACCTAGCATTCACTGTCTCCAGGGAGGCTTCATCCAGCAGTGGATGGAGGCAGATGCAGGGACCCACAGCCAAACAGGAGGCAGAACTTGGGGAGTCTTATGGAAGAGTTGGGGATAGAAGTTAGCAAGCTGGAGGGGTCAAGGACACCACAAGAAACCCTAGAGTCAGCCAACCTGGGACCATGGGGCTCATGGAGACTGGACTATCAACCAGGGAGCATGCAGTGGCTGGACCTAGAACCCCTACACATTGGAAGCAAATGTGCAGCTTGGTCATTATTTGGGGGCCTCTAACAAGTGGAGAAGGGGCTATCTCCGTCTCTGTTCCCTGTCATTGGATCCCTTTCCTCCTACCTGGACTGCCAATTTGGGCCTCAGTGGGAGAGAATATGCCTAGTCTTGCTGGGGCCAGATGTTCCAGAGTAGGGTGGTACCCAAGGAGGAATCCCTTTCTCTGAGGAGAAGGGGAGGTGGCAGTGGGGGAGGAATTTGTAAGGATGGGACTGGAAAGAGAAGAGAAAGGGGGGCTGTGGTCGGGATGTAAAGTGAATTAAAGAATAGGTAAATATATTAGTTAATAGGACCCAGTAATGTAACAAAAATAGGGATATTTCAGGTATTCAAGGCTGGTTCAATACAACATAAATTTTCAAGGGAAACATACAACATAAATTGTTTCAAGGGAAACAATACAACATAAATTGTTTCAAGGGAAACAAAAAGAAACTGACAAGATTCAATGTTCATGATTTTAAAAAGATAAACCTTCAGCAACCAGGAACAAAAGGGAATGTTCTTAATCTCATGGAGAACATTGTAAAACCCATATCTAATCAGTGTTCAAACCTGAGTGCCTTTCCCCTGACCTTAGTATCATTCAAGGATGTCAGCACTGATCATTGTATTATAGAAAGGCCTGTCCACTGGAAGAAGGAAGGAAAACATGAATAGAAGACATATTTCAGAAGGAAGAAATACAAGTGTCCCTGTTTATAGGTGACTTGGTTTTCTATATAGGAGTTTGAGAAGAAGCTAGCACACACAGGCCTCCTGAAGTAGCACACAGATCATGGGAGACTGCAGTACAGGGATCAGCACAGTGAATATAACCACGAATATAAACAATGAACATGCTGAAGAAAAATAAGACACGTGAAACCACAGCTAACTCCACCAATAACCGGTGTACTTAATTTTAAAATGATGATCTGCTGCAAATTATAAAATTCTGATCTCAGAAATCGAAAAAGGAGGGGAAGAGGCTGGGAAGATGGCTCAGCTGTCAAGAGCACTTGCTGTTCTTGTAGAGGAACCGGGTTTGGTTCCTAGTACTCATGTAGGGCAGCTCACAACTGGCTGTAACCATACTGCCAGGGGATCTGGCGCCCTCTGCTGGCCTCTACAAGCACCTGCACATGTGTGTGCATGCACACATGAGCACACAAATTTAAAAAAAAATGAAATCAATCGTTTAAAAAAGAAATTGAAAATACAACTAAATGCATGGGAAGACACTCATGTTCATAGACTGAAAGGGTAGCCACAGTAAAGTTGTCACATTTGTACAAATACACCATAAAAGTTAACGGGATTCTTTTAAAATACCAGCAAGAATTTCCATTGATATGCACAAGGTTACTCTAAAATTTATATCAGAAGGCAAAGGAACTAGACTATCTAAGACGACTTTGAAAAGGAATAAAATGGGAGAAAATTGCTCTTCTTGATGTGAAGGCTTAGTCTGCAGCCACAGTAATAAAGCTGGCCTGGTACTGACAGAGGGGTCAAAGAAATAGATTGGGAGGGCATAGGAAAGGGCAGACGCAAGACAGACAGCCAAGTGACTTCTGACAAGGGTGAAAAGCAGACCCAGTGGAGGAAGGACAGCCTCCAAAATGAAAGCCATTTGAATCAACTTAAAAACCCAGAAGGCAAAAGAACAAAACTCCATCTAAATCTTCATATCACATGCAGTATCAACTTAAAGTGGATCATGGACGAGAATGCAAAACTACAAAACTTTTAGAAAAACATCAAGCATGGGACGAAAGCTCTGGAATGTAGAGCCAGGCATACAGTCTTAGGAGTGGCAGGAAAAGAATGCTGGGGGGGGGGGAGCAGAGGGGGAAGACAAAGGGGAGGGAGGAATGGCTCAGTGGCTAGGGACACTTGCCTTTCTTGCAAACCACCTGAGTTTGGTATCCAGCACTCAACAACAGACGGCTCACAACCACCTGTAGCTGCAGTTTCAGGGGATCTGCCCTCTCTTATGGACTCTGTAGTTACATATGTGCACATACATATACACAGACACTTGTATATAGTCTAAAATAATAAGTAAAAATCATGCAACAGTAAAAATATAGAAAATGGAATCTTGGAAATTTTGAAAACATTGGATCTGCTAAAGACTCTATACAGAAAATATATATATAAAGACTGACAGGCATAGATGTGTGTGCGTGTGTGTGTGTATATGTGTATATATGTGTGTGTGTGTGTGTGTGTGTGTAATGTGTGGGTGTATGTAATGAATGTGTGTGTATGTAATGCATGTATGTTTATATATATATGTATGTATGTATATGTGTGTGTGTATGGGTGTGTATGGGTGTATATGTGTTGTATGTGTATGGGTGTATATGTGTGTGTATGTGTATGGGTGTATATGTGTGTGTATGTGTATGGGTTTATATATGTGTGGATGTATGTATGTGTATGGGTGTATATGTGTGTGTATGTATGTATGTATGTGTATGGGTGTATATGTGTGTGTATGTATGTATGTATGTGTATGGGTGTATATGTGTGTGTATATATATGTGTGTATACATGTGTGTGTATGGGTCTGTATGAGTCTGTATGGGTCTGTATGTGTGTGTGTGTGTGTGTGTATGTGTGTGTATGTATGTATATGTGTATATGTGTGTGTGTGGTATGTACAAATGTAAGCCTGAAAAGAGACTAGAGTCCCATGTGTGAAGAATCCTTGAACCTCAACAGCATAGTCCAAGCAAACGGAAAGTAAGAAGAGAAAGTGCAAAGATTTCGTTGCAGAGGCTCTCCAAGAGGGACATAACCACCTGTAAGGCTTTCAGTATCATTATCCATTAGAGGAGCATGAATTAAAACTACCAGGTGGTGAGAGATGGACAGACAGACGGCTCAGCAGTTAAGACTGCTTTTGAAGAGGCCCTGACTTTGCTTCCCAGCACTGATATTAAGCAGTTCACAACTGCCTAAAACTCTAGATCTATCTTTTGGACTCTACCTGTACTTCTACAAATGTAGTGTACACACACACACACACACACACTGCAGACTTTCTGGAATGGCTGGCATATTGCCAATGTATCAAGCGTGCTTGTTAGAATGAAAGCATGAGGTCACTCACACACTGCTAGTGGGTAAGTAAAATGATACACCCAGGAAACAGGCTGGTGCTTTCTCCTGAAACTAGACAGTAACTCTAGCACAGCCCTGTAACTGCACTCGTGGGCATTTGTTCTCAAGAAACAAAGACATATGATCACATGAAAACCTGCACTTGGTGTTTACAACAGTTTGAGCCCCCACAGTTAAAACTGGCTTGGAGCCAGGAATCCTTCCAGAGGTAGAAAGCTACACACTCTGCAAGGGACACTTACCACTGGTAATAGAATAGAACACATTAGATCCAGCAAGCCGGATGGATCTACAGGCCAGTTTTCAGAGTTAGAAAAGGGTGACACAAACTATGGGATATTCTATATAACATTCTTAAAATGCCCCAATTATAGAAATAGGTATTGGTATCACTGGGAAATTGTAACAAAGGGGTTAGATGCAAATTAAGTAGGCAACACAGCAAATGTTCTTCAGCTGGTGGTACAGATGTCAATTGGCCTGGTTGAAAAGTCGGACAATCTTTTTACAGTACCACAGGGAAAATCTGAATTAAAAAGTACTAAAGTAGGCTGGAGAGATGGCTCAGGGGTTAAGAGCACTGTCTGCTCTCCCAGAGGACCTGAGTTCAATTCCCAGCAACTAAATGGTGGCTCACAATCTCTTCTGGTATGTCTGAAGACAGCCACAGTATACTCATGTACATAAAATAAATAAATCTTTTTTTAAAAAGTATGAAAGTTCAAGGGCCTCTGTGTTTTGTTTCTAATGATTGCACAGAGATCTATAGTTGCTTCAGAATAAAATTGTAAACAAACACAATTATAATGAGGGGAAAAAAGTAGAATTCTCTTTTTTTTTAAAGATTATTTTATTTTGATGCATGAATGTCTGTGGATGGGTTTGTACACATAAGTGCAGGTATCCTTGTATCCAGAGGAATGTGCTGGATCCTCTGAAGCTGGAGTTACAAGCAATTATGAGCTGCCCGAAGTGGGTGATGGGAACCAAACTTGGATCTTCTGCAAGAGCAGCCAGTGCTTTTATCTGCTGAGCCACTATCTCCCACACCCAGGAGAAAAACCTCTAATCACATATCTTACAAGAATTTTTTATCTGATTATAGAAAGAATAACCTACTTCCCAGTGACAAAACAGACAAATGAAAATGATAAGAAGAAAAAAAATAAATCCATGCTTATGCATCCTAAAGGGAGCTAGACAGCGGCCAGCAAGCACATGGGAAGGTGTTCTACACTGTTTGACCATAGACGTGATGCCAAAACTGAAAACAAGACAGCACTAAGTGCAGGCAAATATACATAGAACTGCAGCACATACACGATTGGCAAGAGTGACCCCTCCGTCATGGTCACCTTGGACTCGACCTCCCATCTCCCTGGTTACCCTAGGAAGAAAGGCAATACAATGACTTCTTTTTTGGTATTTAAAATACCTTGACAGAAGGTGGAGTTTGCAAGGTTAGGTTGAGGGCCATTAAGGGAAAACTTGTTTCCTTCTGACCAAAAGAATGGAGTCTGACTCCACCTCTGGCCCTGCAGAGAGACGTGGCATTCTGACCTAAGCCAAGGTTAGACCACCACAGACTAGTATCCTCTTCCCTATGCATTAATTCAAGGGCCTGTCAACCGCCTGGCCTACAGCTCAGGAGGACTGCTTTACCTCAAAATGACTAAGAGCATGGGAGGAGTAAACGCCCCACAGGAGATCCTGTGAAGCCCCACCATTGAGAGGCTTTTTACAGATCCTCACTGCTCAGCCTGCTTGCTTCTCACTCACTCACTCTAAAGGATAGCTCTCCCTTCCCTTCTCTCTGTATCTGAGGCGCTCTTCCTGACACCCTGGGCCGTCTCGCCCTGTCTGTGAAGTTTCTGCACCTCATTCTTCTGCCCAGTGGCTGCTTGCCAACTGCCATCCCTGACCCCTCTCCTCCTCTTCTCTCTCGCCCTCTCCCAGGCAGCTGCTGAGATCTTCAGCTTGACTGCTCCATTGTTTTCTGTTCAAACTCTAATAAAAAATTGTCCCTGAACTTCCTTCCCAGTCCATCCCTATGCTCTTTTGGTAGTGTGAGTTCTGCAATTCGACAATCACTGAGTATTTACTACAGGCCCAATAGGAAATGATTTTAACAAATATCTCCTGTTCCTACAGCAGCCTCATTATATAGGTGATACTTCGTCCTAAAAAGACAGATCTATAAAATTGTATATATATGCATAAATATTTATGTGTATGCATATGTATATATGTATATGAATATATTTGTATATAATTCTGCATGTATGGATATGTACATATATAATTATATGTATTATACATATATGTACACACACACACACTGAGTCAGATAACAGGTGACTTGTTGAAGGTCACACAGAAAGAAGAGATGAAGTTAAGGTCAGCCTCCTGTAATCTAATGATTACCATATAAAGTGGAAGTGACTACAGTTATCCTTGCATAAGTAGGCACTAACTTTTATGACTGAGAAACAGTCCACACTTAAGTTCTAAACGCAGAAAAGAACATACACAAGCCTACCACCAGGGACCATTCTCAGAGAAGTGGCCAAGATAGTCAAGTCATCACATTAGCTGCACAATCCATTCAAGGAACATTCAACACGGTAGAAAGATGATTGTATCAAGAGCAGTGTCAACTGGCTAGCAGACACAACACAGAATTCAGGCAAAACAAAACAAAACAAGTGAAATTAAAAAACAGAACAGAAATAGGAGAAAATTGTTTGCATCTAACTATGACTACGGACCTAAGCATTCTGAGAACAAACGGAGATTCATGATAGCAGCAGTGAAATGTGTCCCCTGCCACCAGGCACAACATTTGTTTAAAAAAAACAAAACACAAATCAAGGAGCTCAACCCAAACGCAATGGCCTTTCCTGCATACAACCCTCAGGAAGCTGACTGGACAATAGACATCAAACCTCCTGGGCTTACCTATAACTGACATTTATTGCTTTTAATGAGATGTAGGTGAACATCCTTAAGTCAGCCTGGCAAGCCACCCTCTTCCCATGGCTGAAAATTTTATAAACCCAGTGACTGGCATTTCCTAAAACTATATAAAGCCAGGAAAATATGCATTTCTTGTAAATAGTACAATTAGGCTAATAAGGACATACAATTTTTTGTGTTACCAGCTAATGCAAATCAAAATCATATTTAGTAAGATACTGAAGCTCAAAGAACATACTGAAATGTCTCTATGGCTAAAAGATCAGAGTGGGGAAGCCTGTGAGGGAGCTAGAATTCTCCAACATTAGGAGAGTTCAGAATTTAGGCCTGTGCAGTTGCTCAGAATGTTAACTATCAAGTTACCCCATGACCCAGGAATTTCACCCCACATTGTAGAGAAAGGTCTGTCCACATGAAGGCTTACACACAAAGATTCATTAATACATTAGTCACAGCAAAAGTGGAAACAACCCAGATGCATTTCAGCTAGTGAATAAATAGACAAAGCCAGCTGTTTGCACTGAACGTAAAGTCTGCTGATGAGGAGTGGCGAGCATGTGCCAAGCCAGTGTGAGGCTCTGGGTTCAGTCCCCACCAACATGACGGGGACGTTTCTAGACCACATTATGCTAAGTCAAAGACAGGAGTGAATGGCAAAGGGCCACATGTTCCATAACTGCATTACCATGAAGGTTGCTAGTGAAAGAAATCTATATGGACAAAGTGGATCAGCGGCTCCTGGAGGGTGGGCTGCAAAGTAGGGGGGTGAAGGGGTATGGGGGCAGAAGGGAAAGAGGGTGTGACAAGTGACTGCTGTAGGTACAATGTTCCTTTGGGGAACATTATAAAATTAGGTCAGGGTGATGATGGCATACATAACTCTGAAAATATATTAAAAGCTTGAACTATGAACTTTACACAGGTGGGTTTTACAGCTGAAAATTTTATCTCCGTATCTCTGTTAAAATAGCACACTTATAAAACAATAGTATTTGTGGTGGACATAAGGAGCTATCGTTTCAGTTCTTGTACAGATAAGGAAACTGAGGCATAGAAGGGTTGCAGAATCTGTCCAACAGGGCCAGGAGGAGGCAAAGCCAGGACTTCTGTCAGGGATGCTGTTACCTAGGTGCCACCTGCACCGCACACACAGAGGCTCGCTCTGGGCATGAGCAGTAGTCAGTTAGCCGAGGAAGGGAGACCATGAGAGAGGAGCAGTTGGCTACAGGATGGGCAGCATCCCCCAAGGCTCAGAGGTTCCCCCAGCATCTAGGGCATGCTTCTTCAGCATCAAGACTTTAGCAGAGGCAGGGTCAATGCAATCCGAGAACAGGAAAAGAAAACGAAAGTTTGGGAGTCTTCAAACGTTCCTTCAAAATAATCATCGTCGAAATAAGTGGAGTCATACCAAAATATGCTGAGTACATTCCCAACTATGAGGGACTCCGAGTAAGTCAAAATTAGGCCACGGTTGACAGGATTGCATACCTCCTGAGTCACAGGCAAGAGGAGGCGGCCAGCAGAGATCCAGGACTTGTCTCCAATGCCCTGCCCTGCATCCGCAGGGAAAGGCTCATACAGGAAAGAGAAGAAAAATACCCTTTCCCAAGTCCTGACAAAGATTACTATAGAGTGTCATTTGCTCTGGGTTTTGGACACAGAATCTCAAGAAGCCCAGGTTGGCCTCCTAAGCCACTCGGTAGCTAAGGATGACCTTGCATGAGGATGGATTTTGATCCTCCTGCTTCCCCTCATCCGCACTGGGATCACAGTTGGATGTCACCACGTACACAGTTTATGCAGTGCTGCGGATGGAACTCGGGGCTTCAGTGCATGCTAGGCAAGCACTCTACCAACATAGTAGGGCTGTTCTCAGTCCTACTATGTGCTCTCGTTCTCTCCTACCCTCCGTCCCTCTCTTCCTCCCTCCCTCCCTGCAGTCTTGGGCGGGGCAGGAGAACATGAACTCTGGGAAACCCGATGGCTAGATTTCACCCTGACCTTGGGGTCATTAATAGATAATACATTCAAAACCCCTCTCATGGCTTCAAAAGCAAATCATAAACACATTCCATCTGGGCACGAGATAAAATGTTACGTTGTGGCCCTGCGAGCCCGTTCTGGAGTTGCTAAGATCTGGCCAGGTTCCTTGCATGAAGCTGTGACATTTTACCCACGGCAGGATTCTCACAGCGAGTCTCCACGCTTCACCAGCCTGCTGAGCATTATACAATGGCAAGGAAAGGGGGTGTCTGGGAGCACTGAGAAAGGCAACAGAATCCAAGATAAGTAAACATGCTAAAATGCAGCTCAGGGAAGGAAATAAATGAATAACCTTCCCCGGCAGGATTCATCAGCAGAGACACACAATCAGCGTCATTAAAATGTCGTGAGAATGGCTGGGAAGTGGAGATAGAAAAGGGCAAAGAGTGAAGTTATAATTATCTGGACTATTATTCCAACCTAACGTGGAAGGCGGCGTCCCAAATTTGCCAGGCCGGAACCTCAAATGCTGCTTCTCACTAGGCAAGGATCTTATCATTCTGAGACGTGGACTGGACGGTGTGGGGGGCTTGGCAATTATATTTGAAAATGGTGCATAATCTTTTACAACAGAAAGCTGGCGTTCTATAGTGAGACATCACTGTGATTTCAAACTGTTGGGTGATTCTTGTAATGATTTGAGGAGTGCTGAGGGAATAAAGTAGCCGCAGGTGGCCAGACAAAGAAGAAGAAATCCCTCACTCTGCGGGCAGTAATCAGGTTGAAATACTTTCTCCATTACATCCCAAAATAGAGCAGGCAGTGATACACAGGCCTTCCCTCATCACACGACTCTTGATTTCCACAAATAGTAAGATCATATTCAGTACTTTCTGTGGGAAACCATCAATAGTCCTGTTTGCCGACTCTATCACAGCATCAGGCACAGAAGCCTTCAGTGCAAAGTTATTTACACTGGTCCTTGAATGGTTCTGCAAATCACGCTGGGTTTGCTGAATCTGACCTTAATGTCCTGCAGTTACTGAAGACTTGACTTAATTTGTACAAATTTCATAAGCATATTGTGTGTGTGTGTGTGTGTGCGCGCGCACGTATGCATGCACACACATGCACACTTCTATGTGTACAGATGCATGTGTGTGTTATGCACATATGGATGCCAGGGGTCTATATCCAGTATCTTCCTGAATTTATCTTTGACTTTTTTTTTTCTTTTTCTTTCATCTTATTCAAGACTGTGTCTCTCACTGACCCTGGAGAGCCAGCCAAGCTAGAAATCCTCTGGTCTCCACTTCCCCAGTGCTAGAATTGTAGGAACACACTGCTACTCTTTGGCCTTTGTATGGGGGTGGGGGGTGGAGTAAATTCAAGTCCTCATCCTTGCAAGGCAAGCACCGACTGAGCTATCTCCCAGCTCCAAATATTGAAAATATTTTAAAATCATGTTTGGTATGTAAAGAAAAACAACATATGCACTGTTTTCACATGCAAATGACCATGTTGATGGACAGGGTCCAGCTCCTGGGGGCACCTATTGATCAGTAACATTTTCCTAGTTATCAGGGCTCACGGGCCCCACTGCAAAGTCCACCAAGAAACAACCCCACCAAATGGCCCAACTGTATCATTGTCTCTAGAGAAGCATCGATAGTACTGAGGCTTTTCTGAGTGTCAGCAATGCTTAACCAGGGTGAAATAGTTCTTCAATCTCATGACTTTCACAAGGTGCCCCATGCCAGGCCTCTGGGCAGGCACATGAAGGGCATACAGGAAGATGTTTCTAACAGCCAGGGCTCCCTAGGCAGCCAGTGATCCTGCCTCTGTCAGTCAGATGAAAGTTCTGAAGTGAGCAGGTCCAGCCATGCCCTACAGGCTCAGAGCAGTTTAAAAGGTTCCACCTGGAGCTTTCAAAAACTTCGGTTGTGGCCCTCGGTATTACGATGCTGTATGTGGAAAGAGGTGATCCACACAGCAACTGCAGTCTCAAACAGGAGAGCAGCGGGGACAAAGGTCAGCCTGTAGGTCGCCTGGAAGGTGATCAACACTGCCTTCCTGGGGACACTGTGACAACTCTGAAGCCAAATGTTAAATGACAGAAATCTACCTCTAAAAACACAGAAGATGTCCCAAACTAGCACTCTTCCCCCAAAGTCTTCTGGTTGTAATTCACAGGTCTCTGTTGGATAAAGCAAGGAATTACTATGATTTAGTGATTCAAGGATATTACATTAATTTTTCTCGATGCTAAATAGTACATCTTAAGTTGCCAATTGCATTTTGATATCATCTACTTCGTGAACTTCATTAGAGCATTTAAAAATATTAGCACTTTGTTCATCAGACTAGGATTTTCCAGCTCCTCCATCATCTGCCTTCTCTAATGCCGACAGCATTAGCCATTTGTTGGTCCATAAGAGATAAACAGGAAAGGAAAGAGGCCGAAGGTAAACGGTCAGATTCATCTTCTTGACTTCAGATCACTACTCAACATTGCAATGGAGAAGCAATGGCAGGCAAGGAAAGTGAGCAGGGACGCCCTCCCCTCCCCCCAGGTCTGGAAGCCAGGCCTGCAGCTACCTGCTTGAGAGCTGACATTTATCCTCTATCCCCTAACACTGGTACGGAGTTGCTATGAAGACAAATTTTCCTTTCCCAGCCAGAACCACGGGCAAGTGATTCAAAAATACATCCATGGGGAAGCAAACAGTTCTACTTAAGTAGAGATCGTGCTGCATAAAAAGACAGAGAACAGAGATAGCTTAGATTTGGATTATTCTTGCTGTCCCAATTGGTCCAACAGTATGTTTATTTAAGAGGTCACTACGTAAATAACAACTTAGAAAACAACAGTAAGAACAGCTAATGGAACACGTGTAACAGTGAAATGAGGGTGCATGGGATATGAAGGGTGCTTGCTGACAGGGAATTAGGGGGAGTGGGTGGAATCAAGGCTGACTGGCAGGAAGTTATGGGGGATGGAGAGGGGCTGTGGACAGGAAATTGAAGAGGGAGCTAGGGCTGCTGCTGAGCATGGAGGGAGGCTTGGGGGATTGGAAGGCTGCAGGGGGTCAGTGAGGCACAGGGAAGGTGGAAAGGTGCTGACAGACTGAGAGGGATTGGGGTATGCTAAACCACAGGAACACGTGGGAGCTGTGGACTGTTGCTGGGGATGAGAAGTCCATACCCTGACACCCAATCAACCATTATAACTGTGTTCAAGTTTCTTTATCCTTTTGAGTCTCAGTTTTCCTATCTGTAAAGTGGGGATAAAATTTTCAGTGCCACAGGTCGAGAGAATTAAGTGATTTACTGTCACAAACTGGCTTAGACCGGATCTACTACACATCATCAAGTTTCTTTTGCAGCATGTCATCCCACCTGTGACAAGCTGAAGCAGGAGAGTGACTAAGGAGAGAAAGGAGAACAGATTAAATGCAGACCCCAAGTTTTTTATTTCTTTGTGTGGATTGTCCAAAAACGTGATAGCTTTTTTCTTCTTCCTTTTTTCAGTCCAAGTCCCCTACATCCAATAAATTACTTTGTTTTAGAACACAGCAAGCAGAAACTAAATCAAGCCAATACAGATGTTGATAAAAACCCGATCAATTTAAAATGAATAATTCAATCAGGAAGGTGTCCAAAGGTTTCCATAAATCTCTCCACACATCTCACACACTTAACGCTCTGCCACTGACTGAAAAGGTTTCCGTCACCTCCATCGTGAATCCATGCACACACCCTGCAGGACCCGTGACCTGGCACTCCTCCAGAACATTCATCATGGCTGTACAGATCACAGGAGGAGAGGAACGTGTAGAGCCGGGTGCTGGGGATCGGATTCTCTTGGCCAGAAGTAGAGCAGTTCGGTATAAGTTGCAGCCATTACTGTACTGTTCAGACAATGTTTTGACTTAAACAAGGTACAAGTAAGTAAGTAAGTACAAACCCAATATGTGGTTTGAATGTCACACTGGACAGCATAGTGTGACTATCTTTCTACCATTACAAATGCATAGTTGAATGCCAGGAGGTTCCTCAGTCAAAACGGTTCTTATCATGCAATATGAGGGCATGTGTTCACTCCTCTAGAAACCACTAAAAATAGCTTGACATAAAGGTGTGTGTGTGTGTGTGTGTGTGTGTGTGTGATTTCAATGCTAGGGAGGCAGAGACAGGAAGATCCCTGGAATTTGTTGACCAGGCTAGCCCAATTACTAAAGTCCAGATCTTACTGAGAAACCTAGTCACAAAAAGCAAGTTGGACAGCAGACAGCTCCTGGGGACTGATAAATGACATTGACCCTGGGCCTCTACATATATGTACAGACATGTGTGCATTCACACACACACACACACACACACACACACACACACACACACACACACACACACACTGAGAGAGAGAGAGAGAGAGAGAGAGAGAGAGAGAGAGAGAGCCTGACTTATCACTTGGTCCTGAGCAGCAAGTGTGTACGTTGCTTAAAGAAACTTTGCATCTGACTGGCAAATGAGATTGTGCCAAGTCAGCCCATCTCTTCTTTATGGAGCTCCCTTACGAATGAAGGAGAGGAACAGGGTAAAGGACTTGGGTTTACAAAAGATTCAGCTGGTTTTCTTGAAATACCAAACATCCCCACTGCACCTGAAGTAAGATTCAATTTACGAAGAATTGATTTATCCACAGCTTTCCAAGAGCAATTTTGTATTGGCATAGACATAAGTTTATTCGATCAATGAAGCAGCCAACACATTTTTATTGAACACTTAGTACATGGAAGGCATTGTGTCAGCTACAGAGAACAGACAGGAGAAGGCCTGTCCCTGAAGACAATGCTTCTTCAGATATGGAGATGGGCTTTCTTCACAGAGAACTGGATACTGAGGCAAGAAAACCCAATATGTGGTTTGAATGTCACATGTCCCCCATGGTACACGTGTTTTGACATTGGTTCCCCAGAGGGTGGCGCTGTCTGGGAACGTTGGAGAAAGATTAGGAGGTAGAGCTCTGCTGTCAGAAGTGTCCTCCCTGGAACTGGGAATTAAAGGTTGTATAGCATGGACCCACTTCTGGTTCCCACTCTGCTTCCCGACTGCAGATGCAATGTGACCAGCCAATGGCCTCCTGTTCCTGTCACTATGACTTTCTTGTCGCTATGGACTGTAAAATGTTCAGCCAAAATACATACTTCTTCCCTTAATAAGCTTCTTGCCAGCTGCCATAGCAATAAGCAACTAACATGCTCAGTAGGGAGTGTGGTGGTGAATCTGACGAATACACTTGTCTAGGCATAAGCAACTGAGTGATGGAGCAGCCAGAGTACAAGGTCCTCCCCAAACTAGGTGGGCATCAGCCTTTTCTTTACAGCAGCGGTTCTCAACCAGTAGGTGGTGACCCCTTTGGGGTCACATATCAGATATTTACATTATGATTTGTAACAGTAGCAAAATTACAGTTATGAAGTAGCAGCAAAAATAATTTTATGGTCAGGGTCACCACAACATGAGGAACTGTATTAAAGGGTCACAGCATTAGGAAGGATGAACACAACTGCTTTAGGGCCTGCAGAGCAGACAGCCTGGGCAGGGTTGGAGTCTCAGCCAGGCCTTACTGTGGGAGCTGGGACAGCAAGCCATTCCCACTGTGGCATTTCTGACTCTCAGATCTTGGAGCACTAGCAGCTTTCCTGGGTCCATAGTTCATATGTATCAGATCTCTCAGCCTCTACAATGTCTTCTAATTAAACCCTTCCCTTCCCTTCCCTTCCCTTCCCTTCCCTTCCCTTCCCTTCCCTTCCCTTCCCTCTCCTCTCCTCTCCTCTCCTCTCCCCCTCCCCCTTTCCCTCTCCCTCTCCCTCCCCCCTTTCCCTCTCCCTCTCCCTCCCCCCTTTCCCTCTCCCTCCCCCTTTTCCCTCTCCCTCCCTCTCCCCCCTCCCCCTCTCCCTCTCCTTCTCTTTCTCTTTCTCTTTCTCTGAGTCACAGAAGCAAGAGCCTCCCAAACCCTCCCAGTCACACCTAGCTATCCTTGTTATCATCATCCAATCTGCCCTCATTCCTCTGCAGACCACTTTGCATCCATTCTGGCTGCCATCTTCACAGTCCTTATTCCCCTAGAGAGAACTCAGCAGTTTTATGCTGGGACCTCCTCCCTATTGCCTCTCGATTCACTGCCAACCCTTTCAACAAGGCTTTCAGATCCAACCAAGAAAAGGTTGAAAGGGCCCTCGCCTGTACCCACTATGCTAAACCCTGACTCTCTCTCCACATTGTTCCCACTGACCTCCCCCACCACTCTTCTCTCCAAGAGCCTGTCACCACGCCAACAACTATACTGCCATGCCAGCTAGCCCTGTTTTGTACCCCATTGCCTTAATCAACGTTGCTATTGAGCTCTTATTTATATATTTGCTTGCTTGCTTATTATTTGAGTCAGAGTCTCCTGGATCCCTGACTGACCTTGAACTTGCTCTGTGATGCCTTTGAATCTTGCCTATACCTCTCCTCTTCAGGGATTACATGCATGGGCCACCTCACTTACTGTATGTGGTAGATTGAACCCAGAGCTCGTACATGTTAGCCAGCACTCCACCAGCTGAACTACATCCCCAACCTGGATCCCTTCTTCCATCTGCTCACTCAGGACTTGTCCAGCCCATGTTACCTCTCTGCCAAGGTAGAAGCAACTGACTCAAGCGCGTGCGTCTTGGCTCCAGCATTCACACCATCAAAGCAGTAGTACTCTCCCTCAGACACTGGCAAAATGGCTTCTGTGGTTATTCCCAACATGTCTGGACAGTCTCAAGCAATGAACTTGATTAATTCTCACAAGGCATATCCTGGTGCTCACACTAGTTGGTCATACTTGAACATATCCCAACTCTCAGCCTGTGGCAGACTCTTCTGATATCACTGGTCCAGCAAAACTAGACCAACTTTGAGTGACTTCAACTCTTATACACTCTTATATTCCCACTCAGTAGCCTCTGTGAGGCCCACTGAAGTCCCTCAGCCCATAAGACCTTGGCTAAAGCAAACACCTTCAGCTTCCCTCCATGGCCAATCCTACCCCTACTGCCGATTCCCCTCACTATTTTTTTAAAGTATAATTTAACTCCCTTCCATCCAATCTTCTCTAGAGTCCACATTTGCATATCCAAAAGCTCATTAGTGTTCCTTCTAAATCAAAGAGCCACATCCCCTCTGTCTCCTTTAGCTACAAAGACATCGCAGAGGCCCCAACATGTGAACCTGCCTTCTAATCCCAAATCTAAGAGAGAAACAGACTAATTTCCCTACTGACAAGAATTACATTACACCTTTAGAAGCGTACATCTGTTCTGCTTTAAGAATTTTTTTTCCTGTTCCATTTAATGTACCTTTCTTAACCTGGGCCCATGTAGCTTCAGATTCTCGGGGCCCGCTGCACACCACTCTACCCACTTAGAGCAGTGTGCCCACTCTTGGTGAGAGCTGTGGCCTCACAATCCTGGCCATTCCCCTGCAGCTCCTCTACCCTCTTGCCTGCTGGAAGGAGCTGATATGCAGCATCTGCTAAGAGGCTCCCTCCCTCCCCACTCTGCCCAAAGACCCTCCCTCTCCCCATTGCTGTCCCAAGGAGTCACAGACAATCTGACTATAGGCCAGCAGTATGGCTACTCAGGCCTGGGAACCCCCTCACCTTTTAAGAAGGTGAACGATACTTTATCTGGTGGCACTGGCCTCCATAGCTTTAAAACTCTGCCTTATTCTCTGTTGTCTTAATAACTCTCTTAACCTGAAGGATGGTTGGTCTCAGTGACTTTCTCTGGAACCTACAGGTTCCCTCTTCAGGCCCCACACTTAGCATCTCCCTGCATCTCAGCTGTCATACTTTTAACAGAGCTAAGTCCTCCTTGGACTCCTCAGTAACTCTGTGCCTTAGACTCTGTTGCTTGTTTTTTTTTTTTCCAGTTCCTCCACTAGCAAGGGCATCTTCTCTCTTTCTATGTGCTGATGTCTCTTTGTCTACCAACTTCTTCTTGTAGCAATCCTCCTATCATTTGACACCCAACCCCCCATCTCTAACCCCTTTCTCTATTCCAAGTTCTTCACTGATCAACTCCACTGCATAGTCCCCGCCCTTCTTGTTCATTCTGTTTCTTGTCTGGATTATTACAAAGTGGTCTCTCATAATGCTTGATGCACCTGTCCAGATGCCTGGGGAACACAGGTCTCAAGTGTTCCATGATATCACAAGTCTAGCTCTGTCTAGGATGTCTAGAAAGCAGAGCCTAGGGCAAGGGTTAAATGCTGGCATTTGACTTGTGAAGTTCAAGCTAGAGCAGTCAGAGGCAAAGAAATAGGTGTGTCAGGTCAGGGAAGATGTCAAATAACTAATGGGTCTCTCTGACCACAAGGTGGAAACCCCAAGACAGACAAGTCTCTGTGTTTGTTGAGGACTCCTGGGACGGATGAGAGCACACTCTGATCCACAAGGGAATAAGGATGGGACATTGAAAGGGCCAGCAACCTCCATGACTCGCTGAGCAAGGCTGGCCTCTGAAGAGCTAAGCCCACCCCTGAAATCTTCTAACCTGTAGCATCCAGACCATGGTGCAAGAACCATGTGGGTATAACATGTTATCCAAGCCAAGGAATGGAAGGACAGCTTGATCCATGATCCAAAGAGTACGGGGCCATGAAAGGGTATGCTCAATGCTTTATACTCAGAAGAGTCTTGCAAGGGCTGCCATGAGGAAAGGCAGCTAGAGGCTCTAAGGAGGTGACTGACCCAAGTCCACGTTCAAATCAAGACTTATGTTTGAGCAAGATACACAATATATCACCCCTCCAAAAACTCATGCAGCATACTGAAGGCTTTAAGAAGCTTTCGGAAGGCCTTCCCATGCCCTGGACTTACTATGCCAAGAGCTAGAGCTTCGTTTTGCTTATGCTATCATAAACTGAGTTTGCAAAAGGACACTTTGGAAGAAAAATTATCCAGGTTGATTTATTCCCTTCCACTAGCCACATTCTATTGGCACTGTGTTCTTCTGGGGGGGAGCAGAGGGGGCTTGAGAGAGAGAGAGAGCCTAAGTTGGATTTTCCTTCAGTCAAGAGGTTTATTAACATCACAGCAGGCAGCAAGGCAGGGCTTCAGAGGGAGAATTTCACACCTCCCCCCTAGGAAAAAGTCTACTTCTAAAGTTTCCTAGGGAATAGGAGTTTATGGGTATGGGTATGTGGAGGGGGGGGGTCTTGCAGCATAAGGAATTGGGCTTAGTTAATGTGGGACCTATCCTACCTGATGGGGGTAAGGACAAGGCATACCTTGCTTAAATTTCCTGAGCAGAGGTCACTAGGTGTCTGAGAAGGGCTTGCAGTAAATGTGTAACCCATGTAACCTGACCCTAGTCAGGCTGTTTGATATTTATGGGGTCACATGCTGGGTATGTTTCTGGCCTACATCCTTACCTGTAGGGCCTGGAGTCTCTAAAAGTTCCTGTCCTGAGTTCTGAGGGATAGGGAGTAAACTCTGGCCCCACAGCAGGTCTTCAGCCTTGTTTTTACACACTCTCTTGGATTGCAATCTTCAAATCAAGAAAACTAAACTCCTCACTGTCCCACAGGCCCCTTGCTTCCTCCATCAAGACTGCCCCCTGCACTGGAAAGACCTTTCAACTCCTCTAGGGTTAAATAAGGTCTGCTGTGGCAGATGCCACCTGACCCTGCAGGCAGGGGACAGTCTTCTCAGAGGTTGCTCAGGACTCCTAACTCCTCCCCTACCCTCAACCCCAGCTTCCAAAATGTGAAGGCTCAGAAGCCCAAAGATGATGGTGTTACTCCTACCTGCATCTCCAGGAGATCCTGAAAGCTTTGCATGTAACAGTCACTCAGAGAATCACACACACTGAGCACTCGGAACTGGACAGGAGTAACCTCCAAAAGGCATGAACATGCCACGGCCTACTCTGCCTCCTCCCGTGGATCCAGAGGCCAGCACTGACAATCCTCCTCCTCCACCACTATCCTCCTCAGAATATGACTCCAAGGTAGGTGAGACACTCTGTGAATCTATCACCTTTTAGCACAATTTGGCACCAGGAGAGGGAACCTTCTAAATGGCAACATAATAAACTGAAAATTTGTTTACTAAGGAGGCAGACTGTTCCCAGAAAGATGGAGAATGTTATTTTAGAGCAAGAACTGCCAAATTTACATACTCTCCGGCATAATTGATAGTCCTCATTAGTCCAGGAGCTGTAAACAAGGTCGTGCTGATATATAGTTTTCATGGCTACAGCCAGGGCCTGAATGAAAGGCAGAAGCAGAGGCTTCCAGAATGTTTGTACCTGTTTGTCCAGAGTGTTCAGTTTTGAATTCCTTCAGCATAAGGCTGTACTCCTATACCAGAAGTGTCAGAAGGAGCAAACTTCAGAAGGCAGTCTGCTGCTGATCTCCCAACCCCATGGTGTGCGAGCATCATCTGTGTAATCTATTAATTACCCGCCACGGTCCTCCTCTGTATGTGGGGCTCTCTACTAGGCAGTGCTGAAGCCCTTGGTCATAAAGCTGCCTGCCTTGGTTAGTGCTAGGAAACTGTGGGATGAGCTGTGCTGTGCTGTGCTGTGCTGTGCTGTGCTGTGCTGTGCTGTGCTGTGCTGTGCTGTGCTGTGCTGCGGGAAGGCAGCGTAGCTACAGAGGCCTGGCCTTCTTTATTTCAACAGTAGAAATGAAGCTGGAACTTTCTAGAAGAGTGGTACTTTCCTAAGGCCCTGTTGATAGGAGAAATGAATGCAAAGGGTGGGAAGGGGAGCTGGGACGATAGCTCAGTAGCAAAAGAATTTGCCATACAAACATGAAGACCTAGGTTTGGAGACGCAGTACTCACATAAAAGACCAGCATGGCAGAACACATCTATAACTCCAGCCAGCAGAGATAGGTGGACACCAGGGAGTTCACTGGGTAACCAGACTAACCAAAAATGGCAAGCCCTGGGTTCACTCAATAGCCCTGTCTCAGAAACTTAGGTGGAGAGCAATAGAGGAAGACACTGACTTTGATCTCAGCCTTATACACACACACGCACATACACACACTATAAACATACCACACACTACATACACACACATCACACATGTACTACACACACATACATACATCTACTTCCACTCAAAAGGACATTTCACACCCTTAGCTCTTGCTTCTTTGATCATTCATCTCCCAGCTTCAGACTCCCTCTCAATTGAATCAAGCAGCGAAGTCACCTAGGGCTGCTTTGGCGGGTGGACATAGGGGGCTTTGTCTAGAAATACAGAAAATGAGGAAGGCATAGTTTCTGCCTTCAGGAAGCTTTCACCATGGCTAGGCGACAAGATGAGCTGTAAGATGAAATGTGAGCCAGTTCCCTTGCTCATCACACAGAAAACTTCTTCCACAGGCTCTCTGGGAAGTCAGTTCTCTGTTTATGCCCCTTTCATCTAAGGTTATAGACAGCTGTCAGCACCAAGTCTGATGCTCACACCAGGAAAAGCAAAATCCATCCAAAGACCCAGTACACCAGTTACACGCATGATGGGAGCAGGTGTGGGAGAATCAAAGAACAAGTGTGAAAAAGGCCTGTACCACAGAGAAGCCAGGAAGTCAGCCAGCCAGTCTGGACCCTGTAGTCATCCCACAAGCCACCACAGCAGACCTGGACCTGGGCCTGGGCCTGGGACTGGTGGCCTTTGTTGCTTGGTCTGCCTATGAAGGCAGTGGTAGGAATGACATTGAAGCACTTTGATTAGCTCCTGTTGTTAGTTAGGGCCCTGTGATGATTTATAGTGCAGTGTAAGGATGGGGGGTGTGTGTGTGAAAGGGTGGGATAGCAGTAGTTGGGAGACCGACAGGAGGGGTAAGGTAGCAGGGAGTCAGGAGACTACAGGAGGGATGAGGTAGCAGGAGTCAGGAGACTACAGGAGGGGTGTCACTTTTCTCTGGAATGGCTCGGAGGCAGAAGAAAGGCTTCAGGATGCCATGTGGTACCCTGTCTGGTGAGAGGGCTGGACACAGGGGTCCTGCCAGGAGGTGGATGCAGAGGCACAGAGGAACAATGGTGGAAGCCTGTAAGCAGCAATGGAAGAAGGCAAAGGGGTCCCTGCCAGAGCCTACTGTTCCTTCAGATGCCCAGCAAGCTCCCAGGAAATTAAACATATTCCCCAAGGGCAGGTTTAGGCTTTCCCAGTAAATAGCAACCGACCTCAGCTTTACAGAGCCTCTGTGTAATTTATAAGCAGGCACCCCTTCCTCTGAATCAAAGCAGCATCAGCAATGTAACATAGAAGTTCTAGCTAGGAGAGAAATCGCTGTGTGTGAGTGCCATGTCTGACTGTGTGTGTGTGTGTGTGTGTGTGTGAGAGAGAGAGAGAGTGAGAGAGAGAGAGAGAGAGAGAGAGAGAGAGAGAGAGAGAGAGAGAGAGATATGCAAGTATATGTGTACATGTATGGAATACAGGACAATCTGAAGTACTGTTCCTTAGGCATCTTCTTCCTCCCTTGGAGTGTCTCACTGGAACTAGGTCCTCCATATCAACTATGTTACCTTCCCAGCCCAACATCCCATTGTGCTTGTACATCCATTGTGTACACTGTTTAACACATGCAAAGCGCAGGTGTATAACCCACATGGGTACGAGCAATGTTTCATGTGAGGAAGAAAGGTGTTCCTATTGTCCAGGCTTTGCTTGTCTATACAGATCCTGGTAGCTTTGCTGCAGTGAAAACAAAATAGTTATTTTTGCTAGGAGGAAGTTGCTGTCTGGAACAGCAAAGGGTGTTGTACCTATGAACTGGAGTAGCTCCTTAGAAAACTAACATATTAAGGAACATGGTGGCATTATGGACTGGGGAGATGGCTCAGCTGGTGAAGTACCTGCAAAGTAAGCGCAAAGGTATGAATTCACATCCCCAGTACTCTTGTAAAATCCCAGGTGTAGTGATAACTGCCCATCGCCTCAGGTCTGGGGTGGCAGAGACAGGAGTTTGCTGACTAGCAAGCCTAGGCAGCCAATGAGCTCCAGGTCCAGCGAGAGACCTGTCTCAAACTATGAGACACCCAATGACAAATCTCTGACCCCCACACCTGCACACCCACAGCATACTCATCTGCACACCCACAGCATACATATCCTCACACCCACAGCACACACATCTGCACACCCACAGCACACACATCTGCACACCCACAGCACACACATCTGCACACCCACAGCATACACATCTGCACACTCACAGCATACTTATGTGTACACTCACAGCACACACATCTACATACCCACAGCATACACATCTGCACACCCACAGCATACTCATGTGCACACCCACAGCACACACATCTACAAACCCACAGCATACACATCTGCATACCCACAGCATACTCATATGCACACCCACAGCATACACATCTACACACCCACAGCATACTCATATGCGTACCCACAGCATGCTCATCTGCATACCCACAGCACACACATCTGCACACTCACAGCACACACTTCTACACATCCACAGCACACACATCTACATACAGCACACATATATGCATACCCACAGCACACACACCTGCACACCCACAGCATATACATATACACACTCACAGCACACACATCTGCACACCCACAGCACACACACTTGCACACCCACAGCATACTCATGTGCACACCCCCTGCACACCCACAGCATACTTATGTACACACCCACAGCACACACATCTGCACACCCACAGCATTCACACACAATCAACACACCTCCATCTGTCCTCACTGCTGTCTAACCATGAACTAGGACTTGTCTACACAGTGTTCTTAGACTGAGGGAACAGCAATATTATTCTAACCACTCCCTGCTTGTAGCTGCCCTTTGCTTGCTCAGCACCACATAGAGGCAGGCATACAGTGTCATTCCAGAAGATTCCACCTGGGTGAGGCCTCCATTAGAATTCCATAAACAATGGTAGACCCGCCCCCACATGGGGGGTGGAGCCCACAAAAGTGATGTCTGAATAGCAGGCATCACCATCCTGCATTATTTATAGGGACTTTCAGGAGATCCCAAGCATGGGGGCCTGGATGGGAAATGTGGTCAGGAGGTGGGGATGGTGCAGCTTTCTCTAATTGCAATTTCAAATCTGTTCCCAAATGTAAACTCTGATTTACAATTTGCCTCGCTTTCTCCCTTTCTGTTTCTCCACATTCTGAAAAGAGCACAGGATAAACAAACATGCTCAGAAGTGATCAGGCAGCCCTGAATCGCAGCCGGCCCCCATCACATGTAAAGAACCGAGCCGAGATGAAAGGGCCCATCTCCTGTTTCTCTTGGCTATTCACAAGCCTGCTCCAGACCTGGACTGCTAATAAAAAAATAAACAATAGATTCGCAGCCTCGTGGTTTGGGGCAAGGCAAACACTATTGTGTTTTGGGTTTCAGTGACACATGATAGACTGGGAAGCCTGTTTTTAATTCCTTCCCATAACTTTTTAGAGAAGAAAGAAAACTGGATAAGCTTAAATGTTATTAATAAGGTGATCCCCAAAACTTCCTAAATTTATTCTCTTTACTGAGAAGGACCCTTTGAAGTTCTTAATAAAATTTTACTGTCTCTTTCTCTAGATTTATTTTCCTTGATTATGAAAAACAATCAAAATCCAGCTGAAATCACAACAGTGTGCATGTGTGTGCATGCACTCACATGTGTCTATGCATCTACATGCAAGTGTGTGGCTGTGCACTTGTGCACATACATGAGCATGCATGTACCCACATTCCTCCAGGAAATGTACCAATGTATCCTTTAAGTTAAATAAGTGAGGTGAGATACTGCGTATTTGCATGTGACTCCCAATTTATCTGCTGAAAATCTTACTCTCAATATGGTAGCATTAAGAGATGGGACCTCCAGACAATAATTATGGCTTGATGTGCCTTCAAGGTGGGGGGTAGATTTAGGGACCTTTTAAGAGACACTGAATTGCTTCTCTCCCTCTCTCATGCATCGAAGAAGAAGAAGAAGAAGAAGAAGAAGAAGAAGAAGAAGAAGAAGAAGAAGAAGAAGAAGAAGAAGAAGAGGAGGAGGAGGAGGAGGAGGAGGAGGAGGAGGAGGAGGAGGAGGAGGAAGAAAAAGAATCTTAAGAGGGGTGGAGAGAGAAGCCTGGGAGCTTCATGACAAGAAAAGGCAGAACAAGATTCTACCAGCTTTGGTCAGGGAACCTGCAATCCTCAGAACTACGGGAAATCAATGTCTGCTGTTGAAGCCTCCTAGTCTATATGGTGTTCTGCCATGGCAGCCTAAGCTAAGACAGATGTGTTAAGAATTCAGAGTTAATAATCTGCCCTATGCAAAGCAAAGGGCGGATTCTGACGGTCTGTCATCAATGTAAGGCAGTGATTCAAGCAAGCTGACAAGACTGGCAAGAGCCCCTCAGAAAGTAACCGTCCCACACTTTACAGAAAAGTGGCTCACTCAGGGTATTGCAGGTTCAGAGACCAATCCTGCAGTCAGTGATCCTTGGGACTGTTATGTATTGTCTTTTATATATGTGTATGTGTGTGCACACATGTTCATATATGTAGGTACATGTGTATGAGTACAGTGGGGGTGGCAGGGGTCCACCTCATTGTCTTAGTCAGGTTCTAGTCACCATGTCTCTTAAGGGTAGGTCTCTCACTGGCCCAGAACTCACCTGGACTGGGTTGGCAGGCCAGCAAGCCACAGAGATCCACCAGTCTCTGCTACCTCAGCACTGCAACCCCCTCCACCATACCTGAGTTTTACATGGGTTCTTAAGTTTGTTGAGGGAAGAAAGTTGCCAGATTAAGCCATATCCCCAGCCCTGTTTCGAAATGAAGTGGAATACTTCTTGCTGGTTTTCATGGGCCAAGAAGTACCATGTGGCATCCACTATTTACACCCTCGGGTTGGTTTCAAGAAACAAGAGAGAAAGCACTGGTTGAGAAAAGCATCTTCCACAGCAGCACCAAAGGGACCTAGCATCATCCACAGCAGCACTGGGGACCTAGCATCTTCCACAGCACCAAGGGGACCTAGCATCTTCCACAGCAGCACCAAGGGGACCTAGCATCATCCACAGCAGCACCAAGGGGACCTAGCATCTTTCACAGCAGCACCAGAGACCTAGCATTGTCCACAGCAGCACCAAGGGGACTTAGCATCTTTCACAGCAGCACCAAGGGGACCTAGCATCATCCACAGCAGCACCAAGGGGACCTAGCATCTTTCACAGTAGCACCAGGGACCTAGCATTGTCCACAGCAGCACCATCTGCAATGCTCCCCACCTTGGCACAAACTCCAGGCAGCAAGCTGGCTGGTGAACAGGCTTAATGCAAATTGTGGTTCTGGCCTCCATTGGCTGCAGTAGAAGTAGCAATTCACAAAGGATGCTCAAACCTGAGGTGTCTGAAATCCACCATAGATAGAGAGCAGACCTGGAGCTTCCACAGCCAAGTCTATCTACATTATCAAAGCTCCCAGGAATTCTCGATCTTCCAACCAAAATGAAAATGGCAGCTGCACGAAGGACTTTGAAACCCAACCCTGCCTTTTGTAAATATTCAATAAATACAGGTAGAAATGATGAATCCACAGGAGGAGACGACAAACATGGTATTTAGGTTTTGCTTAATTATATTCATTTCTTTACTCCCCCCCCCTCTTTTGTTAATGAGCACTGGAAGGATAGGATGAAAAAAAATAAAAAAGGAAGAACAGCAGGGTTTCTGGTTGCTTCTCAGCATGCCACAGAAAAGAAAGTGTGGAAATCATCCCTATACTCCTTGGCCACAGCAGCCCTGGCTGAGCTCCGACCCTGAGCTAATCAGGATAGTTCATTCCACACCCCAGGAAAAGATCATCTGATTACTGCGCTCAGTATTCAAAGGCCAGCCTGGAGGAAGTGGTCACGGAGCAGGTGCCAGGTGTGGCTGAAAAGTTCCATGCAGTGCCCTCAGAGGGTGCTGTTCTCATGTGGACACGCACTTCTGTTGTCCTGGTCCAGTGTCACTGGATCCCTAACACCTGCTTTCCTGGGTCCTTCTGCCAGTCCCATTCCCGCCTCTCCATGCATGTTTGTGTGAAGACATTTGCATCCCTCTGCCTGCCCAGCCTACAGCTACTCAAGGTCAGTTCCTTGCTGACTTTCAGTCCTGCCTGCACCAATGTCTCAGGCTCTGCAGCATCCGTTCTGAGATCAGTGAAATTGATCCAAGTGTTTCCTCCAAGTGAGGATGCCATATTCTCTCAAAGCCAGACCAGAGACACTGACTGTCATGCCAGGCCCGTGGGATCTGTCTGGGCTGTGTATTCAAACTCTCAGGATGTCCCTTCTGGGTGGTCACAGATGATGTTCCCACTGTCCAAGGCAATATCCCCCTCTCCTGACCTGCTTTCTAACCCAGCTCCTACCTAGCCTTCAGCTCACATACCCTTCCAAATACAAACTCTTTTCTGATCCCCTTCTTAAGGGGAACACATTTCCATGGTAACCCATAGTTTTCACCATGCTCTTGTTTAGCAGATACACTTGTCTAAAGCCCCTTAACTAAGTGAAAGTTCTATGAGAGCAATGACCAGACTGTGTGGTTCATATTAACTGCTGTCTCTAGTTGCATGTCTGTCGCATAACAAGCATCATTGCACAGGCTGCCGGTCTTCCCTGAGTAAATTCACCAAACCAAAGCAACACAACATGCAAACCACCATTTACAAAGTTTCTACAGCATGTGCAAATCCGTGGGGACAGTTACACATTTATCTCATTTAACCTGTGTGCTTTCTGAGACTTCTGCCATATCCTACTGTCTGTCCTCCTAGCTGGGCATAGAGAAATCATTCCAGTCCAACAAGCTGCCCAAGCCAACCCAGGACTCCACACCCACCATAAAGACTATGTCCATTCTTTTGCTTTAAGGGTGGGGCCAAAATAGTCTAATCCCAAACAGATGTCCCCTCCAGCTCCTCTCTACTGAGATCTTTTGTGGGGGTAGCGGCTATGATTGTCATTCACTCAAAATATCTTACTTTATCCAAATTCTACTACTAAGCTAATCCAATGTCTGGGAAGGCCATAGACAAAGGGAAAGAATCTGAATTACTTTAACTCATTACCTGACTTATCCTTCCACTCATTCACAGTTCTTAGGACACAGTGAATGCCTCATGCTGTTAGTGGCACAAGCTACTCCTTCCTTGCAGATCAGAGGACTTTTTTTTTTTTTAAGTGCAGACTCTCTGATGGGCAGGCATCAGCAGTAGAGTGTTGATTCACAAGCAAACCTCACAGAATTGCAGGTGACTAATAGGTTGAGGGCAGGAGGACCTATGCGTGGATCTCCCGAGGCACCCATGAAAAGGAAAAGGCCAGGTGGGGAGGCAGCATGGCTATAATCCCAACGTTGGCAAACTGGAGACAAGAGGACCCCTGGGACTCAGTGGCTGGCCAGCCTAGCCCATCAGTGAGCTCCAGGTTCAACAGGAAACCCTGAGACTGTCTCAAAAAAGAGAAAGAAGAATATACTTGATATTGTCCACTGGTCCTTACACACACACACACACACACACAAATTTGTAAAAACCTTAAAACCAAAAATGTTCTCCCTCAACCACAAAGCTAATGTACAATACACAACACCATCAAAGCTAACATTCTGTGTTGTTAGTATAAAATATTCAAAATTCACACTACAGTATCACATGTAAGTAGATCATCAACTTTGATCTGCCAACTGCAAGTTAAGTAACAGGAAACAAATCTAGACTTTGAAAAACAAAAATTTTGACTGGAAGATCTTAATTTTGTCAAGTCAATACAGTTGAGGAAAACGCAAAATATTAATACCCAGTGAAAACATGAAGCAAATGTATTGTACCTACAAATGACTTAGCACATATCCTGACAGAAAAAAAATCTCTGCTTACAGACAGTAAACACATAAATCACCCCAGATTAAAGACGCACTGTGGAAAGTAAGCAAGCGACTGTGACTGTAATGAATTCTGAGCACTTATATATTGACAAAAATCACTGAGCAACATAAAGAACATTAATTTGTGTTAAAAGGAAGTACTTTGTGGAGCAAAGCTCGAAGCGCCTTCAGGGAGCCATCAGCGCAGCAAATTGAGCAGGCTCTCCATGCCTCGCTCTGTGATGCTGTGGGACACGGCCGGGCCACTGCCATCTGTGACTGTGACACAAGTTAATGATTGCATTGTTATAGATTAGCCTATCGTTAGAAAACAAGAAGTCTCCACAGACAAGACAGAATTAGACATGTTCTGGGGAGAGCGACGGATTCCATGGGAAACCTTGTCATCTGCCAAGAGGTGGAGAGTGGCTGGGAAAAACTGAACCATCTATTATGTGATACCTAGAAGTCAGGAGGCTGCCCCCTGAGGAGCCAAGCAGCCAGGGATGGTGGTGGGAAACAGAGGTCTCTCATGCCATTCTGTCAATGAGGGGACTGCTGCTCCTGACAGGACTGTAAGGAAGAGAGGGTCAAAAAAGAATGGTACCAAGGAGAGAGTGGGGTGGGCATGGGAGGGAAATGGAGTGAGACAGAGACTCCTGGAAGCATGGGTGAGCTTGTGCTACCTCTCAGGTAGCATCAGGTAGACACAGCAATCCTAACCACTCGTCACCAGGAATAGCCTCTAGCAAGTCTAAGGTCAAAGTCTTCTTCCAAAGCTAACTGATTTTACTGGATGGTGATGGAGAGAAGCTTTCCCTTCAGTGAATGCAAAGCAAAAACCAATTCAGAACTGAGGGTACCACTCAGTTCATGACGGCAGAGGATGAACTGCTGGTGCCACCTCCCTAATCTGACCAGAAAGGATGCCAGATAAGGAACCATGGACACATGGTGGTGGCCTAGCCCCCAGACATAGCAAACCATGCAATGCAACTATGAAAACTTCTACCCAGCACATACACTCATCTGCATGGGCAAAAGGTAACTTACAGCCTCATCAGGGCTGAGTGGTCCAGAGGCAATTTATGAGTCATGAAGTCATTGAACCCCCTTTAACACTGTTCTCTAGGAAAATACCTTCTTGGCCCACACACAGTTATGTTTCCCAGAGGTGGCTTCACCTGATGAGCCAGTACTGGCCATGTGTGACTGGGTTCCTGTTCCTGTCAGCTGCCTAGTAGTCAACCATTAAAAACATGCAGCATGGAGAATGGACGAGGCTCTGAGCACTTCTCCGCCAGCCTCACACTGCTTCTAATTTTAACACCTTGTCTCCTCCCGCTCCACGTTCTTGTACTTCTCACCTGCTTGTTTTTATATCCCAACTTACCCACTAAATCTAAATGCATTTTAAAACCGAGCAAGTTATAAATTTTAAGTGAGTATATGTCTAAAATATAGACTCATTAATTTTTCAGATAAGAATATTAAGGTCCAGAGAACCACCAATGGTAATATGGTACTAGAAAAAAAACCATATGCCACAGTAAATATCCAGTAATATCATAAACTCAAAATAAATGTTTATTTGTACAGTGGAAAAAGACACTAAATCAACTGTATTATAATTCCTTTGGGGCAATATTTTCTATTTATTAACAACATAAAATAGAAATATACACAAATGCAGAAGCAAACCTTGCTGGAATTTGTAGGGTGTTAGACGGGATCTGGTGACCAACATTATCCATTAAAGATAGTATCAACGATGACACCAGTGAGGGAAAAGTCCTGCTAGTTACTTAGCCAAGGGCCATCCTTTGTGTCACTAAATGTAGATCATAAATTACAATGGTACTATTCACCAGAGCTCAGCTGTCTACCATTATAGCAGAAATGATTATGATATAAGACTAAGAAAGATGCCAGATGAGGGGAGAGGCTTAAATGGTAACCTATAGGGACTGATCAGAAGAATCCCACAGCCCCAGGAAGAGTGTGTACGTGCTGTAGCACAAAGAAGAGTCATGACCATCGCTGTGCAGTGGCTGATGGGAGTGCTGAGAAGGACAATGCTATTTCCCTCTGGAAGGCTGCTAGGAAGTGAGCCAGGGTGTACCAGAGTTGTCTAGGGTGGCTGTTGTGGCATTAGTGCAAATGGCAAATCTCTTAAGGAACTCCATGGTGATAGACCCACCAGGAGCTGACACACCTAGCAAACGGGCAGTCATGCAAACTCATCCCCTTGGATGGGACCCAAACATGAAGAGAAGGAGATCCACAGAAGTCGGCCATCACCACATGTGGAAAGATAGAAAGGAAGAACACGAGCCCGCACTGATGGCAAAGGGCTGGAGCCAACTTTGCCCTCATCTGAGGCATTCACTCTCATGGCAAATGCATTTTAGTTGCTGCCGTTTTTGTTTGTTTAGTACCACCAGAACAAGAACTTTGTCTGCTCGGCCGAAATGCCAAGACCTATGAAGATGGCATTTAAATTGAGATGTTTCAGACATGCATGCACTTTTAACTCCATAAACAACATCATAGTATTGTTCTCAACCTGCTACTCTGCCCGAAGTTTCGCCTTGTAGACTCCCATCATGCTTCACCCAACTAGAATGTCACAGGATCTCCATGCCCCTAGAGGTTATCTTGCTAGTGTCAGTTACTTCATGTGTCACTAATTTGATTATGGTAATGTCCTTGGGATGAGAGTCGGATCAGTGCTTGTGCTATTTGACAGTCTAGACTGGTTTCCAGTACACCCAGAGTCCACTTCCCATAACCACTGCAGGAGAATTTCAGCATTTACAGACCAGAGCATGGGCCTGTTTTCAGCTTTCTGTTACTAGTGTAAGAATGGCTGTATGGCTGCTGCAGCTCCTTCTCCGGCTGGAGAGTTGATGGTTTGTCCTCTGCTGCGTGGCCTGTGTGTTTACACTTGTGAATGACACGCTCCGACCTTTCTCATTTCCCCTTAACTATTACAATCTCCTTCATGGTTTTCTGTTGCCTCGTGGTATTTTATATTTTTTCAAGATTTATTTTATGTATGTAAGTGTTTCATTTGCATGTTTGTGTGCACCACAGCCATGCCTGGTGCCTTTGGAGGTCAGAAGACAGTGCTGGATCCACTGAAACTTATGGATGGTTGTAAACCACCATGGTGCTAGGAACTGAACCTGGGTCCTCTGAAAGAACAACAAATGCCCTTCAGCTCTGAGCCCTCACTTAAGCCCGTTTCATGGAGTTTTGAACACAGATTGGTCAGTCATCACCTCCGATTTGGTCACCTGCTTATCTGTTACAGAAGTATTCTATGTGTAGACATCTGCAATTCTGATATCAAATCAGTTAGTTTCCTTATGATTTTCACAAGCTTATTGAGTTCTTTAAAAATAGAGTTAAGAGTCTGAAACAGCCCTGGGAACTCCCACAAACAAATGGCTATATTGCTGCAGCAGCTCCACAAACAAAGAGCCTATATATGAGCTGTTCTGAAGACCCTGGCCCATATGGAGCAAAGGACTACCTTTTTAGGCCTCAGCAGGAGAGGATGTGCCTAATCCTGTAGAGACTTGATGCCCCTGAAAAGGGGGATATCTGGGGTGGAGCACTCTCTCAGAGGCAAAGGGGAGGAAGAATGGGGTGAAGAACTCAGGAGGGGGGACTGGGAGGGGTGCATTTGCAATATAAATAAATAAAATAATTAATTAAAAATAAAATGAAATATCAAGAAAGATCCTGAGACTGAACTTTAAAGATTGATTTAGATGGAAATCATGCCTTTATAATACTATTCCCAGGAGAATAACTTATTAAATCCTAGTCTTCAATCAGAATTTTAGTTTTTTAAGACTCATGTATTGTGAGTTCCTTTGTGATTGTGTTACCTCACTCAGGATGATGCTCTCCAGGTCCATCCATTTGGCTAGGAATTTCATAAATTCATTCTTTTTAATAGCTGAGTAGTACTCCATTGTGTAGATGTACCACATTTTCTGTATCCATTCCTCTGTTGAGGGGCATCTGGGTTCTTTCCAGTTTCTGGCTATTATAAATAAGGCTGCTATGAACATAGTGGAGCATGTGTCCTTCTTACCAGTTGGGGCTTCTTCTGGATATATGCCCAGGAGAGGTATTGCTGGATCCTCCGGTAGTACTATGTCCAATTTTCTGAGGAACCGCCAGACTGATTTCCAGAGTGGTTGTACAAGCCTGCAATCCCACCAACAATGGAGGAGTGTTCCTCTTTCTCCACATCCTCGCCAGCATCTGCTGTCACCTGAATTTTTGATCTTAGCCATTCTCACTGGTGTGAGGTGGAATATCAGGGTTGTTTTGATTTGCATTTCCCTGATGATTAAGGATGTTGAACATTTTTTCAGGTGCTTCTCTGCCATTCGGTATTCCTCAGGTGAGAATTCTTTGTTCAGTTCTGAGCCCCATTTTTTAAGGGGGTTATTTGATTTTCTGAGGTCCACCTTCTTGAGTTCTTTATATATGTTGGATATTAGTCCCCTATCTGATTTAGGATAGGTAAAGATCCTTTCCCAGTCTGTTGGTGGTCTTTTTGTCTTATAGACAGTGTCTTTTGCCTTGCAGAAACTTTGGAGTTTCATTAGGTCCCATTTGTCAATTCTCGATCTTACAGCACAAGCCATTGCTGTTCTGTTCAGGAATTTTTCCTCTGTGCCCATATCTTCAAGGCTTTTCCCCACTTTCTCCTCTATAAGTTTCAGTGTCTCTGGTTTTATGTGAAGTTCCTTGATCCACTTAGATTTGACCTTAGTACAAGGAGATAAGTATGGATCGATTCGCATTCTTCTACATGATAACAACCAGTTGTGCCAGCACCAATTGTTGAAAATGCTGTCTTTCTTCCACTGGATGGTTTTGGCTCCCTTGTCGAAGATCAAGTGACCATAGGTGTGTGGGTTCATTTCTGGGTCTTCAATTCTATTCCATTGGTCCACTTGTCTGTCTCTATACCAGTACCATGCAGTTTTTATCACAATTGCTCTGTAGTAAAGCTTTAGGTCAGGCATGGTGATTCCACCAGAGGTTCTTTTATCCTTGAGAAGAGTTTTTGCTATCCTCGGTTTTTTGTTATTCCAGATGAATTTGCAAATTGCTCCTTCTAATTCGTTGAAGAATTGAGTTGGAATTTTAATGGGGATTGCATTGAATCTGTAGATTGCTTTTGGCAAGATAGCCATTTTTACAATGTTGGTCCTGCCAATCCATGAGCATGGGAGATCTTTCCATCTTCTGAGATCTTCTTTAATTTCTTTCTTCAGGGACTTGAAGTTTTTATCATACAGATCTTTCACTTCCTTCGTTAGAGTCACGCCGAGATATTTTATATTATTTGTGGCTATTGAGAAGGGTGTTGTTTCCCTAATTTCTTTCTCAGCCTGTTTATTCTTTGTGTAGAGAAAGGCCATTGACTTGTTTGAGTTAATTTTATATCCAGCTACTTCACCGAAGCTGTTTATCAGGTTTAGGAGTTCTCTGTTGGAATTTTTAGGGTCACTTATATATACTATCATATCATCTGCAAAAAGTGATATTTTGACTTCCTCTTTTCCAATTTGTATCCCCTTGATCTCCTTTTGTTGTCGAATTGCTCTGGCTAATACTTCAAGTACTATGTTGAAAAGGTAGGGAGAAAGTGGGCAGCCTTGTCTAGTCCCTGATTTTAGTGGGATTGCTTCCAGCTTCTCTCCATTTACTTTGATGTTGGCTACTGGTTTGCTGTAGATTGCTTTTATCATGTTTAGGTATTGGCCTTGAATTCCTGATCTTTCCAGAACTTTTATCATGAATGGGTGTTGGATCTTGTCAAATGCTTTTTCTGCATCTAACGAGATGATCATGTGGTTTTTGTCTTTGAGTTTGTTTATATAATGGATTACATTGATGGATTTTCGTATATTAAACCATCCCTGCATCCCTGGAATAAAACCTACTTGGTCAGGATGGATGATTGCTTTAATGTGTTCTTGGATTCGGTTAGCGAGAATTTTATTAAGGATTTTTGCATCGATGTTCATAAGAGAAATTGGTCTGAAGTTCTCTATCTTTGTTGGATCTTTCTGTGGTTTAGGTATCAGAGTAATAGTGGCTTCATAAAATGAGTTGGGTAGAATACCTTCTACTTCTATCTTGTGAAAAAGTTTGTGCAGAACTGGAGTTAGATCTTCTTTGAAGGTCTGATAGAACTCTGCACTAAACCCGTCTGGTCCTGGGCTTTTTTTGGCTGGGAGACTATTAATAACTGCTTCTATTTCTTTAGGGGATATGGGACTGTTTAGAAGGTCAACTTGATCCTGATTCAACTTTGGTACCTGGTATCTGTCCAGAAATTTGTCCATTTCGTCCAGGTTTTCCAGTTTTGTTGAGTATAGCCTTTTGTAGAAGGATCTGATGGTGTTTTGGATTTCTTCAGGATCTGTTGTTATGTCTCCCTTTTCATTTCTGATTTTGTTAATTAGGATTTTGTCCCTGTGCCCTTTAGTGAGTCTAGCTAAGGGTTTATCTATCTTGTTGATTTTCTCAAAGAACCAACTCCTCGTTTGGTTAATTCTTTGAATAGTTCTTCTTGTTTCCACTTGGTTGATTTCACCCCTGAGTTTGATTATTTCCTGCCGTCTACTCCTCTTGGGTGAATTTGCTTCCTTTTTTTCTAGAGCTTTTAGATGTGTTGTCAAGCTGCTAGTATGTGCTCTCTCCCGTTTTTTCTTGAAGGCACTCATAGCTATGAGTTTCCCTCTTAGAAATGCTTTCATTGTGTCCCAAAGGTTTGGGTACGTTGTGGCTTCATTTTCATTAAACTCTAAAAAGTCTTTAATTTCTTTCTTTATTCCTTCCTTGACCAAGGTATCATTGAGAAGAGTGTTGTTCAGTTTCCATGTGAATGTTGGCTTTCTGTTATTTATTTTGTTATTGAAGATCAGCCTTAGTGCATGGTGATCTGATAGGATACATGGGACAATTTCAATATTTTTGAATCTGTTGAGGCCTGATTTGTGACCTATTATGTGGTCAATTTTGGAGAAGGTACCATGAGGTGCTGAGAAGAAGGTATATCCTTTTGTTTTAGGGTAAAATGTTCTGTAGATATCTGTCAGATCCATTTGTTTCATCACTTCTGTTAGTTTCAGTGTGTCCCTGTTTAGTTTCTGTTTCCATGATCTGTCCATTGGTGAAAGTGGTGTGTTGAAGTCTCCCACTATTATTGTGTGAGGCGCAATGTGTGCTTTGAGCTTTACTAAAGTTTCTTTAGTGAATGTGGCTGCTCTTGTATTTGGAGCATAGATATTCAGAATTGAGAGTTCCTCTTGGAGGATTTTACCTTTGATGAGAATGAAGTGTCCCTCCTTGTCTTTTTTGATGACTTTGGGTTGGAAGTCAATCTTATCAGATATTAGGATGGCTACTCCTGCTTGTTTCTTCATACCATTTGCTTGGAAAATTGTTTTCCAGCCTTTCATTCTGAGGTATGTGGAACATGGGTCACATGAGTAGATGTTACAGAAAATATGTAGTAGATACTTTAGATGAATCCCTCAGACTCCATTCATCCCTACTTCCATCTGACTATTTCTAAATAGGAAGAAGAACACTTCCCAGGTTCCTTTGTAGCTAAGCATCCAGGTACATGTAAGGATCTATCAATTGAATATACTTTCCAGGGAGCTAGAAGATGGAGATAGAGTGGAAGCCATTTCCCTACTCTGATGGATGGTGGAAAGCAAGCCTAGAGATATACTTGTGTTCATGTGGCTGAAACTCAGACTCCAGCAGTTATTCTACTTGTGTGTGGAGGAGAGGGACATCTGGTAATGAATATAACAGCAGTAGCAATGCCCTGTGCTCTAGACTTTAGCAACTATAGGGTGTGATCTTAATACTCATCTTCCAGCCCAAACCTGCTTCTCTCATCTTCCCATCTTTAGATATCTGAGACACAATGCTATATCCTTACACTGTAAAATCTAAATTCACTGTCCACCAGAGTAACTGGTACCATTATACTAACTGGACACTGATATTAGAAGTAATGGGCATCTAAAGTTTCTTCATTAGTCTGATTTTTTATAACATCTTGGCATGTGACATCTAAGGAAGTTCTCTACTCTAATTTGTCAGGTATGCAGTTCCCCTGAATACCAAACAGGGGCTGAATTTTGCTTTTGCAGGACCGCTTGAGATAGCCAGGTTTCTGTCACTTTTAATGCACAGCACTTCAGTAGCAGACTTTCTGATCAAGGTTTCAGTAGCCTTATTGAGCAAGCAGGACACTTTCCTATTTTCTATATGGAATAGCTGGCAACCGATAATAACTGATTCTTTCTTAAGCGTTTAGTAGACTTGCCTATACAGGTTGCCCCTGGGGTCTCTGATTAGGGCAATCTTTTGGTTCTATCTCCATTTCTATTCAATGTGTAGATCTATTCATGTTATTTCTTCTTATGAGGGTTCCAGCATTGTCTCTTTTTAGTGAATACTCATTTCATGTCACTTCCACCCACATTGATCAACATCCTTACATCATTTGGACCACTCTTGGTCTAAAACAGTGGTTCTCAACCTGTGGGATGCGAGCCCTTAAATAAGGGTTAAATAAGTGTCAACTAAGACCTAAATAAGTGTCAACTAAGACCACTGGAAACACAGATATTTACATTACTATACATAAACAGTATCTTATACTGTTTATGTATAGTAAACTATATCTGTACTGTTTATGTACAGTAAAAATGTTACCATAGCAACAAAAATAATTTTATGGTTGGGCCACCACAACATGAGGAACTTAAAAAGGGGCTGCAGTGTTAGGGAGACTGAGAACCATTGGTCTAGAACAATTTCCTCTGCACCTCACCATATTTATTTTAGCCCATCTTCTTTTTCTAGTCAACTCTATTTAGCTTTCAAAGAGCAAGGCCTGTCTTACATTGACCATACTGTTCAATGTTAATGTTCTCCTGCCACTATTGCTTCTGTACTAACCTTTATTATTTATTTCCTACCTTTTTTAATTTTGTGTGAGGGGCATCCCTTGTTACTCTTATGAGCATTTTGTTTCGTATTTTAAATGTGTCATTACTGCACATGTGCACAGAACATACCCCCCCTTTAAGCACTGATTGAATCAGACCCTTAGTTCTGATGTATATTTTCATTTGACTTCACTCTGAAAATACTGCAATTTCATCTCTCTCTCTCTCTCTCTCTCTCTCTCTCTGTCTGTCTCTCCCTCCCTCCCTCCCTCCCTTCCTCCCACCCAAGGGGTTATTGAGTGCTAATGTACAGCGATGAGAATCATGGGACTGTCACTTGGTTAGTAATTTTCGTGTTGTACTGTATCGAAAAAATCCTCCAGTAGATATCATTTTCATCTCTGGGAAATTATTGAGCCTCCCTCTCTGACATGAATAGGATTTTGATTCTCATCCCGTATGAGCCCCACACATAAATATTTTGTTTTTTAAGTATGTGGTTTGTGAAGACTTAGAGAAGCTGGAGCTCATCAGCCATGCTCCCCCCTCTGCCACCCCATATCCCCCCCCCCATCTCTCAGACCTGAGCTGCAGGATCTATGGCTTTAGAGCAAAGGGTTAGAAAATCCTCAGAGAAAGGTGACCGCATGCATGAAGTTCTATAATGGTTGCTGCTGTATTTTCAGGCTATATTATAGATACTTCCTATCTTTCTAGTTTCTTTTGTTTTGAGACAAGGTTTTTCAATGTAACCTGGACCACAGTGGAATCTATTACTCTCCTGCCTTAGCCTTCAGAGTCCTGGGATTACAGGTATGTACTGACTCATACCCATGTATCACGGGTACTCCATGTGACCTTACTGGTCACATGTTCTTGCCTTGGTGTTCCTTTATGAATATCTAATACTTTGTTTTGTTCATTATTATGTATTGAAGTCTCTACTGCATGTTGGTTCATTTATGTTGTATTTGCTTGTTTGTTTATTTAGGTATCTATTCATCTTCGAGGCAAGGTTCTGATATGTTGCCACAGCTCTCCTGGAACACACTGTAGATTAGACTAGCCTCAAACTCAACGAGCCCCACCTGCTTCTGCCGCCTGGGCACTGGGAGTTGAGCATATGCATCACCCAAGGGCCATCCACTCCCTTTAGTTTCAACCTTTCATTTTCCACAATTTTTAGTGACTTACCTTACATACTCTTTTTCATACTGTCTGAGATTAACTCCTTTCACTGCAACATTAGGAGTTTACATCTTCTTTTTCTGTGTGTTCCACTCATTTTCTTTCTGTTTTCTCCCTTGTTTCCACTTTGAATGCATGCATCAGGCTTCTTCTGTGGGTTTAGAAGATACACTTCTTTCCAGTTTACTTGGAATTGCCAGGCCTGCCCAGCAGGGCCACCCTTATGTATGTTCATTTTCCCTTCTTTCAAGTCCCAGCGACTTCCCTTCCAAGGAACAGTCTAGTGTTTTGGTTCTGGGGTCTCTTGCGTGTGTTCTCTCTTTCCTTCGGTCATAGACATCATTTGCAGCGGTGCCTCCTCTCCTGTAGTTCATTGCTCATTCCTGTCATACTGGAGTGCTTTCTCCCAATATGTTTCCACACGATCATTGTCCTTGACATCATGTTTTATATCTCTGAGGTTAACCTTAAACTCCTCACACTCTGCCTCTACCACCCAGTCACTGGGTTACAGGAGTGTATCCGCACAGCTTGTTGATCTGGTCCTGGGGATGGAACCCAAGTCTTCATGCACACTAGGCAAGCATTCTATCAACTGAGCCACACCCCATCCCTCTACATAGTCTTCAGGAGGAGAACTTTATAAGGTCTGTGCAGCTAGGGAACCTGGATGCCAACGCACCCCAGCTTGAATGACAGCTCACCTGCAAACAGGTGAGAACTCTCATGCTCATTTACATCTTAGCACCTGCTCTCAGAAAGCTTTCTCCTAGACGCTCAGTGCCCTTGGCTGCCCTCCTCAGGCTGCAAGTGTCCTCTTCTCTGCTCACAGAAGCTCCAGCTACCTGTTCTGGCCCAGGGTCTCCAGAGGCTTCCCTTAGTTCCTGGCTCCCACATCTGGTGTCTAGCTTTTTCACACTTGCCCCAAAGCTAATGTGAGTTCGCTAGTCACCTTCTTGGCTAGGATTGAACTTTGGCACCTGCTTTTAGATTTAGGGATGATATGTCTGAGCATTTCCCATGATGAGCAGAAACGAGGGTGCTTTTTTAAAGGTAGGGGGTCAAAGTGGGTTAGCAGGTTATTTCTGGCAACTACAAAGTACATTCTGAATGGTGGGAGATGGAGTGTGATCCCACTTGGAGTAACTTTTAACAAAAGTGTTGCACAGATTCCCAAACAGCTCAGCTCATCTTACAGGTGAGTGCTGGTTCTCAGAGGCAGGCACCCAATGGACATATGTTCTGTCCTAGCTGAAGCACAGTCACAAACCTCCAGGCTGGCGCAGCACAGATCTGAGATGTTCACTGTGGATAAACTCACAACTGAGTGTGTTAATCTAGTCTACTTTATTTTAATGAGAAAGTGAAGGAAGTGTGAATTTAAAAAGAAAACATTGAAAGGAATATAAAATATTCATAACTTACAACCCTCTAAATAATCCATGACCAGAGAGACTTACTCAGCTTGCTTGTTGGAGACACTATGTAGTGGAGGGGAAACACAGACCTTTTGTAGTGTGGCATCTGATAGTACCTCCTGAAGCTTAGGGAAGCAAATGTGAGAGCCAAGTAGAACCCACACAGGAACAAAGTAAGACAAGTCACTGGATCCAAATGTGGGGACCCAGGCTCGTTTCAGAAATGAATGACTGAGTACTTTTTAATGCATGATAGCGATTACCACTTAGAAAACTAAATACCAAACACCCTGGTTAGCATTAATCGCCATAAAATTTGTCCTGCAACATTCCCACCATTGGCCATGCTTACTATGGTAACAGGCTAACACATCTGCACCATGGAGGAGTGAGAGACTCTGGGATAGAAAGAATCCTATCTCCACAAGTCTCCTTCCTGAGCTACATGGCAGACAGACATTCAGGGGAGTAGAATTTCTAACACAGAGTTGGTGGACAATCCTAAAGCCTAGAATTAGACATAAAGATGAGGGTGAGGGCAGGGGGAGTCAAGAGAGTGTGGTGCACAGAAAAGAGATGACACTAGTAGAAAGCAGTGGGGATGGAGATAAATAAAGATCCCTGAATGTTTATTTTGCATGCTAGGAACCCTCTCGCTGTACTTACAGATACAACAATGGCTAGGGGTGGGGGAGCCATGTTCCATATGTAAATAAAACATGTTAGGTGAGTGCGAAGAAAAGAAGCAAACTAGGAAAGAGGCTGCTCTGGAGCAGGGGCTAGCGAATGGAAGCTCAGCAAGAATGAATGGGACTTGGGATGAACATCCATGGGGGAACCCCGGGAACTGGCCACTATCTGAGGGAAGAAAACCCTATCCTAAAAGAAAGAAAGAAATGCCACCCCCTGAAGCACAGCCACTCAGGAAGGTGAGACCAGCTGTAAGGAGGTCACACGGGGTGGAGAAGAAGAGCAGTGTGTGGAGCATGCATGCTTCCAGGGACCGTGCCTGATGCAAGAACACCATTTTAAATCTGATCGATGCATACAACCAGCCAAGCTGTAGAAGCAGTGGGCAAACGTGACAGGATTCAGGACACTCCTCCAGACACAAATGAAAGTTTTTCCAAATAAACTGGATGTGAAGTATAACAAGAAAAAGTAGGCAAGGAAGACTCAGGAACTATGTTTCCCTGGCCCCCACCCCCAGCCTGGGAAAACAGCAAAGGCAGAGATGTTTTTAAAGAAAAAAAAAAAGAAAAAAAGCTAAGGTGAATTCAAGCATGTTGCTAGGTAGTAAGGCGCATGCTCAGAGGATGCTGGCCCTGATCCAGTCTCCATGAACGGAAAAGAGAAAAAGACAAAAGGGAGGAAAAAGAAAGGGAAGAAGAAGAAGGAGGAAGGAAGGTGAGAAGAGGGAGGGAGGGACAGAGAAGAGAGGTGTCGGGGGAGTGTACACTTGGATGGCAGCCACGTATAGACTGTGCTTCCACAGAAAGTAATTAGTTGGACACTTGTGTTTCTCAGAAGCAAAACAAGGCCCCCCAGGGATCTGCTAGCTGGAGGCCTTCCGCACATTCTGAAGAAGCATATTATGTTATGATGAATACCATTTAAAACAATTTTTGTGATAAAACAAACATTCCTAATATGAAGGCGAAGTCAGCCTCTGAATGAGTATCTGAAGATAAAACGGCAGACTTCAAAGCCAGGCAGTGGCAGGCTACTGTGCAAGTCCTCCCTAGTCTCCCGGGGCTGTCCATTTCTCTCTTCTGCCGATACCAGTCGTCCCCAGGTCTTCCAAGTTCTGAGAGCTCAGGACTTTTAAAGTTCTTTCTACATCAATCACCGAGAGACATTTATTGAGTGTAGAACGGTGTGCCCAGAGCTGGGGAGAGAGGGGTTAACAAAACATAACCCTGACCCTGTGAGATCTCTCACTGCTTGCTCATACTAAGTTCACTTGCTCTTGGTTTTGTTTGGGTGTTTCTTTCAAAAGAAGAAGAAGAAAAAAAGCAGCATCGGCTTCATTTGTAATGAGAAGTTCAAATGTTTATGATTGGAAACTCTTTAGGAATTCCAAGCAGATGTGCAGTGAGCTGAGCAGACACTGAAGAGCTCTAGCCAGGTAAAGCAAGTGCAGGACTCTAAAGGATGGAGTGGGAAGGAGTCGGGATAAATGAACACGTCTGGGCATGGATGGGGCTGAACTTCTAAGTGTCCTGGCACTAAATCAAAACTTAAAAGGAAGAGGAAAAAGCATGAAAATTCTTGGACCTTAAAGGTCTTTTTCCTGGAGATGGACATAAGCCCACTCCCTGAGGATCTTCAGAGACAACCATGATGGATAACAGTGGACAAAGCTCACAGCTAACTATTTTACAGAGACTGTGGCTTTGTTCACACAGAAGCTTCCTGTGGTGGTGAGCTATAAAGCCAGACAGCATTTCGGCAAGCTACTCAATTCTAAAATCCTTGTGAGGGTTGCTTGTCTACACCGGGGTTGTGTTTCAGGTGTACATATTGCTTTTACAATAATAAAAATATTTGTCATAGTTAGGCTTACCATCTGAGTTACAAACGACTCAGAGAAAAGTGCTTTCAACAGGAGCGCGCTCACTTTCGATTTTCCTTCTGCTACCATGCTTTAAGTTGTAAAGAATAAATTCCGTAAACAACTGGAAAATTTTAAAACATTCAGTTTATGTCTTTGAATGGCCATTGTCAAAAGGCTTCTGTCAAACTTACTGATGTGACCTTGAATAGGATAGGGAAAAATGAATGACTTTGGAGTGAAGTACATTTTTATTTAGAAAGATACATATTTATAGCATGCAAAAGTTACTGTTTATTTTAATGTTTCTTCTCAAGTATTGTTTCTCTGGAGTCCCTTTTGTTTGTTGGTTGCTTGAGACAATAACACTTTGTAGCCATGGCTGCCCTTGAACTCACAAAGTAGCCAAGAATGGTCTCAAACTCCCAGCAACCTCCTGTTTCTACCTTCTGAGTACTGGGATTGCAGGCAGGAGACATTAGGCCCAGTTTGAATAAATTTTGATAATTTCTAGTAGAGTGGATTATCATAACGAAGGGTCAAATTCTATTGAAATCAAAAGCTATCAAAAGGATCACTTTAAACATCATGATTACATTATGATGAATGTGGGAATGATTACAAACAGCCCAGAACAGTTGCTGGTCATGCATGGTACATAAATGCCCCAGTCCTTCCCCTGATGCATCCTTGCTCCATCCAATAACACTGTCTGGGCTCTCCATGCTTTGCCCACAGCCTAGAGTAGAGAGGATCCTCATGCTGGCTACTTTTATGACACTTGACACAAGATAACTAGAGTTATCTGAAAGAAGGAAAACTCAATTAAGAAAATGCCTCTAAAGCATTTTTTAAAAATTAGTCTTTGATAGAAGAGGGCCTGGCCCCTTGTGGATGGTGCCATCCCTCCGCTGGTAGTCCTGGGTTCTATAAGAAAGCAGGCCACGCAAACCATGTGAGCAAGCCAGTAAGCAGCACTCCTCCATGGCCCTGTATCAGCTCCTACCCTTCTTAAGTTCTTGCCCTCACTGCTTTTGATTACGAAATGTTATATGGTACAGTGAGTGAAATAAACTCTTTCCTCCCCAAGCTGCCTTTGATCATGGTGTTTCATCACAGCAAGAATACGATTTATTTATTTATTTATCTATCTATCTATCTATCTATCTATCTATTTATTTATTTATTTATTTATTTATTTAATGTATGTGAGTGCTCTATTTGCATGTACAGAAGAGGGCATCAAATCCCATTATAGATGGTTGTGGGCCACTCTGTGGTTGCTGGGAATTGAACTCAGGACCTTCAGAAGAGCAGCCAGTGCTCTTAACCACTGGGCCATCTCTTCAGCCCTCCCCATCCTTCTTACTGAGGCCCATTAAGACCCTGGAGATCACCAGAATACATAGCAAAAGTCAAAACTCGGGAAGAATAAAATATGAAGCAGAAATAAAGAGAGCATATCTCAATGCTGATTAGCAGAGATCATTAGTCCTTTTTTAAAAAATCCCTTTTATCCAACAGCCAACTTCAACATTCTCACACTGAACCCTCCATTTTGCCCAAGCAAGTCATGTGGCTACATAAGAAGACAAGGCATGTGAAATTCCCATTTCTATTAAATGCACAGTGTCTGCTGTGACAGTCATATTACCTATGTCAGAGCAGTCCTATCTAACAGGACATGTCTGGTTTATGAGGCTTTGGCGACTTCAAGTGTCAATACTTAATGGAATTCTTTTAACCATGTGATAGAAACAAAAATCTTTCTCCTTGAACATCAGAAAGAAAAAAAGAAAACAACTCAAAAGTTTAATACTAATCTCTGGCAATAAAGAAGTAGAAAAATGTATTCCTTATATATTTCTCTTTATTCATATATTTATGTAATTTCAATATAAGAAGGAAGGGAGGGAGGGAGGGAGGGAGAGAGAGAGAGAGAGAGAGAGAGAGAGAGAGATATGGAACTCAATCCAAGAGCTCAACCCTACTTAAATACTCAATACAGACATATAAAATCATCATTAAAAAGATGGCATAGAATTTACATATAATTAGTGTACATGCACCTTCTTACTTTAAAACATTATTTATTAAATGTGATACCAACACAATATAAATTTCATGAAAGTAGTTGTTAAACTATAAAGTTAGAGAAGAATCAGGAGACAAAAGAAGTCAGCTTATGCTCAAGACAGATGTCTTTTCCCTGTACATTTTCAACCCAGTGGGTGGAATGCAAGGATGCGTAATCTGACAATAGAGAGGACTGACTGTTCACATAGAAATGCACACTTTGACTCATATGCAGTATGACTATATATAATTGAGTAAAATCGCTAGCAATGCAATCCTAAGAACAGCATGGAGGTTCAAGTGTCTGTGTTCTACGGGCTCAGCCCGAAGCAATACCTTGTAAGCTTTCCTTTGTAATTGAAAATTTTATTCCAATAACTGTATTTTACATTGCTGTAAGGAATAAAATGAGACCTGGAGTATCCTTCATTCAGTTACCCCCAGCAGTATAATTCTGAATAACTATACTATGTTGGTAACCAGGATCTGACATAGGCACAATCCATTTTTTTACTCAGATTCCCCAGTGTGGCTTGTACTCCCTGTGTATTTAATTTTAACAAATTGATTTTATTACTTCTTATTCAGCAGATTTATGAGTGTGAAATTCTTCTGTATTATTCTTTCAATGGCTTCAGGGTCTGTAGTATTGTCTCATTACATTCTTGACATTTAGCAGAGTATGTCTTCTTTTTTTTTCACCTTTTCAATTTTGCTAGAGATTTGTCAACTGATTATATTTTCAAAAGAACCAGATTTTTGCTTCACTAATTTCTCTTTATTGTTTTCCTGTCTTTGAATGCACTGCCTTCTGCTTTTTATTCTTTCTCATTTGCTGTGGGCTTATTTTGCTCCTCTACCTCAACACTGCAGACTTATTATTTTAGGGAGGAGGGACAGTGCTGAGAATGGAATCCTGCCCAGGACTCTAGAGCTCAGAGTTACATTCTACAGTTCCTTTCTTCCCCAATTTCTTCAATAACCTTTTTTGAGACTTAGCCAGGGTGATCTTGAACTCAGGATCCTTCTTCTCCCACCTTAGGAGTGTTAGCATTGCAGGCATGTGCATAGCTTAAGCGATCTGGGAGTGGGACGTCTGGTTTCCGGCATAGAAGGAGAGACTACCAACTAAGCCATATCCCCAGCCCCCTCGTAATTTTTGAGTCCTGTGGACTGTTATGGAAACTATTCTTCATTTTTAACATGAGGACTTGGTGCTACAAAATGCATCCTCAAACCCGATTTGCTTGCATCCCCCTTCTTTTGATAGATATTCTTTTGTTCACACTGATTTCTATGCATTTTTGTTTTCCATAGGTCAATCTCTACGGCCCTTGCAGAACTTAAAAGCATGTAGTTTCATGACAAGATTCCCCTACTGTCTTTCTGTTATGGAGTCCTAGTCTCACTCAGTTGTGGTTCTAAGTCCATTATGGTCATAGATCCCTCTGCATAAATATAACTATCTTAAATGTCAATAGCCCGATGCCTGCTCCAACTTCCCTAGTGTTCGATGGGTTCTTGTGAAGGTGAACTATTCTGAGATAGGCAGAATGAGATAGAAGTATCAGTTAAGCTCTATTGGTTAGATAGTTCCTATTTGATCCAGGGCAGGAGTGAGACTCACTGGGATGCCTTGGATTCAGGCAATAAGAACAGTCCTAAAATAACACTGGCCTTCTTTTCCTGATGTCCCACTACAGTTTGGTTTCTTCCTGCTACCTTTGGAAACCCCGCTTCTTTCTTGTATTATTTTGTACTTGGCAGGGAAGAGAACAGAGAATGAGGTCTGCCTTCTCTAGCCTGGAGCTGCTGTGGTTGCTTCTTCTTTTTCTTTCTTGACAACATGCAAGATCTAACTCTCCTCCGTAGAAAATAGCTACTTCCTAGACTTCTGCGAATGTTGCACAACCTAGGTAAAGCCCCGTAGAATTTCACCCTTTCTCCAATGATGCTGTGCTCAGGAAGCCCTCTTATGTTACACAGTCTAAGACAATAATTAAATTTATGAAAAGACCAGAAATGAAACTTATCAAATACATACGCATCTCTATGAGAACACCTTTTATGAGATACTTTCAATATTTCCTACTTTATGTTTTCTTCATATATTTATACATGCTTTTGGTTTGATCATTTTAAAAAATGGAGGAACAGAGGGCCCAAGGTCACAAGCCCTAGCATCCACATAAATGTGATGTCCAGCACAATCACAGGACAGCTAGGCTAACAGAAACTGATGGGCTCCCTGTTGCAAGCAAGCAAGCAAGCAACAGTTGGAGAAGTAATTTGATGTGACCTGCTGACCTGCTGACCCGCTGACCTCAAACGTAAATATACAAGTGTGTGTACCTAAAAATATACGTGCATGTGCACACATATTTTAACGAGTAAGCTAGAACTATACACGTCATCACCCCTTAAGGAACCACTTCAGCCCAAGGTGCTGCCCTACACTCTCCAGATAAAGTGAGGGATGTGGGTGCTGCTACAGTAGGAGCTGAACTTCCACGTTTGGGTGTAGGAGACATCGGAATAAAAGGAGGCGAGAGCGCTTGACTGCTGTTGCTTTGTTCTGAGAAGGTAATGATTATTTCAAAGCCTTTTCATTTCCTTTACCCCGAGAAATGACCTAATTAGCAAATTGCATGACAGCCGAGATAAATGGCTCGATGTGATTCACAGCCGTGAATAAAGTGAGATCCTGCTCTATGGTCAGTCCAGCTCAGAATCAAATCAAGAAGAGGGAACTCGTCCAATGTGGACCAGAAAAGGGGAAATTGATGCCAAAGGGAAAGGATATAAAATAAGGCACAGCATTAGCAAATCCTCCCTATTGTTCAGACAATGGCAGCCCATACGAGTTGGGTGGAAGTCTACCAGGCACTAGAGACAGGTACAACTTAGAGCAGGAGTCCCAGTCTCCTACCAAGTGCCTGACCCTCCACCGCCAGTCATCGTCAGACCCAAGGGATGCCATCTCCCACTGAGCTGCTGTGTCTTGGTGAAACAAAGTGCTGAGGCCGTTCTCAAACTGATGTCCATCAACAGATGAAGTGAGGAAGGAAGTGTGGGATCTATACACAAACAAGTCTTAGTATCTTATCCTGCCATAGAGAAAAAGAAAATAGTGACAGTGCTTGAGAAATGATGGACAGAAAGGCAAATGAAATGTCATGTTTTCTCATTGGTGGTTCCCAGATTATGTGTAGATACTATCTATCTACACAGCATGTCGCGAACATACACAGAGATAGAGACAGAGACAGACAGAGACAGAGACAGAGAAAGAGACAGAGAGCAGAGAGAGCGAGCAGAGAGTGGGAAAAGGAGAGACACTAGTAGTAGGAGGAATGAATGGAGTGTGGGAAGGGAGGGTATGGGGATGCATATGATCAAAGCAATGGCATAATTGAAATAAATTGTCTTTCTAAAAGAATCCTTAAAAGCTCAATAATTTATGACTTGGAGTTTGTATGTCTAAATAATTTTAATAATATTTTTTTCTTTAAGAAAAAATTTCAATTAAAAAAATTGAAAAGTTGTCGGTTGTATAAATAGCTACTAAATTTAGGGGGAAAGTTGAGGTCAGCCAAATGGATGATACAGTTTTATTTTTGAACAGTTTTAATTGCAGGGTGGAGGCACCTGAACAGGCATGGAAGCAAGGTCAAAACTGACTCAAAAATCATTAACATCATGGTACGAGAATGCATATGTAATTAGCGTAATTTAAAGGCTGTGCCCGACTTTCGCTTTCTCTGACCTGGGACAAACATTTATGTTTATTTCCCATTTGGAGCTAAAAACTACGATCATCTTGGACGATCATATTACATATGGATATTAAAAATTAATTTTATTTCAAATACCATAAAATAGTACCCAGATGCTCAGTTTAAATAATTCATGTACCCATCAGGTACAGATATATTAACGTAATATGACCCATATTAATAAATATTGCATTATAAACACAGATGCGCTCTCACATTTAAAAAAAAAAAAGCTTTTGTCTGGGTTGTAGCTCCCAAAAAGACCTACTGCAGGCCAGGAATAGTTATTATATGTAAACTAGGAAAGAGCAGAAAAGAAACATCTTAAATTTTCTAAAACTTAGATTCAATGAATTTAAAAAGTAGGCCTAGGGTCATTAACTAGACTATTCTTTCTCTTACATTGTTCACAAAGTTATGAAAAGATAGTTGGGTTCCCTCAACACTGTTATGGTATGCATTTGAATATTCCTTTAGCAATCAAGAATGATAAAAGACTTAAGCTAATACAACAATTAAGGCTCTAGAGCAATACTGAAAAAGAAAAAAAAACCCTTATGTCTATAAATCTCTTGTCTTCAGTAAAGCATTTTTTTCTGGAAATATCAAGACATAAAAATAGAAGGAAATATGACAAGAGTTCTTTAAAAACATTTCCTTTCTTAACACGACGCTTGTCATAGTAATAACTGTTGGCATCACACAAAGCAGTCCCAGTTTTTAATGACTACCCACAAATGTCTGAAGACATCTGCCAAGCGTACGGGGACTCCCTAGCTTGTTCTTTGTACTACGAAAGTTCATTTTTACTCCATCTCCACCAAACGTTAAGGATGCAGAAGAGCTGAAGCAGGTGAAGAATTACTGTCCCGAATAATCCCAACCCAGGCAGTGAGTGACAGCCATCATCAGGAGGAGCCAAGGGTGAGGGGATGTGACAAATAAGCTTTGGCCACGCGGCTGCCAAAACTACTCTGGTTGAACCCCTGACAACTTGTGCAATGCCCATAATTCTTATTCCTGCCAAAGCATATTGATTTTAAGTACATTAATTCATCAAAATACTACATTTAGAAAATGGAATAAAATGCAAATAACTGTAATATAAAAGCTACAAAGACTGCATGGGAACACTGTGTGTTTATAGAAACATCGGGAGCTCCACGAGGCACAGAGGGCAAAGCAGCTCACAGTCTATCAATGAAGATATTAGCCGAGGGGCGGTGCCAAACCCCACTCTGGAGGTTCAACAACCTTCAACCTTTGGAGGACAGAAAAGAGTAGCTCCTCAGCATGGTGTCTACAGGAGTCTAGGATGGCAAAGCACAGGTTTACAGCTATGTAAGAGTATAACACAGGATGAAAGGTGGCCATAGTGGTGTAAAAAAATGGTTTTGTAGATTTACAACTTATTACTATAATAGAAGTCTCTTTGGGTTAAAAAAAACAAACAAAACCAGCAATCAATAGATATCACTGCAGCCTCTTTAATGAATCCTTTGTAACTCATGCTTTCTCATGTATGCAAGTTTATATGGTACACATGTGTAAATGTGTACTTGAGCTATAACATTGGGACGTATGTATAGATCCTTATGTATGATGCATATATGAATGGGCATCTATACATACAGCTACTCATCCAAATTGACTATATTAGCATTAGGATCACTGTGCTAAAGTTTACAGAAGTAACAAAGCTAAATACATTTTACTGCCGATTTAAGGAGACTGTAAACAAAGCTTCATTGTTTTTCTTTAGTGTTATATAGAGAGAAAGTAAGGTTTATCCCCACCCCCAACCTTTCTGGCTAAATTTTGGACAATGTAGCTTGTCCATAAGAAAGCCAAGACATAACTCAGATCCCAGCTTATGAGTTAGTTGGTCTACAGCAAGAGTCAAATGACAAAGGAAAGAGCCTTTATGCACAGTAAGAAAGCCATTTAGAGAAAGGTCCGCAATGGTACTGCTGTCCGGGGCCAGTTTAAAATATCCCTGCGATAATTTTCATTTATTTAGAGTATTATAATTCAAACCTAAACTAAACAGTAAAAACAAAACCAGAGCATGGGGCACAGGGACCTCTGAGCACAGCATGCAAACATAGTAAATCCAGCCTGGTGGCCTCTATGATTTACAGCATCTCCATCCTATTTCACACGGAATACAGGAAGGCATAAAGCCCCTGCTCTGAAGGGAATGTTCTGGCATTTTCCTTAGCACAAGGGATATTTAGAACACTGTGTTATTGTTTCAAGTTCTTTTAATGACAGCTCAGAAGGATGTACATCAAATAATAGATAAAATATCACCATTTCAATACTAGCTTCTACTGTTTACAAATGTAAAGAATTATGTGGGAGGAAGACAATAACACTGAATCAACCCTGTAGTGCCTTCCACAGAAGAATATATCCTCACAGAAGATGGGAACTCAGGAAGTACACATTTCACGGCCTTCAGAATGAGTCCAGTAAATTCCAGATTCTATCAAAGACACACATGCATGAAAGATAGTTGGAGATAGGAGCCAGCTTCCACGCTACATAGCTCTTACACTTTAGAAATACACTGTCCTTCTACCAGCTAGATAAGGAGGTGACAGAAGTCATAAACAGCAAGCTCTATGGAGAATGTCACTTGCTTACAGACAAGGGAGGAGAGGCAGCTCACAAAACCACTGGTGACAAACGGACACTACAAAAATAAAGCCTGCCATTGTCCCACAAGCTCCATTTTAGCACGCATAGGTTAATAGTATGCAAGGTAATATTTGGGACAAGGAAGAGATGTTTTCTTCATGAGATCATTAAATAGTAACATGCACATGCATAATGAAAACACAAATCATTATATTGATGTCTCATGAGAAGCCCTAAGTTGTGCTGATAAGTCACACAAAGATGCTTTGATTAATGGCAGACTTGGCATTTCCATGAGATGACAGAACTCAAATACTCCTGTGACACAGTGTGGTGTGAGCACATCAGAGGTCAGCCCTCATGTGCTTGTACTTGTGGTGATATCGATAAAGGAACCTGTCGACCTGTCAGACACATAAAGGCACAGCCCATACAACGACGGTCATCGTTGATAATGATACAAAGGGTTTTTATTGGGTTTTGCATTTATTGTTTTCATCATTTACTTTAGCATATACCTTATGTTTTAAAACAGTTTGCCATAAAAGGCCCAGACTAAGTGTAAAGCACTTGCTGCATAAGGATAAGGACCTGAGTTCGAGTCCCCGGGACTCACACGAAAGCTGGATGCAGCAGTACAGATTTGATGTTTGCTCCTATGATGATATAGGAGGTGAAAACAAGACCATCCTACACGTGTGTGCTTTCATTCATACATGCATTCATGCATACATCATTCATGCATACATCATTCATGCATACACCACATGCACACACTCACAAATCAATAAAATAAAACTTCATACACTTACCACAAGACAGTGTATCCAATCACTCCAGAGTAGCCAGTTACATATCAGGTCTACCATCTGACATCACCTAGAGACCAGGTCGGGGACAGATTCGCATTATCTAAGTTTGCAAAAGAATGTTGGGATGTTCCCATAATGATGACATCACCCAGAAATGCATTTCTCAGAACACACCTCCGTCATCGGCTGACGTCTAACTGTTATTAGAACACTGCCGATACACAAGGCACATGGGGTCAGGTAGATTTTCTCTCTGGCAAATGGGAGTTTATTTTGAAGAGAAAAACTGAGAGGAACAAAATGCAGCAAGAGGATAAAACCACTAAGGTGGCCTGGCCTTTCTGAAGAGCAGTTTGTAAGCTCACTTCTTTAAAAAGACAAATGATCTCAGACTTAGCCTTTTCATCCCTATGACTGTATTAAAAGAATTCATGAATATATTTATCAGTGTGGATGTAAGTATGTTCATTAAATGACTGCTTACAGTGACAATAAAATAGAAGAAAACAGCCATGTGTTAGCAACTGGTTCTCTTCTCTCCTCTTGGGAATCATCCATGAACCTTTAAACTGCAGCACACTGGCTTCAGGCAAGAGAGGCCCGGGTTCGATTCTACCTCGATGTTCTAACATACTGCTAGGACACTCAGTTATACCAATGGCAGACAGAATACATCATCTTTTACAAGACGACATGACTATGGAGAATTGACGATGCACAGGACATTGTTGATAATTACCTCATACTATGTTTTTTCTAGAATTTGGGAGTCGATTCTTGGATTTATTTTTCCATTAGTACTTTGGAAGCAAAAAGAGATATATTTGGGGCTGAGGAAATGTCTCGATTGGTAACATGATTCCTACAGAAGCATGAGGACCCGGATTTTATCCATAAAGTCAACCAAACAGAAATAGAGAATGTTGGTTGGGGGAACTTGTAATCCCAGATCTGTCTGGTGAGGCAAAGACAGGAAGCGCTTTGGTATGGATAGGCGTCAACATCCTGCTAAGAGCCCACCCCTCCCCAGTAACACCACCCTTAGGAGAAAGCCTGTAACACAGACTTACAGGGGATCATGTTTCGAATGCTAAGGATCTAAGGAGAATCCATATAGTATGCATTAGGAAAAATAATATATTTTAAAAATGCTAGTTAGTTGCAGTAAGCCTGGGTTATTTTAATCCCAATAATAGACTGCATATATGGTTTCATTTCACAGGCTAGAGCTCAAAATATCACCTGGATATAGTCTTTGTCCCTGGAAAAATTTAAATATCTCAATTTATTATCCAAACAATTTTTGCCTGGTGTTGGAGTACAAATCTTTTATCCCAGCACTCAGTAGCCAGAGGCAGAATTTCCATGAGTTTGAGGCTAGTCTAGTCTATATGGTGAATTCCAGGCTAACCAGGACTATACAAGGAGACCCTGTGCCAAAACCCAAATATTTATCACACAATTTGCCGTGACCTATATAATGAATTCATATTTTTATCCAAGTCATTTATAATAATTATGACTATTAAACTATAATCTTTAATGTTAAATAGCTGGTATGAAAGCACGAATGTCTGGGGATGTAACTCATTGGCAAATGTTTGCTTGGCATGTGTGAAGCTCTGACTGTGATCCCTGACGGGAAAAAAAACCACTTCAAATAAAGTAAAAATATTATTATTTTGTGTCCAATATTAATTTCTAGACCTCATATTAAGCACAATTTTAAAAACATTAGGGGTAAATCTGAGATGCTAAGAATAGAGAAAGCCATATGCCTGAACTGCTAATGCTGGTCAGCTGTGGACAAGCTACACTACCAAGTCTCCGATGGTCTTCCTCATTCCCTGTGTGTATAAACCTGAGCAGTGTAGAGAGATGATTTCATGCATATTTCTGACATTCGTATCATGATATCGTATCTCTGTTGAGAACATGAGTTTATAACAGAGGCAATGAGTAATTTTATGCTCTTCACTTTATAAACCTGTAAGAGGTCAGCAACCTGGAGTCTCAGAAGAGAGTAGCATTTCTCAAAACGCCCTGCCATTACTGCAGTCCAGATTCCAGGACGCATAGTTCAGCCATGAAGAACAGCCAAGTCTTCCCGTAAAGACAACGAGCCCACCCTGAGCAACTCATCCTCTTCCTTCACACCAGCCTCCCTGCTCTGTGGGGTGTCTGCTTTATGTGTGCCATCTTCCACCACCTTGCTGTGTCCATGATGATGGTCAAACAATGGTCAATATGGTATTGAAAGACATCTGACAGAGCAGGTCTTACAAACAGCACCAGTATGCTATTCTGTCTCTTTGGTGATTGGCCTTAGAGAAACAAGAGAATTCCAGCGGCTGAGCCACTGACCCTGCAAGTGACACAGCAGCTTCCTGGAGACCCAAAGCCAGCACAGCAGTGCTTACTGTTTCTGTATCCTTTCTTACACACCCTTGCTTGTCAAAGTGTGGTCCCCTCATCAGCAACCCAGAAAACAAGTTAGGAATTCAAATTCTCAGGCCCAGCCCTGAATTGACTGAACCAGAATCTCTATGCATAGCATTGATACCCTCCACTGTGAGAGTCACACCACAAGGACTGAAATTTCAATGATAGCTGGGGATGCTCACCTAGTAAAGTTTTGTTATGCAAACATGAGGAAATAAGTTTGATACCAGGACCTACATAAAAGCTAGATATGGCAACACACATCTGTATTCAAGCAGTGGGGAGGCAATAACAGGGGGATCCTTGAGGCTTGCTGGTCAACCAGCCTGGTTGAAGCTCCAGTTTCAGAGAGACTCTGTCTCAAAAAACAAGCTGGAGAGCAGTAGAAGAACACACCCAGGGCTGATCGATGACTCCATCTATGCCCACACACATATACAAGCACACATGTACATTCAAATTTAAATCATGTTTATGCTCAAAAGCTTCCTGATGATAAAAGTGTGCAGATAAGGATATGAATGAGGAATGTAGCGATATGGCCTAAAGAGACAAAGCACTGACTGCCCTGCCAAAGAACCTGAGTTCAATTCCCAACATCCATATAATGACTAGCAATCCTTTGTCACTCCAGTTCCAGGGGATCCAGCACACTCTTTTGACATCAAAGGCACCAGGCACTCATATGGTTCAAAGATATACATGCAGACAAAACACCCATATGCATAAATTATTTTTAATTAAGAAAGAATATGAATGAGTTATTAGATTATTAAATGACTTCATCAGAGTCATTCACGCAGTCTGTCTTCTATGCATGCAATGAGTCCAGTTTGTGCAGAGAGCTATTCTGCACATACCAATCCCTCTTGCCCATCTCTAACTTTCCTGCTGCTTTATGAGATCTACTAGCCGAGCCCACCGACATTAGCAAGTGGCCATAAGGAATCTCAGACATGCCATCTTGTTTCAGCAGCAACTACTAGCACTGATCCCCAGGGCCCAGCTTCTGCCTTGTGAAGTGCTGAGTTCTGCAAAGAGAGCTATAGGCACATGGGCACCAGGGGAGAGGGCTGTCAGCAGGTATACAACCATAAATCAATAGTCCCATTATGGTTTCAAACTCTGTGCAGGGTACTTGGTACACAGCAGTGACCTCTGACCTAAAGAAACTCACATGAGTGGGAAAAGACACACAAGTAAGGAATACGTGAATAGCGCCCTTAAGATGAAGACTAGTGACCTTTACACACAGGCAACGACGCAGGACACTACTGTCCACACTATGCTGTGACTGATCTCACATCACCGTTTTCCTCTTTCTAAATTTTCACTATCATCTCGGCTAAAGTTGTTCACTAATAGTTGATCCTGTTACACGAGGTGGAAGGTTTGTTTGGCAGACTTTCTAATTCACTGATTGACTCTGGAACACTTCTCTACTTCCTATAATGGATGTCTGTGTGTGAGTGTGTGTGTGTGTGTTGTCATGCTTATACTTGTGTAGACCTGAGGTGCTCTCTCTCTCTCCTCTCTCTCTCTCTCCCCCTTCCCCTCTCCCTCTCCCCCTCCCCTCCCTCTCCTCTTCCCCTTCCCTTCTGCTCCTCCTCCCCTCCCTCCATCTTTTTTTTTCTTTTTTTTAAGACAGAGTTGCTCACAGACCCTAGAGCTCACTATTCAGGCTAGGCTGGCTGGCCAGCAAGCCCCTGGGACCTGCCTCTGTGGCTTCAGCATCTGGGTCACAGACATGCACTGTTGTGGCCTTGCCTATACATGGGTGCTTGAGATCCAAACTCTAGGGCCTCATGCTTGCACAGCAAGCAATGGTCGCCTGGGTCATTCTCTAAGCACCTTCTATCCAATACCCCCCCATCCCTTAACATTTTCACACCAGTTGTCACTCTTATTCTGCACAGTGTCAAAATGTGCCAAACAACAGCCTGTTAACTGTCTTTTAACACCTCCTCCATGGTTAGCTTTGGTTAGAAGATGGTGACTACAGTATCACCTAGATTCTTTGATTGCTGACTAGACACACAGAGGAACAGGAAACCAGATGAGATGTCAATGTTTGTATTGAACTTCTAGAGGTTAAAATGCATAATTCAGGAATAGCTGTCCAGGGAACATCAGCAAATACCACCTGTGGACAAGAAACACCCAGTGACAGGCCACACCCCATTTAAGCACAATCAGAACTAAGCCATATTAGAGACTCTTAATGTAACATTCTCTGTCCACCCCACACTGCTTTGAGGGGTGCTGGACCCCCATTCCCACTTCACTTATTCAGGCAAAACGTTTCTTCGCTAAACTAAGTCACACAAGGAAAATGCCTTTTAAATTATTTTGGCAGTTATAAACTGCTGGGAACCAGGATGGATACATATGGTCTTTGGAAAGTGAAGGATTCTTACAGAACTATCCTAGAAAATTTATAAGCAGTCAAGCGTGTCTCCGCAGGCATTTAAAGATGAAATTGATGCTATAAAGGCCACATAGTCAAAAGCATTTACCAAAGAAAAAAGCCTTTGGCCAAGGATAACACAATTTATGAGGAAAATAATTCAAATATGAAAACTATCCAATTGTTATGGCTGGGGAATGAATTAAATGAGCTGAACAGTACCATAGATGGCTACTAATAATAATCTATAAGTAAGAAATGATCATTTCTCAAGAGCAATGCTGTGTCATGATAAAAACAGAATGCTACTGCAGAGTTTATTAGAAGGTGAACCAGCAAGTGAGTCTTTTAAAGTAACTCAGAAGCTAATGTGCTCAGGTCATCCTCGAATACAGAGCACACTGGAAGTGAAGCCCAGGGAACTCCCGTCCACAGCCACGGACACATCCCATGCAAACCCAGGGCTCTGCTACCAAACGGCCTGCTGCAGGCTGGAAGGGAGCAGACATACTTTTACCTTCCATGACCTGTCTCTGAGGAACACTGCTGCCTTCACTACCCATTACAGAAAGGTGACTTCCAGAAGGATATCACCATCAAATGCAGATGACAAGACAGCAAGTCCCCATGTCCGCAGCAGGAGTGGCTGCTGCTGGGGCAGGCCTGGCACCTCGCTCTCGCTTCTCACTGCAGATATAATGTGTACACAGAAGAGCAGTTCTTACCTGGAGTGGGACGTGGCCAGGAAAATGGGGACCTTCTCTGAAGGTGGCACCTCAGTTTCTCTTTCTGTAGACACAAGCATCATTTTGTCCATTCCTAACATCACAGCACCCTGGCATAAGCACAGTGGGCCAGGGGACACCTGGGAAGAACTTGGGACACACAGAGGAAGCACCTCAGTCTCTCCAGGGCTGCGGAGGGCAATGGTGGTGGCAACCTTGTGTCGCTTGACATCGGGCCATGGTTGAGGGGAAACAGGAGGCCTTCAGCAAGGTCCTTCTGGCCTCCTGTTTTCTGGTCCGCCTTCTGGGAAGTTTCTGAAGTGGAATAAATCAGTTTGTACTAGCCTCCTCAGAAGTCTAGTCTTTGATGTTTTTCTCTCATTTCTCTACTAAGCTTGAAAAGAGGTCCCTTTGAGATCTTGTGTCATCTCTAAAGGACTTTCCAATAACCCAAGGGAAAGAAAAACAAACATCCTCACAGCTTCTTAAGGACTTACGGCACGGACAATAGCTACTTTAAGGGATTTCCATCCATTCGGGTCTCTTATATTTTTATACTTTTAAATACTTTGTGTGTATGGTATACACACATGTAGGTATGCATATTTACATGTGCTTGGGGGCAAGTATACATGTTTGTGTACCTGAAGAGGCCTGAGGTTGACATCGGATTTCTCTCTCAATCACTCTGTTTTATTCGCTGAAGGAGAGGCCCTCAGTGAGCCTGTTCCTCGACAATTCCTGCTAGTCCACTCCCCTCCTTGCTCTGGAGACCCACTGTCCATGTCTCCCTACTGGGATTACATCACCTGTTGCTTCTGCCTGGCTTCTATCTAAACTCTGGTGCTCACTCCTGTGTGGCAAGTGCATTATTCATGGAGGCATCTTCCTAGTCCCCCGTTAAGTATTTTTAATCAATGAAAATACAGATGTCTAAGCCTCTCAAATGCTAGCCTACCAAATGCCAGCAGGGGAACCAGCTGAGCATGCAGTCTCCTATCTAGACACAATTCGAGATGTCTCCCTGAGGTGTGGGCCCTGGGTAGAGAGAACAGGAGAGGAGAAGAGAGGCAGGGCTCTAGTAGGAGCAGCCTTCATGAAGCAAAGGACCACAGTCCAACTCTTCACCAAGCGGTCACTGAGAAGATGCTTTCAGACTCAGCATACGACCGTCACAACACCACTACTGCAGAGAATGACCATGTTCTAGGTTGTGACCTCTTAAGCCATCACATTATTAGACCTGAGATCTGTGGTTTTCCCCATGGCACACCTACAATGCCATGCTTTGGCACAGTGAGCAGTCTTCTGTCAACCTGAATAAAAATGCTTAAAATTTAGGTTTATGCTTGGATTCTTATTTGATATTAAAATATATTTTATTTTTAATACTTTAAGGATTTACAGGGTTTTTTTTTTTATATATGTGTATGTTTCTGTGTGTGTATATGTGCCACCTGTGAAGGCCAGAAGAGAGTAGTAGGTACCCTGGAGCTGGAGTTATGGGAGCTTAAAAGCTGTCAGATGTGTGTGCTGGGAATCCAACTTGGCTTTCTCAAATGTTTAAGTGTTAAGCCATATCTGTAGCCTAACCCCCAAAATTTATTTTTTTAAGTGAATGCAAAAATATTTTAAAATACAATAAGTGTTAAAATTTTAATTTATTAGTTTACAAAGGCTAAACTGTATATCTAGCCTCTCATTAAAGATACTATTGTGCTTTTCTGAGCTATGTAATGACAACATGTAAGGACATTTATTTATATTACTATTAAGCTTAATGATCTTTTAATAACACCCTGGGTTAATACTTTATTTGCCTAAGTCATCCATGGGGTGATGCCCATCTTAGTAGACATTTATAATCAAATTTAATAGCCATTTATGGAAATCGCTAAATGCATACTAGTGGAATACATTCTGGGAAGGTTAGTTTTGTGGATAAGAGAAGTAAATACTAAAAGTACCAATGGCAGATATTGAGCTACCACACCTAATTAAGTATTTGTCATACAAGCATGAAGACTGAGTTTGTATCCCGAGTACTAACACAAAAGTTGGGTATAGCGATATGTATCTGTGACCTCAGAACTGAGAGAGGAAAAAATGAGGGGGGGTACGGACTCTGGAGCTTGATTCCCTACCAACCTAGCAAAACTGGTGAGTTCTAGATTCACTGAGAGATCCTGTCTCAAAAACTACAATGGAGAGTGCCTGAAGGAACACGTGACTGACTTTTGCTTTCCACATACCTGCACACACAAGTGAACAGTCACAGGAATGTATACACCTTTATACGTGACGCACACACAACAATGCCAGTAAGAGTTATAGCCATGACACATACAAAGTATTGAAAGATGAATGACAGAGACAGATTAGAGGAAGAAAGGTTGGGGATAGATGCAGTGTTCCAGGCAGATGCAAACACTTGAGAAGGGTGTGAAGTCATCCAAGTGCTCAGACACTCAATGGCTCCGAGATCCCCACTTCAGCATAGCAGTGTGAAGAGATCATCTGCACTGCTTTGGGCATATGGAGCACAGGGATGGAACACAGTGAGTGACAACTTCTAACTCTGTGAAACAGTGAGAATCATTTATAATTGAGTACAAGCTTTCAACAAGTAACAGCAAACCAAAGCATACTCTACAAATCCAACGCTCTCTTCCTTGAGATATACCTAGTTACCACCAAGGGTCTACTTTGCTCAGTTTTTAAACCTCACCCAACAAACAAAATACAGTTAAATGGAGACAATTTTGTCAAACTTGAGAGACTCTGGAAATCTGTTCTCTGGTAGTTAGCATGACAGGAATTAGCACTGGGATTGTCAGTGGGCTTCCCTCCAGTCAAACAAAACCTCCTGGAAAGAGATCTGCTGTCAGAACTTCCGCCTGGCAGACACGGTGAAGTCTGTTCCATCATGTACGTGGATGCTCTAAAAATAGAGATTTCTTTCTGTTTCTGCTAAATTCTTTGCAAACTTCCCATACCCATTTCAAGGATTTTATTATAAATACAAGCCTGATGGTTTGCAAGAAAAAAAAAATACTGCTAATGTCAGGCTGGGTTATTAGCTCAGTTGGTAGTGCACACTGGCCTGGTAGGGAGGAAGCCCTGGGTTCCATCCCAAGTGCCACATACTTCAGGTCTGATGGTACGTGCTAGAGATCCCAGCACTCAAGAGGCTGACACAGAGAAGTTCAGGGTCATCCTAGACTACACATAGTGAGTTCAGTGCTAGCCTGGGCTACATGAGACTACATATATATATATATATATATATATATATATATATATATATATAGTGTGTGTGTGTGTATGTATGTATGTATGTATGTATGAGCTAGTCTCCTCTCTTTCCAGAGTTTGAAGATAACAAATTTCAAAAGTGTATATTTGACCCCCAAAATACATAAATGACAGTTCAGACCCTGTGCGATGACAGCTGGGAGCCAGGTACACAATGTGATGTGGATTACATGCGATTCACCACACACTTGAGTTTCCAGGTCTCTGCACAGCAGACATCGCAGCAGACATCCATCACTGCCGCCCAGAGTTCCCAAATGCCTTGTCAGACTTAGAACCACTACTCTCTCTGACCTCTTAAACGTCTCTGCCCTCATCTTAGAGGAAAGTTCCTCGTGTCCAGGCCCTCTTCTTGTTTTGTCTCTAAGGAGCCATGGCGTGGGTCAGACTACCGACCAAGTGTATTTGTACGTAACTTTTTCTTTGTACCTTAAAGCACCATAAATTAGAATTTTAATATCAGCTATTCCATGTAACTCTCTAATATCTTGGTTAAAATCTGAAAGGGGAAGAGGGCTTGTGGCATGCGACTACATCTGAGCAGCAAAGGCCCCAGGAGACAAGAATGTATCTTCTCCTCTGCCACTCTCAGCCCACATGCTGAGGCCAAATTACAGTGCCATTCATCATCCTGGAATGTGTGGCTGTCATTCTCCTATTAGGCTCTTGTGTGCACCAAGCTGGTCAGTCGTGAAATATATGCAGTAACTCTTCCTCATCTCACTGGCTCCCACCTCACACCTCGACGTACATGATCACCATGGTGATGGCAGTTTTGTTGAGTCATTCATTCTACATCTGCGCGTAGAGCACCTATTGCATATCATCAATTATACCAGGGTCTAAGGACGGTGAGATGTGGCCCTGCTCTGAAGTGAGTCTAGCAGTCCATCAATCTCCACTGACTTCTGACCAGAGTCTTACAGAAGGAATCACTTCCCTGGAGGATACTTCAAAACTGACGCAAACATCCCTGATCCTGTCTGAAACTCCTTCAGCCTAAAACTCACTGAACTTTTGCCCTACCCAGACAGAAAAAGCAAGATTTCATAGCTCCTCTTTCAATTTTCTACTGAAATTTCACACAATTAAATAATAATAGTAGTAATAATAAATTTATATATTAATATGATACATCTATTATAACATTAATATTATTATTTCTGAGACAGGGCCTCATGTGTTCCAAGATGACCTCAAATTTCACTAAGTAGCCAAGGAGTACCTTGAACTACTGACTGCCAGGCCTTCTAATCCTAAGTGTAGTATTATAGATAAATGCCACCAATTCTGGTTTCTGTGATGATACTGGGGATGAAACCCAAGACTTTGTGAATGCTAGCTAAGCACTCTACCAACCAAACTATATTTCCATCACTCAGATAGTTACTTAAACCATCTGTGTGTATACATATATATCCTATCTTTGAAAAATGTTAAAACATAAACAGTGATCTTTATCTTTAATAAACAACAGTAATAGGGTGCTTCAGGCTACCCTGAGATGCTACTGGTATATGCCCATCAGGATTTTTTCTCGTCTTCACAGTGGTGGAGGAAGTACTGAGTAAAGCTGAACTAGTCAGTGGTAGGTGGGGTTGAGGATGCTGAGGGCAGGTAACACTGTCAAAAGAATGAGAACAGGAAAGAGAATCCAACAAACAGTATCCCAGAAAACCTCTCATACCTCCTGTGCCTAAACTATCAATTCAAGCTGTCATCGAAGGTGCTTTTTTATATATGCCTTTCTTGTGAGCTCTGTCTTAATTATGATTTCTATTACCACAATGAAATACCATAACCAAAAGAAAGGAGAAAGGGAGAAAGGGTTTATTTTGCTTACACTTTCACGTATCAGTTTATTATCAGAGTAAGTCAGGATAGAGACCTGGAGGCAGGAGCTAATGCAAAGGCCATAGGGGAGTGATGCTTACTAGCTAGCTCCTCATCACTTGCAGGAATATCTGGTAAGGAGTGGAACCACCCACAGGGGGCAGGGCAATCCCACATCAATCATTAATTAAGAAAATGGCCTACAGACTTGTCCACAGGCAAATCTTAGGGAGATGTTTTTTTCTTAACTGATAGTCCCCCTCCCCAAGTGACTCTAGCTTATATGGAGTTAACATAAAGGAGCCAACACAACCATAGTGGCCATAAAATGCTATCCAGGCTCTGAAGTGAAGACTTCTTGCTCCAACCAGAATGGAACCCCCTCTCTTGCCTACATTTCTGTGGCCTTCTGAGTGGGATAGAGAATGATAACTGAAGACTCCCAAAGGCTAACACAGGTGCCTCCAAGAGGACCACGCAGCTTCTCCAGATCTCAGACATAGAGGAATAAAATGTGAATTCCTTAGCAGGACACCCAAGGTTCTTCACAGCCCAGATCAACCAAGCATACCATTCACGTAATAGCAGATCTGCTTTACTGAGGAAGGTAATGTGCCAGTTGTCAGGGCAATAGGAATAGGCGTGGGGTCAAGATAACATTTATTTACATCATTATATCATAGAATATGTGAAAGTATTTCTAAACCTTCCTCACAATTAAAATAAGGGAACTTACTAATGTAGTCTGTTTAATTTCATTTTAAAACTTCTTAGTTGAGGAATGGTCTCTTATGGCCCAGGACAGTTGCAAACTTATCACATAAGTGGGGATTATACCCTAATCTCTTGATTCTCCCGTCTGCACACTCCACACTCACACACAAGGATTACAGGAATGCAGCACCATGTCAGGTTCATATGGCTAGGCATGAATGCTAAGAAGAACTCTACCAACTGAACCATAGCCCCTGTCCTGGAATTCTTTCTCAGGGTAAAGGATGCCCAGGAGCCCACAACATGGCGGCTGTAAGTGACTACAGAGGTAAACAGTGGAATAGGCTCTGTCACAGCTGACCCCGAGAAGCTCCAGAGCTGGCAGGGAGGAAAACAAACAGCCAAGTTGACTTAAGATGTCCATGCCATCTGTCCAAATCAAAGGGTAGGATTAGAAAGGAGGTTCAGTCACAGCTGTGATGAAGATGGTCCCCCAGACCAGCCAGAGACTGCCCTACCCCCTCTCCACAGGCTGCACAGACCACCTCCACAGAGGGAGGCTCCAGATCAGCCATCCCCAGGATGTTCACCCCAACCAGACACATGGCTGTTGGCAACAACACTTGAAGCAGAACATCAGACAAGTCTATGGCAAATCAAGCATTGCCAAGGTCCTTGTGCCTCTAGGGCTCAGAGTCAGCAGCAGGGGAGACTCCACACTGTGGTTGCTTCATCAGTAGCAGAGCAAGAACACTTGAAATTTTATTTAGGGAGGAGGCAACAAATTTGTCCCACCTCACATGAGGCTGAAGTGGGAAACACAGAAGGAACGAGATGCAAGTCCCTCAGCCGGACATCTCCCAAGCTTCACACGCACACCCACCTCTTTCCCTTTCTATAAATCAGGAACTCCTGAATGTAGAGTGTTAGAACTCAGAACCAGAGCTGAGAGCCACACAGACCCAAGGCTCAGGCTCTGTTCTCTCCCTACTCTGTGATGTTGAACCAGCTGCTTAAGCATTAAGACAGAGACATGGGGTGGGTATACTAAAATCAACAGAGAAGACACAGAGGCAGCAAGGGTTTACAAGTTTACAGGAGCAGTGGCTTCATTTACAGGACACTGCAAACAGAAGAAATGAGTCCAGGGTGACAGCAGATCAGCGATAGCTGGGGTGCATCGGAGGGACTGATTCCAGAGGGACTCCTGCAGTTTTATGGTAAGATGATTAGACTGCTCTGCTTTGAAGGCAGTGGGCTAAAAAACTCATTAAGGGATATAGTTAAAATCTGTGTGTTTTATTATATGTAAATTACACTTCAATTAAAAAAATAAAGAGACAGAGAAAAATAACAATAAAATATTTTAATGAGGTGTAATTTAATAGTCAATAAAGAATATGATTTTATAATTCAATTAAGTAAGTATTGATTGATAGTTCCTTCATAACAGCACAATACTTGCTATTAAAGTGGATCTTCCCCATGAAATGTCAATTGTTAAAAATAAAAAATAAGTGAAAAAGTAAAAACAAACAAACAATCCAAAAAACCCCACAAAACCAGCTCAACTTCGCCATCTGATACGAACGCTGCTAGTGCTTAGCCTTATTGAATTCTGGTATTTTTCCACACACAGATTTTTTTTTTGTTTTAAATTACTCTGCTAACTCAAATATGCAGAGGGAAACGTTAAGAATTAATTTAAAAGATAAAGAATTAAAACTTAAATTCCGAATTAATTTATAAGTTACAGCTACTAGACATTGATTAAAATAAGTATTTTCAGGGTGTGTCACATGACTTTGAGTCTAAGTTGCAAGGAAAAGCATGCACAGTGGAACTCTCCTGGGCCGATGATTGACAGGTACACACGTGTGCACATGCACATGTGGGGCAGTTAACTGCCAGCGCTGATGTGGAGACAGTGCTTCCCCTCAGTCTGCCTGAGTGACAGTGAAAGGAACTTTTATTTTTCATGACAATGTCCAAATTTCTAACTATATTGTAGTTGTATAAGTACATGAGTATATACATATATAAGGTGTATAGATTAGTCATTGATTTTAAATAAAGACCTAAATTGACATATTTTGTCCTATAATAAGGGAAATGAGGAAAATCGAAGGGGTCATTTTGGCTCTTAGAACTGAGAAAACGTTCCACTAGAGATGTGAAGACACCTTCCTGAGGTCACATGGCTAGCCAGTACGGTGACTGAGTCTATATGATGATTCAAATGTGTTCCAGCCACACACACCTACCATAAGGCACAAGGTGAATCAATGCTACGAGTAAGTGTGCAAGCCATACATCTATAAATGTAACATTCGACACTAGAGAGCTAATTACAAAAACATACAAGTTATTTTAAAACTAAGCCAACAAATCAAAGGGCCTATTTATACCTACCACAGTTTCCCATTGTCTTGGCATAATAAAGGGCTATCCACACTTAACACAAACATGCTAATGGAAATTAATGTACACACCTTTTGTAGCTGTGATAGTTCTGGGATAAAGTGCTGTGCTTTATTCTTCTGAGCTGCATTTCTTCTTACCACCCCAGCCCCTCAGCCCAGCAGGACCACGATCATTAGAGCACTCTGCATTGCTTGTTCTAAGGAAGCAGATTGCTCTGTGTGCTGCCTGTTGACACTGTTACACTGGCTTAAAGCATTTCAATTATTTTTCTATGAAGTGGTTTTTCTACAAGTAAGTTTATAGGAATGAGGAGCATGACCCATTATCCAACCTAATTAAGGACCAGTAATGAAGAATCTCTTAGGAGTCCTCCACCAGAGAGTAGCTCACAGTTCTACCGAAGGAAAGTGTGCTACCTTAAATATATATATATATATATATATATATATATATATATATATATATATATATATATATATCCTAATTTAGCCCCTAAATCATGTTAAATTCTGGAGAAGAAATGGTTATGCTTCTGAAAACAGAATCCTTGCTATTCAAAAAGAGCAAGGGCTCTGCCCAATTCCTCTTCAAATCCTCCACAACCAAACGGTATAAAGAGATATTGCCCATGTTTAACACTGAAGCAATCAACGAGCTTTCAGAAGTGGCAAAGCCTCTGTGTCAGTCCCAAGCAAGGACTCACATATTCTCAGCAGGGAGGTCTTGCTTCACACAAACAGCTGTTTAGTTTTGCTAGATGACATGGGAGGAGAGATTTATCCTGAGTGCAGTCAGTGGGAGGGGCCACGAAAGCAAGGTGTTCATCTTTCTAAAACTTTTTAAAGAAGAAAATGCTCCATGCACTTATGGGTATACGCATGTATGTACACGCATTTGCTGATGCGTAGAGGGGAGAGCACACGCAGGCACACACCAATGCCCAAGTTAGAGGACAACTTGGACAACTTACACTTATGGGAGTCAGTGCTCTCCTTTGCAATTGGGTGTCTAGGATCAAACTCAATCATCAGACTTGACAGAAAGTACCTACTAAGCAATCTCTGTGGCCCTGGATCTCTCTCTTTCCTCTCTCTCTCTCTTTCACACACACACATATTGTTGACATCTACAATTGAGTTCACAAAGGGACAATTGCTGACCTTCAGATGTTCAAGGATATGCAACATGAAAGGTTGAGGCCAAAATGAATATAGCAAGCGAGACATATAGACTGAAGTGGAGATAAGATGCCACCATATGCTTGCCAAGACTGCAAGCATCAATAATGCTAGAGACACTAAGGGCAGGCACATGTGTACTAAAGTCCCTCTGCACACCTTGGTGGAAATGTAAAATGTGCAGCCATTATGGAAAGCAGGAGAGCAGCTCTTCAAAAACAACAGTGAGGTGACTATGTAGCACAGCATCCCATTCTTGGTTATGACTTGAAGGAACTGACTCAGAGCATGAAAGAAATGTCACCATAGCCAATGCTCACCAGTGCACCTGCCACAACAGGTGTGCCTGAGTGCCCACTGTCAGAGAGGACAAAGAGAATATGGTGTGGGCATGATGGGATGTAAGCTGGGCTCTCAATCGGGAGGAAATCTAGCAGAATATGCAAAGATAGGAGACACCAATGTCAAGGGGAAGTGCACGATGTGAAATAACCCAGCCACAGATGACGGGCACTGCAGGATTCTTCTAAGAGGAGATTCGACCATGGTCAAGCTCACAGAACAGAAACAAAACATACAGACAGGGGCAGAGATGGGGGAAGCAGGAGACATATAGAAAAAAATCACACACACACACACACACACACACACACACACACACGGTGAGTGTGTCCCAGATACCTGGTGCGTTGGCTACAGTGGCACTTACCAGTCCTGTGCACTTAAAAATGTGCCACAGAGGGAGGGCTCTGTGGTATTTCCTTACCACAATATAAGAAAAATTATTCCAGAAAGTAGGAACCTGCATTGAAAAAAAAAAAAAAAAACAGAAGGAAAAAGTCCTAAACAATCTCAGATAAGGAATTACTGTGAAGAGACAGGAATGGGCATCCAAGACATAGGTGATAGAAAAGAAGACAGGTGAAGTCAGGAGAGTTGATGCAATGGATCCAGGAAGAAACTGGCAAGGGCTGGAAAGAAGGCAAAGGACAAAGACAAACAAAGTACCAAAGCAGTAGCACCAAGGGAAAAATCAATCCCAGAACACAAACTTGCAGAAAAATCCATCAAGAGCAAACATGCAGCCAGGGATGCAGCTCAGCAGCACATGCTTCGCCTAGCACATGTGTGAGCCTAGGTGCAACCCCTGCGCTGCAAACAAACCAACCAACAATGGTCTGCTAGCAATGCTAACACACAGCCCTGGGAAGAAAAAAACAAGTAAAACAATAAAATAAAATAAAATAAAATAAAAACCCATCGCGGAGCCAAGAGTCTCACTATGGATGTATGTAAGCTTGGCTTGTTCCCAGAATTCCTAGAGTGCAGGCTGTTAACCTGTGGTCAGTGATGAAGGGACTGGGACATCCCAGGAGTCAGTGGCATACAGTTCCAAGTCAGGAACAATATGTGGCCATGTGAAGGTCCAACACAAATACCACTAAAGGAGCATGAACACACTTCCTGCCTTCCTCGGCTCTATTTAGCATCACCCACAATTCCCAAGGAGCCATGGAGAGTAAGATCCAGAAACTTCTAGAGAAAGAAATGCTCCTGGATTTGGAGACAACTGCCAGTCTACCAGGAACTTAAAGATAAGGAAGTGAACCAGGGTGCCAGGTTAAAAGCAGTCACCCCGAAGCATCAGAAAGGAAGCCAAACCACGTAAGGTAGTCTCTGGTTACAAAACCATAGGAAAGTAAAGGGGAGAAAAGTACATACGTACTCACTGAAAGTTTCTGCCCTTACGGCAACACCAGAAAGAGTTCAGTCCTTGAAGCTGTGAGATTCAGTTACTTGGAAAACTAATTTATGATCAGTTACCTGGAAAATCCCATTGGATTCTGGGAAATGACCAGATAAATGGGGTGTTACTGCATGTGCTGTGTTAGCACAAATAAGTGAATCAGGTGTAAGACAAAGACGTGCTTAACTTCCAGACATCTCAGTCAGGGGAGCCGCAAACTTTCAGCTGTGAGCGGCACACACGGGCCAGGGTTCTCATGCAGAGCATCCAGGGTCAGAGGCTCTTTTCTTTCTGTTGTGAATTTGTGTTTTGGACCATTTCCATGGACGGTCCTGGCAGAGGATCTCTACTCCAAATACCTCCAGATCAAGACTGTCCGACCTCAGGACAGATGTCTCTGCTCGTGCAGAGGTGCAATTCCTAGCACCTAGGTGGTAGCCCACAACTGCCTAAACCCTGAGTTCCAGAGGCTCCAGTGCCTTCTGACCTCCATGGACACCAGTATGCACATGATGCATGGAACTACACAAAGGCATTCACACACACACACACACCAAAAGTAAACAAATCTTCAACAAGAATGTCTAGCTTGTATATTAATCCCAGTGCTTTACAAAGTTCAGTTATATACAACAAGATCATCCAAAAATGCCCTTAGGCAAGAATAATTTTGCCCACGTGACTTTTACAAACTACCACTGTGTCAGTGGGAGGAACCCAAAATAAACAACAGAAACAATTGCATCTCTATAGCAGTGAGAGAGGAAATAGCATGGGTGATAGCAAATGTTGAACCACTAAAATCACTACCCATACAACGACTTAATAGGCAATATATTCTAACCACCTGAAATTACTTCCTAGCTAGACTAGGAATAAGGCTGTGAAGTTATAGGAGCCAACGAGCAAGTCAAAGACAGTACTAACTGGAACTCTGAAGTTCCAGTGTTCGTTCATTCGTTCTTTCTCTCTCTCTCTCTCTCTCTCTCTCTCTCTCTCTTTCTCTCTCTCTTTCTTTCTTTCTTTCTTTCTTTCTCTCTTTCTTTCTTTCTTTCTTTCTTTCTTTCTTTCTTTTTCTTTCCTTCTTTCTTTCTTAAAGTTTAAAGAAAAAAAAAACCAGTGAATTCATCTCCAATTAAGTATTCTAAATGTCTACTTTAAAACCTAAAACAACAACAACAAACCTAAACTCGGGGGCTGCTCCAACCCAGTCAGTGAAGTGTTTGCCACAGAAGAAAGAGGATCTGAGTTCAAAGGCCAGACTTGATACAAAGTCTTGGGTGTGTTGGCCTGTGCTTATAAGCCCTGGACTGTGGACCCCTGGGCTCGCTGGCCACTCAGTATAGCCTACCTGGCAAATTCTAAGCCTTTCATGAAGGACTCTGTCTCAAATAATCAAGGTGGACAGCTCTTACTGAGGACTGATACACATGGCTGACCTCTGGCCTCTACATGGTACATACATGTGCACCCACACAAATATATACATGCCTTGACTTCCATCACATTTCTCAATATCCTTAAAAAGTCAAAATATCCATGAGCATTTCAACTTAAAGCTGAGAGCAAACAGAGGTTTCATAGGAAAGCACGAACATCAGGCACTGGTTAAGATCAGGCCCAGAGAGGCTTGGAATGATTCAGCTCCAAATGGAGACTGATGCAATGATTGACCTTTAGCCTCAATTGAAAACTCCTCACAGGAAGTCACTGCATCACCCTGGCAATGGGGAATAGATCGGATACTCAGAGTATAGGCCCCGTCAATCAAAGCTCAGAGCAAATGAATGAATCATTTGCTGGAACATGAGGCAGTTATTTTCGTAAAATGCTTGAAAACATAATTATAAACATCACTCAAATTATCTCAAAGCAATGAAAATTCATCAGAGATGATCAACTATACAATAAGGACTTTTCATTACACAACATAGTCTAAGGATACTGGCTGGCCTTCTGGAGGGCACTCTACTCTGTTTTTATACAGAGATATAATAAGGTGAATTATCAGCTCTCACAAACCACGCCATCGTACAAATTGGTCCACAGACATAATTTCAGACTCCCTCAGAGCTCTCCAGGAGGGGGATGAGTGCTGAAGTCCCATGTGTGAATTTAGCCACCTTGGTGACATCATTTCTTCTTATTTCTTCATCATACTGTGACTTGATATTGAAAATAATTTTAAAATACATGGTTTACTGTTATGTGCAGCTTTTGAAAACACTGCATTGCTAATATCACAAATAACAAATAGTTTTCTTCCTTTTGTTGATTCTATTCACACCATTTTTCTTTATAAAACATGATTCTCTTTATCCTTTCTAACTTTTGTGTTAAACCCTTTCCACCAGCCACCAGTAAATATCTCTTATAAACTAATGATATAAATTTTCTTTTAGTAATATCAAAAGCTTAAAGGTTTGCACTCATGTAGTCAATGAGACAGTGACAAATGTTTAAGCAGAGGGTGGTGTCCAGTTTCCTTCCATTGCTGTGATAAAACATTCTGAGCAAAAGCAATGTGGGGAGGACAGGATTTATTCAGCGTACACTTCCAGGTCACAATCCATCACCAAGTCAGGCAGGAACTTAGGAAAGTGCTCAGAACAGAACCCATGGATGAATGTTGCCTGCTACTCCCTCAGTGGCTCGTATTCAGCTCTTTCTCGTACAACCCAGATCACACACAGGTGGTACTGGGTTCTTCTCTATCAATCAACCAAGGCAATTCTCTCACAGACATGGCCTCAGGACAATCTTACCTAAGCAATTCCTTAATTAGAGTTCCTTCTTCCTGCCTCACTCTAGGCTGTGTCAAATAGACAATAAAAACTCAACAACTCAGGTGGTAGACATCTGTGAAGGATCCATAGAAAATATTCTTGCATAAGAAATACCTAATTTTTGCCCCATGACAGATTCAAAGAAGTGATTTCTAAAACTATATAGTTTGTTTTTAAATATATACATATAAACTCTTGCTATTTTTGAGATGATATAATAGATACCTATACAGGCCTTGTTGTAGTGAAATCAGGCCATCCTAGATATTATAATGACAACTGATTGTTTTCTCAGACTTTGTATTCCAGTGATGTGAAGGTCATTGCTTATAGCTAGTTATAGACCTCTCTCCCCACTCAAAACTAAGAAAACTTGAAGAAATGGCCTAAAATAATCTGTATTAGTTGTCCTATTTATAGCTATAACAAATTGCCGTAAATCCAGTAATTCAAAACACCACAAATTTATCATCTCACCATTATGGAGGTGGTATTGTCTGGGATAAAATAGAGGTCGCAGTACAGCTCTATCTCTTTGGGAGGCCTCATGGAAGGCACCTTGGTCTTTCTCACTCACAAATGCCCCTTCCCTCCCTTGCTTGGTTTTGATATGGTTTGAGTCCATCCCATATTGGTCCATGTGTTGGAAGTTTGATCCCCAGCACAGCGATGGAAGAGGTAGGCCTTAGTGGGGAGTCATTAGGTCATTGAAGGAGCTGCCTTCGAAGGATTTACATGCAGATGTAAGACTTTGTTAGCTCCTGAGAAAGGCTGGTCCCTGGAACTCTCTAGCTTCCTGTTCCATCATGTGACTCTCAAGGTACCCCCCCCCCCCACTATCAGATCATCATGATATAACACGGTTAGAGAAGCATTCATCAAAGCCCACATCATACTGCTTAGACTGTCATGCCCCCAAACTGGGGACCTAAATAAAGCCTCTTATCAAGTTACACATCTTCAGCATTTAGTGGCCGAAACAGAAACTGGCTGCTACACGCATCCTACAAGCCAGCCTCCTGGCCAGCAAGACGTCTCAGTGGGTAATGGCATCTAAAACTGGCACCCTGACTTTGGTTACGGGGACCCAGATATTGATAGAAAAGAGCCAACTCCTGTACTTGCAAGTTGCTCTCTGACCCCACACAAGTACCAGCATGTGGTCACACAATTGGTAAATGAAGTGTAATACATTTTAAATGTACTCTTTATAAGTATATTTTTGACATTTAGCTGCCCCCCCCCAAATAATCCAGAATAACCGCCCTATCCAGAGCTTAATTAAATATACAAAATCTCCTTCTGGGTCTAAGTTAACATATTCGCAGCTGCCAGGGAAGGAGACCCTGATTTGGCAGCTGGGGCTGGAAGGGCGTGATCATTATATTGCTCATCAGACCTTCTCGTCTAAAGATTCTTGCTGAAGCTTTTCGGGCACCCATTTCTCAGGCTGATGAAGATTCAGAATTGATCAGCACTACTTCTACTAGACACCACCCCAACTTCAGTCACTGCTCTGTGTGCACAGATGGCCCATCCATCATGGTGAGCTCACTTCTGTGCTGTCATCATTTCTGACGAGCTTTTCTTCCACCTCAACGTGGTCACCTCCCTCCCTGATCAGAGGGACTGTCACTGACCAGCTTCCTCATTCCCAGCAGCAGGGCCACTGTGCTAATGCGCCACCCACTAGCAGCTCCTTCAAGGAAACTATTTTCTCTTTTTATAGCCGTTGGAATTTGCCAGCCATGATCTGGGCACCAGATGTGTGTTGGTGTGTTCCTGCTGATAAGTGATCATCTGATCACAGGCTTTTATTTTTTCCTTCTATTTTTTTTTTTGGATATGTGTTTTATATCATTACACATGTGTGCTTCAAAAATCATGAAACTTCCAGTTGACTATCTCACATTTCTTCTTAATCTTCTCCTTTTAGACTTAGCCTTCCCTTATCCATCACTGATAGATCTAGTTCCTTTTATTCTCAATATACTGACACCCTGGCTCAATCCCCATATGTAACAAGTTTCTAATTATCCTGGCTGCCTCCCTAGCTGTCCTTTCCAACTTGTTGGCCCCTCTTCAGCCCTGCACCTGCCATGGTTCCCAAAGGAAGGAAAGGGAGGGAGACGAGGATGAGCCCATTAAGAAGCAGCTCTGATTCTATGCCCAAGAAAGACATCCACTTCTTGGTAAGTAAAGTCACAGCGCATTCAAGCCGCTGTTCAGATCACAAGCCTTTGGTTTCTGCTCACTCCAATTTCAGAATGAATCTATCCTAAACCTGTTCTAACCCAAGCCCCACCACTTCTCGCCAGTCCAGAGTGGTTGCTGCAGCTCAGACCACCATCTTTATTGCTTACAGGCTGTTAAATGAATGTGCTGAATTTTATCACACAACCTTATCATCTATGCTCAGACGGTGTCCAAAATGATTTTTTTAAAACCTAAATGCCAACAAGTTCACGGTGCTGTTCTCCCCCAGATCCTCCGTGGGCTCTGGTATCTAACACAAAACCCACCCTTCCATGATCTATAAGGCTCTAGAGAAACCCTCATCCCGACTTCATAACCCCAGCTCCTCTCATTCATCCCCAGGGGACTCACACACAGCAGGCCTGACATTACTACTGTCCCCAAGCTCTCCAAGCCTCTGCATGCTCAGAGCCTCTAGACTGCAGCTTCCCTCCCTAAACTGCCCTAAACTCCTTCCACCGTGTCCATTTCTGGGACATCGCCTCTGCACAGAGACCTTGCTTGACTCTGCCCCATGCCTTCAAAGCCACCTTCACTTGAGCCTCATTTGTCCACAGTAGCTAGCTCTTCCATTTGCTTCTCTTAACTGGCTCATGTTCTGCCTCCCATACTAGATTGCCATTGCTACAGGGGCTGTGTAAACATTCCTGTTATTCACAACAGTTTGAGCATTTAGTACATGCTGACTACGTTGACACACTAACAGAATGTGTAGCAGAGCACTATGCAAGGGAACCATGATCACCTGTATATTGGAGTCACAGTAACTGCCGAGCTACGCTGAGGGCAGACCATCCACTGGAGAAGCACACCTGTATATGGATTTACACCATTGCAGAACTCTGAGACTGAACATGGATTTACTGCAAGTTCCATGACAACTTATTGTCTGAACATTACAAAAGGTAAACAGAGAAAGTCCCAGGAAAAAGATTTTCTGGCTGCCCAAATGACAAATCTCTTCAGAACAACAGGAATCTGTATCTGGGACATATAGCAGGTTCAAAAATGCATACTCGAGCGGTTTGCATATGCGTTAGGAATGAGAACCAACCGAATAAAAGTCCATACACGGCTCCATGCAGAATGAAAAAAAAAAAAGAATAAGAAACAGAACGGGTGCACAAATGAGACAGATTGATGGCATGAAGGAAAACTTGACAGAAATAAATGGGACTGCAGGAAACAATCATGATGGCGAAAAAGAGAAATGAAAGCAACTGCTTCATCCAGCATTGCCCAGCGGAGCGATGGAGCAAAGGCATAACTGTTAGAAATGAAATTCCACCCATGAAAATATGAAGATGTGTACAGCACACACAGACACACACACACATGCAAAAGCACACATATGCATACACATGCACACACAAATGTAAACACACATGCAAACACATATGCATACACATGCATGGGCATATACACACATACACACACATATGCATACAGACACCATTATATGTGAAAATGACTTACAAAGAAAGGGTGGGGTCAATTAAACCTCCATCTAAATATTGGGTTTACATGGAATCTCTATGAAACCACAGGGATTAAAACTGATCTTTATAGCTCAGTGGTAGTGTATGAGTGGTAGTGTATGACTTAGTATGAGCAAAGCCCTGGGTTCCATTCTCAGCACCACTGTAACAGTAAATATGGAAAAACTTGGGGATGTGCAGGACTTTTAGTTTGCAGTAAAATAGGCTCCATGATAAAAATCTATGTTAAAATCCCAACACATGAAACAAATCCTATAAAGGCTAAAGTGTGAATGACCTGAGTTCAGGGTGACTATGATTTCAATGGTCACCCAATTAGTCTTCAGTTAAATGTTGTACTTAGGTGACAGAATTATGTAATAGAAATGATTTTAAAAGAGGGATTTTTAAGAAGCTGGTAAGTGACGAGGGAGTGAGGGAGCACCAGCAGAAGAGCTGCTTTAGAGAGCAACTGAGACAGGAAAAGACAGGCCCTTTGGGAGAAGACACTAAAGAGCAACTCTAAATACGGCTTCCAATAGAAGTCACCTGTCTCAAATCATCCCTGCACTATAAACAAAGTTCCACCTAAGAGAACAAGGGTTTGCAGGAATTATCTTCACCTGGTAGAAGGCTGTGGTCAGGAAGTGTTAACTATGCCAGACACAGCACATTTTCCAGGGTTTGGCAAGAATAGGCATCACTGGGCCCAGGTCTGTTCTTTTCTAAGCCAGATACTCTTTATGACTCCTAGAGAGTAAGTCCAATGGCCATCACCTCCCAAGCCCCCCAGAAGACTACACAAAGGAGAAGTGGAGCAAGCCCCTACCCCGGGTCCCACCCTAGCTTCAAGGGGATGAACCAGTTGATGCCTGCCTGCTACACAGAGAGAAGGCCTATGACCTGCTGCTCCAGGAATTCCCTTCTGGTGCCCTGAGCCCACTTAGAGGTAAGAGCTGCCCATTTGGGCTTGCAAGCACAATTCTAGTAATTCCTCTCTTATTGTATGTTTGTGTGGGGTGGGGGAAGCACTATTTCTGCTCCCAGGAAGTTGCTATCTGGAGGAAAACAGCCCACTGATTGGACTGCACTCCATATTCATGCTCCCACACCTCAAACTTGTCCTTGCTGCCTGGCAGTCACATGTTGGTCCCTCTGCTGTCCTGAAGACATGTGCCTTCCCTGGACATCTGTCTCCTCCCTCACTCGCCCAGTGTGTTCTCAGGACCTCCCATGCTGTCCTCCCTCCTCCAACAGCAGGAAAGCCTGCTGCACTCCTCAAAGTTCAAAGCCTCTATGAGGAACCTGGGTCTGTCATTGACCTTCCCCTGCCTGTAGTTCTCCCCTCTGGTCTAGGAACACTCTCCTGTTGGACTCCAAGGATTGCTCTCAAAAGCCACCCTTCCAACTCCAATCATCCTTTTCGCTCACCACTCCAGTTTTTAGCAGTTGTACTTCTGAGGGCCATGTTACAGGGCACCAGGGGCTCTGACACAGGCCCATCATGTGCTTGTCACCAGAGCACCACACAACTGCCCTCCATATCCCCCTTGTTTCAGGACACTGACCTCTCCCTCCTACATGCAGCTCTAAAACTCTACTTATCCTGTTCATCACTCAGGGTTCCTTTTCTTTGTTAACTCAAGTGATTTCATCCCTGGGTATGGGCTTAAGCCTCCTATGAGACTGCAGGCTCCATCCTTCATTTTCTAATATGGACCTCTACAAGGCACTCTCTATCTTGCATACACACAAATGCCTCTCCTATCTCCTAGAGATGTCCCAAAGAGACAAGATGAAAGCTACATACATTCCCAGCAAGCACCCTCATATCTGCTACTCTCAGTATCCTCCTCTTAGTGTAAGGAAATAAAGTTCCCCCGTCAAAGCCACAGAATTGTCTTTGACTTTATTCTTCATGTCTCTCTCTCTCTCTCTCTCTCTCTCTCTCTCTCTCTCTCTCTGTGTGTGTGTGTGTGTGTGTGTGTGTGTGTGTGTGTGTGTGTGTATACCTCAGAGGCCAGAAACATCTAATGTCCTGGAGCCTGAGTTCCAGGAGCTTCTGAACACAGGCCCTTTGGAAGAGCAGTATTTGCTCTGAACTGCTAAGTCATCTCTCCAGACTCCCATTCATTTACAGGCAGTGTGTGTACACATGTAAGAATTCTCTTCCTGTCCCCCTTGCCTTCATCTGTCCATAAATCCCACCAACACAATCCTTAAAATGCATCCCCAAATCCTATAGTTCAGTTCTCTCCCTTATGAAGGCCTGATCCAATTATCTCTGTCTTTTGTTTATAAATTCATCATTTAAACTGCCTCCTAATTGATCTCCCGTTCCCATTCTTCATCCCATCACAATGTTCTCAACACAGCGACCAGAATCACTTTGTTAAGATATAAGTAGGATCTTGTCATTTCTGCAGTGACTCAGAATCCTCTCGTGGTTTGCCATCACATCAGCTAATGCTCTGGAAGGGCCCTACACAATCTGGTGTCCCTGACCTCACCTCTCATGTCTCAAGCAATTAATGTTGCTGCTGCTTCTTTCTGGAAAGGTCTCCTCCCATATATCCACTTAGTCCGCTGCCTTCGGGCAGCTCTTCCTGTAATTGCCATCTTCTCAGGAGCTGCTTTTTCAATGAATGAGTCAATCAACATTGTCAGTGCGGCTGACGTGTGACACGGCACAGGATGGGCACTGCAGACCTCTAATCTCTGGGATGCAAGCATGGGATAGGAACCAGAATCCATACTCAACATCGTCTTCAGAGAGCAGGGACCACATGACTTACAGTCATGGCACAGGGGTAGGTAGGAGACCAAGTGTATAGCCAGAGTCTGCTTGCAATGAGGGAATTAGAATATGCCTACGTTAAAATCCCTCACCCTGATTACATAAGACCGTGTTAGTGTTCAGAATGACACTCCCAGCTGGTGCCAGGCAGACACTGTCTGTACTGATCCAAAAGGAAGGACAAAATAAATAAATAAATAAAGAGTAGATTCTTACAAATATCACGTCATGGGTTGGTGAAATGGATCAGTGGATACAGGAGCTTGCCACCACACCCAACAACCTGAGTTCCATCCTGGGAACTACATGGTAGAAAGAAGAAAGTGATTCCTACAAGTTGTCCTTTAACCACCACCACCACCACCACCACACACACACACACACACACACACACACACACACACATACATATGCATGTACATTCACAACACAATAAAAAATAAATTTTGTAAAAGAGAAAAAAAATATCTCACTGCATTTTGAGTTTACTGAGACAAGTAAGTGATTCTAATGTACTACTGGTCAGGGTCCACGTTGCACTGACTGTTCTAATGATCAGGGGCCATGACAGTTTGAATCCCATATGAGATGAGCTCTACCTAGTTCGGATCAGGATTATAGTTTCCCGGTGTGGGGCTCACTTAATGAAAGAAAACTCACACTTCCTCCTGCTCTGACAGTAATACACTTCACCCTCCTTCCTCAAACCAAATGTCTATCTGGCTTTCTCTTCAGTGCCTACCGCTACAACCAGTCACAATCTGATTTTTTTTCCATGCTTTCCTTTTTCCACTGGCCTATGAGAGGCACAGTTCCTCCTGGTGACTGTGTCTACCATTTTCCTACAGGCCAGCATTCCAGTGTCTGGTGCAGACTCCAGCCACAGAGCTTCCTGGCTGGCTGCCTTGTCTGTAACAGCACACTCTCCTTTCCTATGTCCTGCTGTCCTCTGAAACCCATATGGGACCTCACCCCATCCTCACATCATTACTCTCCGTCTCCTCCATATCTACACAGCGGGTACCACGTCTGAAGCAGTTAGTGCCAACACCTGACATACTTCCTGGTTCCTGATACTTGATCAATAAACATTCATGGCACAAAGAGTAAATGAGTTTATCTTAACTGTAGGTCAGGTACAAGTAGAAGAAAATGTACAGGTCTTCAGCTGGCAGAGAAGATATGTGATGCAGGCAAATGGCCTTTGTTGTTGAAACTTGTATGCCTATCATTAGATGAGGCTGGGGAAGTGGAAGTGGGTTTGTAGAAAGGAACCCACTCCAGTAGATGAAAATATTACATCCAATCACTCATAACAATGCCAACCATAACAGGAAGTTTCCCTTGCGCCATGTGTGACTTGGCCCACATCTGCATTCACTGGCTTCCTACACAGACATGGCAGGGAGGGAAGGAGAAGGATCCGGAGGCAGAGGCATCATCAGCCCGAGGGAGGGGGGGGGATGATGCCTGTCCAAGAGAAAGCTCCTGGTTTCCTGTCCAAGAGAAGGCTGCCAGCTTTAATTTCTGACTTGATAAAAAATTTTAAAACATGGTAGGCACACTTCCTAAATATAAGTTCAACAGATTGCTTCCAAGTGCTATACTTACTTTATATTGAATTATTATTAATAATATTATATTGAATTATTATTCTGATTTCTCAGTGTTAGCAATTTGTCTCTCTCATTAGGAGGCTGGGAGTCCCAGGCTATCCCCTTCTGCACTCATGCTATTACCTTGTGCTCTCAGTGGCCCTGCAAACCCTGGGACAGAAGCACATGTTGCATAATGTAGATAAAGCGCGAGCAGCTAAAAGATTCTCAGGAGTCTTCTGGGCCACAGGCTAAGCCTAGAAGGACTGGTAGCTGTCACCAGGTAGGGAGGGGGCTTAGCGGAAGGGTCACTTCAGGTCACGAGCTAACAATTAGCAATGGCCTGCAATGTGTTAGCACATCTTGGTGCCCTTGCTGGGGACAAGTCTGTGTGTCTCACCCCAACTGGAGGCTCTCCAGTGCTGACTACACCTCTAGCATTTGGTTCCTAGCAAGCATCCTTGCATATATAAGACAGCTGAAACTGTTAAGTGGAGAGAAATAAGCTTCATTTGCTGTCCCTTTAACAATTAGATCATTCTGCTCAATTGTGTATATGTTTGCCAGATATCACTTTAAATTTTGATCAAAAATACATGACCACTTCATCGTTTCTAATTCAAACATGACACCCAAAGTTTTCCCTTTATTTAATCCTGATCTCCATCACTTGTCTCCTGACACAAATGTTAAAGGTTTACCAATTTACCACTTTGTATTAAATTACAAATGTGGCTTGAAGAGGGATTTTATAAAACTATTACCAAGTCCTGTTCAGTGTAATTAAATAAGTCAAACTAGCCCTCAGGGACCTCTTACTTTGAAATGCAATTTCAGAGCCAAAGAGTGCTCGTAACCTTTACCAAAGCCATGTCCACAATGCCGCTCTGAACTTAAACTAATCAGATCTCCATAGAAAAGGCTGGTCGCCCTCATCGATGTGAGCACATGTGAATCTCACCCCACTGCAGAGAATCGATATGGAAATCATCACAAAGCAAGGCCAAGCTTTGGAAAGGGCACTGTGAACCCCGAAGCCCAAACTTTACTAGGGATTAAAGGCTGAGATTGTATCTCCCCCATCTCTGGCCTCTGGCAGGGTTGAAGAAGAGAGAAAATAAGAAGTCTCTCAAAGATTAGCGTAGGTGTCCCCAACCATCCTCCACTGACTTATGGGACATCTCAGGGCTCCCTGAATAAGCCCTGTGTGTGTGTGTGTGTGTGTGTGTGTGTGTGTGTGTAATTTATATTTAGCAGAGATAATATTTATCTTTTGTAGGCTGTATATATAAGATTCTATCAATGAATCTTTAAAGGTAGCCTAAGGGAGATGGGGTGGCTCAGTTGGTAAAGTGCACACCCTGCAAGCATAAGGGCCTTCTGATATCACTGAAACATCAGCATGGAGGTGTATGCCTATAGTCTCAATGCTAATGAAACAAAGCCAGTATCCATGGGGCTTATTGTATAGGCAGCTTAGCAGAGCTGGTGAGCGGCAGGTCCAGTAAGAGACTCTGTGTCAAAGATTAAGTTGAAGAGAAACTTAGGCAATATCTGGTGCTGCCCACTGTTCTCCCCATGAACCCATACATGCACACCCCACATCCCACAGCCCTGACTCCTTGCCTCCTGTCAACACCAGAGCAACCTCGGGGATAGAGGATTGGGATGGAAAGACCAGGATTTGCTTCTATTCATGCCATTAACTTTCATCTCTCTGTACTCAAATCGAGAAAGCAATCTTTTCCCATACTGAACAAGTCCTGAAAACTACTCGAGAAGCACTGACAACCTGCTCGACACAGCCAGTGGGTATTCCATTCTTCTTGACATCATAAGCCTGAGGGTCGCTACATAGAGCAAGACCAAAATGTAGGGCTACTTATGGAAGACCCAGGTACTGGATGCTTCAGGATGGAAATGACAGACATCTCAGTCTACATTTAAGATGTCCTAAAAAAGAAGGCATTGTGCTGATGAGGGTGGTCCAGGCCGTGTCTCATACCACTGCATCTTCACCTTCTCTGTCTTGAGCCCCTCCCAAATATCACTACTAAACTAACCTTCCTGAAACATACATTTCTCATGCTGGGCTCTCGCTGAAAGTGAGCTTCTTGTTTTAGAAAATCTTACCTAAATCCCATGAAGCTGGCAAAACTGTGATGTGTGTGCCCTACTTCTTCCCCGTTCCACAGAGCCTCTCTGCCGCACAGAGAAGCATCAGGCCTGATTAGACTCCACATTTGTTCAAGTTCAGCAAGCTTGTCTTGCCTTCTCTAACTCTTCTCCCATCCAAAGTAGTTTCAAGGACCCACATGGGTACACCCTCCTCGGGTAGGCCTTCTCCGTTTCCCACTTGCATTAATCGTACTGTCTTTTAAATCCACAAATACCAACAGCTATTGTGTATTGTACATTCCCAAGGAGATTCCACAGAGTCTCACGTCAGGGCTCCATCTCTTCTGTGTGGTGCTGTGTGGGTGTGGGCTCCCCATACAGATTGGTGTGTATGGGAATACTAGCTTATGGTGGTAGGCAGAGCAGCCCCCAGAAGACGCCCTTAATCCTTGACACTTATGGCTCTGTTACTTTACAATGCAATGGGGACTTTGCTAGCGAAGCTAGGAGATTATTCTGGATTGTCTGGACAAGTCTGAGCTAATCACATGAGCTCTAAAAGCATGGAAATATGATAGAGTGGAAGACAAAGGTTCCCTCGAGGGGACTCAAGCTGCTGTTGCAGGAGAGGGCCATATGGATGTCAGAATGCAAATGGCATAGAGAAGCAAGGACCAGTCCCAGACAGGAGTCAGCAGGATGAGGCTCTATCCTGCCACCGAGGGAGCAGAATTTAGCCAATTTGAATGGTTCACCTCTGACCTCAGTAAGGATCTACCACATTCAGCACCTTGAATTGGACCTTGTATGACTCTAAGTAGACAGCTGATCAAGCTTGTTACATCTCAACTTGTGGCTACAGGGCTGTAAAACAGTGACCAAGCATTGCCTTGAGCCACTACATCTGTGGCAATGTATTACAGCCATTACAAGAAATTCACCCATTCACAGATTGAGCCACCAGACAAATATAAAGAGACGCTACCCAAACATTATAATTCTTAAAAAATACCAGCTCATTGCAGATAAGATGGGGGATCAAAGTGCCCATGACAACTGAGGTAACAGGATCATGCTTCAAGTTTTCTGCCCTGAATAGGAAAAAAGAAGCAACTGATATCTCTAGAGCCAAACTACTATTGGAGTAATTGAATCAAAAGAGGTAGAGGCAGGAGAATCAAAGATCTGATGGCAACCTGAGGTACAGAGTGAGACTCTGTTTCACAAAGAAAATAAAGGAACCCAATCAACTATATCATCAGCACTACAGCATCCGAATGGAGCTGTGTGCTTTGATTACAATTGATAGAAAGCAAGAGATCCATGATGGATCTTCCAACCTTGTACAACATCCTCCTAGAGCAAATTCAGGATCAGTACTGACGCTGTCACTCTTGTCTGAGCAAGAAGGTAGGAGGTCAGAGCCAGGTCAGCATCATGAGCAAAGTGGACAGTGTTTCCAGTGTGGAGACCAGCACCACCAGTGTGGAGATCAGGCTCAGGGTCAGCATGCTGTTGGCCCCTTGGGTACTCAGGAAAGGGCTACAGCAAGTGTGAAAGCCAGTTTAGTGTGACGAGCCACATCCCTGTCACTAGTGTCATCTGCTTCACTCGTGTCACCTACACCACCAGTGCAGGAAGCAGGAGCTGCCTTAGTGTCAGCAGTAGCCCACAGGGCAGCAACTCTACACTCAAAAGAGCCAAAATGGGATACATACAGACCTCCTGGCTTAACTTTACCATTTCCAAATTTAAAAAAACAAAACAAAACAAAAACAAAAAACAACAAACAACAACAACAAAAAAAAACCCTTCCTTTTGTACTAACAGGATTCAGAGAACTATCCATACCACAAAACACAACAGAATTAAACAGCTGTACATGGAAAAAGCTACTTACAACATGTTTTTAATCTTGTGCTAACAAGGCAACCACTGAAGGGGGCAAAACAAGAGAACCACATGAGACAGTCTTCCCTATGTAGGCAGATTGCTTGAAATAAATCAGTAAAATGAGATGGGAATTTCTCCTGAGGCTCAGGAAGATCATCACACTGGGTGAAACCTGGAACATTGGTTCAGATCCTTAAACTGTGTCATTTGTAAAATCATTGTGCCAAAAGACAGCCATGATGTAGCTGTGTTCCCACTAGAGTGGCTGCAGAGATGACCCTTTCCCTCACGCCCCCTTACTGACTGTGTATGTCTGTCTGTGCATGTATGTGGACACGCACATGCTATAGCCCACACACATGTGGGTCAGTTCTCTTCTCTTTGAGACCAAACTCAGCTCATTAGGTCTGGAGGCAAGCAAACCTTTACCTGCTCAACCATCCCACTAGCTACAAAAGAGATTTTTGAGCCTTATTGTCTAGAGTTATTTGTCTATGTCACTTAACAAAACAAGATATCATTAAAGACTGCACTTTTCATCTAACTGATGCAATTGTAAACAACCTTCTCCCCAAATACCAAATAACACGCTAAGTGAGAAAGGCTTATCAAACAGACGTACATTTACACAAATCAAATCAACCACAAAGCCAAACCTGGCGCAACCACTGGCATTACTATTCTGTTTGACACTTTTATGTTTTATGTATAACAGTTAAATGCTTATATATGCATGAATATCCTTTTTGTAAAATTAGTGTATGCCTATAAATCAGCATTTGGAAGGCTCTGTGTGAATTTTTAATAATGTAGAATTCTACCACATGTATGGTTTTCCTGTTAATAATTAACACTAACCTCTATTTGTAGAATTTAAAATGCAGCCAAATTTTCTTGTCTTTCACATGTATTTTAATGCACACTTATAGAGCTAACTATAGCAAAATAAAATCCTGACCCCACCAACACTGGCCCTATGATACTTAGCTAGTATATCCTTTATATCGCAGGCAGGGGGTTCTTCCATGGGAAAGCCATAACAGTGGTACACAGTGGGGGGGCACCTGTCAGCCAGCTTAGGTGATAAATGCTAGTCAGTTACAACCGTGCCTGCCCAACAATAGGTAGTGCAGGATCCCAGATAGCATAGTTACTGTTATTTCCTTCAGAAAAACAAAGGAAAGAAAATTGAAATATAATTATTGAGTAGAGGTGTCCAAGCTGTGAAATATTTTTAATTGGCAAAATAAGCTATCTACCCTTGTGGAATTGCCTTGGTCCAACATTATGTATTATTTTCAATTCATACACCTAGCAGGAGAAGCAGAAAAATAATATAATATAATATAATATAATATAATATAATATAATATAATTAATATAATATAATATAAATGTGTGTGTGTGTGTGAACACAAATATCCTACTGAGGCACATTGAAAGATAAATTATGTTGTGATAGGGCCTGAAATTAAATTAACGTGGGACTTTCTGTACCCTGGTAGGCTTCACCTCAAAAAGACAAAAGGCATAAAAACAAGCAAACAAATTGCTACTGGACTGAGGAAAATATTTAGCTTATTGGCTAAAGATTGCATAGTAACAAGTCATTTGTTTTCTAGAAAGAACAATTTCAACCGAGTGGCAGCTGCTAGAGAATGATCCAGAAGAGAAGATCAAAGGGGACAGTCTAGATGTGCTGGAGAAAGGACTGTTTGGTGGCCATAAAATCCAAGGACTATAGGGTACAGATAACCCAGGAGCTTTCTCCTCAGGGTGGTGGATAACAGCAAGGACAGCTTGCAGGCCATACATTCCGGATGGAACTAGCCCTGACTCTAACAAGACAGACTTTGAACTCACAATTCATCACAGGCAACGCATGCCTTGGTGACTAAACTATCAAGAACAATCTTTCAACGAAACAGATGCAGTTAAGTTCCTGCAGGAAGCAGCTATACAGGATCAGCAGACCCAGGAGAAACATCTGCAACTAGGTGCCTCTCTCCCATGGGACTGTGATGTGAGTCTATGTGCTACAAACCAGATTTCACACAAAAGCAGTGCAGGGGGAGCTGGTATGCAGAAGCACACAGAGGACAAGGCAAACAACAGGGCCCGAGGTCTACACAGGATGGAGAAAAGGCATTAGAGTCCCACATGGTGCAGGTACTACCCTGCATCTAGCTGACATTTGTGTGTGCTTTAGAGCTGGGTGTATTACAAACTTGTACTCTCTGCCTTCCAAAGCAAGTGCGGCCTTGGTCCAGGAAGCTTAGGAGTATCTTCCAGAGATGGCTAAGAATGAAGAAGGACTGTCACACACTTAAGACTGGGGTAGTGATCATTTACGATTATCCCATTCGTCACAGAGAAAGACCGGGTCTCGGGAGGACAAACACTCTCTGCACCCTATACTCTCTGAGACGAACAGCTCTCCAGTCCTCAACGTCAGAGGACTCAATGGATCCTGTAATGCACCAGGGCTCCACAGCTCCCGAGGGAAGTGCTGTTTCACGTTGCCAAACTGTGGGTAACCCAGTCTATTGCAGTGAATGGATTCTTATGGAAGCCAGTGCTTCCCCGTGAATGATTTCATATCTATTTCTTTTACACGCCTAACACTGGGATAGCTTTCAAATGGTTAATTTTCAGCTAATAACCAGAGTTCTTTGTGCAAGGTTTTCATGAACTTTTCCAAATTATCATTTAAACAGACCCATAATAATTCATCCAAAGGGCTATTATACCCTAGCTAATATAGTTCAGAACACTTGGTAAAGACACTGCTAGTAGATTAGAAAAATCAGCTCCTCAAGAGGTCACGGAGGCTCTAAAAATACTTCACTCGGAGAGCAAGACAATGTTTTCATAATAGACTTCACAATTATGCCTTGAAATATAAAGCAGCCTTTAAAAGTGAAATACTTAAAAATCACTTATTGGGCTGTCATTTATTAGCCTATGGCAAATAAATTAGAATTCTAAAATAAGTAACTACAATCAGGATGGTGGGACACGGGTAGCTTCTATTCATGGATATGTGCATGCATGCACACATAAGTGTGTTTGTGTGTGTACATGTGTGTGTACGTGTTTATTCACACCTGTGTTTGAGTGTGCATGTAAAGTTTTAGTGATGTTTCTTCTCTAATGTTTCTCATCAGTTCCCATTTCAAAAACGGATTAAAACCGATTGCTTTACATTTTAAAAGCTATTGAATATTTAAGGCTAGATTCTGCCATATACAAGAAAATGTACAAAGAAAAACTTACCGTTAGAATCAGCCTTTGGTTATCTTTATTTTTTTTTTCAGTCCTAAGTTTTGAAGAAGTCTCTGTACATTTTAAAGGACACTCTAGATTACAGAGGACAAGCGATTTTTATCAAGAACACAGCTCTCCGCATAAATTATAGAGCATGCATCTGTAGTGGCTCTTCTTAAGTGAAATCGTTCATGAAGTTATAAGTAGAATTTGAAATCATGAGTTCCACGCAGTGTTAGCCCTAACATTATCACATCCCGGGCCCCGCACATTTACCGGGGTCTCACGCACCTGCTCCTCAGCTAAGCGGTGCCTAAGGAAGCAATCTGTGCCTCCAGAGTCCTGCTGATCACAAGAGTCTCACTTTCAGAATTCAATTTAGGCAACGGGAAAGAATGAGTTTTCTTCCATTACTAACATACGGTTTCCTCTCGGGAAACCTTTATTCAGGATGGGCACACAAGGTTAGAGACAGTGCCCAGCCACAGCCCTGCTCATGCTCTCAAGGTTGTTCCAGAATGGCAGAAAGAGATTACTACACCTTCGTGTCTATCTCCTTCCCACCAAGTCCAGCCCACCTTCTCCTCTCCCCTGCTCACTCCGCCCTCCAGAATGTGCAGAGTGATATCAAGGGAACAGTAGAGGCAAAGGCACCTTCTAAGCCTGATAATGCTTCATTACAAATGTTTGACATTCAGAACTAAAAGAGACTAAAGGAATTGTTTTTTCAGACTATTATTGGAAATATGTTATTTGCTCTTACTACATTTAAATTTTTATGTGTATGCTCATACAAATACAGAAGATGAAGCAGAAAATGTCCACAACCCAGTAGCCTCTCTTTTCTCTTCAATAATAATGCAAGCCTTGAGTTTTCACTGGGCACAAAACACTGTGCATTTAATCCATGGGCTCAGAGTTCTAGCTATTAAAATGGAGTGAAAGTACCATGTGGCATCTTACAGAACCTGCTAAGAAGACAGCAAGCATATGTCACTTCTGCCCGTTTTCAGATGCCCTCCTCCCTCTTGCATGTTGAAATGCATAGCCGTGGGAGACACATCCATGGGGCAGGGGGAGATGTCTAGAAACAGCAGACCTCTGAATTGTACCAACCCTCAATCATCACATCCCAATCTCCTGACCCCAATACAGAGACATGTAAACCCCTCCCTGTTTAAGCCAAATTTTTACCCAATTAAATCAACAGATATTAAAAATTATCAATGTGTGTTTGGACCATATATAGTCCCTGTTTCATTAACAAAATAAAGTACCACACAAAACCATACCTGAGGCATAAGATCACAAGACCCATTCTATTACAAGATGCTGAAATGTCCCCTTTTCACCCTCCTACAGCAGCACAGAAAAAGAAAAAAAAATCTTATTTGAGATTTGGACTAAAAATATTCACAGTGAGTCAGTGAGTTGAAGGTGTTTGTATTGAAACACGATAACCTGACATGTCCATCCACTCCTTATTTCTAAAACACTAATGAGCACCGCTCCTGGGTTGTCTGCAAGAGCTTCCTCCATTGGCCACATGAGCTCCCAGCCTTCACGATTTCATCTCTAATTATGATGTCATCTATTGTTTTCAAACCTGGAAACACCACCCAGAATGTGATAAATGTTTTATTTACATTTATGTTTCCCCTTATGGGATTTTGTTGACAACTGTGTCAAGCTTACAAATGAATTTGGGGATGACTGGCATCTAAAAAGGTCATCCTCCTCCACAGCAGGGCTCCTTACTCAGACCTTTGGGGTTTTCATGAAAAGGATTGCCATGTGTCTAGGCTTTAGTTTCTCTGCATAGAACAGATGGCCACAAGTCCCAACACACAGGGTTTGGGGGAAATGAGTCAAGATCTTTTAATAAGGAACAACTACCTCAGACAGAGAATGAGCTCATCGCTGTCAACTGCTCAAAGTTTTATTAATTATTGGAAAGCATACTCATAATATGCATAGATTCTCAAAATACTTCAGTTCTCCAGCCAGGCATGCCATTTCTTGTATATTGTGGTAGTTTGAATGAGACTGGCCCCCACAGGCTCATATATTTGAATGTTAGTCACCTGGGCATGGAACTGAGTATTAGAATGTGTGATCTTGTTGGAGGAAACTGGTCACTGGGTGTGGGCTTTAAGGTTTCAAAAGTCCATGCCAGACCCAGTCAGTCAATCAGTCTGTCTGTCTGCCTCTGCTTCTCTGTCTGTCTCTGTCTCTGTCTCTGTCTCTGTCTCTGTCTCTCTCTCTCTCTCTCTCTCTGCTTGCTGCCTGTGGATCAGGATGTAAAGCTCTCAGCCTCTGCTTCCAGCGCTAGGCCTTCCTCTGATGATGATTATGGACTAATGCTCGAAACTATAAGCAAGTCCCCAGTTAAATGCTTTCTTCTGTAAGAGATGTCTTGGTCATGGTCTTTACAGCAATAGAACAATAACTGAGGCAGACAGATATATTTTTTATGAAGCAACAGAAAATAGGACTTCCAAAATGGCGGGTGACACACAGGCTTGGTTGAGTAGTCTTGGGGAAAATAAATAGCTATCACATAAAATAAAAATTACAGCTATCAAAATAAGTAAATGGGAAGCAGGAGTGGGTGGGTGGGAGCACCCTCGTGGATGCAGGGGGAGGGGCATGGGATGGAGGTTTCCCAAGGGGATAACATTTGAAATGTAAATAGATAAAATATCCAATAAAAAAAAAGTAAATGGTGGCTTAAATCTCTAGTTTCCATAGTTGAAAGTCACAGATTAACGATAAAAAAATACAAATAAAACCCAGGATTTGTTGTTACCTAAGAACTCTCCTCAGCATCAAAGCCACGTGCAGCCTCAGGATGAGTAAATGGAGAAGGCTATTCCAAACAGACCAAACTGACAAGCAAGTAGGTGCAGCTGCTCTGTATCTGGAAAAAAATAGACTTAAAAGAAACTAAATAAGAGGACATCAATGGCTATTTAATATCAAGAGGATATTAATATTCTAAACATATATTTACATAACATTGACATACTAAATATCTTCAAGTAGGCACTACTGAACCTCAACCCAATATTTGGTAACTTCAATATCTGGCTTTCATCAACAGATAAGTCATCCCAACAAAATGTAAACAGAAAAGTATTAGAGTTAAAAGCCATCATAAAGAAAATGGAATTCCTAGGCAACTGGATGGACCTGGAGGGCATCATCCTGAGTGAGGTAACCCAATCACAAAAGAACTCACATGATATGTACTCACTGATAAGTGGATATTAGCCCAGAAACTTAGAATACCCAAGATACAAGATACAATTTGCAAAACACATGAAACTCAAGAAGAATGAAGACCAAAGTGTGGACACTTTGCCCCTTCTTAGAATTGGGAACAAAACACCTATGGAAGGAGTTACAGAGACAAAGTTTGGAGCTGAGATGAAAGGATGGACCATCTAGAGACTTCCATACCTGGGGATCCATCCCATAATCAGCCTCCAAACACTGACACCATTGCATACACTAGCAAGATTTTGCTGAAAGGACCTTATGAGGCTATGCCGGGGCCTAGCAAACACAGAAGAGGATGCTCACAGTCAGCTATTGGATGGATCACAGGGCCCCCAATGGAGGAGCTAGAGAAAGTACCCAAGGAGCTGAAGGGGTCTGCAACCCTATAGGTGGAACAACAATATGAACTAACCAGTACCCCTCAGAGCTCGTCTCTAGCTGCATATGTATCAAAAGATGGCCTAGTCGGCCATCATTAGAAAGAGAGGCCCCTAGGTCTTGCAAACTGTATATGCCCCAGTACAGGGGAACACCAGGGCCAAGAAGTGGGATTGGGTGGGTAGGGAAATGGGGAGGAGGATATGGGGGACTTTTGGGATAGCATTGGAAATGTAAATGAACAAAATGCCTAATTAAAAAAAAAGAAAAGAAAATGGACCTGATAGGCATCTATAGAATATCCGATCCAAATAATACAGAATGCACATTAGTCAAATCAGCCTTTTCTAAAATAGATCATATAATAGCATAGAAAGCCACTCTTGAAACATCCAGAGAAACTAAAAGAACTACTTGCATTCTATCTCCCACAGTGAAATAAAACTAGAAGCCGGTAAGACAAACTACACAAATTTGGGGAGATGTAACAACACACTACTGAATAGGTCATGATAGAAATCAAGAATATTTAAAATTTTTAAGCGCTAGTGAAAGTGAAAACCACACATCAAATCTATGGGATACACTCCATGAGGGTATTTACAGCTAAAAGTATATTAGGAACTCAGATCACAGAAAGTAATTATGCACCTTCGGCACTTAGAAAAACATGATAAACCCCAAGTCAGTAGATGATAAAATAAAATGAGAGGTAGTAATTACTAAATGTGAAATGACAAAAAAGACAAAGATCAATAACACAAAAATCGGTTCTTTGAAAGAAAAAAAAAAGCCAGAACTGACAAACTCTTGGCTAAAGTAACCAAGAGTAAGAGAGAAGATACAAACTAATCAGATGAGAGATGAGAGGGCAGAGATTACAACAAATCTAAATGAAGTCCATAAAATTATGAGAGTAGACCTTAAAAACTTCTCTCCCAGTATATTAGAAAAACCTAAAAAGAAATGGATATATTTATAGATGCATAATTAAACCAAAAATCAAACCACGAGGAGATAAACACCTTAAACAGAACTACAGCAAGCGCTGAGAGTGGAGCAGACATTTAAAAAAATCTCAGCTGCAAAAGGAGTCCAGATGGATTCATCACTGAGTCCTACCAGGCCTTTTAAGTAAAGCTTACACAAAGCTATCCCATAAAACAGAAAGGGAAGGAATTCTATCAGATTTATTCTACAAGACCAGTACTATTTTGATGCCCAAACTGAGAAAAGATGAAAGTACAAAACAGAAATTATAAGCCAACCTCTGATTAGCATGCAACAATTCACAATGAAGTATTTTCAGGTTGAACTCAAGAGCACATTAACAAAGACCACTCACTCACTACCATCAAGTTGGCTCTATCACAGAGGAGTGGGTGGTTCAAGGTATGCAAATCAGTAAATGTAATACATCCCATAATGGACTGGAGGACAGAAATCATATCATCTCGATGGATGCAGAAAAGCACTTGCCAAAACCCAAGGTTCCTTGATGAACAAAGCCCCCAGGAAAGTAGAAAGGGAAGGAACATATCTCAACATCCTGTGTAGGACAAACCTGAAGTCTGCATTGAATTAAATTAAAATCACAAAGCATTTCCTGTCACATCATGAACAAGACAAGGCTGTCTGCTTTCTCCACCCTTGCTCTACACAGTATCTCAGGTCCTACAGCAGTAAGGCAAGTGACAGAAGTAAAAGCGACAGGGACAGGAACATGTGGTGGTTTGAATGAGATGTCCCTCATTGTCTTGGTCACCAGTTAGTGGTACTGTTTGGGGACACTTAAGAGATGTGGCCTTGCTGAGGCTGTATGTCACTGGCTGGGGGCAGGGGTGAGCCAGGAGAGCTCAAAGCTCACTCTCCTTTGCTCTCTGCTTTCTGCTTGTTCCTGCTGCCATGCCTGGGTCTTGCTGCCTCTTTTCCTTATACATTATGGACATTTATCTCTCTGGAACACAAGCCCAAATGACTCTCTCATGTTTTGTCACAGCAACAGAAAAGTAACTAACACAGAACGAAAAAAGTCAGTGTCCTTATTGGCAGATGGTATAATCCTAGACATAAGAGCCTCTAACGACTTCATGGAGAAATTCTTAGATCTAACAAATACTTTCAGCAAAGTGGCTGGATAGACAATTAATTTTTTTTTTAAAAAATCAGTATCCTTCCTACATACCTGTAATATTGAGGTTGAGAATGAAGTCAAAGAGCAGGAGAGATGGGTCCGTGGTTAAGAGCACTGGCTGCTCTTCTAGAGGACCTGGATTTGATTCCTAGCACCCATGTAACAGTACATAAGCGTCTGTAACCTTAGTTCCAGAGGTTCTGACACCTTCCTCTTGCCTCCGTAGGAACCAGTCATATACAGGCAAAACACCCATACACCCTTTGCTGCTCTTGTTTAAAGGAAAAAGAAATTAGAGCAACCATGCCATTTAAATTACCACATAATAATAACAATGATAAACTACCTCGAAACAAAACAAACCAAGGAAGCAGAAGACTTCTACGATGAAATTTTTAAATAACCAAAGAAAAGCTGAAGAGGACATTTGGAAGACGCAACATCTTTTCATGCTCATGAGTTACAAGAATTAATATTTTGGGGCTGGCGAGATGGTTCAGCTGTTAAGAGCACCAACTGCTCTTCCAGAGGTCCTGAGTTCAATTCCCAGCAACCACATGGTGGCTCACAACCATCTGTAATGGGATCTGATGCCCTCTTCTGGTGTGTCTGAAGAGAGAAATGGTGTACTCATATACATAAAATAAATAAATTTTTAAAAAGAATTAATATTTTGAAAATAAACTAGCAAAATAAATCTACACATTTAATACAATCCCCATTATAAATTCAAATGTCATTCTTCACAAAAAAACCAACCAACCAACCAACCAAACAAACAAAAAAACCAGAGAAAATAATCTTGGCATTCACATGGAAGCACAAAAGGCCTTGGATAGAAAGAGCATTCCTTACAAAAACCAAAAGCATACTTGACTTCAAACTGTGAAACTATAGTAATAAAAATGGCATGTTATTGCCACTAAGGACAACACAGATCAATATAAACAAATAGAGAGTCCAGCTATCAACCTACCCAACTCTAGCCCCTTGGTTTTTGACAGATGTAAAGAATGCATGTTGGAAGAAAGATAGCCTAGTGACCAAACGGAGCGAGAAAAGCTCAATGGCCTTACACAGCAGAATTAAACAAGATCCTTTCTCTCTGACCCAGGCCAAAACTCAACTCAAAATGGACAGAGTCCTGCATGCAAGTAACTCCTCAAACTCAAACTGAAAAAGGAAAAACTAGGGAAATCTCTTCAAGATAAAAGCATAGGCAGGGACTTCCTGAACAAGACTGCCGTCTCTAAGAAATGATGCCAGCAATTAACAACTTGAATGCCCTGAAATTGAAAGGCACATCAGAGGGAGCCACTGAGTGAAGAGTTAGCCTGAAGAAGGGGAAGTCCTTGTTGGCTAGACATCTGACAGGAGAGTAATGTCTAGACTATGCAAAGAACTGAAAAAATACTAATAAGAAATCAAACAACTCAATCAATAAACAGGCTAATGAAATGAAAAGAAAGTTCTTAACCGATCTAGTACAAACAGCCAATAAATGCATGAAAAATAATCAACATCAATCAGAGAAATGCAAATTACAACCACATGGAAATTTCCTGTTACTTCAGTCAAAATGAAAAGGTTACTCAAGTCTAGTATATTACTCACCTGAATAATTGCTGGGTAGTTACTTGACTGACTCCAGCTTAAAAAATTGGAGATTCTTAGACATCAATGTATACTGTAGAACTATACACAACATCTAAAATGTTGAACCAACCTAAAATCATTAAAGAAAATGTGGCAAATATCACAGATTCTCTCATTTGAGATGTGTGTGTATTAGTTCATTTGTGCATATATGACCTAATTATAGAACAAGGAGACCACAGGGAGGCGTGAGAGATGGGAGAGCAGAGCTGATCTTTGTTGTCAACTTGACACAAGCTCAGTTAAAGAACTGCCTCCATCAGATGGGCCTGTGAGCCTGTCTATGGGGCATTCTCTTGATTGATGTAGTAAGGCTACAATGTGGGCAGTACCATTCTGGGTTATGTAAGTGAGTGTTTATCCATGACTTCTGCTTTGAATTCCTATCGTGATGCTACTCAATGATTGGCTGTAGCCTGTAAGATAAAGGAAACCCATTCCTTCTCTAGGTTGGTTTTAATCAGAGAATTTTATCCCAGAAACAGAAACCAAACTTGGAGGAGTATGACAGAAATATGCTCAAAATATATTATAGACCTTTGCATAAAAACATCCGTATGTAAGTCAGAACCTATACAATGAATTATGAAAAAAGAAGCTAAATTCCATGGTCATCTACCTTGCTCAATATAATTAGGCATATATAAATAGATTTATTTCATCAAAGAAAATAATATAACATCAGAAAAAGTTCTCTTTTTGAGATAGGGTCTCCGGTGTCAGGAACAGTTCTCTTGTATAATCATTTTAATGGGAATAACATTCATAATTTTCAATGTGGAAAGAGAAATTTCTAATAGATAATGCTTCAGTCATTACATTAACAACCCTTAAAAAGATATATTTTTAACAAGGGGAAATTCTACTATAATGTTCATCAGGGGTAAGGAGAAAGACACTAGGACACTATATTAGTGTTATCCTAAATCTAAGCTATTGATATAACACAGCAAAGAAATGGAAGATAGGAGGTAAATTATACCATTAAGACTACTTGCTTCCAACAGCCAAGGTAAAGAAAAAAAATAGCTGAAGATACTGAAATACTGCACCAAAGAAAATATGGATGTCCAATCAGCATGTGAGAGGGTGTATTCGGCTCCTTATCCACCATCACAGAGGTCCGGATGGGACGCCATCACCACCACACCTATTTCAGTTGCCAAACTGACAACATCAAGAGCCTGGAAGAAGAATCTGCAGGAAAGGGCAGCAGGTCAGCCACAGCCTGGAAGTTCTCCAGCTGAGCTTGCTTCCTTCTCTCGCCCTGCCCTCAGACAGCAGCTGCGATGTGAGGGGCAGGCCTCCGGCTCCTGACACCACACCTTCCCTCATGAGATGGACTGAGATTTTTGCAGACCGCCTCTGAGGGTCTGCAAGCCAAAATTAGCCCTTGGGCTGCTTTTGCCAGGATATTTTATCACCACAACAGAAAAGAAATGAAAGCAGCACCCAGTGTTTGGAGCTCCTTATACAGTAGGCAGACCTACACCAGAGCATCCAGCAATAGAGGCCTTTGGTACTTATCTAGAACAGTTGACAATTTATATCCACAAAAAACCTTTGCAGATGCTTCTGAAAGCTGTGTTAACAATGACCCAGACTCGGAAGTCCAACAGATGCCCTTTATATGGTGAATAAATAAGTTTTGCTCCATATACATGATGGACAACTATTCAATATTAACAAGGAATGGGAACATCAGGTCATAGGAACACACAAAAGCACATCATCACACATTATCACACACAAGAAGCAAGTCTGAACAAAGTTGACACACTGTGTGCATTAGCTTTAAGCATGTGGCTTTTCATTCATATAGGGTAATTTTGTGATTTTTAGTGTGTGTGTGTGTGTGTGTGTGTGTGTGTGAGAGAGAGAGAGAGAGAGAGAGAGAGAGAGAGAGAGAGAGAAAGAATGTGTGTATGTGAATGTGAGGGTATGTGTGTGCACATGTGAGTATGTGAATGTGTATGTATGTGAGTGTGTGTATGTGAGTGTAGGTGTGCACGTGCACACGCGTGTTCATTTGAATGTGCATTCGTGTGTTTATGTGGTAGTGATCAGAGGTGGACATCAGCAATCCTTGATTGCTCTCCATCTTGTATTTTAGATGGAGTCTCTCACCGAAACTTGTGGGCTTATTGATTGGACCTAGGCTGGTCACTAAACTCCAAGGTAATGTACGGATGTACATCACCATGCACAGCTTTTTTTGTGGGTGCCAGGGATAAAAATTTGGGTCCTCAAGCTTGCACAGTAAACCATTTCTGAGTCATCCCAGTGCCCGTTTTTAGAATCTTTTAACACAGATTTCCACATCTTTCTGTGCTTTGGTTTCTGTCTACAGAAGTCTTGCCATAGAAGGACATAAGGATGATCTAAGGCATTGGAAGGAATGAACACTGTGAAAAGACCAGCAGTCACCAGTAGGGAGGAGGGAGGCAGGCCAAAAGGAGCACCGAGGGTGTTCAGGGCAGCAAACAACCATATTTCATACTACAGTGGTGTGTGACAAGTTGGTAAGTTTGTCTAAGCTAAAGAAGACACAGTAGTTAAGAGTGAGTTCTAGCAGGATGTGGGCTTTCCCTGATAATGATGTATTGATTCAGGCTCACTCCAGCAGGGATAGCAATAAGAGAGAGGGAGGTTCCTGCCTGGCCTCTTGCTATCACCCCTATTCCCATCCTGTGACTGGTCCCTGTTTTCACACATGCCTACCCACAACCAAGACTCCTTGCTCTCACCATCAACCCATGTTTTTCAACAAAGCTGCAAGGCCCTCCTTTACACATCTTATTCTGATAGCTTAAAAACAAAACAAAAAACAAACAAGCAAAAAACTGAACTTCTGACAAGGCTCTGATCTCTGAGTGGACCCATTCCCACCCCGACCACTGCATCTCCAGCCTGAGGCCACAGCACATGTTGAATATTCTGTACCTGTGCAATGCTAAGAGAGGAGAGGAGACCCTGGACCTTTCTGTTCAATTTTACTAAGACTCTATAACAATTCTAAAAAATAAATAATGAAGTCCGTTAATACAGAATGGTTTTCTCAAAATGGGAAGTCACAGTTGATAGTTTTTTTCCGTAAGCTTCTTATGTTTCACTTATTTTATACAATGAGCTTATTTTCATACTTTTTTTAAAAAAATAATTACTTGCCAAATACTGTCACTTAACACAATTATCAGGAAAAATAAAAATGGATTAGAGGGTTAAAGGGATCCACCATGTTAAGCAGATAGGAATAACTGCTAAATAAACATTTTGACAAGCCATTTAACAGAGTCTGACAATTTGATTAGCAAATTTTACCAAGTAGTTAAATGTTCATTAAACAGGAATATTTTAATATAAGAGACGGAAGTAAAATGACCTAATAATCTCCTTGCTACACTTTACACAATTTAGACTGGAAAGGATTGATGTTATTTCTGAACTAGCATTTCATTTAAAATTCCTAGTGCTGGGCTGGGGAGAGGCTCCCTGGTGGAGCACTTGTAAGCACGTGGTGAGGCCTGGGGGCCCAACTCCAGCAAAGCCACCACCGAAACAAAACAAAACAGATGCTTAACTCTGAAATCAAGTGTGAAATTCCAGAGCTAAAAATACATAAAGAGATCATTGCTACGCATAGACAAAGAAGCATAACCACTGGCGTGTGGTATACATTTTAAATACAATAAATTATGCTGTTTACACTCAACAAAGAAGGAAAGCTACTGACAATCAGCTTCTTAACAGAGGTGGCCCACAGTGACTGGCTAAACAGGCCTAAAGGGGAGTCAGCTTGACTCTTTTCTCTCATCCCACAAATCTACCATGGAATCCTTCAGGCTGCACATGAGACATCCCCCTGCTCCCCCACCCACCCCCACCTGGTCAGGCATCAGAGACCTGGGTCTGGATCTCTAAACCAGGCCATCTGACCTCTTGCTTCTGGCAGTGACTGCTCCCTATTTTCAGTCCAACCCAGACCCCTTGCTCTCACCATCTCCCCATACTCTTCAACAACGCCACACTGGTCACCTTTACATGTCTTATTCTGATGGCTTTTTAAATTTTTTAAAATCTTGCCATGAAGCCCAGATCCTGACAAAGTTCCTGTGTCTCTGCGGCTCTCTCTCTGCTCCTGACAAGCTGACTAGTGGGTTTGCACAGCATGTGTTAAATGCTCTCCTTGGGTCTGTGTGGTCCTCAGATGCCTTTTCTTGGACAACTGCAGTGTTGTTTTCACTAGTCTCACTAGTCTCACTAGTCTCAAATCAAAGGTCCCTGTTTCCATGAAGATGGCTAAGTTGCAAGCCACCTTCCTCTACTGTGTCTTTTCACCCTTGTATGTTGGGCTCCATTCATCATAACGTTAGGTCACTTGCCGTGCATATTATCTACTCTATAGCTCTTGAACCCCCACTAAACACACATTCTATGAGGACAGAAAGTCTTGTCTCAAGAGAGCTTGTTAGAGATAAGTTCACAGAAGAATTCTCATAGACTTTCAAAGAAGTACCACAATCAACACAATCTCAAGGTATTCAAAAAAAAAAATAGAAGCAGAACAATTTCAAACTTCTACAAAGCCAATGGTATTTTAATACCAAAGATAAAAACAAAAAACAAAACAAACAAACAAACCAACCTACACCACCCAGAGAGAGGGAAGGAGGAAAGACAAAGAAAGATGGGGGAGTAGGTAGGGGAGAGAGCACAAATACCTGATAAATGCAGATGCAAACATTCTCAATAAAATACTTGTAAATGCAATGCAAATCCTACATGGAACTCACATCAGTAGTATGATTGCTTAAACAAGACCTGCATAATGAAATGAGCATACTTGTCAAACATGCCAGTGTAGATGGGCAAACTTCACAAGCTCCTAACTACACATGAAGAACTGGAGGCAGTCTACGGCTGCCAAGACAGAGAGAATACCCACTCTCAAGTGGACAGCCATTAACACATGTGCATAGGAGCAATACAGAAATACAGCAATAGTAGTGACAGAAGAGGAGGCCATTTGAGAAGGAGAGGGGAAGGCACTGGAGGAGCTGGAGAAGGAACAAGGAAAGACAGAATTTATGCAGACAGAGTTCTAATGCTTGTCAGTCTTGAAGAGTAAAAATTAATACATAAATAACAGAAAGCAATAACACTTAAAGCCTACCATGTAGAGGCACCCATAAGAGAACACTATAAACACCAGTGGTATTAAATGCCTTGAGGGAAAAAAAATCCTTCTCCAAAACCAGTCTCTCCTTTTCTTACCTTTCATTTGTCACGCTAGCTATTAAAGAAAATGTAAAATTCATAATATCAGTAACCAAGGTAATGACACATGACATAAACACTCCAGGACCAGCACAATGAGAGCTGACCTCCAAGAAGCCAGCTTTCACTAATAACAAGCCTACTGTGTTCCAGAGCCTTTGTTCAAGTCATTTACAACAGGACCTCATGTGACCAGTGGCAGACAAGGTTGTATCCTGGGATTAAAGCTGTAGTAGAATCATCCTGTGTCTAAGCCTTTGGAAATGTGTGTCATTTATCTTTGATGGAGGTGTCTCTTAGGAAAACTTGGAGGAAGAGAGCAGAATAATTGAGTGGCCCTCTCAGCTCTGCAGCTGAGCTTGTCAACCATAGTTGTACCCAGGAGCCACCCTGGGAGCTTTAAAATGCTTGTCCCTCCTCACCAGAGATCCTGATTTAATTAGTCTGGAGTGAGACCAGGGCTTTTAAAAGCCTGCTAAGTGACAACCAATGGCAAGGAAGATATGGGGGAAAGGAATCTTTATTCACTGCAGGTGGGAAATGTGAACTAGTATAACCAATACAGAAATCAGTCCAGAGCTCACAAAACACCGACAGTTGAACTACAGCATGCCCCAGCTATCCCACACTGGATGTACAGCCAAGGCAGTTCAAAGTAGTATACCACAGCAGTACACGACCGTCACTGTGGACTATACCACTATTCACAGTAGCCAAGTTACCAAGTCAGCCTAGATGCCCAGATAGATGGATAAAGAAAATGGCAGGCTCAAGCATGTGCACACACACACACACACACACACACACAGAGAGAGAGAGAGAGAGAGAGAGAGAGAGAGAGAGAGAAAGAGAGAGAGAGAGACAGAGACAGAGACAGAGACAGAGACAGAGACAGAGAACATGCTTTAGATCACATCTGCACAAAGCTGGGGTTCAACTCAAGTAGCTCTTAGCATGAATACTGGGAACACCACAGGGATGGTGGCTGGGAGGCAGGCAAGGCTGTCCTAATCACACTGTCTAACACAGCTTCATCTCACTGGCTGTTCTGACTGCTTCCTTAGACGAGTGTCAGGCCCCTTACAGGCAGGTGCATAGAGACACACACACCTTGTTCCTGCAGTGAGATGCCATGCTGGGTCCTCACTAATGCTTGTCTACCCTCACAGGCCAGGATCTCTCAACTACCACTCTCACTTATTCTATGATTAGCATCATAAATGTGTACATTCATCGGCTCTAGGGCTGGGGATGTGGATCAGCTGGTAGATTACTTGCCTAACATGCATAAAGCCTTGGGCTTGACCTCCAGCACTGAACAGGCCAGGCATGGGGGCACACCTCTAATCCCAGCACTTGGAAAGGAAAGGCAGGAGAGTTAGAAGTTCAAAGGTCATTCTTGCCTAACTTAGTGAGTTTTGAGGCCAACCTGGGATACATGAAACCATATGTATATATGTATGTATATGATACCACTGGAGAGATGGTTCAGCTATTAAGGCACTGGCTGCTCTTCTAAAAGAACCCAGGTTCAATTTCTAATACCCATATGGAGGCTCACAACCAATCACAATTGCAACTCCAATCCCAGAGGATCTGACATTATCTTCTGGCTTCTGAGGGCACCAGGCACACAAGTGGTACATAAATGTACATACACATAAAATGTAATAACATTATTTTTTAAAATCATAATAAAATCCATACTACATTCAATGAAAAAATGCTTCTTTAAGATTCCATCCACTCCTTGATCGCACATAAACATGTTGTGAACACTTGCTTTCGATGCAACCTTGGAAAATCCCCCTTTCCCCACTGACACTGTACACTCACTTTCTCTTTTCTCTTCTGGCCAGAGTCTTTGTGTCCATATTTTTTGTTCTCTCACTAAACATCTGTCACTGGGGATTCTTGGTGTTCATCTTTTCTAATTCTACACACTAAACCTGAGCCATCACAAATATGTCCACATCATCTTAGAGCTGGCCTTGACCCCCTCCCCTCCTCTCCTTCCCCCTCTCCTGCCCCCCCTCCTGTCCTGTTTTTTGTGGTCATGGTCTGTTCCTAAGCTGAGTCTTAGGCTGAGGGCTGGCTGTTGACTTCCCTATCATCAGGCATAGACACTCAGTCTGGCCCCAGTTCACCTACTCATGGCTGTTATTTCCCAGATACTATTCTTTGGCGTGTGCTTTAGGTACCCAATTCTGAAAAAGCCTTCCTGTTTCTTGAAGATGTTCTGTACTTTTCTGTCTTAACGTTTGAAATCCTCATTTTGAAATCCTCCTGTGGCACACTGGCATAGGCTCCAAAACGGATCGTTCCGCTCACCTATCTAGAAAATTCCAGGGCAAATAAGAGTTCCTAAATAAATTAGCTGAATGGATAAATTGGCCCTTCCCAAACATGTTTTTATGGTAAGTCCATTTCCTTCACAGTGGCTTTGAGTATCTTTTCCCCATTATTTTATTTGTACAAGCTATGCTATCCATTCCCAAGTGAAATCCTGTGTGTTCCTTCAAGCTATTAGACATTGAAGTAGGACTTGGAGTATCTGAACTTCAGCATGTGGCTTTCTCGCCACTCAGGGCAGAATGAAGCACACCCCCCTGAAGCACAGGGTCATGATGCACACCAGAGGACTTCTGGTTTATCTTTTCCTATTATGAAATAGCTGGAAATTTAAAAAAAAAGCTAGGTATATGTCCTGTGCCACATTAATTATCTATTTAAACTACACAGTCTTAAATTGAGCTGTGCCACCGTCACAATTTGATTTTGGAAAGTTTCATCTCTGCACAAAGTATTCCATGTTCACTAGCACTGGCCACTGCTCTCAGTGGCCCTCAGCAGCCGCTGGTGTACTTTCTCCTTGTACAGCTTGCTCATCTTTCCCTTTATCCACAGTGGTCTGCTCTGAACCTCTCATGAAAATGGAACCATGACTCTATGAGCCGTCGTTCCTCTTCTTCCACTAAGCTTGTTTCCAGGGGTCTTTCAAGTTATAATATGTAATATGTAAATATATAACATGTATTATGCAATATGTAAATATGTACTAGGGTTTTGTTCATTATTGTTGCAAAATAATATTCAAATACTGACTATGTCGTATTTTGGTTATTCATTCATCAGCAGACAATTAGTTTAATGTTTTGTTTTGTTTTTCAGAAACATTTTTCCACTGCTGGGGGTAGAACTCAGGGCCCCAGGCATGATAGCCTAGTGCTCTATCACTGACTTAGATCTTTAGCAATAAAAAATCTTACATTTTGATGAACAATGTAAATGGAATTTGTGATTCTCCATGGATAGGCTTATACATACCTATGAGTAGAACTTCAAGGTCACATGGTGTCATTATCCCAATTATTTTGAAGACCTATGGCATTCTTTTTAAGATGCTTGTTCATGAGTGAGGTAAGAGAATACCTCACACATGATTGCCTTTGCTTGACCCAAGTTCCAAAGGCACACACTGATTTTCTTTAAGAGAGTTCATTTTTGTGTGTTGGTTGAGAGCTGGGGTCCTACCTGCCTTGCCCTGTGCATGTTCAGTTGTGCAACATGATGCACAGAACACTATTTTCCTACCTCACCTTACTGCTTTTGAGGAAATACGAAGGCTGCTTCCCATCCCTCTGCTCCTTGCCTTTCTTTACAGCATCTGCAGGGCAGCCCTGGAACTGCAGTTCAGACAGGAGTTTAAAACCAGAGTGTGAACCCTCCAATTTTGAGCCTTCCCAAGATCATTCAAGGTTGGTTTTATTTGATTGCTTATGTATTTCAGGGGTGGGGTCCCTTGGGTTGCTCAATGGGCATCAGAATAAACATGTCAAATTCTTCAGCCGAGCCAGCCAAAGTTTTGATATGATCTGTGTTTAACATGCAGACACTGTCTTTTAAGACACAACCACCTCGTGTCTTTCCATGTGTTTCCTGCTTCCTACAGTATTTTGTGACCTTCAGTGTATCACTCCTGTACTGTTTGAAACTTTTATTACAAAGGACGTCACTCTCTGATCAGCAGTGTTAATGCACTTAGTTTCCTAGTTAAATCTGTGGACAGTTACTATTGCTCACTGGCTTCCACAGGATTCAAGCGTTACTGCTGACGGGAAAGGACTCGTGTTGAAATATTAGGAATGTTGTAAACCAAATAATTGCATTCTCCCAAACAGTTCTGTCAGAACCCTGACTCACGGTGAACAACTTTTTCCACCTCCTTTTTCCCTGGGGCTGATAAATTTTTTAAGAACATCATAAGTACATGAAATTTAAATATTTTGTTTAATAGTCATTTGCCACTTGCAGAGGAGGACAAGATTGTGGCAAGCATGCCAATATTTCATGTAATTTTAATGAAAAGAAAGCCAAAGCATTAGATGTAACAATGGCACCGTTCTGGAGTCCACTAGGCTGACAACAGCGGGGTGATATTAATGATCCCACCATCTACAGAGGTAATTCCAACTGGAGGAAGAACAAGATATTTTGCAGACACTTCATTAAGCCTCGCTACATCAGGATGATTTGACTGGATCGGGATGAACATTTTTACGTGGGTTTCACAGGCAGACAAAGGATGCTGAGAGACAAGTTGCCGTCCTCAAGGTCATGCAAAAGGTAAAAAGGGTCTAATACTGGGTCTAATACTACATTTCTACGTTTCTAATTGTAATAATAATTTCTCACATTTGTCAGGAATACAGGTACATACTTACAAAAAGATAGCTAAAATGTACATAAACCCAACTTTCATACTTAGACAGAGCACTATTAAAATTAAATCATCTTTTAAAAGATGTTGTGGAGGTAAGAGTGACTTCACTAAAACAACGAGTGTCAAAGTTCTCCAAAGCAGTCCTCAGTTAATGATCTCTTAGTAGACTGAAATTGTCACCACATAGCTTTATTTAATAGTAGTAACTAATTAAACCCCAATTATAAGGTGTGCATCATTAGCAATAGAGACCAAATGGCAATGGGTTTATGTAGCATGGAATTTCTGTGAAAGGGTTTCCCATCTCTCTCACAGTAAACATAACAAGTTACACAGAATAAACCCCTCAGATCTGTAAAACAGTAAGTGGGAATAAACGGAATAATCCAACAGTTTCAAAACACTTTAAACTTCACACTGTCTACTACAAACAGTAGCTGGTGTGAATCTTGGAGAGTGTACAAAGCAGGAAGGACTTATCAGGTCTCGGGTCTCTGTTTTCCTCCTGAGAGCATATACATCATTCGCCATAACCACAAAGCTCAGATGACTGCTGCCATTTCAACAAGAAAGGAGCTTGAAGTGATCATGGCTTGGATCTATAATCCTGGCACTCAGGAAGGAGCCTGAGGCAGGAGGAAAACCAGGAGTCTGAAGCCAGCCTGAGCTACTGTGTTATATCCAAAGAAGAAGACATGGAGAAGAAAGGGAGGGAAGGAGGGAGGGAGGGAGGGAGGGAGGGAGGGAGGGAGGGAGGACAGATGAGGACCCTTTACTTCAGTAGCCAGAAGGATCATAGGACAAGTTCATGAACTAAAAACATACCTATGGATTCACTGACATGACTCAGAAAAGCACATGCCATCAAACAGCCTGCCCTGGTACCTCAGCTACTCACCGTTCTGTCTCAGTAACACATGAGGCCCAGGGACACAGAACAAAAACATGTTTCTGGGTCACCTAAACTGATGCCAAAATCCCATGCATTAAAGCATTTCATGCACAAGCTGATCCCTTAGGCTGTCACTCAGAACATAATTGTTCTATTTCCAAATCATTTCAATCAGGATTTTTCTTGGTTGGCTAATCCACAGCAAATTGGCTGTGGCAGGCGAGAGCAAAGTCAAGCGATCTGACCAGGTGTGCTACCCAAGCAGGAGACAGCTACCTTCTCTAGAGTGACTGTACTGGCTGGTTTTGTGTCAACTTGACACAGCTGGAGTTATCACAGAGAAAGGAGCTTCAGTTGAGGAAATGCATCCATGAGATCCAACTGTAAGGCATTTTCTCAATTAGTGATCAAGGGGGAAAGGCCCCTTGTGGGTGGGACCATCTCTGGGCTGGTAGTCTTGGTTCTATAAGAGAGCAGGCTGAGCAAGCCAGGTGAAGCAAGCCAGTAAAGAACATCCCTCCATGGCCTCTGCATCAGCTCCTGCTTCCTGACCTGCTTGAGTTCCAGTCCTGACTTCCTTGGTGATGAACAGCAGTATGGAAGTGTAAGCCGAATAAACCCTTTCCTCCCCAACTTGCTTCTTGGTCATGATGTTTGTGCAGGAATAGAAACCCTGACTAAGACAGTGTCCTATCACTCTTGGGGGTGGATCCCTGTTTCCCAGGGTGTCCTAAAGATGATCCAGCAATGCAGTCAAGTTACCATGCCCTACCTACTTATCAGACTTTAAATCAGCTCTTTCGTAGCAGCTTTGCATTCTAAACACATTTGCCTACAATCAGCAGTCACTAACAGGCACCCTCCACAGAGTAGTTATAGCATCTCTTAAAAGTAGCAGGGAAAGCAAAGACTATACATTGGAGAAAAACGTTTTAAATACATCACTGAAATTTTACATGATCTGAAAACACAAGTTGCATACATGATAGAAGAACAGAACGTTACCCCAAAAGTTAAGAACTTAAAAAAAATTACCCTGATGTGGGAGGGCAAAAATAAAACCTTAAGAGAGATAAGTGAAATAACTGTACAAAAAAGTTAAGCAAAAAGTCAAAGAACCAAAAACTTAAAAAAAAATATTAGAGGGGGCAAGAATCAGGGACCAGTTCCGAATAAGAAACAGAAAGGGGGACACCCAGAAGGAAACAATCAACAAGAATAGAGGAAGTCACTAACAATGATTCTAGGTCCTTTTCAAATAGTACAGAATATGGTTTTGGAGGTTCAAATGACACCAGTTGAGCACTGATCATTGAGACACCTCAAAACACTCAGGAAAAAGGAGTTCTGATAAGCCAAAGAGTAAACCATAAGATCGTAGTAAAAACAGCTAAGAAATCAGCTTTTAACTACTCAACAGCAGCCGAGGAGAGGCTAACAGAGCAGTCACTTCAAATTAGCAAACCCAGTATTTCCCAGGAATTCTCAAGTCAACTAAGGGTAGAAATGCCTACAGCTTTAGATATTGTGTATAACATCTACCAAAAAATTGAATTTTTCCAAACAGTTTTATTAAAATGATACTACCTGACATGTTAACCACACAACAAACTAATCCAAGAAGTAGGAAAAATGGGCCCAGGAACTGAGGCCCAGTATATATCAGGAACAGAACACGAAGGGAGAGAAGAGAACTCCTGGGATCATAGTTAGGTATCACACAGGGGGAAACACCCTCAGCTCCAGCCACGCAATCCTGGGGACTGATGCTTTGGGAACTATCACATAAAGATCCCTTCTCTCTGCTGTTTAGTGACCCCTTCTCATGAAGACACACAAAGGGAGACTAGCACAGACCGTACTTAGCTGTCCCAACCACCAACCAGTCCATAAGTCCATGCTGTTCCTCTTAACATCAAGTCCTAAACCCACTCCCCACTCCTGTTTTGTCTTGTTTAATTTTGTTGTGCTCTGTTCTGTTCTATGAGAGATGGTGTCTCAATAACAACCTTGGCTGGCCTAGGACTTGCTACATGGGTCAGTCTTCCTACAACTTTCCTCCGCTCTGCCTCTGAATTCCAAGCGCTGCGATTTTGGTTCTGTGGCACAATGGCCAGCTCCAGCTCCACTGTGACTCCTTCTCAGCTGAAGACACTGTTGTCATGCACATTGTTGCAGGTGGGCTCAGGGAACTTACAGGGAAAAGAGATGCGCTCATGCATTTGAAAGGTATTCCTGACAGATGTTCTCCCCACATTTGGTCTGTTGTTTCCAGAACTCATTCAGGATTTTGCCCAACTTCCCACACTGGTCTTTAATAAACTCCAGGAAGAAGGGAGCCAACACAGTCATCTATTGGATGGAACACAGAGCCCCCAATGGAGGAGCTAGAGAAAGTACCCAAGGAGCTGAAGGGGTCTGCAACCCTATAGGTGGAACAATAATATGAACTAACCAGTACCCCGGAGCTCATGTCTCTAACTGCATATGTAGCAGAAGATGGCCTAGTCGGCCATCACTGGGAAGAGAGGCCCCTTGGTCTTGCAAACTTTATATGCCCCAGTACAGGGGAACGCCAGGGCCAAGAAGTAGGAGTGGGTAGGTAGGGGAACAGGGCTGGGGGAGGGTATAGGGAAGTTTTGGGATAGCATTGGAAATGTAAATAAAGAAAATATCTAATAAAAAAAAAAGAAGGGAACCAAGCCATGACAAAAGTCCAATTTTTCTTTCCATGGGAACCTACAGTAAATTGTTCTATATGGATCACAATGCTGTAAAACCTTCAAGAAAGCAAGGAGACAGCCTGTGCTCCACTCTGGGGTGGAGAGAGAGGGGCTCAGGGCGGCTTTCCCGAAGGGTGAGGCGGCACCCTGTACAACCGGAACTCATACTATAGTGAGCTTTCTGTCTTCTTCTCTACATTACATCCATCCTAGAGTTTCAAAAACATGAAACCGCAGCAACAACAAATAGCCAAAACAGCTAAATCATCAAGGAACAGCTGGTAATGAACCATTTTAGTAAATAAGTTCATATCTAAGAAAGAATTTGTGCATGTTAATGTAACAGAAATGACTGTTAACTGTTAATTAAATCAATACATCAATCTACAGAGCTACCCATCACCAAGAAATTATTCAATGCTGCAATCGGTTAAACAGTGGCTACCTCACAACAGAAAGGTCTGGAAAGGGAATACATCCCTGAAAATTTTATTTTTGCACAAAGTGCAATGTCAGATTCAAAAACACAGGACAGAACATTAAATTTTTAATTAAACTCTAGACTTCCACATAATTCTTATCAATTAACCAATAAAAGTTGGCTCCAGATCAATGGTATTAATTCCACACTTGATGTTTGGCTGCCCCTATGGCCGCCAGGCCTCCTAGCCTATGATGCTGCAGGAAAGAGGGGCCTTCAGAGATGACCACGGGAGAGAGCTGGGAGGAGATAATCGCATGGAAGTCATCTTCTTAGAGGTAATCAGGAGCAAGAGAAAGGTACGAGGAAGATTTCAGAAGCCAGACACTGAATAGAGCTCAAGCAGGGAAGGGAAGTTACCTGCAGCAGTTACTAGTGTGTAATCGTGCTCAGGAGGGAGAGAACTGCCTTACCACACACCAGACCAAGCGCTGTGTTAGATACCTATGTGCCCTGGTTCACTCAATCTTCCAATAGTGTGATGCAACAGGTACCATTCTCAGTGTGTGGCCTCAGTTTAAGATGGGAGGCCACATCTCAAGAAAGCTGGTGTGTGTGTGTGTGTGTGTGTGTGAGAGAGAGAGAGAGAGAGAGAGAGAGAGAGAGAGAGAGAGAGCGCCAGGCTGAGGAGACTTTTGAGTCACACACTTATTGTGTAACCAAGAGGACTCAAGTTTGATCCTTCAAGCATTTGTAAAAACTTCAAGGGCATTGCTGTGTGCATGCAATCCCAGCACTGAGAGGCAGAGACAGGAGGATTCCTGCTGCTTGCTGGCTAACTAGCCTAGCTGAATCACTGAGTTCTAGGCAGAGTTAAAGGCCCCATTGACAACACAAACAACCCCCCTCCCGAAACAATGAAAAGGGGAATGACATTCTGAGGGACAACACCTGACACTGACCTTTGTCTTACAGACACACCACACATACACACACACACACACACACACACACACACAGGAGGTTAGAGGAAAAAAAAAATGGACCCCAAATCAACCTCATTTCCATTTCAAGTTTTCAAATACCAAGAGACATAAATCTATGACTATACATTTGTACATTATAATGCTTCATCTCAGAATGATTGTGTCTTCAGAAAATAGAATATTCCTCATTTAAAAATTGTTTTACAAGGCAGGCCCTGAGTCTTTTCACCCCAAAGCATGCAGAGATAAGAAATTGGAATGAATCTTTCCAAACTAATTATAAAAATAAAGGTTTACTTCAAACTGCATGTTGACCAAGTCGCCCCACTGGTTTATATTACCAACTTTTGGAGGGCTAGTTTCTTTAAATCAATTATGATTGATACTAGCCAGATGGCTGGACTGTCAGCATGGATAGAGTTGTCTGCATGATAAGGTCACTGCATCTGTCATTGGGAGACTTTGGAAAAAGTGTCACATGCAGGAACTCTGTAACCTAGTCACCCATATATCTGAAAAGTTCATTTAGAATTGAGATTTATGGAGCTAGGGGATTAGACGGGTTACAGCGTGTGACAGTGTGTGTCTGTCAAATTACCGCTTGCATTTTTATTTTGGGACAAAAGAACAGAAATGGAATCCAGAGCTGCCCACATTCTTAGAAATGTTTACCAAAAGCATTACTAAAGGGTTTACTGGGGTATGTGATTTTATTCCTTCATCTTTAAACCACGTTTATTCCATCTTACTACAAACAATATAATCTTAGCAGGCGGCATGCTGTGTCTGCTATCAGGGAGGATATTACCATAATTAAATGTTATTTCTGCAAGGAGGTGTGTGTTACAGGTTGAGACAAGATCATATATGGTATTACATTGCAATCTGCAAAAGCCTTGTGCTCCTGCTGCTTTGGAAAGCCACTCCAGAATTGCAATGATTGGAAAGCCACAGAAACCTCATAATAAACATGCAATGATGTCAGCCACAGAGCGCTACAGAATGTGATAAACATCATCTATCAGGAAACAAGGAAATGTGAAAAAGAGCAGGTACTTTGACATTTGTCGTGAGTGCTGTGTTTGTCACACGAAATCTACAAGCACCTGTCCCCACGCACACTCTAGCTCCTGCTCTCAGCAACAAGGATACCTACCTTCGGGACAAACCAATTTAAAACATTCGCCCCCTACCTTGGTGTAGGGGTACACGCCCTTGCAGGCACGTTTCTCTGAGTCTGCTTTTAGTTCAGTGATAGGTGAAAATGAAGCCTTCATAAATAAACACTGTCTTTAACAAGCCTTCCTGCCTAGAACCATTATAGCTGTCACACACTCGCTATGAGCAATGTTTTCATCGGAAAAGTGACATGGCCAGCTGTAAGAACGGTTTAATTAGTCCATGCTGGGGATGTGAACGGAGAGAAGGACTAACCGAGGATTCAGACTGTTTGCCTGCTTCACAACCGTGATGAAATCAGGCGACCTGAGCGGAGCCATGCACTACTAACCTAGCTGTGGGAGGCAGAGGGTTTCATCTTCAAGCCTGGATGAGAAATTAGGCAGATGGAGCTTGAATTTGTATACCTTCACTAAACTAAATGGATTAACCAATGGTCCATTCTTTATGCTTTCAGAACGTAACAAATGAAACCCAGTTGAGGAGTAAAATATGCAGCATAGAGATGTTCTGCATAAAAGAGAAATTTGACACGGAAATTCATTGGGAATTTTGGCATCGACCGACAGATTATACTTTACCTGAATCTTGACTGTTAGAAGGACCCTCTATTACATGTATACTGTCCTAATTAACTCATTTGTCCATGCAAAACACTATGATGTACCTTCTAATTTACAGCTAGGACATAGAACAGGATGGAACACAGTCTCTCTACATAAGGCTTAAGTAAACCGGAGCTTGACATCCAAGGCCCTAAAGAGGGCTACGCCTCCTAGAACCAGCTACTTCTAAGCTGTAGTCCTGCCTCACATGAAGTTGTATAACTGACATTGTCTACAGTGAAAGTTTACAATCACACACTGAAAACAAACATTACAATGAGTCAGAGATGATTCGGCAATGCTCCTCGGTGTAGCATTCAGTGTGTCTGCTTGTACAGGCAAATAATAACCCCAAGAAACACACTTTTATATCTTCCTATCATCCTCAGCTCATTAGTATCTTTGAATTGGATTGTGTTAGAATGCCTAACTCAAAACAACAACAACAACAACAACAGCAACAACGAAATAACCTGCTGTTTGACTCAGCTACTCACTTTGGGTTTGTTTTGAAGAGTTTTCAATGGATTTTGTTTGTGATTAGAGCAAAGGCTTTTTAAAAAGATTTATTTTCCATTTTTACTTGGCAGGGGCATGTAGTTGCCTAAGGAGGCCTCAGTCTCCCTGGAGCTGGAGTTACAGGAGATCACTGTTGGAGCACAGCGGTCCTGGTGCCTAAGGAGGCTTCAGTTTCTTCCCAGTCCCCTCCAACAATCTTTAAAATGTCAGGAAACATAATTCTGCTAATTTGTGTTATGTATTTATATAAGGAGCCACTCTCAGCATTGGTTATAATAAAATAGAAAATATCTACCAACTCAGAAAAAAAATTAATGTTGCTCCATATCCTTAAGTATCAAAAGTTCAGCCAAGATTTAACACATTACATAAAAATAAACAGGTATATCTATCTCATTAGTATACAAATTTGCTTTCATCTTTAGGAAGTGGTGAAATTACATGTATACAAAAGAACTGCTGTTGTTTGCTATGTCTTATGTGCATGTTTATATAAATGAATGTGGCTATCCATGCAATCATGGCCAGGCGCATGCTCACATGCATGTGTGAGCACATGGAGGCTAGAGCCAGTTGCAAGGTATCTACTTGTAAAGCCCCTAAGCACTGGGCTATGCCAGTTCTCTTCACAGAAAGGCTTATCATACCACTTTATTTTACTTTCAGCTTCTTATTTGATTTTACGGTGACAGAGCACTGAGAGAATATGACAAATATGTTCCGGTTGTATATAAAATTATTCTGTAATTGGTGAAGTGCATTTTTGAAAAGTGTAGATAAGCAGATCTAGGCCAGAATTAGATGCTAACTCATGAGATAGAGGTACATTATCTTCTTGGCTTGACCACTGTACAAGAGTACCCAGGCAAGGAAGGCCAAGGGCAAACACCCTTGTCCCTCCTCCGTGGGGCATCCATGAAGAGGACCACATAGGGAACAGGTGCTGAAAAGATAAGGGAGTGCAATGGAGGAGGAACTTGTGATGGTCTTGTGGGACACATGATGTTAACACACTTCTTTCTAAAAGGGCAACCCTATAAAACTTATTTCTGTTTGAAAACCACTGAGGGTCTCAAAGATATTAACAAGAAGTAGACTCCATTGAGTGGACAATTCTGAGGGTCTGTGACATGAGTGAACCATGGAGATATGCACATTATAAACAGAGTTGAGGGGACAGGGGTGTTTCTGTAATCAGAAACCAATAGAGGTGCCCATCATATCCGAAGCAGCAATGAATGAAAATGTGGTGCATCAGAAGACGGGGTACAAGGCAGAAGACTGAGTTGACACTAGGTCATGCCCTACAGGAGGCACAGGCAACACTAGCCAGGAGCTCATAAGAAGTAGTGGCATTGGGTGGTCAGTCTATTTGGCAGTGTGCTTGCTGTGCCGACATGAGAACCTGAATTCAGGTCTCTAGCACCCACGTAGAATGTCAGGTGTGGCAGCATGCACCTGTAATTCTAATGCTGAAGAGGCAGAGACAGGAGGATTGCTAAACTTGCTGACTGACCACCTAGTCTGTCAGACGTGGTTAGCTTCAGGTTCACTGAAAGACACTGTCTCAAAAACTAAAGGTGGAAGGGGATTGATTGAAGACAACACTTGATGCTGACTTCTGGTCTCGAATGCATATGTACACACACGCACACGCACACACACACACACACACACACTAACCTATACACGTATACTACCACCACAACCATCAAATAACACCACAGCAAAAGTAATAGCATGGATATACAGAGGGTGGTCTAAGCTACAGACAAACAGAAAAACACAAAACCAGAAGACCAAGAAAGGTGCCACAGTTGGGGAAAACCCAAGGTTGCTTTTTTGTATATGATGCTTAATCAGGTAAGTTTTACGAAGCAAATTGAAAATATGCCAGCACAATCAGTGACATGGCACAAGATCCTAATAGCTGGGTTGTGCAGACACTCCCATTTTAAACACAATGGAAGAATGAGAATTGTTATGGAGGTTTTCCCCACAGATCCTCTATCTTCTTTAATAGACACGCTATACATACAATTCTCTGGGGATAAAAAGATGACAGTCAAAGAACGCATGCATGAAACAGAGTAAAAAGGTACTGAGGTGATTAGTGATGCTAGTGACTTGGTTCAGTTGCTCCTTCAATGTGTACGCATGTAACACCACGGTTCAGGTGCGTATACGGGACTATAATTTGTGGGAAAATGAAAATGCATAATTACTTTTCATTAATCATTATTTTTATGTGACTTTGATAAAAAAAAAAAAACCTCTTCAACTCAAGTTTTCTCCTCTTACAACAATTTATCACCAGTTTAAATTTACATAACAAGATGACCCGCCATTTGTCTCTGTCCAATCATATTCATCTCTAAACCGCTATCTCTACTCTGGACTAAAAAGGGAGAAAATATAACAAATGTTACCAAAATTGTATAGAAAGGAAAATGCCAGTTCAAGATACAGGCGCTTAAAAGGTTTCCTGTGAAGAAAGCTAGGCAGTATTTATGAGTTTTATGACAGGTATTTGGAGGTGGGAGTGGGGAGGAGGCAGAACATTTGTTTTCCCCTAAATTCCTGACTCCGATTGAAAATCAACAAAAAAGACAAATACTCTAAGTATTACTTTAAGGAAATCTCCTGACATCCTTCAGAGTGACACCGGACCGGGTTGTTGATGAACAGCCCAGAGGAGAGTTTACTCTTTCTCATGCTCTGGTTTGATGGGACCAATCACAGATGGAGTGGCATGTAAGTGGTTTGAATTGAAACTTCCAGTTCAAACTGGAGAAGGATGTGTAAGGAAACCCCACTGCCGATAAAGTCTGGCCATTCCACGCAGAGGCACACTCACACTCGCCACCTAGAGCAGATCCAAGGCTCCAGGAGGCAGAGCGCCAGCCATAAGTTAGAAAGAATGATCAAAAGTGGCGTTTGTGAGCAGACGTGGGGATGATTCAATATCCTTGCAAGAGAGAAATTTAAACCGAAAAGCCCAACATTGCAAAATCCCTGACCCATTAAGGTGACACCCGGAAAATCTGTTCTACTACAGCTCTCCTTCCCTTTACTCCAGAGAAGTGGTTAATAGTGCGAGAAGTGTGTGTGTTTGTGTGTGTGTGTGCTGTACAGTAGTGGTAGAGGTGGGAGTTCACATATATGTGACCATTACTGGCCTGAAATTTACCAACCAGGACACTGGGGATCCAGAGATCCCGTTTCTGACTCTCTGGAGCTGGGATTACATGTGTGTATCACTATGCCCAGCTTTGGGTTGTTTGTTTGTTTGAACACAGATTCTGGGGATTAAATATACTTCTATTCTGCTTGCTCTTTGCCAACTGAGCCATCTCCACATCACCTAGAGTAATACAGTCACTTGTTTGTGTTTTTTTTTTCAAGAACAAAATCCATGAAGACTCTTTTAAAATATGAATGTTAACTCAGTGGGCTAATGATATGCATTTAATATTTCCGAATGTATTTTCACATGTATGAACACATATGTGTATGCATGTGCAACTGTACGTGCATGAGTATGCACATGTGTATACATAAGTGGAGCAATCAAAGGACAACACTGGCTGTCATTCCTCAGCTTCTATCCACCTTGCTTTTGAGAAAGAGTCTCTTCTTGGCCCAGTGTTCACAGTTAGGCTAGACTGGCTGTTCAGTGAACCGAGGGGTTCTCCTGACTCTGCTTTCCTTGTGCTGGATCACAGGCATGCACTACCATGCTCAGCTTACTGACCTGTAGGCTGGGGATCAAACTCACGTCCTCAAGCATACACAGCAAACAACCAGACTGCTGGGGCATTTTCCTAGTTCCCAACATAGATGTGAACACCCAACACCATCCAGGATGGAGTGGGAAATGATGGGTAGGTAGTTACATAAACTAACCCATGGCATCTCTGAACTCAGTACAGATGTTAGCCGCTTATTATTGAATCATGGTTCAGTGCTATTTGCTTGGCTCATCTTTAAATACAAAAAGTTTAGTGTGAAGCCAATGAAAGGCCAAATTAAGTCTCATGTTTAATCCAGAAGAGCCAGCTAAACAGCCACATCTTTCCTCTGGCCATCATTGTCAAGGAGCTGGGACTTTGTTTTATAATTAGTCTTAATAGGATGTCAGAATGTTATATAACAAGCACAATCAGAGAGCACACAGACCCTTGTTATGTGTGTACTTGGCCATACAGGCTCTAGTCTGCTGTGGAGAGGAGGAAGAGGAAGAAGAGAAGGAGAAGGAAGAGGAGGAGGAACTCCATTGCCATTCACATGTTACTCCTGCAAGGTTACTCATGTCAGACACATCTGTCAGGCACCAGCTTCTTAATTAGAGACATTATTCTCAAACTCACAAGCCTGCCCTCGCACAAAACAATCTTGGCAGAGAAGAGAGGTCGAGGTGAACAGAGAAGAGTGCTTCCAATGAAACACTCAGGATTTAAGGAAGCAGTTATTAGAGTCTCTTACTGTTTTGCATCTCTAAGAAAAATAGCTGTGAGAGGAAATTTAATTTCTAGCCTGTCAAAAGTCCAGGCCACATCTCACTCTGAAAGTGAGATCAGGACCTAGAGTGTATTATCCAGAGACTGACCTCAGGTCTCTGTCCGCTGGAAGAAGAGGTAGCATGCTGTGGAGGGGCTGCGGGCAGTAAACACCCCTGTTTCACTTACATAGCTGAACTCACTGCATCCACTAAAACGTGGTCCACAAGATGCCATCACCAGTGCTAATTACTATCTTTTTAAATTCTTAATTTAAATTCTGTTCTAGATTAGGGAATCTTTAATTGGTGACTTTATACTTTGATTACATAATCGTCAGCATATGAGGAAAGTATTGGCTTGTAGTCAATATTGGATTCATCACCCAATGCATTTAAAAATGCCGTAGCACTGGAAATTACGTTCAGTAAAGAGACAATATCGCGAGTTTTACCTCAGCTGAGAATGTATGTGCTGCCTTAATTAGAAAGACTTCAGGAGAGAGAGAGACAGCTATACGCTTATTTCCTTTTCTAAGTACATCTCATCAGGCAAAACTAGGTAATTCTATAGAAGTTAAGAATGCTATCACAATGGTTTATGAATGGAAAGAGAAGAAATGCTTTAATCTTTCATTCAGTTTATAGGCAACAATGTATTTCTGTACTGCCTACAATAAAACAGTGGCAACTGCATTGTTAAAGTCTCTAACCCAGTGGGGCTCACACAGAGTTGCTGCAGTGAAGCCACTTGGGAACTTTATCATAGCAAAGCCTGGGCCCCACCCGAGGCTGGAAGGAGGGAAGCAGTATGTATGTCAGTAGTCTTAAAAGCTCCCCAGGTGATTCCAACATTGAGACAGAACAGCTGCTCTTAGTCAAAAATTGGCGGTTCTAGACACTGTGCAGAAATCTAGCTTTTGCGTTTCTTCAGATGTGATACTGTGATCAGAACACTGACCTCAGTATAGCATCATCATACGCTGTCAACAAAGAAAATGCGACCAGAAGCCAAATGAGATCCCTAGGCCTCGGTGCCCTGCTTGTGCAAAGTGAGGCTCTACAGCATATGCCATACCAACCCTTCCTCCACCCCCTCCCCTGGTAATTCAAACAGGACCCCCATTCCTTTTCCTCCTGCAATCTATAAAAGGGAGATAACAGCTATCTAGCAAGCAGCTGTGCAGCTAAAGCAATATGCCAGGGCATGTGGCACTGGATGAATGCTGTACCAGGTGGTGGCTCTTTTTCATGGCTGCAGTTTGGGACCCCAGAATAAAGGGCTCACAGCAGTGAATGTATAACAAGAGAGTTTCCCCCATGGGAATGGGGGACGGGAAGAGTTTCCATTCTCCAAGAAGGCCCTGTCTTAGTCAGTTTATACTGCTGGGATGAAACACCATGGTGAAAGCAACCTGGGGAGAAAGGGTTTATTTGGCTTACAGTTCCATATCACAGGACGTCAGGAGAGGGATTCAAACAGGACAGGAACCTGGAAGCAGGAGCTGATGCAGAGGCCACAGAAGGGAGCTGCTTACTGGCTTGCTCCTCATGGTTTGCTTAGCCTGCTTTCTTAGAGAACCCAGGATCACCAGTCCAGAGATGGCACCACCCACAATGGGCCTCCCCATCAATCACTAATTAAGAAAATCCCTTCAGGCTGTTCTCATGGAGGCATCGTCTCAATTGAGATTTCCTCCTCTCAGATGATTCTAGCTATGTCAGGTTGTCATAAAACTAGCCATCATAGACCCCAAGAAAAGGGAGAATGTATGCTTCATCAAATCCCAAAGGCAAAACCTAGAGACCAACCAAATGTGGGACTTCACATAGTTCTTCCTTAGCAGGTCAGAGTTCACATGTTCAGTGTCTTCTTCACCAAGAGTTACAGGGAGGTGATAGAAAGCTATAGCATTATGTGGTAAACCCTTGACATAGCAAGAGGTCTTTAAATAAGTTACAGAAGAAAAGGAGTGGAGACTTTAAGATGATGCACAGGACCGAGGACGATGCATGCATCTCAGACACGTAGTCAGCGTGTGCTGTGTAAGCAGACATGTTTATATAGTGCCCAATGCCACACCCAGCCCACATTTCATACATCTTCCCCAGGAGCAACAAGACCATCCTGGAAGAGCTATTAAGAAATGTAAATCCAGGGAATTCATTTCTCTTCTGCTAATTGGTATCACTGATAAGGACTATTAACTTAAAATATGCCTATTTCCTCTGAAAAGAACTTAATAACCCATCATTCATATTACATCACCTGGTTGCAAAGTAAAGAACCGAGCTGTTACAAGATTAAACAGTTATGAGATACACAGACTCTAGTAGTAATAATCTCACTTAAGACAGATTTCTTTTAATTTAATTGGTACCTAAGCTTACACATCAAAGGAAATAATTCCAACCTGGAGGCAAGTGACAATATATCATTTCTGCATATTCTCTCAATGAAAATACAAATAAGCAAACAACCAGGAAGCATCAGAGAAAGACAAACTGAGCCTGACAATTAGCTCTTGAGTGTATCATATCAGCCTTTGACTACTTCGTGTTTAATTGTCAATATCATTCCCTCCTGACAGGGCTCATTTAGTGACACCATAGCTTCCCACTAATTCAACATTTCACTGCAAACTTGAACTAGTAATTAATCGATGTGAATCTTGCTGCATCACCCTATACACTCTGTGACCGAGTTTTAATAGGACCGTCTCATTTGTATTCACATAGTATTGCTATACCAATTATTTCTTATATATCACCTTAAAATAAATCTGCTTTCTTTCTTCATATTAGAAGCTTTCCCTGGATTATAAATACACAGGGAAAATAACATTTTAATAAAAACAAACCAGGTAGGCTAATCACATCTTGAGATATACTTCAACCTATCTCCAGATATGCACTCTTTATTACAGCTAATAATTAGTTTCTGGGAATCTAGTGTTCAGAGCTGGATGAGCAATAAGGAAGATGCACGGTCTGCTCAAAAGTCTCATGAGTCAGAATTAGTTTTTAACACACGAATATACATGCTACACTTACAGTAATAGCAAGAGAACTTTATAGCAATCATTTCTCAAAGTTCTATCAACGACCTCTTAGAAACAGAAGGTTTCCATGTCTCCCATGACACCCTCAATTGTCTGTGACTAAAAAGGTTGTGAAGGAATCAGTATTCCAAACTAAGAATGCAGATAGGGTTATCTCTGCTGTGTTAGCACTGGCCTAGCAGTGCTCTGTAAGACCTTACTCCACCTCACCCAACCACACCCAAACTCAACACTGCACATTCCTCTCTTCCAGCTGGCAGGAGCCTGCTGTTGAGCAGGCTAAACAGGGACCCTGAACCCCTGCATATGGCCTTAAACAGTCACTTGCCTCTGCACTATGCTGCTCCTAAGGTCTTCTGAGACTAGCTTTGGAATGGGTGCACAGGACCACTCTGTCCAATGAATGGTTGCTGGATTTGTGAGAGGCCTGGAAGACCTCCTTCACAAGGGCACACACACACTCCCAGACACTCATATACATGCATTCATACACTCACACACACTCATATACATGCATTCATACACGCACACACACACACATATACACACATACATACACTCACAGAGAGAGACAGAGACAGAGACACAGAGACATGGAGACAGAGACAGATGGGGGGACTGGAGAAGCTCCTCCTACAATCTCTATTCATTATTATTGTGAGCCTTCAGGAAGAACCAGCCTGAGAAAGCCAGAGCAAGCTATTAGGCTGAGAAGGAGAAAGTGGAAAACACTATGTACCTGGTAATATTACTGAAGATAGACTGGTGTGTGTGTGTGTGTGTGTGTGTGTGTGTGTGTGTGTGTGTGTTTTCTTTCTGCATAAGATATTTCCAGTTGGTGTCTATTACCTGTGGCTGAATGCATCCTGACTGAGCATCTTAATGTAATGCAAAAATCATTCTGTGACCAAGAACACCCAGAAACTTGATTACATGTTATATACAAACTAAGCCTCAATTCAAAAGAACACAAATTATAGAGATTACATCTTCTAAAGATAATGCAATAAAAATGGAACCTAAGGACAAAATGTTTAAACAAAAACCAAATGTATGGAATTTTTGCATCCTTCATAAATATTGAATCATCTCTCAAATAAGCTAAGGAAGAAATTACACAATCTTCAGAAAATAATGACTGTGAAAGTATTGCACATAAGAATAAAAGAAAACGTGGAAAACAGCAAAATTATATATTTACACACACACACACACAAGGATTCGTAATCAGAGAGGAAGATAGAAGGAGGATTGGGGAGGAGCCAGAAATACCAACCATTCAGATAAAGACCCAAGAAAGCAAACAAAAGCAGGCAAGATAAAGAAGAAAGGCCTTAAAGAGATAGACCTGGAAAACTGTTGAGCTGGAAAATTAATCCAGGAGAGTTCCTCTGAAAGGTGCAGGAAGAATGTGTTCACCTCTGTTGAAGAATCAGAAAACACAGTGTGCAGTAAGCAGACTGTGTAGCCACAGACCTGGGGACACACATACCACAAAATTCCAAATCATTCCATACAGGAAACACTAGCCTATCTAAAGGACTATCTTGCTCCCTGTCTCCTGCCTGTAAAGAGCTCTGTTCAATATTCGACCCCTACAGAAAATGCCAAGGACGAAGGTTTTGTTGGGCATGGTGGAACTTTGGAGCGTCATAAGTCAGTGTCATTCATAAGCCATTCTCAACCTCCCACAAATCCAAACCTATTTTATAGTAAGTATTATCCCTGCTGAGAATTCATGTGTTAATAACAAGTGTGTTGCAGTAAAGATTTTCCAGAGTTATTCAGAAATTTTAGAAACTGTGTGTAAAGCTGTGTGAATTTCCACAAAATTACTCTGAGAAAGTTTAACAAAGATCAGCCTATGGAGAGGAACTTCCTGAATTTCTTTCCTATAATAATCTTCACACTAGACAAGGGTTGGCAGTAAGGTCCAGTGGGCAGCCCAGCCCACCACATATTCTTACACATAATGTTTTATTGGAAAGGGGCCACAGGTACATAGTACAGCTTACTGCACTATGACAGAGCTGAGACATTGCACACACTTGTGATGCTACCATCTAGGAGGTTAAGGCAGGGCAATGGAAACTTACAGACCAATAAGGGCTCAAAGTTTATGACATTCACCACTGTGTCCTTTGTAAGAAAGCAGTGCCAATGCCTATTCAAGAGTTAAAAGAAAGGTAATGAAATCAGCAGAAACAACGGAATCGTTAGTTCTACAAACTACAAACCCATAATGAGGGTAAATCCATAAAGAATAGTAGTTAGGACAGGTGGAGAAAAATGGACTTTCTCATGAAACACATACAGCGTTCAGAAAAAGTAACCTAGCATTAGGACAAAAGGATATATTTACAATTTAAAAACAAATTCAGCAGAACATTTTAAATGAATATAACAGGGTAACATTATGACAAGGCTACCAAAGACTCTCACAAAACCTGTAGAGCCTAGTCTCCGTGTATCTTGGGATGACATCACAGCTGCAGCTCGCAAAACAGACACCAGGGTAAGCCAGGAGACAGAGTGAGCAAGTAAGACTCACACATAAAACGTACATGTGGGAAAGTGGAAGACACTGAAAATAGTTAAAGTCTGTATGTAAGCAGGTGTAATGGACAGGGTACACCTGGAAACAGGGTCTGGGTGGGCACACCAGTAAATCAAAGAAAAGCGGTGAATAAATTATCACAGATGAGAGAAAAACTGAGTTAGGAGACAAATCAAAACACCAGGGCATTCATTTGAAAAGCAGCTTCACTGAAATGAACAACAAGAGAAGCAAGGTCCTGTGGAGCCCCTTATAGTTGACAAACTACAAACCCATATGAGAAACATAACCCATCTCCTTCCTCTATAGATAGGGCTGGAAATGCAACTTGTGTGAGTCCCTGCGCTCTAGGAACCAAGGATGGGAGGATATCAATTCTTAAAACGAGCCAAAATAGATGAAATACTAGAAAAATGTATTACAGTTGTATAAGAAATAATTTAAAAACCTGGACAGACCAAAGAATCATAGAGAAATTAAGTCAAGAAATAACCAGTATCCCCGGAGCTTGTGTCTCTAGCTGCATATGTATCAGAAGATGGCCTGGTCGGCCAACATTGGGAAGAGAGGCCTCTTGGTCTTGCAAACTTATATGCCTCAGTACGGAGAAACCAAGAAGTGGGATCGGGTGGGTAGGGAGGTTGGGGGGGGAGGGTCTGGGGGGCTTTTGGGATAGCATTTGAAATGTAAATGAAGAAAATACCTAATTAAAAAAATAAATTAAAAAAAAAAGAAATAACTTTTCAACAAAATAGAAAAAAGGCACAAAGTACAGATGGTTTTATGGAAGAATTTTCCAAACCTTGACGCAGTCCTTTCCATGTTATATACACTGCCATAGGAGGGAAAAAGGATACTTCAAAAACATTCCCCAATATGTTTAAAGGGACCAGTAAACCGAGCATGGTGGTACATGCCTTTAATCCCAGCACTCGGGAGGCAGAGGCAGGCAGATTTCTGAGTTCGAGGACAGCCTGGTCTACAGAGTGAGTTCCAGGACAGCCAGGGCTACACAGAGAAACCCTGTCTCGAAAAACCAAAAATAAATAAATAAATAAAGGGACCAGTAGCAGTAGATTCATACATAATAAGAAAGAGAAGCAGAGAGCGAAAATACAGAGACAGAAATGGCTTTTAGACCAACAGACGGGATACTTAACATTAAACTAAAAGCTAAACAAAAGTAGCGATCATACAGTGCTTATCTAAAAAATATAAAATATTTCAATGACTTAATAGGAGAAAACAGAAGAAAAATATTTTCAATAAATTTACTGTATTCACTTATCAAGAGAAAAATATAATTGACAAATAGAAACCGAAATATCATTTGTTAATATTCAACTTCCTTTCTGTCAAAAATGTTTAGCAAATTAAGCCTGGAAGAGCACATCAAAAGACTCTAAGAAGACACATTTAATGGTAATTTATTAGAAGCACCCACTAAGACAAAAAAATGAAACAAAGCTGCCCAGCCCACCTGCTAAAAACCCATGCTGTAGTGCAGTGGTACTCAACCTCCCAACGCTGCGACCCTTTAATACAACTCCTTATGTTGTGGTGACTCTCACCAATAAATAACATTATTTTGTTGCTACTTCATAACTGTAATTTTGTACTGTATGAATCATAATGTAAATATCTGCTATGCTACCCTCAAAGGGATTGTGACCCACACAGGTTGAGAACCACAATCATAGTGACCCAGACATGGTGATACGATAACCAGAAATTAAAGCTATAAACATTGGAAAAGAAAGACGAGATTATAATAACTTACAAACCTAGGAAATCAGAGGCAATCAACAGAGAAGCAACCAGGGATGTCTGGCAAAAGCAGCACACAAGGTCAGCCCAGAAAGCCATATATCCTCATACTGCCCAACAGCCAGCCTAAGAAATCAGTAGGACACAAAGTCACATAAACCCTAAGTAAGTGTAAAGCTAGAAGAAACTCAAGGTCTTTATGAAGACAACTATAAACCTTTGCTAAAGGATGTAAAGGAAGCAAGAATGAACAAAACAATAGACTGCTCACACACTGTGAGACTCCAGGGTGTACAGACAGCAGTCTTTAACCAACCAATCTACGCATGTGACCTCCTTCCTCTCAAAATCCCAATATGCTAATCCTGAAACATCAAAAATAATTATGTAGGAAAAAAGTAAAAGAACAACAAGGGCCAGGGATATAAATCAGCAGCAGAGTACTTGCCTAGCATAGCACAGGCCTTGTGTTCCATCCAGGAAACTGAAAAATAAGGATCACTCCATAAAGGGGGAGGGGCCATAAGACCCCACCTTTAGCTGAGGAACTATCAGCAGTTGGTGGCTTTGTGTTGAGGGAGTCAGTATTCCTTTAAGATACAGCCCATGTAAGCTGACCACACTCCAGTACACAGCCCCACAGCTGTGCTCATGTGGGCAGCTAAGATTGACCTTAAAGGATTACAAATAAATACATAAATAAATAAATAAATAAATAAATAAAATAATTGGGCATAAAGTTGGACGGGGTTGAGGAGATGGGGGGGAGTGGAGATGGGGAGTGGAGATGACTGCGATCAAAATACATTGTATCCATACGCAAAACTCTCACAGAATTAATAAAAACATTATAGTAACATTTTCTGCCCTTAACCATAAACAAAGCTCCAGGGACAGAGTGTGCTCTGTACAACATGACAATTGAGCTTCACATTGCCTTAGATACACGAAGGGGAATGGAACCTGTTAGAAGAGACTCGCAGAGCCTGACAGTCCCTAACACTGTCAGTGTTGTCACCTATAGGATACAGTCATGCCTAACATTTACTTGGCTTATTATATAACAGACATGAGCATGTACTTATTGCAAGGATGGGCTCACTTAATTCTCATGAGATGTTGGCATGGGCTTTTTAAATCCAAAACTGAAGACAAAGATTCAACCCAGAACAATATGAAGTGTGTTAATGCACACTGTCCTTGCATAGTCCCATGTATTTGAGGTGCTTGCTAAGGTACCATCTCCAATCAGGATGTGTTAGAAATCTTCCCTGGACTCCTCTACTAGGCCCTAAGTACCTTACGCCTACCCCAGGCTGACCAGCTTGGACTACATGACTGGGTTCCTTGCCTTGCAGCTGCCAAAGGTATCTAGCAAATGGGCAGTGGGAGTAAAGAATGCAGCCATCCTGAGCCACCTCCCTACCACACACACAAGGTTTCACAAGGCTCACTACATCTCTTGGAAGAGGTCACCCTCAGCTTCTGTCAGATGCCCTCAACTAAAGCCTAAGGGTGAAAGCAGCAGGTAGGACCTACTCCAGGCAGGGCATAGAGTCATTCCCTTTAGTGTCCCTGAAGAGCCACACCTTTGTGAAAGTTCTCTTTATTAAAGTGTTCCCACATTATTCTCATTTAATTGCAGGATGCATGTTCTGCCAGGACCCTGACAGATACAGGAGGCAGAAATAATTAATATCAGTTGTCCTTTTGTGGAGATAAATTATACAGCCTGACATCACATCAAAAAGCAAAATTTATTAACAACATATAATAAGGGAGTAATCAAAACATAAAAACTATCAAAACATTTATAAAAGAAGATGAGCCACACAATAGTGGTGAGAAAGGACACATGATAAAGCCACTGCAAAGGAACAGTAATGCTCCTGTATAAAAAGACATACTTTATCTTAGCGACTATGACAGATACATATCCCAAACTGCTGACCTGTTGACAATTTAAAATGGTATGGGAAATATTTTATGAGGGAGGGGAGCTATTTAAGTCTACTTCTGACCAGGAAACAGAATAAGGAACTGACTGAGGAGGGTAAACTTGAATGAGGAGGGCAAGCAGCTCTGAACGGCCTCCTGAGCTCTGGAGCTGGGGATTGCTGGCTTGAGTCAGCCCTCCATATTACTAGTCAGTCCTCCATGCTTCTCCTTCCCACCAGGAAGATAACCAAAAACGTACTGTAGCCATCAGGTAACAGCAATGAACAGAGCAAATGCAGTTTTCTGTGGGTAGGATGGCTTCATCCCAGCATTTAAAGCTTAATTGAGGACAGCTATAGTGGTGAACCCCGACTGTCACCTCAAATGGATCTAGATTCAACTAGCAGACCCACCCAGAAGGATGGCTTGAGCTGGAAAGACTCTACCCCAAAGTGGTCAATGCCTTCTGCTGTTGGCTCTAGAGTGAAGGTCTGAGGCAAAAGCACTGTACTTCTTACTGGGTGATGTATTTACCCCACTATAGTAGCTGCTGACATCCTTTGTTGACATCAGAACCCGCCTTCTTGGGTCTCCCAACATGCACTGAAAACCAGTGGCTCTTCAGGCATCTTCCAGACCTTAACACCAGGCTGGGATGCTGGGCTTCCGGCCTCTTCAGGTTGCAGATGGACAGCCCACTCCCTATCATGTAAGCCAACGTAATAAACCTGTTCTGTCCTGTTCATTCATTCTAACTCTTCATGTCCTCTAGAGAGCCCTGACTAGCATAGCAGCCAAAGAGAAACAGAAAACAACAAGATAAAATAGCTTTAATCAACAGAGAATTACAAATGTATAGCTCCAGAGTAGTAACCAGAGAAGTGCAAATGAAGCAACACAGCACTATTTCATTCACTTTCTGCATAAAAATTGCTTAATAAGTTTAATATCATTTGCCCATGAGGATGTGAGAAGGCTAGACTTTTGCATATTGGAAACTTATTCATCACTCATTGAAGGTGTTGGGGACCTTCCTCCTACTACGTACTCAATGTGCTTTGGTAAAAACTCGAAAGCCTGCTTTTAACTTTATCGTCGAGTGACAATTACAGAAGAATAAATAAATAATTACCTGCAGGGAGCAGTACATTTAAGAGCAGATAAATAAAGCTTTGAACAACAACAACAACAAAAAAAGCAGCAGTGTAAGCATATTGGACGGAAATGTACAAACCATCCGGAAGACGCCAGACAGCACAGTGTGTCCTTTAGGCTGGAGATATCAGTGGCCCTTGCTGAAACATTGTCCATGTCAAAGGCAGGCCAGAGACAGCTGTGGACAAGGCCTACACAAGTGACTGTCATGGAGTTCTAATGAAACTCCACTCATAAAAACCTCTGAGGGGCAGATGGAGCTCTCGCCAGTAACTTACCAACTCAAGCCATGGAAGGAAGAACACACAAGTAAGTCTATTATACAAGTTACAAACACTGCAAAAGGTACAAAAGCAGCTGACCACATACCTAAACGGACAGCAGCAACCACATTGATGCCTAACGCTTGGCATGCTGATGCTCTTTCTGCTAAGTTCCCTTCACATCTGTATCACCCACGTGAGACCGCCTCGTGCACACTTCAGCATCCAGCTTTCAAAAGCAAAGAATGCCAAAACAAAGAGTCAGAGAGAAACTGATCCCCATGGCCATGCTGAGGAGCCAGGGATGAGGCCATCTCAGCCCATCACTGGGGCATGACATGGGCTCCAGATTCAAAAAGGAGAATGAAGGGAAGAAGGACGAATACTTAAGCAGCCTTGGCCAAGCTGGGGGTTGGCCAGCCATTACCTTGCAGTCTTCTGGAAGGTGATGCCTAGTAAGTCCTTAAAGCCGAAGAGGACAAGTGGTCCCCAGAAGAGATTGCTCCTGAATGGCAGGGAGGTGGCCCATGGTGACTGCAGCATTTCAGATGAGATCTGACCTGGACACTGGAGCTTTAGTATTAGTTACTCTTAGCTCTGTGCCCTCAGCCTGCAGAGGGGTTGACAGGTTAGGCTATAGCCAGTTTTTAGGGGTGTACCCCTTGCATAATTAGCATGCCCATCTACAGATGTGAATAGGAATTTGACCCAAAGAAAGGGTAAAAGATGCAAAGTGAAGGCAGAGAGAGCAGGCTTTCATCTTGCTTAGTAACAGAAAGGGTTTGAAGTTGAAATGCCCCCCACAGACTCAGGTTTAAACTCTTGGTTTTCTCTGTAATAACATAACTTGTGGCGCTACTTTGAAGGCTGTAGAGACTTGATTTGAAGTGAGGCTTGGCTGGGAAAAGTGGGTCAGTAGAGGCTTTACCCACTTCCATTTCCAACCTACAGATTGCTACCTGCTCAGCCATGATGAGAACAAGCCATGGCCCTAGATCTTACCACCATCCTAGATGAGTTCCTCACTGTGAGGGCTGAAACGTCTTGGAAACTATGAGCGAAGTGAAGCTTCCGACAGGTCCTGGTAGCATGAAAAGTAATTAAAACACTGCAGTGTGGGCCAGGAAGGGAGGTTGAGGTTTGGTCCGATGCTGCTTGAATTCAAATGCTAAATACTGACCCCTAGGTTTGGTTGCATCCCCCCAACAAGGAGATCCTCATCTATACCAAATAATGTCATATCACCTTGCTCCCCAAGTTAATTTGTTAATAAAAGGCTAAAGCCTATGACTGGGCAGTGGATAGAGATAGGCTGGATTTCAGTCACATGGCTAGGGGTTACAGGTAGAAGGCGGGAGAGAAGAGGGAAGGAGAAGGAAGAACACAGAGACTGGAGGAGGCCGCATGAGAGGAGACGGACCATGAGCCCATGGCCGGGAAGAACAGCAAGGAACAAGGGACGTATGACTGGGAGATGAGTTAGAATAACTCCAAACCTGCCCAATTTATGCTTATGGCTTGTAAATAAAATACAGGGATTATCTTTCCTTTTATACAGGCTAGCAAGAAATTTTAACTCATTTTACAAAGAATATATTTGATTTCAGGCTACCATGCTAATATGACAGCTAGTAAGAATTGCTTACTTTCATCTTATCCCTCTAGCCTTATGTAAATGTGACTCTAATAGATGATTTGATCCAATTGTGACCAAGGACAACCAAAGTAAAGACACTGTTGAACAACTAACTTACACTTGAAGGCCATTTAATCTCCAAAAGTCCCCATTCAACTCTATACCAGTGTGCTAGCCAGATGCACCAACAGCAGATAGACTCAGCTGACAGGGGAATCTGTAATGTGGGAAATTAAAAAACAAAAATACAAAAGAACAACAGCAAAAAAAAAAAAAAATCCCAAGATGCAGCAAAAGTAAAAGAAAAGGTAATGGACAGGAATTAGAGGTGGCTTAACCTATATAAACTAGGAATCCATGTTCAAGAACAGCAACCAAAAAAAAAATTAGAGGGAAGAAATGACCATGTCTTCTAGAAATGAAGGTAGACATGAATATGAATTAATCACAATGAATCCCAGGCACATACAGGGTCATGAAAGCATAGAGCAGACAGACAGACACAGAGACAGGAACAGACATTCGGTTTGCAGGGAACTTCTTACCAGAAATATTAAAAGTTAGAAGACAACAGAATATTTAATTATGTAGAAAGAAAATAATAATATCGATATTGACAGAAAATAACTGTTGGGCTAGAATTTCAAAGCAAATGATTCCTTCAAATGCAATTGTAAAACAGGGGCATTGTTCAGACAAATAGACATCAGGAAAAGAAGGTCAGGAAGAAAGTGGGTGAATCAAGAAGTGTAGCATGAGAATGAAGAGCTAGGAGTTAGACGAACTGCCTAATAGACAGACAGACAGACAGTGACCAACCAGGACTATGACTAGGCGATAAAGGTGGTGAACTTCCAAGATGGCCAATTTCTTCCTCATACTTCTGAACTGAAACAAAATTTTGCAGCTTAAAACAAAGTCTTTGCAGGGGTTTTTTCTCTGGTCAGTAGGGATCATAGGCTCAACAAGTTCAAGACCTGATTAAGGCCTGTTTACATAACAGCTGTGGGCCAATCAGCCATAGGTCTCTCTTTAAACTAACCAACCTTCAAAGACATACACAAAAGCCTTCAGGGAGGGGCCCAGCCTGGGGCTTGGGCTTCTCACATTCCCCTTGCTTCTCTGAAGGTGTGTGTGCTGGGTGGGTGTTTTCTCCCCTAATAAAAGCCTTTCTCTACTGGCTGGCTCTGTCTGCTCTGCTCTGTCTGCTGTGTTTGCTGTGTTCTAGATTTTTCCACCCTTTTAATTCTTTAATTGGTAGAGAAGATGAACTCAATCAAGACATCCAGATAGTCATAAGAAATGGGCCCAGAATAAAACAGTAAACACATGATTAATTCCAAACAATAATGCTGCTGCTAAATGTGAGAATTACAAATAAAAACAATAAAGGACTAAGAATTTTTAAGAAGTACAAAGATGAAAGAGATTGAGTCGAGCCAAAAATCACTAGGAGGTTCTTAAATTGTTAGGGAGAGATCTTTGGACTGTTATTTAACTTTTAGAACTATAAAAGGAATGGAAATAGAAAAAGATAATGTAAGCATGCCCCTACTAAACCAACACAACCCTATGCTTCAGGTTCTAAGAAGAACACACACTCTTGACCTATAAAGTGTCTAAGCATGACTGCAGCCTTTGATTTGTTGCCACTCACACCTTCAAGGCCACCAATGGCTGGTGGCATCTCTCGTCTATTTCTTTCACATTTTAGAACCCTTGGGACTGCATTGGGCCCACCAAATATTTCAAGACTGGTTCCCTATTTAAAGATGACAGGATTCATTCGGTACCTCTATTCAGCGTGGCCTTGTAAGCCAAGGACTTGACAGATTCGTGCTTTAGAATGCAAGTACATTTACAGAAGAAGAGGAGGACACTAACTTGCCATCATACCACTTAGTAAGTTCAAAATAAAAAGGAAAACATTGAAAGATTTAAATATATATATATATACACACAGAGCTATCACACAGTGAACTGCTTTAACTTTCCAGCAATTGCTGAATAACCAGATTTGCAAAGATAATCATTACAGATATTGAAGATGTAGACACTATCATCAGCAAGCCGACTTAGAGATGTGTTTAAAATCGTGCATGTAATACATGGAAAACAGATTCTTATTCAAATATGAAACATGTATGAGACATGACTAAACACTGGGTCATAACAAAATCTTTACAGGTTTCAAACAGCCAGCACAATACAGTTTGAGTCTCCTAAAAACAGTGTAACAGAGTCAGAAGTCAGTGTCCTTTTGGAAAACTAAGGCATCTTTATCACTTAAAAAACACATTTCAAAATAATCCATCGGTAAAAGGCTAAATCAAAATTTAAAAGTCAAAATACTTACACAATAATGATGACTATACCATACATTAAAATCACTAAGCAACAAAAGTGGTCAGTAAAAAAGTTAAGAATTTGAATGCACACATACGCGAATGCACACACTCTCATGTGCACACAGTGAGCTAAGCTGCAAATATTAACATGTAAACCTAAATCAGGTGGTTACCTAACAAATGGGCAGAAGCAGCTGCATTACCTAAGACTCGGTAGAAAGTCAACAGAATCACTAGCAAAATATTCAACATAGGCCTCTAAGACTAAGGTGCAAGACATAGTCACAGTATGAACTAAAACAGTTTGCCTTCTCGCGGTCTGCATGTGTGAGGTGACTCCTAGCTTGGGAAAAGGCATTTGTGGCATCCCAGTTTTGAGACCAGTGTGTCTGGTGAAAGGCTTAGGGTAGGGAGTATAGATGCAAGGTCCTGCTTCATGTATTTTAGCCATTTGTCACTTATTGGCAGCCGTGTTTCCTCCCACTGACCACTTTTCAGCTTCCTTTCAGGCTTTTGTGACACTGTGTACACAAAGCAAGGGGATAATGACGTTGGAAGTGGGAGTAGCAATAGGAAAAGGATGAAAATGGCCCAGGCAAGGGGAACATTCTGTGAGCATCTTAACTGCACTAACAGGGCACACTAGTTTAACTCCAGAGTAAGGCCAAAGCTTGAATACACCTGGTTGACCCCTGCGTTCTGTGATAGCAATCGGCTAGAGTATAACCTAGGTAAGACACTGACCTTGGGGTCTTCTAATGCAAACTAACAACTTAAACTTGAAGGCTTTATAGTTCGCTATAAACTTCAATAAGAAATTAACACACAAGCATGTGAGCCCAGCACTCAAGAGGTGGAGGCAGTACAGTCAAGAGTTCAAGGTCAGTCTGAAACAAACAAACAAACAAACGAATGAATAGAAACACACTATCCTATTTCCTTTGGGGGGTGGGGTGTCCTGCAACAGGGAAGCCACAACAGTAATGCTACACATGTATCCATATCTGGAACATACTCTATATGCTATCTTTGTCCTATGTTCTTTTCTAACATGTTAGTCAAGTCTCTTCAAGTAGACTGCAACATTTTTAAAGCTGCAAAATAAGTTTTTGAAAAAGATTTTTCCCCATTTTCTTTCACAGTTCCTTAACAATGGATTAAGCTTGCGCCACATGCTTAATAAAATTTTGTTCAGAATGTGTGACTTGAGACAATTTTTCTATGTCTAGCAGAAGGTAGTCCAAGACTAACATCACTATTTCTAAAAGTAGAATCTGTTGAGAGCCAGAAAGCAAGGTGTGCAAAGGCATATTTGTAATCCTTTGGCAGACAAGGAGCTCTGGGGGCTGCGTAATTCGCAAGCACGGAACCCAGTTAGGAAGGAGATGTGGCTAAAAAGTAAAAAAAAAAGACTTGTAATACCACACCTCTTCCAGAATGTTAGTCAAAATTTGAAAGATGGGTAGGAAGATTAGAGAAGAAAAAAAATAAAACTAAGAAAAATGCCCAAGACTATCATCACATAGACTTCAAGTAAAGCAACTGTAGTGGTATATGATTTTAAATTTGATTGCTTTTTAAAATATTTTCTTAATTATTTTTAATTTTTGAGTCAGGGTTTCTCTGTGTAGCCCTGGCTGTCCTGGAACTCACTCTGTAGACCAGGCTGGCTTCCAGCTATGAGATCCATTTGCCTCTGCCCCCCTGAGTGCTGGTGGTAAAGAAAGGCATAACCACCATGCCTGGCTAAATTTGATTATTATAAAAGGAAAGGAATCTTTACTCAGTTCAATACAAAAGATTGCCATTTGTTGCTTTGTTTTGTTCCCCTGTGAGGTCTGTGAGGAAAGCTGGCCTGACATCCACACAGTGTGGGGCAGCAGCTGAGAGGCAGAGACACGCTGACCTCAATGGTTCTAGGCCAGCCTGGTCTACATGGCAAGTTCCAGGCCAGCCACAGCTATGTTGCTCGGATCTTGTCTCAACCACAACAAAGATTACAGGAGTGAAGACCCAGGAAATATTTTCCATTTGTGTGAAAGCTGAGCCAACTACCAGGGAACGCTTGTTTTGCTCTTGGCTAATAAAAGCACAGGCTGTCCATTTCTGCACGATGCCCTCTATCAGTCCTGGATGGCAGGCTACACAGGCCTGGGAATCTCCACTGGACAACAGTTCTAATTCCTAATTCACACCATTTTACATATGTAAATATGTAAAACTCCATTTCATCTGAATCATTTGAAGATGCTAAACTGACTGCTCATATTGCTCACTTTGTATTAATGACTCCTTAATTGCCAAGGTTTTAACTACCTATAGTTTGAGGATTAACACATATTAAAAAAAATAATGGCGCAGAATAATCCAATTTACAATATCGGAAGATAATGGGCTTGCAGAAGAAAACAGTGAAATAAGAACACTCTTGATTTCTAATACCATTTGCTGACAATCTCAGCTTTCCATCACATTAACATTACACACTTATCTCCTCATTAGTCTCTAATCTAGCTCAATCCTCTTGCCAAACCAATTATAGGAAAATTTCCAGACCTGAAGGAATTAATAGGACACTGGGACCTCATTCAGTGTTCTCATGACTCAAGTAATTAGCCAGCATTTATATATAAAATTCAAATAGTTTTCCTAAACTAATTAATGAAATGAAGGACATAAAATTTTATCAACTAGTAGCTACTCAAGCCTGTGCCCCCAGAGTCCCCAAAGAGACACGACAGTTTCCAGGTGTTGCCAAGGTTTATCTTGGTCGAGTCAGACTAAGAAGAAGAAGGAGAAACAGCAAAGTATTTATGTGATAAAGAAATATTTCATAGGTGATGCCTTGTACATTAAGCAGTTGCCGTATTCTCCATGTCTTAAGTGAAATAAACAAGATGAAACGGTAATAGCAGAAATTTGCATTTATATGATATTTTCTTCCAAGCTGCTCAAACTAGAAGAACATAGGCTAAGCCATTTTCTCAAAATTTCACAAAAGTGCCTGGAATTTCCAAAAAGGAATTAAGAAGCTTCCTTCTCTTATTAGTTTTTTTTATTTTCTGTGTCCTCTCAACTATTCCCGTGAGAAGTCAGACTTAACTCTCCCTGGAACATCTGTACAGGCTTCCTCTCCATCCACACCTCTAATTCAGGACGGTTCCCAGTGAGTCCTGTGAAAATCTCTGTCCCCAAGGACTTCTATCTGATGACATGAGAACCTCAGGCAGGTGTGACTGTGCGCGCACTCACAGGTCCTTACACGTGCACGTGTGCCAGGAATGTAGCAGCTGAAGGTAGATGTCTGGTTTCTTCCTCTGTAGCTCTCTCCTTGTATTTTGAAATAGGGTCATCCCCTGGGTGCGGAGTCTGCCGATTCATCTAGAAGGAGCTAGAATGCTAGCAAACCCCAGGTGTCCTGTCTTCACCACCAGAGCGCTGGCCTTAGCTTCCAGTTTGTATGTAAGCACTGGGGGTCAAATGCAGGTCCTGTGTTTGCATGGCAAGTACTTTACTGATTGAGGCATCTCCCCAGTCCCTCAACAGACTTAATAATAAACATGTGAATCCATAAATTCACAGGTCATTAGCTGTAATTTAAAGGTTAGAATGAACAGGATAACAGAAATTTAGTTTGATCACAGATTCTTTACCAAAACTGAGGCCCTCCAGGGATAGTCAGAGTTGCCACACTGTGACACGGGGACAATTGGGCACATTCAGAACCCTGCAGTCTAGTACCTGTCAGGCTTGTGGGCATTTTGTGGTGCACTCTTCATGTTTTTCTAAGCTGAAATTATAGATCCAGAAGAAACATCCTGAAACTCCATCCCAAGAAGAAAAAGCCTGGGGCTCTTTCTGAAACCACTGCTCACAGAAAGCAGGGTAGATCCGTAGAAGGGAGCGGCCTGGGGCCACCAGTGTTGGAGTGGACACTCGTGAGCCAGGCAAACGGGAGTTTATCGCTTAGGAGGAAAGCCCTGATCAACTCAGTTATTTCCCTGTCTTAATTCAGAGAAGCAGCTTCACCTGATCTGAAATCTCTAGAAGCAATTTCCACTTCGCTGGGAAAATGCCCAAGAGACTGTTTAATCTCTCCTTAGATAAAGCTCTCTGAAGATCAAAGAGCCCCGTTCAGGCAGAGATGTGTTTCCTCTTGATGGCTAAGAGGGAAAAAAACTGACTTAAAGAACACTGCTTAGAGAACCTGAAAATGAAGAAGGGTGGAGAATATTAAGTCTGAAGAGAGGTCCATGGACACAACAAGGCATAAGCGACAAAACCCCGGCAGGTACCGTTTTAACCGCATGTGGATGTTTTCCCAGCGTGTAAGTCTGCGCGCCACTGTGCGTGCATCATCCAGGGAGGTCAGAGAGAGTTTTGGATACCCTGGAACTGGAGTTACAAACCGTTGGCTGTCAGGTGGCTGAGAATCAAACCCGAGTCTTCTGGAAGAGCAGCCAGTGCTCTTAAATGCTGGGGCATCTCTCCCACACCCCAAATGACAACTTTAAAAATTTATTTGGAAAACTAACCTAGAAACAGGCCCTGCCTGGAAACTAAGTCATAAGTATGTAGATAAGGTTCTAGAAGCACAGGGAAGAAATTACCCAATGCTAGGTGTCAGGACTTCTAGGCTTGAGACAGAGAGATGGCTCAGAATAAACACCTGCCCTGGAAGCCTGAGTATCCGAGTTTGGATGGCAGAACTCATACTTTTAAACATCAGGTATGGTGGCAGAGCTGGTTGGCCTGACAGTTGTCCAGGGAGCATCTCTGCCTTAATACAAAACAAAGGTGGAAAAGGGAGATACCAAAGATGGACCTGTGGCCTCATCCAAGAACACACACACACACACACACACACATCACATTTTTTTAATTAAAAGAATATAAAGTCTTGATCTCTAATAAAAATAAAATGCCTGAATGTTTGAAACACTCAAATACTGCAAAATTTCAAATTTAAATCAACATGTTGTTAAAGAGAAAATTCCATGGCCTAGCTTCATAAAAAAAACCCAACTATGTAAATAGTTAATAACCAGAATTTTATTAATTAGTGTTCGTTATATCCTTTCAAAGCATAAAACTGGGCTAATAAGATGGCCCAGTGGGTGAAAGCACATGGCAGGCAATCCTGATAACCTGAGTTCAATTCTCAGAGCCAACACAAAGGAGAAAATCAACTCTGTGAAGCTATCCAATGACCCCCCACACACACACACACATCATAAACACATAACAACAATGCATGTTTAAAAGATCATGATTGGACATAAAGGGATTACATGATTAACAAGAAAATGCACCCCTATTAGACAAGAAAAACCCATGCAGAACAAAGAACTATTGAACATGTTTAAAATTTTTAACAACTTAACCATCCCCTATGATTTATTTCTATACATTCAAAACATGGACCCATCTACTCATTCTTTAAATGTATGACATCATAAATTCATGAAGGATAGGACTGCTAAAAAAAATCTATAAAACAGAATTGCTAATAAATTTCTGATCTATAATCAGGTTTCCCTAAGCGCCGTCCCAGGACAGTAGCTAGTAATTAAGTCTAATACTAAGATCAAAAACCCAAATTTCCCTTTGCAGAATGAGCTATAATTAAATTCCATCTACTAACAAACATTTTGCCATATTAAGTTTACCCTTTAAAAAAAGCTCAATTTATAATGCTGGGAAAAAAAGACAAATGAAAATAAGTGAGCCGATCATGATGTCTTAAACAAAGCTGCTACATCGATGTTTGTAAAGGAGGGACTACAACATCCGCTTCATTTTAGCAACAGATACTGACTTCCAAAGATAAAGAATTATCTTATTAAAAAAAAACCTACACCAAATAAAAATAAACTTTTAAACGAATTATCTTAAAGAAATAAACATATTCAGGTAAGTGAATATGTACCCCAGTTAATCCCAAACCAGACAGACTGACATTTTACCAGGATTCTGGGGTGCTGTTATTTTTGTTTCAGGTTTTCACTGTACCTTGGGGTTACAGTTTAAATGCTTAGAGGACAACACTTCTCAAATGCCCATGAGTACAGCTCTTAATTGTACCAATGGAAGAACTGTGCTTTTCTCGGAGGAACGGAAGAGGTAATTAATTAGCTCCAGGGGTGTTGCTCAATACACAAATTTCACCATGCTTTTTAGACGTACTGTCTTATTTAAGGCATTTTCCCATTGCAACATACTTTTACTCATCTTTAGAATAAGTACATGTTCCCAGTGAAGCAGTCAGCAGAGTACAAAAGTATAAAACAGCCTCCCAAATTCTACCCAGCAGGTATCAGGCTTCATGATTAACAGCTGAGTCTTTCCTTTAAAGCCCTATTTATTTACTATCTGTGCGTTGTATAGTTAGTTGTATGCACACATGGCATGGAGATGGGCCACATGAGGGTGGATTTTAAAGGAACCAGGGAAAAGGTACGGATAAAAAAAGAATTAGGTGGTGCGTGTTTACTCTGGGCGGTTTGTAAACATTTCCAACTTCAAAATCGCAGTGCCTCCAGCCACTCAGCATGAATATAAACACAGAGTAAAACCTTAGTCAAAATCCTTAGCTAAAAAAACTGCCCTTTATGTTGTTCAGATTCGACTCTGCTTTGGAAAGGGGTGCAAGATAATCCTCTTGACAGATTATCATAATCTTTTAAATAGTTCTGCCATTATTAGCAGATGCTACAATGGGAAAGAAACGGTTATTATTTTAGGTGATAAGCAAGAATGACAAGTAATTTTCCAGGAACTGTGGATGTGCAACATGGCTTGAAAACAGACATGCACGCTGAGCTGAGGGTGGAAGATGAGAGACCTGCCAGAAGCAGGGAAGCTGGGAGAGCCTCCAGGCCAAGCTATCACCAACAACATACAACATCCCAAGGGAAGACACAGAGGAGATACACACTGTCACAGCAGGTTGGTGATCTCTTGGCTAGAAGCGGGAAACACAGGACACTTCCCCCAAACCAGAGAGGAAGTGTGGCTTGCTGTGAAGAGATGCATTAAGCATCAGCATTTGGGGCTCACAATGGAACCCCACAGATCTGGAACCCCACCTTGCTTCCATACCCTGCAGAAGGCACCTCCCAGAGCAAGCTCAGAATCTGCCTCAGTCTCTGAGACTTCCCATGCCAGGAAGTGAACAAAAATCAGACTTTCCCTTAGTGTACATGGGCTGAGTCTATGCTGGTGATGGACAGAAGTCACGGTGTGGCACTGTGACGGCACCCTCTACAGAGCTGTCTGTCCGTGTGGGGAAAGCCACAGTGTGGAGTCCATGAGCAGCAAGAGCGCTTAAGCACAGAATGGACTGATGGAACTCACAAGCGCTTATCTTACTCAGCAAGGTCTCAGCCGAAGTATGATCTGAGATTACATTTTGATCATGATTAACTAAACCCCCTGCAGTGTGTTCCTACAGCATGACGGCTGACTCGCTACTAACACCCTGAAATGCACCCTACTAGGCTAACCCCAAAATGTGTTCGCAAAAGCATGACTCAGACCTGGCTCATTAGATATTCTTCCATATCTTCTCAGCCACGCCCAGATGTCCCATGAAGCAGAAGATGAGAAATTTCTCCCTCTCGGCCCTTCTCATCCTCCCAGGCCCATCCTGCCTAAAGCCATCAGATCTGACAACAACCCAAGGGCACAATGAAGGGCCTTCAACCCATTCCCAGCAGAAATATCCCCTGGATTTGAAATGATATAGAAAGCTCTCTGGCCCAGGCCACTGCCAGAGGTGCCTCTACTCAGCTTCCATTTCCTTCCTCTATTTCATTTTTATTTAAGGTTATTTTGTGTGCACTGGTATTTGCCTGCTTGAATGTCTGAGTTGAGGGTATTGGATCCCCTGGAACTAGAGTTACAGACAGTGAGGAGCTGCCATGTGGTTGCTGGGAATTGAAACCAAGTCCTCTGAAAGAGCAGTCAGTGCTCTTAACACCTCAGCCTTCTCTGCAGCCCCTTAGCTTAGCTTCCATTTCCAGTTGAAATCTCAAATATCACACACACACACACACACACACACACACACACACACACACACACCTCTCTAATTTTCAACATACCCGAGCCTGTGCCCTCCCCTTCAGAACCCTTCCCTGCCCTTCCTGGAATTAGCAATAATACTAGCCTTAATTATATAAGTATATTATTTTTTAAGTTCAATGGAAACTCTATTTCAATGTCAACTACCAAGGGGAAAACTACTACACAAATGTATATTTTTCTCAGTAAGAATTAATTTAACATCTAATAGAGTTAAAGTCATGACTTATTTGAAAAAAAAATACAATAAAGAGAATTGAACTGAGAACTAAACATGTCATACAACTGAGCTATTTCAGCCAAAGTATTTGATATGGTATATATAAACACACACACACACACACACACACACACATTCTCCCCCTCACACATACACACACACAAACTGAATGTTAACAACATATAAATCAAATATGAAGCTTTATTTAATATAATAATTTATTTATAAAATATTAGCTAAATAAATAACTAAATAGCTTTCCAGACAAGAATGGTGGCTACCAACCCACTAGCCTCTGTGTCTTCTAATGCAAGCTGAATAATTGACAGCTGAATGTTCTATTGAATTCTGTATTCTTTAATAAAATGATGAAACCTGGTGATGCACACCTGTAATCCCAGCACCCAGGAGGCAGAGGAAGGAGATAGAGAATTCAAGGACATCCTGGGCCATGTGGCAAGTGCTGAGTTACATAGCAATTTAGAAGCCAGCCTGGGATACATGAGATCATGGAGCATTAAAAAATAAAATAAAACATTAAAATTTAAAAAGTAACTAATAAAATTAACTAATTACATTAGTTAATTAAATACAGCCTTTTTCAAAAAAAATAAGAACTGCAAACAAAAGAGATTTCAATTTTAAGGCTTTGTATTAACAGAAGAAAAACACAATTTCCCCTGCCCTAGAACAACTGTGCTCTGAAACAAGCATTCCAGACTGTCACTCACATAGTGGCATGTCAGAGTGCCAGCACTCAGAAAGTGTACAACATACTTTGATCTACTTTACAATTGTTAAATCCCAGTTGAAATACACTGACACTATCACAGAAAGGGAAGCTCACAGGAAGGGGACCACTTCACATCTCTATGCCCTGCCATATCTGGCAAAATACCCGAGTTCTCAGATGCCTAGGTGGAGTAGGACAAAAGAATATTGGGGCCTATATACCTACAAAGGTGCCAAAGAAGCCACTTCAGGTTCCAAAGTTGCTGTAAAAGTTGGTCCTCCTCGTAAGTCCCATCAAGATGGGTCTTATTAGAAGACACCAAATGTGAAGGCAAAACCATGTACATACAAATCACAGGCAAGCAGGCAAAGAGAATGCAGTGTGTGAGTGTGTGTGTGTGTGTGTGTGTGTGTGTGTGTGTGTGTGGTCTGTCTGTCTGTCAGGCAGGAGAGAGGGTTCCTGAATTGGACTTAAAAAACCCTCAAGAGCTAAACCCTGTCTTCATTATTCTCCTTGGAGATTTAAGGTATCTTAAATAGACACAAAACATTCAATTTAGAAAGAAAGAAATTGCAGATACTCAGGTAACAATAATCATAACTACATAATTTATTGCCACTCATGGGCTGGCACTAGACTCTGCACTTGTCACTCTTAACATTATGTACAATTGTCCACTTTATTTAGGAGATGAAGAAAAAATGTTTTAACCTGTGCAATAGCTTGCTCAAAGTCACTGCTAGCATCAAACCTCCAAACGAACTGGCTTCGTTCATTCATTCATTCTTCATTCGTTCAGAAATGTGTGAGCCAAAACTGTATGACACTACTTTAAATTTAAAACTGGCTATGATGGCACATGACCTTAAGCCTAGCACCCAGGAGGCAAAGGCAGGAGGATCTCTGTGAGTTCTAGGGTAGTTTGGTCTATTTAGGGAGTTCTAGGCCAGCCAAGGCTACACAGTAAGACCGTGTCTCAAAAATCACTGCACTTATCTAATTATTTATCTGTGCATGTGTGTATAGGTGTGCGTGTACCACACAACACATGTCAAGGTCAGAGGAAAATGTGTCAGAATCAGTTCTCTCCTTCCAGCATACGGATGGATCCTGGAAATAGAACTCAGAGTTAGGGGTTAGGGTTAGCAGGTTCTCAGGCTTAGCTGTAAGCACTTTTACCTGTGGAGAGCCATCATACTGGCTGTCCAACTGTATGACAAAGAATTGTGTAGGATCTAGGTAATAAAACAGTGGGGAAAATGAAAACAGGACCCTATTATTTCTGTCACCTAGAAAAATATTTCCATTAAATTATTACAGAATTAATTATGAAGTTGCACATATGTAAAGGACTGTGAAGAACAAGAAATGTCTATGATAAGTCTTGGGCAATCTCCATGGTAACAGGGTTGATTGACTTCCTGAGGAAATAATACCTGTGTAGAGGTCAGGACACAGCCAGGTGATGAGGCTGGTGGAAAACAGGAAAGGAATCTAGCAAGGAAGAAACACTATCCACACTACAGGGACAGAGGCAAGGAGAGAGAGAGAGACAGAGACAGAGACAGAGACAGAGACAGAGACAGAGAGACAGAGACAGAGACACAGACACAGAGACACAGAGACACAGAGAGACACAGACAGATCGAGAGTACAGAAGGCAGCTGCTTGCCAATGACCCAAACCAGGACAGAAAATTCTCACCTTGTAGTTTGTCATAAGGATTGTATCTGACAGCAATTGCAAGCTTGAGGCTTGTATGGGTGTTTTGATCTTTCAAAGATTACATTGCCAATGATTAGCAAACAAACAGATCAGTCAGATATCTAGGAAAGTTGTCAAGGAAAGGAGGGTAATGGTATGGAATGGCTGGCGGCAGGAGGGATAGAAAGAAGAGACAGACAGACTACATAGACACCTGAGGGCAAGAATGTGGTAAACTAGGTTCCTATGGATAAGGAACCCAACAAAACTCACAAGTTCATGGCATACACAATGGAAAGATCACTGTGGTAAACAACACTTCACATTTGAGATGCCTCCAAAATACATACAGAGGGCCATCAAGATGAGGGTTGGTAGATAGGATGGGTATCATATAATTTCTTGAGTCACAGATATAAAACCAAAACAATTCAAATGATTTCTATAGATAGCCTAGGATAAGAATAAGAATAATAGAATAAGAATAGAACCCACCAAAACTCTAAGCTTGGGAAACCCTGATACTTAATGGAAGGTGGATGATGGTATTCAGTCTCTGGAAGGAGAACCAGGAGACAGACACAGATACACACTGATGGAGAGACTGAGAACTCAGGTCTGTTGGGAAGAAAGACTAAGAGAGACTTGCTATAAGCATTTCACAAGCAGTAAGAGTTCAGAACTGGGGAGTCTACTGAGCCGGTCAGAGGCAGGAGCCTCTTCTGGGGCTGATTTCACAGAGGTCATTGCTGAGGAGCAACCGTGATAAAACAAAGGAAGCAGAAACCAGGTTAGGAACAGACAAGTGTGGGGGAGGGTAGAGAGGATGGAGACCACACCTTCTGGAGGTTCTGCTCTAGATGAGAACTGTGACAAGAGAGGGAAGGCTGGGAAGGGCATGGCTCCTCCGCCACCCAAAGAGTCCCGGACATGATAGAATCGCCTCCGCGAAGGAAACAGGTTGAGTATTCAAGAGTTCACATCACATGTTCCTCGGGAAGACAGGGGATAGAATTCAAGACCCAAGTGGAACCGTGGACCTCAAATACTTAACAAAACCAGGCAAGATGCTGGAAATACACGCGAGTTTTGGGAAGTCAATGTTTGAAAAGCCTAAGTTGGATCTAGTTTGGGCTCAATGGCTGCTGCTTTTTTTCATAAATGAAGAAAGACTGTCAGATGAAAAAAAAAAAAAAAGGACATGGGAAGGAAAAATAGCAACTGTGAGACGAAAATGAACTCTCAGAAGGTAGAGTGAGTGTGAAGGAGGAGCACAGAACAAAAGGCACCGGGGAGCATCTAACCTTGGTTTTAAACGGGGCACTTCAGAGTCCTTGCTCCTCTGTGCCCAGATGGCATTCCCCAACTCTTGCTGTTGTATGAAGAACTTTTGGCTAGCGAGCAGCACAGGACTCCACAGATCTAAGGAAGTCACCCAAGACTCGGTGGGCTTGTTACGCCATGCTGATGGCAGTGTAACAAAACCCAGCTTGAAGACTTGAGCTGGGTCACACAAACAAAGAAGTAACAGGAAGGAGGTCACGTTGCTCACAGAACTGTCACAGGGACTGGAAACCCAGCTTCCACACTGGGCAGTAGCCGAGACGAGTGAGTAAACGTGAGGGGAAAGAAGACTCGGGGCAGCTGCTGAGGGACAGGGCTTGCCCACTTCCAACCAGAAACTGCTAGGATGTCCTCCAAGGCTTGTACAACACAGCAACTAATGCATGGGGGTTATAATATTCATGAAATATTTAGAGTGCAAAAAGAAGTGTGGCTTTCAAAACCTGTTCTTTAGTCAAAAATCTAGTCTTAGGACTCTAATAAAACAGCAAATGACAAGGACCAGGGCAATGAACAAACTGGATAACCTGAGTGGTTTATAAAGTGTATTCTCATATCCATCCTGGACTAATTTTAGCTCTTTAAATATATTCCTTTTAGTTAATTCATTCAAAATGACTAAACAAAGCCACAGGCGAATTTTTTCTAGTTTCTTTAAAACTGCTACATTCATTCAGATAAAGTAACAAAACAAGGATAGTTCTAAAGGAGAGCAATGTGAAAATTCAAGTCACTGAATTTAAAAGCTGTGTGAATGAAAGTTTATTATACATCAATTTCTGTGACATACTATTCTACAAATTATATAACCATGTACTTCCTCTCAAGGCACATTTCCAAACTTCTCTCTGAGCCCCACAAAAAGAAAATAAATATCAGTCATAAAATTTTAATTATCAATAAGGAAAGATATATTTAACCCCAACATTTTGATGCTATCCAGCAGACATTTTAGTGTTGACCCAGAATATGAGTCCCTATAAATTAACACTTAACTAATAAAACCTTATAATTTACTTGTTTTTTTTTTTTTCAAATATTCTTCTGGAAAGCATCATTCCAAAACAGACCTATGGCAAGCAGGCCATATGCTTTTGCCTCTGTCCTCGTCCTATCTGAGCCAGGGAAACTTAGAATGTATTTTCCTATCAAAGAAAACCAAGTGTTTATTATGCCTGAACCAAGTTAAGGATGCAGGGGTTTATGGTAACAGTAAGGTCATTCATCATCTAAACTATCATTATGTTGCAACACACCACAAAACACTGGCTTCAAAAGAAATAGCCAAACTCATTTAAATTTCAAATGTTAGATAACAGCAAAACAGAGCAAAACTCATGTTCTTTGTTAATCAAGAGGCAGGGAAGTTTTAGAAAATTAACATATCATAAAGCCAGGAACCTCAATAGATATAACCCTTTCTCTGCCTAAACAATGGCTTCCCCATACCCCATACCCCAAACTCCCCCCAGCTTAACCCCAGTCACTTCAAGCAGCAGAGGCCAAACCTCAGGCCCAAGTTATGACCCATGACAAGTCTAGAGCACCCTAAGGGATCTCACAGATAGGTGAGTCGACAGCCCTACAAGTCACTCATGGTGAAGGCAGCAGGGAGTGGAGCCTGGGAAGAAATTTTCTGTCTAGTTTTTCAAGAGAGTGCAAATACAATTTGCAAGCATCTCTTTTCTCTCTTGTATTCTTCCCTACTGACAGCCTGAGACAGAAAAGCAAGCATCAAGGAGATATAGATAGAGCCTGGATTCCCATGGTACTGGGGAATCTAGCCCACACAGGCTACCAGTCAGCATGAAAGTAAAACACATACAGGAAAAAGATGAGTTAAGGAGTGCAACTGTTTAAGACCAACATTGTTAATAAATAAATAAATAAATGATAACCCATGCAAAATACAATGTAACCAAAAGTGTGTCATATGCAAAAACAACAACAACAACAAATGTAAAAAATACAGAAATCATAGAACAAGAGATCATACAATGAAAACGTGAAATGTCATCTATGCAGTCAACACAATCCCAGGCAAATGAATCCTGAATCATGTAATCTGAGACATTGACTCCGCAAACCTACATGGAAATTCTAAGAGGCCAGCAGTAGTCATGATTACCAAGTACAAAGACTATACTGTAACTGAGAGGCTGTGTGGAGATGGTACAGAAAAGATGATTATGTTAGCGGTGATGCTGCCTCACACATAGATTCTCTAAACGTCAGAGAAAAAAAAATTGATCCCAGCCTTACTGCACATGGAGAAGCTGAAGCTGGCTGCGCTGTCCACCTATGGCTTTCTATTTCTGACATCTCTAAAGTGTGCTTCACAAAAGGGAGAAGGGAGGTCTTGGAAATAATCGATTAGAAGAGAATGCAGCGGAGAAGGTGCAGGGCCAACAGGAAAAGAATTTAAAGAAAATGTTGTAGATAAAAGCAGGAGATTTAACTTCCACTCGGGAGACCTGCCTTTCAGCTTTTCATCCCAGCACCCAGGCACTTGCTGTACTGCGAGCCTTCCCTTCAGGACCACTGCTGTAGGCTCTTGGAATAAACAGAGGACAGAAAAGGCTGAAGTCCTACCACCTTTGAAGCTTAGTTTCTATTAGAGTTTCAAAATCCAGGAGACAGACAAAATGGAAAGTAAGTAATAGTTTACATTTCACTAGAAGAAGAAAAAAGAAAAAGAAATCATGTTTCTTGAAGATCAAAGGGCCCAAGCAAGACCAGCCCAGTGCTGCAACACACACACAGTAGAGGACTTCCAGGTCAGTGTTCATTCAGAGAAGAAGCACCTAACCCTCAAGAGACTGGAGGCCCCAGGGAGTTTAGAGGTCAGGTGGGGTGGGGGCATCCACATGGAGATGGGGTGGAGTGGGGTGGAGGTGTGGGATGTGGAGCAGTCGCGGAGGGTGGATGGGGAAGGGCGGGGAATGGAATATGGAGTGTAAAAAATGAATTACAAATAAGGTTAAATTAGAATGTGTGTGTGTGTGTGTGTGTGTGTGTGTGTGTGTATAACTCCAGAACCCAGAGGGCAGCATTATTAAGAGAGTGTCCTCTGAGCCCTACCTGAAGAAAGCAAATGAGGCCTAAACAAACATTTCCTGACCCCAAAGTAAAAACCTGAGCAGCTGAGCCCAGGGTCATTCCTCCTCTGGACAGAACGGGACTTTGGTGACACCAACCAGAGGATCACAGTCACAGCAGAACTTGTCATCTCGTGACAAGAGAAACCAAAGCAGCAGCCTTCCCAAGACCTCTGCCCAGCAGGTCACCAGGGCAGAGAGGTCTGGGCAGATGGACACAAGAGAGCAACCTGCTCAACAGCTTGCGAGCCAAGGAATCTGTGCAAGCACCCTGCTAATAGGCCTAGCGCTAAGCTAAGTGGGGTAAGTGGGGTCAGCTAAGACACAGGGTTCAGTAGCACCAGGATCCTCCAAACAGAATGGTCAAAATCACACACCATACCAAAATTCAAGAAAATAGGCATGTCAACTTAAAATAAATAAATAAATAAATAACAGAAACTGTCAACTGACACCAGACTCATGTGTCAGCACAAATTCTGACCCAGACTGGAACGCAATGGCCCCAGAACACACAGACAACATTATATATACTCTTGAAAGAGTACAGCACAAAAGCTGGAGGGACCAAAAGAATATTAGAAGAATTAATGACTAATTGTAAATTTAGCAGAACACATTAAATTATACTGTCAAGAAGCTAAGTGAACTTAAAGAGAGCAACACCAAGATTAATGAAAATGGAAAAAGAAAAAAACATTTTCTTCCTGGATTCAGTGAAACAGTAGTATTGTTGGGAGGAATAACAACTCAAATAATAGCAGAATTCTCGACAGAAACCATGAAGGCCACAAAATTTTCAACACGACATTTCTTAAAAGCTAAAAGAAAAATAATATCAACCATGAGTTCGCTAGCTACCAAAAAATTACCCCCGAGGGATGAACAGATAAAACCATTCTGAGACGAGGAAAAGCAAAAGAGTTGGCGGAGAGCAAACTTCTACTCAGAAAATGTCTATTCTCCAAAGTAGTCCTTTGATTTTATAAAAATCCACACACAAATTCCAGCCTGGTGCTTGGAGTACAGACAACAATGGTTACAATGTATCTGAGCAGGTGAGGAAACCTGCAGCTGTACAGCCCCTGTGTGCACAGAAAAGGAAGAAAACAGTGTCGTCTGCAGCACAGCTTTGCTCATCAGTCTATGCAGTGATGGAGGGAGAAACACAGATCGCTGGGGGCAGACATCCTACCATATGCACCCACAAATGCACCCAGTTCAACCTTACAACGCTGCAAAAGAAAGCTGGGGATGAATGGCTTCCAACATAATGCTGCCACAATCAGACATTCACTGGTCAAGGTAAACAAACAAACAAACAAACAAACAAAAGACATTGGCCTAAATCGTATACCCCATACAAAATGGAACCCCAATAGACTAAGGACTCAAATGCAAAGCTTAATCTCACAGGGAGCACATGAGAAGAGAGGAAGGCCCTCCACAGGGACAGGAACGAGTAAGCAGTTCTTGAGTAAAACTGGGCCTGGATGCCCATGCCTGTAATCCTAGAGGTAGCAGAGATGGGAGAATCAGAAGTTCAGGTCTCTAGGGGCCACAAGAGACTCTTAACAAACACATGAATTTTTAAACCAAACACTAAAAGCAAACCCATAAAGGGAACACTGATTCATTGGAGATCTTCCAGATTTATATTTGCTATGTTAAAAAGCTGAGAACACTCCACAGTACAAGACAGAGGGATTGCAGAGATGCCTCGGTGGTTAAGAGGGAATAGCGTTCTTACAGAGGTCCTGGGTTTGTTTCCCGGCACCCACATTTGGCAGCTCACAAATACCTGTAACTCTGGCTCGGGAGTTCCAGTGCCCTCTTCGGGCTTATGTAGGCCCCTGCACTCATGTGCATGCATGCAAACACAGATGTGATCGAAAGTAAAACAAATCCTTTTTAAAAGAGCCGCAACCCAACCTATATAAAGAATTATCAAAATTCAATGAGAAAATGACCTGGATGGACACTTAACACCAACAGCCACAAGAGTCATGCATACTGACATCATACCTAGCTATAGCTACATACTTGGATATGTAAACCAAAATGGCAACTGTATACCGTCAAGAATGCAGAGAGAATGCAGTGATCACGGATTTTCTAGTGAAACAGTAAAATGGCACACAGCAGAAAATTTTGACAGTTTTCTTTTTAATAAAACTGACCATGAAATTATTGTACAAATTAGCAATTATGCTCTTGGACATTTATCCCAAAGAAATGACAGGTTTTGTCCCTATAAAAAGCTGTATATAAATGTTCAGACAGCTTTGCTGGTGACAGCTGATGCTAGAAAGACTGGGGTGTCCTCACAAGGGCAGATGGCTAACCAAGCCTAGGTCCATTATACCATGGAGCTTACCTCAAAAGTAAAAACAAATAAATGCAGACAGACATAACTCCTGTGATGTCTAAGGCAATGCTAACTGAAATAGCAAATCCCTAAAGGTGACATACAGTAACATTTTTGAAATAATAAAACTGTAGAAGCAGAAAATAAATCTGTTATTGCAATGGATCAGAGGTTAGGGAGAGGATGGTTGTCCAGGGACAGCACAGAAACCCTTGGGTAATGGAAGTATTCGATATTGTGCTATAGGACAAAAGAGCAGCACCTTCACACACACACACATACACACACACACACACGCACACGCACACACACACACACACACACACATACGCACACACACACACACACACGCATGCACACATGTATGGATGCACACACAACGAGTAGAACTGGAAAATATAGAAACAATGAATATGTTAATTAACAATAGTAAAACTGTAAAGAGAAAAGTTATAAGGAAAACCACAATAACATTAAAATGAATGAGAGAGCTGACACTCCAGAAAAGAGGCTCATTTTCAAAAATGAGCCACAATGTTTTGGGGAGACCTAGTATTTCCTTCATATATATTACACTTATATATTTTTACTTCGTAGTACCTCAAAATTTTACAAAATAAGAGATCTAAATAAGTCAGTGACCAGTCAGCCTTGGGACCAGGCTTCCACAAGAAGTTAAAAGATGTATGTAAAAGCTATGCATATGTATATGGCTAGAAAGCAAGATCTCATGAAAAGCCAGCACTACCATGAAATGCCACAGTTCTCCACACAAACACAAAGTCCACTTAATCTGTAAAATTCCTTAAGGTCCCTGTTTCTCATCTACCCTATGCCCCAGACATAAATTGGAGTAAAATCAAATAATGAATGAGATTAATTTACAGATTCAGACTAATCCAAATAAGCAGTTACCACGTGTGCCTGAATCACTGCGCTAGGAGAGTGGACTGAGAATGCTGACTTTCAGTTCCCTTAAAGTACTGTCCAAGCCGCTCAGTAGCTGTGCAAACCTTTAATGCCAGCACTCCTGAGGTAGAGGCAGGCAGATCTACGAGTCTGAGGCCAGCTTGGTCTACAGAGTGAGTTCCAGGACAGCTTGGGTGGTGTAGAGAAACCTTTTGCAGAAACCAACCAAACAAACAAAAACAAAAAAGGAATACAAAATCCCAAAACAAAATACCGCCCTGTTGGGCATGGTGGCACATGCCTAAGAGTCCAGCATTGAGGATACTGAGCCTTGTGAACATGTGTTCAAGGACAGCTGACCTACACCCTGAGATCTCTCACCCACTGCAAAAAGTTCACTAAGGGTCTGGAAGGATGGCTCAGTGGTTAACACTGCTTCTTGCTCTTTCAGAGGACTCAAGTTCAATACTCAGCGCCCAGGTCATGTGGCTCATGCTTATCTATAAACCCAGCTCCAGGGGATCCAGCAGCCTCTTCTGATCTCCTCAGGCACCCACACCTATGCACATATACACACAGTCACATCCACACATACATAAATAAAAATGAAGCAAATCTTTTTAGGTGCAAAAGAGAGCCTTAGATCAATGCCGTTGTTTATCAGAACTACCCAGGTACTTGTCAAAGAAGATATATTGTGGGCCCATGAAACACTGTACCAGTTACTAGAACTGCCATAAGAAATGACTTCAAAGCTAGTAGTTTTCTCAATGTGACATTTAGTCATAAAGGACTCCTTATGAATGTGGTTTCATTACTTTATTACATTTCAGATATAACAATCACAGGGTGAAGCTTTATTCTGGAGATGATAATGGTAGAATTCCCTCATGATTCCTAAGCAAATTAATAAGTCCCTGCTACTAATGTAAGGAGACATCGCTCACCACCTGTCAGTCTCTATTATCAATCACAGCTTCCAGAGTGACAGCAAGCAAACAGACTCTCAACTAAGGCAATAAATAGAACCAGCGTCTAAGAATTTGGGACAGCTAGCATCCTCTGGGTTCTTAATAGGGCAACCATTGACTCAGAGGAGATTAGATGAAATTCTAACTGTTCTGTAAAGAAAAATGGCATAACAAATGTCCCGAAGATGCTGAGCTGATAGGAGACAAAGCACCCATACCTTATTTTAATCACCAAAGTCAGTTTAAATAACCCTTGAAATTTTACATGACTTAATTCAGTTGAAGGTTCCGTCTTCTGTTCTTGGTTTTAAAACAAAAGTTGATTCAGTTTAATGAGTTTTCAACAAATTACTTTCTCTCCAAAAATAAAAATATCAATATGCTATAGCTCTGAACAGAGGCTGCGTGCTGTGGTAACACTCCCATCCCTAGCATGGACTCTTGGCTACAGCCCAAAGCAGCACCTGCGTATTCTCCCCTCAGCTTCTCCCTGACTCTGCTGGCTTCGCTGGCCATATACAATCGGCCTTTCAGTGTTTATAGTTAGTTGAGAGGAAGAGCGATGTGAACATTTTGAGAAAATCCAAATGGTCTTGGCAGAGGTAGACAGAGCTGTTTAATTTCATACATGTATTGTTAATCAAATATTTACTATAGCTCGGGCTTCTGTAAGTTACTCGGTTCCCCGTTAAACAGATGCTTCCCATAAACATCTCACACAGTGAAACAGAACGGGAATGAGATGCAAGCTACTCTGCTCTGATGCGGCTGTTGACTTGCTGGTGGGACCCTTGACAGTGATCATTTGCAGACATCACCCTCCTTGTCTCTCAAGTCCCTGACTTGGGTTAGGCCTTCCTCAGAAAGTATCTGTTAATTCTAAGAAAAATACAGTTACCCAGTCCCTTCCTGACCCAACCCAGCTGCCCTCACATCCTGGTTTTTACTTAGCACTTCTGCTCCCTCCATTGTCTTCCTAGTCTCCTACACCTCTACTCTCTCCAAGTTTCCCACGCAAAGGACACTGTACAAATTTTGCTCGTCTTCAACATGGCCACCTCTCCATTTTGTGACATGGATTTTAGCTATTTTATTATGTACTGGGCAGTCTACCCCACAGGAATGGGATACCCAGCCTGCTGTCTCCATTCCCCCTCTTTCTCTTCAGTCCCAGAAAGCTGCCATCTCTTAGTGACACTTTAGGATGTCTTCCTGCCTGCAGCATTGAGAGCCTCTTGGCTGCCAGGTCCAACAGACACCTCTGGGGAAGAGCTGCTGGGAAATCTCTGTATTACCTGACAAGCACGCCTGCCGCCTTTGAGAAGCCTCCTTCCCCTCTGCCTCTCACAAAGCTGTGCTTGTCCCGCTTTCTGCACTGCACTCCTTCCAGCTCTCCCTTCTCAGCCGCCTTCCTGGCAGCTTTATCTTTTAGCCTTCGGTCCCTCAGCCTTCATCTTCTTTCATGAGCTGATCCTATGTATGAGATTTCATATTTCCTGGTGGTTAAAAACCACCCCTAACATTGGCAACATCAGCTCTCCAACTCTCTCATATCCTCAGGTCATACCCACCTGGTTTCCCCACTGGCTACAGGCGTCATATAAAAGTACAAAGCAGAACACAGTATCTTTCCATCCCCAAAGTCCCCTTCCCTTGATTTTCATGGATCAAATCCCCCCACCCCACTTGTTCCAAGGCAGAAATCTAGGGGTCCCTGTAGAAACTCCTCCCCCCTTTCCACCCCAAGTTGAGCAGGGCTACTTCCCAGCAGTCCCATTCATCCGCCTACAGTGTCTCTCACCCAGAACTCATGCTACTGTGGATCTACAGCACCTCGGCCGAGCTCTGCTCCACTTCACCTGCAAAGCTGAAACCAGTGCTGCCTGAAGGCTGGCTCAGAACATGCGCACCTCCAGTTCTATATGAGGTCTTTCTGCCACACTCCCTGTACCATCCCTCGAACTGATAAATGTGCTCATAGGAAGGGCTGTATCTCCCAGAACAAGAGCCCAGACTTCACAAAGCTCAGACAGCTATTTTTAGCATAGGCATTTGCCATCTACCCTTATGTGGAAGTTTCTATCCCTCTGAGAATCTTCCTCACCTTGCTTCCCGGATAAATCCTTAATTTATTTTATTTTGTATTTTTATTTTGTTTTATTTTCTTTTATTTCAGCCTGTCCCTTATGCTACTACACTCCAGAAGGTCCTATCAACCCTCTTCCACAGTCAGTCTGTGTTCTCAGTGTCCTGAGCAGCCTCTTGTTAATACTCAACATTGCAAGGCTGTCTGGTTGTCTTCCACCTTGTAAATTACAAGGGTAAAGGCTGCTGTTTACTTTAGCTCTTTGGAGCCTCATGGAGCTGACACATGGTAAATAATTGTTGATAAAACAAATGAGTGAACAAAGTAAACACTGGAGTCGTCCCTGCTTCTTGGTGCTGTTTGAGTTTAGAGACTAGATGGCCAGTCACTATAGAAACTGGAAATATACCACCAATCAAAGAAAACATATGGTGGAACTTGTGGCTCTAGCTATATTTGTAGCAGAGGATGGCCTAGTCAGTCATCAATAGGAGGAGAGGCCTTGGTCCTGTGAAGGCTCTGTGCCCCAGTATAGGGGAATGCCAGGGCCAGTAGTGGGAGTGAGTGGGTTGGGGAAGAGGGAAGGGGGGAGGGGATAGGGGATTTTCAGAGGGGAAACTAGGAAAGGGGATAACATTTGAAATGTAAATAAAGAAAATATCTAATAAAAAAGAAAAATACAAAAATTAATTAACAAAAATTAAATTACCCAATCAAAAAAATTGTCTGATTAATTTAAAAAAACTATGATAGTGTGCAATAGAATTGTCAGAATAGTTACCTATAACAAATGCACATCAAAACTGCTATCTATGGACTGTATACTATCCCACCCCTAGGGGTGTAGCACCGTACATTTGTCCACGCCCCTACTGTTTGACATTCAAGCCATTCAGCAAATGAGTCCTTTGTACTTCACAAGCCATGTCTAACTGCGACAGTGATCTGTCATCGTGACAGTGCTGTGGATACCTAAATCCTATCAAATCTGTAATGGATGTGATCCTCTAGCACCCTTCTGCTGAGAAGACAGACTGAAGCCACCTCATCACTTGTACGATGGCAGATAAATCCAATTGATGTTCCTTGACATGAAGATCTGGGGAGCGCAAGACTCTAGCACTAGTCCAGAGACTTATTTCCACACTGAACGAATGTCAGTTGCATCGAGACCTGCTGCTCTGTGTGCAGGGAATACATAAAAAGTGAACCCAGAGTAAAAACTGCAATGTAGGCGGCTTGCTTCAAGAGCTCTCGTGGGTACAGCTTTGAGACTCTCCAGCCCCGAGCATGCACATGGCCTTATCTGGAGAGCCACTGCTGTATGGCGCCTGTCACGGGAGGAGGAAAGCTTGGGTGAGCCTGAATTTTCTCACCAGTCTGAAAAGAAATAGGCTCACTTTCTGAGACTTCAGGACGCCTTTCCTCACGGTGTTTGCACATCGTTGCTTTTGAAGAAAATTTAGATGACTATCCAGAACCCCACCACCGCCATCACGTTTTTAACCCACTCTTAAAATTATGTGGCTACATCCTGATTTGTGGATTTGTTCACAGCAATAATCCTTCCTGCGCTTGCAATTTTAGTCAGCAACAATAAAGAGTATCAGGTAGCATTTGACATTTTGAGCAAAGAGAAATAACCTTTTCAATTTACTAAATCCTGCTTTTAAAAAGTCATTACCTTACTGAAAATGGGTTAAGCTTGGGGAGAAATGTAATCATTTAAATATTTTTAAAAAATACTCATGGCATTTAAATTCAGAGCGGAAAGGATGTCTGTTTACTAAATGGCATTAGCATAATAAATGGCTAGACAGCTAGGAAAGCAAGGCTTGCCTTCCACAGCTCACCACATACCAAAGAAAGAGTCGCTCATGGAAATTAGAATTTACCACATAAAAATAAAAGGGTGGGAGAATCTAGGGCAGTATTTTATAGATCCAAGGAGGACTGGGAAGGCATCTCCATAGACACAGAATAGTGATATCTTACACACACATTTTACAGCAGCAGCTGCAGAGGTATCTACCTGCTGGGGAAATGGATGAACAGAATTTGGGCTGGGAGACCCTGCTCTGAGGTCCTGAGCTCAAACCCTAGAATTCCTGGAGAGCCAGGCATACTGTGGGAGCCTGCAACCCCGTACTGAGTGGAGGAGGGCAGGGTGCTGGGAGGGCAGAGAGATTCCTGGAGCTCTGGGCTTCTGGAATGAGTCGAATCAAAAACCAAGCTAGAGAGTTGTAGAAGACATCAATTTGACCTCTGGCCACAATACACACACGCACAAGTACACACACACACACACACACACACACGACACATACAAAAAATTTAAATAAACTAGCCATCACAGAGTTTACCCCAGCATTTATAGTATTCTTACACACTGATAAGTAAAAGACAATTCAACAGAAACTGGATGATATGTGTGTGTGTGTGTGTGTGTGTGTGTGTGTGTGTGTGTGTATTTTCACAGAAGACAAAACTGAATCCATTTACAAACACAAAAAAACATTCAGCTTTACACAACTCAATAAACGCAACTTAAATCAACACTGAGCTCCCATTTCACCCATCCCATCAGCACAAGAGGAAAGAGCTAAGAGCAGTGCTGTTGAAGATGTCAGGAAGATGGAAGATGGACCACCTTCCAATACTTTCCAGGAACACTAAATGGGAAGGCATTTAGTGTTCAAATGCAGGCAAGTAACCCCACCAACATACACACAGAAATAAGTACACACACACATATATATTTTTTTGATCTAGGGTTTCATTACCAAAAATCTACCTTCTTGAAACCATTACTCAGTAAGAACAGAGATTTAAAGGAAAGATGTCAACTGTCTCACTGTAATGGCAACAAAAAGGAAAGCGCCTCAGGAGCCACCCAAACGTTCATCAATAAGGGATAAGTGGGCAAATGAGCTCATCCATACCACAGTACATACTGTAGTTAACTTTAAATGACCGATCTATAGCTACCATCCTGGAAGAATGAGAAGGAGGGAAGCCATTTACAGATGAGTATGTGAAGAGTCCCATCTACGAGGCATGGAATCATCATGAAATTCCTGTGCGTGGGGCCTGCATAGTTGTGTCTAGGAGAACGTACATGTACCCGCTGAGCACCAGAAGGATGTGGGAAAGTACACGCCACAATCTTAACACTGCAGACAGGGGAGAACGGAGGACAGGTTGCTAGAGAAAAGAATCTGCCTCAAAGGTATTTCCATTGTTATAATTCGGGTTATTTAACTTTTTTAATAAAGAAAATATTAAAGACAAAAAATATTATCTCCCTTAATGTAGGTTAATGTACAGTACTTAATATGTGAGAACAGATACAAAGAACACTGAATTATAACCCTGTTGAATATAGAAGCCTTTCTAAATGAGATTTATTCTGTCTGCACTTGGAGATTTTAATGAGATTTCAAGTGCAGGGCTCTATCACCCATCCTTTGCAGAAAACTCTGAGCCTGAAACCAGTGCCCATCCAGGCTCATTGATATTCCAGATTGCTCCATTAAGTCTCCCTTCATGGGGTTCAACTGTCCTTTCCTCAACCTCTCCCTTCAATGTTGTTCTACCAATTATGTGATACCTAAAGAGATGGGCAAGCAACTGCTCAGTCTGAAAAAGAGTGTGGGGAGAATAAATACCCAGCAAGGCAACAGTCTCACAGACAGTCCCACATGGCTGCACAGCTCAACATTCACAACACCCAGAGCTTAAATAAAATACCCTGAGATAGCAACTAAGCTCCACAAACCACCACGATTTGAAGATATTTATTTCTTAGGGGTTGAATCATAATGGAATTTAATCTTGTGTGAAAACAACTATTGTTTAAAGTCGTCATTAGCTTGTTCTACAAACACTATGTTATCACGCACTGTGCAAAATCTACCAGAAAAAATTAACCTTAGCGACTCGATGGCGTAGCACTGATCCCGATAACTACCAGGATAAAGCTCCTGAACACAGTCTGCTGGCTCTTACGCGGACAGACCATCTTTGAAGAGGCTGTTTTCACCATTAGATAAATAAAAACCAAAGGAAAGGGGGGGGGTCTCTCTTTATGTTGGTGAAACATCTGCCAATGCTAAGGTTTTAGTCCAAGTCCTGGTACTGTGTGGAACAGACCAAGTTCAACTATTTTAAAATAATACAGCTCTTAGTTTATAATCTAATGATAACATTTCCTAATTTTGTGATTGGGCTTAATATGCTTTGTGACTCTTACATTTCTCACCCACAAAACAGAGAGCACAGCCTTATATTAAGGCTTTCAAGGAGATTAAAGAAAGGAGACAGACAGCTTGTCAAGCCCATAGCAAGTGATCAGCCAGTCAGAGTTATATCAATTAACCAAACTTAACATTTATATCAAAGCTATAAAATCTCAAAACAAACAAACAAACAAACCCAAAAAAAAAAAAACCCTAAAGACATAAAACCAGTGCAGTCTAAACTAGCTGAACACTATGCTGAAAGAAACAGAATTTAAAACAACTACCAACGTTTTGCTCCACAGCAAAACAGTATAGCTCCCCCTCTTCCTTGTGGTACATGCAGCTAAAACATCTAGGCAAGGTATAGAAAAGAAAAGAACATCTAAAAGGGCTAGTGAGTATCACACAAGGCCACTGTCCCTGTATTTTCCTTTGGTCTTAAGCCAAATTAGATGTATGTGGTGGTATGAACAAGACTCTCCCCGCAAAGGATCACATATTTGAATGCTTGGGGCTCAGTTGGTAGAACTGTTTAGAAAGGATTAGGAGGTATGGCCGTGATAGAGAGGGTGTACCAGTAGGAGTATTCTTTAGTTTTAAGGTATTAAAAGGCATTCCTTGTTACCTAGTGCACCCCATTGTAACAGAGTCAGTTTAATTTAATTTTCCTAACTCTCTGCACTATTCCAACACACACACACACACACACACACACACACACACACACACACACACATACACACACAGAGCCATTACCACCTAGTGCCATGCCTGGACATGGACTCTAATTCTCTGGGACTGTGAGCTCCAAATTAAATGTGTTCTTTTATAATCTGGCTTGGTTGTAGTGTTTTGTCATATCAATAGGAAAGTAATTAAGTTGGTGCTGAAGAAGCTAGCACCCTAGAAGTTCAAGAGCAGACCAAAAACTCCTAGGGGAAAAATGTCATCTTTCCAGCAAAAGCAACAAAAAATGGCAAGCTACAAACACATGAAACTTGCAGACAAAATGAAACAAAACAGCATTCTCCCTTGGTCTTCTTATTAGCAAAGCAAAATGGAGGCCCACACCCCCTCCCTTTCTCTGCTGGATCACTATGCTCTTCTACCCCCTGGAGTGGTGTGAGAGAAAGCAGAGTCTCCTCACCCTCACTACCACACAGTTATTTACATCATACCACCTGCCTCTCTCCACTCTGGGTCACTGACAGCCTTTGTCTTCACTGCCTCCCTGTAGGCATGAGGCACCTTTCTCCCTCCCCATCAATGGAGCCTTATATGAGAATTTCACCAGGATCCTGCAACAGTGATGTCTCCCTACCAGCGCAGATAATGGCGGGTGTGTGGAGAGTGGTGACCTTCCTTTCCAAGTCAAGAAGATGGCAGTGAGGAGATCTCTAGGTGTCAACAAAGGAGGAATGGGAAGCATGAACTACTCTTACTGTGAACTTATCAGTATCACAAGGATACCCCACTTCACAGTTGTGTGTGTGTGTGTGTGTGTGTGTGTGTGTGTGTGTGTGTGTGTGTGTGTGAAAGAGAGAGAATTCTTAAGAATAAAACCTACCAATAGGTTTAAACAGCATCTAGCTTTATAATATCTAAAATGTTGATGATTTTTTAAAAAATCATTTGTCAAATGGAAAACCAGAAAAGAAAATTTCCAATGAGGAAATACAAATACAATAACAGATGCAAACAGCAAGGTGACCGAGATGTTAAGACTATCCAGAAAACAACAAGAATAGTAGTACACTGCTGTAACCCCAGCACTTGGGGGTAGAGGCAGGTGGAAGGAGTTGTTCCAGGCCAGCCCAGGCTACACAAAATAAAAAACCAGATCGGCAAGGCCCGCAACTGGGTAAAAGTAGGTGCCACCTAAGTCCAATAACCTGAATTTGACCCATGGGACCATGGAACAGTGTCCATGACATTGTCCTTTGGCACCTTCCCCAATACTCATGTGCACACACACACACACACACACACACACACACACACACCATATGTGGGCACACCCATACCCTCTGTTACAAATAATAATATTTTAAATTATCCAGTCATTTTTAAATGCTTATAAATACACTTGAAACAAATAAATGAAAAGTTTCAACAATAACAAAAAAGACAATATTTGAGACAATAAATGGAAATTATAGATGTGAAAAATAATATAGAAATGAAATATTCAATGGATGGACTCAACTATGGAGAACAAAGGAAAGAAATCATAAGCCTTAAGATTAGTCCCAGTTTAGAAAACTAAATGAAACTCAAAGAGGGTAAACAAAGAGTTCTGTGAAATGTCAATTAAAATCAAACACTGGAAAGCTAAAAACAAATGAAGTATCTTAGAAGCTCTGAGAGAGAAAGGAGACACTATCTAAAGAATACATTGTTCATGTACAGAAAGATGGCTCAGAAGGTAAACTGTCCTCAGACTGCCACATGTGCACTGTGTATTCACACACACACACACACACACACACACACACACACACACACACACAGAGAGAGAGAGACAGAGACAGAGACAGAGACAGAGAGACAGACAGAGACTGAGAGACACAGAGAGACACAGACAGACAGACAGACAGACAGACAGACAGAGACAGAGAGAGACAGACAGACAGGGAAAGGGGGGGGCAGGCATGCAAATACAGATAAGTAACATGCAATAGTGTTTCAAGTTAGCTAAAATCCAAAAAGAATAAATAGTTCAAAGTGCAGCGAAACTTTCATCAAACACAAGGAAGACAGAAGAGGACACTTCCCAAGGGCTAAAGGAAAGAAACTATCAACCTACAAACTGTATATCCAGCAAAATTATCCTTCATGCTCCAAGATGACATCAAAACATCCTCAACTGAGGGAAATGAAAAGGATTCTTCTCTAGCAAAACCTACCTTGTAAGAAAGCTTAGAGAACGAGCATTCTGGTGATGGGAGGTGGAGAAAGACTCAGCTTTAGGGAAGGGGGTTGGAGAGGACAGACAAAGCAGAGAACAGAACTAAGCACAAGGCACACTCCTCCCTGAGTTCTGTAGATCGCATTTGATGGTACAGCAAAACTTGAGCACTGTCTGAATCCGTGGGAGGAACACTGAAGGCGATTGCATCATAAACAGAAAGGAGCACGTGTCATGCCTGTGAGCGAGACCAGCACCACACACTGAGCTGATGGACGCTGCCACTCTCCTGTTCCTTACTGGCTCTGCAACCACAAAAGTAGCTGCCACCATCACAACCAGCACAGGACACAAAGGCATCTCTATGCCACACTGTGCCTTCCTGGTAGCCTGCAAAGACTTCAAAAGACATCAGAGGCATGGTTCCCATGTCACCCAAGAGAGTAAGCCAGAACAAAATAGTTTGCATCCCTACCTTTTCAGAAGAGAGGAAGTATAATTCCTCCCAAAGCTTAATTGCTTTATCCAAACTATGCTCAGCATGAGTAATTTTTTTCTGCTATTCTGAATGCATCAAAGTCAATAATTTTAATACAAACACAACTTGTAGACTTCATATAAATTCTTTCATAAGCTATAAGAATGTAGCAGTGTATCTTTTCAGGTTGTAAACATTTCAAAATATACATAAAGCGTTCACAAATATGCACACTAATTCTGATGATATAATGGTGCATTTTAAACTGATATTTCACAGTGCTTTACATGTAGGAACCACGGCTTCACTCTCTTATTTACTCCACATTACACACCTCCTGCACTTTGCTTGCTTTACTCCTAACTGTCCATATGATTCACTAGATATTGTTCTGACTTCCTATGGCTTGGTCTGTGATGTGCATCAGAGGATACTCCAATATGCAAGCACAGGCCCTCGCGGCTACCTGTGGGCAGCAAATAAAGTCACTGGGCACATGGGGTGTCCTGCTGAAGATCTGAGCGCCTCCTTCAAAACCAGCTAGACCCTGGCCTGTGGGAGACAGATCAGGCAAGGAGAGAGACCCAACAACTGGCTCCAGAGGAGAAAGACACATAGCTAGGGAGGTTGGCAGAGAGGAAGATGAATACTGAACAAAAGCAGACTGTATCCAGACCTGGGTGGTCATATTAGCCACTTTTGTAATTGCTGCAAACGCCTAAGAAAAAAAGCACCGTAAGGGAGTAAGGCTTATTTTGGCGCATGCGCAGTCCATCTCAGTGGGAACGACATGGAAGCAGGCTCAGGAGGCAGCTGCTCACATGGCACCCACAGAAAGGAAGCAGAGAGATGGATGCTGGGGCTCAGCTTGCTTTTCTCCTTTTTATTTAGTCTAGGTCCTCAGCCCACATTCAGGATGGCTCTTCAGTGCTCAGTTAAACCTCTTGGTAAATGTACTCATAGACAACCTCCTTAGTTTCCTAGGGCTTTCTAAATCCTGTCAGGTTGCCAGTCAAGGTCAACCATCCAAGTTATGTGATTACACTTCAGACAGTCACTCTGAGAATAACTTTGCAGCGAGGCATGGGGTGCCAAGATGCTGATGCCAGCACTGGGGAGGCTGAGACAGGAAGAGCTCCAAGGATTCTGAGGAAAGCCTAGAATAAAGAGTGGCAATTTATCTAGATAAATAAATAAAAGCACCAGTAAATAACAATAGAAACAACTTTGAAAAACTAGTTCTCCTGTAAGAAAAAAAAAAAGATTCTTTCTTTAGACCGACTTTCTGTCATCCTGGGGTCAACTAATTTCCCTACTCTACAAACGTTTATTAAACATCCCTCTCGCAGAGAGATAGGAAGTGAGTGAGAGAGGACAGGAGGGAACCCTGGAGAGAGACCACAATGCCCAGGATTAATCAGTCACCCTATGATGACTCGGAAAGGGGAGATCAAAGGGACTCTGAGGACGTGTATGATGGAGATGCACAGGTGAAAAGGTGAAGCAGAAAACTGGCTAGCAGGTAAAGAAACGTCAAGACCTGGGGGGAACCCTGCAAGAAGGAAACCAGAGCTGCCACCAGAGCTCTGCCTTGTAGCCTGTCCTGAGGGAGGGGGAGGGGCAGAAAAGAGAAGAGCAGATGAAAAGGTTGCTGGAAAGCAAGCAAGAGGCATGTTAGAGAGCTGGCACCGGCAGCGAGCTGCACATGGGTGTCTACAGTTTTTTGTGGTTTGTTTTTTCTTTTTTTTCTTTTTGTCAGGCTTCCATGCTTGTTGGCTAGACAACCCAAACTCTCTTCCTAAATGCTGGAGTCCACGTCTCTCTCATCTGGCTCATTGTAGTACATCCCCCAGTGAGAGCTACAGAGAGCACATAATGTGACCAACAGTGCCTCTTCTCCTCACCCTCTGCCAAGGTTTAAAAGAGGCTCTAACTTCAGACACTGCTGCCCCTGCTTCTCAGCTGCCTCAAGGGATTCCCCATGAAACCTGAGACCCCCTCCTCTCTGAATCCAGCCTCCAGGGCCTTTTCTAAGTACCCAGACTCACCAAGTGGGCCCAGCACCAGCTGTGGCCTCTGCTTGCACACCACCCCCACTCCCTTTTCACCTGCTCAGCTTCAGATCATAGTTCCCACCTTACATCCTCAAGGAAGCCCGCCCAGACCTCCAGCAGCCATGGTAATACCAGTTCCCTAGCTGAGGACAGTCACACTGGTGTGACTTTTCTGTTTTGGGCTTCACTGTAGGAGTGCGAGCTGCTCTGGGGTGCGGAACACTTTGACTCATCAGAGCACTATATCCCAGCGCTCACTTTATCATTAGCCTATAATGTAAGCTCTTGGTTGGTAGAATAAATGAATGGAGCGGGGAGTGAGGGCTCTTTGGTACTTGTGAGTGCATGCTTTGAAGCCAAATACACCAGACACAACCTCTTGTTTGTGCCTAGAAGGTCAGCAGCCACGTAGGTGCTAAGGTAGTTAGCACTGACACTTGCAGCAGTCTCTGATACTAAAGTAGGTAACACTGTAGCTGACGATGTAACGATGTAACGTGTTGGTTACTGACCAAACATACTCTACATCCAAGCCTTCAAGTCATTGGAAGATGATGTTCTCCACAGCTTTAATTGAACTTGAAAGCACTGGTTTGTATTTTACTTTGGAATTTCCACTAGCCTGACAACATGCAATTTATAAAAAAGTTAATCCCAAAATAAAAGCCATAGTGCTAACTGACCGGCAAATAAAAAGAACTAATCTCAAGGTCAGTTGGAGCTGAAAATCAACACACACTGTTTCCCCTTGACAACCACGGATGAAGAGAACAAGCGCAGATCACGCCAGGATCAAGCCTTGAGCCTTCTAGTTGTGCCAGCTGAATGGGAAATGTTTAAACTCGGTATTCAGCGAGCACGATGGATTCGTAACTAGTCATCATCTCCTTCATTAATAAGCAGTTAGTGACAAAATCAGATCACATCATCTGTGCAGTTAATTACAAGCTGGGAAATAGTCAGGGTATACAAATTTTATTAGCATGGCTGACATCTGTCAACTATTTTGGTTAATTACTCCTGAATTTGGATTCTAGCCTTCCACTATTTCAAATTTTAATATATTTGGCATGGAGGGTTTTCAGGCTGCCATTATCTCTGTTGAGTATTTTTGTCTTACTCCTGTTCTAAAATTATCAGAAATTATCAGAATGCAAGCGTTCACACTGACAGTTCATCATGCAGCTAAATAAAATAAATTGTTAATCAGCAGAATACGACCTACCACATGGCTAAAATTCTTTGTCAATGTTTATTAAATACTCTCAGTGCTACTATGCAGGGCATAAAATGTTTGGAACTTTCTTAATTACGTGCTAAAGACATAACCCCAAAACTTTACTTTAGAAGAGAGAAAACCATTTGGCCTTTTAAAAAGCCCTCTGGGTGTGGGTGGGATTTTTGTCGAGTTTTTAAGGCAGGATGACTGCATCCATCACCCTGGAGCACTGATGATGTCTGAGGGCGGGGCGCCAGGCAGAAATGAGGTGGAGGTAAAAGAGAAGTGTACACTGGTGAAAAGAGCAGACCCCTGAGAGGAGATAGGACAGGCTAGACAGGTGAGCAGGGCAAGGACAGGGAAGGCAGAGTGTGTCCAGACCCCTGACCACAGTCAGAACTCTGCCAGGTCACCAATGCCAACTGGAGCACACAGAATGAAAGAAAAAAAATCGGGAAAAAACAGATTGGGAACACAAACTGTACCCAGAGCACTAAACTCCGATAAGTACTCAACTCGAACCTTCCTGTGTTGTTGTTATTATGTTCTAGACTATTTTTAAAAATCAAGTAAAACCAAGTTTGCAAAGCTCACAGCTGCATGATAATTAGAACCTAGGAATCTGACTTCATGGCTTCTACCATTACCCTAGTTCAAAATGTACAGTACCCTCTTAAGAGAGGGTCATCAGAGGATGGGACAGACCCACTCTCAAGTACAGCGTGTGTTGTAAGAATTTGAGAATTGTGGTTGCTGGCAATAAACCAGCAGATTTTGAGTATCAGCTATGTGAGGCGCTGCAAATGAGCCCAGGAAAAGAGTCTTCTATGTATTCCTTACAATTGCTAAAATTAAGAAGGCCATCTACATTAAGTGTTGGCATAGATATAGAGAAACTAGAACTACTGTATACCATGGCACAGTCACATTGGAAACTGCTTATTAAAAAGATGCCTATCATATGGGCCCACAAATCCCATATTTTAACCAGTAAGAAATATAAATAGTGCCCGTGAGCTGGGTCGAAGTGCTTTTTGCCAGGCCTGGTGACCTGGGTTCGATCCCCAGGACTCACATGTTGGAAGCAGAGAACTAAACTCCACAGATCATCCTCTGATCTCTACCAGGAACATTCCCATGTGAAAAAGAGGGAGGGAGGGAGGGAGGGAGGGAGGGAGGGAAGCAGGCAGGTGCGCTCTACATCAGACACATACTTCTACAGCCTACACATTTCAGCTTCATCATAGTTCAAAACTGGAAATGCCTACCATTATAATCAGTAGAATAAATAGCAACATGATGTTTTACCCACACAATGGAATACTAACCAGGCAATTCAATATTAATGCTTGCTATGCAGATGAATCTCAGAGTAATTAGGATAAACAACAACAAAAACAACAACAACAACAAAAAGACCATGAACTCTGTGCTTTGTGCTGCATAAAATGCCAAACCATGGAAACTACAACTAACAGGCAAAACAAAAAGCTGATCTTGGTGGTTGTTTGATAACTGGAGTTCAGGATTTGCCAAATACAGAGAGGAACTTGCAGAGAACTTGGTGGAAGGATTATAGGTCTGAGGAGAAACCTCCACGTCCACTGTCATGATTCTGGTTATGATCTCATGATACATTCGAAACATACTGAGTGACAGATTAAATATCTGCCACTTATTTTATGTCAATTGTACCTCAGCCTAGCTATAATTTTTCAAAAATAAGTAGGGTAGTTTGGGAATTAAACTGATTGCCCCATTCTGACCTACAATGTGAAATTATGCTTTCAAGAACTGGATGATCTTCCTTCCACAAAACTGACAGCTTTGAATCATAACCAAGTTATGGATAATCTTCATTGTCCCTCCTGTTCAACAAGGCAAGCTCCCCCCAGATACACTGCACCTTAAGAAGCAAAATAGGAAGACATAGAAACAGCTGCTTCTCTTGACCCAGGACTAGAGAGTATGGCTGAGCCTTTCAGGACATTCTTGCATTGCTGATTCACATCTCCAAAGACTCTTGGGGATAGATTCTGGACTTACCTGATGCGTCTCATCACAGCTGACTACTGTCGACTGAATGAGTCTCAGTCAAGGCTCACCACACCTCAAAGCAGTATCCCGTTTAATAGCTGTTGTTTGTGGGTGGCCCCTCTTGGGATGGCTAGATCCAGAGCCTGTGTGCTCCTACGTATGGATCATCATGGTATGAGGAACATTAGCCGCCTCCCACATTTTGAATGGGAAGTTCACTAAGGGGAAACAAAAGGTGGTTGTGGTTGTGGTTTTGGTTCTTAATGGGCTAACCCTCTGGTGTTTCTAACTAGACTACTGTACACCAAGACTCTCTATAACTGATGTGGAAGTGGGCCTCAGTCACTGAGGAATTAGTGGGCAGTAAGCATCAGAGTGGGATATGTGGGCTCCTGATGTGACAGAAGAGTCCAAGGAGGGAGAAACTACAAGTTAAAGAGAAGAAGCAAAGAACCACATGGGGTCAGCAACAAGGGTAAGAGAAGCCACCTCAGTACGAGACAGACCGGAGTCAGAACTCAAGTGCATTTGTCCACACTCCAGACAATCCCTCCATCTGAGGCAACAGAATGCAGTGAGATGCCCTACAGTTGACCAATCAGCAGCCAGACATGGCCCTACAACTGTCCATATTGCACATACAGGGAAGAATATGAAGTTTGTACATGGGTAAATCTTAGAGACTAGACTATCTTGCTGTTAAAACATAATTTTTTACATGCCATAATCATTTCTGCTGTCCCTACACGAAGAGGAAAAAGACAGGTGACATGCAGATAGTGACAGCCTAGTTAAATGCTTTTATGCAAAATAAATAAAATAAAGATGCATCCATTTGGGTGATGAAATAATATAGGTCTTAATACCAGACATTTAGTATCAACTGTAATGCAGAAAAACAAAAGAATGGTAAGAACAAATTTTTTAAAAGCAATGCATTAAAAGCATCGTGAAGTGTGGGTGGCGATTGGTTTGAAAGATCCCGGGTGAAGGATTGTTGCACATATTAACTACATGTCCTTGGATAACTTAATTATTTCCAGTCCACTTCTTCATCTGTAAAATCTAAGAACAATTCCACTTGCCCTAACAATGTCTCCGGACTGAGAGGATCAAACGAGGGAATGAAAATGAAATTGTCAAGGCTCGCACAGAAGGGAACCCACTTGGCTCCTCGTGTCATGTCTTTAGGGGTGCTGGCTACACCATCGCCTCACTAATAAGTTCCAGTACTACAAAAGGCATGACTCCTATTCAGCTAAAGCTTTTACGGAGCTCCTTGGATAATTTTTTTTCTCCTTAATCATGTCTAATTTTGACTGCTGGTATCTAATGGGCAATTATAGGTTTGCTAAATAATTGTATCATTAAGAAAAGTTGTTCTTCATATGCTCTAAAACATGTATATTATGTTTAAATGTTCTCTGTATATATAAAAAATAATCTAGCTTTAGCTTTAAAAATATTACCTTTTATATCTTCCCAAAACCACTCCTGGAATCACAGAGTAAAAAGACTTCTTTTCGTATGAAGAGCCCTTTGTTATCACTCAGGTTTTAAATTTTGGGGTGCTGTTGTTTTGCATTAGAATATCTCACTTCACCCCTGAAAGGCCCTGGACAGTGAAGGTGATGGGCTACAATAAAATGACCTGTCTTGATTTTTAAGGGCTAGATTCACCTTCTTCCAGAGTCCTGAGGTCATTTGGAAAAAGGAGCTCCTGGGCGCTGAGGGCTGGCAAGGACCCTTCTGTGATTGCACTGCACAAACCCATTAGATCATCTCTGTTTTACATTGTTCTCAGCAGTAGTTAAGTCGTAATGAGGTGAAGATACATCTTCTTTAAGCATCCTGCTGCCTGTGTGGGTTCCTGGGGACACAGGTGAATTTTAAAAGGCAGCCACACATTCTACTGACTTACAGTTCCAGACCAAGGGTATCAGGGATGGAGGAAGAGGCTGAGGACAACACTCTGCCCTCATTTAAATACTCTTCATGATTTAGTGGTAATTACTTCTTTTAAAGTCCAGTCACCTTCAAAATATTACACAAGAGAAAGGATAGAAAAAAAAATGACATGGTTCCTGGCCAAGAACATTAATAAAAGTATTTCTAAAGTAGGATCTTATTTTCATTTTCTGTTTAAATTTTTTCATTTTTTATCATCTCAGTTGCCAAATTTCAATCTTCATTGATTAAAAACACAGCAGAACTCCTTGCATACAAATTTACTCAGCTTTGCAAACATTAAATCATCATTAGATTAGAATGACAAGCATGACAAAATTAATACACCAAAAAAAGGTCCAGGGAATACAAAATCTAAACTGTATTGAATTAGGTTTTAAATTGAACCCACACAAGCTTATGTTCAATGAAAACCAATATTGCATACTTTTAAATCAATTATTTCATAATCATCTCCCTAAAGCCTTTAATTTACCAAGAAATCCTAAAGTTGAGCATAAAAATGTCACAGAAATGCAAATTGGATCTAAACTTCCCCTAAATCCATCAAATGTCATTTCACTTCCATTTACCAAGTCAGTTTTCAAGAGTGAATCCTGGAAGTGTCCTCAGTGCCCACTAATGTTACAATTAAGAACCATATTACAGTAAAAATAAAATGACATAATTATTTTGAACAATTATAGATCTAAATTCTTTAGGGTAACTTGTCGTGCAAGCCATGGGTACCAAGCTCTTTTAGAGCCTTACATGTAATTAATATCTAATTTTCAAGTCTAGCATGCAGGCAAGCAAGGGGAAGTCTTGCTTTTGAGATATATTTTTAAAGGAGAGAAAACCTCCGTTGATCTCTTTATACCACCGTGTGGTTATCAAGTGATTATGGGGAGAAGCTGAGGCTGGAAATGTACCATCGGGGTTAAGATTGCAAATCCCCTGAGATATGATTCGGTGCCAGAATGCAAGCCCAATCTGACAGAGACCTTGCCCGAGGCGCCCTTGCAAGGCAGGCAGAGAGTGTGGCATCTAGACCTCTGAGACAGCATGGAGGGTTCATCTGTAAGAGGCAGCCCCTAAGAGGTCAGGTGTCAGAATCTCTGGGTTTGGAGACAGACATTAGGATAGATTTTTAACACGTTTTATGCTTGTCAGTGTTTTGTTTTCTCCCAATCACTATATTCCACAGTAATGAGAAAAAGAAACAAGGCTAATGATTACAAAGCATCACAGGGATGACTGGATAAGTTAGAGATCTATAACTATCTGAAGCTGGGTCAATGTTATTAAATGATCAGAATATGAATCGCCCATTTTGGTGCTTAACTCTTTGTGGTACAACTTCCTATCTTATTAATGGGATCAAAATAGCGATCTCGAAGGTAAGAAGATGCTCCAAAATTTAGTTTTAAATTTTAGTCTGTTATCTTTCTCTCACAAAAAATATTGATGAAACAAAGAAAGTAAAATAAGTCTCATGATGAAGTTGACTACTTCTAACCAGTTTCAGGAGTCAATAGCTAACCATGGAAGACTCGATTTGGTTCTGATTTTTTTTTTCCGCCTTGGTTGCTACATAGTACGACCACAACACAGGACTCCAAAAGCTCCAGATATGAAGTAATCAGAATACACACATATTGAAGGCTTATACCAATGAGAGGTTCCAAACCTCAGGAGGTGAATAAAAGATCTGACATGAACTATGGACTAAACTGTTAACACAATGGTTCTCAAAATGTGGGTCTCAGATGACCCTTACACAAGAGTCTCCTAGGACTATCGGGAACACAAGTATTTACATTACATTTGTAATCTAATATAGCAAAATTACAATTATGAGCAGCAACAAAATACTTTCTTGGCTGGAGGTCACGACACTATAAGGAACTATGCTAAAGGGCTGCAGCATTAGGAAGGTTAAACTGCTGTACAAATGGATCATTGTTTGATGTTCTTATTAGATGATAAGAGTCTGACCGAAGGAAGTAGTCACTGAAGACATGTCTTTGACAAGATGTATCATGGCCCTAGCATCTTCTCTGTCTTTCTACTCTTTGCCCACCATGAGATAAGCAACTTTGATTCACCACATGCTCTGGCTGGCATGATGCAAGCCACCATCAGAGACCCACATCAGTGCAAAAGCCAATCTAAGATGGTGAGCCAAAATAAGGCTTTCCTTTCTTTAAATTACTTTTTTCAGGTATTTTGACAGAGCAACAACAACAAAATAAAACAAAACTTGTCTAACCCACAGACCTGCAACAATCCCATAGATAAGAAATGTGTCATGGGGCAACATCTTGCTGAATGAAATTGCCTGGGCTGGAATCCCAGCTGAACCACTTCACTGACAAAATAACCTTATGTGAGCTACATAGCATCTTTGAGCCAGGGATGACTTCATCCATAAGATGAAGACGATGCTTATAAAACTGTGAGAACTGAATGAAGAGATATGTGTGCTTCCCAATAATTGGAATGCTAGCTCAGTCGTGGCGCTCTGTTTTCAAGGGAAGTGAGTGGCACTTCCTCGTGGTAAGTGCAGGTATGTAGTACTCTAAAGGACACCGATCCTTAAACAATTAACACCAAGAACCTCAGTAAAAATTCCAACTTTCACACCAAATCAGGACCAACCAATGAGAAATTCTCTGGCAGGTTCTTGATGAAAGAAACAGCCCGTGGCCTTGCTCACCTCCACTAATGGGCTTCTACACGAGGCCTGAGCATCCCCCTGCTCACTGGCTCTCTGACCTGGTAGAGTGAAGAGCACAGCGGGCACACTCCTCAGTAAGTCTTCAAAGAGCAGGGAACAAAGACCATCAAAAAATAAGCCCAAATTGCTACAAGAACAGGTTATGAGATAGACAGCTATCTATAGTTTCTGCCTCTTCCCTCTTATTATTCCACTATTGAACTTCCTTCAATCGACTGCCTAAATGAAACACTACTTGAAATTGCCTGATGCCTGAGATTAGCAATTCTTAACACCTACTAATGTATTGTAGCAGCTGTATGCAAAGCAGCCTATTTAACAAAGGTTAAATGAGACTTGTATTTACAGAAGTCTTTAACATCAGATTTTGTCTACAACACAGATTCTTGCAGCCAACTGTAGCGAGCAAGCAATTTACAACGGTGTCAGGACTGTACTTCTTAGAGACACTTTAAAGATGTGTCTACCAAATTTACTATAGGATTCTTTTCCCACTAAGAAAGGAGTGCTCTTAAAATGATTCTGATTCAGTTGAACTTAGAATAGTGAAAGGATTTCTCATGTGTTTATACTTGATGTTAGTCCTTAAAGCCTGACAGACAAAGATTAATAGTTTCTTGGCCAGTCTTTAATGTTGGGATTTGCTCTGGCAGTGTGCTAGGACATTTCATATAAATGTAAGCAAAAGCAGAGGAAATGGGGGACGAGAAAAAAAGAGAAATGGGGAAAGTTGACACAAAAATCTAGAGATGAGAGTTTACTAACAATACAAAAGTCTAAAAACTTCTTCTACAATAGAAATCAAATCTAACCTACAGCTTCTCCAAGTATTAAAACACTAAAGTAGGCAACTAACATCTACCCACACCAATCCCATACATGAAGGATAGGGGATAGAACCCAAGGCTTCATATGTTAGGCAGATACTCTACTACTGAGCCACACCCCAGCCCCTCACTGGGGGATTCTAGGCAGGAGCTCTACCACTGAGCCACACCCCCAGCCCCTCACTGGGGGATTCTAGGCCGGGGCTCTACTACTGAGCCACACCCCAGCCCCTCACTGGGGGATTCTAGGCAGGGGCTCTACCACTGAGCCACACCCCCAGCCCCTCACTGGGGGATTCTAGGCAGGGGCTCTACCACTGAGCCATGCCCCCAGCCCCTCACTGGGGGATTCTAGGCAGGGGCTCTACCACTGAGCCACACCCTTGGTCCCTACTTGGTGATTCTAGACAGTTGCTCTACCATTTGGACTTCTAAAAACTGGAAAGTCATACTGGAAAGCAAGTAGTGTCAGCCTGAGTTTAGCTGCCCAGAATCTTTGGGGAGACATTTTGAATCAAGATAAATCCTTGTTTGGGAAAGCCTTCCCATAAATTGAAAGAAAACCTAGCTTAAATCAGATAGAAACCTCAACACCAATATAAAAGAGCTCTTAAGAATTCTAGTCAGTATTTTCTATAAATGAATATTTACAAGTTAGTAATAACAGGCTATGAATCTGCACAGGGATGAGACTCAGCCACTAAATTCTGGGAAAAGAGGAACAGCAGTATTCAAGTTTACAAATTTTTCAGATTGGTCTAGGAAAGCCCCCTTTAGGTGGAAAAAAAATTCATCTGTAGATTAGCAAGCTCTTATTCTAAAAGGGGGTAACTTCCTCCTTCAAAAGCAACTTCAGTGTGAGCAACAGTATACTTCACAACCCAACCCACCACTTCCTATGAAGGTGCAGGCCAGTCTATACAAGGAAGGTAGGATGTGTCTCTAGCCATCTTGTATCTAAACAGCTTTTTTGTGTAAAAACCTGGCAACATACATTCCCTTCCTATAAGAATATGCTTTTAAATATCTAAAACTCTCATACAAGTTCATCATAAACATATATACATATACATATACATATATATATATATATAAAACAAGCTGTCATTTTGCATTGCTACTCACACTTGCTTACAGGGCAGCCACTAGAATCTGTTGCCCCAGAACTGTCTCGAGAGCAAGCACAAGATTGCAATGGTACAAGTCAACCCCTTAACACCATGACATCAGAATTCAGTGGCAGCAGATAAAGTAAAACTGCCTGCAGTCAACGTTGACTGGGGCAGGATGACACGGGCCAGCATATGCCGACTCAGCCCCAGCAGGCATCATAATGCGAAGACAACAGGATGCTTCTGCTGTGGACGCCATAGCCAAGAGCTAACAAGACTGGAACCAACGCTGCTGTTTTCCTGGAAAAGTTCACGTGAAAGCCTAGAGGATGGAGCTCTTCTCTCTTTACAGTGGCCCAACATAGACTGCTTTGTTACTCTTGCACAGACTGAGTTCTTAGCATCAGTCTATGCAGCAGACTCACTTAAAAAGTTTCCACCTACTGATCCATCTACTGGCTATCTTTTACTGTATATGTGCAGCCTTAAGGCAAAACCAAGTGTGCTTCTTCAGGTACTGGCCACCATTTTTTTTTCCCCATTGGCCTGGAACCCATTTAGTATGCTAAAACCTAGCCATTCTCCCAGATGTCCCATTTTTGTCTCCTCAGAACTGAGATTACAAAAATGTGGCCACAGGAGTCTTTTTTTTTAAATGTGTGCTTTGGAGAAACACATTACCAAACGAAACATCTCCCCAAATTTAATGTCTTTTAACCCTAGTTTAACAGGTAGGAAGAGATGGGCTTTAAAGGAATTCTAGGGAGATTCTTTTCCTAGCTGCATACTTTCAATCTCTGTATTGCTTCTTTGTTCACCTTGCTTAAATCAGAAGCCCCTTCATTTCCACTGAGTAGATCCACTTAGCATATGAAGAAGCAGAAGGAGGTCACTGTCCTTCGTCAAGGTCACAGAGCTAGTAGGCTGCAGAAGAGGTTCTATCTTCGAGCTCCAAATTCCCCATCCTCCCCTCAGTCCACTGGGCCATGCTGCTCCTCTGGCTGAACTAAGAATGGATTAGAATGAGGATCACCATAAAAGTTTGATTTTTCCATTCACCACTCGTGGCTGCCTTTGCAAGCTTAATACTAAGAGGCTGATTTGGTATTCACCGTCAGTAGTTTTCCTTACTTGGATGAGGCGGTGTAGAATATGACTGAAAAGCATGGGCCTCATAATCTATGCCAATATGTATGGTTTCAGGTTAATTACCTGAAGAGTTAAGCTGCTAGGATTCTGGTTATGAAAATGGATAATGTGGCTTAAGGGGGGGGGGGGCATTCCGTATTTTTCACAGAAAACTGGTTCCTTGCCTTCTTCATACTACTATGTTCTTTGAAAACTTTATTATCAGGAACGCTGGGTGTGGAAGTTTCAGTTGACAGCAAAGAATGTACATTTTCTAAGTTAAAAAAAATATAGTAAATAAAACTAATAAAACAACTGGGCTCCTGACTCTACCCAGGCCTCAGTCTCCTTTTCCTTTAAGATGGTGGAATGAGGTCTTAGAGATTCTTGTTAGAATCTACCACTGGTCATCGAAATCACAAGTTAGCTGTCACAAAAGGCAATATGCTCAGGGGCCAAGAGAAGCTGGGGACCAGCGAAGAGAGTGTTTGGGGTGATGACGAGCCCAGAGTCACAATAGAGAGATGTTTCTGGAACCCTGAAATGTACTGTTTCCTTGTTGAATCTCTGAGGGCAGAATACAAAGCAGGGGATAGGGAAAGGACAGGAGTCTGACCTTTAACAGAGGAGGCTGCATTTATTAGCACACACGGGGAGGGTCAGGCTCTCTCCTTGGGAAACTGAGGGATCTACTAAGGGAAAAGTTGGTTGTGACCCTTTATAGGAGTGTACTTTATAGGAGGTACTCGGGAAATGAAGAAATTAAGTGCAGTTTTAGGGGGCTACACATCTCTCCTGCAGTCTCTTCTTCCTGAAACAATTTGTCCATGGTGAAATAGGCAGTTCTGACAGACAGTCCTCATTTAGGATAATCAATAACAGATAATGGCTGAGTAATGTCATCTGTACTCTCATAGGAGTCCTGTTTTACAACCAAGGTACTCTATCTCTGTTTTTATATGATGATCATTTTTGGTTTTATAATTTTTTTAAAAAGAATTATTTATTATTTTATGTGAGCACACTGTAGCTGTCTTCAGACACACCAGAAGAGGGCATCAGATCCCATTACAGATGGTTGTGAGCCACCATGTGGTTGCTTGAGAATTGAACTCAGGACCTCTGGAAGAGCAGTCAGTTCTCTTAACCGCTGAGCCATCTCTCCAGCCCCCCTTATTTTTATTTTTTAAGCATACTCTTAGTTAGGGTTTTTACTGTTAAGATGAAGCATCATAATCAAAATCAAGTTGAGGAGGAAAGAATTTATTGGTTTACACTTCCATACTGTTGCTGTTCGTCATCTAAGGAAGCCAGGACAGGAATTCAAACAGGACAGGAACCTGGAGGCAGGAGCTGATGCAGAGGCCAGGGAGAAATGCTGTTCACTGGCTTGCTTCCCCTTGCTCCCTCAGCCTGCTTTCTTATAGAATCCAGGACCACCAGCCCAAGGATGGCACCCTCAATGGGGTAGGCCCTCCCCCACTGATCACTGAGAGAATGCCCTGCAGGCTGATCTTATGAAGCTATTTCCTCAACTGAGGCTCCTTCCTCTCTGATGACTCAAGCCTATGTCAAGTTGACACAAAACAATCCAGCACAAAGCATAAATATTTCCCCTGCATAAGCATATGTATGTGTGCCACGTGCATGCCTGGTGCCCATGGAGGCCAGAAGAGAGCACTGAATCCCCTGGAACTGGAGTCACAAGGAGATGTCTGGTGGGTACCAGGAACTAAACTTCTGCACGACAGACTTGCTATTAACCACTGAGCCATCTCACTAGCCCCAAAATTGTAGACATTTTAAATATTAAAAGATATATAAAGAAACAGTCATGCATACATATAAAAATGCAAATGACCTGGGAACAAAAGCACATTTTCAAATATATTTCAACAAAAAAGTCCATCTTAAGACCATGGAGCAGGCAGAGAACCTAATCAAAGTAGACACACTCACCAAATAGCTTTATTTAATAATGTTTTGGTCTAGTGTCCTTTACTTAAGAGTTATGTGGCATACCTTAAAAAAGAGTATGGGGGGGATACCTTTATTTCTTAGTAGCTTCTATGACCTCAGAAAAGTCACTTAATTTGGTTTTTTAATCTCTAAAATAATAACTATAACACCTACTAACAGGATTTTTTATGAGAATTACATTATTAGTAAGAGCTGCACATAAGGTTTGACATTTTGGAAGCACTAAATAATGTCAGAAAATTTTATCTTAAATTATTATTTTTTTCATCCATCGTTTTCTCTGGGCCTGAGTATTAATTGGTTTTGTCCATCCCTGCATCCAAAACAAAATGAGTCTCCTCGAGATCCTAGAGGCTGCACTGCATCTAAGATCATACTCCCATAAACGTAACTGCTTCACTGTGACCCTTGCTACCAGTTAGCCAGAGGAGAAGCCATGCATGAGGCAGCCTCACAGACATCACTGGCACGGCTAACCTACAGGCCAGTTTTCCTCACTTGGCTAACTTTTGGGATGAGACATTCCTTCTCAGAAACTTTTTATTTATTTGTTCTGAACTTGTCCTTCTCAACCCAGGGCTAAAGATTCATGATTCATTTCAAAAATCAACCTCTTGGTCAGAGAGGTTTATTGGCAAATTTAAACAATAACTCGTGTTTTATACTAGCCCTGCCTATCTTGTGTGGGAAGATGAAATAAACAAAGACAAGTAGAGTTCCCACTGGACACAGACTTAATTAGAAATCCAGAGACTTTTTTTTTCCCCCAAAGGCAATCTATTTTACCATGGCCTCCATCAGTATTTTCTTTAACAGAGGCATGAAGAGAACTTTTGCTTCTTTATAATATTAAAGGCAGGCAAACAGCCATATTAGTGGATTTCTGCCACTTTTTAGGTGTTTGAGTGAAGGCAGTAAAGTAACCCTTCCAAAATTCAGTATTTTCACTTGTGAAATGGTCCTGACACACAAGGAATCTACATTTCTGCGATAGTGGTACATACTCATACGCTTCAGCTACCACAGGTCAGTTAACACCTCTCTCCCCAGGGCAAGGTTCAAAGGTCAGCTACCGCAGCACATTAACCAGGTGCAGTTTCATAAAAGGCAACCTCATACCAGCTCTTTCGAACACAAATCACCATGTAAGGACCAAAAGTGAAGCTGTAGACCATGGCTCACATCTGTAACCCCAGTTCTCAGAGAAGTGGTCCCAGGTGATGAAGAATTCAAGGTCATTTTTAGACACATAACAAAATCAGCTCTAGGCCAGCCTGGTCTACATGAGACCTTGTCTCAAAAACAAAGCGAAACGAAACAAAACAAAACAAAACAAAACAAAACAAAACAAAAAACAAAACAAAACAGAAACTAGAATCTTGCCAAAGCCTGCCAGTGACTGGTTGCTTGCATCTTAGCTCTCTTACAGACTGCAAATGGCATAGCTGCGCTGTTTCCGTATTTCGTAGAGATGAATCTACCTGGCACTTTACAAAACAGACCGTCCGAAGATGCAACTGGTCACGAAGGACAGAAGCACAGTAGTGATCCCTACTGCTGGCACTGGCGATAAGATTTAAATCAAGCTTAAGGAAGAAGGAGCTGGTGAGGACACGGGCACCCCAGCCTCGGAGAGACACCACATGCACAGCCACAGGGACTCAGCAGAGACCAAATGAACATAAATGAACATAAAGAATGAAGTATTAGAGATGGGGGAAAGACAGAGAGAACTTTAAATGATTCTACACAACACTCAAAGCATAATCCAAAATAGCAATGAAGTGTGGGACTTCACCAGGACACAGAAAAATTGCCTGTTCCACGTCACATGCTGGTGACAAGACAGGAAGGCGGGCATCACTGAGATTACTCATGATGACTATTTTAATTTACGCGTGTTAGACAAACACTCCAACGAACCATGCCATATATGCAGCATACAAGCTTTCACAACTGTTTCAGTCTAGTGTCCTTTTGATGCACAACTCACAGAGTTTTAATGTTATAACAAAAACTTTTAAAGGACCTAGAAATACTTTTTTGTTGTTGTTGTTTTTTTTTTTTTTTTTTTTTTTGTTTTTGGTTTTCCGAGACAGGGTTTCTCTGTGTAGCCCTGGCTGTCCTGGAACTCACTCTGTAGACCAGGCTGGCCTCGAACTCTGAAATCCGCCTGCCTCTGCCTCCCGAGTGCTGGGATTAAAGGCGTGCGCCACTTTCCCTTGCTCTACGTGCGTGGTGCTGTTTATGCCACAGTATGACTGCCCTGCAGTTCTGAGCAGGAGGGCTGTCTGCACATCACTGGGAAGGAGGCAGTAAGTCCTACGATGGTGCATATTCACAAATGTCCGCTGGGAAGTGAGGGTGGGAAGGCTGGCCAGGACTGGAGTCTGAAGAACTCTCAGACCTTTAATGAGGAAGGCTACTTATAAGTTCCTTAACGATGGCAAAGAGCCACTGAAAAGATTTAGGACTCGTGGCCAGTTCAGAAAATAAACTGGTCATATTGTACAGAGTGGCTGTCGGTACAATCTGACTCCATGGAGGAAGTGAATTGATTCACTCGGAAAATTAAAGTCTGCAGCTGTGACCCTAGATGAAGAAGAGAAAGCACCTTTGGAGAAGGCTGGATAAGATGGCACACACCTGTGATCCAAGTGCTCAAGAGAGCTCAGCAGGAAGAACTCAAGGTTGAGGACAGCCTAGGTTATATAGTGTTAAATAAGTCAGAGGAGCAAAGGTCCAGGGGTTCTGAGAACAGCTGCAGCTGGCAGACTGAAGCGATACTTTGCTGACATTTGTTGAATATAACATACCAGGCAGGTACTGTGTCAAGGGCTTTACACATACATTATTAACCCACTGAATCCCAAATCTGTAAGAATCTTTGAAAGTAGGTTTTCTTATACTTCAGTATTTAGAGGAAAGGCACTCTGGAAGACAATGAACAAATAGTGCCGTTGGACACAATCAGGTGGCCCAAGTCTAGAGCCACCAAGCCCACGTTACTCCCATCCTACAATGCCCCCCTCCCTTCTGCTCCCCTTGGCCCAGTGTCCTGTGACTGCCCCTCATCACAGTCTCCCCACAAGGCTGTTTTCTTTTCCCCTATCTTCTGCATACAGGACCAGCAGAGTTTGCTCTTCCTACTACCAGAAAAGCTCTGCTGAAAATAATCCGGACCATCTGCCACCTGACCAGCCCTTTCTTCCAACCACAGGGAACCACAGGGGGCAGGGAGAAACAAAGAGACATTTGCCTGAGAAGTCAATAATAATAACCCCCTCTTTGTCTGTATCTGCTATTCACAGAGTCTCTAAAAGTGAAGTTTTCAATGACAATTTGCATATAATCTACATACATCCTCTTGTACATCTTAGTCATCTCTCCATTGCTTACAGTCCTGAACACAATGTAAATGGTATTTGAATAATTGTTAGATGAAACTGCTTAGAGATAAAAGCAAGGAAAAGTTAGCACATGCTCAATATAAAAGCTGTTTATCCCCAAACTTTAGTTGGCTGAACTTGTACCAGCAGATACATTTGATTTTCAGTTATCATCACCAGCCCTGGGTTGGGAAAACAGATGTGCATCCAATAGATCACAGATGTTTCTTCATATGCACTTTCCCAGAAGAGGTGATACAAGGCTCTAGTCATCAAATGTCCTAAAAATGAGTGGAATTTCCTATGTACTTTCCCCCTCTAAAGGAAGGCACATTCCTCATCAGGAGCTTTGAGATTAAACATGACTGCTCTTTCATGCCCACTTCTCACCAAAAGAGTGGCACTTTCCTCTGTCAATAGGATTCTGCCATGTAAGTTTGTTTTCTACTTTATTATAGAGGTCGGGAACAGGTGTAGATGAAAATTCTAGACCTACTTAACATAAAAGTGACTATGGTATTAGGGCATATTTTTAGCTATTCAGCACACCAAAATACAGGCAAAGGGCATATCATGGCAATTTAAATTGGTTACCAAAAGTTATTCGGAAATCAAACTCCCAATCATAGATTTATGCTCAAAGGGAAAAATATTCATTCAACCCTTGATTTATACCAGTCATTCATAAAGTGTTCAACAGATAAAGGCTGTAAATCTGCCTGGGCAAAGACATAAATCAGTCTCACAGAAAGATAGCAGATTTGTCTCAGGGATGGTACTCAGCTGCAGAACAACAGCTTAGGCAAGAAAAGAAAAGTGTGTGTGTTTTATCTTAGTAGTTCTTACAACGTTTCCACCAACTGCAAAATATAGAAGAACTATGTCGTTCAGGAAAGAAAAAGAAAAAGCCATAGACCTCCTAACTTAAACCCAAAGTTTAAATACTCTACCATAATAACCACATTAACTAGCCAAAACTTGACTTGGCTAGAAATGGCTTTAATTAGCCCTGCTACTTGAGAGAAAAATGAAAAAACACTGTAGTGCTCTTAAATATTTCAGGTAGGTTTTGTTGTTTGTCTTTTATTTCTTTTGTTTAGAATGAAGTATTAAGTCCCTAAGTTTCAGAGTGGTAAAATGATATTTAAATATTCCTAAAGAAAAATTAATAAAATATAGGCATTCTAAAATATACTGAAGGTGCCAGAGAGGTATGGTGACACATACCTGTAACCCTAGCACTCAGGAAGTTGGGGATTATGAACTTGAAGCCATCTTGAGCTTTGCAGAAAGATTCTATCTCAAAACAAAGAATTTTTTAAATCATGCTAAATATTGACAGCAAACAACAACTTTGGTTATTTTAATATCTATGCCCAATTATCTTTTTATAATTCTGAACCAAATGAATTATGAAACAATGCCCATCAAACTAGATTGGTAGTTATGTACCAAGAACTATTTGCTTGTTGTTTGAACATAGGAAGAAGAGAGCAAGGGTTTTACTATTTAGAGAATACAACAAACTCAAATTGAATTTTTCATTTAAAAAGTAATTAAATAAAATGAATTAATTAATCCCATATCTGTCTGATCTGGCCTCAATTTTCTTTCTTCTTTCTCGCCTCTGCCTTCTTTATTTTATTTTATTTTATTTTAATGAGTATGGGTGTTTTGCCTTCATTTATGTGCACTCAAGAGGCCAGAAGAGGGCATCAGATCCCCTGACACTCAATTCACAGATGTTTGTGAGTAGCCATGTGGGTGCTGGGAACTGAACCAGAGTCCTCTGGAAGATCAATCAGCCAATGTGTTAACCACTGAAGCATCTCTCCAGCCCTATCTCTCATTTCTCAATTGGAAGTTTCCTATCTATTCAGTTAAACAAAGCAAAACTAACTCAGTTAAGAATACCAAGAACTAGACATTTAGAATTCTCTTTATGGCAAATAAAATTGGGAAAAGTATAAAAAACAATTGATTCCCTGATTAAAACACAGTCCAGGATATTTAATCAATTATGATTTCATTCTGAATGTATTATGTCCTCATTGTCCCAAGGAATCTGTTTTATAACACACAGAAGAAATTCTCTCTGTGGAAGGCGACATCTGGCTTACTCAGCCAGGCTGCTCAAAACTTCACTGTTCCTTTGATAAGAATCTTGAAAATTAACCACATACTTTCCTCTTCCAAAGACAGATATTGGTCCAGTTCAATAAAAAAAATAAAAAAGGTGCTCTTCTTTGCTGTCTAACATAACCCAAGCTCTGTTGGCCATAATGAAAAAACATAAATTCTTAGACACACCTGTGCTGACACTGCCTTCAGGGAAGGGACCAGCTCTTACCAGTCATTTGTTCTCTTCCCCGAGATCTGCAATCGATCGCCTGCCTGCACCTCCCCTGCACCTCCCCGTGAACGTGGTTACTCCCAGCCTTTTACATTTAAGAGTTAAGGGGAAATATTTTTAAATCACTTTCAAATTAATACTGGAATAAATGCTTGTTTTAGTCTTTTCGGGGACTTAATAATCCTGAAAAGCCATGCTAGGTGAAGTGAGCTAGCAAAAATACTGCTTACCAGGCTAGCAAGACGTCTTACAGGTTAAGGGTGCTTAATGTAAGCCCAGCCCGACTTGAGTTTAATCCTCAGAACCTACACTGTAGAGGGAGAGAACTGAACCCTGTAACTTGTTCTTTGACCTCCAAACATGCACCATGGTGTGTGTGTGTGTGTGTGTGTGTGTGTGTGTGTGTGTGTGTGTGTGTGCATGTGTGTGTGTGTGTGTACATCCATGCTTGTATGAGTGTGTGTGCCTACCTGTGTGTGTGTGTAGTTAAATTATTTTTAAATATGAAGCGCTATATTTAAAAATATTTCAGCATTCAACAGATGCTCTCTATTTCTCTGCTTCCTTTAGAGATCTGTTATGTTAGTACCATTTCTACCCCTACATCCTAGATGCCTTGATTTCCCCTACCTTTCATCCCCTCCCCAGGCCTGTGTTGCTGGAATAGAGATGAATCAGGGATGCATATGAACTCAGGACTTGAGAAAGAAATAACTCGCTGTTTTAGCAGTGAATCCAGGAAACCCGGGGCATCCTGTTGCGCTCTCTGAGGAATCCTGTTGCGCTCTCTGGCACTTTCTGTGTCAGTGACTCTACTTGTCTTCACAGCCTGTTGCTAATCTTTATCCAGCTCCAATTGAAGTCAACGCACAATTTGCATATAATCAAATTAGTTCACTCCTGTTATAGTGTGTGGGCTACATTTTTGACTTTGTCACCATCTTAGGTGTTTCTGAAATCTTATTATTATTATTATTATTATTATTATTATTATTATTCTGAAAGGATTCACAGATCAATAGTGCATCGGGAAGTACTGATCCCCAATCACGTGACAGTAGTTTAACTAGATGTAGAATTCTTACATCTGTCTTCATAATTGCCACTTTCAAGTGACATACTTTAATCTGAAGCTCACAAAATGTATATTTTGAAACTCAGACATCTCACAGCATTCTGCCTCTTGGCGGTGGAGAACTTGCCTTACAGCTTCTAACTTGCTGCTTTGTTTTGAGTGCCGGCCCCTCCGTGACTCAGTTTCTCCACCAGCCACCCTTATCAGCCTCTAAGGATTCCTTCCCACTCCCATCCATTCCTTTTCAAATCAGTCTCTTAAGCTGGTCTTTGGAAGCTCCAAGCTTAAACATCATCCAGAAAAAAACCTCTTTGGATCCAAGCTGAAAGCCAGGACACTTCACTGTTCCTCACGTTCACCACAGGAAACTGGAGGTGAGAGAACACGTGAGCCCCACAAGTGGAGAATATCCACTTGGAGGGAGCCTCAGCTGACAAAGTGACAACTCATGCACAAGAGAACTGCAGATCTTTCCTAAGACGTGCCTGGTCTTCAGAAAGCAGGAGAGATAGAGGAGCCCCAGCAATAGCACACAGCCAAAGTGTAAATGTATGTTCTCAGGACACCGCCACAATTTATACGTCGCCTTTGAACTAGGGGAGAACATTACACCTGTGAGTGTAATGCTCATCATCAAATGTGCGAGAGCAAGCCTCACACACATGGGAAGCTCTCACACCAGCGGCAGGCTCGAATGCACTGAGAAGTATCTGTTCTCGCTGCAGATTTCGGTTCCCAGCATAATCACCTTACATATGAAAGTTAAATATGGAAAACAAATTAACCTTTATATATTTAAACTAGCCTGAAACTTTAAAAGTATTAAAATACTTTAGTTACAATGTTTTCTATCTAAAGATAGCTACATGTATACATATGTGTGAAATAACTAGGGGTGTGTGTGTGTGTGTGTGTGTGTGTGTGTGTGTGTGTATGTTTTCAGTTTTAAAAGGTTTGGGGGAGGTTAGGATAATCCTCTAGTATACACAAGTTTCTAGGTTCCAAACTCAGATCCACAGAAAGACTTTGGTTGTTGTAAATATCACAATTGTTCAGAGGCAGATGGTAAATTGAACGTGTAGGAAATAGAAACACATTTGTTACCCCCCAAATGTCATTGATAACATGCTTTGACTCTTTCTCTTTTAGAAAGCTACTTAAGCAACAAAATAATAAAACAATCCAAGTACTCTGCTTTAAGTAAAAGCTGTTCTTGAGACGTGGGGAATTCTTCTAAGATTCCTACTGTTGAAAAGACGAAGGACCCTGATATAGCTGTCTCCTGTGAGGCTAGGCCACTGCCTGGCAAACACAGAAGTGGATGCTCACAGTCAGCTATTGGATGGAACACAGAGCCCCCATTGGAGGATCTAGAGAAAGTACCCAAGGACCTGAAGGGGCCTGCAACCCCATAGATGTAACAACAATATGAACTAACCAGTACACCCCAAAGCTCGTGTCTCTAGCTGCATATGTAGCAGAAGATGGCCTAGTCGGCCATCATTGGGAAGAGAGGCCCCTTGGTCTTACAAACTTTATATGCCTCTGTACAGGGGAAACACCAGGGCCAAGAAGTGGGAGTGGGTAGGTAGTGGAGGGGGAGGAGGGTATAGGGTACTTTCAGGATAGTGTTTGAAATGTAAATGAAGTAAATACCTAATAAAATTGGAAAAATAAATAAAAGACGAGTGACAGAACATCCCTGTCTTCTACAACTTGCTAGTGTCTAACTTGATATTGACACACCTGCCATCTCCATGGGAGACAAAGTCAACCCCAAAGTAAAGTGCATTCTTCCCAGCCCCACTTCCACCCCATCCCCACTCGCCAGACTGTTACAGAGTCCTGGTCACAGAGGACAATGTAGTGCATACAGGAGAGTTCATTAGCACCTAACTGCATAGGCATCTATTCTGCACACAGTCAAATGATCATTGCTATGGGTGAAGAAGTTAATGGGAAAAGAAAGCCAACCGAATGAACAGAGGGTGCTCAATCTATCTGAGCTTCAGTGGCTTCCGTGCTGCCCAAAACCCACTAAACTGTGCTAAGTGCTATTTCTTCTAACCTTTTAAAAAATCTTTTAGGTTTAACAATACTTTTAGATCTGCCAAGTCAAACAGGTAATGGGAAACTTGTTAGTGCTAATCTGAGAGTACTTTTAATTCTGCTATAATACGACTAACACTTTCAAATTTGAAAATTCAGTGTTAAATAGCATTTTACTCTATTTTCACTTCAGGGCATTCTTTTCTTTGCATGTAACTATGCAGCCTCTTCAGTCTGCTGCTCACGGGATGTTCAAGTGCCAAAGAGATACTTCAAATGCCCAGTGTTCTGGTGGCACATTTCACAATCACAGAGGTTGGGTGCATTTCTCATTATTACCTACTTGGGAATCACTGGGACATCTCTAACGGCTTTGCATATTTTCCAATTTTACTTATTTATCTTGGCTTGCCCACATTTTGCCCTTTTGATTGTGAAACTTCTAGGCAGGGATTAATACAAGGCCACACTGGGCTTAGTTTTGTTCTTTAGAGAAAGCTGTTAATTCTTTTTTAATAGCACACAGCATTTTGCGAACACTGGGAACTTCAATACTTAATGCGTACACAGGTAGGCAGTTATCAGCTGCAGAGCAGATCATGTTCCTGAATCACTAATGTGGCAAGACAGGCTTTCCTGTCTGATCAGTGCTGTGGAAGGATCAAAAGATCCTCAGTAAAGCTCCAGCTACACAAGGATCCTACAGAAGAGACTCTGCAATCTACAGAGCCTGACATTTTCCAAAATGGCAGTCCTCTGTAGAGACAGCCAACTGAGCAGAGGCCTCTGAGCTGATGTCCCTGAGAATACACACTGGAGTTTAGGTAGGACCATGTAAACTGAGTGGGGGCAGGGAGGAGACCCTGAGGGGTAGAAGAGAAGCAGAGGAAAGAATGAAGTGCAATCCCAAGTACTGATTCTGTCCAATGTCCACAGATAGATGTAAAGGGCAACCTCACAGGTAAAGACCAGCATCCTGAAGGAGATGCCTGGATCCAGTTACTTACTGGGACTTATTCAGATCACAGTAAAAAGGGATAAAGACCCTTTTGGGATTTGTCACAAGGATTCAGCATACGTGAAATGCTCAGAACAGTTAACTTGCTCAGAATGTGAGTTATTAAGTAACACACCCTAGACCGTCTATATCCTTGCCCGTTGCCAGTGTGTCTGCCTGCAACAACCCCAACCCCACCCCCACCGGCCATGCACTGAAGGTCACGACTGTATGTGCTCACAATACCACTTCCACTCCATAGCGATTGCCAAATCATTCCATGGTTATATAAAGACTTAGTCTTTTAAGGCTCATTTCGAGTCTTGCTGAGCACAAAGATGAAAGAAAACATTTTTTGATGCTACCTGTCTATTTTAAAAGAATGATTGTACATTTGGCTTAACTGTGAGCCCAGGAAAAATGCAACACTCAGTTCTTCTTTGTTCTCTCTGGAGCACAATGCGCTACCTAACCCACCTGCCTATGATTATTTGTACCAAAGTGAATATCTCATAGTATAAGATGTCATAGTACTGTAGCTTGGGAGCCTTTCTTTTATCTTATAGTTATAGCCTAACAGATTCTGATGAAGTCTACCAAAGTTGTAAAACTCAAAAACAAAGTTGCTATCAGTAGGGAAATAATTTCCAAGTATTCCAGTGTTTTATAGTGAGCAATATACTACTGCTTTAATTATAATATGGTTTATAACTTTGCTTGGGCCTGCACCACTATGCTGGACTTATTTTTTTCTACAATATCCAATGACTTCTCTTGCCAAATACACCTATCTTTTGAAAGCTGCTCTGCCCCATCTCAGTACCACAGGGCAGTAGGGGACTGCTATTTCCCTCACTCTACAAATCTCCATTAGCCACAGACTGTGTACCAGGCATTGCACTGCACGCTGTGATCACAATGTGGAGACTGTAATGGAAATGAGGAAAGCAACCAATAAATCAGAGCGCAGGTAAATATTTAACTACAATGTGATCAACACTGCAGAAGGGAAGCAGGGCAGATGGTGAGCTCCTACTCCTAGGCCACATCTACCTTAGCAGAGGAGAGCATTCTGTACAGCCTTGGGGCGAGTGGGAGAGATACTCAGGAGTCAGCAGAGCTTGACCACAGAAGGGAGAGGAAACAGAAGAATGGCCCAGAACAGGAGGCAGTCTGCTGAGCTCGCTACAGCCAGAGGTAAGTCGGCAAAGGGGCAAAGAAGGCTCGAGGTGTACAGGCTGGATGTGGGACTAGGCCTCTCTCCATCTCCCCCCTCCCCTGCCCCTTCCCCTCCCCTCTCCCCCTGACCTAGAGGCAGTGGGTTCACACAGTAAGCATGTGTGGTCTGAGACACTGACTGGGTTAGAAACCACAGGCCAGTCTGGGCCTGCCAGGACCACAGCTCCAGTTCTGACTGCCTGAAGGCAGGAGGCAATTAAGTCAGAGAGCAGGCACTTTTTCTATTCTGTGAAATACACAGATAAAGAGGAAGATGGAGGCCATGTGGAAACAGTGACTTCACGCATATTAATGTCAAGTTCTGAACTTTACAATTCCCCTGCTGTTGCCCTATGGGGAAGTTAATAAAGAGAAAGAAGGGGAGGCCAATGTGGGAGAGCATTCTCCTCTCCATGGGAACAGAGAGCAGCCCCTTCCTGGAACGTGCAAACCTCAGTCCCACCACTTTCAGATCTCATCAGACATCTTTCCTTCCACAGCTACCTAACTGAACTGTGTAATCTGACACTTGATACAACAATGCCATAAAGATTTATTTGATCCATAATCATTACCTTGACAATGAAGATAAAATCTACTGAGAAATCATAAAATACTCTGTACTTTAAAGGCGACAGCAATGCTTTTAGCAGTGAGTCTTTCACCCTGCTTCCCAGAGCCCACCATCTGCTTCGTTAGTATGCCCTGTCACTCGAAACTGCTCTTGTAATTGCAATCCTCCCATTATGACAACACTAACTGAATATGAAGGAATGGAGCAGAGACAATGAGCAGAAAAATGGGAATGACTTATTTAGTAGCCGTGGCCTCGCACATCCCAAAACAATTTGAATGAACTAGAATGCTTTCAGCATGCATGTGTTGGGCCACAGACACCAAGCAATGGAGAAGACAGTGCCCACTCCAAAGAACTGCACAGCCTTGTGATGGAGATCATTTGTACAGGTTTGCTGTGGAGAACTCAGCTTTTAGAGTTCAGGAAGCCACTGCAGAGCAGCCAATATTGCAGATTGGTGAGGGTCCTTTAAGCTCTTTGTATGCTTTTCTGTGTGTACACAGTTGCATCTACATCCATATTTGAACACTATCACTTTGTGGTTTTCTCAGATAAAGGGCATCACTCTTCAAATCACTTTTTGACCCTTTACTGCTTGATTTTAGTCTACCCCAGCCAAGATAATATGGATCTAGGTTTGATGACTCTAAACTCATACACACACATACATGCCACATAAAATACCAATTTTCATTGATAAATACATGTCACAGTTTCTAGATCTGGCCATTCATAGTCAATCAAAGCATTTTAAATGTTTTTATGGCAAAAGAAAATTTTTCTTTTGCCCATTCCAACCTTGTTTGTCCTTTCTCAGTCAATGGTTGTGACGACTAGGTTACATAAAGGAAAACAAAGCACTTTGTAGACACCATAAAGTTTTATACAGCCTCAAAGGAGTAAACCCAGTTAGTTCCCAGTGACTCTGCTTCCAGATGCAGACGCAAGAAAATTGGAAATGTGTCCAGAGGAGAATCTGAATGCTAAGGATCACAGCTTTGTAAACAACTCAGAGGACAGATTTTAGACAATGAAATCAGGACACATGAAACAATGTAGACTAATCTTTCCAACACTATGCTAAGTAGGAGAAGTCAATCACACAAGCAAACACATGTGAGCCCATGTATGAACGCATCTAAAACAGGGCCAGGGGACTGAGGTGGCTGTTAATTGGCATGAGTTCTGCAAAGAGTTGAAAGTGTAGATGACCATGCAATCGAGGGAACATGTTTGGAAGATAACTGAATTGTGTACTTTAAAATGGTAAGTTTCATAGCATGTAATTTATATTAGGTGGACACACACACACAGCAAGTAAGCCATTACTTTTTCAATTCCGTGAATTTGCTGATTTTGCTCATTTTTTGTAAAGGTCCATAGACATAAGGAAGAAAAAAATTTAAAAAGAGATGAATGTTTTCCAGATCTGGGGACATTTTGTGCTGTTGCTGGATGTTGTCTCCACCTCAGGACTCTGAGAATCATAGTGGAGGACCTGATTGGAGATGTCACATCTCCAGATTCTAGCACTCCCCCTCTCTCCAAGGCCAGCCAAAATAGTTCACTCTGCTAGCATGAGATCATTTCTCTCACAGAGCTCCTGGGACTCTTCACAGTTACTTCCATGCCACCCCAGTTGTCTCTTCCTGCTTCTATTCCCAAGCATTTGCAAACCAAAATTGTAAAAAGTCTTCTGGATTCCTCTTTCTCCCCATCTGTCACTTCTAAGCCATCAGTAAGCTCTCCTCCTCCTCCTCATGGGTCTTTCAAGCCACGTCCATCTCTGTTGTTGCCACTTCAGCCCAACCAGCATGCACACGCACACTCAGCTAGACTTGCAAACACCTCCCAGCCTGTTTCTCCTTCTTAGCCCTGGCCTCTCAGAGTCCATACCTCAGCAGCAACCCCACTTAGCTTTTTAACCAGCCTCAGCACCGTGTCCCTGGTTAGCATCATCCAGGCTTTCTACATGCCAAGAGCGTACCCATATCTCTCTGCCAGTGTCCCCAGCTTCAGGTTGCAAAGGCTGCATGCTCTTTGCTCCCGCTTGCCTCTGAAGCCCCACAGGCTTACTCTTGGGTCTAGCTCTTTGCAATTTTATTCTTATGGCTTCCCCTAGTGATTTTTCACAGGTCTCATTTTTCTATGTCACCCAAGTTTAGCTGAAATACTACTTTGGTTGATACTTTTCGTGATGGTCCACCATTTTTAAATAATCTCACTTATGAATAATAAACTGCAATCGCTTATTCTTCATAATGTCTAACGGCCACTAGAATTATCACACTGTTTATTTACTAAAACACAAGTTTCCAGAGAGCAGGAACTATTGTTCTGCTGTTGCCCTAAACCAAATGGTAGGCTGGTAATAAATATGTTACTAGATGGCTCAGTCTCACTTGGGCATTAGGTCGAAAGCATAGTGATTAAAGATAATATGCCTTGGAAAGGTCACATTCCTTAAATCTTCCAGGCATGGATTACTGATTAACCTAAATAAATTCATAATTGGCAGTTTATAGCACAGCACAGAGGAGACACTGCTTTGTAATTAAAAGACTTTCGCACATTTACAGCCCCTGCACAAGGCTCCTGGGTCCATCCTTTCACATCCTGACTGCACAGACCTTTTATGCAGCTGCCCTAAGAACTGCTACACAGCTTCCTGTGCACACGTGTAAAGTGATGCATGTGAAAGGATCTTCTTTAGAATACTCTGTGTAACAGAAAACATTGCTGTGTCTGTCTAAGAGGCTGGCTGAAATGATAGCCCAGCCATGTTGTGGAACACTGTAAAATCCCCCTGTGGTGGTGACTACTGTCAACTCCATAGAATCTAGACTTATCTCAGAAACACATCTCTGATCACATCTGTGAGGGAGTTTCTAGACTGGGTTAATTGGGGTAGAAAGTCCCATACTTACTGTGGAGTGGCAAGGCATCATTCCATGGGCTACACATACTGTATGACCCACTGCCTCACAGTCCTGCTGTAACAAACTGTAGCCCCTTGACCTGAGAGCCAACACAGACCCAGAATTCCTAAAGTTGCTTTTGCCAAGTATTTTGCCACAGCAATGTGGAAGATAACTATACAGCACTTTAATAAAGAAGCTATGTGTGCTGGCTGAATACCTATTAAAGAGTGTTCTAAAGAAATGTGGAAGTAAAAAACAGGCTAGCCACAGAAGAGTATCAGAATTCAGTGCCATGTCAGAAAGTAAAGGGGAGACGAGAAACTTCAGCTATGCTTGGAACAGAGGGCCTGGAACTTTTCTCTGTAGATCTCTTTAAACGTCTTGAATTTTGAAGTAGATACATATATTAACTGTCCAAATAATGTATTTTCAAACTCAGTTCTCTTTTTCTTTGACAAATCCCAAACAAATTATAAATCTGCTTCCTCCTATCTCTGTGCCTCTTTATCTCCCTCAATCTCTGCTAGGAATATCATTTTTCTTTCTCTTCTAATGATACCCTCCATTTCCAACATCATGTTTCATGAGTTTTTCTGTATAAGATGACTCCCATTGGAAATGACTTCTTTTCCTCTGGGTACTGGTGAGAACGCTCTGCAGTAGTACCATCAGATCTCGGCAGTGGCCGCATCATGTACCACCCATCTTCCCACTACAGCCTCCATCTACCGGTTTAGATGGTATGCGTCCCCAGGATTGAATGCTTTTCTCTTCTCTACATCCCTGAAACCCTGGTGAAGAGTAGGTTCTCAAACTACAGCTGCTAAGATTAATATCCAGGATCAGGAAGCTTGTTACTCAGGGCTCACGGGAAACCATTCCAACTTGGATCACTTCTCTACTCTTTAATAAAGTAAACCACGATGCTACCTAAAAGGACACTGCACAGTGAGTTTCTAGGTCTGGGAACCCAGGACCACCGGAGCTCACTCATGCTGGCCTACAGGTCCAGGGATCGACTGTTCCTGCCCTGTTTTGGATCTTGGCTTAAGCCCACTATGCATCCACCAGCACAAGGACCAGCACATTCCTGTGCAGGAATGCGCTCAACCAAAATCATATAAAAGTCAAATTGTCATATAACAGACACTGGACTTACAGCAACAACTCAACAATCAGAATTCTATACTACTTTGTTAATCTAAATAAATACATATGCTTATCATTGTGCTGTATTGGATAATTTTTTCCTAAGCTATATCAATGAAAGCTCTAGGAAGAGTTGTGCCATACTTCTTATTTGAAATTAGGGACCTACTATGTGCTGGGCACCATTGTAGGGAGTCAATTTATACCCAGTGAATGCTATCAAGTCCAGAGACATTATACATGTTAACTTTCACAGGTCCCAGCCTTTTGCTTTCAAATTTCCACTTGAAACTTTCTAAGTATAAAGAGAGTAGCCACACAAACACAGCGGGGGGCGGGGGGGTGAGAGGACTCAGAGGGATGAGAGAACCCTCTGCATTGAGAGGTGGCAGTCACAGGCTCCCTGTGGCATGGCTCCCCTTCCCCAGCTGCTTATCTGTCTCTCTCTCTTCAGATGGACTGAGAAGCAATGGTTACACGAGATAGCTGAGTTTTGTAACTGGACATCTAATTAAGCTGACAAATGTCACATGCTGTTTGCTACTAGAATGCTCTACTAGTAAAACATATGAACTAGGAAGGGAGGGAGAGAGGGGACTCAAAGGAACCAATCTAAGCTCTAAACTTAGCTCCTGGCTCATCTGTATCACTGAATCCTTCCTAGGTTTCTGTGTCCTACAGTTTGACTCATGGCCAACTGTTTTCAGCCTCAACAGTAAATAAATTTTATCTGCTACAACCAAGGAGAGCCCCTTCTCTCTAAGCCCTATGCAGCTGCTGGCAGTGCCAGGCATCGGTACATTTGGAGGCTCCTTTGCTCCTGAATGCAGAAAGGACACAGTTCTTCCTCTCACTCTCTAGTTCTCTCCCTGACTTGGCTCTGCCCTGTGCTGGCCTCCCCTTCTCTCTCCATTGTTCCTCCATGTAGTTCAAATGCCAACCCCCATTGTTCTTTCTGTAAGATCTCTTACAAACTGTCATGGAAAAGTTCTTCTTAGATGTTTCTAAAGGGCCCTTGTCTGTTTAATTCCTCCCGCAGCCTTTACATGAAACTCTACTCTGTACTATGAGGCCTCTGCCAAATAGACCAATGTCTCCAGAGGAGTGGGGGTGCGGGGGAGAAGGAAGTGAGTATAGCAGGCTCTCACCTGCAGAGCCCAGCTCACAAGCTCTATGTGTATGTTCCTATTTATGAGAGAGTTAGAAGGTGCAGAGGTCAAAAAGCTAGAATGTATCTGTGAGTGGGGAAAAAAAAGAGGGTTCAAGGAATTGGGTAGGGAGGGTAATAAAACACACGTGAGATGAGATTGAAAGGTGAATCCTGGGGGTGGAGGGGTGGATGGGCATAAATGGGGGAGGGGGAAAGATCAGGGAGAGGATGGACAATCAGCCAAAGCAAACTGTACAAACACGCCATAAGAAAACATATACCAATTACACTGTACACCAATTTAAAACAAATAAATTCAGAAAATTAATTTAAATTTAAAAACAAGAACACAGTTTCATATGGGTTCAAACTGTAACTGCAACTTAGAGAGCAGGTAAGTTCCTGGAGCCGCAGCTTCCTCTTCTGTGGAACACATACACACACACACACACACACACACACACTGCCCTTTCCAAAGGAGACTGGATGAAATGCAGATGACAATGCCGATAACCTTTAAATATCACTTATTATATGCCAGCTACAGCTAAGCGATTTGTGTATATGTATTTGTTTAATCCTCACTAAGAATCCTATTATTAGGTCCCATACAGGTGAGGCAGCTGAGGCACAGGCTTAGAGCAGATCCCCATGGTGGTAAGAACTCAAAACACCACCAATAACTGTTCTGAGACTGTCCTAGACACTCTTAGACATACAGCCTGCCTAATTCACTGCTCCGTTTATCTAAACTCTGCTAGGAGACTTCCACATGGCACTTTATCAACAGAAAGAAATGATAAAATCCAAACTGCCCTGAAAATGTAAGAACCTGAGTTCAGATCCCAGGCACCTATGAAGACACCAGGAACTGGTGGTCACTTGTAATGCCAAAACTGAGAAAGTGGAGACAGAAAGACCTTTAGAACGCAATGGCCAGCCAGTCTAGCTACATAGATGAACTCCAGGTTTGGTCTCAAAACATAAGGTAGTGAGTGAACAGCATACTCCTGACACTGATCTCTGGCCTCCACAAACATGCACATACATGAATACACACAAACATATGTACATATGAACATAGCAAGCCCATATTTCACTCCTTTCTACAGAACCTCACCAGACACAGAGCACAGTCTCATCTTCCTGCCTGGAGTCGGCCAGCACCAGGAGCAACCCTCAGGCCTTCCTAGCTCTCCAGCCTCCTGCTCCCTCTCTACCTCAGCTCCAGCACAGATTTCCTCACCCCTGGAGTTCCTTCTTCTTCCTCCATTTCCACTTGCTCTACCCCTGTCCTGCCTGAAGAATAGATTTTGCAGGCAAATAAAGTGTTAAATATACAATTTGGGTTAAGTGTTGAACTTGGATCAAGGTTAACAGAAACAGGGTGCCAATTCTCCAAACTTCCTCATACAGCCACCGACCAGGTAGTGGAGGCATAGCAGATCGAGACCTCCTGACTGCATGAGCAACAAGCCACAGACAAAAGAGCAGAGACATATATACAATCAGGTGCCATTTCCTTGCAGACTCTCCAGGGGCCTTGAAGAGCATCCCCAAACCCAAACATAACAGCATCTTAAAGCAGAACATCATGTGGGAGTGGAGTGGAGAGTGATGTTTAACAGTATGAAGATGTGTGCAGTCTTGGTGAAGAACACCATCATGAAACTGAGCAGGAAGGATCACAGTATTCAGAAGCAAAAGGGTCAGTATATATTAACTGATTTTGTTTTAATGTCATGAGAAAGAAAGCCAACTCCTATCTCAAGCTGAGGGGGAAGCTAACCACAGCAGAGCCATTCTTAAGGGTTTTATATTAGCCCCATGACAGGCCAGCACTATAGACCGCCAACTGTCAATAGACTTGACAGAACCACTTAAGCTAATTAACTAGTTAGATCTTTGAAATGCAAGGGGAACTGCATTGCGCAATTATCCTAAAACTGCAAACTGCTAAATAAATATTGCATGCCTTTGGTAAATAAATAACATGGCCATTTTATGATATATTATTATTGAACATGACTGAATACAAGAGCCTGCAAATTTTTAAAAACTTGAATTAAAATATACATATTTTATAAATTAAAATATACGTATTAAAGACAACAGCTCATAAACAGAGGACCCTATACTATTGCCTTACACATTGAAAGATAATAGTTCATTGGAGGCCAGGTCAAATCAGTAAGTTTATGCAAATGGGTACCTAAAAAGTATGATCAACATGTAAGAAACAAAGAGTAATCCTTTATAGCCTTCTTGCAGAACAAGAAAGATTAGATACTCAAAAATATTATTTTCCAGCCATTTGTCTTGCAGAATTCGGATCATAATTTCCTTTAGAAATAACAGCTGGGCTGGAGAGAGAGCTCAGCAGTTAAGATCACTTGCTGAGCTTGCAGACGATGTAGGTTCAATTTTCAACACTCATACATCAGCCCACAGCCATCTCTAACCCCAGTTCTAGGGGACCTCTTATGACCTATAAAGGAATTAGGTATGCACATTGTGTGTGTATATATATACACACTCACACATATATACGCATACATATACAGGTACACCGTGGTATAAATAAAATAAATAAAACATTTTTAAGGTAACCATCACAGTATAATTTAAAAAAACCCAATGTGTCAATCTTTATAATTAAAGACAAGGTCATTTTACAATAATGTGAAATAAATAAAAAGCAACATTGTAGACATAAAGTAAATTAGTTTGAAACAAAGTTAAAATGTACACAATAGTTTTCCCTAGGTCATTCCACAACACTAGCCTGTACTCAGTTCTTTCTGGCATCTAGTTGTCTGCTCAGTCCTGCCTAACTCATTCTTCTGACACTTCAGAGTGCTGACAGGGAGGGTCTATCTACCTCTTTTGACAGAGTCTCGCATAAGGTCTGGTCTATGAAGCACACAGTAAGTCGCTGGAAGTTTTGCTTTCATGGTTCTCCCTGCCTCAAGCCTGGGAACCCACTGAGAATGAAATCTTCTCATTGGTCCTTGTGTAGCTGATGCCTACAACAGTGCCTGACATAACAGGCAATTAAATACCATAACCATTAAATGAAATAAATTAATGTCTAATTTCCTGTAGCCAGCCTGGGTGATCAGAATAAACTACTGGGTAGCTCACTAACAAAAGGTTCATTTCCTAAAGAAAAATATCTAATTTATTAAATGATGGCGAGTTACTCAATATCACCCCCTGAGATAACTAATTTCTGGATATGAGTAAACTGTTAGTATATTTATTTTTCCTTCATTTATTTACTCTTTGGCTCAGATATCTTTATTGCAGATGTAAGGTGCTGATCAGTTATCCAAAGATTTGTTCACAAAGTACATTGCTCAAAAGAAATAAAATTTCATAATGCCTTGCCCTGTAGAAGAGGGCTCCTACAAGCTTTGCTATCCATCAGCCACTAACAAATTCAGGATGGATGGTGCCTATCAGCAAATACTATATTCTTACAAAAGTCTTGCTGAACCACGTCTGGTGGGGCTGGCCCGTCCTCCCAGCTACTCCAGGACATTGAGGCAGGGGGATGGCAAGTTTAAGGTCGACCTTGACTACAAAGAGAGTTCAAAGCCAGCCTGAGCAACTTAAGGAGGCCATGTCTTAAAATGAAAGGTAAAAAGAGGGCTGAGGTCGATAGCACAGGCATAGACTGCTTGACTAGAAAGCACACGCATTAAGTTCCATGCCCAGTACCAAAAATCAAAAAAAGAAAAAGAAGTTTCCTGTTGTGGGCTCTGGAACTGCTCACATAACGCCCAGGAATCCTGCTGTGTAGGAAGTGGGGAGGGGCTTGTGAACTGAGAAGGAAGCAAGACTCCAGCTAAGGACCGCACTGCCCCCACGCATCATTACTGCACACCAGCATCCCTTGCCTGTGTCCCCGCACAGTACAGGCAGGGAACATGACTCAGCATGAAAGCATGACCTCGTCCTCTTCTCCAATCATGGATCCTTTGGCAACCTCTACTCTGTGGCCCACTTGCTCTGGAGTTCACTCAGTCTGAGCCACATAGAAGGACAAACTAGAATAGGAAAGTTCCTGCTTTATGTGAATGCATTGTTTTGATAAATGTACCGTTCCTGTTTATTTCACAGCGTCAAAAACTCCGTGATTCATCAATTAACTTTATAGTTTCATTTTTGTGCTTACATACACATATGTGTGTATGTCTATGTAATGTCAGTATATGTGTTGAGTAGACTGTCAATAATTCAAACAACTTGTGATGAATAATCAGAGATTAATGACCACCCCCCTCCCACCCCAACTATCTTCTCTTCTCAAGCATGCAAACACTAGGATATTGGCTTATCCCTGTGTAGTGCCCTGGCTGGATGCTTAACACTCTCAAGTATATCTCCGTGAGTTAAAAAACAATCTCTCAGGTTGATGAATGCACTGAAACCAATGTGGGAAGAGAGCTAAGATATGAACATGTCTGCCGGAGTCTAGAGAGTATGAACTTGGCAATAAAGTACCAAGGAAGCAGAGCAGAAATGGAAAGGGGAATCCAGCCAGGTCTCCTCAGATACAAATGCAGAGCACGGGTGCTGATGTACTTGCTACTCTCTGGTGGCATGGTGAACACCTGAGGTGATCTGACTTAGGAACACAAGGTTTCCTTTGGCTCACAGTTTTGAAGGTTCCAGTCAGGTGGATTGGTTGATTGGTCTGGTTGGTTCTTCCATGAGGCCATAGGTAGGTGGTAGAGCATAGCAATCATCCCATGGCAGCCAAGAAGCAGCTGAGATCCAAATATCTTTTTTAAGATTATGTCTCCAATGGTCTAACTTTTGTCCACTACCCCAACCCCTAGTGATTCCACCAGGTCCCATAGCACCAAGCCTTCAATACAATGGACTTAGGAGAATACTCCAGACCGAAAGGCCAGCACTATATAAGGACAGATCTAGGGCTCTGTAGTATATGAAAAGTGTTATACAGATATAGACTGGTAATCTTCACAGGCAAGAGTCTGATGAAATACACACATCCAAATTCCATGTCCAGGGAAACTCACTGTGACAGTAATTGACTTAGTTCACATTTCAATGCATCAGCTTTTAAATGAGAACAGAAATCATTTGGATTAACTACCCGACTAGCTTGTTTCTAGAGTTTGTTGAGAAAATGAAAGGCAACAGAACTCTACTGAGGTAATAAGATAAATTGCAAAGGGCCGGTGTCAAGCCCTCTCCAGAGCTGCTGTTGATGTTTCCCTAGCCTCTGCTCCAGGTCGGCAAGGCGGCAGAAGCAAGTCCATTACACACACACAAGCCACTCCTACTCAACATCTACCTGTGGGCATACCACCCCAGCGTGGCGTGAACTCAAAGGCTGAAAAGGGCAGGAGAAAAGAGAAACAGCCCAGTATGAGATGAGGAAGAACAGACTATGGAGGCCATGGAGCACACACACGGATGACGCTGCAGATGCTGCTGCATAAACTCAAACTTTCTGACACTCTGTCTGCTGCAGAGAGTAAAACTGGTGTCCAAACCTGAGCAGCAGGCTGCCCTCTTTTCCACTGTGTAAAATCTGTGCTATGACAAGGCTGCGACACTATGGGGCCGAGTTTTAGCCCCTATTCTACCCTGCCCCTCCTACCTCAACTCCGATTAATAGCAGAGTTCCTTAGAGTTCCCCAATCAATATGCTATGCTTATTTCTTTAATGTACTGCAGTACTAAAAACACTTTTAGGAATAAGGAAGTTGGATGAGCCCAGGGTTGGATAAATCTTCTTCAATGAGAAACCCGAGGCTTCCCAAAGCCACAAAGGCTGCTGGGAAGGACCACATGCTCCCTGGAAGCTCGTTCAGTTCTGGAAACCCTAGTGTATACTTTTTTTCTCTAAATCTCTCTCAAAACAGACAATGCCTTTCTTCTAGTCTCATTTGAATATTTTCATTAACTTAATACAAACCCCAGTCTTATTACATTCATTACAGGGGAGAAAATTAACAAGTTACAATGTTTGAAACCATGTGCTTTTGAACATACTCCAAAATAGCTTTTACATTCTTGCCCAATCGAAGCACATCTGTTAAAATTCCAATCACAGCAGCATTTTAAAGGATCTCATATTGTAGCACTGCACAGGGCTGGGCCATTAACCAATGCGGTTGCTCAGGCTCTGAGCACTTGACCTCGGTCACATAAGAACACTGACAACAATCAACTGGCTCTCAGCCCAGAGAAGCTTTCAAAACCAGTTTGGAAGCACTTCATAATTTTAAACACTTTCCAATGAGGGCCTTTTGTATTGACTCTTCTTACATACCATCTCCCACAAAACAAAAAAACAACAAACAAACAGAACCAAAGCCCGTGAGCACACTACAAGACTACATCATGTAATAAACAAAGTCAACAGACTCCATTAATAATGATGCTTTCAATTCTGGCTTACCTGGGAGCCAATTAATTCCTTGTTTATCAAGGAGCCCAGGGTTGGATAAATCTTCTTTAAAGAGAAACCTGAGGCCTCCCAAAGCCACAAAGGCTGCTGGGGAAGGCCCACATCAGAGCCCATGCTCCCCAGAAGCTCCTTCAGTTCTTGAATCCCAACTGTGTATTTTTTTTCCCTCTAAACCATTTAGAAATTTGGACAAGAAAATGATAACCCACATAGAAAAAATGTAATTTACACACAAATCTGTAATAATACAACAATAAAGATGTACACTGGAAAATTATCTTTCTGAAGTTAGAAATTCTATGTATAAATGAGTGAGACACCATTCATATCCCTTGATTGCAACCTGGAAATGTACTACTGTAGTCTCAAGTCAGAAACAAAGGCCAGGCATGCGCATACACAGGTACATGTACACTTCACAGGGGTTATACAAGTGGGCATCCGGTATGAATTCAGAAAATTGGAACACTGTATCTTAACAGTTATCATAGAACTTAAAAACAAATGGTTAAGGGGCCTGGGGATAGGGCTCAGTGAGTAGGGCTTGCTGCAAAAGCCTGAGCACCTGAACTGAGATGCCCAGCAACCAGGTAAGGAGCCAGATGTCATCAGAACACAGAAGAACCCAGGGCCTTACCGCTGGACAGCCTAGCCTAGTACATGAACTCTAGGTTCAGTGAGAGATGCTGTTCCAAAAACAAATAAGTGAACAAACAAACAAATGAAGACATAAATAAATGTTTTTAGAGTGAAGATCAATAGAGAAAGTCACCTGAGATTGACCTCTGGCCTCCACACACACCACCAAAAACAAAAAACAAAACACTGAGTCTTTTTGAATGGGATGTATGTCTTCACTCTTGGTTCTCATGTTTCTATCACCTTCCTCATGGCATCCAAGTCGTTAAGCTGCTAATAATTCCTTTTTAATTACACAGTGGCATTTATAAGTCAACACCACAAATCAGAAAACACCAGCATGTGATCACTTGTAAGTATGTAACCCCTGTGAAGTGCACATGTGCCTGTGTATGTACATGTGAAGTGCACACTGTGAAGTGCACATGTGCCTGTGTATGCACATGTGAAGTGCACACTGTGAAGAGCACATGTGCCTGTGCATGCACATGTGAAATGCACACTGTGAAGTGCACATGTGCCTGTGCATGCACATGTGAAATGCACACTGTGAAGTGCGCATGTGCCTGTGCATGCACATGTGAAATGCACACTGTGAAGTGCACATGTACCTGTGCATGCACATGTGAAATGCACACTGTGAAGTGCACATGTACCTGTATATGCACATGTGAAGTGCACACTGTGAAGTGTACCTGTGCATGCACATGTGAAATGCACACTGTGAAGTGTACTGTGCATGCACACGTGAAGTGCACACTGTGAAGTGTACCTGTGCATGCACATGTGAAATGCACACTGTGAAGTGTACCTGTGCATGCACATGTGAAGTACACACTGTGAAGTGCACATGTGCCTGTGTATGCACATGTGAAGTGCACACTGTGAAGTATACACTGTGAAGTGCACATGTGCACACTGTGAAGTGTACATGTACCTGTGTATGCACATGCACGGCCTTTATGCCTGACTTGAGGCCAGAATAGTACATTTCCAGGTTGCATTCATGGGATGTGAACAGTGTCTCACTCATTTATATATAGAACCTCTAACTTCAGAAAGATGATTTTCCAGGGCATACTTTTATCTTTATTGTTGTATTGTTGCAGATTTGTAGTAAGTTATATTTTACTTATAAGGTAAGATGGGAAGAACTACTTCCCAAAGGTTTTGTTGAGGGGTGGGCAGACGTACATATGTACCTGCTTATGGAAGACAGACACCAACCCTGTTGTCATTCCTCAGAAGATGAGCCCCTGTATTTTTAAAGCAGGGTCTCTCTCACTCACCTAAGCTTACTAAGTAGGCAGGGTAACTGGCTAGCAAGACTAAGAAATCCTCCCACTTCCACTCCAGCACTGGGATAATAAACACAGACCACCACACTTAACTTTTCCCATGTATGCTAGGGATAGAATTCAGGTCTTCACACTTGTGAGGCAAGTGCATTACTGGGTGGCCTATCTTATCAGGCTCAGTTTCCAACATTTTACATCATCTGTTGTTCTTAATGTTTCCACAAACTTTCACCTATCCCAAGATCATCCTCATTTTTCAGATAAAGACACTGAGGCACAAACGACTGGAGAAACTAAATTTGTTTTAGTAATTGTGAAACAATCACTCATTACATTCATGAATGACAAAGGAAAAAAAGGCAAATAAAACAGAATAACAGGTTTTGAAAATAAAGGGTTCTCCTACTGAATATGCTGATGAGAAGTCTGTGGAAATGTCGGATTATCCAGCTTGTAACAAGCCAAAGTATGAATAACTCAGTCTCTATCAACCAGACATCCTCACACTTGTATAAGAGCGAAAGAACCACAATAAGTTTCCACGGTTACAATGAAATCTATTGTTGAGTTTCGGATAAAGTTTATATTAACTAATAGGCTCAATAACATTGAGACTTGAGTATGCCAGTTTCTATTTTTAAGCTATACAAATAGATAAGGGAAAATTGCAATCAAGAAGAAAAACAACATTGTGATTTATTTAAGCACCTCAAAATGTCATCGTGAAATGGCCCACTCGGGGAAAAAAAAAACTACTTCAAAGTATTTGCCTTTCACAATGCATATTCCTATTCCACTTGGAAAATTTAATTGTGTTTTGTGTGTGACCTTTAAAGCATCGTTGTCACAGCTTGATGGTAACATCCCAATAATCTCAATAAAGCATCTACCACAGATGGGAGGTCATAAAATCATAATAGAAATGCTCAAACTTTATAATAGTATTTAGGAGAAATTTCTTTCCTTACACTTAGTCTTTCCCTCTTCAAAAATGAATATTGTGCTTCCAAGTAATTTTCTTAGGAAGACACAATAAAAACTGCTGAAGTCCTCCTGCCATTGTTCTCGGGCTGAGCATTACCGTCGCTCAGTGCTTTAGTCCTCATTAAAGCCTCCCCTAAGAAGCATATTTTTGACACGTCCTCCATACATGCTACTGAGCCACACGCTGCCATGCCGAGCTTCCTCTTTCTCTGCTCTTTATGTGCATATTTTCTGTATGTTATTTTCTTTAAATGGTGCTGCTTTGGTGCAAATGATTCACATGAAAGCCACATCTCACAAACCACACTGAGCTCCACGACAGTGGGGCCACGTTGTGCTTCTGTCCTGCTTCCTACAATGGCCAGCTCAGGGGACACCTACAGCAGGTGTTCTTTCTTCCTAATTGGCAGATACTGAAGCAGCACCATAAATACACACAAGCATGAACAGAGCTAAGGGCAGGGCCATGCGCTGGCCTTCCGGTGCAGGCTGCTGATTAATGGTACATTCTAATGATTATGCATGTGTGCAAATGGCATTTGCTCACATTTTGACCAGCATTCAAATGGGTACTTTACAATCTGAGTTTCTGAGAAAATAAGAGATAAGTTGTACATTCTAATATTAGTAAGTATTAAAGCCACTACACAGACACAATATCATCCCACAGATCAGACAGTAAAGCTAAGGCTCAAAAAGTATCTTTACTGCTCATAGTAGGATAAGAATGGATCAGACCCGGTCTTAGCATCTAGTGAACTAGGGACAGTTTGGCCTGGTGGGGCCACAACGTCAGACCATCCAGGAATGTTTAGGAACTACTGTTTGATGCTACAAGTGTTCTCTCTCTCTCTCTCTCTCTCTCTCTCTCTCTCTCTCTATCCCTCCCCTCTCTTTTTCTCTCTCTCTAAAACAAACAACAAACAAACAGAAAACGCTTTCAACCAAACCTTACTGAATGGTAGCAACCCTATTTTTAAAGGCTACCCATTGAGTCTTTCACTGTAACACAAATATCCTTTGAAGTGAGAAAACTTTATTTAACTTTCTCTAATTCAGATTTTGCATCCATATCATGTTCAGCTCTGCATACTCTGAGCTTTGAGAATCGCTCAAACCCTTGGTCATACGGTCACCCTAAAGCAACCCCTCGGGTGTTGGTACCAGAGGCTAACAACATCAAGAATGGACCTGTGGAGGGGAGCATGATCTGCGCTGCTGCTGGACAGTTAGCACTCTGGGCTTACTCCTCAGGGTACAGCAGAGAGCAGAGGGCTGTCAGGCTACAGGTAACCGCAGGGATCTAACCAGGACAGTGTTCTGTGACTGCTCACCTCACAGGGGTACTTGCTACCATCACTCCTATCCCCCTTATCTCCGGCCTGGTCAGACACTGGATTTGGGCCAACTGGGCAGGCCCATGGAAACCTTGAGCTCGCTTCCTAAGCAATGCTCTGGCCAACATGTCTTTGAAGGTCAGTCTCTTGTGTAATCAGATTCTTTCTTTGCTCTGTTAATGTGAAAGAAACAAAACAACAACAAAAACATGAACTGCCTACTTATGCCAAATTTTCAGTGATGTGGGAAGAAACTAGGAGCCACCATTCCAAGATGTAAACAGAATCTTGTATTACAACAGTTACCTCAGGGTCTGTGGACTTCCTTTGCATGATCTCATTTTCCCACAGGTGACCATGGCTCAAAAGGGTCCAGTGAAGAAGTCTGAAAATCAGCTGTAGGTTTTGAATAGTCTATTGCAGTACATCGTGGTTACCAAGCTAGCTTTAATAATACAGTGGATTCCATGCTTTGACTTCTCAGGCATCTACTAGGGGCCTTAAAATGTGTCCCCCAGAGATAAAGTGGGAGACTACATATATTCCTGTGTAAAACCCCTTCACACCTGAGCCTGCTACCCAATGGGTAACTACCATCTGGAACCCTATACTTTGCATAGTTTTATGACCATCAATACCTTGGTACAATACAGATGTTAAGTATATTTTAAATACCATTGATTTATGCATTTCAGTCCTGTTTATGAAATAGGTTGATGTCTTCAGGGCTTACTTAATATTTATGTTCAAAAGATTATAAAAAGTTTATAAAAATCATATTGTATTTATTATTGTATTGTGTTATATTGTATTGTATTATATTTATAAAATGGGTTGTAGTCTTCAGGACTTACTTTGTTCATTTGTTATTAAAATTCATCTGTATGGGGCTGAAACTTCTGAATGGTGATGGCTTCCAGAAATGCTTTTACTTGCAGAAATGATAAAAATGCAGCGACAGTCTTCAAACACAGAATTTTCAAAGTTCTAGAAATTAACCAAAGAGAAACAACAACCTACGGCATTAGTCAAGGAAAAAACGCTGATGCTCTGTTGGCAGCTTGGTTTATGGCATTTTCACTTGACCTAGGGCATCCATTCTCTGAAGCTCTGTGGTAGCCGCTTCTCAGCCACAGCATACACAGAATGCTCCATCCTGGAGCCACAGGGAAAACACGCCAGGCTCAGAACTCTGCAAAAAAAAAGCACCAACTCCAACACTGTAGCTCTTTGACCCTCCAGCTCCGTGGGAAAGCCCAATTCACAGAGCATTAACATTATTTGATGTCCAGGAGAGCTTACTCAGCAGAAAAAGCCCAGTCTCTGGGGCTTTTGTCAAAAACAATCAGCTACAATTGATTAACATCACAGCTATTAAGTGTGCCATACCAGCTGGGCAAACAAGAGTCAGGTCAAAAACTTAAAAGGAAGGTTCATGAAATTAAATGTCTACAAGGGACATTAGAACTCCATGCACTACTGTGAGGTTATGTGAATGACCAGGGAGATCTGGGAGTCCCCTAACCTCTCAGTTGCTGATGACCTTAAGTCCCATAGAACCAGAGAGTAAAGACTAAAGCAGATTCCTAATCTATCTGACAGAGGAATGGCCAGCACAAACACACAGCCCCCCAGATGACTGAGACATTTATTGGTAAAATCGATTTCACAAGTCTTTGTCTGCTCATTTACTTGCTAATAAACAAACCAAGAAAGAAACTTCAGAGGCCACACACAGTACAGAGAGGTGACTTCATCAGAGAAGTACAGGATACACAAGTCACTCACGACAGTAACACACACAGTTACCACAGTAACAGAAGACACCCTGCAAAGGTGTGGAGTCTCCAAATCTATACAGTGAGTCATCTAAAATTTCCAACAAACAATGAGACATGCAAAGACACAGAGCATTGTCTAAGTGCAGGAAGAAGCAGAGGATGGACGTTGTCCCCGAGGAAGCCCAGATAAAGGATGTAAGACAAAAGCGTTAAGGCAATGATCACAAATATGTGCAGTGCTGTCTAAAAAACTAAAGTGTGAGAATACTATCTCACAGGGGAAAAATTGTAAAAGCAGTAGACATTATTAAAAGAAAGCAAACAAACTCTAAAGTTGGAAAGTAAAACAATCAAGGAAATGCTTGCACTAGGGAACAACTCACAGACCAAGTGGCAGAAGAACCAGCAAACTCAACAGGACATCAACTGAGATTACACAGGCTAAGAAGAGAAGGAAATGAACACAGTTCTGACACCTCTTTCATGATGGCAGCCCATCATGAAATCATCTGAAAGTATCAAATGCAGAGGCTGGTGAGGTGCCTCAGAGGGGAAAAGACATATGGCCCGAGTTCAATTCCCTGGACAACACGGTGGGAAGAAGTGGTTCCTACATACTATCCTCTGACAGGTTGGGATGACAACATATACAAATTAATACACACAAATGAATAAATGTAATAAAATGTTTGACCAGCTGTGTTTCTCTGTATGACAATAAAAGATGAGTGAAATTATAGTACAATTCCATTCACACTAGTGGTGTATATACAAATAAATTTAATTGAATTGAAAGATTTTCACCCTAAAATTTACAAATGTCTGTAGAAGGAAGTTAAAGACTTTGAAAAATGATAAAGTATCCAACATACAAAGGTCATAACAGCCCAATATTATTTAGGTGTTCATTCTCCCAAAATTGATCTATAGGTTCAAAACCATTCCTATTAAAATTCAAGAAAATTCTTTTAAGAAATTGACAAGCAGGTCTTCAATTGTGTATGGGAGTGTGAAACATTTAGAATAATTAAGTCTATGTGGAGGACTTTCAGTTTTGAAATTTCTATCATGATCCAACAATCAAGTCAGGTTAGTACTCACAAAAAGAGAAGTCATTAAAGAATAAGAATCTAGAAAAAAGCCATACATTTAAGGTAGAACGGTTATTTTAAAGAAGGTGCCAAGATGATTCACCAGAAGAAAGGAGATGTCTTAACAGATAAAACCAGGAAATAGACATCAAAAAGATGATCTGAGATGCCCTCCCTCCAAACAACGTGCATGGATACTAACTCAGAAAGACCACTGGCTCAGAAGCCTTCACTATCTAATTGAGGCTAATCATTTTTTACACAGAATACTAAAGGCCCAGACTATGGAAGAAAATGTATTGATAAATTAAACCTTATCAAAATGTATATTTTCATTTATGACACCATGAAGCAAAGAACAGACTGAGAGAGCATGCTCACATGGTCCGCATCATATAAGTAACTACATGCAGAAAAACTGCCATGGCAGGGGATGAACCAAAATATGAAGATATTTCACCAAAGCAGGGATTGAGAACAGGTGACAGTTGCAGGAAAAGATGTCATACACTAGGACACTCAAGGCAGATAGTACCATGAGCTTGAAAGACTGAAACAGCAGAACCCTCCACACACTGATAGCAGAAATGGAAGTACAGACCAGGTTGGACTACGGTTTCTCAGTTTCTCAAATGTGTAAATACAAAGCGACCACGTGATCCAGCAAGTCTGTCTATTTTTGGGATAATTAAATATTTTTTTCCACATACAGAGAGAGATTCACCACATAAAGATTTAAAGCAGCCCAATCTATAATAACTAAAACTTGACAAATAAAACAAAATATGCATCAACTGTTGAATGGAGAGAGAGAGATTTGTTTTATCTACACAGCAAAACACTCTTCGGTAATAAAATAAAGAGATACAGATTGCTGACACATGATCTGGTTGCAGAAAAAAAGTTTAAAAACCATATTCATGATGAAATGAGCTAGATTCAAGAGACCGGCACACCATATGCTACCATTTCTAAAAAAACCACTGAAAGGTGAGTTTATAGGAAGAGGAAGGTAGAACAGTAGGTACTTAGGGGTTCTCGAAGACAGAAACAGTTATCTATAGGAGGACTCATTGATAGATAGGAGTGAATTTAACTGTTTTCAAACCTTTAGAGTGGTGGTCATACAAGTCAACTGTGTGCTTGCAATAGATGAACCTCATGATATGTAAAGCACACCTCTCTCTATTAAATTGTTTTTAAAGCCTTAGTAAGGAGCTACATCCCCCATGTGCTCGCTATGTCATATTCCATGGCACAAATGTGTCATTGATTCATCTATTCCCTTCCTACTGGCCATTCTGTTTGTTTCTGAGAGTTTTGCTGCACGGAATGGAGCCTGCATGAATATCATCAACGTTCCCAGCATAGACAATAATGGCTTCTCACAGTTATGTAACTATAAGCTCTGAATGGCAATTTAAATGAAATTTCAATTTTGTGTATCAAGGTGGTTTTTCAAAGTAATAGGACAATCTAGGCAACGGTGCCACAACAAGGATGTGCGAGCTGTTCTGTGGATTTATATCCTCTCCAGACAACTTTTACTTACAGACCTAAACCTAGAGGCTAGATGGCCAACAAGCCTGTTAGATTTAACTGCTGTGTGTTTGCCTTAGGTATATGCTCTCTCATGATAAATAGTCCAGTTGTTTTCCAACTTTTTTACTCAAACCACAACTGCAGTGAGCATCCCTGTCTGCAGAGATGCCTCTCTGCTAACATGGCTCTTGTGTATGAAAACAAAAACAAATGTTGGCAAGGATGTGTATGAATTGCAATCTGAGTACAACCTAGGTAGGGACAATGGTGTGCTCACTACTGAAAATGTGTTAGCCGTCTTCATAAAGCGGGACACTGTGACCACACGACGGCACGGTTCTACTCCTGGGTATAAAGTTGAAAGAACTATAACAGATTCAAAAATGGCGCCTGTAAACCAGTGTTCACTGCAGGAAAGGTGACACGTACACACATTTTAATTTTATCCAGTTTAAAAAGGAAACAGAGATAGGCATGATGGTACACACCAAGTCTCACCACCCGAGAGGCTGAGGCAGGAGGATCACAGAAGTTCAAACACAGCCCAGAGTATTTAAAAGGCCCTGTCTCAATACACAAAAATGACACCACTCCCCAAAGCATGAATTTATGGTACATGCTGTCAATGTGTGCCAAAGGAAATACATCACATACAAAATGAAGTAAGCTGCATTGTCCCACTTATTTGAAGCTTCTAGAACAGGAAGATGAATAAATACAGAAAGGGAGCTTGACGCCCCCAGCGTCTGGGAGAAGGGATGAGGAAGCGCCTCAGATGAAGTCAGCAGCCGTGTTCAGAACACTTAGAAGCAGACACTGGTAAACACCAGCCAAAGAATAATAATGTTTAAAATAACAATCTTATGCCAGGTATATTGAAAAATGCCACAATGAAAGTAAGGGGGTGTTTTCTGTTTTGTTTTTTAATGTGCTCATACAGTCAACCAAAAGGTGACAAGTTCAACTTAAATGAAAGATGTGACAATCCTTCCTTGTGTCTCACCTTAAATCAAGCCAAACTTAGTGACTTCAGTGGCCAAAAGAACACAATCGAAATGATAGTCTAAGATGTCAAGGCCACATCCCAGGAGGTTCAGTGGATTAAGGAGTAATATGCTCCCAGGGGATTCCGCTGTGAGAACGTGCTGGAGAGGGCATGGATGGGCTCGCTGACGGAGGGCCCTCCCTCATGTCCTTCTCTAACTATTCCCACGTGAAGAAAGCTATCTTGCCCTTCCAAGACCCGCTCACCCTCTGCTAAATCCTGCTACATAAGCAAACTGCCCAGTCACGCCCTCCAAAATTCCTGACCTATCAAATCATGACAGTTAATAAAGCAGCTGCCGCTTCATGCCCCGGTGTCTTGGGATAATTTGTAATTCAGCTGTAGATAGCCAAGCAGGCATCAGTTCATTACTCTGGAAATTGGTAAAGGAACAAAAAAAAAAAAAAAAAAAGTGCGCTCATCCCGCCCTTCCAGGACAGAGTATTTAAAGGTAACCATACAGCTCCCAGGCAAGGTCTGTAAAGCATTCCAGCTAAGCATAAGGAATGAGCTAGGTAAGACATGCAGTCTGGTGACTATGAAGGAAGTGTGGTTCTGGAAAATCAGTAGTGCATACTAAAACCACAAGTAAAGCTTCCCACAAACCAGGATGTAAAGACAGCACAAACCCTAGCCATCCCCTCCATGAAGTCAGGAAGGGAGCAAGGTCTCCATCCAGGATAAATACTACTACATAAATGTATAGAGTCAGATGCAATGCAGGGACCTAGATTGAAACTGCCTTAAAGTAAGCCAACCTTTAAAAACCACCTTCAGAAACAACTGCTGAACTCTGAATACAGATAGGAAATTAGATGATATTAAGGTCTGCTCTGAGTTTCATTCATCAGAATGGAACAAGAATCATATTGGAAACAAAACCTAACAGTTAGGGGTGCAAGGCAAAGAAATCATAGGTAAGAAGGCTTTGGGAATGCTGGGCCTGCCTTGGGAGTATCCGGATAACAAGAAAACAAAATAAAACAAACAAAACACTAATACCCTAGAACTGCAAACAATGATGATCCTCAAAGCTGCTGTAATGCAAGGGCTCACTGCATTGTTCTGCTTGGCTATTTAGAGTTTCAAGATGAGCATAATGCAAATGTTTTCATTGTCTAGCTACTGACTGGAACTAGCCTTGTGAGTTAATGTTAAGACAAGGCCATCTTTGTAATGTTGGCACATTCCATCATAAATGTATGTTGGTGCTCTTTCTGGGCTCCAGTCATTTCAGGAAAGGCCTTGCATGTTTGTGATTAAATTTAACCTCATTTACCATATAGATTCTGCTTGGTGATTATGTGATAAAAGATATTACTTGGGACCAGGGAGATGGCTCAGCTGGTAAAGTGCTCACTACACCAGCATGAGGCTCAGAGTTTGGATCCCCAGCACTCATGTAAATGTGGTTTGCTACAGTGGCTTGTCTGTAATCCCTGCATGCCGAAAGCAGAGTCAAGGGATCCCTGGACCAAGCTGACTAGATAGAATAGTATGAATGCTTCAATCCCACTTAGAGGGGGGAACAAAATAATCATGGGAGGTAGAGAGAGGGAGGGACCTGGGTGGAAGAGGGGAGGGAGAGAGAAAAAAGGGCAGGATCAAATATGGGAAGAGACAGGAGAGAAGTTCAGAGGGCCAGAAGAATAAATAGAAATATTCAGCAGTGGGGTTCAGAGAATGGGGGATTGTCCACTAGATCAGACGCCAGGAATGACAGATGTTCCCAGGACCCAATGGGAATGACATTAATTGAAATACCCAACAGAGGAGAGACAGAACCTGAAGAGCCCACCTCCAGTAGATAGGAATGGCCCCCAGTTGAGGGATGGGGCCACTCACACATCTCAAAATTTTTAACCCAGAATTGTTCCTGTCTAAAGGAAACACAGGGACAAAACTTGGAACAGAGACTGAAGGACAGGCCATCCAGAAACTGCCCCACCTTGGGATCTACCCCATTCACAGACACCAAACCCCAAAACTATTGCTGATGCCAAGAAGTGCTTGCAGCATCTAAGACAGATGCAGACACTCACAGACAACCATTGGACTGAGCCCAGGGACCCCAGTGGAAGATTGAGGGAAGGACTGAAAGAGCTGAAGGGGACTTCAACTCCATAGGAAGAATAACAATATCAACTTACCAGACCCCTCAGAGGTCCCAGGGACTAAACCAGCAACCAAAGAATATACATGGATAGGTCCATGGCTCCAGGTACATATGTAGCAGAGTACTGCCTTATCTGGCATCAATGGGAGGGGAGGTGCTTGGTCTTGTGGACGCTTGTTGCCCCAGTGTAGGGGGATGCTAGAGGGGTGAGGTGGGAGTGAGTGGGTGGTAAGGCAGGAGTGGGTGGGTGAGGGAGTACCCTATTAGAGGAAAAGGGGGATGAGATAGGGAGTTTGTTGAGGGGAGACTAGGAAGGGGAATAACATTTGACATGTAAATAAATAAAATAATCAATAAAAATGAATCTTCAACCAAAAAAAGAAATATTTTATTTGACTACTGAAAAGCAAATCATAACATATACATATACATATATATATAATTTCACTTACAGCTTTAATTAAAAGCAAAATTTTCAGGGATGAGTCTATTCTAAAGGAGGCATCTCTACTACTAGCATTTCTAGAAAAAGTAGTTTGGCCTTATGGTGCTGTCCTCAGCCCCAACAATGAAGCAGGGCTATGTGTGGCTGACAGATCAGAGGAAAAGAATGATATATAGGCAGATGTCCTAAAGAGTTAGCTTGCACAGCGTCACCCTTTTCTTTCCCTGCCAGCCCAGGGCAAGTATTACACAAAGGCAGTAAACTGCAGAAGACACAGGCCACTCTATACAACCTTCCTTCCAGGTCTTCCTTGTCCTTTCTCAGTGTGATATTAAATCTGATTCAATATCCAAGCCCTTTTAACTCCATTCTAAGCCTGACCTGGTACAAAAGGTTGGGGAATTGCTTAAAGAGCTACGATTCCTCAGTGAAACTTGCAGAACTCTAGTCCTGAAAAACAGTCAGAGCAGACCTAGACTTTATAGAAGAGAAGTCTTTTATTTAGGTTTTTAAACCATTAGAGTGCTTTATTTAATTTCTGCTTGTCAAGAGATGTATTAGGACCATGTGGTTGCTCTAAAAATGCCACAAATCACGAAGCTATTGGCAAAGGATATTCTCTGCTAGATCTAGAAGAGAGAAGGCCAAGATCAAGACACCACCTCCCTGGCGGATGCAGACAACCGCTGGAATCCTATGGCTTTTGGCACTGTCATTCCAGTTGGCTCCATTTTCACAAGCCACGCTCCCTATGTGTCTGTGAGGCATAACCTGCCTCATCTGGAAGGACTCCAGTCATTGCTCGGAGCCTATTCTAATCTTGCATGACTTCATCTCAACTTGAGACTGTCTTCACAGACCCTACATCCAAGTACAGCTGTGTTCATGAGCCTTGGGTAGCCACAACCTTTGACGGGGCAGGAGGAGATGCTCTTGAGCCCCACACAGAGGAGATACTTCCAAATAAAGTCTGGGAAAGAAGAGAATACACAATTCTTTTGAAAAATGTTATTGTGGTGTTTTATTTTGTTGAAATGGGCTCTCACTTAGAGCCCTGGCTAGTGTACACTATGTAGACCAGGCTGGCCTCCAACTCACAGAGATATGCCTGCCTGTGCCTTCTGAGTACCGTGACAAACCTCACAATACTTATCTATGGTTTGGATGATGAAGTCATAGTGGTAAATATTTAAAGGTTAATGAGGAATCTTCAATTCTAATATATGTCATATTATCTGACCATATGAGGAAACATTATTCTCCACTAGGTAGTCATCTGGGGCAAACTGGCAGAAAGGACGCAGCTACATTCAGATACATCAACCTGAAGCTGCAATCTATAGAATTGTTATCATTTCTTCTCTATTTCACCAAAAGCAGCAAAAAGAATGAATGTGGCACCTGTACCTTCCTTGGAAATCTTGTGTAAATATGCAAGTGCACAGGTCACAAACTCTGCTTTCCATCCAACGTACAGGAAACTCGGGTAAGCTTTCTACCTCTACCTAATAGGTCCATGTTCCTACGCTTTCCAGTGACAAGTCACTCTTTCCCTCTGAGCCCATAAAGAGCCTTTAATATCTATAGCCTACCAGCAATCTGCTTAAGGCTACCTGGTTACCGCAATATCAACCTCACAGTTACCCTAGCTTTTACAAATGACTATATCTACACATTTTTAGGGATCTGTTATCCTTAAAAAGTGCCTCCCACTTCCAGGGACCACATTCTTTTCTTATTGCCACTAATACAAATTACTGAGAGAGTATGCCTTAACACAAGAGAAATCCATTTTGCTCCTGTACTGGAGGCCAAAGGTCCAAAACATTAGTGTCAAGAGGCTGTATCCAGATGCTGCCAGAGTGGCACTCCCTGGATTCCTTGGCCCAAGGCCTCCTGCTGCAGCTGTCTTCAAAGGCAGAGCTGCAGCAGTTCCTCTGACAGCTTTCCTCAACTTCCCTTTTCAGCCAAAGTTGTCTCTTGCTGATTTCTCTTTTAGAGACTCATGCACTGCACTTAAAGTCCATCCAGATGATCCAGGGTGGCCTTCACATGCCATGATCCTGCAGAGACAATCTGCAGCCCTCTTCTCAGTGAGGGCAGCATGCACACAGGTGTCAGGGGTTACAGCAGGTTCTGGAGTGGATGGCTACCCACCCTTCCACAGCCACTTAGAATTCTCTTCTTGCCCTAATTCTTTCAGGTATCTACTTTCTTGTCCTATGGCTTTCATTTAAGATGTCATTCCCTTGGTGCTGGCAAGATGGCTTGAGTAGACAAAAGCACATACTGCTCTTGCAGAAGTCCTGAGTTTATTCAGCTCCCAGCACCCACACGAAGCAGGTCACTACTGCCTGTAACTCCAGATACACCCTTTTCTGGTACATGTACATACTTGGCACACACACACACACACAATTTAGAGAGGCTTTAAAAACAATCTTTTTTAGAATTTTTCGACAATCAAGTTTACCTGTCCCAGCAGCTGTCCCATATGGTGTTCAGGTGATACTGAAAGTGTTATATGCTTTCTGCCTGTGTAGCATGGGTTCTTCGTGTGTAAATAGTTTACTGCAATGCTAATAACTTCATAACATTATTGGAGAGATAAAGTGAACTCTACTATGTAAGATGGCTGGAACGATGCAGGCATATGCTAAAAGCTGCTTAAACTTCATCAAGTATTTCATTAAGCAATACAATTTTCAGCTTTTTAATTGTGACAAACATTAACACCACCATTTGAAGCATTTTCAGCATAGATGCATGAAAGTGACTCCATCCGTGTCACGTATAATCACCGCCACCCATCTCCACACCTCTCCGGCAATGACACACTTCAGCAAACATGAAAATGAGATAAAAAATGGGCATTGATCTTCAAAACATGGAGATCTGACTATAGGTTTCAGAACTCCACAGTGGCTGGCATACAGGGCTCTTCTGTGATGCTGGGAGATGCTAGATTCTATTAAAATCCAACTAGGAAGCAGTGGGTAGAGTCCTGTGCCAGGTGCCAAAAAGGAGACAAAGCTTCAGAAAAGAAATAATCACCATGAAGGTGGGCTCAGGGAGGATGGGAAATGGGGGGAAGCTCTCCTCTGAGCTGTGTGCATACACTGAGGAGATGAGGAGTTCTAGGCGTTAACTGAGGAAAGGCAGGGTAGGGGCACTGTGGTCAGTGGCTTATGCTACCCACACTCATGACCCAAACAAAGGTTCTCAGACTGAAAACATGGACAGCCTGAAATCAAGCATGGTAGACCCTGGCTTGGGGTAGATTTAGCCTAGAAAAGAAGGCATGTGCCGAGAGGGGGTCACCTCTCCAAATAACGTGTCAGCCCACAAGACATGGCACTCAATGCAAAGTACACTGTTAGTGCTAGGTAACTAACTGAGGAAGGCATGCTGGGACTCCCAAGTCAGAATGTCTGAAGTCACGACACATGCTCTCTCTAAGCATTTTTTAAACACCACACCTTGTCCCAGTTAAGACATATTGTCTATTCTTGGACCACAGTGTCAAGGGGGCTCAACACCCATCCCCATAAAACATGATGGTATCATTTGGGACTAGCAGAAGGCCTCCCAGGACAACCACAGGGTCCAGTAGCACTCCTGCCTTTTGGAACTGGACCAAGAAGAGATCTAAACAGGATTCTCCTTAACGACACAGAGCATCCTTGGAAACAGTCCACAGATAGAATAGGTACAGCTGTAGAGGGGAAATACTTATGGAAAGTCACCTAACTTCCTGAGAAGGGGGAACACTTTTCAGCACTGAACATGAAAAACAACTAAACATTAGGAACAACCTAAGAAGAAACAGAAAACTCTGCACACCTCTGTTTAGCTCTGGATTGTTCTCATAAAGTTACTTAACTCTAAAAGCTAACAAAGCTGAGGCATATTCTAGCTGACAAAAACATAATTTTCTTAAAATGCAGCTTCCTTCATATGAGATGCAAAGTGTTTCAGAGCTTGCTGACAGGAGGCTGATATAACTGTCTATTGAGAGGCTCTGCCAGTGCCTGGCAAATACAGAAGTGGATGCTCACAGTCATCCATTGGATGGAGCATAGGGTCCCCAATGAAGGAGCGAGAGAAAGTACCCAAGGAGCTGAAGGGGTTTGCAGCCCCATAGGAGGAAAAACCATATGAACCAACCAGTACCCCCAGAGCTCCCTGGGACTAAACCACCAATCAAAGAAAACACAGGGAGAGACTCATGGCTCTAGTTGCATATGTAGCAGAGAATAGCCTAGTCGGTCATCAATGGGAGGAGAGGCCCTTGGTCCTGTGAAGGTTCTATGCCCTAGTATAGGGGAATTCCAGGGCCAGGAAGAGGGAGTAGGTAGGTTAGTGAGCTGGGGTAGAGGGGAGGGAATAGGGAGTTTTCAGAGGGGAAACTAGGAAAGGGGATAATATTTGAAATGTAAATAAAATATCTAATAAAATAAATTAAAAATAAATAAATTTTTAAAAATTTAAAAAAGAAAAAATGTATTGTGATAAAAATTTTATTACTGAAATTCTTGAAGTATTACTGAGTAACCTATGTATCTGGTAGCTTCATTAGTTCTAAACTAGTGGATAGAAAAAGTAAAAACTTGTTGCAAAATTTGTTAAGTTTCAAAATTACTATTGAAACCTTAATAATCTCCACTGTAAAGGACTGAAGATACAAGGGGATACTCAGCACCCAGTCAGTTTCTACACATAAGGTGGGTGGGCTATGAGAGCACAAAGGAGTAAGTATGGCACTATGTGTAGAAAACCATTCTAGACAGAGTGGCCAATCTTTACAAAAGATCTGAGGTGTGAGCATAAAGCTGCCCTTAAGGAGTTCACTTAGAAAAGGCTAGACATGTGTAAACAACAGAAACAGTCATTCATTATTATTCGATAATAATAAATAAAACATATTTTTCTGTTCATGGTTTAGAGTGTATCCTAATTAGATTTCTAATGCTGTGATAAAAGTCTGACCAAGACCATCTTGGCAAGAAAAGGGTTGATTTCATTTTATAACTCCTAGGTTACAAACTCCTAGGGAAGCCAGGGCAGGAACTCAAGGCAGGAACCTGGAGGCAGGAACTGAAACAGGAGCCATGAAGAAATGTTACTAGCTTCTCTCCAGAGCTTGCTCAGTCCGCATTTATATACCTATGGTCACCTGCCCAAGGTGGCAATGCCCAGAGTGAGCAGGCCTCTCACATATCAATCATGTATATTAAAAAAAATGCCCCAGCAAACTTGCCTCTGGGTCAATCTGATGGAGGCAATTCCCCAACTGAGCCTTCCTCTTCCCATATGACTCTATCTTATATGTAATGAACAAAAACACTAATCAACACAATTGACTCCTTGCCAATTCAGCACATAAAGATATTACTATTCTTTTCTTTCTCATTTATTCCCAAAATCTCATGCGAATATGAACACCACAATAAAAACAAAAACAACAACAACAACAAAAACACAAGTAACTTTGGAAGTCCCACAATCTTAAAAAAATATATTCCATTATTTAAAAGTGCATTCTCTCTTTAATAATTCAATGTATTTTTTAAAGTTTTTCACAAAAATAAATTTTTAAAAAACATGTTAAATATTTCTTATTCCAAGATGGAGGAACCAGGGCACAATTACAATCACATCAAAGCAAAGCAAAACTACAATAGTGTATGTGAATGGTTCAGCGTCTGATGTCTAGGACTCATGATTTTCTGGGCTCCAAAGGGTTGGGCAGCTCCACGTCTCTGGATCTGCCATCTACAGCACAGCTTACCTCATGTAAATGTCAGTTGTCTCATAAGCTCATATCAGCTCCACTCTCTATCTGCCGATGCCCGTGATGGTCACTAGCCTGCGACACAGTCTTGGCCTGCTCTGTGCTGACCCTGAGGAAAGACTCTCAGAAGACTGAGTCTCAATGATGCTGGTCAGCCGGAGCTGAGGAATCAGCATCAGTAAAGTCAACCTTTGCTCCTTTGCTTTACTGGGGCAACGGACACTGGTTTGCTAGGAATGAGAACACAGCTGTAATTAAGAAGAGATCAGCATCACTGAAGTTCAGTCAACGAGAGTCTTTCCTCAGGGTCAGCACACAGAAGCCATGGCAGCCTGATCTGACCATGTGTTTGAGTCTCCCTAGTGGTACCTGTTTTGAAGACATGAAGGGGTAACGGAGAGTAACTGAGGCTTGACACTATTTAAGAAAGCAGGCCATGCTCTCGGTGAAGGTGCAGCCCGGTTACAGTGGAGATCCCAGCATGTCAAAGATGCTGGGACTATGGGTCAGTCATCAAGGACAGCAGGTGGCGTGCATCTTGAAGGGAGTAATAGAGAAGGCATGTATGATGGTATTGTTTTTCTCATTCACTGATTTGATCATATTTTCCGATTCCACTGTCTGCTATAGATTGTAGGTATCAAAGTAAAAATTAAAAAGCAAACACTCACGTGTGTAAGCCTGCATAAGTTTCATAAGCTCACAATGTGTGCACTTATCCACACAGCTGTGTTTATATGCATATACAGAAACATCTGTAGCAAATAAGCCTAGCTGCCACACTGGAATGTTGGAGAACAAGATCCACTAATATAGAGGGTTATCCAAAAGCATTTACACAGAACATGAAGTCATTGGAGTCTTAAGATGTTCAAAACTGTTGTACAAAACAAGAGTGAGCATTTCTGTCACCAGATAAACTTATAAAACATTTTTTGGATGGTGGTACAGTTATTTGTTTGTCCCAGAATTTCACAAATCTTTTAATACATAAATATATACCATGACTTTTCTAAGAAAAGGATATGGCAAGCAGTCTTTCCAAACTTTCTTGAACCAAAAAATCCTTTTTTGGCAAAGCATCTCTTAAAGGAATTAGGGGTTTTGAAATCTTTCAGGATACATTGTTGCTGAAAATAAAAATGGGTCCAATGGCTGGGAAGACAGCTCAGCTGGCAAAGAATATGCTATACAAGCATAAAGAGCTGACTTTGATCTCCAAATATCATGTTTTAAAAAGCTGGGCTCACACAGGAGGTGAATCCCTGGAGCCAATGAGAAACCCTGACCAAGGAGGAGCCCCAGAATAATGAGACATTCTCCCTCAAGAAAGGTGGCGGTCTTAGGGAGTGATATTCAAGGTAGTTCTCAAGTCTACACTCACTCACACATGCATGCTCTTACTCACAGATTCATTCCACACACATACACAAACACATACACTCATACATACACACAAAAGACCTTTAGACTATATATCATGCACAAAGAGTAATAGTAAGGTTATAAAGATAAGTTTTAAGAATTATATAATAAATTGAAGCTTTAGGAGTTAACAAACTCAAAATTAATATTAAAAACTTTATTCTCTCTACAGCTGTAAAAGAATTTCTATTTCAGAAATCTCCAGGGCTCTCCTCAGCTCTTGGGATAATATCCAGTTTAAAAAAAAAAAGTCCCCTGCTTATTAGCTGTACCCAATTCTTTAAAGCCTAAGCAAAGTCCCTATAAAAATATTAATTTATTCACAAACCTCAGTGATTCAGTAGCCCTAAGAAGTGAGAATAATTAGTAACCTAAAATTTCTATTTACCTTTTGAAATCTAAGAGGTTTTGATGGCTTATATTTCAAAATGCAATACTCAATTATGACCCCTCGGACTGAATTATTTGAGTTCTCTTCAGAAGAGCCTGAACATCTTCCTCTAATACACAGCAAGGCCCTGTTTACTGTTGTCCTTTGAATGAAACTCATTTGTCCAGGAAGGACGGGTGTACTCATTTACATTATTCAGATGACAGTGGCATTTAATGGGCTCTATGCATCAAAGATGTTTGACAGTCATTAACCTTTTAGGGCTACAATAATTTGTGCAATTAACTTAGGCGAAATTATTTTTTGCGGTCACATAATTAATTGCCCATGCCTTTTAAAAGAATTATTGTACCTGAACTAAAAGTTACACGAAAACAACAAGACCACCGTGTTTAAGATCAGGTCCTCAACATGAGAAACATTACAATCAGACTCATCTTTTTTTTTAAAGCAGATACTAAGTATGCCAAATGTACACACAATGTTAACTGATTATACTGAAGCCAAAGAAGCCTGAGTTCTGACCTCCATGACACCCCTCAAAAAAACTGCAAATTGCCTAATACCACACTAAAGATCTTATCTTCATTTTGGTTGTGAGCCTAGCTTTTAATGGCTGAGCCATCTCTCTCTCCCCAGCCCAGATCTTACCTTCATTGAAAACATATTTGCCAAAGTTAAAAAAAAAAATCACCCTTTTTCTAAGTTCATAATTTTTAAGAATGCGATGATGTAACAACAGTATTTCATTAGCAAAGTTACATGGTATGACTGCATTTTTCTTTATTATTTTCAGTTAGTATACAAAATAATAGGCTTCACTATTTCATTCTTACATCTCATGGCTTGCTGATGCTTGCACGCTCAGTGTGATTTACACCTAATTAATACTGGCTGATGTCTGCAGGTACTTGCATTTGGAAATAAAGCATGGGTTTGGGAGGGCGTTCTTGCCCTTACCCATGTACATGCTGCATAGCTGGGAGAATGAAGCTGATCAGAGGTCAACAAACACAGTCAGAAGGAAAAGTGCTGAGCTGAAGCAGCCCGCAGCACTCCCTTGGGAGACCACTCTCGATGGAGCACACACTAGGCAGAAAGTTTTTTTTTTTTAATTATATTGTGAGAAATGAGATTTGCAATATGTGTATCCTTCTATATGCTTTACCGATATACCTAGCAGCTTTCCCCAAATATAATTGTGTCAGCATAGTCAGGGAAAAGTAATGTCATAACCAAAACACATCCTTTTAAAGTAAACTAAGCTGTGTTACTCAAGTATTCACCTAAGCAGGACAGTTTTTAAGCTCAGTGTAACTAAGACTGCAGGCATTTTTCAAAAATTACGGTAGAACACAGGAATGACAAGCCTGGGACCAGACCTGGCAAAGTTAGCAGGTGGAACACTGACATTGTTAGCGATTTAGCGGAGATACATATTAGGGTGGACCAAATAAAACTGTTAATTACTTTTCACCTATAAAACCCTCAGTTTTCTATGGCTGAATCGAACTCTGCCACTCTGGAGTCAGAGATGCAGGGTGAATCCTAGTGTCAGCTCTAACTAGTGTGGTGATTTGAGTCTTATCGCCTTGAAGATGTGGTAGCAATGCCTTCCTGTGGGCTCTTTCTGTTCATACTGTATAAGGAACACAAGGGAGATGCTTCAGTGTTTGATCTGACCAAGATAGTCATCACACTGCTCATTATAAATTCCTCATGTTAGAGATAAGAAAAGGTATTGTTTTAGCTGCTCTGTGAACAAGTCATAGCTGTAGGCAGCATTCAAATCTGTCAGCTTAGCTTTTAAAATTAATTTCTACCTAGGAGTAAAAGTCAGTACCATTGAACTGACTGAATCAAGGCTCTGTGCCCACACATCACTCCCTGTCCTCCACTCCCCTCATCTCAAACTCTTCCAAAGGACTTCATCTATGGATGCTCCTTTTCGTTCACTTAATGTCAGGTACTCTTAACCTTCTCTCTAACCCTAACTCATACATGCTAGCCAGCAGTTCTCAACATGTGGGTCATCATGAATCGGTTTAGGGGTGGGAGGAGGTGTCAAATGACACTTTTCACAGAGGTCACACAAGACCGTCAGAAAATACAAATATTTACGTTATGATTCACAGCAGTAGCAAAATTTCAGTTATAAAGTGGCAACAAAATAAATTTATGGTTGGGGGTCACCACAACATGAGGAGCTGAATTAAATGGTTGGCATTAGGGAAGTTGAGAACCACTGCTCTAGGCAAACACTTTCCCAATTGAATCACATCCCCAGTCCCATGATATGTCAGGCTTCGAGCGTTTTCATGTATTTCCTATGGTTTACATTGTCCTTCAAGTCACTATTTGTTAAGGTTTCCTGGTTCAGGATGGTCCATTTTTCTCCTTCTCAAGTTCCTTTATATTGAAGACACTCAAAATGAAAACAAATCCACAGTAAGAGTAAATAACTATGAGGATCAATACCAGCAGGTGTGTCCTGCTCCTTCTATAAGTTCTCCCGAGTCTTCATCATTAGGTCATTCTTTCTCTTCCTTTCTAATTTGGTCAGTTATCACTTGCTCCAGGCTGATTTCCATGATAACCCTAGGGTGACATTTTCTGTGCCTCACAGAACCTGTGGTTGGAGTATATGAGTTAACTGTTTTAAAGCTTGTTTCCTCCCCTCCATGGGTAGTCGCTCTTTTCTTTTTTAACCTGTATTTCCTAATACCCAGCACACTGCCATGCACAATAAGTACTTATGGAATAGCTGAGTGGATTTCTGGAAAACTCTGAGACTGAAAGGAATCATGATGGTAAATCTGAAGAACTAGACGGAGCCTGTGTCAGCTGCAAAGTCTCCCCAGCAGCAGCTAAGAATAATCCCATTATCAGTGCAGCACAGCCTAGACGAGCTGGAAGAAGACTGGCCAAGTAATTAGCCAGAGGCTGGAGGCCTCATCCCTACCTCGGGCTGGCTCAGACTGCCACAGGGGAAAGGGTGGGAAGTCAGGCCCAGAGCAGCTTACTGACAGCAAGTTCTGAAGGGGGCAGGCAGCAGACCCCTCCACCAGTAAGACGGTTAAGTAAAGGCTCTGCCCCATCCAGTCACCTGAAGTTGAGCTCCTGCGTTTGCCACCAGGTGACAAGAAAATGTTACACAGCTGAGGAAATGCACTAGGTGATAGACCCTTGAAAATAGGCACAGAAACATACCCAGCACCAAACTTTCAAGGTGAAGAAACGGCATGAAGGAAAGACACCAATCTAAACATCCAGAAGACATGGGTAGAGGATGCTTTTGGGAGCTGGAGGCCCCCACTGGAAACCAACCCGACTTCAGAGATTCCTCATGTCCAGTGCACACCCTCAACCCAATGAAACAGTGAGCAGACCCAGAGAAGCCCACAAAGGGAAGCAAGCCACCACAGAAAGAACTGGGCAACCAAGCACTTTAGTGACTCCTCCTACCCAGGCTTTCATATCGACTCATGGCAGACACTCGTTTCCCTGTGAAATTAAAGAATTCCAGAATACAATGAAAAGTGCCAGAAGGAGACCATATGTTTTCTAAACTGCCTACAGGGCAGAGAACACAGGAAGGCCAGAGCCTACAGAGGAACTTTGAGCTGAGGAGCACACAGGGAGGAGGCCCCTAACACTGGCCAGAGCTGTTCCCAAGGTACGAGAGAAGCACAGACCTGGAAAGCTGCAGAGCCATGAGCAGCTCAGCAGCATGTAGGTTGGAAATCCCAGTTAGGACAGTAGGGCTCGTAATAAGCAAGCCCATGTCTTCAGCAAGACAGGGACAGTGCAAAGCGGGGGCTTTACCAGGGTGATGGCATATCAGGGGGGGGTCCAGAGTGTACAGAGAGAGGCAAACCACAAGTGCTAAGAGCAGTACGGACCAAGAACAGCTCTGCTGTGAATGACACTAGGGCCCGGAAAACAAAGCCAGATCTTTCTTGCCTTCACAATTTGGAGGAAATCCAGCAGGCCGGCTGACTCCCCACCCACTCTGCACCCTGCAGGGATATTTGCCAAGTCCCATGCCCCAAGCTCTACCCAGGGCCAACCCTAAACCCTCCCACTTTGGAGAAAAGCACATGGCTGAATCAGAAAAATGTGACAGCTACCAGTATTAATGAAGTCAGGTCTCCATTCATAAAAGTGAAGTCAACCCAGGATCATCAGGTCTTGGAGAAGATCCGAAATAAAAATAAGAGACAAAGAACTAGCTGAACACACACAAGCAGCCCTGGAAGAAACAGGATTCTGTATCTAAAAGAAAAAAATAGGCTTTTTTTATATAAAAAATTAAATTAGTAGCCTGAGAGCGATGACAAGAGCTTTAATACCCTTTCTAGAACAGAATGCTAGGAAAAACGGGGGCAAAGCAATCACCAAACTATGATTTTTCAAAGCAGGGCTTTGGAACTTCACATTATCTTAGTTCTAATATTTTAGTCTTAAATAAGAAGACAATCTCTCTAATTTTTTTTAAATATCTAAAAAATTAACTGAAGAATGGCCCAATCAGTAATATGCTTTCTGCCCAGGCATTAGTTATTGAATTGGTATAACCAGCACCCACATAAACACTGGATGTTATAATACATGCCAGTAATCGTAATGCTGGTGAGGTGGAGACAGGAGGATCGTTGTAGTTAACTTGTTAGATAGCCTAGTTAGATTGACAAAATCCAGTTTCAATAGGGATTCTATCTCAGCAAATAAAGTAGAAATAGAAGAAAATACCTAATGTTAACCTCTGGTATCCACATACACTGTACGAGACCATGAATATATGCATATACCCATATATATATACACAAGCTTTTTGAAAAGTCTAGTTAAGAAGCTAGAAAGGATCAATGAGAAGTGGTAAGGAGAATAGTAAATGCATACCATATGAAAGTAGAAGGAAGAAATCCTTGGGTTTAAAAGTTTTAGAAGGACTGGTGGTAAGGTGATTAAGATGTGTGTGTGTGGAGGGGGGGGAAATAGATGAATTAATCAAATCTGAAGAGTATGACCACTACTTTGCAAGCTAATTTAAAAATATAATTAAAAAGGATTTGGAATGGAGGTGCCTTACATGGGTGGACAAAACTTCTCCAAGAAGACATGTTAATAAAATGAAAATCTCAGGACCAGTTCTGAAGTGTGTCCCTATGAGTTATTGGTGAGGGAAGCCCAGAGGCCCCTACAACAACACAAACGATTACCATTGCTATTGGTTGCCCACTATAACCAGGTTGGTGGAACCTTATTGCTGAAGATAATACCTTTTTGTTACAGAACATAGAGAAATCATGGTAGAACTGACCTGGACGATTTCTTCATTACTAGTTTTTCTGGTGCTAGAAGTGCTATGCCAGCTACCTGGAAAGAAAAGTCACCAACCAGATTACCCAGCAGTGGACCCTGCATGCCACAAGACTGACCAGCAAAACAAGATGTGCTTACTAGTGCAATAGTGGCATGGCTGTTGGAGAGGTAACCAAGTGCATTCTGATTGGTCCTGAGGTTTACTCCTTAGAAGGTAATCCATGCACAGCACTGTAAATGTGGTCAAAACTTACAATGAGGGAAATCACAGTCCCAGGTTTGGAAGCTATCACTGCTGGCCGTTCTACTAAATAGAAGGTTGTAACTATTTTCTAACTATGTTTACACCCATAACATTTAATCTTGGCTAGAGGAGCTTCAGTTTACAATGTGCAGCAATTAGTGCAGAGGCTTAAAATTGATCAAAGTGCTGAGAATAAGCTCTATTGAGTGCTCGACTATAAATGGTACACATGGATCAACATCCTAAGGCTCAGGGAAACCCTGAAGAAATGGAGATGAAGAGAATCAAGACCCAGAGGATGAGGAAAAGTACATGAAATGTCCTCTAGATATGGCACAGACATTGCATCCATGAATTCACAGAAGTTGTGGTTATCTGCACAAGATCTACATAAAGTTAGGCCAGTCTACACTGCAGTATGGATGAGGATTAGACCTCATGAGGACCCACCTTTAGCTGATGGCTTCTAGGAGAGGGGGAAATCATTTCTCTTCAGGGATATGGCAAGTAGTAGGTGGCCAATGGTCCAGTGGATAGCCTTACACTCATGTACATGTGGAAAACACTAACTGGATTCAGTAGTTTTATAAAGAAGAGGAGGAGGACATGTTAGGGGAGAAAATGGGAAGAACTTACTTTCTTTCTTTCTTTCTTTCTTTCTTTCTTTCTTTCTTTCTTTCTTTTTTGAGACAGGGTTTCTCTGTATAGCCCTGAGACAGCAGAGACAGTAGGGAAAATTAGGGGGAATAAAATAAAGATAATTATATATTTATATAAAATATATATATGATATTTTAAAAGAATAAATGTTTTTAAATTATAAAAATCCTCATTATTATTATTATTATTATTATTATTATTATTATTTAGTTCCAATAAATGCTTCTAGGTTTACATTCAAATGTTTCATCCATCTGGGATATTCAAAACTTTTCTTATGTTTATTTATATATATATTATGATTATGAGAGAGAGGGGGAACATAGCATGTGGCTGTGAGAAGACAACTTGCAGGTGTAAGGACAGTAAACACTCTTGCTGCATCTATGGGCTGGGAATTCAAGTAAAGCTTAATTCTGTTGTTCTAGTTTGGCTGTATCTCATGCCAGGTAATGCCTGGCTGATGTCTTGCTGACCAAAATAATCGGAAGGCTTCACTGGGACTGGAGAATACACTTCCAACACTGTGTATTCACACAGACAGCAAAATACACAGTTACTGTTGATCAATTTTATTTCCTCTGCACAAGGACCTCCCTCAATGGTGGATGAATGTTCTCAAGATGCTGGCTTCTTCCAGAGCAAATAATCCGCAAGAATACAGACAAAAATCGCAGTGTGTTTTTGCAAGATAATCTTGGAAGTCACACACCATCATTTTCAGGGCATCATGCTAGTTATCAGAGTCCGTGTAAGAAACATATACATGAAGATGAGAACACAGGAGGCAAGGATCAGTGACAGCCATCACAGAGGCTGGGTACCACACCATATTTCCTCTAACGTTAAATTAAACATGTTTAATATATACTAATATCTCAATTACAACTGGTGTTATAGCTAGAGTTTTTTTTTTTTTTTTTTTTATAGCTAGAGTTTTATTTTTTATTTGCTGCCTTTTCCTGAGCAAATATTAAAGTTATTTTATAATTACACCTTTATCAATAGTTTGTGGCATATAAAAGCAAGTCTGTGTTCATTACTGTTGATTTTTCTTTTTTAAAAAATTTCAAGTACTCATGCAAATGAACTTCCAATTAACTGTAACCTGTTATTGACTGCTGAATTCTCTGACAAACTGTAATCGTGCTAGGTAAGAAAATTGCTGGTGCAGCATGCTACATCACACTATGCAAAATGCTTAATTATGTATAATTTAAAGGCTCACTAAATTTTGTTGTTGTTGTTGAATGTCTACTTTGTGTCATACACAATCACAGTTACGCATACAGTGGTGAACTGAGATACGGTCCGGGCTGGGAAGAGAACTTTGTAAAGTTCAACCCTCAGCACCCACATAAGAATCTTTGAGCGTAGTGCCATAAGCTTGTAATCCCAGAGCTGGGGAGACAAAATAAGAGGATCCCTGGGGCTTACTGCCCAAAAAGCCTATCTGCAATGTTCCAGGGAGGCAAGAGACCATTTCAAAGTAGGTGGACAGCCAGCATTTCTGAGGATGAAATCCCAAGTTGACCTCTAGACTAAACACATACACACACACACACACACACACACACACACACACACACACACACACACAGGCTACTACTAAAAACAAGTCAAACAAGACAGTGGCAGGCCAATGAGATCTCTGGGCACATAAGGGTACTTGCAGTCCAAGGCTAGACACCTGTGTTCCATCTCTAGATCTACACAAAGGTAGAAGAAAATTGACTCCACTTAGTTGTTTTCACCTCCACACGATGGGCCTTGACATGCATAGGCCCATACTCACACCCATGCACTAAAGTACATTGTTTTCTTTTTTTCTCTCTCTTTTTTTTTGTTTGTTTGTTTTTTGTTTTGTTTTTCGAGACGGGGTTTCTCTGTGTAGCTCTGGCTGTCCTGGAACTCACTCTGTAGACCAGGCTGGCCTCAAACTCAGAAATCCGCCTGCCTCTGCCCCCCAAGTGCTGGGATTAAAGGCGTGTGCCACAAAAACACATAATTACATATAAGCACTATGAAAGAAAAGCACAAGGTTTCAAATGGCATTACAACAAAAAGAGTAATTGATTTTGAATAGTCAGAAAAGGGCTCTGTCATGAAATTAATCTGAGATCTGAATGATGAGTAAGAGTTGAGCCATGGCAATGTAGGCCTGCACTAATAAACCATGTATGCTTCTCCTAAAACCTGTTCCACCTCCAGTAGAAAAACAGGGCATCAAGTGCCATCCCACAGTTAAAACTCTGACCCAGAGTAGTTCCTGTCTAAAAGAACTGCAGGGACAAAAAAGGAGAAGAACTGAGGGAAAGGAGGTCCAGTGACCAGCCCAAATTGGGATCCATCTTAAGGGGAGGTTCTGAGGCCTGACACTATTACTGACTATGGTGTGCTTACAGACAGGACCCTAACATGCCTGCCCTCCAAGAGGCCCAACAAGAAGATTCTGAGACAGAAGCAGATACTTACACCCAACAATTAGACTGAAGTCAAGGACCCCTGTGGTTGAATTAGAGAAATGCTGGAAGAAGTTGAAGAAGAGGGAAACCCCATAGGAAGACCAGCAGTCTCAACTAACCTGGACCCCCAAGATCTGTCAGACACTGAGCCACCAACCAGGCAGCATATACTAGGCTGATATGAGGCCCCAGGCACATATACAGCAGAGGACTGCCTGGTCTGGCCTGAGTGAGAGAAGATGCACCTAACCCTTGAGAGACTTGAGACCCCATGGTGTGGGGAAACCCTGAGTGGTGGAGTGGGGTGGGATGTGTGGGTGGGGACATCCTCTTGGAGACAGGGGGAGGAGGAATGGGATGAGAAACTGTCGGAGGACCAGTAGGGGAATAGCAACTGGACTGTAAAGAAAAGATTAAAGATAATAAAAAATAAAAGAAAATAAAACCTATTTCTATTTGGAACTTGTGATAATGAAGGGGGAGTTCTGTTATTGATTAAACATGACTGTCTTGGTCTATGTAAGAACTACAAAATATGTAAAAAAAAATGCCTTAAGTACTTCTACAGTTTGTCTATTTTTAGTTTCCCAATCCTATCTTATATACTACTTCACTAATTCATATTCTCAAGTTCTTCTATGGCATATCTTTAAAAGTTTTGCTTGTACAATGTTTATTTCTTTGAAAATTGCATATATTTATACAATGTCTTTTTACTACATCCATCCATATGTCTTCCTTCCAATTCCACTCAGAAGGCTCTACTCTATTTCTCGCCCAAGTTCCTGCCCTCCAGTTGTTGGTGGTTTCTTATTGATTAATAACCCACCCCAAGTCCAGTTAGTGCTCCTCATATGCGTTTGAGTGTGGGGCCATGAACTGAGGCATGGATACCCTACTATCAGCCATGTCCCTAAAGGAAAATGATTGTCCCTCCCTCAATAACCATTCATTATCAATAACATCTCCACCATACCAGAATTTTAGCTGGCTTGATATTGTGATATTGTGCACATAACCACAGTTGCTAGCAATCAATCAGTGTGCATAACAGCCATGTCATGTCTTAAAGTTAGCATTTCATAGCTCTTCTGCATCCACCAGCTCTTACATTCTTTCTATCCACTATGCCATGATGGTCTCTGTGCCTTTGATGGGAAAGGGTGATACAGATGATACATCCACAGCAAAGCACCACATTTCTTCACACGGATGCTTCTTATAAAACTTTCATTTATTTGGGTGTTTCAATTATGAAAGGGGTTTTCAGTTGTTGGTTAAAAATGGCTGTATTATGTGTACAATCTACAGGGGTTTGTGCATGTAACTCATAAGCAAGCACTTTATTGCTTCTACAGCCTTTCTTATGTTTTCCAATCATATCTCATCACTAATTTTGCTTCTTCACCAGTTACATTTATCAGTTATTTTCCATCAAATAACAATGTATCATACTCCCCCCTCCAAAAAAACTTGTAATGACATCTTACTTGGGAATTTTAAATGTTTTTAGAGTTCCATTGTTTTTAAAAAGCTTTGATTAATTTAAGGCATATCACTGACTATATTGAGATGGAAAATATTCTCCAATCCTTCTACTCTTATTACTGAGAGATTTTGTTTTAAGAAAAGATATTCAATTTGATGAAGTAACCCTATGCCATCTATTGAGACCTTATGGGTTTTCCTCCATTGGCTTGTTCATAATTTAAATTTTATGAAATTCTTTAATGCCAAGCAATCATTCTTACCACTAAGGGAATAGAATAATTCCTATTTGGTCATACTTTCATAAATCAATCACTAGATTCTAGTTTCTAAAATTTAAGTTTGACATCAAAAGCCTTGTACCTTCTTTTTCCTGTGTTTTGTTATTAAAATCTATTTTAAGTTAGGAACATAACAAAAATATTTTTTAAACATCAAGTCATGGAACACAGTAACTTTTGAATCTAACTCCTTTGCACAGTTACATCTCTGTAGAGCAACCTATAATGCATGTCATTCTAAATTGTGCAATGTCTTCTGAGCTAGCTCCATATGTCAGCGTAGATGGCTCACAATGCACTGAGGGCAAGTGACAAAGACTTCAGATGCCACAGTGAAGACACTGATTTTTTTGGGAGCAAATCCTGAGGTAAATCTATTTCCAGGTTCTTTATCTCCAGGCTCAGTGATAGTCTCAGGGACTCAGGGCCTTGCTCTGGCCTGGATCCTTCTGTCCTCAGATTAGCTGTCGTTCTCACAGCAAAATGGTGTAGAGGTAAACAGACTGTTCCAAAGTGGTTGATTTTAGGTTCATTTTATCAAGTATTCTGTTGTCACTTATGTTTTTCATATCATAGCTGAGACAGCCTTTGCCTGACTCTAGACTTTCTTCTAGTTCTGTCACTTCAGCTTTTAGTCCTAGGTCTGTGATAACCACTGGAGGTGATATTCATATGTGTTATAAGATAGGACTCCTGACCCTGATATAGCTGTCTCTTGTGAGGCTATGCTGGTGCCTGGCAAACACAGAAGTGGATCCTCACAGTCAGCTATTGGATGGATCACAGGGCCCCCAATGGAGGAGCTAGAGAAAGTACCCAAGGAGCCAAAGGGGTCTGCAACCCTATAGGTGGAACAACAATATGAACTAACCAGTACCCCCGGAGCTCGTGTCTCTAGCTGCATATGTAGCAGAAGATGGCCTAATTGGCCATCATTGGGAAGAGAGGCCCCTTGGTCTTGCAAACTTTATATGCTTAGTACAGGGGAACACCAGGGCCAAGAAGTGGGAGTGGGTGGGTAGGGGAGTAGGGGGGTATGGGGGAATTTTGGGATAGCATTTGAAATGTAAATGAAGAAAATACATAATAATAATAATAATAATAATAATAATAATAATAATAATAATAAATAGATAGGGCTCCTGATTCATGATTTTGCATGTAGACTTTCAATCCTCCTGGTACCATCTGCTAGAATTCCTTTCTCAGTGACTAGTCTTGACAATGAATGGTGTGAGGACAATTACTTAACTCTTAAATTCTCAAGATCACACTCTTCTCCAACTAACCACCACTACTCTGCCTGCTAGAACTGAGAACGAAGCAGATGCCCGACAAAACCAAAAAACACTGTTAAGAAGAAGCAAAGGATCATGGATGCCAGGAAGATAACCAACTTCATAACGGCATGAAAAATTATATCCCAAACTAAAAATCTTCCATCTCTCTATTAGGAACAATTTAAGTGGCTTGTGTGTGGTTTTCATTCACCAAAGGAATAAAGGTATATGTCATAAGGAGCGAGGGGCCTACATACTAATCCTCCCTGCTCTCTTCTAATATTGACAACCTAGTTTTCTTCTCTACCTAACTTGAACCATTTTTTTTCTAGAAAAGTATTCATTTTCCTTTGTCTCAAACTGATAAATATATAAGCACATAAATTGTATTTTCACATTTCCTTAATTTCCTCCTTGTCATATCTAGTGTTCTCTCTCTCTCTCTCTCTCCCCCTCTCTCTCTCTCTCTCTGTGTGTGTGTGTGTGTATGTGTGTACATGCATACACACTCGCGCACGAATGTGAGTGTGTGAATTAGGTTACCTACAAATCTTACCTGGAATTCTGACCATTTTCTTTCCAAAGAAATATATTGAGATTTGTCCCTATTACTGTTTTATACATGTTTCTATATCTTTAATAATTTCCCATGAAATTTCCTTTTATTTTCCTAATGCCTGAGCTACAATGCTTAATTTTACTGTTGTTGTTCTTTTTGTTTAGAATCTAATTATATTGTGTTCTTCTAATGAGTGGCTCTGATCACATCTCATGGGATCATATGTACCAGAAGTTTCCAAAATAGAAGTCTTGTCCTCTTTAATCCACTCAAGAGTTACTGAGAAGATGACTTGAGAGGTGGTCAGATAATCTGGATTTTGCTTTTCATTTTTCATAATTAGTGTCTTTCAACGTTTATTGCTGTTAGAGGATATATTTATATTGCTTTCAGTGTATTCAATTTCTAGGCTATAGTTTAGAATATATTGTTTGGAGGAAAAATATTCAATGTAGTTCTAAAGATAAGTTTTGTCTGTTGGCAAGGAATTGGTCTCAGTGTATATCTACCCCTTAGGATACCCTTAAATTATCAGGAGACTTACAGCCTCTATTATTTTGTTACTGTCTAATTTAATGTGTCCCAAAATATGTAAATGCCTTATTCCTCTTCTTCTTTCATTTACAATAATGAATGTGCACTGTGATGTAACTTACCCATAACAATTCATGTTATGTCATAATTGCAGCTTCCATCTTCCATCTTTATAATTTGTGTCCTTTTTTAATGGTTTGTCTTACAATCAAGCTATTACATTCTCTTTGCTTGTGTTTATCAATTTTTTTCATTTAAGCCTTCGAGCAATTTCCTTTTGATTGTGCCTTTTATAAAGGACGTACAGTCAGATTGCTCTTGTTTTTTGTTGAATTGGTGAGTTTTTAATTATCTAACTATAATTTGCTCCATTTTTTCCCTTGGATAACCCAACTCCCTGGACCAGTGAGTTAAATGTTCCAGATTTTGGGCTGCTAATCACCAATCACTGAACAGGAAACATAAACATATTCTAATTTTCCAGAGGGTCAGTAAGTTGTAAGATTTCATGCCAGACTGAATCTTCAAAATCAGAGTATAGGGCTGAGGAGATGTCTCAGTGGGCAAAGCACTTGCCATGCAAGTATGAGGACCTGAGTTCAGATCCCCAGAACATAAAACCAGGCATGGTAGATATGTAACGTTGTGGTGAGATAGGAGTCGGGAGAATCCCCTGAAAGCTTTCAGACCAGCTAGACTGGCCTATGTAGCCATCAACAAGAGACCCTGCATCAAACAACATGGAATGCAAGTACCAAACCCCCTTGTCCTCTAACCTCTACACACTTACCCACACTCACAAGTAAACATGCATAACATCACACACACACACACACACACACACACACACACACACACACACACACACACGATTTTAAAGGTCAGAGAAATAAGTTAAATCAGTTCTCGCTGCTATGACAAATGTGTGTTTACACAGCCTTCTAAGATACGGGTGGAACATGGAAAATACATGAAGAGTCATCACAGTACACACTAACCATGCAGCTGGATGCAGTCGGTGGGCCATAGCCTTACATTTCTGGCATTTAATAGACAAGATGGCTGATCTGGGGCACAAGTCCCTTCCGCTCGACTCGAGACTCGAGCCCCGGGCTACCTTGCCAGCAGAGTCTTGCCCAACACCCGCAAGGGTCCACACGGGACTCCCCACGGGACCCTAAGACCTCTGGTGAGTGGATCACAGTGCCTGCCCCAATCCAATCGCGCGGAACTTGAGACTGCGGTACATAGGGAAGCAGGCTACCCGGGCCTGATCTGGGGCACAAGTCCCTTCCGCTCGACTCGTGACTCGAGCCCCGGGCTACCTTGACAGCAGAGTCTTGCCCAACACCCGCAAGGGTCCACACGGGACTCCCCACGGGACCCTAAGACCTCTGGTGAGTGGATCACAGTGCCTGACCCAATCCAATCGCGCAGAACTCGAGACTGCGGTACATAGGGAAGCAGGCTACCCGGGCCTGATCTGGGGCACAAGTCCCTTCCGCTCGACTCGAGACTCGAGCCCCGGGCTACCTTGCCAGCAGAGTCTTGCCCAACACCCGCAAGGGTCCACACGGGACTCCCCACGGGACCCTAAGACCTCTGGTGAGTGGATCACAGTGCCTGCCCCAATCCAATCGCGCGGAACTTGAGACTGCGGTACATAGGGAAGCAGGCTACCCGGGCCTGATCTGGGGCACAAGTCCCTTCCGCTCGACTCGAGACTCGAGCCCCGGGCTACCTTGACAGCAGAGTCTTGCCCAACACCCGCAAGGGCCCACACGGGACTCCCCACGGGACCCTAAGACCTCTGGTGAGTGGAACACAGCGCCTACCCCAATCCAATCGCGTGGAACTTGAGACTGCGGTACATAGGGAAGCAGGCTACCCGGGCTTGATCTGGGGCACAAACCCCTTCCACTCCACTCGAGCCCCGGCTACCTTGCCAGCTGAGTCGCCTGACACCCGCAAGGGCCCACACAGGATTCCACACGTGATCCTAAGACCTCTAGTGAGTGGAACACAACTTCTGCCAGGAGTCTGGTTCGAACACCAGATATCTGGGTACCTGCCTTGCAAGAAGAGAGCTTGCCTGCAGAGAATACTCTGCCCACTGAAACTAAGGAGAGTGCTACCCTCCAGGTCTGCTCATAGAGGCTAACAGAGTCACCTGAAGAACAAGCTCTTAACAGTGACAACTAAAACAGCTAGCTTCAGAGATTACCAGATGGCGAAAGGCAAACGTAAGAATCCTACTAACAGAAATCAAGACCACTCACCATCATCAGAACGCAGCACTCCCACCCCACCTAGTCCTGGGCACCCCAACACAACCGAAAATCTAGACCCAGATTTAAAAACATTTCTCATGATGATGATAGAGGACATCAAGAAGGACTTTCATAAGTCACTTAAAGATTTACAGGAGAGCACTGCTAAAGAGTTACAGGCTCTTAAAGAAAAGCAGGAAAACACAGCCAAACAGGTGATGGAAATGAACAAAACCATACTAGAACTAAAAGGGGAAGTAGACACAATAAAGAAAACCCAAAGCGAGGCAACGCTGGAGATAGAAACCCTAGGAAAGAGATCTGGAACCATAGATGCGAGCATCAGCAACAGAATACAAGAAATGGAAGAGAGAATCTCAGGTGCAGAAGATTCCATAGAGAACATCGACACAACAGTCAAAGAAAATACAAAATGCAAAAGGATCCTAACTCAAAACATCCAGGTAATCCAGGACACAATGAGAAGACCAAACCTACGGATAATAGGAATTGATGAGAATGAAGATTTTCAACTTAAAGGGCCAGCTAATATCTTCAACAAAATAATAGAAGAAAACTTCCCAAACATAAAAAAAGAGATGCCCATGATCATACAAGAAGCCTACAGAACTCCAAATAGACTGGACCAGAAAAGAAATTCCTCCCGACACATAATAATCAGAACAACAAATGCACTAAATAAAGATAGAATATTAAAAGCAGTAAGGGAGAAAGGTCAAGTAACATATAAAGGAAGGCCTATCAGAATTACACCAGACTTTTCACCAGAGACTATGAAAGCCAGAAGAGCCTGGACAGATGTTATACAGACACTAAGAGAACACAAATGCCAGCCCAGGCTACTATACCCGGCCAAACTCTCAATTACCATAGATGGAGAAACCAAAGTATTCCACGACAAAACCAAGTTCACACAATATCTTTCCACGAATCCAGCCCTTCAAAGGATAATAACAGAAAAGAAGCAATACAAGGACGGAAATCACGCCCTAGAACAACCAAGAAAGTAATCATTCAACAAACCAAAAAGAAGACAGCCACAAGAACAGAATGCCAACTCTAACAACAAAAATAAAAGGGAGCAACAATTACTTTTCCTTAATATCTCTTAATATCAATGGACTCAATTCCCCAATAAAAAGACATAGACTAACAGACTGGCTACACAAACAGGACCCAACATTCTGCTGCTTACAGGAAACCCATCTCAGGGAAAAAGACAGACACTACCTCAGAGTGAAAGGCTGGAAAACAATTTTCCAAGCAAATGGACTGAAGAAACAAGCTGGAGTAGCCATTTTAATATCGGATAAAATCGACTTCCAACCCAAAGTTATCAAAAAAGACAAGGAGGGACACTTCATACTCATCAAAGGTAAAATCCTCCAAGAGGAACTCTCAATTCTGAATATCTACGCACCAAATGCAAGGGCAGCCACATTCATTAGAGACACTTTAGTAAAGCTCAAAGCATACATTGCACCTCACACAATAATAGTGGGAGACTTCAACACACCACTTTCTTCAAAGGACAGATCGTGGAAACAGAAACTAAACAGGGACACAGTGAAACTAACAGAAGTTATGAAACAAATGGACCTGACAGATATCTACAGAACATTTTATCCTAAAACAAAAGGATATACCTTCTTCTCAGCACCTCACGGGACCTTCTCCAAAATTGACCATATAATTGGTCACAAAACAGGCCTCAATAGATACAAAAATATTGAAATTGTCCCATGTATCCTATCAGACCACCATGGCCTAAGACTGATCTTCAATAACAACATAAATAATGGAAAGCCAACATTCACGTGGAAACTGAATAACACTCTTCTCAATGATACCTTGGTCAAGGAAGGAATAAAGAAAGAAATTAAAGACTTTTTAGAGTTTAATGAAAATGAAGCCACAACGTACCCAAACCTATGGGACACAATGAAAGCATTTCTAAGAGGGAAACTCATAGCTCTGAGTGCCTCCAAGAAGAAACGGGAGACAGCACATACTAGCAGCTTGACAACACATCTAAAAGCCCTAGGAAAAAGGGAAGCAAATTCACCCAAGAGGAGTAGACGGCAGGAAATAATCAAACTCAGGGGTGAAATCAACCAAGTGGAAACAAGAAGAACTATTCAAAGAATTAACCAAACGAGGAGTTGGTTCTTTGAGAAAATCAACAAGATAGATAAACCCTTAGCTAGACTCACTAAAGGGCACAGGGACAAAATCCTAATTAACAAAATCAGAAATGAAAAGGGAGACATAACAACAGATCCTGAAGAAATCCAAAACACCATCAGATCCTTCTACAAAAGGCTATACTCAACAAAACTGGAAAACCTGGACGAAATGGACAAATTTCTGGACAGATACCAGGTACCAAAGTTGAATCAGGATCAAGTTGACCATCTAAACAGTCCCATATCACCTAAAGAAATAGAAGCAGTTATTAATAGTCTCCCAACCAAAAAAAGCCCAGGACCAGATGGGTTTAGTGCAGAGTTCTATCAGACCTTCAAAGAAGATCTAATTCCAATTCTGCACAAACTATTTCACAAAATAGAAGTAGAAGGTACTCTACCCAACTCATTTTATGAAGCCACTATTACTCTGATACCTAAACCACAGAAAGATCCAACAAAGATAGAGAACTTCAGACCAATTTCTCTTATGAATATCGATGCAAAAATCCTCAATAAAATTCTCGCTAACCGAATCCAAGAACACATTAAAGCAATCATCCATCCTGACCAAGTAGGTTTTATTCCAGGGATGCAGGGATGGTTTAATATACGAAAATCCATCAATGTAATCCATTATATAAACAAACTCAAAGACAAAAACCACATGATCATCTCATTAGATGCAGAAAAAGCATTTGACAAGATCCAACACCCATTCATGATAAAAGTTTTGGAAAGATCAGGAATTCAAGGCCCATACCTAAACATGATAAAAGCAATCTACAGCAAACCAGTAGCCAACATCAAAGTAAATGGAGAGAAGCTGGAAGCAATCCCACTAAAATCAGGGACTAGACAAGGCTGCCCACTTTCTCCCTACCTTTTCAACATAGTACTTGAAGTATTAGCCAGAGCAATTCGACAACAAAAGGAGATCAAGGGGATACAAATTGGAAAAGAGGAAGTCAAAATATCACTTTTTGCAGATGATATGATAGTATATATAAGTGACCCTAAAAATTCTACCAGAGAACTCCTAAACCTGATAAACAGCTTCGGTGAAGTAGCTGGATATAAAATAAACTCAAACAAGTCAATGGCCTTTCTCTATACAAAGAATAAACAGGCTGAGAAAGAAATTAGGGAAACAACACCCTTCTCAATAGTCACAAATAATATAAAATATCTTGGCGTGACTCTAACTAAGGAGGTGAAAGATCTGTATGATAAAAACTTCAAATCTCTGAAGAAAGAAATTAAAGAAGATCTCAGAAGATGGAAAGATCTCCCATGCTCATGGATTGGCAGGATCAACATTGTAAAAATGGCTATCTTGCCAAAAGCAATCTACAGATTCAATGCAATCCCCATCAAAATTCCAACTCAATTCTTCAACGAATTGGAAGGAGCAATTTGCAAATTTGTCTGGAATAACAAAAAACCTAGGATAGCAAAAAGTCTTCTCAAGGATAAAAGAACTTCTGGCGGAATCACCATGCCAGACCTAAAGCTTTACTACAGAGCAATTGTGATAAAAACTGCATGGTACTGGTATAGAGACAGACAAGTAGACCAGTGGAATAGAATTGAAGATCCAGAAATGAACCCACACACCTATGGTCACTTGATCTTCGACAAGGGAGCTAAAACCATCCAGTGGAAGAAAGACAGCATTTTCAACAATTGGTGCTGGCACAACTGGTTGTTATCGTGTAGAAGAATGCGAATCGATCCATACTTATCTCCTTGTACTAAGGTCAAATCTAAGTGGATCAAGGAACTTCACATAAAACCAGAGACACTGAAACTTATAGAGGAGAAAGTGGGGAAAAGCCTTGAAGATATGGGCACAGGGGAAAAATTCCTGAACAGAACAGCAATGGCTTGTGCTGTAAGATCGAGAATCGACAAATGGGACCTAATGAAACTCCAAAGTTTCTGCAAGGCAAAAGACACCGTCAATAAGACAAAAAGACCACCAACAGATTGGGAAAGGATCTTTACCTATCCTAAATCAGATAGGGGACTAATATCCAACATATATAAAGAACTCAAGAAGGTGGACTTCAGAAAATCAAATAACCCCATTAAAAAATGGGGCTCAGAACTGAACAAAGAATTCTCACCTGAGGAATACCGAATGGCAGAGAAGCACTTGAAAAAATGTTCAACATCCTTAATCATCAGGGAAATGCAAATCAAAACAACCCTGAGATTCCACCTCACACCAGTCAGAATGGCTAAGATCAAAAATTCAGGTGACAGCAGATGCTGGCGAGGATGTGGAGAAAGAGGAACACTCCTCCATTGTTGGTGGGAGTGCAGGCTTGTACAACCACTCTGGAAATCAGTCTGGCGGTTCCTCAGAAAACTGGACATAGTACTACCGGAGGATCCAGCAATACCTCTCCTGGGCATATATCCAGAAGATGCCCCAACAGGTAAGAAGGACACATGCTCCACTATGTTCATAGCAGCCTTATTTATAATAGCCAGAAGCTGGAAAGAACCTAGATGCCCCTCAACAGAGGAATGGATACATCAAATGTGGTACATCTACACAATGGAGTACTACTCAGCTATTAAAAAGAATGAATTTATGAAATTCCTAGCCAAATGGATGGACCTGGAGGGCATCATCCTGAGTGAGGTAACACATTCACAAAGAAACTCACACAATATGTATTCACTGATAAGTGGATATTAGCCCCAAACCTAGGATACCCAAGATATAAGATATAATTTGCTAAACACATGAAACTCAAGGAGAATGAAGACTGAAGTGTGGACACTATGCCCCTCCTTAGATTTGGGAACAAAACACCCATGGAAGGAGTTACAGAGACGGAGTTTGGAGCTGAGATGAAAGGATGGACCATGTAGAGACTGCCATAGCCAGGGATCCACCCCATAATCAGCATCCAAACGCTGACACCATTGCATACACTAGCAAGATTTTATTGAAAGGACGCAGATGTAGCTGTCTCTTGTGAGACTATGCCGGGGCCCAGCAAACACAGAAGTGGATGCTCACAGTCAGCTAATGGATGGATCATAGGGCTCCCAATGGAGGAGCTAGAGAAAGTAGCCAAGGAGCTAAAGGGATCTGCAACCCTATAGGTGGAACAACATTATGAGCTAACCAGTACCCCGGAGCTCTTGACTCTAGCTGCATATATATCAAAAGATGGCCTAGTCGGCCATCACTGGAAAGAGAGGCCCATTGGACTTGCAAACTTTATATGCCCCAGTACAGGGGAATACCAGGGCCAAAAAGGGGGAGTGGGTGGGCAGGGGAGTGGGGGTGGGTGGATATGGGGGACTTTTGGTATAGCATTGGAAATGTAAATGAGTTAAATACCTAATAAAAAATGGAAAAAAAAAAAAAGAAAATACAAAAAAAAAAAAATAGACAAGATGCCTGAGACAAACCTAATTTGTGTTCCTCTGCAGGCAACCTGCTTTATCTCCTGGGGTTGATTTATCCTTAAAATTCAAATATTTTGCCAAGCAGGTCTATGTGGAAACCTTTTTCATTAATTTTGGAAGGTTCTCAGGGGTCCCTTTGCTATTTACTTATCTGCTTCTCCAGCACAGCCGTTAACTGTGATTTCCCTGCCTTGCAGTTCAGCTTCCTTTAGGTTAAAGACCTGTCCACTGTCCACCACCTCCACTCTCCACATTTGCATACTCCTGCCGTTCTTCTAAGCATTCTGCATGGGGTCCTCTTCATCGTCCACATTACTCCTCTATCCTTGAAAGTAAGTCTTCTTCCAGGTGTCTTAAGCTGGACACAATTCTTGTTTCTCATTCTTTTATATAAACCAACTTCTTTGGCATTTGTATCTCAGTTGCTCCTTCTTAGGACCTGATGTGTTGTTTTGTTTGTTTTTCAGTTTTTTTTCCCCTCAAAGCCATTGCCTTATTTTTTTTACCTAAGACACCATGAGGTATTTACTAGACTACCTCTACTGTTCTTTTTTACATTGTCTTTGAGTTTCCATTGTTGTGAAGAGACACCATGACCAAGGCAACTCTTATAAAAGAAAGCATTATTGGGCTGGCTTATAATTTCAGAGGTTCAGTACATTATCATAATGGTGGGAAGCAAGGCAGATTTGGTGCTAGAGGAGTCAAGGTTTCCTCATTTTTCCTATTTATTTATTAATTACATTTTATTTATTCACTTTACATGTTGATTGCAGCCCTTCTCCATCCTCTCCTCCCAGCCCCACCCTCACAAATCCCTCCTCCCATTATCCTCTCCCATTATCCCTTGGGTACCACCCTACTCTGGGAAATCAAGTTGCAGCAGGACTAAGTCCATCCTCTCCCACTGAGACCTGACCAGGCAGGGCAGCCAGGGGAAAGAGATCCAATGTCAGGCAACAAAGACAGAGACAGCCCACCCCGTCCAGTTGTTAGGAGACTTACATGAAAACCAAGCTGCACATCTGCTATGGACGTATAGAGAGCCTAGGTCCAGCCCTTGCAAGCACTTTGGTTGACAGTTCAGTTTCTATGATCCCCCATGGTCTCAGGTTAATTGACTCTGTGAGTCTTCTTGTAGTGTCCTTTAGCCCTCTGGCACACTAAATCCCATTCCCCACTTTTACAAAACCTCTTGAGCTCTGCCTGATGTTTGGCTGTGGGTCTCTGCATCTGTTTCCATTTGCTGTCGGATGAAGCCTCTGGGGAGACAGTTATGCTCCGCTCCTATCTACAAGCATATCAGAGTATCATTAATAGTGTCTGAGGTTGGCTCTCTCACACGAGATGGGCCTCAAGTTAGGGCAGCCATTTGTCGGTCATTCACTCAATCTCTGTTCCATCTTTATCTAGGCAGCAAGGGGGAGACTAGATTCAACACTGGGAGGAGACCTCAAAGCTTGCACCCACAGTATCATGCTTCCTCCATTAATGTCACACCTACTCCAACAAGGCCATACCTCCTAATAGTGCCACTCCCTATGGGTGAAGGATTCACACACATGAGTCTATGGGGTTCGAACCTTTTCAAACCATCACACACATGTAGTCATTTCAGAAGAGTAATGTCTTTATTTTCCCTCATACTTAGAACCCATTAGCCACATTCAAGGTTTCTGCCATGTAGACCTGAGTTCAAGCAAGAATAAGCAATAACTCCTTAGTCCCTGCTGTGTCCATTAGTCACTGGCAGGTTTTCCCTCTCAAGTTAGACTTAGAAGTAAGATATGTCCCACTCTGTCCTCAACTGGTAACATGTAACACATCTGTCTGATGAGTCTCCAGGTAGAACTTCCTGGTGAAAGTCTGATCCTCGTATCAGCCATGGCACACACCATGCACCATACGCCACACAGGACAACAGGGTATTCTGCTCTCTCTCCTGTCACTCACTTCAGGCTCAGATTAGTTCACTAGTGCTGATGAGAGAGCCCAAGGCTTCACGCATGCAGCCAACAGCCCTAAAGGCTCCTCTTTTAGGGGCTCATGCTCCTGAGTGCAGGGTGCTGAACTCTCTCAGCCCTGCTGCTGGACTGCATAGTGGAAGACACCATTTTTTAAATCAAAGTGAACACAGAAAGAAAAGAGCTTGAGATGAACACGGGATCCAGTCTGTAAGTGCCAATTTTTGCAGCTCAGCATAGCACTCTGTCTTCCAGAGGTCCCTGTGAATAAAAGCCTTCCTACAGCTCTACCCTGTAAGAGCACTCCAATGTTCTGGTTCCAAAAACAGAACATGCATTCAAGTGGTCCATGGCTATTCTCAACCCATTCCACATACGATATTGCACAGGACTTTTGGTTTATAGTAACACCCCTCCCCCAGTGTCAGCCATCCTCAACAATATTTAAACAAGAATCTGGAAGCTGGATATCAGGTCCAAGTCATCTGCCACCACATCAGCCAGAAATGTCAAGCACTAAGGGTTATATTCCTTTTTAAAGTAAATACATCGTCCCTTACCATTTTAGTAAGAACTCCAAGAATATGGGCTTCATCATGGTGTACTCAATGCATACATTTTAAAATGACAAATACTCCCCCTAACACTCCGAAGTCAGACGTGTAAGGAAAAACTGATGGCAATTGTTTCCTCCAGGGTTAACATTTCTGTAGCTGTCTCTTGTGGTTGGCACACCCTGTTCTGATGAGAAAGAGCCATCTGCTCTACTGTCTGAAAAACACCACTTGTCTGCTATTCCCCTGCTGGTAAGGGGACTGTACTGAAACCAAGTACTCCTGAGGCCAATCTGCTTCTGAGACATCAGTTGTCTTTGTACCAAAAACACACTCAAAATCTACACATTATCTCCACTTAAAATCGGGGATGCATTCAAACTTTATCTTAGGCTTATGTTCACGCTGTTTATTATGTCTTGAATCCAAGCAAGATAATAGTAATGGTACATTCCTTTTAGAGATTGTGAAAGTCCTGTTCCTTTGGTGATAACAAACTGTCCCTATGGACAAATGACATCATTGACTCCGAGGGCCTGAATTGTTAATGCAGTGAACTGGTGCCATGAGCTGCTCTGAAATATTCACAAATTCAAAGAAAACAAAACACCATGTTTACTTGGGAAGCAGAAAGCACTAAAACAAACAAGCAAACTAAGTTCATTTCAGAATTATAGGTTTTTTAATATTTTGTTTTTATTTTTAATCATGTGTATTTGTATATGATTCTGTGTAAGTATATACACCCGAATGCAGTGCCCGAGGAGTCCAGAAGAAGACATCAGATCTCTTGGAACTGGAGTCACAGGTGGAGGAAAATTTCAAGATGTCTGTGGTGGGAACCAAATTCATCTCTCCTCTTTAAGAGCCATGACACCATCTCTCCAGCCCCCAAAGCTCTTAGGGCTTTGTTTTAGTTCTCTCTCTCTCTCTCTCTCTCTCTCTCTCTCTCTCTCTCTCTCTCTCTCTCTGTGTGTGTGTGTGTGTGTGTGTGTGTGTGTGTGTGTGTGTGTATGAGAGTGAGAGAGAGAATGAATGAATGAATGAATGAATGAACAGAGGTCCACATTTCGTCTATATTTTGCCATCTCATTTTTTAAGACAGGATCCCTCGCTGAACCTGGAGCTTGCCAATTTGGTTAGAGTAGCTAGCCAGAAAGCTCCAGGAATCTACCTGTCTCCTCTTCCCCAGCTCTGGGTTGTAAGTGGGGGTGGGAGTTCAAACGCAGGTCCTCATGCTTGTATGGCAATTTCTCAGGTCTGGGGTTTAGTTTTCATTATAAAAGGAAAAGAATTTCCACTCTTCAACCAATTCACATTGGTTGTTTTGCAATAATTCACCAGCAACTCTTTAGTAGCAATATAAATAAAAACCTGGGGAAATGTCTTATTTTATGCAATGCACTTCTGTGCCACATCATTTTGTTTTCAATGTGAGATGGATAGGATTAAACAGTTTCCAAAACTTGTTCTCTAATTGAAAACATCTTATTGCCCTTTACTCTGAATGAGAAGACCTGTACCTAGGAGTTCTGAAATTCACCTAGCAAACCAGACATTGAAGTATGTTCGGTAGGCCATCAGCCCTGTCACATCTACTCAGCTGGTCATCATAGAACATAAGAGCCATAGACAGCACAGAAACAATGAGCACGATTTGGTTTCAACAGAACTTTATTTACAGTAGTGCTGTAAAGGAAGCATCAGAAAACAGTACAGTGCAAAGAGGTATTCAAATTTGGTACAATACAGTTCACAAGATTACACAGGCTTTTTCACTCTTGTGTGTAAAGAAGATAGTAGCCATGTTTACAGGCTACAGTAACAACCTGAGTCATGTGGAACAGCCTTCACTCACTGTTTACCATGTGCCAAGCACTGTTCTAAAACCTCTGCATTATATCTACGTGGTCCTAGCCCGGGAGATTGCAGTAGACAGGAATACTTTTCACTTAGTACTAGAATTACAAATGACAAGAGTGGGCTGGAGATGACTCAGTAGGTAAGAGCTAAGAGGTCTTGTTTTACAAACATGAGGACCTGAGTTATAATCCCCAGCACCCAGATACAACAGCAGGGATGGCTATGTACACCTGTCACTCAGCATCATACAGGGTAGAAACAAGCTCTGGGACTTGCTGGCTACCGGTCTATTCGCCCCAGGTTCAGTGGGAGACCCTAAATGAGAAAATAAGGTAGAAAGTGAGAGAACAGGACACCTGACATCCTCCTCTCGTATCTATATGGGCATACATATGTGCATGCACGCACGCATGCGCGTGTACACACACACACACACACACACACACACACACCTTTTGAGAATGATAAATGGGTGCACAAAGAGCCCAGTGGCATGCACCCAACAGAGCACTAGAGACTTTCCAGTGTATCTCCCCTGTTACTGCCCTCACTGTTCATCTCCTCAGTCCTACCAACCTAAGACCTAAAACTTCGCCTGCTAGCTATAATCCCCAATTTGCCCTTTCTGTTCACTCTTCCCTACTCCAATCAGACTGCTGTGCCTCAGAAGCATGGAAACTAGTTGAAAATATAGAAGTAAGAGATGTTGAATTTGCAACCCTCTAATACAATCTGGAAGAGACTAAATGTTTTCCCACAAAAGTGAGCTGTGCAAGAGGTGGTTTTTAAATACTCACATCAATAGCAATTGCTTAGAAAGAAAAACATCCACTTATCAGTGAGTACATATTGTGCGAGTTCCTTTGTGTTTGGGTTACCTCACTCAGGATGATGCCCTCCAGGTCCATCCATTTGCCTAGGAATTTCATAAATTCATTTTTTTAATAGCTAAGTAGTATTCCATTGTGTAAATGTACCACATTTTCTGTATCCATTCCTCTGTTGAGGGGCATCTGGGTTTTTCCAGCTTCTGGCTATTATAAATAAGGCTGCTATGAACATAGTGGAGCATGTGTCCTTCTTACCAGTTGGGACATCTTCTGGATATATGCCCAGGAGAGGTATTGCGGGATCCTCTGGTAGTACTATGTCCAATTTTCTGAGGAACCGCCAGACTGATTTCCAGAGTGGTTGTACAACCTTGCAATCCCACCAGCAATGGAGGAGTGTTCCTCTTTCTCCACATCCTCGCCAGCATCTGCTGTCACCTGAATTTTTGATCTTAGCCATTCTGACTGGAGTGAAGTAGAATCTCAGGGTTGTTTTGATTTGCATTTCCCTGATGATTAAGGAAACTTAGGATACCCAAGATATAAGATACAATTTGCTAAACGCATGAAATTCAAGAAGAACGAAGACCAAAGTGTGGACACTTTGCCCCTTCTTAGAAATGGGAACAAAACACCCATTGAAGGAGTTACAGAGACAAAATTTGGAGCTGTGACGAAAGGATGGACCATCTAGTGATTGCCATATGCAGGGATCCATCCCATAATCAGCTCCCAAATGCTGACACCATTGCATACACTAGCAAGATTTTGCTGAAAGGACCCAGATATAGCTGTCTCTTGTGAGACTATGCCGGGGCCTAGCAAACACAGAAGTGGATGATCACAGTCAGCTATTGGATGTGTCACACGGCCCCCAATGGAGGAGCTAGAGAAATTACCCAAGGAGCTAAAGGGAACAGCAACTCTATAGGTGGAACAACATTATGAACTAACCAATACCCCGGAGCTCTTGACTCTAGCTGCATATGTATCAAAAGATGGCCTAGTCGGCCATCACTAGAAAGAGAGGCCCATTGGACTTGCAAACTGTAAATGCCCCAGTACAGGTGAACCCCAGGGCCAAAAAGGGGGAGTGGGTGGGTAGGGGAGTGGGGAGGTGGGTATGGCGGACTTTTGGGATAGCATTGAAAATGTAAATGAGGAAAATACCTAATTAAAAAAAAAAAGAAAAAAAAAGAAAGAAAAACATCTTTGATGTAAATAGCAACTGCACAGTAGAGTTCCTAATTCTGGGGGAAGGAACCGAGACCCTTCCTTCTCTTGGTAAGCAGACATAATCTTGCCTGAGAAATGACTCAACATTACTTAACTCAGCCCTTCATATTTCATCTGTTGCAGATTGTCTTATTCACAGGTGACATTACTATGAGGTCTAATTTTAGTTGGAGAACAATAAAACACTCATAAAAATGTGACAGGACTCCTTCCTGTTGCAGATCCCTTTCTCTCTGAATTATGACTTCTGCAGTGAGTGGATGATAGGCCGGCATCGCTTTCTAGGGCTCGCTCTGCACCACAGTGTTCATCTTTAAAGACAGTGGTGGCGGCGGCAGCAGTCGATAGAGATGTAAAGATGTTTCAGTTATTCTAATTTTCTAAGAGAAACATTTTCTTAATGTTCATTTTGTGTTGCAGTTTTGGTACAACCGGTTATAGCAAAAATAATAAAGTAAATAAGACCTAATCACCATCAATACCAACAATGCACTGCATTCCCTGCAGCTACAGGACTCTGTTATCTGATCTCATAGTTCAGGCAACTAGGATTTGACTTAACCCAGCAGCAAAGAAGCAGGCAGTTGGGCTGGCAAAGGAAAGTGAAATCATCCTAGTTTTGATCCCAGGTTAATGGGTCAGGGCCATGGACCAAATGCACTCATTTCTTTTCCTGTCTCTTCCCCCGACCCCGACCCTACCCTCGCCCACTGGATTCCAAAAAAGATTTTACTGGTGCACAGACATATTTGGTAGTTTGTGTACTCTCTATACCTCTTTATGCTACAATAATAGATATAAGTAACTGTGATAGAGAGATGTGAGACAGCCTGAAAAGCCTAAGATAATTTCTTACGGGCCCTTTACAGAGGGCGTTTACAAAGCCCGGGTCTAGACATGAGCTCTGATGGCAAATACAATGGTAATTACAAGTGTGAACAGGAAAAGAAGGTCTGCACAAAGTTGTGAGAAAAGAGTTATTATCACTAGGCACTTGCTTGGCAGATGAGAAGCACAGGATGAAACGTCAGGCGTGGCAGCTTGCTGTTTCCCAGTCCACAATGAGGAAAGAATCAAGGTAGGACCTGGAATGATGCAAAGCCCTCATGATGGCTTACATGCAGACACGCCCCTAAAGGCACACACGACACGACAAGTAATCCTAGCCTTCCTCCCATCTACATAAGTCAGTAGCCTTTACGTCCAGAGCTCATGAAATTACACCCTTAAAAAGTAAAGCTACCAAAAACGATATTCCTAAAAATGGGCTTGATCATCAACACGGGGGGGGGGGGGGGTAGAGAGAGAGGGAGAGGGAGAAGAAGAGGGAGAGAGACTGTGAACCAGTAGTCACAGTTTACCTCCCCAAGAGACAATCTTTCCTTTCTCTTTAAAAATCAAGACAGTAAGTAGTGGAAGATGTGATAGACAAACAGGCAAAAGACACAAACCAAATGCAAACTGAAGAGGAAGACAAAAGCCCTTAAGCATTTTTCAAAGATTTGAACCATTCTCAAGAGAAATGTAAATGAAAGCTAGAGAGACAGCCTTTCTCACCTAGCTGGCAAGAACCCACACTCTTGACAAGGCTGAGAAGAAGCTGAAAGCCGCAAATGCTACTGACTACTGACTACAGTATAAGGTAAACTCCCACAAAGGACAAGCTTTCAATAGCGAACAAAATTACACATGCAAAATTCCCCAGCACTTCCACAGCTGTGAAGAGCCGAGGAAGATCTCTATTACTATTACAGGGTAATCACCAGGATAGATTGTGAAATAAACAACAAGGTGGGGAACAAAGCTGAAAACATTGCCTGTGCACAAGAAATACCAAATTTTACAACAAAAATAAAAACAATTACTTAAGGGAACACACTGGGAAGGAGAAGAATTAAAAATATCTGAAATTCCCAAAATATAGCTATTTTTTGTGGTACCTCAAGTGTTATACACACACACTACAGAGAAGGAAGAACACACAGAGAAGCACACAGAGACAGAAGGAGTATTAAACCAAAAATGTTCAGCAGGGGCTGACAAACAGCTCAGTAGCTAAGAGCACTTGCTGTTCTTTCAGAGAACTAACCCCAAGTATGAACAGAAACACTCATGTTGGGAGGCTCACAACTACCCACAACTCCAGCTCCAAGGGATCCAGTGCCCTCTCCAGGCCTCTGCAGGCACTGACATATATGTTACACACACACACACACACACACACACACACACACACACACACACACACACAGAGGAGGGGATGAATCCCAGTTAAAGTTATTTTAAAAAACAAAAACAAATGAACAAATGAACAAACTGTGTTTTCAAGCCAAAGAACAAGAAGGAAATGAAAACATAATGAAAGAAGTGAAGGAAAGTCTGCCTTGGCCCTTGATGGGAATCTCCAGCACTAACTCCACCACACTTCCTGTCTCTGGCCAGAAGGGACCTAAAAGTGTGTCCTCTAGTTGCACTGCTCCCTACTTGTGGCTTCTTAACTGTCTCCCTCCCAGGAAACCAGAGCTTCTTGGAAGAAACTTCTAGGTGGTGGAAAAGCATAAGGTACCACTGATTTCTCCAAACTGGAAGGGACTAAAATTGGTAAGCATTTCCACTACCACTGATCCTCAGCAAACTGGGTTTCTCTAGTTCACCTTGCCTTTCACAAGCACTAGCTTGACACTCACATTGCAGTCTCTGTAGTCTCTAACAGCCAGTTCACAGGATATAATAGGATAAACATAAAATTCTTATGTGGCAGCAATGGGCTCCAGAGTTAAAGATACCACACAATCACTCTAAATAACACTAACAGTGGAGCATGAAGCTAGTATGTACAGGACTAACTGCCCAAAACTAGAATACTCTGATGAAAGGACTCAAGATATAATCAAATGGACAGAGATACACATTCACTGACTGAAAGACTCTAAACAGTAAATATCAATTCTCTCATTACACATCTACAGATTTAATATGATTCTTGTCAAAATATGAGGAATTGGAATGAATATGCCAAATTTTATATTAACAGGAAAAGTAACTAGTAGTTAAAATCACTTTTGAAAAGAAAATGAAGAAATTACTAAATTTCGAGAGAGATCACATAGCTGTAAAAACAAAGACTGGGAGATAGGCTGGTCAATGGAACACCGTAGAAAACCCCAAAGTAGACTCACAAACACACTGAATGACTTTTTTGGCATAGTATCAAAGTAATTCAATGAAGTACAAATAGCCTTTTCAACAAATGATGCAGAAACAATTACACATTTATCAGTTGGGGAAAAAAATCTTTATACAAAATTAACTGCAAATGAACTACATCATGAAATATAAAGCCATACACTTTTTAAAACAGGATAAAATCTTTAGGATCCACGGCATGCAGAATTCTTATATTTGACACCAAGCACATGATCCACATGGAAAACAATGCTCAGCTAGATGTTTTCAAAAATAAAAACGCTTTTCCCTGCAAAGACTCTATAAGGAGTACAAAAAGGCAAGCTTTGCAGATGCTGCTGTTGTCCAGAGCAGCTTGCCGCCCGCTGTCAGCCATGATCAACTCCACTGTGGTGTTTGAGGTTGAGATTATTGTTTGGTTTAGTTGGGGAGGAAGAGTGACTGTTGTTGTTGCTGCTGCTGTTGCTGCTGCTATTGTTGTTGTTACTGTCGTTACTGTGAGTGCAAAGGCTATGAGAAAGGGCCTCACTACATAGCCAAGCTGGTTGTGATCTCCTGATCTTCCTGCCTCTACTTCTCAAGTGCTGGTCTCAGAGGAGTGTGAAGCCATAACTAGCCCACCCCTGCTGTTTTCTGAAATGTATTATTCATCAATGAGAAGCTTTCCGTCCTCATTTTCCTTGAGCCATTTGCAGACTAAGATCCAAAGGCAGCATGAAACGTTCATGTTCTGAACACTGGACAGAAAGGGTATGGTTATAAGGATTCCCTCTTTCACAGAATTACTCCCAAGGTTTATGTCCCAGAGTGTTAGTTTATACGCATGTGGTGCCAACAGCAGGACCGTCTAGTGGAAGAACTTTACTCTGAGCATCATGGTCCTGGCATCTTTCCATGGCAAATGCTGTACTGAACACAAAGGGCTCATTTTTCATAGTTTATCCACTGCCAGGACTTGAGTGGCTATATGGCAGGCATGTGGCCTCTGGCAAGGAGAAAGGAACATGAACAACATGAAAGTCATGAAGCACTTAGGTCTTGGAAGCTGTGGACATCACTGAGACACGTGACCTGTGTCTTCATCATATAGACAAATGGTTCTTAGCCTGTGGGTCACGACCCCTTTGGGGTCACATATCAGATATCATGCATAGCAGATATTTACATTATGATTCATAACAGCAGCAAAATTACAGTGATTAAGTAGCAACAAAATAATTTTCTGGTTGGGTCACCACAACATGTGGAGCTGTGTTAAAGGGTTGCAGTGTTAGGAAGGTTGAGAACCACTGATGTAGACCACGCCTGCTTGCAGGACAGTATTCCATCCCCTTTGTCCACAAGGTCTAAGATGTCATGCTTTTACAATAGTTCTTTGGGGTTCCATTTTTTTCTCTATTCTACTGCATATAAAGCTTGATTACAGAGTTAAATTTATAATTAAGAAGTTAAAACTACATGGTAAACAAATAGACATGGGAAAAAAAAAACAGGCTACAGAGAGACGAGAAAAACATTTGTAAGTTCCCTGTCCAATATAGAACAAGTATTCAAAATATGTTTAAAAAAATAAAACTCTCAAACAGAGGAAAATACCTACCCAATTGGAAAATAAGTACGACACAATAAAATGTATATGCAGAGGACAAATAAGCACATCAAAAATGTTCAGTATCAGGGGCTGCAAATAAAAAACAAAATAAGGTGCAGACATACAGATACTTAAAGACACACTAGTCTCCTTTATTCAGAATTTATTTTTCATGGTTTGAGTTAGCTATAATCAACAATAGTCTGAAAATATCAAGTGGAAAATTCTAGAAGCAAAAATAAAAATCATTTTAAGTAACTTTCATTAATCTATATTATTTTTTTCTAGAGTATAGTTACAAGAATGTAATTAACATATAACCTGAAAATTATATTCTTGATCATTTAGCATACCATCCCCCCACAGATGGACAGTGTACAAGCACAATCTTTTTCAGCAGTGTTATCTGTAAGAGCAACCTGATGCTACCCATGGTAATGCTTTCTCTGTCGGCAGTTCTCACCTATGGGTCACAACATCAGATATTCTGTATGCCAGATATTTACATTACTATTCATTATAATAGCAAAAATTACAGTACAAAGTAGTGACAGAATAATTCTATGGGTGGGAGGTGTCATCACGACATGAGGAACTGTATTAAAAGGTCACAGCATTAGGCAGCCCGAGCAGTACTGCTCTATATGAAGGCCCTCTACAGGAAAGGAATGAAATAGTGATATTTACAACAATCTAGATGACGTACCACAGAACTGTCCTGAGACTTTTTTTCTAAGGCGATCCCTGAAGCTTCCCAAGTAGCTTCCTGGAAGCTTCTATCTATACAACTGTTAAGATGACAAACACTGAGATGAACACATCAGTGGTTTCCAAGGACCATGAACAAGAGAGATGTTATCATAGATGGATGTTTCCCTGCAAAGGGAAAGGGAAGAGCATTCTGCAGTATCTCTTATAACTGTGTGGGAACCTAGAGATACTTCAAAATAAAATTAAATAAATCTTTGTCAAAAACCTGACACTACTTTCAGATTAAGCACAATGCATATTTGGTCATAATGTTTTCATGAATTAAATAGAATACAAAATAGGAGTTTTAAAATGAATTTTTTATGAACTTTTTTTTAAAAACTGAAGGGAAATGCAAGCTTTCAACCTAAAGTCATCTATGATTTCCTCACAAGTCCAGTAAGCCAAGCACAGAAAAACTAAAAACTAAAACTATCAACTAAAATATTACTCAAAAGGTAACTTTTAGATAATGCAAGGAAATATCTTGTAGAAAAGCAAAACAGATTGTACAAATGACATTTTCCCTAAGTTTATGTTTCAATACTATTTATCATTATAGTGTTAGTTTATAGAGTGCCTCAAATTAATACATTTAAAACTGTACTCTTTCCAAAGTCAAACTCCTGCTCAAACAGCACTCTGTACAGATTGATAAAATGAGAAGATTCAAGCGGATGATAGAAAAAAAAATACTATTAAAGGAGACTTCAAATGGGTAGAAAAGAAAAACTGAAAACAGGCTGAATTTAAACCCTGCTCACACACGCATTTGTGTACCAAACTATGTGAAAACACATTACACACCGTCATCATTGGCCACCTCGAGCCTCAGGGAGATATGGGGTTCTCCCAGGGTTAATTTCATCTAGATTCTCCGGCAGAGTTATTTATCACAGCACAGTCCTCAGATCAAAATGCTATTATAAGAACAAAGTCCCTTCACTCAGGAAAATTATTTTCTTTCCTTTCCTTCCCATCCTGCTCCAAAATCGCAATAATAAACTTTAAATCCTTTAGGTCTGAGAGTTTTGCAATAAAGCCTGGTACCAAGATATAACTCAATGTAGAGAAAATGAGGATTGCCACTGAAGAATTAACCTGCTCCAAAGTGTGGGTCTACAATACTAGGAAGAGGGTTTTAAAACCACCCGGTTATGCATACAGCTGACTTCCTTATCTCATCACTATAGGGGCTTAAATAATCATCCCGAAAAAAAGCACCCTGACCTAATGTCAGAATCAGGCTTTGAGTAAACACACAGAAAAGTAATTAGCTATTTTTAAATGATTATGATTAGAAAATCACCCAACCACATTGGCTGTAACATGATTATGACTTTTTCTTCCTTTCTAATGAACTTAGGGAAACACCCTGTCTACTTCACAGGACCAGAGAACATGTATCAGCAACGGTTCCAGATCGGTGGCAAAGTCCGGAGCAGCTTCTCTCCCAGTAGATTTGAAACTACTGAGATTTATAAAACAACAGAGGAAAAAGCCGAGCTGTGGGATTCAATGGGAGGACTAAAAGACGAGGGATGAGTAGGTAAGGCATGGACGCTGGGCATGGAAAGAAGGGAGACACACAGGGATAATAGATACAAGAGCAACAAGGTGAAGTAGAACATAGAGAAGCTGCTAGTAGGTGGGACAAGGGAGTGAAAAAGTAACACAGAGGCATCATGGGAGAGATAAAATAAACACTTAGCAAGTGTTTTTCAAACTAACACAACTTTCAGTCAAAGTTTTTAAAATAATACTGAATATCGGTTTTAAAAAGGCATATGGAAGCCAACCACTGTAAAAGTTTCCCAAAACAACACGTACATCATACATATATTCTCTCTCTCTCCCTCTCCCTCTCCCCCCAACCCCATTGGACATCATGTACTAACAAATAAAAAGCCTAAGTTCCATTGGAATTGTTGGCCAGTAAGGTCACATAGACCATACCAAACTCTACAGGCTATTGCCATTGCTCTGGTCTAACTTCTAGAACAGTGGTTCTCACCCTTCCTAATGCTGCACCTTTTTAATACACTTCCTCATGTTGTGGTGACCCCCAACTATAAAATTATTTTCGTTTGATACTTCCTTCCAGTAACTTTGCTATTGTTAGGAAACATAATGTAATTACCTGTGCTTTCTGCTAGTCTTAGGCAACTCCCGTGAAAGGGTCGTTTGACCCCCAAAGAGGTCTCAACCCACAGGTTGAAAACACCTGCTCTAGAACTTGACAGTAAAACCCCATTGCTGGAAATACCACATACTCAAGACATAAAAATGATAAAATCAAGATGGTGTTCACCTGAAAGTATGTTTGTAGTTGCTAGCTTTCACAGTGCTGGAAGGTACCATGCATACTACCAGAGGAGACAAGTAAACAATGAATGATCTGATCAACCTGGGAACCCTTGAAGCTACAATAATGACTGGCCTGGCGAGACATGTCCGCTGATGTAAGAGTGACACAAACATCATGAACGTAACCAATACCTTCTGATTATATTTAAGTCCTGGATCACAAGAAGAAACCCATATCTGGTACTACTATCAGAGCAAGAATCCATGGCTAGACGGGTCATAGGTAGTAGGGGGAAATAGACTACAAGCACTCTGCTAATGGATATAGTATTATACCAACTCCTAATGACTCATTCCTGCCTCTCTCAACCCCTCATCAGAGAAGCTTCTATTTATAGTAGGTGGCAATTAACACAGAGACCCACAACTAGCCTACATGCAGAGACTGACTACAGAATGCTCAGCCGTAAATGACACAGATATAATGAAAGCTCAGGAATCAGTGCAGAAAAGCAGGCAGAAGGAATATAAGAGCCAGGGGCATATACAACCACAGGGAGACAGTGTCTTCTAGACACAGCAGGGCAGCTGAACATATGAACTCACAATGGCTGAGACAGAATGTACAAACACTGTGCAGGCTCAAGTCAGATCAAATCCCAGCACAGAGACGAGGGCTGGGCAGGAAATTCTACCCCTATCTGAGGAGCTTTTGGTTATTGTTAGCTGGTAGGAGAAGGAAAGATAGTTTTCTCTGATCGCACAGCCCCTGGCAAGTTGACCATGCCCAGTGGAAGACCTCACATCTAAGAATATTTGAGTAGCACAAATTGGTCTTGATGAGGTTTTAAATAAGAATAATGACACGAAGTTGGGTAGTAGTTAGGGAAGGGAGGTGGACTTGGGAAGAGCTGGGGAGGGGAAGTGAAAATGATGAAGCCATGTATGGAATGCTCAAAGGACTAAACTAATAAAAGATTTTAAAAGTGAATATAGCAGAGGTAGCTAAGCATGTGTTGTCTCTGAAATTCCCACACATACCACGTTAGTGTTCAACCCAAGATTTAACAACTACAGGCATGTGACTCATCAGTTTGAAATCTCTGCACACATGGTATAAACGGTGATCTGAGGACTCAATCCAAATGTGCTCAAAACCCGACTGCTATCTATGTCAGGTACCTCATATGCACATGGGAAGCACCATTTCCAACATGCATATTCCCCCACCCGGAATTTCCATGCTCCCTCCAGTTGAGCTTCATTTGTGTAACAAGGTCCTTACCAGCCTACGAAAGTGGGAAACTCTAAGGTAAGGGCAGCAGTGACAACAGTGGGCCCAGATTACAAAATCTGTCCACTAATCCACATTAGCTAGTCATATACTCCTGCAAAGTATTAAAACACCCCAGAAAGAAAGAGTCATGCGCTTCAGCAACTGAGTTATTGCTGAAAAATGGGATCAGTAAATCTAAGAGGCCAAACTAGAGAAAAGCAGTGAGAGCCAAATGCCTCAATTTGTTTACAGACTGCTATTTTGTAATCCTCTCTCTCAGTAAACACACAGACCTACTGCATTTGTTGACATCACTGGCCTGGCCTCGAGCCAGCTAGCACAGAGCTACCCACTACTTAAATCAACCTGTTGTAGGATACCTACTGTTCTCTACATCTGTCTAGTGAGCCTCAACCCACCAGCAACTGAGATGTAGGTAATTTAAGAGGTTCACTAACTAACTCATTCAACAGATCATGTATTGTGTACTTGACTGTGGCTAGCCAAAAATATTAACAGACAACAAAGCTAGTTTGACCTCTGACCTCTTGGAGTTCACACTCTAACCCTAAATAAGCAAACTGATAGTGGGGGGGGGGCGGGGTAGGGGGATGTGAAAGAAAGGGATTTCTGAGCTAAGGATGGTGAAAACAAAAAATAAGGAGGAACTCCTCTGTCTGTCCCTAATGTTATGTGGCTTACAAAATAGGTTGGCAGAAGCACACACAAAATTATTGTCCCATTTTGCTTGCACAGTTCCTCTGTGGAAGTTCCTGTTGCTATAAATGAGAACAGTGATTCCAGAGTGAAGTATATGACTTGGGACATTCTGCCAGAGCCTTCCAACCTCCAAGGGCTACAGCTGTGACAGAACTCCATCCCAGAGTTCCTTACTGGCATCCCTCCTCTCTGCAGCAGTTCCAGGATGCAATGGAGAGCATACCCCAGGGGATCCCACAAAACCTGGAGATACTGGCTTCAACCTGCTGGACTTGTCAAAGTGAGACTCTTACTAGAGAAGCTGTCCTGGAATTGCTGCTTCAGCATCTCACAGTGCCCCCAAACAGGAGCCCCAATGTCCTCACAGGACATCAACACTACAGGATCACTTCAGCAATCTGTTATAAGAAGAGACACTTTAGAGAAGGTATCCAAAATGTTTTGAGTATATTGCTGGCCAGGGGTCAAATCTCTCATCACAAGCAAAAGTAAATAATTTAGAAGCTACAAATGTAGCTTCTGTGGTTCTTATGTCAGTGGCCTATCAGTGGCACTCCCCAGTTGCCAGCTCACCTGAGACACTGGTTCTCAAATCTGAGGAGCAAAAGCTTAGACAGGGAACATACTCATCCTACAGGTGTAGAGCCTGGAGTGGAGTACTATAATTTGGGAGCCTAGATCCCTGGAGAGTAGAAGCCTGGAGTCCCTGGCTCTGCTCCTCAATGTGCTATATTCTGCAGAACCAGGAGAGCTGCCAAATGGCAGCCCACACACAACCAGTAATCCCACAAGAAAAGGCAGCCATTCCTTGACACTCTGGCCAGTCACAAGCCTTGCCCTTACTAATACTGCAGCCCTGAGGATTGCTCTGGGTCTCCGTGGTCCATGGGTGGTGGGGATGTCCATGTGCTACCTCCTGCAGTCCTGAGAAAAACTCTGTAAACCAAATTTAGATCTTCTAGAAACAAATAACAATAAACAAAAACAAAAAAGCAAACAAAAGAACCTCCTGCATTTAATATTCTAAACTACAACCTAGAAGTGGGCATACCATTTTTAACACATATTCGCCAAAAAGAGAAAAATTAGTAGTTAAGATGTTTACTGCTCTTAATAACTCTTGAAGCCAACATCCTGGCACCATACAGAATGCACTTATTTATGGTGGCGCAAGTACATACAAAGGGCTTAAAAATCAAGTCTTGTAGAGTATGCCTGCCAATTACATTAATTTTCAAAATCAATAGTAATGCTTAGAGCTCAATCCACAGAAAATTCTAACTGCATAGCAATCGCAGTGAGCATTTAATTCTGACATTGCTTTTATAGAAAAGTGTTTTTATGAGTCATACCTTAACTTATGCTGCAAGCTTAAAAGAACATTTAATGATTGGATTAGCTAATCATTCCAAATATTTCCCCCTCATTAAAATAAGTTACTACCGAAATAAACTGTCAAGGATCACCATGCCAGTACAAGAACTGAAGGAGAACAGCCTCTGCATCCGCTCAGGAGTGTTTCGATGTATTATTCTAGAGTCTCTGCATTGACAAACATAGATTTTTAAAAAGCAAATAAAATTGGGAAATATATCTGCTGTGCAAAACTAAATACACAAGAGGTAACTACAATGGGGAATCACGGAGAGTAAACCTAGCACAAGATTCACAGGGTAGATTCTCACTGTGAAGGGGCCGTCATCACAGATGCAAGGGGCACAGGGTATCATGGACTCTTAAACCCCAAACCTTTGCTCATCCAAGGCTGGAGATGCTCATCTTTAGTATCACAGACCAAGTGAGATAACCCCAGGGTCTCTAGTACTAATTCACAAACTAGTTTTGTTATTATTGCTGTTGTCGCTTCTTGTTGTTGTTCATGATTGTCTGTGACTTGGCTTGTTTGTTTGTTTCAGGGATGGGGAGACACCCAGAGCTTCTAAGATTATAAGTTCATGATGAAAGAAACACATAGACTCCCACAGGAAGTGAAGGAGATGCTTCAATAGGTTGGTGTGGCCAGTTAGCTATCCTTCTGAGATCAGATTTTCAAATGAAATGTTTAAAACATTGAAAGATAGATCATGTGTATCAGGAAGCAAGCTAATAAGAGTTTTGAAAAAATTCAGAAATCCTACTTAGTTACGTTACATTGTAACAAATAATCACAGATTGAATACCTAGCTACTAGCCTGTTTCGAAGAAATTATATTTAGAATGTGCACAAAAACTAAATACTGGAATGAGAAAACTAAAGTGTAGAGATAATGAAGATATTAAAGGTGGGAATCATAGCTGCGCTACAAAGCCAAAGCTTACTATGCAAATTACACGGCAGGAGCTGGTGGATAAGCTCATGGAACACCAGCCTTAATCTTTAAAGAGGTGATAAACACATGGGCTGCTAGGAGCTGGCAATGTCCTGCTTCCTGTCTGGGTGGTGATTGCTCAGGTGTTTATTTTACAGTTGGCTGAACTGTACATCTGCTTTATGCGCTTTCTGTTACATTTCACCAAAACGTAAAAAGGCTGACAAATTTTAAAGGTACAGCAAACCATTATCTCAATTTTCAAAAACTATAAGCATCGTTTACATTTAGTAAGACCCCCTACTAAGATTTGGAAAAACTACACCATAGAAGTTCCTGTAAGGCCTTGGCCAACACTGTTGTCAAGAACTAGAGTGATGGGGCACCATACTTACACCACATTGCTCATGGTGAGAGGAGGGAGTAAGAACAAAATGGAGGAATAGCACACACCCAATAGCTGTGAGGTCTAAACTCTGAGAACAGAAAATGAGGTAAGGGCGAGATTCAACTCAACTCAGCGGATGCGTCCTGAAGTGCTACATTGCTCTTCTTACACGGGACTGGGAGGAAACAAGACAGCACAACATGTTTCACTGATAATTAATTTTGGAATTAAAGATATATTTAGTGGTTGCTTTCTGAAATAGGATCAGACACATCTGTTAGAGTTTAAAGGGTAAGGTAGGGATCTACAAAGAATCTGTGAGCTGCTTGGTAGAAAGTTGGAGTGGCATGCACGTGATGGCTACTTATTTCTCCTGTGAAAGGCATAGGTGAAGAAGAAAACAGAGAAGAGTGAAGAAGATATGAAGATCTGATGCAAAGAACAGATATGCAACCTGACTAGAGATATGATGGATGGAAATATTCAGGCTTAAGTTTTCAAATGGCACTGGACAGATACCCTTTAAAAGTAACTCTGTTGTGGAGTGGAGCTCAGTGGCTGAACATGTGCCAAGTATGTACCAATGCACAAGACCTTGTGTTTGATTCCTCAGCACACACACACATACACACAAACACACACTTATATACATACACACATGTATATAGATGTGTACATACAGAGATATATACACACATATGTACATATAGTAACTGTTACCTATTTAATGAATGCTTATATTTTAACAAAGAACATTGGCTCTGTTTTCAGAAAAACATTTAAATCTTTACATATAAAACTTTTTCAGTTACTTTATTTTTAAAAAGCCTTCCTGCAAGTTTTAGTAAAATACATCAATTGAATTACCAAATAACTGAGAAATGATTCAATATGACCACATATGTCCCACCCTAATTTAATGAAAGAAAACAGAAATAAACCTCAGTTTAGCTATAATCATATAATTAGATTTTCCTAACATATTGGAGGATGGAAGCCACATTCATCGGCATTAAGTTTGTCCCAGGGATTATTTTAAGCATCTACTGTCACACAGCAGAAAAGCCTCTTTAACATGATCAGCTGAGTTTACCTCTAGTACTTTCTTTAATTTTGTTGCAGGCTACTTCTCCTTTGGAATATTTAAGCATGGTCTAGTCAATAATATTTTGCTCTAATCCTTTGGGACATATTTTTTAATAAGGCCAAAGGTTAATGCCTTAGTTAGCAGAGCTATTTAAACAGTCTACTAAGAAGTCAATATGAATTGTCAATGAAATACAATCAGCTATAGGTGATTTAATGAATGTGGCTATGATATACATGGAAAATTGCATAGCAGTGATTGACTTGATGGTTTTCAGAAGCTGTTAAAAAGACTAGCACAAATAGATTATCTAACTAAAAAGGTTAAGACAGTTAAATATAACTGTGACTATGTTCCCTATATCAACATTTTACCCAGAAAAAAATATTTTCTGGAGTGATTATAGGTACCAACTTGTGCTTCAGCTTCCCTGACAAATGGGAGGCATAAAAGAAAGTCATACTGTCTGCTAATCGGCCCACAGCCCTACATCTTTGCTAACTAGATAGTGGTCTAAAACACGATTTGGAGTCCATTGCTACCAGGTTAGCTGTTAACCTGGGCAAGCTTCTTAGTCTCAAAGGGTGCCATTGAGAGCTTGGAGGAACGCGTGGAGGCTGAGCCAGATCTTACTCAAACAGGTGAGTCCTTATCTCTTACTGATCTATAGTTTAGAATCCTAGGTGAACAGTCCTTTATTCAGCAATAACCAGCATGAGCCCTTTATGAAATACACTGTCTTTGTCTCATAGTCCAGTTACTAGTAGTTTCTGCTCACGAAAGAGAGGAAGCATCATTGCTTATGGAAGGTCTAGGTGTTCCACAAAGAATTTGAAAACCAACTCCAGCCAATTCAGAAACTCCACTGAGGGCACTGCTGATAAGGGTGGCAGGTGGCTGAGGCTGTGTCTCGGTGATGCCCAGCATGTACAAGACCTGGGTTCCATCCTAGCACTCCTCACTCAAGAAGAGAGCTACATGGTAACTTCCTCGATTTTATAAAGAGCAGAAACAGAGCAAGTGTGTTACTAATTCAAACAGGGACATAGATTTAACAATTCATTTGTGCCTTAGACTTTTCAGAAATTATGGATACTTAAAAAATCAGGAGACATGAGAGTTCTACATTCAGTGCATGTTATAAATACAAACGTGAAAGGAGGTTACACCTACTTTTATTCTAAATGCATCAATTTTCAAAATAACACCAAGAAGAAACATACTCATGCAAGTGTGGAAGAGCTAACCAGAATAAAGTCAAGAACGCTACAGAAAGGACAGCTGAGAAGGATATAATGGGCTTAATGGTTCTTGCATTTTTCCATGCCATTACTTATATCAGCCTCTACTCAAAAAAGATTACAGGGAGAATGGAAAACAAAGTACAGAGAACTGCCTTAGGAAAGGAGACTGAAGTGGGTAATGTGAAAATTTAAAAGAGAAAGAAGTAATGAGACGATAGAATATGATCATAGCGAACACACACACGTTGCTAACATTCATATAATTCCTATGTGCTCTCACAATAGACCCTCTGCACTCAACCATGTGCATAGCTCATCCCTACATCCATATGTTTGTTGGGTTACTTCTTCAAACTGGAGCCCATTCTGATTTTGATTCCAACGCCTTCAAAATGCAGGTCAGAACTCAGTCCATTATAAGCAACCACGAATGCTTGCATGCTATTTGACCTTTTGAAAAGTAAGGTGCAATAATAATAATAATAATAATAATAATAATAATAATAATAATCTGTAAAAAACCCAATAATCATAACTAATGTGAAATATATACACATACAAATGTATGTATCTATATATGTTTTTCCTCCAAAACAAAAATGGCAAAGAGTAGTAAAACAACAATACAGTGTATCTGTGAGAGCAACTAGAGGTTCCTCTGCTGCTGTTTAGATATGGATCAGGAAATAACGTTCCTAGACTAGTCTGCGCTTCAAATTCCCATAAATGGGAAACCAAGGACTCCAAACCTAGGCTCAGCTCAGTCTACAAGTCTGGAAGTGCATCCCATGTTGTCAGTGAAGATGAACCTGGTTCTGGCAAGTCCTCCAGTACACAATCTCAATTTGGAAGGGAGAGTCCTCAAGAAAGTCCATAGAATATATAAGCATCAAATATCTAAATGTAAAGACTCTAAACTATGTCAATTTGTACCATTAGGATGTTCAGCAACACATAGTGTTTTGTTTTGTTTTTAAATGAGTTTTCTCCCTTTATATAAAAGTTTTCAATAAAACTTGCAAAGATGTAAACACCCGTAAATATAATGCTCCATTTCTAAACTGAGATGTCCCATAACCTCTTAACTTATTTCTGGCACAGTCCATTGCTGGTTAGGGAAATCCCACCATCTCCATTACCTGAAATGTACTGGGACTTGCTCTCCAGTCCTATACATAATCAATGGTGAACCTGTGTGTGTGTGTGTGTGTGTGTGTGTGTGTGTGTGTGTGTGTGTGTGTGAGTGAGAGAGAGAGAAAGAGAGAGAGAGAGCAGTCAAAAACATAGAAACCAGTGATCTATGTCTGAGGTCAAACCTGTCAATCACGCTATTCAATCATCTCTACGCTTCTGAGTTTCCACCTGACAATTCATTAGCTATTCAAAAACATGTGCAAATGTCCCAGGAAGGTTGTAGATTTAGACACTTCCCTTCTATTTCTGCATTTTTTAACTTTCTGCACTTTATTCCTGAGCTCTTGGATGCCAAAGTCCTATATCTACTGAACTAAGACTTTTACACTGTGCAGTGATCTTCATCTCCAATGGTTTCTGCTTTGATGTCTATTTTATCTGATCTCAATACAGCTATACCAACTTCCTTTTGATTAGCATGAGTCTGAAATACAATTTTCCACTCCAGTGCTTCCTGTAACCTTCTGTTTGGCATATGTTTCTTATAAAGCGAGCAGCTTGGGTTTTTGTTGATTTTATCCAATCTGACCACATTTGTCTATTAACTGAATGATCTAGTCTATTTACATTTATTGTAATTACTAGCATGCCAATTTCTAACTACCGTGTTGTCTATTATTCCTGCCTCTTCTGTATCTCTGCTCTCCCAGGTAGGCAGTGGTGTTAAGTCATTTTTTTTTCCTTCCCCCTCATCTTCATTTTGAGTAATGAAAATAAATTATTAGGGAAACAAAATGACTTATCAATTTTTATTAATTTTTACATTAACAAATATAACTTTCCTAGTTAATAAATTCTCCTGCTTTTGGCTGATAGCAAGACAGAAGGCATAAAATCTTCATGAAATTTCAATAAGATTTCATCAAGTCTTTAAGGATAACCAATCATGGAACCACAAAGCTATGCACTAAAAATGGTGGCAACGAACTCTCAGGACAATAGCTGTTTGGGCAGAAGTCATATTTTTGAATATGTTTCAATTCTTATAGCTTTGCTTTTTATAATAACACATGTTAGTTTCACTGAATACCTTTGTACTGATCCTATGGCAATAAGGTGTCATTAACAGAATTTACTGTTATACTTCCTGTAATGGTTAATCTTGACAGTCAACTTGAGTTGACAATAGAATCACAAAACTAAAGAGTATATCTATACAGGTGCTACCTGAAAGACTTAACTGGGTAGAGAAACTCAACTTGAATGTACTGTCCTCATTCCCTGGACTGCGTTTCCAGATGGAGTGAAAGGAGAAATAAAGCTGAGCATTCATTCATCTCTTTGTTTCCTGAACATACATACATGCAAAGTAACCAGCTGCCCCAGGCTCCTGCTGCTGTGCCGTCTGGCCAGGATAGACTGTAACCTCAAACTATGAGCCAAAATAAACCCTCACATTGTTTCATGCTGGGGATTTGGTCAAAGGAACTAGAAGATTAACTAACAGATGTTTCCTTTAACATTTAGCCCCAAATATAAACCAGCTGAAGATGTAGGGTAGAGAGATGACTCAGTGGTTAAGAGCACTGGCTGCTCTTGCAGATGACTCACATTTAATTCCTAGCATGTATAATGGTGGCTCACAAACATCTGTAATTCTAGTTCCTGGGGATCTAACAACCTCTTCTTGGATCCCCAGGCACCAGGTAAATAAATGGTACAGGAGGTATACATGCAGGCAAAACATCTATACACATAAAATAAAAATAAATTTTAATAATTAAAAGAAACAGCTAAAGTCAGATTCTTCAACAGTATATTTTATCAACATATATTTATATGTTGAAGAACCTAATAATTACAATATTTTTTTAATTTCTGCAAAGCCAGTAACATTCAGAAATGAACAAACATTCATGAGTTAGCATTATAAACCAGTGGTGTTAGTAAGACCTGCTCAATGTATTTAGGAGTCAAAGCTCAGGCATCCCCAGCAAAAAGTTACCAATGGCCTCACAAACTAGATAAGGTAAGACTGGATAAGATTCTGTCTTGTGACCCAAAGACCTCCTCACAGTCCTACAGTCGATTAGAGTCTGGAAAAATGACTCAGGCACAAGAAAGTTTAAGGCAATCAATTATATAAAGCAAAATGACATTATCAGAATGATTAGCAATTTACAAGAAAAGAAATAACTGCCAAGAAGACTGAATACAGAACTCTGCTGGTCAATGTATCTGTCCCACTAGACAAACTACACTGAAAACAAAGCAATAATCAGGCAAACACTCCATCAGTTTGGAATGGCAGCTGAGAGTGGGATCCTGGTTTTAGAAGTTCACAGCATTCTGAGTTCATGTGTGCTGTGAGTATATGCCTACCAGAGCACGCTCTCCCAGAAGTCAATGACTGCAGAGGCACTAGAAAACTGTACTTATTTTTTCCAAGCTCATTGTTAAATGACAACCAATTTCATCTGTGGCGTGTGCATCCTCTTGCTAGACTTCAGTGCGTATCTTCACTCTGATCTATTATATACTGATGGATTCAAAGGAGCTTTGAGAACCTCACTGTCAACAGCATGCACATCTGTAACTATGCTACATTAAAGAACTAGCCTTAATGAGAACTACAAAATTTCCAAACTCTCTTTTCCAAATGCTTACTTTATCAACAGCCAGATAGCCTCAAGGAGTCTGTCCTGAATAATCCAGTCCAGAATGCTGTCTTAAGACATACATAACTGTGGCAAAAATAACCTCATGGGCTCCTTGCCTATATCACTCCCTTCTTGCTCTCCTGCTTTCACAAAGCAAGTCCTGCCATGTGCCAAGACAACACTTCGTTGGCACATCATCTTTTCACACTCAGTCACGCTCAGGCCCAAGAGCCAAGCTGAATGTCATCCTACTGTAAACACAGTTCCTCCCATCAGCCTCTCCCAGCCTGTTCCTCTCTCCGGCCTGAGAAGCCAGCCTCCTCTTCAGATAGCGAGTCCAATGACAACCTTCTCTGTAGGTGATAATAAGCTGCAATCTAATGAGGGCAAGATCCTGCTCTTATCACCACACCACAGCCCTCATAAAGTCAAAGTTATGCACCTACATACAGGATTTTTTTTTTAATTGTAACCGCAGGGCAGTGGAGGACAATGAAGGGCTGGGGAAGGAAGCACCAAAGCTGTAAGAGAGGCTGAGATGCAGAGGGACATGAGGAAAATGACAAAGCTAAAGTTCACTTTGAGAAACTACTGCCTAGGGGCAAAGTGGAGAAAGAGCAGGCCAGCCATTACTCTGTGTGACAGGTACAAAAGCTGGGCACGCACTGCACAGGTAGGACAGAACCCACGTGGGAAGGCACAGAAATTCAGAACACTTCACATTAGTCCTGGATTTTTATGTCAACTCAAAGGAGTCTCGTGCAATTAACAACATTAGCAAATGTTCTCCTATTTAATGTCTGCTGTCATTATTCCTTGCTACTTTCCATCACTGATTTCACTTGATCTATCTAAAAGGTCCTAACAATAAACAATAAAAGATAATAGCTCACCTTTATTGAGCACTTAACTTTATAACAGTTTTGAGTGACATGCTGGTATCGTTCTAGTCTATAAGTAAAGAAAGCTGAATCAGAGAAGTTAATTAAATTGCCTAAGATCATATAGCAATCTAAATGCAAGACCAAGAAGTGAACCCAGGCCGTGTACCTGGGTGTTGCACTAAAACAGAATGGACTGGGAGATGACTCAGTGAGAAGGTGCTTGCTTTGTAAGGAAGAGAACATGAATTCAATCCCCACAATCCACATCTACAAAAGAGAAAGAGAAAGAGAAAAAGCTAGGGTGAGGACAAGCACTTATGTCAAGTTCTGAGAAGGCAAAGATAGGTATATTCTTGGTTATCCAGGCTGACTGGGGAGCTACAAATCCATGAGAGATACCGTCTCCACAGAAAGTAGATGGATCCTAAGACGTAGCCCAAAGGTTGGCCTCTGGCCTTCACACACACACACATACAAATGCACTGGCACACACACACACACACACACATACACACACACACACACACACAACAAACAGACAGACAAAAACAGAATCCCTGAGAGGGTAATTAGTTTGCTCTCTGATGTGAGTGCCCTGACAATGTTAGAGGTGAGGAAAGCATTAAGGGTTACCTACCAAGATCGTGGGATACAGGGGTGCTCTGAAATCTGACTACACCTAATCTCTACTATGGTAATAATACTCTTATGTACATATTATACATTTAAATATTTATAAAAGAGGATTCTTACATTTATGCCCACATTCACTTGTTTCTGGGGCCTCCTTTCCAAAAGAGACCATAAAAGAAAAAAAAATACCCTACGGTATTTGTAACAGGCTACACTCTACAGCATAAATTATTCCCTAGGAATTAATAAAGTACTTAAGAAATTTGTATTAACTCTTTCAGGCCACTAGGGTACCATTCATGAACTAAATTCTTAATTTACTAAAACGGCACCCAAGAGGTTCAGAAGTACATAACTTCTCTGAGGGCACAGGGAAAAAACTGAGGAAAAGAAAACAACTAGTGAAAGCATTTAGGAATATAAGCTAAAAGTTAAGCAACAGAGAAATAGTGTTCCAATGGATTTGCCTCGGGAGCTGGGGAAGAACTGCAACTAAATCAGGGTTGGAAATGCTTAGGCCTTGGGGTTAGAAAGCCACCTGGGATGGAGCATGGAGCCCATGGCTAGGACCGAACCTGATCCCAGCTCTGAGTGGGTGAAAAAGGAGAGCTGGTTTGCTCCTGCTTCACCAGGTAAACTGAGAGAGGACTGGAAAACATTCCCATGCCTTCAACTAGTACTTGGATCACAGGATGGCAACCTTATCACATGGCAGTTCTGATTTCCTACAGCACTCCCCACCTTCATCTCAGTGGAAACACATTAGCATGCACAGGTCTCCAGCACTGCAAATCACATTGCCTATCTCAGACACTCACAATGATATAAACACTACTAACACAAAGTCAATTTAATTCTTTAACATGGAAACCAGTGCTCCTTACAGTACCAGGAGATTTATGTCAAAAATTGTCAGTAGCATACGACTGCTTTAAGAACTTGAAAAAAAAAAAAATCATGTCCAGTTTATTCCCCCGAACAGGAATTCCTGGAGAAAGCGGCATCTAAGCAGGGTCTTGGAGGAGACCCTCTTGGCAGGTGTGCCACTGGTAAGCCACACACCTAGTCCTCTAGATTTATTTACTTAAGTGTTTCTCAACCTGTGGATCACAACCTCTGGGAGAGATGGGGGAGTCCAATGGATGATTTCACAGGGATCACCTTAGACCATCAGAAAACAGACATACATTACAATTCATAACAAAATTACAGTTATGAAGTAGCAACTGAAATAATTTTATGGTTGGGGGATCACCACAGCATGAGGGGCTGTACTAAAGGGTTGCAGCATTCAGAAGGTTGGGAACTCCAGCTTTAGTTAAAATGGAGAGAGAAATAGTCTCCCTGCACTGCTAGCTTCCTTTCAGTGTGGCCTTACTCACGTCCCTCTTCCAATTCTGTGCTTCCTGTTACTTTCCTCCTTTGGTAATGTTGCCACCCATCATTTCTAGTAGAGACAGAACCACCCACCCTGGCTGTAGCTTCATTGTTTTTACTTGGTCTAAGGAAAAACACTCAGCTTCTCAGACCCTACATTTTACCACCTAGCCTTTCACCACACCCTTAAGGTTTATCTACCAGAAATCCACACCTCTGACATCTCCCAAAACAGAGTTGCCTTGACCTTCTTCTTAACTGAACAGTCTAGAAGTGTAATTCATCCCAAAGGAGTATGAAGACAACCAATAGATTCATATATGTCAAAGTCTGGCAATCCAGACTAAGGGTTAGCCATGCTTTCACACAATCCAGAAACCTACCTCAGTGATGTTCTCAGGACTGAGGACCAGTGGACGAGTACCTGCTTCATATGTAGGAGGCCTTAGGTTTAAGGTGAATCATCATCGCACAAAGAAAGGATATGTACTTCTGTACCTACTGGGTACCATTTTAGTAAGGTAAGAGATTCTTTACTGAATAGTGTACTGGTATTCTAAGTTAATTAATCAGCAGCAGAGAAGGGGAAGAAGCAGCAGAAAAAGAAAAGGAAAAGGCAATATTTGTCTTCAAAAGGTGACAATGTTTAACTTCATCTCTATAAAAGCAGAAAATTCTGCTAATTTTATAAGAACAATATCCATAATAGACAACTTAACCCAGCCATGAGCCAGGTATGGCAATGCACCTGGGGGGAGGGGTGGAGACAAGAAGACAAAGATATAATAATCTTATTAAAAATAACACTAGGCCACATAGCAAGGTTGGTCTGAGCATTATGAGACTCTATCTTAAATTTAGATAGATAGGTAGGTAGGTAGGTAGGTAGATAGATAGATAGATAGATAGATAGATAGATAGATAGATAGATAGACAGACAGACAGACAGATAGATAAAATCTGTTCTATGTGCCCAAGTGTCTTATTTGTGTTCAATGACATGAGTGGTGTCTCATGTTCATGTGTTCTCTCAGTGAGCATCATGTCTGAGATAAGATGGTGGACTCTCCTCTACACCCTACCTCCCTCTAACCCTACCTTACTGGTACCCCCCACCCCCAATGTGGTATACAGCCAACTTATCCAGCATGCTCAAGAGTCTGATCTTGCTTCTAAAAACAACAGGGCCTCCTAAAAAGATTTTAGACAGAAGGGTAACAAATTACTTGACATTGCCATTTAGAAAACATGCAATTCTAAATCTTAAAAAAAGCAGACCATAAAATTGTTTGGACATAGAAACACCAAAAGCCATCTATCAATGGGACAGAACTAAAAGAGTTTTGATTCTTACAGTTTGAAAAGCTAAGAGAAAACAATAGTTAAGAAACAACAGTGTGTGATGGTTGCATTTTTAACAAACAGAATAAGAGGTCACTGCTATCACAGGAGCCCAAAATGTATGAATCCAAACCGTCAATCTCATCCCAGCTGACCCCTGATCAATGCCAGCAGTAAGCAGCATGAGAAAACTCTCCAATTCTGTAGCCCAAGACTCTTACAGGAAACACACCTGGGAAACACTGACACAGGAAAGGCATAGCCACAAGTGCACACTCTAGGGAAGGATTTTCTTGAGGATAGCCATGGCTCAGGCCTAGACTCTGGGCTTCTATGAGCATGTAATAGGCATTAGTGAGAGAGCTTACCAAACTCCTATTTCCAAAGGCAACTCTCCGAAATCATGAAAACACACATTATTGATTGACGGTTGCTTTATTTTGTTGTTTTAAAAAGCCTCATGGTACAAATATATGAGAATAATATCTTAAAGTATTTCACAACATCGAGTCAGGATTTTATTAACTATTTCTCAGAATAGCATGATTTCTTGAAAAGTCGCAGCTACTTCGGGCTATTTACATGGTATGTTTATATTAAATTAGGAGGTTGGCTCCATCTCTTTGTAATCTCATTTAACAAATGTTATGTCCCAGTACCTTTCTGCAATGTGTTCTTTTGATGTTAACATATTTAATCACTGAATAGCTACTATGAAACAAGTCAGATCTTACAGAACACAGACCATTATATCTGCAAAAACATCCACACTGTAAACCAATAAATCATCTGAAAATAAAATCCTCCAACTCAAAAAACAAAACAAAACAAAAAAACAAAAAACAGCTCCTAACAGCATTCTTTCCATGCACTACTGTGCTGTAGTGTTCACATGTTCCAAAGAGCCTTCGGCTTCTGCAGCAACACTTGAAGGCTTCCGACTTTTAAAAATAGGTTTATTTTTAACTCTGTAATAAAGCACAAGAGTCATTGTGAAAGGAGTACAACTTCAAACTTTTCCATGGAGAAGTCCCCCAGAGCACCACCTTATGTAGTGAGGTTCATCTGTGCATGTGCAGGCCCTGCAACAAAGCAAATCTGACATTACCATACAAGGGAATGGCTCATGGTTATCATGTCATTAGACACAAAGGCTCAGCGCTCATCAGTTTCCATATCTGGGATGGCTGAGAGTTTATGTTCTCTCTCACTGAACTATATTACCAAGCACACTTCTGCAACACGCATGTGCCAGATAAAATTATACCCCAGGCAGGAACAGGCCCATCTGACTGCAACGTGCTTCTAGCATGCCATTATGTCCAGCAACAGCAAATGAGGACACAATATCCATCTATTCTGAGACCATAATGTAGTTTTAATGTTTGTTGCAAATTTGTCGATCTTTCTTTTCTATTTATGATAATAACAAGAGCAGCTGTCACATTTTTATTCAGCATGGAAATAAAAACTTTCCACAATTCTCTTTTAAGCTCCTGTATCAGTATGACTAAAGCCCATCTTGAAATTGCAAGAAAAAAACTATTTTAAAGCTAGTAACTGCCACTACTTAAATCAGAGTTCTCTCAGATATCATACAACTAAAATGTGGAAACAATCAGATCCTGAGCTTTGGACAAAGCCTTCATTTTGCAGGAGTGAAAGGAGTTCTAGAGATTATTAGCATAGTAATGTGAATGCACTTAATACTATGCAACTGTACACTTTAAAGCAGTTAAGACATAAATTACAATGTTAGGTATATATTACAATTTTCAGAACATTTTTAAAAATTGGTTATGAAAGGGATTTGTTTTTTTTTCTTTTGTTACTAGGAAAGCCATTTAATTCTATAGATTTTCCCTGCATGTGCTTTTCATTGTGCTCTATAAACTTCAGTAGAAAACATTCCTTTTATTGCTTTGCTTAATCTAACTAAACTTTTAATTAAAATTTATCTACATTTTCAGGTTTTAGGACTTTGTGTATATGTGTTTTAAAAAACAAGTGATCTAACATCTATATATCTTCACTGCTATATTGCCTTCATAAATGTTGCTTTTTACTAATGATATTTCCTTGTAATAATGTTTAGGGCTATAAACTGTGATGTTCAAGCGCTCTGATATGTTAACCAATCCTGCTTCCTTTTTATATTCAGATGCTATCTTTTGCCTATCTCTTTATTTTCATCTTTAGCAACTAGATTGTGACTTGTACTCAGCTGAATTTTTAAAAAGTGATCTCTAATCTTGTCTCTTAATAAAATTTCAATTTTTAAATTAATTAATTAATTAATTTATTTATTTATTTATTTATTTATTTATTTATCGGAGACAGTACTTCATGTAGTTCAGGCCGGACTCCAACTCACTATGCAACTGAGGATGACCTTGGACTTCTTATCCTCCAGCTACTACCACCTAAGTGTTGGGGTTAATAGGGTACATTATCATAGCCAGTTTAAGCAGTGCTGTGATGGAATGCAGGGTTTGTGCATGCTAGGCAGACTCTGAGCTTCATCCCCAGCCCCATCCACATTTTTCCAACCACTATTTTATTACAGGATAATTCTAAATTCACATATAGTTGAGCGAAATGCTTGTGATTCCACTAACCTTTCATCGCTTGTCACAACACATCACCATCAGTATCTACAACGAAACACCACACCAACCTATTGACAGTGACATAGCCAAGATGTGGTAGAATGTGTTCACCACCACACAGATGAACATGGTGGGCTCATTAGCCATTCATGTTCTTCCAACCTTCATCTGCTGCTGAACTAATAGGAACCACACATGAGGTTTCTGTTCACCGTGTACTGTCATTTACAATTACATAGATCACATCATGGGATGTGTCATCTTCAGAGTCAGATTTTGTCACTCTGTAGAGCTGCACTTTTTGTTCCTTTTTACTGTGAGAAATAGTCACGATAAAGATGTACTTCTGTTTCGGTAATCATTTAGCTGGGTTGGTTCCAGTGTGGAGGAAAAAAATCGCTTCTAGGAGCATTTGTGTCCAGGCTCGTACACGACTGTTTTCATTTCTCTGGAATAAACATGTAGGCCTGCATCTGCTAGGCTGTCGGTTCCATAGAGCAGCTGTACCACTTCCATCCCACAGCCATGTGTTAGTGATGCTCTCACGCCTGCTCTCTCTCAGTCCTCACAGGCATTCAGTGCTGTCAGTGTCTTTTATTTTGACCATTTAACAGTAGTTTCTCCATACAGTTTTCTCATTTCTCTATTGGCTAATGATGCTGCATATGTCCTTTCTGGATTTACTTACTATCTTATATATGGTCTCTTTAGCATCTGTGTCTGTAGATGGCTTTTGCTCATTTTCTAACTGAACTAGTTCATACTGTCACACTATGAAAGTTCTTTATACATTTTAGATGCTGCTCTTTTGGATACTATACAGATATTTTCTACCATTCTGTGCTTTGACTTTTCTTTCTCTTTATGTTATCTTTCATGAACTAAAAGCTCTTCAACTTAAAGGGATACTTTTTTTTTAAACTGGTTATCATTTTATAATGGAGTATACTTTTAGTGTGATATTGAAAATTCATTGTCTAGTCTATGGTGCATTTGAAATTTGAAGCTGGTACATGACTCAGCAGTTAAAAGACCTTGCTCTTCCAGAGGACCTAAGTTCAGTTCCTAGAACCCATGTCAGAAGGCTCACAACAATCTGCAACTCAAGCTCCAGGAGATCCAATGCCCTCTGGCTTCTACAGACAATTTTACACGTGTGCACACACACACACACACACACACACACACACTCACACACCCTACAAAATAAAATAAAATATTGTAAAAAGTTGCATAATTTGAGAATACATTTATTATCATGAACCTTATAGTACATGTGAATAATATATGTCAATATTTTATTTTTAATAAATATTAAATGTCTTTAATCACTACTTGTAAGTTTTCAATACAAAAATCCTATGCATGTTGAAGTTTATACTCATGAGTTACATATCCTTTGGAGCAACTATAAATGACAGTTGCCTATTTTTTGTCAGGATCTAGAAATGTGACTTTTGAGTTTATTAATAGTGATTATACTATTTGTTTTCTAAAGAGGTTCTAGGAACTGAAAAGATGGCTCAGTGGTTAAGAGCATTGGCTGTTATTTGAGAGGACCTGGGTTTAATTCACCTCTGGGTTCCTTGAACACCAGGCATACACATAGTTCACAGACACACATAAGTTTTAAAATCAAGTTGTTCTTTTGTACTACATTCCTCGGGATCTTCTATACAATTACTCAACCTTTAAAAAATAAAAACAAAAGATAGGTTTGCTTTTCTTTTGCATCTGCTTGCCTTTATGCTCTTTTTTCTTGTTTTGGTACATAAGCTAGAACTTCCATTATCACTTCAAACAAAGTAACTGTACTCATCCTGGCCTTGTTTCCGATCTGAGAAGGAGCAACCCATTTTTCAATGGAAAATTTGCTCTTGGCCAGAGGTAGTTTAGGGGAAATACTCTTTATGTAGTTGAGAAAAAAAATCTATTTTATTTCTGATTTTCTAACATTTAATCATTAATGATGTTGGGTTTTACTAAGTGCCTTTAGGGAAATCAACTGGCAGATCATATGACAGATTTAAGTGACTTACAAATGTTCAATAGAACTTTAAGTGCTTGAAATAAACCTCTTTTGATTATATTAGATATGTTGTTGGATTTAATTCACTGGTAATTTTTGAAGATAATAGTCTCTAAGTTCATGAGAAATATGAGTTATAAAGCTTTGTTGATGTTTTTGATTTATCTCAGGGTAGAACTCATAAATGAATATTGTGCACTCCTTTGGAGAAAGGCTGAATAAAATTGGTGTTAATTTTTCCTTGAGTGTTGGTAGGTGTTCAATAAAAAAATCCAGAGATTTTTGTCAGAAGTTTTCCAACTAAGATTTCATTTTCTTTAATGGTTCTGCACTAGATAAGTAGTCTCAACTTGTTTGCTTCATCTTGGTTGAGATCAGTAGGTCTTAGATTTTGAATTCAGAAAATCTTAAACAACTAGACATTCCTGTTAAGTTGTAGAATTGTAAGTACAAAGGTTTCTTTCCCCAGCAATAATTCATTCTACTGTTTTAACTGTATAATCTGTAGTGATGTCATCTTATCACTGTGAAATGTCCTTGTCCCTTTGTCATTCTATCTATTGTTGCATCAATTATTGATCTTTCCCGAGTACCTCTTACAAGTTTTGTCCTTTCAGTGTCTCTGATATTTATTATCTGCTTCCTTCTGCTTGCTCTGAGCTTCTCTTGTTCTTTTTCTCATTGCATTAAGTTGCAGCTTGAGTTGGGCCGACCACTCCTTTTTCCAAACATAATCATTTAGTGGTACCTGTGTGTTTGGTATATTATATTTTCACTTTTAAATGTTTAAAACCTTATTTCATGGACTTAGACTTGTGGCTTTAAAAGTATATTTTTGATTTTCAAGTATTTGAAGCTATTTCAGTTGACATATTTTTAGTTTGATTCCATTACTCACAGAATATACTTCATAAAAATCTCAATCTTTTAAAATTATATTAGATTCCATAGCCCAAGATCATGACTGTATTGATTAATGCTCCATGAGCAAATAAAAAACTAGTTGTTTGTTATTTATGGAAGTGTTTCTAAGTGTCAAAATATTAGGTTTATTCTTGCTGATCTCCTTTCCAATAGACTTGCTGAAGATGGAGTGAAGACTCCAATATTTTTTTACCTTATTTACTGAAGAGATCTATCTATCTGCAACTCTTTAATTTCTTAAATTCAACTTCCCTATTTCTCTTTTCTGCTTTATTGTTTTTTCTCATGTCGTTGGAGGTTCTTTGGAATGTACACATATAGGACTGGTGTGTCTTCCTAATAGATGGATCCTTGTATTTTTATGCAATATCTCTGTTTCTGGTGCCCTATTCTGAAATTCGCCTTTTCTGACCTTACTATAGATGTTCCTGTTTCATTACTGCTCATACAATATACCTCTTTTCAGCCTTTGCTTTCAACTCATGTCATTGTGTTAAAGTGAGTTTCTTATCAACAGTGTGGTTTTGAGACATTTTTATTCAGTTCACCAAACCCCTTCCTTCAAATGGTGTGTCCAGATTAGCTACATGTTCAGCAATTCCAGGTGCATACTGATTTGTGATGATTACAACCCAGCTTCCCCATAAGTTGAAAATACTATAGATTAAAAATGCACTGAAAACACACAACTCAGTATAAACATTCTCAGGACACTTATATCAGCTTAGAGTTAGACAGAAGCAACAAAAGCCTACTTTACAGGCAAGTGGTAAATAATATAACTTACCAAATACTGTACTAAAATGGAAAACAGAATGGTGTACAAGAATACTATCACATTATCAAAAAAGTGAAAAATCCCTAAATTGAACCATCCAGTCTGGAATAAAGAATGTTATACATTGGCCATAAGCTTCCCATTTAATTGTTTCTCCTTTCTTGCCTTTATTTATGTGAGTTAGGAAAACCTTTTATAATTCCATCATAATTTGTACAGTGTTATTGATTATTTTACACATTATTTTATCATATGCTATGTATCATTTTATCACTACAAATGAAGGACAGAAAGTCCACTTAAACCCTTTTAACCAATTTTTAGTATAATTAACTATTTCTCCTGCACATAGCATATCATACTGGATTTTAATTTTAGCTTCAACTATAAACCAAGATTTAAGATCCTGAGCAGTCTCTACTGTTGCACCTATTTTTAACCTCTCAGTGTCACTGAATTTCAAAGCCTCTGCTATCTCCCACACTTTGGGCATCTTCTTTTACTTAACCTTTAGTAGTATGTTTGTCAGCAATAAATTCTCAGGTTTCTTCCATCCAAGGTTTCATTTTCCTCTTCAGTCCTAGAGGATAATTTGGTTGCATATAGAACCTGTGATTAGTTGCTTTTCTTTTAGTACTTGGAAAGCTCTGTCACTTCTCTCTGGCCCCAATACTGCACACAAAAAGGCTCCTCCTGCTCAAATTCCCCATCTTTGGCTTGTAGACATTTAATGGTTGTATCCGTTACTTTTCTGTCGTTGCAATAAAACATCATGACCAAAAGAAACTTATGGAAGAATTAATCTGGTTTTGCTTTAATTCCACAGGAACCATCATTGGAAGGGGGGGGGGGCATGCAGCAAATGGCAGGCATGGACCACAGCAAGAAGCTGAGAACTCACAACTTCAACTATAAGCATGAAGCAAAGGAAGTGAACTGGATAAGGGGAGAGACTGTAAACACTCAAGGCTTGTCCCCAGTGATGTAATTCCTCCTTAATCCTTAATCTCCCCAAACAATCCAACCAACTGAGAACCAACTGTTCAAACACATGAGCCTATGGGGAACATTCTTATTCAGATATCACAATCATGATACATCATGGCATGGGATTAATTGGGTTTAATTGCTGGATGTCATTTACCAAATTCAGGTTTTCAGATTATTTCAAATTGTTTTTTGTTTCATTCTTGTTATTCTTTCCTTCTGGAACTTAGATGCTAGGGGATAGTAAAATTCTTTCAATATTTGCTCTGGCATTCTTTAAGTTTACTGTTTTTGTAGACTTTGCCCCACTCTGCTACTGTGCCCCATAAGGTGTAATTATTTTCGGTTCTATAATATCCTTCAGTCCCTTTTAAATACAAACAATTTTATTGTTATTATTTTTTTTTTTTGGTATTTTCGAGACAGGGTTTCTCTGTATAGCCCTGGCTGTCCTAGAACTCACTCTGTAGACCAGGCTGGCCTCAAACTCAGAAATCCGCCTGCCTCTGCCTCCCATGTGCTAGGATTAAAGGCGTGTGCCACCATGCCCGGCAATAATTCTATTTCTGAAGTGAGGATTCCTAATCTCTTATTTTGAGAATTTGTAATGGCTTGTTAGAACACTGTTGTCATGGTGTCTTCTAATACGTATGAGATGAATCTCAAGTGTTAGCACCTGTTGACTAGACTTTCCCATTGGAGTTATATTTCTACTTCTTGGAATAAGTAATTTTCTAATTTCATCCTGTGTGTCTGATAATAAGATACTGGATCCTGCTTTACTTCAACTAGAAGGCAGTTTTCCCATAAAAATATATAATACCAGTGACTGGTAGAATGCATGTTCTGATAACCGCTGGGGCCTCCCTCTCTGCCATTACAGTGATAGAAGTGAAGCACTGACTCACTGGAGTATCACAGACAGTTAGGGTGGACACTCAGCTCACCAATGTCTTTCCAGTTGAAGTAAGATTCCAATTCTCCACTTCTGTTGCCTCCATGAAAGTTGACAAGCTTCCCCTTCCTGGTTCAAGCTACCATTAGGGATGGGGACACTGAAAGACTAAGCAACCAATGGGTTCCATTTATGCCAGGGAATTGGAGGGAGGGAGGAAGGAAGGAGTATCAACTAGCCACATACCTTAGTTTATTTTTTGAGCCCATAGGTGTGGAAGCTGAGGGCAGGACTAGGAGGCAACAGAGGTCAAGTGCAATAACATTTAGTGTCTATCTACATCACCTACCAATAGCTACTAGGCATTGGAAATTCAGCTCCAAGATGGATATGGCCAACATTGCTCTGGAAGAACAGTTGGGACACTGTTTGCTTTTGCCAGGGGTAAAGTCAGCTCTCCACCAGGGCTTGTTAGCATGACCTAATAGGGGAAATGGGATCTATATCTGCCATGAAAGAAGGCAGAGAATTGCATAATAATCTAATCTCTGGGTAGCAGGACTAAAACATGCTGCCTGTCTGCAATGCCTGGCAGGGAGTTGGGAGGGGAGGAAAGGCAAATACCTTGGTGTTGGGCTGCAGTTGGGCAAGTATTCACAAAAGTACTCATAGAAGTTTTCTTCTGTTAGATCACCTGCTTTGGGCACCGAGAAATGTCATGGTCATGTGGAAATTTTTGTCTGTCTGTTAGTAGCTGAGGGAACTGAAGAGAACTTCAACACCCTATACTGAACATGTGGTTAACAATAAAGAAACGTATAGAACTCACTAGCTTGTCATTTCTCAAATCCTCAGGATAACACCTCTCTGCTCTAGTGGTCAAGTCTATAGAGTCTGGGTTGAAAATAATGGAATGAGCATTCCAGCTGGGGAAGCAGATAGGCTAACTGCAGATCTTCCCCTCCAAACTTCTGTCCAACCCCTTGCTTTATTCTAGCCCCCCAACTTCATCAAGTATTCCCTGAGAACCCATAGGCCACTCCAGCTAGGGAAGAAAGAATGCTGACTGCAGACCCTCACTCCTCCTTCCATTCCTCCAAGTCTAATTTTCCCAAGCCTTAACTCCACCTCTGTAGCTGTGGCTTTTCCCTACCCTTTGACCCCATTCCCAGGGGACTAAGCAGTCCTGATGGAACACACTGCTTTTCACCCTCTGGTGGACCCTGTCAAAATCCCACTCCGTACCTATCCCCACTCCTAAGTGTCAGTTCCCAGTACCTAGAAACATATTTTACATGGAAAACCCCCAGTAGCCAAACCAATCAGGATACCAGAAGAATTTCCTACCAGGTAACACACAACCACCATACTCTCCTAAAACACAGAAAGAAGGGGACAGGTGGGACAAGGTGGCACATGCCTTTAACCTCAGCACTCCAGAGGCAGAGGCAGGTAGATCTCTGAGTTTGAGGCCAGCCTCATCTACTTAGTGAGTTCCAAAGAATTTAATCTTTAGTTGGGCAGTGGTGGCACTTGCTTTTAATCACAGCACTCTGGAGGCAGAGGCAGGTGGATCTCTGAATTCAAGGCCAGCCTGGTCTACATAATGAGTTCCAGGAGAGCCAGAGCCACACAGAGAAATCCTATCTTGAAAAGCAAACAAACAAAACAAACAAACAAACAAACAAAAGAAGCAGACAGAGTAACAGAAACAAAGGAACAAAACACCCACTCAACAAAGACCAGACCAGATATCAGCACCTAGAATTACAATCTTTCTAATCCCAGAGCTTAAATGCCAGTGTAAAAATACAATCAATAACAGCCAGAACAATATATCTACACTAGAGCCAAGCAACATTACCACAAGCAGGCCATGAATATTGCATAATAGCTTAAGCACAAGAAAAAGACCTTCAAATAGTCTTTATGAATACATTAGAAGTTCTTAGGTAGGAAATGAATAAATTCCTTAAAGAAATCTATGAGAGCACAACCAGTGGAAGGAAATAATAAAACAGATAAAGATGGAACAGAGACTAAGGAAACAGCCATCCAATGACTGCCCCAACTAGAGACCCATCCCATGTGAGAGAGCCAACCCTGACACTATTAATCATACTCTGCTATGCTTGTAGACAGGAATCTAGCATAACTGTCTCCTGAGAAGCTTCATCCAACAGTGAATAGAGGTAGATGCAGAGACCCACATCCAAATATCAGGCAGAGCCTGGGGAATCTTGTGGAAGAGTAAGGGATAGAAGTGAGCAAGTTGAAAGGGTCAAGAACACCATCAAAGACCCATAGAGTCAAATAACCTGGGATCATGGGGCCTCACAGAGCCTGGGCCACCAACCAGGGAGCATGCAGGAGCTGGACCTAGATCCCCTACACATCTGTAGCAAATATGCAGTTTGGTGCTCATGTAGTTCCCCTAACAAGTAGAACATGGGATGTCTCAGACTTTGTTCCCTGCCATTGGATCCTGGTTCCCCCATACTTTGACCTGAATGGGCCTCAGCAGGACAGGACTAAATGCCCCAGGGTAGGGTAGTATCCCCTTTGACAAGAAGAGGGGGCAATAAAAAGAGGGGTTTTTTAGAGTTGGGCTGGGAAGAGAGGAGGGAGGGAGCAAGCTGTAAAAATGATGTAAAGTAAATTTAAAAGATTTTTTTAAAAAAGAACTGAAAGTAGAAATAAAATCAATGAAGAAAACACAAGCTAAAGGAAATCTGGAAATAAAAAATTTAGGAACTTGGATACGAACCTCAGAGGGAAGGTCTACCAATAGAATACAAGAGATGGAAGAAGGAATCTCAGGCATAGAAGACACAATAGGACAAATAGATACTGTGGTCAAAGAAAATGTTAAACCTAAAAAAAGCCTGACACAAAACATCCAGGAAATCTAGGACACCATGAAAGACCAAATCTAAAAATAATAGAAAAATAGGAAGGAGAAGGAATACAGGTTGAATGCACAGAAAATATTTTCAACAACATCATAGAAGAAAATGTCGCTAACCTAAAGGAGATGCCTATCAAAGGTACAAGAAGCATACAGAACACCAAATAGATTGGACCAGAAAAGAAATTCACCTTGGCACATAATAACAAAACAATACACATGTGGAACAAAGAAAGAATATTAAAAGCTGCAAGGAAAAAGGCCAAGTAATATATAAAGGCAGACCTATTAAAATAACACTCAATAGAGAATTTAAAAAATAGAAGGGCCTGGACATGTTCTACACACTCTGACCACAGATGCCAGCCCAAATTACCATACCCAGCAAAACTTTCAACCACAATAGATGGAGAAAATAAGACATTCTATGATAAAACAAACATCATTAGGAGGCACTAGAAGGAAAACTACAAACAAAAGAGGTTAGCCACACCTAAGAAAACACAATAAATACATAATCTCACACAAGCATATCCAAAAAGAGGGCAACACAGATACACACACAAACACACACACACACCCCAAAAGAACAGAAATTGACAAATACCACTTGCTCATTGAGATCTCTCAACATCAATGGGCTTAATTCCCCAATAAAAAAAGACATAGACTAATAGAATGGATGTGAATATACAATCTATCCTTCTGCTGCATCCAAGAAACATACCTCAACATCAAGGGTAGATATTACCTCAGAGTAAAATAATTTAAACAGATATTCCAAGCAAATGGACATAAGAAAGGCAATTGTGTAGCCATTTTAAAATTTGACAAAATAGACTTCTAACTAAAACTTTAATAGAAGATATTGGAAGGGACACTTCATACTCAAAGGAAAAATCCACTAAGAGGACATGGCAACTCCTAACATCTATGCTCTATACCCAGGGGCACCCAAATTCATAAAAGAAACTATACCACAGATTAAATCACTTATTGACCATCTCATACTGATAGTAGGAGACTTCCATACCCACTCTTGCCAACAGAGAGGTCAAATAAACAAAAACTAAACAGAGAAATGTTGGAGCTAATTGACCTTATAAAACAAGTGTACCTAACAGATACTTAGAAAACATTTCCCCCAAACCCAAAAGGATACACCTTTCTTCTTAGCACCTCATGGAAGTTTGAACAAAACTCACCACATACTCAGACACAAAGCAACTGTCAATAGATAAAAGAAAATTGAAAGAAAACCCTGCATCCCATCTGACCACCACAGATTAAAGATGGATATCAACAACAAAAACAACAGAAAGTGTGCAAACTCATGGAAACTGAACAACTCTCCACTGAAAGGAAAAAATATAGATCAAAACAGAAATTAAGAAATAAATTAAAGAAGGCTGCATGTAGAATAATTTAAATAGATCCATACGTATCACCCTGCACAAAAAAATCAACTCCAACTCTCAGCATAAAACCAGATACACTGAACCTGATAGTGGGAGACAGCCTTGAATGCATTCGCACAGGAAAAAAGACTTTCTGAACAAAACATCATTAGCACAGGTAGTGAGGAAAACAATTCATAGATGGTACCTCATGAGACTGAAAGGCTTCTGCACAACAAAGGGCACTGACATTCAGATAGATTGGAAGCCTATGGAATGGGAAGATATTTTTACCAACTACATATATATCCAATAAAGGGCTAATATCCAAAATATATAGACAGACAGACAATTTAGATAGATAGATAGATAGATAGATAGATAGATAAGATAGATAGATGATAGATAATTAGATAGATAGATAGATAGATAGATAGATAGACAGAGATTTTCAAAAATATAACACCTAAAATACATCAAATAATTCAATTTTAAAAATGGGTTACAGACACATGAAACTCAAGAACGAAGACCAAAGTGTGGACACTTCGTCCCTTCTTAGAATTGGGAACAAAACACCATGGAAGGAGTTACAGAGACAAAGTTTGGAGCTGAGATGAAAGGATGGACCATCCAGAGACTGCTCCACCGGGGATCCATCCCATAATCAGCCACCAAACGCAGACACTATTGCATACGCCAGCAAGATTTTGCTGAAAGGACCCTGATATAGCTGTCTCTTGTGAGGCTATGCCAGTGCCTGGCAAACACAGAAGTAGATGCTCACAGTCATCCATTGGATGGAACACAGAGCCCCCAATGGAGGAGCTAGAGAAAGTACCCAAGGAGCTGAAGGGGTCTGCAACCCTATAGGTGGAACAACAATATTAACTAACCAGTACCCCCAGAGCTCATGTCTCTAACTGCATATGTAGCATAAGATGGCCTAGTCGGCCATCATTGGGAAGAGAGGCCCCTTGGTCTTATAAACTTTATATGCCCCAGTACAGGGGAACACCAGGGCCAAGAAGTGAGAGTGGGTGGGGAGGGGAGCAGGGTGGGGAGGGTATAGGGGACTTTCGGGATAGCATTTGAAATGTAAATGAAAAAAATACCTAATAAAAATTTGGGAAAAAAGATGGATTACAGAGAATTCTCAAAAGAGGAAACTCAAATAGCTGAGAAACACTTGATATTCAATGTCCTTAGCCATCAGAGAAATGCAAATCAAAATTACTTTGAGATTTTATTTCACACCCATCAGAATGGCTAAGATCAATAAAACAGTTGACAGTTAACACTGGTTAAGATGTGGAATAACAGGAGCGCTCATCTATTGCTTGGTGGGAGTGAAAAGTTGTATAGCCACTATGCAAATCAGTGTGGTGGTTCCTCAGAAATATGAAAATAAATCTACCTCAAGATCCAGCTACACCAAATGTCTCTTGGTGTATGTCTCTTGGGCATACACCAAAGAGACATTTCAAAAATGATTATTAAGTCACTAGCTCAACCATATTCATTGCTACTCTATTAATAATAGCCAGAAATTGGAAACTACCCTGACGTCCCTCAACACAAGAATAGATAAAGAATATATGGTACATTTACACAATGTGGTATTATTCACCATGAAAAAGTGAAATTATGAAATGTATTAATAAATAAACGGAACTAGAAAAGGCTCATGCTGAATGAGGCAACTTAGACCCAGAAGCCAAATATGAATGTATTCACTTAAATTTGGATGTCAGCTCTTCAGTCAATGATAACCAAGCTATAACCCACAGAACCACAGAGGTAGAAGTTAAATATATAAGAAATGTAAAGATAGAAATAAAATATAGTTATGGGTAGATGGGATGGTGTTAGAATGGGAAGATCAAGAGGGGAAAGGGAAGAGAAGGGCGTAGGAGAGATTTCAGGGAGAGAATTAAGGGCCATATAAGGGATAGTATGGAAACCTAATACTAAACCTAATATTAGAAGCATCCTAAAATATATTCGTATATGAAGGCAATCTAAATGAAACTGCCAAATGATGGGGAAGAAAGATACCCCCTGACTATTTCTTCTAACCAAATAAAGCTTCTAGTACTGGAACTGTGTTATATATGATTGAGTTGTTGACTAAACGGCCCCCAAGCAACCCAGGCTGTTGCAAAGACTACAGGCTGCTCTTCACAAGGTAACACCCAAGCCCCACTGCTGAAGACAACTCATTGAACATGCCAAGTTGAGCAGGTGTCTACATAGAGCCTCACGCCCACATGCTATTGTCTTTGGTACAGGAAGGTGTTGTGTGCGCTACCCAAAGAGAAACATAAACACTAAATCTAGCCACAAACCCTTTTCTGTCTCTCATTAGAAAGCATACAGGCTTCTACGGGATAAATAGATGGTATGCCTGTAAGAAATGTTAGAGCAATGGTGGAGCAAAGTTTGCGGGAGTAACCAATATCTGAGTTGACGTAAGGCCCCTCTGTGAGGTGGAGCCCATGCCCAGAACTGCTTTGATGATCAAGAACCAGAGACGAGATAGACTAGGGACCTAGTAGTAAATTCAAATACTACTGTTCTTTTATAAAGTAGCAATAAAATGACTCCTAATGACATTTTGTTATATCATTAATCAGTGCCTTGCTCAGCCATCAGAGAAGCTTCTTCCTGCAGCAGACGGGAACAATGACATAGATCCACAGACAGACAGACAGAAAGTTAGAGACCTTGAAATACTAGGCCCTAAATAGGATGCCTGCATCAAATCCCTCCACACAGGGATCAGGGAACCATGTGGAAAAGGAGGCAGAAAGAATGTAAAAGCCAGAGGGGATGGAGGACACAAAGTAAACAAGGCCCTCTAAATCAACATGACCAATGGACCTATGAATTTACAGAAACTGGGGCAGCTCACACAGCCTCTGCTCCAGGTCCTTTGCATATTACATTGTGGCTTCTAGTTTAGTGTTTTTATGAGATCCCTGAGTGTGTGAACAAGTGGGTCTCTGTTTTTTGTACTTTCTCATAGGCTCTTTTCCTTCTGTTTTATCCAATTCTGATGTGTTAGGTTTTGTTTTTGTCATATCATATTATATCATATCATATCATTTATCCCGTAGAAGCCTGTATGCTTTCTAATGAGAGACAGAAAGGGAGTGGATCTGGATGGGAGGAATAGAGGGAGGAGAAACTGTAACCAAAATATATTGTGAAGAAAAATCTATTTTTAATAAAAGGAAAGAGAGGGAAGGAGGAAGGGGAGGAGGGAGGGAAGGAGGGAGGGAGGGAGGGAGGGAGGGAGGGAGGGAGGGAGGGAGGGAGGGAGGGAGGGAGGGAGGGAGAAACTTTTCTGACTGCTATTGCATTGGTCAGGGTGTTCTTCATTCTAAATTTTTCTCTTGATAACTGAAGGTTCTATAGTGATTTCTCTTCTTAATACTTATGTTACCTTTGCCCGCAGCAGTCATCAATCACATATTTTACTATCATTTCTTCAAACTTCGTTCACAAGGACATTTCAGTCTTCCAATCAAACAAAACTTTCAGAAAAACTGTGGTCATCACCTTTCATGCAAATACTTGAGTAACTAGTAATTTACCAAACAAAGATAGAATAAGACACAAAAGGCACAAAATAAATTTTCTTTCTCCGGAAAGCTTATATTGTAGTGGGGATGGGAAAAAATACACACACTGGTTTTTACCAATCCCTAATGCTATAGGGGAAGAAATGGGAAACAGTGCAGAAGTCAGTATGGTAAGCCTGAGGGACAGCCACCCATAGAAGGAGACATTCAGGAGCATACACAGAAACCTGCAGCCCATTTTAAGAATTTCAAATTATTTTCCAAGCACAATGGAATTTGCCTCCCAAGTGAGCAGTGGGCAGGTATAACCAAATGCAAGTCAGTCTGATTGCTAAATATGGAAGTTAAGAGCAAAGTCGGGATGCCATTAAGCAAGAGACTAGGATGAGATTCAAGAAAGGAAACTGAGTGGGCTTCAGACAGCAAGGTGGGAAGTCTCAGACAGTAAGTGAAGAAGCATTTCCAAGAAGGAAAGATAGTGGGATGGTGTCAAATGCTCATGAAAGTTATTTTTCGAGTCTCTAGGAGGTTTTTGAGTTCCTCCTCACACCTGTTCATTTTGTATACTGGATCCTGTCTCTGGAGAGTGTCAGTCTCTCTGGGGACTTTGCTGACTCTCATATCTTTCCTACACTCCATATATGGGTGTTACTGCAATGTATGGTATTGGAAAAGAATGGTGAAATAATAGTTAAGTGACATTTATCCCCAACAGTTTCTTTTTCTCTTAGGTGCCTGTCAACTGCTAAGAGCTAAGGGGTCAGTTAGTGGGAATTGCTGTGCTAAAGTAAAAAGTCCATCACTAAGGACAAGCAAAAGGCCTGAAAAATATGTCTGAAAAATCACCTATGGCTAGAGACTAACAGATGAGAGAGCTAAGATGAGTAGCTTATATCTTCTACACCAGCCTTGTCTTGGTGAACTGAAGGTCTCAACAGCTAAACACACTTAGCAATCTTGTATTCAAGTTCTGGACTGGTTCATGACATTATAAATATGAGCTGTATAAGATGGAAGTCAGTTTATCCTACCAAAGAATAGAACTGAACTAAGTGGGAAGAGAAGTGATGTGCAACCTTGCTCTCGGGCACAGGAGATGAGGTGTTTCTGGGACCAGGCACCAACAGCAACAGAAGCAGTTTTAGAAGCATCCAGCTTCCTGACTGAGATAAACACTAACTAGCCAGCAGTTCACTTCCACAGGTACTTCTAGAGATGTTTTCAATACACCACAAAATTTTATCAAAAGCAGAGAAGGTAAGGAGTTCACATTGGGCTGAAAGTATGCATGACAGAATTGTTCAAAAGTCAGAGTCAACACAGTGTAGCTTCCAGATGACCCTGAAATCCAGGCCAAGTACAGAAAGAAAGAAAACTACTGCCAACAAACAAGAATCCAGAGAAAATGAAAGACTCAACATGGATGATACCATCTACAGAAAGGGAAAGCCAGGGGAGAAAGCATTCTCCAACTTCAGTCCCAAAACTCTCTTGCCCTCATTAAACAGTAGCCTACGGTTAGGAAATGAGAACACAGGATGACTGCTGCACGTACCACAACTGCATGTGCTCCAGTTGTCAGTGGACTTCCTAGAATGTGTGAAACATTAGAGATATGTGTAAGTGTGAGAGCATCACAGTATTTTTGTTAAGAACCTGCTATGTCAGCTCTATGCAGTGTGGCTGACCTTCGTTAGAATCAGGTCCTCAAGGCAACCAAACCTCAGGAAGCAACCTGGCTCCCAATTTCTCAGGCAAGAGATCTGAATTCATTCACTGACAGCATATCTGTGAGAATGCCAAAGTTAAATACACTGCCTGGAGTCTCAAGCTCTTCCCTTCTCAGCACAACCCTTACAAAAAGGTTAGGTTCAGCTGTCATCAAAAGGCAAAAGCCCTTTTCTGGACAGTGAAGCCCATTCCCCAGGTTGCACCATCAGCTCCAATCAGTGACAATGTCAGCGCAGCAAGCTGAGTAACTGTTCAACTTAATGTGTTAATATTATTTAGGCACCTTCAATAATGTAATGCGAATCACATTAAAAGCTTGACAGATTTACCAGAAATACTTGGTGTATCTATTCCTGCAGGGAGGAAAAGTTACTGGGAAATAGTAGCACCTTCCTGGCTGAATGTCAGAACCTTTAAAAGCATCACTGTCCCCTACAGCACATTATGACATTCCTAGAAACTGCTCCAGCTTCTACCAATTTTAATTGAATTATGGAATTCAGAGTCTTTCTAGGGCTTGGAAATAAAATAATTTTAAAAGAAAAGATGGGCCATTTACATTCACTACGAATGGGAATAAAAATGTGTTTTCCAAGCAGATAACAGATTTCATTATTATTTCTTTATAATTACTCTGAATTTGCTTTATTAGAAATTAGCTGGGGAGCAATTTTGAAGTTCTTGAATCCTATTGAACCATATCAATTTCACCTATTTAAAAAAATCCATTTAAGCTATACTACTGGAATAGCAGAAATAATGTGACAACAATTTTCAGCCCTGACATCAAAAGATGGGACCCCACCGAGATCGGATTGTTCAGCTTTAGTCACACCTGTCAGTGAACCATAACCTGGACATAAACTATCCAGAAAAGAGGGGTGGGGACTTCAAACTATAATTCTACAGTAAAGAAAAATTTTAAGTTTTCTGTGAGTGATCAAAAAAAATAAATCAGACAAGTCTCCAAAAATCTTATCAGTTAGTGCCATTCAGAAGCCACAGGCACCGAGGCTGATGAGATGGCCCAATAAGAACACTAGCTCTGCAATCATGATTTCCTCAGTCCAAATTCCCAGCATTCATGAAAAAGCCAGGCATGGTCACAGGTATCTATAACATCAGTAATAGAGGCTATAAACAGGTGGATCTCACGAGCTCACTGCCTATCAATAGCCTTATCAATAATGAGTGTCGTCAGGTTCAGTAAGAAAACAGCCCAGCTTAAGAGAATAAGGCAAAAGGCAATGAAAGACAGGCCCTCGGACCTCCTCATATGTCTAAACATGCACATGTGCATGCAAATGCGTGTGCAAGTACACACGCACACTTACTTTTTAAATTATAAACATTAACTTATAAGACAGCAATAGTTTTGATAAAGTATTTTTCAAGTTACAACAACTTTTTTTTTTCCGAGACAGGGTTTCTCTGTGTAGCCCTGGCTGTCCTGGAACTCACTTTGTAGACCAGGCTGGCTTTGAACTCAGAAATCTGCCTGCCTCTGCCTCCTGAGTGCTGGGATTAAAGGCATGCGCCACCACGCCTGGCTTGCTACAACAAATTTATCCTTAACTTCTTAGCAGAAAGAACTTTAAGGATAATCAAGACAGCATGAGACAGCTATATTCAAAAGTTGCAATGGTAGATAAATTGATTTTTAGTATCTATAAAATAAGCAAAATAAATGCCTTACCATAAATATGGAAATTTACTTTACAAGGTAACACTTTGCTTTCAAAAAAGCTACATTTTTATAATCAAAATACCTTTTAAAAGTACTTCACAGTAAAACATCTACATGGCAACTAATCAGCACTGAGTTAACAAGCCACTCCAGAGATCATTCTGAAGGAACTGGGGGATAAGACATGAGACTATTCTCCCCACCCAATCATAGAGACGACATTTCAGTAAGCAAATTTGTCTTTTGAAGGTATGCTTAGATATGAACCAGAAGCACAAAGCAAAAGAAACACTGTCAAAATGTAAAAACCCTGGTGCTCCAAGCTGCACCAATAGGACAATCCATAGGAGGATGGGTGAATGGCACAGTTGGCAAAGTGCTGACCACACAAGTTATAAGGACCTGCGTCCAACCCTCAGAGCCCAAGTTAAAAGGCTCAGCATGACCACACACCTATAACCCTGGTGCTCAGTGCACAGTCAGTGGATCTCTGGGACTTTGCTGATAAGTGAGCCAGTCTATCTAAATCAGTGAGCTCTAATTCACTGTCTTTAAAATGAAAGCTGGAGAACAATTAAGGAAAATATCTGACATCACCCTCTAGTCTACACACACACTTACACACACACACAAATATGCACAATAACAACAACTTAGAGAATGCAAAAAATTCTGAAAATTCTAAATATAAAGCACATCAAAAATGCACAAAGAACTATTATAAATCAGTAATACAGATTTCTCCAAAGAAAATATATACCTGGCCAATAAGTATGTAGAAAGAGGGTCAATACTATTGGCCACTGAGGAAATGCAAGTCAAAAACAAAAGATGATGACTATAAAAAAAATGTAAAGGAAAATAAGAAGTGTTTACAAGGCTACAGAGACACCAAGCGCCTCTCACACTGTTGATGGGAATCTACAGTGATGTAGGCAGTCAGATCCTGGTTGTGCTTTAAGTGCTGGAACACAATCACCACCTCACAATCTAGAAATCTTCTCGTAAGTATAGACCCAAGAAAAGTGAAAACCAAAAATTTCTCCATGGCAGCATTTCTTGCATCCATTAAGGAGTGAAAAACAAGTCCAGGGAGATGGCTTACTCAGGAAAGTACTTGCCTTGTAACACAAGGGCCCGAGTTATGTCTCCAGAGTCCACACAAAAAGGCAGGTGTGATAATGCATGCTGTCATCCCCTCAATAGGGAAGGCAGACACAGAGGATTCCTGGGCTCACTAGCTAGTCACCCTGGCCTTATTATTGAGTTCCAGGGCGATGAAATGCTTTATATTAAAGGGGCCGTGCAGTGTTTCTGAAAAAGACTTCTGGCCTCCACACATGCACATGTGCACCTGTACATTCACATGTACACATATAAATATACATCCTCAGACATGTCCTAAAAATAGAAACAAAAATAATTCCCATGTTTGCTCAAGTGTTAATAAATAAACAAGATGTGATGCCATCCATACAGTGGTCTACATAAGTAGTGAGGACTGGAACGCTGACACATGCTACAGCATAGAGGGCTCTGAAAACCAGCTAAGTGAAAGAAGCAAGACCGGAAGGACAAATTCATCTGTGAGACGTTCACACTGACACATCTATAGAAACAGAAAGCAGACTAGCAATTCCCCAGGCTGGGTGGGAGGACGTGAGGTAACAACAAGTCGGCTCTGCAAGGTTCCTTTGACAGGAGCTGAAAGTGTTTTAGGTCTAGTTATGACTATACACTTCCAGACATACTAAAAACTAGTGAACCGGTGAGTTTTATGGTATGTGAATAGCATTTTGAAAAGTTATTTTTTAAAAAAGAAAAAGTCTATAAATAAGGAACTGTTCTTTCCCACAGTGGTCAAAAGAAGGGAGCTGGTAAGTAAAAGCACTTGTTGACAAGCCAGACTTCCTGAGTTCAATCCCCAGGACTCAAACTACAGAAGGAAAGAACAGAACCGTGTAAGTTGTCTTCTGATATCTATTCGTGAGCTCCGGCAAGTAAACACACACACACACACACACACACACACACACACACACACACACATACACACACACCATGGGGGAGGGGCATTGTGTAGGATAGAGAAGAAGGAAGGGAGAAACAAAAAAAATAATAATGGGAGCAAGAAAATAGCCTGTTCCTCCACCAAGTCAGTGCACTGTCCTGTGGAGGGATCCAGGAGGTATAGAGCCTACGGCCTAGATACACACAGAACAGTCAATCTCTACAGGATGACACACAGGATTATCATTTCAGATTTAAAATTATTATGGTTGACAAAATATGAATTCATTTAAATGAAGAAAGTAATACTGATTATATTAAAATTATACTACTTAGATAATGCCTGGTAGAAAGAAGGTAAAGGATGAATGGTATTCATGAACACAGTAAAAATATCCACCAATGAGATCCGTCATTTGGATAACTCAGTACTCAAGTGTACATATACATTGTTTCTATGCTGTATATCGACATTTTGAATTTTCTTACAAAAAATTAACCCACATGAATAATTGTTTCTAGTAGTTAAAAGCAAACAACCTGAAGTTGAAGTATAGCGTATGTACTATACAAAGGTTATAATACACATGAAATGGTACAAAGTCATTTAAAAGTGATGATCTGTAATATGCAAGCCAAAGATCTCTAAGATGCATAAGTAAAAAGATCCATGGACGAAACAGCATATGAGCCATCTGCATGCTCTTTAGAAAACATTCCGACATATAAATAGAGTTTCTGAGACACAAACATTAACCTTAGTTTTCTTTGGCTAAAAGATTGAAGAATACGTTTACATAATACATTCTGCTGTTGAGTTTTTAATCTAGTAAGTTTCTGTTGCTATGTATTTTTTAAAACCATGCTAGCTTCCTTTCTATGAAGTCTGGGTCTTGCTCTACAAACAAAAGCAACCTAGACCCCTTTCAACACACTATTAGCATGATCTAAAGTGAAATCACCGTCATCATTTACAAGCAACTATATGGCTAAAAGCATAGTCTAAGAGCTCATAAATGCAGACCCTAAAATAGGCCGAATACTGTTTCATGCTAAATTACTTCATCCCAAATAACTCAAAATTAACACTATAACACATCGACCAGATTGGATAAAATAAAAATATTTTTGAAATATCATTTGTCATTTTGCTTTTGGAAGATGTATCTTTGTCCAAGTTGTAATAGTTAAAACAAATATTTCAACATATTTCTTCCCAATTATTATTTTTAAGACAAAAACTCACTCTGGAGCATAGGCTGGCCTTGAACTTATTTACAGCAGTACTCACAGCCCATCTCCCCACATGCTGGTGTTACAGGTATGAACCACCGCACCCAGGTACTTACAATGATCCTTAGAAATAAGCTTAAACATGTACCGAATAAGACCATGCAAGTAACGTGTTATTTTTAGGCAATCCTATTCTGCATCTGCTTTACATAATAATCTCATTTTCACAGCCTCTAAGGGGACAGCAAGAGTATTATCATCCTCATTTTACATGTGCATAGTGATCAGGCATCAAAATACACTGTGTACCACTCTGCATGAGAAAGCAACAGCTATAGGTACAAACACCCTTTGGGCCAGGAGTGTTCAGAACTCAGGACTCTGAGTTTTAGAGGAGTAATTACAGCATTACATAACACCCTCTGGGACATGGAAGAAACACCCAAATCAAATACATTACTATTTCTACAAAGAAATATATGAATATTAACAACAAGTAGGATAAATAAAGGTCTATGTACTTAGGTCCGGTTCTGCCTCCAAAGGAGTGGTAAACTTTGCTATCAGAATCTTCTATAATTACTATTAGTTTGAAACTACAGACACTGGATTCTGGGCCTACAGAGGTTATCTCTCAATTGAAATTATTTTTCAGTTGTGAAAACCATTTTTTTATTAGGCAAAGCAAAAAAAACAAAAAACAAAAAAAAACACAAAAGCACAAACACTTTTCTATCTCAAAAGTTAAGACTTTCTTTGGCAAAATGGGCATGGAGGCAAAACCTGCTAAGCCTAACACAGGTTTCCTGGAAACCAAAAGCACCACTTCCGTCAGAAACTAATCCCGTGCTTCCCTCAGCCATATGCAAGCACCACCGGTGAACCCCGAGGGAGGCTTTGACTCAGAGATCAGAGGAAATACCACTTAAGCATCTTCCTGCTCTCTCTGAAGCCATCCTGCATGCATGGGGCAGTCATCATCCCATACTCAGCACTTTGCTCAATTCTGTATTCTAAGCAAAAGACCCCCACCTGCCTCCCTTGACCAACCTCCAACTCCTTCTGGGTCAGTCTTCTGCACGCGCTCATTTGTCAGTGTCTTAAAATGTCACACCAAGACCAAGTGCAGCAGCCTTATCTGAACAGCACAAAGCCTGGTTACTTTCCTAGAATGGAGCATTATCTTCTCATCTAATAGCTTACACCTATTAAACTCTAGTGCTAAGCCACACTAATGCAATTGCTATATGCCCAGAGAAAGAAAATCAATTAGCTCACTATTAAATTAAAATATATAACCATTTTGTGCCCAATAGTACATTAAAAGCTACCCACTCCCAGCAATAAACAAGTGGATGGAAATAAGAACAGGATATCATGAATTAAATGATAGTATCTCTAAAACTTGCCTCATAACATGGGAGAAGGAGAACCGGGTGGGACAAAGACAGACAGTCAGAGAGGCCAGAAGGAAAGGGGGAAGGGAGGGGAGGGAAGAGGAGGTGAGGGGGGAGGAGAGGAGAGGAGAAGACAGGAGGGGAGAGGGAAAGAAAAGAAGAAAAGTTCAGCTATGACTCGAAAATTCCTGAAGCTGGGTGAAGAGTGCTCACATTACCATTGCTTGTTGTGAGATAAGCTTTAACTGTCTGCTTGATACAATCTAGAGTCACCTAGGAAAAATGTCACAAGAACAGACTGTCTACACTGGGTTGATCCTTAGATGTCTGTAGGGGGTTTCTCAGTAAGTTAGTAGATGTAGGAACAGCAAGGCTACTGTGGGTGACACCATTCCCTAGGTAGGGGTTCCTAAATTGTAGGAAAGAAACAGAGCTGAGCACAAACTAGCAAATAAACACACATTTCTCTCTGCTCTTGACTTGAGGTTTCTGCCTTGAGTTCCTCACAGTGGTAGACCTGAACCTAGAACTGTAAACGGAAATAAACTTCTTTCTCCCTTAAGTTGTTTTATGTCAAGATTTTATAAGAAAAGAAATGAAACTAGTGTATATATATGTGTGTTTGTATATATATATATATATATATATATATATATATATATATATATATTTACATTTTTGTGATAAAAAGTGGAAGCTATAAAACTTTGAATGAATGAAACATGGGGGGATATCACCACTCTTTTATAGATTTATGACTTACTTTTTTTTTTTAATCTATCAAAGCAGCCTTGGTAAGAAGGTCCTTTTTTCTAAAAGGACCACCACAACCTGAGGGGTTACAGTACTGACCTAACTGGAGTGATTAGGAAATTGAGAGAGAGAGAGCGCAATAGAATCAGGTAGGGTGTGCTCACTCTGATGGGGCAACAACGTGGAACCCGTGTGTTTATGTGCAGCATGAGAGGAGGCATTAGGTAGTTTCTGGTAGAAGGTCTCTGAGAAGAGCAGTCTCAAGCCATAAACTTCCCAGAGGAGAAAGCTGTAGTTGCTGGTGTTTCCACACATTGCCAACACTCAAACTTGAAACAGAGGAAGGCTTTGCCAATTCTGAGCCTGACTGGGACAGGGGAGGTTTTTCCATTCCCACAGGTCTGAGCCATTGGGTCCTTGACGTGGGAACAATACACATTCACTCATGACTTCCTCAGATCCACAAGGGACTTAATGTAAATATAGGTTAACCCTTTTTTCTGAAGTGCAATTGTGATACAGAGCAACATGAGCACTCTCTATGACCAAGCAATCCTACTGCAAGGTATTTGATGTAACTGAGTATCAGTCAAACAGAAGAAGATGGTTTGTTTAACCATATTCATCAATCATGATTACAAAAGAACTACAGCAACTTCAGAGAGTATTAACATCCAAGTAAACAAAACTCACAGTGCAGGAGTATTCAACACATGAAAAATGATGTCTACCTACAGAATTGAAATCTGATATTGTTGAATGAGCAATTACAAACAACATACAATGTCATTCGACTCATTAGCAACTCATGTGTGGTGTAGAGTGGTGTGTGTGTGTGTGTGTGTGTGTGTGTGTGTGTGTGTGTGTGTATCTATGTGGTCACGTGTGTGCATGAGCATTTAGAGGCCAGAGCACTGGGCATCTTCCTCAATCACTCTCCACTTTATAATTTTGAGACAGGGTCTCTCACTGAACTTGGAGTTCACCAATTAGATGAGCTGCCTGTCCTGCAAGTCTCATGGATCCTCATGTTTCCACTCTGGTACTAGGGATCCAAACTCAGGTCCTTAATCTTATACCGCTAGTACTTTACTAAATGAGCTATCTCCCCAGTCCTATGTGTCTGTGTGCACACACATGTGTACAAAGGCACAGAAAGATTCCTAGACATATTTATCAAAACATACCAATGGCTGTTTTCAAATCAAATGCTTTATTTTTCTTTCTTTAGAAAGAAATATCATAAAACCTAAGTCACTGAAGAACAAAATACTAACGATATGATCCAGTTTACTATTTAATACATTTGCATATAATTCTGCTCTTTTGCTTATTATTTCCCTACCACCAATAATGATAATGCATCCCGGGTACAAGCAAGTACAACTGGACAGCCCTGAGTTCTCGTGGAGCACACTGGATTCACACAGCCTACTCATGTTTTCTAAAGCCCTATGACTTCTATTGTAACAACAACCCAGAATATTTTCCTGCTCAAGCAAAAGATTGAGTAAAATGCCAGAAATTCAAAGGCCTAAAGACCATTTATGTATTTTTAAAGAAATTCATGGCATTATTCAGCAACTCATATCCTATATTTCAGACAGATGTATAAAGGTATCATATTTGGCAATATCAATAATTTTATATAAGGAGATGGTTTGTTTTGTTGATATACTCTTTTAATCTTTTAGACAGTTCTATAATAGAAATGATTTTTAATATTCTATTGTCTATAATTAAAATCATCATTTTGGTCTCTGGAAACTGGTATTACATAAGAATCTTTTCAAAAGCTTATTATAAGAAAAAAAAGAATTTTAAGTAGAATGCTTTAACTTTTCAAAATTACATATATTTTTCTTCTTAGGCAGGTATTATTTGAATATATTGAGAATACTAAGAAAAACTTCTGTATCAATTAAAAATATAAACAATCCTTGAGGTTTAAAGGCATATGGAGAAATGGGTTAAGAAGCTACAGGACTGGAGTGATTGTAGAGTGGTTAAGAGCTTATATTGCTCTTGCATAGGATATTTTTGATACCCAGCACCCACAATGGGCAGCTCACAACTACCTATAACTCCACCTTCAGGAGGTATGGCATCTCTAGATTCTGTGGACACTGCATTCACACTCACATGCACATACACACACATACATGTGCGCACACATATATGTACACATGCTACATGTACAGTTTGGCATAGTACGTGTAAAAGCATAGGAGTGGTGTGATCATGCAATTAGGAACAGGCTAACTAATGCTCAGATCACGAATCTTAGTGTGCCTAACATATAAGATAAAGGCCAAGGTTATAAAATCCTGCTTCTCCCCAGTAGAACGTGAGAGTGTCTGTGAGACTCTGTCTGGTGAGCAAGTGGTAGGGCAGAGAACATTAGGGTTTGTCCTTCTGTAAAGCCCAGGACCTTTGACAATAGTGATGATAGAGGCATGTGAATACCCAGGGTCCCAGTACAGAATGCAGTTTCCTAAAGCTTGTTCTCTGGTGAAAAACAAAAGTTCAAATAAGACATTGTTACCCTCCATGAAAACAGATTAAGCCTGAGAAAGGGGCTGTGTAACTTCTTTTTGCCTAGGTACAGGTTTAATAAAGTTATTGAAGAAAAACTAGAAATGCTGATCATAAAAATAAAATATAAAAGCCAGCAGCCACCTCAAATAGACCTCATTAGGATGACTTTTCTAAAAGTGCTTTTCAGTTTCTATTTTAACAGTAAAGGTAAGAGTCTACTATTGCTCTCAGTGCAATGTCTGTTTTATAACTAAAGTTACAGGGGGAGTTTATTTCAGATTACTGAGAAGGCCTCCAGCCCCTCCAGCTTTGATAAGAGGCCCCTTCTCAGCAGTATACAAGCGTCTGAGCTAGCTCCTATCTACTCTGATCCCTTGCTCCAAAACAGCCTACGGATTAGCTTTTTGGATCTACTTCTCAAATAAAAGATTTTAAAAGTAGTGAAAAGAGGATTAAACAGGCTGAAAATTTAAATTAAAAGGTGGATAAAATACTGCTTTCTCAGAGTCAGATAGTAGGCAGACTTCTAAGGCACCGGTGCATGGTCTAAAGTTTTTATTTGGTTATGAACTATGCATCTATTTTTGCAAAATTTACCAAGTGATACTATTTGTGTTCTTTTTCCTACATTTTAATAAAAAGCTTACATCTTTTAAATTCTACTACAACCTAAACAATTTGCTCAATGACTTCAAGTCTAAGAGAGGTCAAGACAGGTGGCAAAAAACAAAAACAAAAACAAAAACCTAACCTCACACTGAAATGTCAGAGAAAAGCAGGAGCCATGAGCCCCTGGAATCATAAGCTCTAGACTTTGAGATGAGTCCATGTACATACAAACATTCTCTTGCCTCAAGCAACATCACATGTCACATCGTGTGACATGATGCTTGTCATATAGAGTCTATGACATCAGAAAGGAAAGTTGATCAACTCCAAAGAGACCCCATGTAATGGTTACTCTTCATTCTCTACTTGGATTAAGATTCTCCTAACACTTTGGGACATGTATGAAGGTGTGTGCAGAGAAGCTAAGTGGGGAGAAAGGCCCACCCTGACAGCATAATACCATCCCTGTCTGGGTTTCTAGATTAAATGAATAAGGGAAAGGGAGAAAGCAAGTGCTATCTCTTACCTTTCTCCTTCCTGACTGCCAGTGGAACGTGACGGTACAGCTGCTCTATGCTCCAGCTGCCACATCTCACATCTGGATCTGCTTTTGCCACTGCCTACCCGCCATGATGGACTTCTCTGCTCTTAAACCACAGGCCAAAATAAAGCCTCCTTGCCTCAAACTACTTTTGTTGGGTATTTGTTCCAGCAAAGAGAAAAGTAATTTATACCCTGCCAAGGAAGGAGATGGTTAATTGGCTGAAGCATAACCTTTCACTGCTATGATACACCAGTAAACTACAGGGGCTGTGATAGGCAGATTCAAAACTGCCCTATTTCAAACTAGAACTTATGACTACAATGTGATCTTGTCCCTGTGTACTGTGGTGAAACAGGCTGAAAATATATAGAGAATGTATCCTGTTGGGTCTCTTTGGACCTTTTAGGAAAAGAGTTTTCCCATCCTAATATAAAAGTCAGAAATACTCAGTATACCCTGCATTGCTAGGGTGAAGATGAAGGAGTCACATGAAAGCGAACACATGTGGCCTCTAGACAACAGAGTGATCACTGTTAAGACGCAGAAAGGAAATGGGAACTTCAGTTTTATAATCACAAAGAATGGTTGTAACCAATAATAGGAATGGGCATGGAAATGGGTTTCTCCCTAGAACTTGAAAGTCTTTTATAATCTACCTCAACACTGACCAGTGTTGCCACATAGCTTCTTTCCATCGTTTACATCAAATTATAGAAATTTAAGAAGCACCAGTCGAAACAGTGATTAAAAAAAACGAAAATTATACAGTGTACTTGTCTATCCATCTAATGAACATTCACAGGGACTGTGCCAGATGTAGAGACATGACAACGAATACCATGATCCTGTCTCCTGATGTTCACGGTCTACATTGAGGAAGGTAAAAACAGGGAGAAGCTGAGCACTGCAGGGGCAGCTCTTGGTGTAGAGGGCATAGAAACTAGCAAAGGCTGCCAGGAGGCCAAGGTGTCTGAACCGTAACTAGGCTGGTGAGCTAGAATTTGCCTTGGCTGGAGGTGAGAAAAGGAGAAGGGAAGATGAAGTGGCAGCACTTGGAGATAAACGAACCTTCAAAACTGTTAAAGCCAGCATGATACGATGAGGAGAAAGGAGTGAACTACTAGGAAGCCAGCATCCTGGAAGCACCAAGTGAATCCCGGAGAGACCATAGTAGAGCAGGAAATATATAGCTCAGCCTATGATGATCCTGGAATGCTGCTGTAAGAGCCAGCATACAGAGGCTGATGGTAAGGAGGTGCTGAGTCTGCGGTACAGTGCAGTAATTACACTCAAACCTGGAATAAGGAGATGCCTTTGAGTCATGTGTTTAGGAATGACAGCTGACAAAGATAAGATGAGATGACATGTTGGGTTGGGGGCGCTAAGGATGAAATCTGGGAAATATTTAAATGTAAGACTTTAAAAGAGTTCTTCTTCTTTGGGAAAACACCAAATGGCGGATGACGCCGGTGCAGCGGGAGGGCCCGGAGGACCCGGGGGCCCAGGATTAGGAGGCCGCGGCGGCTTCCGTGGAGGATTCGGCAGCGGTCTTAGGGGCCGCGGTCGTGGCCGAGGCCGTGGCCGTGGTCGAGGCCGTGGGGCTCGTGGAGGTAAAGCTGAAGACAAGGAGTGGATCCCCGTCACCAAGCTGGGCCACCTGGTTAAGGACATGAAGATCAAGTCCTTGGAGGAGATCTACCTGTTCTCCCTGCCTATTAAGGAGTCTGAGATCATTGACTTCTTCCTGGGTGCGTCCCTAAAGGATGAGATTCTGAAAATCATGCCAGTGCAGAAGCAGACTCTGGGCTGGCCAGCAGACCTGGTTCAAGGCTTTTGTCGCGATTGGGGACTACAATGGTCACGTTGGTCTTGGTGTTAAGTGCTCCAAGGAGGTTGCCACTGCCATCCGAGGAGCCATCATCTTGGCCATCGTCTCTGTGCAGAGAGGCTACTCGGGGAACAAGATTGGCAAGCCCCACACTGTTCCATGCAAGGTGATAGGCCGCTGTGGCTCTGTGCTGGTGCGTCTCATCCCTGCCCCCAGAGGCACTGGCATTGTCTCTGCTCCTGTGCCCAAGAAGCTCCTGATGATGGCCGGTATAGATGACTGCTACACTTCAGCCAGAGGCTGCACTGCCACCCTGGGCAACTTTGCTAAGGCCACCTTTGATGCCATCTCCAAGACTTACAGCTACCTGACCCCCGACCTCTGGAAAGAGACTGTCTTCCACCAAGTCTCCTTATCAGGAATTCATGGATCATCTTGTGAAAACCCACACCAGAGTCTCTGTTCAGAGGACCCAGGCTCCAGCTGTGGCTACTGCATAAGGGTTTTTACATGAGAAAAATAAAAGAATTAAGTCTGCTGAAAAAAAAAAGACTTTAAAAGAAAGAGGAGAAATAAGTATAAAACAAGATATATGAAGTCACTTGAACTCACCTGTTAATGACTGAGCTTCCAGTAAAGAACAGGCGCTAAGAAAGACAACCTCTGGTCTCAAGGAGCAGATATCAAAACAGGTGGGTTTGTGAATCTTCACAGAACAAGAATCAGGGACCTGTGAATGAGACTGTACCTGCACTGCTGCTTCAACAGAGGAACTATGCAAGCAAAGACAAGAGGGAAACACAATAAAGGGGAGGGATAGCCAGGAACAGTTGCTCAACTTCACGTGATCTAAGTCACTCTCTAACTACTGCTGCTAGAGACACAGTGAGCTGTGAGCGAGCTGACTACAGGTCACAGAAGGCTGTGACAGGAGAGAGCCACTGTTCCCTAGTGTGCCACAGATCCTTCTCAAAGTTCTATGAGCAAGAAACTAAACCCACAGTGGTAGTCTATCTCAATGCCTAGGGGTGTTTTTCTTTTCTTTTCTCTTTTCTTTTCTTCTCTTTTTTAACTACAGATAATACAATATCTGGAGATAAACCCGGTAAGAGGAGCAGATACCTCATTATATTTGGCATATTAAATGCCAAATTATGGAGTTTTTAAAAGCACGAGTGCCAGGATCAGAGGCAAACTGTGCTCTTCATGACCGATCTTTGCAAGAATAAAGAAATGATGTAATGTAGTGAGAGCGGTAAAAGAGAAACTAGCAGAGTTCCTTTTGAGAATGTAATGTATAAAAGACTCTAAGCCTCGGGTAAAAACAGTAGCACTTCCACAAACCTATTCCAGAGCAGTATTGGCACAAGTGTTAAACTCCCTACATGTGACAAGGCTCAGTGAGAACTTTCGACAGCATAAGAAGACTGGAGACAGCATGGACATCCATGTATCGCGACACTGTAGGCAAGGAGAAAGAGAGTGAGGCAGAGGAAGATAAGAATATGAATCTCTGTGTGCTAATATGAAATTTCCATACTGCACTGTTACTTTGGGGAAAAAAACTATAAAAAAAACACTGTGCATAAAATAAAATGACTTCTGTGTACAACTAGAAGAAATAAAGCACCAATTTTTGCAAACAAATACAGAAAGAATAAGCAAGAGACTGGTAACAGAATAGGAGAAAATATTTACATAGTGGGCATAGCACCCAAAGTATGTAAAGGACTCCCTTGACTCAACAATAACAACATAATTTTAAAATAGGCAAATAACTTGAATAGACATTTTTCTAAATGGCCAACAATCATATAAAAATGCTCCACATCATTAATCATTGTGGGAATACATCAAAATCACAGTAAGATGCCACTTCATATCTTCTAGGATGAATAATGTAAAAAGGGAAACACATTTTGTCAAGGCTATGGAGAAACTACAATTCTTGTCTGTTGCTGGTAAGAATATAAGATTATCCAAGCCACCCTGGAAAACAGTTTGGTAGCTACTAAAAGAGTTGCAAGGCTGGTAAGATGGCTCACTACATAGAGTACTTAGTCTGCAAGAATGAGGACATGAGTTCAAATCTCAAGAACTCACAGGTCGATGGAAGCAGTAACATCCTACAGCAAGATGAGAGGCAGAGACAACAACAACAAAAAATCCCTTGAAGCTCGCACATCACCTACTCTGGCTTCTGCAGCTATAAACAACAGACACTGTCTCAAACAGGGTAGAGGGCAAGGACTGGTACCTGTGGTTGTTGTCTGAGTTCCATACACATACTTTGGCAAGGATGCACGTTCTCACACATATAAAAATGAACACACAGACACAAGTGCATATATCATAAGCAGAAAATTTGGGGGCTTTAGGTATTTATTAAATTTTCTGTGTATGGGTGTTTTGCTTGCATGTATGTATGTGTACTGCATGCACCACTGCCCTCGTTAGCCTGAAGAGGGCATCAGATTCCCTGGAGCTGGAGTTAAGGATGATTGGTAACCACCATGTGGATGCTGGGAACTGAACCCAGGTCCTCTGAAAGAACAACAAATCCTCACAACTGCTGAACCATCTCTACAGCTCCCAGAAAATACTTTAACTCAAAAATGAAATTATGACCCAGAAATTTCAATGCCAGGAATACACCAGAAAGAGAAACAAATATTCCAACAAATACATCAACATGCACATTAATGTTATTGATAATGACCAAAGGGTGGAAACAATGCCAAAGTCCATCAACAGATCAATAAACAGGTTGTATTACATCCACACAATGGAATACTGAGCCATAAACAGAAATGAAGGATTGGTGTACACGATATCCACAAACCTCCAAAACATGATGCCCGCTGACAGGTGCCAACAGAAAAAGCCTTACTTGACATTGCTTCATTTACATTAACTATTTAGAATAGGTAAATCCATACACACAATGCCAGTTGGTAGTTGCTAAGAGATGGGGGAAGAGGTAGAATAAGGAAGGACTAGTCAATGGGCAAGATGATTTAGGAGGTGAATATAAGCAGTTACTGCATAATACTCAGTGTGTGTCTAATGCTATCGAATGATTCATTTCAAAATGGTTAACTTTATATTATGTGCATCAAACCTCAGTATGTGTGTGTGTGTGTGTGTGTGTGTGTGTGTGTGTGTGCAGATGCATGAGCATGTGAAGACCAGAGGACAATGTTGAGTGTGTTTTCAATCACTCTCCAGATTATTTTTGAGACAGGATCTCTGAGCCTATTTTGGCTGGACTAAACTGGCAGCAAGCCCTAGAGATCTACCTGCTTCTCCAACACTGGGGTTATAGTCATGTGCTGCCTTACCCAGACTTTATGTGAGTACCAGGGAATGAACTGGGTTTGTTATGTTTATAGAGCATTATCAACTGAGCCATCCCTCAGACCCTGAATCTCAGGTTTAAGTTGTTCTTTGTTTGTTTATTTTCTCTTGTCACATGAAGAATGCTTCCATGGAAAGCAATATCAAGTACTTTAAGATGTAGTGTGAACTATCTAGGGGAAGGGAAAGGCAGCCTCATATAAATCATTTTACTGACCTAATATCAGCTGTGAAGTTCTGAATGGCATGCCTTGGGTTCAGCCTCCAGAGCGCCATGGCACAGCTCCACTCTGGGAAGCCACCCAGGGTGTGTCATCAGTGTTCTGCTCTAAGAAATCTGGTTCATTCTGAAGAAATCAACTCAAATTAAGTGACCCAAAAAATCAAAGAGGACATTGTAAATCATTTTCACTTTGATTTTGAGGCTTCTACACATTCAGAAAATACCACAGTATCTATCATCTGTGTCAGGAACTTGGAAAGGCATTTTTGGGTTTGGTTTTGTTTTTAAGATTTGTAGTTTCATTTTTTTTCTTTGACACATAGTTAATATTTAATTTTCATGCCAAGAGCCCTCAGTTGATGAGCCCTGAAATTGTCTTAAAATTTGAGGATGTCAACATATCCCCATAGTAGCACAAAAGTCAAATTTCAGATGAAACACACAGATGCTTCAAGAGTTCCATTAATTGTGTCGGTCAGAGTCTACAGGCAACATTCAAGTTTCACAAGGCTGCTTGCTCTTAGCTGACTCCTGTGAAAGCCACACTTTGCCTGACAATGTACTAATTCCTTTAATTCCTAAGAACCAAAGTCACTATTTTAAAAATTGTGGGCAAGTTTAACTCTGTACTTAAATTTGCTCTCATTATATAAGTAGCAAAAACTACATGCCAAGTCTTATTCATTTTCTTTTAACAAGATGAGTAGTGAACAAATTCCATACTTCAAACAGGACTTAGTCTAGGATAACCACAATTAATACTTAAACAGAGCAGATGCTTAAAATATATAAGATCTCTGACTGTAATCTGGAAAGACTATGAACTCACATCACAGTTGGATTTGAATTGACTTCTAATGACTTATTTGTGAAGAACAAAGGCTAGTCAAAATGCCTCCTATATCTTTAGGGGTTTTGTGGATGAACCAAGGGGAAAATCAATATTTAATAAGGTAGTTTTTGAAAGAATGAACTTTGACTTAGAAATGCACAAACTGGAATACTAAACAGTAATTTACAGGAACATGACCTCTTATTCTCTATGATATAAAAACACACTTCCAATTTGCTTGTAGCAGCTCTCTCCACAGAGTTCATGGTATGTACAAAATAAGAAGAGACAGGTGAAGCCAAAATATGGTGGCCCACACCTATAATCTCAGCGCTGAGAGGCAAAAGCAGGCCTGCCTGGTCTACATAGCAAGTGCCAGACTAGCCACAGCTATACTGTGAGACCCTGCTACAGAAAAGTGATCAGAAAACTGGAATTAGGTCTCCAAACTGCTGAGACCTGCACCCAGGTATGAGAAGGAACGGTGACATGTGCATAAGGCAGTCCCCTGAGCTGTTCAGACCCTCTCATCAAAACAGAAATGGGGAGGAACCTAGCCAGGATAGACTCTCAAAGGCCTGAAGACTGACTGCCACACCACACCATCACCACCAGTTCTAGGTGATCCTATTAGGCAGGTAAATGCATCTCCTCTCAAAAAGCCCTAGAATATAGTCTAACTGTCTTTTTGAATACTCAAACTTTCAGAAAAACAAAGACAAAAAAGATGGTTTCTATTAGGTCAATGGAAGAAAAAGCAAAGCAAATTCTTAATATAAAAGAAGAAACAGTTACAACGCAGTGAAATCCTTGAACAGAATATTCCAGAAATGTTTTTAAACACTATATTCTACTTCCTTCATTGACTGCAGCTTCAGAAAAGGAAACTGGGTTGGCAGTCCACAGAGCAGGAACATGCAGGCAGGCCACTGCTAGATAACCTGGGAGAGAGTGATGGATCATCAGTGCACCATACAACAACAAACAAATGGAAAACAGACCATCGGACTATATGTGCTTGCTTCCAACGAGATGTGAGCCCGTCAGATCAAGAAGCAGAGAGCCTATTGTTACTTACCAGAAGCGCTGCTGCTCTTATCGCATGCCAGCCTGCCCAGAACACAGCTTTAGTAACAATTTTGGAATTTTGCTTGCTTTAAAAACACAAAAAAATTATAAGGATGTGTTTTTGTTTTAATCCTAGACGTGGAGATATGGGGCTACTCTGGACTGTCTGCAGCATTTAACTATGATTTGCCTCGTGTTCTAGCAGAGGCATGGTTTTGCCAGCTGCAGATAGTTTCTGTGATTGTATAACATTTGGAATTATAGGAACTTTTCAGAGGGTATATAAGTGCTAGAGCCCCAATAGGCAGGGTTGGTGGTTGTTTGTCATTCGACTGGGGGTGGGAGTAGCAGTTTATTAGTAGTTGTGCTCAAAGAAGAAACAAAAGGAAAAAAAAATAGATTCAGACTCCTCTCTCTCCCTTCTAGCCTCCTTCCTCTCCTGTCTAGTGATGGGGGTGAAACCAGAGGGATTAAAGGGTAGTGGGGTGGTGGGGGGGGACACAAAGTAGCAAAAACCAGCTACACACAGCAGCAGAGGGTATGGATGGGTCACATTGATGCCCTATTGAGCATCATACCCTGAACACTATCCCACTGACAGAGTCACCATGCTTATGGTAACTTAACGATGGGGTTGTTCTGTTCCCTGTCCTCACCCACACACCCTTCCCCTCATGACTGTCACCCAGGATATGGATTTCTTTGGCCTTGGACAGGCCCACAATGGTAAGAAACTTCTGTGACATCTCAACCCACATTCATCACTCTCTGCCAGATGTCTACATCCCAACTTCAGTTCTGTCCTTGCTAAAATCCCAATCACAAGAAGGATCACCCTGTCTGGTGACTTGAATTAAATGTGGCTGCAATGTTAACTGATTCTGGAGGACCAGCAACATGAACAGTCCTGCCCTGGTAAGTTTCCATCCTCAGCCACAAACAGTGCCTTGATTAATAAGATGGCAAGGGGGATATGATAGGTGAGTGACACCATCAACAAGAAAAGAAAACGTGTAATGTGTGTTGAGAAAGGGGGGAAATATTAACATAAACAATGGAACAGGCAAGGTATGCGAGAGGGTGACAAAACAGGTGATGGCAACTAACACGCCTGCTGTGCGCTTAATTTTAGTTGAGGAAGGAGAAACACATTAGGGACTCATTTGATCTGATAAATGAATGAGCACAATAATCACTGTGATTTATTAAGCAGGACACCACACTAAGTACTTTACATGCATTATCTCTTCTAATCCTTACAAAAACCTCAGGAGAGATTAACTCCATTTTATAAATGACCTCCTAAAACCAGACAAGTTACAGTAGTTACCCAAGGTTACACAGCTCATAAATGTCAGGGGCAAGGATAGGTTACAATGTCAACACCCTTCATCAGATGGCTTTAAAGCATTTGTATGTGTGCATATGCATGCAGAAGGGTGCATATGCAGACCAGAGGTCAACCTAAGGATCATTCCTCAAGACTCGTTTGTTTGTTTGTTTGTTTGTTTGTTTGTTCATTTGGGGGGTCAGGCTCTCTTCACTGGCCTGAAACTCAACAATTCAGCTAGGCTTGCTAGCCAGCAAAACTCAGGACCTACCCGTCTCTGCCTCCCCAGCACTGGTATAACAAGCTTGTCCCATCATGCTTAGCTCTAAGAAAAATTAATAAAACACAATTTCTAAGCCTTGGACTCAGGTCATCTGCACAGTAAACACTTTCCAGACCCCAAAAACTATTTTCTATATGTATAGGTTTTCACAAGATACATCCATAAATCCTCCCGTGAAATGACCTCTCAGACACAGTAAGTGAAAAACAGGCAAGTATGCTGGGGTCTACCTCTAAAGAAACAGTATGCTGCCATTCCTCTGAGGCTGGGGAGGCGAGGGGTCCACAGAACATCATTGAGCAAATATTCATGAAGCTAAGAGCCATGATTGCACAAAGAGAGGGAACCATGAAACTAAGGAGGAAAAAGGCTGAGCTTCTTGTGGCCACACACTTAGATGCAAAAATAGACCAAGCTAATTGTTGGTTTTCATAATTACTATTACATGATAAAAACAATATTAGAAAAAAAAACAACAACAACAAAGTTTTGTGCCAGCAACATGGCTTGAGACATGCCAGCCTAACTATGTGAGTTCAATTCCCAGAACCCATATAAAGATAGAAGAAGAGAATCAACTCCATACAGTTGTCCTCTGATTTCTACACAAGCACTGTGCCATGTGTGCAACCACTCACACACACAAAATAGTTTTTTTTAATTTCAAGTTCTAGAATGAAAAGATAATTTCATCCCCTTATTTCCCAAAATAAGTAAGACTGAATGGCAGCCCAGGTGGAAGGTGAAGGGAGGATGCAGTTCAGTAGAAGAGCACTTGTTGCACATGGGTGAGGCCCCAGGTTCAATCTCTAGTACTGAAGGAAGGGGGGGGGGAGAAGCAAGGAATAATATTTTCTAATAGTCATTATTTATATATTTGTGTACATGTGTGTGTGCACACGTCAGCAGATGCCTGTGGGAGCCAGAAGAGGAGGCCAGGTTGCCTAGAGTTGTATTCACCGCCACCTGCGCGCAAGTCACCTAATGTGGGTGGGTGCCTGGAACAGAGCTCTGGTCATCTGAAGGGTCCACTGCTGAGCCATCTCTCCAGGCAAAAAGCATGCTGATCTTAACCAAGCATCCTTCTCAGCTGTTTCACCTAGAAAGATGCCAATTAACACTGCTCATATGTTGAACATGAAATAAATGTGTTGCTATACATGGGAAGGAAAAAAACAGTTCCCGTGAACAATGAAAAACTGAGAGAATTTGCTGGAGGTGGGAAAATAAATCACAATGTTAACGTCTCATCAGCATAGCTTGTATTAAGATAACCAACTTATAAAGCAAGAGAGCTATTTAGATTCCTGGTTTCAGAAAATAAAACTTTGCGTGTAAAGTGGAACATCAATGTTCTCTTCTGCATTCCCTCCACATACACAGTAGCATGTACATATACCACACACATATACGCACTCAGTGTTACTTTATGAGGAAAAAGAGGGGGGGGGGAGGAAGGAAGGAACCAGGGGGAAGCAAAAGAAAGGGGATTATTCCTGGTCCCTAGTTAGTCTGGAAAGGAGAAAGACAACAGCAAACTTCAAACCACATGGTGACTAATTTCACTTAGATGAATAAAACCACTGTAAAGAATCAAATAGGGCCAGCAAGATACAGAGGGCACAGCAGGCCTACCAACTGAGTTCAATCCCAAAATCCACATGGTAGAAAGCAAGAACTGACTCCCTCAAGTGGTCCTCTGACTTCCCAAGTGCACCAGGACAACCCCTATACACACATAAAATATATCAATAAGTGTAAAATATATGTATGTGGACTCCTTTTTTTTTTGCCTGAAAAGCTTTATTACAATTTCACATTTGGATTATTATTCAATGTTGTTGCCATACTCAGGAAGGACCTCCCTCTTTAAATGGTTTGAAAATCATTTGCTCAAAAAGGGAGCAAATCTGGAACATTTAAGCAGAAAGGGAAACTCTAAAAAACCAAATATACAAAGCGGAGGGGAAGCAGAGCAGCAACAGGCTGCAGGGATCTGCAGGGCTCCATACAAACAAGCTAAGAAATACCAGGACGAAGAAATGGCTGGGGTATCTCCACTCTTACCAGCACAGTTATCAAAAACAAAAGAGCAACAACCACCACAACCACAAAGCTGCATTTTTATGAACCCAAGGCCATCAAATTGTCAACTACAACAGCATTCACACCTGATGCTCTAATTTACATTGCATTTGTTATACTTCAGCTTTTAAGTACTTTATGTATACATATTCAAATTCAAGTTCACTCCTTTTAGAGTGAACAATGCACAATGATGTTTCAAATATTTGTGCAACTCCTAAAAATTTTGAATGTACTGAATGGGTTCAATATCAGTGTTGTTATTGGAAGAATTTGACACTAGAATCAAAAAGATTACACAGGCCTAACCAGAAATCAATGGTACAAATGTGTTTATCAATCCATCTTTCAAAGAAGATTTTTGTTCTTACAAAGAGTCTATAAAGATAGTGTGAGCCTTTTTCAAGTAGATGAACAAATTAAAACCAAAAACATAAGTTCACTCAAATAGAGGGATTCTTTTTAAAATACCAAAACCCCAGTTTCCCATTCATCCACTCTCAGTGAATAAACCACATTCTTCCCCAAACCCACAGATTTGATAGGTAGATAATTCTAATTGCTTTTGCCACTTAAAAGTTTTAAATGATCCTGTTTAAAAACATAAAATATTAGGAATGCAATGACAAATACCATAAGCAGGCTGGCCCATTCCTTAATCACAGTCCATCATTTTATAAACTAGTAACTTCTCAGCCACTTTCCACTAATATTACATTCACATTACTTTTCTAACCTTTATGCTTTCCTACTAGATGTAACGCTCTTATTTTAAAGGTGATCAAAGCTTATTACAGAAAATCAGAAAACAGAGAACAATTTCCAAGAGATGGAAGGGAGAAACCTGAATTCAGAGGAGGCTCAGGTCACTCCTAGGAGTCAGAACTTAGAGCAATGAATGGGTCTGGTGACAGCTAACTCTCCATCAGATATCCTCTCGGCATACACAGTGATGAACATAAGAAACCCTGTCTCAAACAGAGTAGAAGGTAAGAACCAACACTGGGTTGACCTCTGATCCTAGACTATTTGGCAAGTTCCACACCAGTGGGAGATCCTGTCTCAACAAAGACAAAAAAAAAAAAAAAAAGAAGGAATTCACAGTGCCTGCAGACCACTCATGGTTTGTCTCTGGCCTCCTCCACAGGCAGACACATTTGCACAAGTGTGCATCCACAGGTGTTGCATGTATATGCATACACACATACACAGACACACAAAGACACATACAGAAAAGGGACAATGCCCAATGCATTAAGAATACACAGTAAAAGCATATTGTATTATATTATATTATATTATATTATATTATGTATCCTATAATCTCACTTCTCAACTAATGTTTTGAACTGTCTTCTCATTAATTAGAGCCATGTTTATGTATCCAGTCTTTTTTAATATCAACATGGGATTATAGCCTTCTTACATGATGCAAGAGCAACTGTGAAAGCAGCTAGAAATATGTAAAACCTCAGTATCCTGGTCAAGGTGACCTGCTGTAGACTAATCCACAGAGGAACAGAGGATTCCATCCAAACCAGTTTCTTTCCCACCATAAGAGAAAGAAGTCAGAGTAGTCTAGCACTCTCCCTGTGTCCTCTCTAACTGGTGTTGTAGCAATCCAAAACATAATCAAGAAGCCATGTAAAATTTTGCTTTGGGAGGTGGGGGGGGTGCCAGTAGTATCTATGGTGTAATTCAGCTGAAAACCCAAGAAACAGCAACATACAAAGCAAAGTAATTATAGCTTAAAAAAAAAAAAAACTCAAGAGATTAAAGCACCTATTAGGAGTGTGAAAACTGGAATTCAGACCCCCAGCACCAATATAAAAGCCAGTGGCTGGCAGCCCACCTGTAATCCCAGCACTCAGGGAACAGAGACAGATCCTGGGTGTAAACTGTCTGCTGTCTAGCACTAGGTTCAGCAGCAGACCCTGTATGGTAAACAATGGGGATAGAAACCAAGGAAGAGCCTCAGCATCAACCTTTGGTCCCCAGATAGACATATTTATGTGAGCAAGCATACACATGCCTGTGCGCACACACATACATGCAAGCAAACATTGGAAAGAAACATAAACTCAAGCTTTGAAGTTAAACTAGAACCTTAAATGTTCTACTTAGGCATAGTTGCACAAGCCTGTAATTCCAACACTTCAAAGACTGGAAGAAGAGACTAGAGTTCAAGGCCAGCTTGAATTAATAATAAGATTCTATCTCAAAAAATATTTAGAATTTACTATAAAGTATCTAGGCACTATTGCTCAATTCTTCAAAGAACAGCAGTCAGAGATGCAGACCATCCATGGCATTCCAACACATCCTACTAGATTTCAGCAAAACCCCATCAGGAGTTAGTGAGAAATCAGTAGGGGGATGCTGCAAAGGACAACACTAACTTTCTATCTAATTCATCACATTTCTACTTCCAAGTGATACTCTGAATCCTAAAGAGCCACTAGTTTCCCTGTGAAAGTCTTGACCTCCATGATTCCATGTACTATACAGGCCTTCCAGTCAACCACATATGTGCCAAAAAACCCACCAGTTCCATGCAGAAAAACAAACAAACAAAAAAAAAAACACACACACACAAACAAACAAACAAAAAACCCAACCTACCATCATTTCATATCTCCTTTCTCACAGTGCAATGAATATATCAATTAACTGCTGCTCACAAGTATTAAACTACATTTTAATTGAAGCAAATTATGTATAGTTGCCAGTTCTGGTGGCACACACCTGTTATACCAGCCACTGTAGGCTGAGGCAAGAGAACCTCAAGTCTTGACACCTGCCTGAGCTACAAAGCAAATTAATGCCAGTCTGGGTAACTTAGTGAGACCCTGTCTAAAAGATAAAAGTACAGGAAAGGCCTGGAGAATATAGCTTTAGTAGAAAAAAATAAATAAATAAAGAAGGTGAATGGTGGCACTTTTATTTATACTATAATGAGCTCAAGAGTTGTGAGCATCTGCTTAAAACATTGTTTAAGGGTCAATGGTATCATTTCCTGTATATAATGAATACAGTATATAGTCAACAATATTGAGCTAATTACCACATACTTTTTTCATACTTTTTCCTGGTAAAAATACAATCTATTATCCAATGTAAATGGGTAAAATACATGGTTGCTATCTATAATCACCACATTGCAACACTGTTGCTAGCTATGGTCACTATGTTGCAAAATGGTTCTTTAATATATTACTCCTTCCAGCTGAAACTATGTATCCTTTAACCAACATCTGCGTAGTTCCACCTGCCCATCCAACTCCACTATCCCTCATACTCAACCATTTTGTACTTAAGGAGTAGGAGATCAATCAGTGCTAGATTACCTTCACTTACCACCAGATACCAAAATCTACAGATACTCCAGTCCCTTAAAGATAATAATATACTACATACAGTTTTTTCTAAAGGACTTAAATAACCACATTACTTATGACACCTAATATAGAGTAAATGTGATATAACACAGTCTTAATATTATATTGCTTAGAAATAAGTGGGGAATGTATGTGTGAATATCTGGTGAATATGCAACATTCCATCTGTGGCTGTGGTTGGTAAAGTCCATGGATGTGAAAGCTCTGAACATTGACATCCAACAGTACTCACTCTTGTAAAGTGACTGTGGAAATATGAGGTTGGTACAGATACAGTATTTTCTATCATTTAGCTACTTAGAGCTCACTCTCCTGGTTTCAAGTTCTTTCTTCATGAAATACATCTTTTAGTAGTTCCTCAAGCAAAACTCTATGAATGATCTATTTTGTCTTTATTTCACTCTTAAACTTGACTGTTGCTTATATGAATACAGGTTTCTAGATCGATTATTTTTTCTCCCTCAACACGTTGAAGCTATTTCATTACCTTCTATGACAAATACCTGCCATTTCAAGCTTCTGTTTACCTTAGATTAGTTCTGTCTTCTTCTCTAGTGTTTCAACTACAGTATACCTAGGTATAAAATTGTTTTTATCTTTCTTGGGGCCCACTGTGCTTCTGGAATCTAAGAAATCATTTAAAAAAAAATTCCAGGGTCTGACAAGATGGCTCAGCAAGTAAAGGCATTTGCTATGCAAGCCTGATGACCTGGGTTCAATTTCAGAACCCACATAATGACAGAAGGAGAGAAAAGTTGTCTCAACGTGTACATATACAAGTGCCATAGTACGTACACCCCCGTCCACATACATCATATACAACAGTAAAAATAACTAGTAATAGTAATGATTTTTAATATCCTGGCCATTGTGTCTTCTAGTAGTATCTCCTCTCTAGAAGCTCATGGAAGATGATATTGAACTTTCTCGTCCTAAAGTTCATGAATCTTTACCACTCATTTTCTGTCTCTCTATCCCTCAGTACTGTATTCCATCTGACCAATTTCCTCAAATCTCCTTTAAAAATCAATAGTTTTCTCTTCAATTATATCTACTTGGCTGTATAACCCATCCATTGAGGTTACTTTTTAAAATTTAATGACCATAAATTTTCATTTATAGAAATCTTACTTGGTTCTTTCCCAAATCTGTGTGATCACTTTCTAATCTGTTCTTTCATCATGGTCTGTTTTTTCTCTCCAATCAGCTCAAATATAGTCATCCCTTTCATGATCCCAACCATCCCTACCTCTTGAAATACAATATTTTATTTGCAACATCTGCCAGCTCTCCTTCATATCCTTGTGTGGTTGGGACATGCCTGCATTGCAAGTTCATCTGTATCATGAGCGTCCTTTGCAAGAGTCATAGCTTTTCATTCATTCTGCAAATCTGTTTCTCACTTTGGTGAACTCAATTGTTTACCATATTTTCTAGACCGTATTTTGTACTAATTTCTTCATGTAAGAGTTAATTGCATATGTTTCTGATAGTCACAAAATATAAAACTGAACTAATATTAGAGAATTGTAATAATACTTCTCATTTAACCAGATGACAACCTATATTTTCTTCCAGCCTTTAAGATTTCAAACTTACAAAAAAAAAAAAAAAGTATTTCCAAGATCATCTCATCACCATGCATTCCCAATACCCAGCAATTTTTCTGGAGATTGTCCACAGTAATAAAACATACCCAACTCTACTTGGTCCAGCACATTTATTCTACAATCTGATATGTACTGTTAGAATCCAGCAATACTGTCATTGAAAAGATCACCATTTCCCATCAAATCAACAAAGCCAGGAGCCTTTGTTTGTTTGTTTTTGTCTTTTTATCAGTCACATCTCTACGGTAAAAATATTCCAAATGTTCTATGCCAGTACTACTACTCTGTCAACTATTTGTTCTTTCTATATTATCTCATCAGTTCCTATCACCACACTCTTTCCCCTTGCAATTCATCTGGCAAACCACAGCAAGGATACTATTAGTATAATGGCTCTTTAGTCATTTCAATTGTTCACACTGCCACTTTGTACTATAGTGACTCATTAATCCTCAATACTATGGGGGCAGGGAGTGAATAAAGTGTGATTCCTGTCTACTGAAGTGTAAATAGCAATAACAATGCCTAACACTTACTGGCTGAATGCTATGTCCTAGGTAAGTAAGATCTTAACACCTTATGTCTAATCATATCAACTGATCCTCACAACATCTGTATGAAATAGGTAAAATTAATAAACAATTCTTCAAGGCAACAAAACAAAGTTTAAAGATAATTAAGGACTTGGAGATGGCTCAGTGGGCAAAGTGTTTCCTGCACAAACGTTAAGGGCTGAATTTGTACCCCCAGAACCCATTTAAAAAGCCAAGCATGGTGGCATGCACCTACCATCCTGTCTAGTTGACTTGGTAAACTCTAATTGGTTCAATAAATGACCATTTCAAAAAGAGAAAATTAAAATGGAAAGCGTTTGAAGAAGACACTCAATATTGACCTCTAGTCTCCACAAGCACATGCACATACAGATTGGAACACGTATACAAGTAAACACACTGTGCTGGCTAGTTTTATGTCCACTTGACTATAGAAAGCTTGAGGGCACTTTCTTAATTAGTGATTGATGTGGGAGGGCCCATCCCACTGTGGATGGTACCACCCCTGGGCTGGTGTTCCTGGGTGCCTTAGGTCATAGTGTTTTGCCACAGCAATAGAAATCCTAGCTAACACACACACACACACACACACACATGAGAGAGAGAGAGAGAGAGAGAGAGAGAGAGAGAGAGAGAGAGAGAGAGAGAGAGAGAAACAGCCCACCCAAGGAAGCACAGCTACCAAAGCCATCCTCCTTAGCAATATGTTAGTGTCTCCACAAATAGCTATACCCAAAGCTTAGGCCCCTCCTCTGATTCAGATCTTAGTTTCTGAACAGCCATCCAGAGGCTTCAGGGAACCTCACACTAATGTGTTCAAAACTTGAATCATGACCACACTGCCCAAACAAGGGTCCAAGTTCAAGGAAAACCATGCTCATGGACTAATCTTCTTAGAAAGAGGCCTGACGTGGCCCAACACTTCCTCATTCACACTCCAATATACTACCCAGCTCTTTGTGCCCCTAAATCCTAAACTATTCTCATATCTCCAATACTCTAGGCTACTTCCTTCCATCTTTACTGTCCCTGCTTCTCAATCTTCTATAGACATCAATCTAGTTTCTTCCATCTAATCTTACATTCCCAATAAATTGGAATGCTTGCCTCTTTAGATAATAATCCAAAATACAAATCTTACCCTGGCAAAAGAAGCCTTGTGGGTAACGCCAACTGAGAAGGTTGAAGCAGATGATCTGCAAGTCTTAGGCAAGGTTAGGCTACATGACAAGACCCTCTCTCTCACACACACACACATGAAAGAGAAAACAGAGGGTGGTACTGATAATGCAGGTGTATCTGTGTATCGTTATGACTCAAATCCAGGCCTCATACATTCCATCATTATTCCTGAGCTCTCACTCCTGAAGCAAAGATAAGCCCTGGATATATCCAAGTGTCATTCTGCTAGGTCCATTGTGACTCCCTTGGATTCTTCCAATAATTTTTTTTTCCTGAAGAAATTCAGGCTGAGTTTCTAGTTTGCACACAGGAGACCTGCCTAAGAAAGAGACTCCAAAAGAGCCAAGATAACAATTAAGTGGAGGGTAAGGGGGATAAGCCTCTGAGGCAAAAACAAAACATATTCTACTTAAAGCAAGAGTACCATTATCCAGCAAATCCATAAATATGCTCAATGTTTATAATCTCATGACCTCCTTTCAAAGGTGTTACAGAAAATGCTTTAGGGTAAGAGCTGTGTTGTTTATCTGTTTAATGTTCTGCAGATTATTACTGCTTACATTAAGAGCTTTAGAAAAGCTGAATAACATATAGAGCAGAAGCATGGACTACACAATGATAAAACAAACTATTAAGGTACATCCCTGGAAGCTCACAGACTTTGGGAATGGCTAATACATGTGCTCATGTAAAATAAATAAAATTTTTTCCTCGTGGCACGGAACCACTCTTCAGCTTCCCGGTTGTGATCTTACATTGCCAGGCATTATCAATTCATGATGTTTTTTAGTCCAAAAATGTAAATATAAGTATACTGAGAGATGGTGTGCCAAAGAATTAAAAAATAAAGCTGTGGCAACAACTGCATCCTATATAAACACCTTTTCTGTTGCCATCTGGTGGTTCATGTATAAATTCAAAGCGCCAGGCACTTTGCAGAAGAGCTTAGTCAGGAAGAATGTCAGTCTCTCCTGCATCACACCTTCCACCTGGAGAGTCAAGCTACAACTGCCCTTCACTCTGAAAACTGGCCCTCTCTCACAAGAAAACCATGAATACACACAAAATAGCTCAGGAGAATGTCACTCTCAGCTTAGAATGATCAGTTATATCTATATCATACAAAGTCCCTTCCCGCCCCAAACCTGACAAGTATTCCTACGTTCAGTAGCTAAATTACAACCACTGATTATTATCAGAGGTGACTAAGTGCTGAAGTTCCCAGAACTCATTCATTCTCCGGTTACTACTATTATTTTTACTTTTATTTTATAAAGGCCATTCATCTTTCTAAAATTAAGCTTCCAAACATCTCATGGTAAAGAATCACGTATAGAGTACACAGAACGTTCTGAAAGAGGGAAAAGGCAACAAGACATTGTTCCCAAGGTCAATTTTGCCCATAATAATTACTTGTAGAGTTTGCTGTAGCCCATCATCTAAAAAAAACACACATCTTCCAAAAGCAGCCTTATCCGTTTTAAAAATAATTTTAAACACAGCAAAATCTAGCTGGTGAGACACTCAGCAGGTAAAAGTATATACTGTACATGACTAACAACTTAAGACTGGTCCCTTGAAACAATCTCTGCGTCATTTTCTGGCCTTCCTCCACAGGCAGGCTGGGCATGAACAAGCTACCACAGGTGTTCACAGGTATGTGCACATATAGAGATCCATGCATATATATGTATGCACATACACACAATAGTAATTACCATAAATAAAAACTGTAAAATAAAATACATTGCCGAAGGGGCTAGAGAGATGGCTCAGAGGTTAAGGGCACTTGCTGCTTTTCCAGAGGAAGAGGATTCAGTTCCTAACACCCATATCAGGAGGATCACAACCACCTGTACTTCAAACTCCAAGGAATGCAATGCCCTCTTCTGTCCTCCAAGGGCATAAACACACATGTCATTCACACACACACACACACACACACACACACACACACACACACATATATATATATACACACACACATATATATATACTACTTTTTTAAAGCACTGTAGAAACCATAGTCTTAACAAATGTTCAACAAGCTAATTTCCACAGATCAGCCAATTCATGAATTTACTTGACTGACAAGTCAGTTGTCAAAAACTTGAATTATTTAATTGATAGCTATTAACTTCTCCAGACACAGTATCTCAATAGAGTGGCAGCTAATCATGTTAAAAGTGAAATTTTATTCTAGAGCTAATTTTAAGTAAATCTTTAAATTACTGATGGTCACTGTCCAGTAAATCTAAACATCCTCATGGCCATCATTATTCCATCTCTGTTTCAATTCCTCACTGCATTAATTGCCACCAGATTCAGATTCGTCATGCTCTTTCTTCTTCCAGCCATTTAGATAAATAAATGTCTCCTATTTCAAGAATATTTATTCCTCCAAACTTCAGGCTTACACTGATAAATTATAGCACTAATTTGTTTTACAGAACCTAAAATTTTGAGCATGAACCATTTTCAAGCTGTAGTAAATCCATCACGTGTTAGACAGCAGCACCTAAGGAGAAATATTACACTGCACCAGTTGTCTTCAAATATATATATATATATATATATATATATATATATATATATATATATATATATATATCCCCTGACAATAGTAAAATGAAAGGGAGCGGTTCCTACAAGCTAAGACATATGGAGTTACAGAACCCCAGACAGCAGGCACACTCAGAGATTCTGCAGACAGGGTGAAAGGATATCAACACAGAAGAGAAGACAATCAGAGCAAAACAATTCCAAACATCTACTCACTCACTGGTCTAGGTTCCACCACCACCACCACCACCTTTTCACAGGTGAGAAAATAGACTCAGGAGAGGCTAACAGACTTGTTTGAGCTGCAAGATGGCTTCAGAGTAAGATAAAAGCCAGGGCTCCAGACACTTAGCCCAACACTCTTCCCACCTGCCTCAGTCAGTTTCTAGGAGAAATTATTCTCATTCCCAGAATGCTCACAGGAGTTGGGGCCAAGCTGATGCCATCATCTCTGGCTTTAGAACTGCTTGTCAGGGGGCCAAACCTTGCACCTACTACAATAACAAAGGTATAAACCTACAGCAATGTTTCCTGAGTTGTTTTGTTTGTGGCTATTGCTGCTGTTTGTTTCTAGATAGTGGGAAGAGAAAACAATGTTAATGTAATGATGCTGTAAAACTAATCATTTCTCCAGAAGGTCTCAGGTGTGACACCTGTAAGCAGCAGGAAGTTATCTACCAAAGAGGGACAGACGTCTGCATTTCAGGGATCCACTGAGAAACATATCACCAATGATTTATATGTGCTACCATGGTTGGCAAGAGGTGCCAAAACACCTCTAGCTGAGAAAATACATTCTCACCCCAGTATTAAGATTACAAATATTTACACACTCTTTAATTATTAAAAGAGATGCAAAACTTGGGGGTAATGCCTAATGTCTTGTAGAAATGCTGACATCAAATTAACTACATTAAAGGAAACCATATGAACTTGGAATGCCCATATGTGTTGCTGCTTACTAGGAGTATTTAACCAAGTAATAACATGTATATTAAATTTATTTTTAAATAATCCCTTGCTGACCTATAGTACACACCTTTTGAACTGTTTTTGTAACCACCCTCAGCTTCATTCAACTGCCAAGCATGGGACTCATGGGGTCCTCGCGCTCAATACTGCTTTGTTCTTAGAAAATCCTAACTCAGAGCCTACACAAATCTCCTCCTTACCCTGTGACCATCTCACAGTCTAATTTTAGTGAGTGGATCTCACTAACCTGACCTCTGAGGACCCAAAACAAGGTCAGAAAGAGGCAGAAAGGCACCACACAACCTAAAACCCCAATCCCATGTGACAACAAAGACACAGGGACTCTTAGAATGGAAACATAAAATGTAATTAACTGCAAAGCTTGTATCATTTAGACACCAGCCTCATTCACACCTTGCACTTTGTCTGAGGCAAGTGTTTAGGATACAGGACTTCCAAGCTGGGTGCGGTCCCTGCAGGGGGCTGAACTTAACTGTTTGTTGTTAGAGAACAAACATGCTACAGCAAAGCACTAACCAAAAGATCTATGTTGTACATTCTCTACATCTATAAATTCGATGTACTTTAAAGTAGAAAAGAGAATTTTTCCAAATGTCCTCCAAGAAAGGGCTTATTTACTCCTGATGGTCCACTTTGGGGTGGCGACACACTGCCCACTCAACTGGAGTTCAAGTTATAGTGTAAAAAGAAAAATGGATGGGGTGAGGGAAAACCAAAGTGACAACATCTACTTTATTAGGGGACAGGGTTTGGGTGCACAGAAGGTGGTATGCACATTCTCTTCTCCATTCTCCAAATTATCTGAAGTGTCTTCTATGATCATGGCTGTGATGTAAGACTGAAAGTCACAGACAGGTCAGTCCATACAATAGAGTTTCACTCACCATCTTTCTGCACTATGGATCAGACCACTTGCTGCATTTTTATTTTTTTCCTTCCAAGAGCCCAGGCTACAGGGAGACCCAAGCTATGTTCACAGATGCTGGACGAGGCTTTTCTCTCAGGCTTCACCAGTACACATCCTGGAGCCTTGAGCAAATCAGTAAAAACAAAAAAACTAAGTGCTCGCTTCTCTCAAGAGTTGCTAGGACCAGACCTGTGAGATGGCTCAGTGGACAAGGGTGCTTGCCACAAACCCGATGACCTGAGGTCAATACCTGGGACCATCATGGTGAAAGGAAAGAACCAATCCTCACAAGTTGTCCTCTGACATCCATATTAGTGGACAAACACACTCACACACAAATGTTTAAGGGGGTTGAGTGAAGAACAAACATCCTTGGTGCTTGGTTCATAAACAAACATTAAAGGAGAGCTACAGGTGGTTACATGCAGACTGCAGAGAAGGGGGTTTACCCGATCAAGTAACTAGTAGCCCTCTGTTAAATGTGCAGCGGTCTATGAAATGTCTGAGCACTGATTAAGTTAAACCTCTAGTAAAGCAAGATGGTCTGGAACCCAAGTTCCGGTTCAAATTCAAACTTCACAATTGAGGGACCAGGTCAGAGGGTAAGAAGAGGAGGGAAACACAAAGCACATCTGGACTAATGGAAAACAATAGGAGCTCAAAGGGAGACTAGACGCACAGTGACCTCAATTAACACCGTTTTGTTATTTCTCCATCTAACAAGGGGCAGAAAGGATAATTAGCAGACCTTACCCACAGCTGGGAAATGGCATGGGGAAAGTAGCTCAGATCATAGGAAAAAAAGGGTAAGAGTGCCAGCGAATTAAGTAAGATTATGGGATTATCAACACAAGGATGGGGAAAAGTAGAATATGGGAATCTCACATGCAGAATCCTTTTTTTGCAGTGCCATCTGAGGTCTGAAGAGGGCATCAGATCTCCTGGAACTGGAGTTAAACATGGTTGTGAAGTGCCATGTGTGTGCTCTTAACCCTTGAGCCATGTCTCCAGCACATGACACTTTTTTAAATGTATTCTAAGACCTGGTGGGTCTGATGTGAAGCCTACGCAACTGTATTCTTTAATTGCACTAGTGATAACCTGGGTATGATGTCACAGGTACTGCGGAATCCCAGAACTAAGGTATGGAAGCCAAAGGATCAGAAGTTCAACGTCATCCTTGGCTACACAGTGAATTTATTTGTGAAGCCTGGGTCACTGGAAATCCTGTCACATAAATAAATGTCACTAATGATTCTAATACAATCCTAGGAGTAGCTCAAGTCAGGAGCGGAACAGTTTCATTATTATCAAGGAACACAATACAAACTAAAAGGGCTGACTAGAAAATGAGCTCAGGACCTATGAGCAAACACAGGTTCCATCTCCATAGAAGCCACTTAGATCTGAAGGCTTGGGGACACAATTAAAGGATGAATGGAGTCACATGGATCAGTAGTTCCCAAACCTGACTAGTCATCAGAATCAACTGGGAAGTCTCTAAACCCTACTGCTTAGGACAAACTTCAAGCCCAGTAGTACGATCCTGCCTCAAATCTCCCAGGGGATCTATCTAGTGTGCAGTCAAGTTTGTGAAACACAGGGTTGGGGAAGTTTCCAGAAAGTCAGCTGATAACTGGACAAAAGCAATGTAGCCAGAGATTGTTAAATGACAGTGGACTTGAGAGTCCCCTGAAAAGCACTTGGTGGCTCACAAGAAATGAGCTGGTCCTGCATTCTCTCAAATGTCCCACCTAATGCTAATGTTTGAGAAGAACAGATCCAAGAGACTGGAGTTAACATTTTATTTTAAGATGGGGTCTCTCACAGAGATCAGAGCTTAGAAATTCTGCTAACCTGATTGGTCAGTGGATCTGTCTGCTTCTGTCTACTCTTCCCATAAAGCTAGCACAGGACACCCCTGTCCCTATGATGTATCCCTTACCTCAGAAGCCCCCTTTCTGAACCATTCATATGTGGTGCACAGCATAAAGAAAGCATGCATTGCCACCTGCCTTCCAGAAGTAACAACTTGGCTCTTTAGGAATTCAGACAAGTCCTGAACAATTAAACACACACCAATAAGCAGAGTATATAATGGGAAATTCCATTTTCATGCACAGGGAAGAAACTGCAGTATATACCAAAGTTGTACTTGCAAGATCCAAACCTGGTACTTCACATTAGCCATACATATATAACTTTTAGTAATTATGTTGCCCTCGTTGTCTGCTATAAATCATGACAAATCCAACCCATAAGAAGTATCCTAAGAGGAAAAGCCTACAGGGGAATTAGGAACAGCATCAAATAGATGCACAGTATCAATATGGCATTATGACAGTTCCAACTTAGTGGTAACTGTTCCATGCAAAATGTTACATTTTATCTGATAAGATTCTAGAGAATGCATTCCTGTGCATATGACCAACTCATCATCCCATCAGAAACCTCAACAGCAGCACCGGAATTTTCATTTTCAAGATACATGAGGTTTTGTCAAATGGTGACATCTCCTCTGTAATATGAATTTTCAATACGATATAAAAGATGATGGATATATTACACATTTCACACAGCACAAAGAACAGAAACCTGTCGATGAATTTAAAATTTGTGACAACCTACTTGAAATTTTACACTGAAAGATCTGCATACTCTCTTGCACCATATAAATGTAAAATGGGTACCTGTGATTTTATTAGCAAGAAGGAATAAAAGAGTTCCTCCCCTTGAAAAGTAAGGCTGTTGCATGTATAAAAATTAATGATTTCCACTAACATTGCAACTGTGAAAGGACAATGCTTTCAACAGCCTGCAAGGTACAGCTGGTAAACTCTGATACACTTTGAAACAAGGGCTCTAAGTGGTCTTTCCCACAGCTCAAAGTGGTTTGCCAATCTTCTCTTGTATAGGTGATTGTCAAGTGAATGTCACTTTTATTTTTAGGGACAAGAAACTGAACTCCATCTCTGAAGGTCATCCTAAGTGATCCCGATTTCTTCACTTGAACCTGGCTTCTCTGACAACCTACAGATTCCATTTTACACAACCAGTAAACACCTTTTCTCCCCGGTAACATCCTTGGGTAAAAAGCAGCACCCAAAATAAAGTGGAATGAGTACGTTAGGTGTGGAGGGGTTAAAGTAACCAGAAACAGTGATTTGTTTCCATATAGTGAACATGAAAGGGGGCATTTATCAAAACCTACTGGGAAAAGGGCTGCCACTCAGATAACATTAGATAAGCTTGAATATGAATATTAAGTTATGAGGTACTTGTTAAGCTATCTCATTGGAATTTCCAAGACAGACTTGTAAGTACTACACTTAAATCATTGGATTTTTTTTAAACCACACATAACTCATCGGCACATATAACACAAAACACAACTATTCATAATTTAAGTGTAATTTTCCTGTTTCCTGCAATCTCCAAATGCCCACTGCCTTACTGTGGTAAGATTCCAGGATACGAGCAATGAACTTGGAAGCTAATTTTTCTAAACTACCAAATGCAATCCAGGTTCACTAATCTGTTTTAAAGACTCCATCAAAAGTCATGTTAACAGGATTATGCCTGGTTTTTATGTTTTTAGACCAGCAACCTCCCTGGGCTGACTAGCACATGCGTGCTTCGGGTTTAAGCAGGGAAAATCTAGATTTAGGAGGGAAAGCTCTTTCGGGAGAGATTCCGTCTCCATTTGTAAAAGGTCACCCTGAATCGGAGGATCCTCTTTCCTTCTTTTAGAGAACACCTCCGTGTTCCAAACAGAAGCGAAAGGAGGGAAAAAACAAAGCCCGGAGGCAAAGCTGCGGGCTCTCAAAGTTTTGCTCCACCGAGTACAAGGCACCCACTTGGGGTGAAGCATCAGTACTGGGCGCAGGGGGCAGCCCCGGGGAGAGGGAGGGAAAGGGCTGCTGGTGGTGACTGGCACTTGATATTTGAAGTCCGCCGCGGATGTCACTCATCGTTAACAAGACTCTGCGGTGCAGACTCAGATAGGAATCAGCTCATGTTTAATCAGTGCAATAGGACGCGCTGGGCGTTCTTTGAAGCCACAGTGGCTTACGGCTCAACTTTAAAGGTTTTTCCAGTGCTCCGATAAAATTTTAAAAAAGAAGAAAGAAAAAAAAAAGCAAGAAAAGAAAAGAAAAATGCAACACACAACACACAAGGCGCTTTCTCCAGCTTCTCAGCTACTCGGTATCTGCGCGCTCCGATTGCAACGCGGATTAGAAACACACCGCATTAACCCCTTAACTGCCTCCAGACCTAGCGACCCGCAGTCCTGGCCAGGTGATTCAGAGAGTAGGGAGCCCTAAATGCTCGCCAAGTTCCAAGCACTGCGCCGAGGAGCACCCACAACCCCGAGGTGACTCCATGCCACAACCACAAAGTCTACCTCAGGGAATCCACCCCAGGTGGCGCGCACCCCAAGAGTCCACCCCAAAGATGCTCATTCAATACAGCACTCATCTATAGAATCCATCCAAAGTGTGAGCACCCAGGGATCCGCTCAGGGTTGTCTACTCCAATACTATCTATCCATCCCCAATGTACACCCCAAAGATATCTATCCCTAGCCCACTCAAAGCTGAATATACCCCCACAGGAGTGTCAACCTTAAAATCCACCATGTGTATTCATATAATCTAGGAAATGATCACTCAGTCTATCCCAGGAGTGTGAATTCTAAAATTTCATGCTCCCAAGGCCTAGCCCAGATGTGTCCATCTCTAAAGTCCACCCCAGGGATGTTCAATCCTAATACAGTCTATCCCAGGTGATGCCCACTCCAAGACTCCAGTGTGCACCTCCACAGCCCAGCCAAGGGGTATGCATCCATAGTTCACCCCAGAGGTGTCACCCCAAGACTGTGTAACTCTCTATAGCTCAGCCCTGAGGTATCTACCTGCAAAGTCACCTCAGTGATGTCCACCCCTAATATAGTTCACCCCAAAGGTGTCACCCCAAGACTTTGCAGCCCTGAAACTCAGTCCAAAGGTATCCACTCATAACATAGCCCATCCCAGATGGTGCCCACAAAGTATACCACAGGGTGTCACCCCTCAAGCTCAGCTCATAGGTGTCCACTTGCAAAGTCACCTCAGAGATGTCCAGTCATAATGCATACCAAGTGGTGCCCACAAAATTCACCCAAAGGTGTCACCCAAGATTGTGTACCCCTAAACCTCAGCCCAGAAGTATATTACTTGCAAAGTCACCTCAGGGGTTTCCACTCATATAGTACATCCCAAAGGTGTGACCCTAAGACTACACAGCCCTGAAACTCAGCCCAGATATACCCACTCACAACATAGTCTATCCCAGGTAGCACCCACAAAGTACACTGCGGGTTGTCACCCCAAGATTGTGCACCCCTGAAGCCCAGCCCATAGGTGTCCACTTGCAAAGTCACCTCAGAGATGTCCACTCATAATACAGACCAGGTGGAGCCCACAAAGTCCACCCCTGGGGTGTCACCTCTGGCGGCGCGCGCTTCAGGAGTCCACCCCGGGACTGCGCACCCCTAAAGCCCACCCCGGGAGGCACCCACAAAGTCCACCTCGGGGGTGTCTCGGCGGTCAGGCCCGCACCTACCTTGCGCCAGCGCCCGCAGCAAGTGCAGCTGGAGCAACAGCAGCGCCCACCACCCGCGGCCCGGCCTCAACTTTGCCGCCCGCCGGCCCGCGCCCGGCCCGGGGGTCCTGGGCGCTGCGCGCAGCCCTGGGCACTCGGGGTCGCAGTGGTGACCGGTCCGGCTCCTCCGCGGCCGCCCGGGCCCCGCTCGCTCAGGGGGCGCCGCGACTCCGCCGCCCGCCACCGAGGGCCGGGCGCGGGCCATGCCGCGGAGCCGCCACCCCCGGGCGCCGCGGGACGGGCAGGGCGGGCGGGAGCGCGCAGACCCGCTGAGGCAGCGGCGAGCGCCGAGGGGCGGCGTCCGGGCTCCGATGAGCAGCGAGCCGGGTCGAGGAGAAGTTGTCAGCGAGCGAGGAAATGCCCAGCACGTCGCCCCCGCTCCTCGCAGCCGCACAGCGCCGGCCCCGCAGCGCTCTGTGAGGGGAGCTGAGCAGAACGCCTCTGCCGCCGCCTCTGCCGCCGCCGCCCCCGCCCGGCGCTGAGGAGAAAGTGCGCCCGCCCGCGCGCCGGCTCTCGCCTCGGCCGCCGCGACCGCCGCGCCCCATTCACAGCCCGGCCGCACGCGCCGCCCGCGCCCGCCACCCGCATCTGATTGGCCGAGCCCGGCGGCTCTCGCGCCTGGGACCCGCCCCCACGGCGCTCGCTTGTTTTCAAACTCGCCGCGCCCGCCCGCTTGCAATTTCGTGCCCGGGCCCAGAGCGACTTCCCGCGCCCGCTGCGCCCCCTAGGGACCCGCGGCGGGGATTGCAGCCGGCGCGCCGTCTCGGCACGCGCTTCCCCGGCGGGCTTGTCTGCGGGGCGTGCTCAGGCGGGGCGGTGCCTGCTCCCTTGCCGGGAGACCCCAGGGGCTGAGCTGCACGTCCCGCGGGTGGGACGACACCAGGTGTGGCGGCCCCCTGGCACCGCAGTCCCTACTGAGCCCGAGGGACTAGGGATCGGAGGGCCAGTGGGCACGCCCCTCCATGCGTCCCGGGAGCCTTCCTGCTTCCAGCCAGGGACTCTGATGCTGGGGTGGTTCCGAGCCAAGTTGCTGTCATTGCAAAGGAGAAAGGCGCGCGATCGAGTTTTCAATTCCCAGCAATCAGAAGCACCGTGGGGCGCAAAGACGCAACCTATTCTGAGGAGTGGACATGGCTTTGGAAGAAGTGTCCAAGGTCATGCGTGGCCAGCAGGACCACAGTACAGGGTACTTCCCGCTGTGCGTGGGAGGATTTGGAGGAAGGACCTGCAGCGTCAAGGATCGGACATCCCAGGGCCTGGGGAGTCTGCAGGGGTGGAGAGGTCGGGATGGGCGCGGACCCTCAGCAGCATGTGGTAACCATTAGCTGAGTTTATAGGGTGAACTAAGCACGCTGGAGCCTAGAGGCTGGGACTTTTGTGAGAGGGAAACTGGAGAGAGAGGCGGGTAACAGTCCAGTCTTGCGTTTTTAGGAGTTATCGGAGAGCTTGTGATGGAGTTTGAGTGAGGTCATATATGACTAGAAGGCCAAAGAGACAGCGAGTGTGCCCTGCCAGGGGCTGGCTCCCTAGGAAGTGTGTTGTGTCAGCTTACAAGTACTTGTGATTGATGATTGTCCCTGCTAACAAAAAGCCCCAGGCAAGGGGCTGAGACTCGTGAGTTAGCGCTAATTCCTGTTTGCAGAGTCCCTGTACTGAGCTGCCTCTTGACACATCTGCCTGTGTTAACAGTTAAGGAAAAGTGGGGAAACTGACGCCCAGATAAAATTGGTGGGTTATGAGCTCTATCTGAAGACCCAGTCTCTGCCTTTTGCCCTTTCCTACACATGCTATGAAAAAGCAAAGGAATAAAAACTGCATCTAAAATATTCACTGTTCTCTGGGGCGGGGGAGGGGGGGTGCGGGGGGAGGCAGGGCTTCTAAATGGGCAATGGTTGCTAGGTAAAAGAAGTGTCCCCTCAGCGATGGCACCCCGAGAACAAGTGGATTCTGGCAGGAGTGGAGGAAGGTGGTATTTGTAAATTTCTGTTGCCAACTATGTGGATTTCTACAAGCTTACAGGCTTATGTAAATGCCAAGAGAACGATAAATGAGCAATGTCTGCTGTGCTAGGGGGTGGGGCACGACGCGGGGACACTGGACTCTGGGAGGGTCCAGGCAGCATCACCTCCCCCACCAAACTGCTGTCACTGGTGTTTACAAACGTGAAGTGACCTCTAAGGTCAAGGGTGCAAATCTTGCCCTCTCCTCCTTTAAGCACCCCTGCCTTGCTCAGAGATGGAGGGTGGAGTGGGGGCAGGGGCAGGGCGAGGTTGAGTATGTACCTGCGAAGCAGTTTTATCTGACCTGGTGGGCTAGCGCTGCTCTTCCAAGTTGTGAAATTTGGGCAAACTGCTGATTAAGTTTCTGGAAAAAAAGTTGGGACTAACTCCCATCTCACAAGTCTGTTGCAAGAAAATGACCTAATCCGCACTCAGTAAGAGCTCATCGCTCTCCCTGGCCTTCTCCCTTCCCCTGGTCCCCTGTGGCAGTGCTTGTCAAGAAACACCCTTGCTCCACCAGTTTCCTGTAGCTCAGCTTTCCCTATTACCTATAATATCTATCTTTATACCCTTATGACAAGGGCACCAATGGGACTTAAGCAGCTTCTTGACTTCTGCATACTCCAGAAATGTCCACAGCTTTTTTTTTTCCTGTGATTTAGCTTGCAGTTAGCAGAAAGCTTCATGCAAACTTGCTTGCAAATGAGAAAAGGAAGTCAGGGTATGGTCGGTTTATGGGAGATCAAGATAGAAGGCATTGCTGCTACAGAGAAGGTCTGGGGACCCCTCAGGGAAATGTTCTATTCCAGTATCATCCTGGGAAAGTAAGGCTCTATTACAGCCTCCATCCTATAGTGGAAGAAATGAAGCCAGAAGGGTTTAATACAAGCAAACCAGCTGTGCTGAAGTCAGAGCAAGAATCTGGCTCTCCAGAGTCCTCCTCTAAGTCTTTTCCCTGCCAGCCTGTATGCCTTTTACAGGACCCATTAGTCACTATCTGGAAGTGTGCTTGGATGATAAGTAGTCTTGCCCCCACCCCACCCCAGTAATAACAATACAGAGAGAAGCCAGGTATGGTAGTACAGACCTATAATCCCAACACTTGGGAGATTGAGCAAGAAGATCACAAGAGGCTAGGGAGGTGTCTCAGTGGGGAAGAGAGCATGCGACATAATCATGAGGACATGAGTTTGAATCCCCAACACCAAAGTTACAAGCCAGATGTGACCATAAACAGCTATAACCTCAGTGTTGTGGAGACTAGACACAGGGATGGCTGAGGTGTGCTGGCTACCAGCCTGGTTCCAAGGCTCATCATCCAGACCACACGCTTTGTAAAAATTAAAATAATAATACAAAAGGACTTGTTCCTAGTGCTGGGGAGAGGAACTAGTCAAGCAGACTTGTAACAGTTCTCCCAGAACACCAATTAACCTTTCACCTTAATTTTACCAGGCTCAACAACCCCTCAAGAAATGAACGTGCTTTGTGTGTGTGTGTGTGTGTGTGTGTGTGTGTGTGTGTGTGTGTGTAGGTTCTCCTTTAAAACCCTTTAGCTACATATTCACCAATATACACTGATAACCATAATTCATTTTCCTCTTCAAAAATGAACTGTAAACCAGACCTGGTGATGCAAGCCAGTCATCCCAGCTACTACAAAGGTTGAGGCAGGATGGTGGCATAGTCAAGGCCAGACTTGGAGCGTAATGACCCTGTCTGTGTCAAATTAAAAAGTAAAAAGAAGGCCAGGTTTTACTGCTCCGTGGAAGAACATGCATACAGGTCCTCTGTTCAAACACCAATACTAGAAGAAAGAAAGAAAGAAAGAAAGAAAGAAAGAAAGAAAGAAAGAAAGAAGGAAGGAAGGAAGGAAGGAAGGAAGGAAGGAAGGAAGGAAGGAAGGAAGGAAAGAAAGAAAGAAAGAAAGAAAGAAAGAAAGAAAGAAAGAAAGAAGGAAAGAAAGAAAAAGCTATAGCTACCTCTACTTTCTAATAAAATAGAGTTGTCGTCCCCCCCCCCCCGATTAATTACGTAGAGAAGAACATATACCTCCAAAAGTTAGAATGGTCAGGAAGACTATCCATGTCTTCCCCTTGTTGGGTTTGTTGGGTTTGTTTGTTTGTTTGTTTGTTTGTTTGGATAAGGTGTACTTTTGTTGGGCAGGCTGACTCCTGTGCCAAGATGCAGAACTCGAAATGTATCTCCTGCCTTAGCTTGCTGCTACATTTGGCTAAGTCTTGTTACAATTTAAGGACCGGCTATTGTGGGTAAAGCCCAAGGAGCTTCAACCTCACCTGAGGCCAGATGCAAACCCCTCATCAGCCCTGCCCTTAGACTGCTGGCTTTGAATATGAACTTAAACAAGACTTCCCAGGGATTTCTGTTTCTTTTGTGGGTCACTAATTACATCTTTGTGCCTCCTAGGGTGGTATGGGGTTTGGGTTTTTGTTTGTTTGTTTGTTTGTTTGTTTTTGTTTTTGTTTTTTAATGGTCCTGAGAATGAACTTTGGACCCTGTGCATGTTAGGCAGCCATTCTACCACTGAGCCACACACCCAGCCAGCCTTTGAAAATTAAATAAGATGATGAACAGGGCTGCCTCTTGATCTTTTCCTCTGTATTTCTCTTGTTCCATCTTCTTATAGGGCATGACATGAACAGAATGGTTTTTAAAAATAATAGTGCTAGGGTTTTTTTTTTTAAGAAAATATGCAATTTCCTAAAACACTAATATATGCTGATGTATGTGAATTGAAAGCCCAAAGCATCATCATGGTGGAATTGCATGGGGCTGGATGAAGTATTAATATCTATGTAAATAGGTTTTCCCTAATAATAAAAATAAGTGTGCAGACACTACAGGAAGCTCAGGGGCTGGAGAGATGGCTCAGTGGTTGAGAGCACTGATCTTGCTGAAAACCTGGGTGCAGGCTGCCCACAACTGCCTGTAACTCCAGCTGCAGGGACCCAACCCCCTCAGCTCTCTATGTGCACTACATTCACATGTACAAATGCACACTTATACATATACTTAAAATGAAAATCATTGTTAAAGAAAGAGAAATACAAAGAGAAGATAACAATTCAAGAAACACACAAAACATGAAAGCTTTTTCAAAGCCACATGAAAATGTTCCAAAATAGCCAGGCAGTGGTGGTGCATGCCTTTGAGTCCTGCACTCGGGAGGCAGAGGCAGGAAGAGCTCTGAGTTTGAGGCCAGCTTGGTCTACAGAATTCCAGGCCAGCCAAAGCTACACAGAGAAACCTTATCTCAAAAACAAAACAAAACTCCAAGACTTTGCAATGGGCAAATGTAAGAGCCATTCTAGAAAGAAACATAGACTTTATACTCACATTTTTCTTAAATTATCATATATTATCATATATAGCATATATTAAGTGATTTTATTATGTCAGGTTTCATACATACTTTGTTTTTGATGATCCTCCTCCACTCCCCACCCCCAAACCTGCTCCTGTTAATCGATTGATCTATAGCTAAACTTGTGTGTGTGTGTGTGTGTGTGTGTGTGTGTGTGTGTGTGTGTCCATATATGTGGAGGGCAGAGGTTGATATCTTGTGCCTTTCTCAATTGCTCTCCACACCATATATTGATGCAGAGCTAGCCACTTTGGTTAATCTAACTGACCAGCTCAACCCAAGTCCCTGTCTCTGCCCCCTGAGCATTGACATTACAGGCAAGTCAGGACTCCATTTTCACAAGTACCTAGGATCTGAGCTTCAGTCCTTTCTCTGCTGAGCCATCTCTCCACCCCCACCCCCACCCCCACCCCCACCCCCACCCACTCCCAGCTAAATTTTAAATAAGAATTGCCCTATCATTGCACCTCACCTACACATAAGGCTTTTCATTTCGACATTGCTAATAATAGCCCCAAACGTGCAATATGGTACATTCATATAATAAATCTCAATGACTGTTAAGGAATAGTCGAAAGTGTTAAAGGGATAGAATCCATGGCTCCAATTGGGACAGCTATAATACTCCCTCCTCCCAGGGCTCAGGGAACATTCTGGAAGAAGGGGCAGAGAGAATGAAAGGGTCAATGATTGAGAAAATGAACAACAAAAAGATGTCCTCTGCCCATGGCATAACCATCCCACTCATGAACTCAAAGCAGCCGTAGTTCGGCAAAAGACTCGCACAAGTTTGGGTCTATTAACAGTTCATCAAAGCCTGGCGTGGTGGCACAGCCTTTAATCCCAGCACTCGGGAGGCAGAGGCAGGCAGATTTCTGGGTTCAAGGCCAGCCTGGTCTACAAAGTGAGTTCCAGGACAGCCAGGGCTATACAGAGACACCCCTCCCCACCCCCACCCCCGTCTCGAAAAAAAAAAAAAAAAAAAAAAACAAGCAAACAGAACAGTTCATCAAGAATCGGAGAGGGGGGCTGGAGAGATGGCTCAGCGGTTACTAGCACTGACTGCTCTTCCAGAGGTCCTGAGTTCAATTCCCAGCAACCACATGGTGGCTCACAACCATCTGTAATGGGATCCGATGCCCTCTTCTGGTGTGTCTGAAGACAGCTACAGTGTACTCATATAAATAAAATAAATCTTTTTAAAAAAAGAAAGAAAGAATCGGGGAGGTGCCCATAAGGCCCCGCCCCTCCCGGAAGGATTGTTGTGGGAGGAGTGTCACGTCCTTCAGTCGTGTGGGCACTGGTAAATTGTCCATGCTCTGCTGAATAACTTCCCAACCACACTGGAGCAAGCAAAGCTAATAAATTCAGTGAGCCACACACAAAAACAAGTCATGAAAGTAGGAAGGGAACCAACCGGTTGGGAAGGTTTCCAGCGGAGGGAGGAGGTGAGGACGGGGATGAGTGAAAATGGCCAGAATTTGTTATATGAGTGTATGAATGAAATGCTCAAACAATAAAAAGTAAAGCAGTAACAGTTAAAAAAAACAATTTTTAAAAAAAAAGTACAGTGAAGAGTGCCAATAAAGAAACATCCACTCTAGATGGTTTGGTTTAAAAACAAACCAAAAAAAAAAAAAAAAAAAAACTAGAGCAAATAAGTGTAGAATAATCCCAATTGTTTTTACTTTTTTCTGAATAAATAAATAAATAAATAAATGCCAACTCTCAATAGGTTTCCTCCAGGACACGTGAAATTATGTTTTTCTATACTTTTAATGTTTTTCAGATGTGAATACACGTCTTCAGAATGAATTGATAAAGCCTGTTTGTAAAAGGGACATGATGAGGAACCCAATAAGCCATTTCTTACCTATATTAAGAAATATCCCTAATGGGTTCTCAGGGGTTCTTCTGAGAAAAATAATCCCCAGTCCTATTAGAAGGCAAGTTATGACCCGAATGTGTCTTCACCTCCACATTGTCCCTCTTGCACGTGAAAACCAAAGCCCTAGTCACATCCTGAGGGTTCCTCCCACCTGGCCCCTGTGGTCCTCTCTTGATGAGCAGGCTTCCCTCTGTGGCTCTCTCTCTCAGATGCCTGCCAATTGCTAATCCCAGCTCAGCCTCACCTTTGTTCGGTTGCCTGGCAACCTATTAATGAGCAAGGAGCAGCTCCAGGTGCTGCCTTTGAGTCCCAATGGGGTGTGTGCTCTGGTTCCCTTAGAGCCCACCCAGCTTGCTTCCAATAGTTTCAAAAGCTAAAGCCTCGTGAAAGTTTCCTATGAGCAATGCCATGGAAGAGAGAGAGAGACCAGAAATGCATGAATCCCCCTTTAAATGCCTATCAGCCTCCTTTAAAGGGATCCCTCAACTCCAAGGCATCCTTACTAGGATGGAGTCTTACTCGTTTGTTTTTGAGACAGGGTTTCTTGAAAGCCAGGTCTTAAACTTCTCGTATAGCTGAAGCTGTCCTTGAACTCCTGATCCTTCTGCCTCTACCTCACAAGTGCTGGAATCACAGGCTTGTACTACTATGCCTCGCCTCGGAAGCATAACTCCTTTAGGGCCAGCTCCTCTCCTCAGTCTTACCAACTCCAAACTACTGAACCATGAACTAGGAGCCAGAGCACATTGCCTGAACTAGGAGCCAGAGCACACTGCCTGTACTTTGACAAGCCCTCCAGACAATCCCACTACACACTTAAGTTTGATCAGTGTGGGTGGAAAGTTAGCCCTCAATTGTCACTCTCAGAAAGTAGATTAATTGATTTATGGTTGATTGACTGATTGACTGATTGATCAATTGATTGATTGATTGATTGATTGATTGACTTGAGACAGTGTCTCATCATGTAGCTCTGGCCATCCCAGAACTGGCTCTGTAGACCAGGCTGGCCTGGAACTCAACAAACATCAGCCTGCCTCTGCCTCCTAAATCCTGGAATAAAAGATATGTGCCACTAGATAAGCTTTTGTTAGTCGACTGATTGACACCAGCCTGGGTTCCCACAAGAGACAATGAATGTAATTGCATGATAAACATCAGCACACTGGTTCATCAAAGAATTGGCGCTGCAGTCTTGAGAAATCCAGACATGTGTTTCCAGGGAAATAATGTACACTGAAAACATCAGGATGAGTACAATGCAACCGGCCAGGTATGCTGGCTCATGCCTGTAATCCCAGCACTTGGAAGCATGAGGAAGGATGGCCGCAAGTTGGTAGCCTGCGCTGGGTACCAAATTGCATGTTAACATGGGCTACAAAGTGAACCCATTTTCTCAAAGATCCAAAAGAAAACCTGCCTTGATAGTATAGCTGGGGACACATAAAAGGTGAGTGGTGGTATACATCTGTGATGCTAGCACTGGAGAGATGGCAACAGGCAGAGCTTTGGTGCTCGATGGTTGGTCAGTCTAATTTAATCAGTAAGTGCCTGGTAATGAAAAGATGCTGTAATGAAAAGACAAAAAAAAAAAAAAATCAAAGATCTGAGATTAACCTCTGATCACCACACATACACATGCCCCAGCAAACACATATACAGACACTGCACACAGAGGAACATGTATGCATACATATACTGACTAGTTTAATATGAGCTTCACACAAGTCAAGCTTAAGGAGAGGGGGGAAGCTCAATTGAGAAGATCGCTCCATAATATCCTGCTGTAGGCAGCCCTGTTGGCTTTTACTTAATTAGTGATTGATGGGTGTGGAGGCGGGGGAGCCATTGTGGGTGGTGCCATCCCTTGGCTGGTGGTTCTAGGTTCTATAGGAAAGCAGGCTGAGTGAGCCATGGGGAGCAAGGCAGTAAGCAACACTCCCTCCATGGCCTCTGCATCAGCTCCTGCCTATAGGTTCCTGCCCTGCTTGAGTTCCTGTCCTGACTTCCTTCACTGATACCCTTCAGGTAGAAGTATAAACCAAATAAAACCCTTTCTCCCCAACTTGCTTTTGGTCATGGTGTTTCACTGAAGGACTGGATACCCTAACTAAGACAGAAATTGGCACCTGGATAATGGGAAATTGCTGTGACAGACCTGACCATGTTTTGGGGAGATTATAGAAGGACTTAGAACTTTGGGCAAGAAAAGTCATTGAGTGTTCAAAGCTTGGTGGGCGGTTCTGTGGGAGCTTGGAAGAAAAGAGCATTGAGAGAAATACAGATGAAGGTCTGGCTTGTGAAGTCCCAGAGGGAAGTTTAAGGGTTACTTAAAGACTATCGGGGCCATTGCATATTTGCTATTTTGAATTAAGAATCTGCCATTCTGGCTGCTGGAGCTGAAGAGTCAGCCACAATTGACAAGAGTCCAGAACCACTGAAGTGAAACCTTTGCTTTATTGGGACAATTGTCAGCTGAAGCTAAGAAATTAACAGTGATTAAGAAGAGGCCAGCATCATTAAGGTGAAATCTTCTGGGAAGTGCTTTCCTGTGGTCAGCACACAGAAGCTGTGTTCCCAAGGCAGCCCAAGTTAGACCTGGTGCTGGCAGCTGAGTTCAGGAGTAGGAGAGTCACCCAGGTGGTACTGGTTTTGAAGATGTGAAAAGGGTCATGGAGCAGAGCTGAGGCTTGGGGCTATGGGAGGCCAGGAGAGGCTAGTGGTGAAGATGCAGCAGCTGGAGGCTCCGAACAGAAAGAGCCATGCAGAGAAGTTGAGATTTGGAACCATGAAAGGAATCAATGAAAGGCTATTGATGAAAGTGCAGCCCAGTTACAAGAGACCCCAGAAGTTTTGGAGATGCCAGTACCACTGAATGACCACCAAGAAGAGCAGTGGTGGTGGAGTGGAACCAACTGGAGCCTAGAAGACAAGTTGTATCTGCTGCAGAGGGCAGAGCCAAAGACATGACCAGGTACTTTGGAATTGCCCAGAAGATCCTGAGTGGAGCCAGACATTGAGCTATCTACATTGTTGGAATTTCTGCTTTGCTTTGATCTGAATGTGACTCTGGCCTGGTTCTTCTCTCTTGAAGTAAGAAACTATTTCATTTATTTTTGATTTTTTGGGAGCCCACAATTGAGAGACATTGGATTTTTTAAAACTTTGAATTTTAAAAGAGAATGGATATTTTAAAAAAGCCTGAATTCTTTAAGTGTTTTAATTTTTAAAGTCTTTGGAATGTTTGTAATGTAATGTTGATATTAATGTGTGATCTGGGGCAGTGGGAAAGAAAGGAAAGGCTGTTAACTTAAAACAGTGATGTCTTTATGTCAAGTTGACAAGAGGTCACTTGTGCTGCGTAATTTTATCTCAACTTGACACAAGCTAGAGTCACCAGAGAAGAGGGAGCCTCAATTGAGAAAATGCCTCCACAAGATCCAGCTGTGGGCAAGCCTATAGGGCATTTTCTTTGCTAACATTTGATGTAAGAGGGTCCATGCCATTGTGGGTGCTGCTATTTCTGGGCTGGTGGTACTGGTTCTATAAAAACTCAGGCTGAGCAAGCCATGAGGAGCAGGCCAGTAAGCAGCATTCCTCCATCGCCTCTGCGTCAGCTCCTGCCTTCAGGCTCCTGCCTTGTGTGAGTTCCTGTCCTGACTTCTTTCAGTGATAGACTGTGAGGTAGAAATGTAAGACAAACCCTTTCCTTCCTCATCTTGCTTTTGTGTTTCATCATAGCAATAGTATGCCTAACCAAAATACAAACACACATACAAACAAATTCAAAACAGCAATAATAATAGTAATAATTAAGGCCAAAGGAGAGAACAAAGAGGGTCACAGTGGGAGGAACATTACGTGCAGAAGCCCAACGTTTGAATTTTACAGTGAAGAAGATGAACAGCCAGAAAGAGTAATCTTTGGGCTGAAATAGAAGTGGAACCCAGGGCCCCAAGCCCACCAGGTAACCATTTTAACCTTGAGCTACGTATTCCTCTACTCCCAAGGACTTTAAATAATATGATCAGAATTATTTTTAGAAAGATCATTCAGGCCATGGACTGGCTTGGGGTTGGACCAGATTAGAAGCCAGGAGACCTGCTAGGAGGTCATTGCCACTGTTAATTAGGAAGGAACACTAGCAGCCGAGATGAAAAAGAAATAGCACCCACAGCTAAGAGAGGGCTTGGTTCAGGGTACTGGCTGCCTCTTGCCTTAAAAGCATCCTGTCTTCTCAGCTAGACTGGCTCTTTTGCTTAAGAAAGGAAGGGGCAGGCAAGAAGGGATGGGGATTCGGAATACTGTGAACGATTTGATTTGTCAACCCATTGAGCCTTTAAAAGTGCTTTTGTGTGTGTGCATGTGTGTGAGATATAAGTGCACATGCAGGTATCTGCATACATGTGTGTACTCAGCGATCAGAAGATGACATCAGGTGTCTTCCTCAGTCACGTTCCTTAATTTTTCGGAAACGAAATCTCTCATGAACGCGGAGCACAGCTAGACTGAGCTGGCTAGCCAGTGAGTTCCAGGAATCCTCCCGTCTCTATCTCTTCAGACATGAGCCAATGCACCCAGAAGTTTATGTGGGAGCTCGAGCCCTAACTCACATCCTCAGGTTTACACGGCAAGCATTTATCAGCTGAGCTATTCCCTCAGCCCTGCGTCTGTTAAGCTTTGCACACAGCTGGGATCACTAGACACGTAGATGTTACAGGGTGTCGCCTCTGAGAAGCAAACAGGAAGCTAAGTTCAGTGTGTACTGAAGCCAAAGCAACCGTGTTCAGAATTAAATGCCAGAAAGTGGCCTCTGGAGATAGTGACACAAATGTCCTTATGGTACCTGGAACAGTGACATTGGTAGGAGACTGCGCCAACCACAGGGGACACAGAAATGATCAGGGGTAAGGGCTGACATTGTAATAGACATAACATGCAGACGATGGATGAATATGATCATTAGAAGACTTTCCTATAGAAAGAGGCACTGATGGGACAGGTTCCAAACTTGAGCATCTGGGAATGTCCTGTGAGGTAAAAGTTCTGCTTAGCCAGGACGGACAGTGGTAAGATCACAGCTGCATTACAAACGTATTCAGGGGAAGGGCTCAGGAAATGGCCCAGGCAGTAAAGTGCCCACCAACGAAACACAAAGAGCTGCGTTCAGATAGATGCTAAGTGCCCACATTGAAAGCAAAACCAAAAACAAACAAATGAAAAATATTATGTCTTAAAACCTAACTCTGGAGCTCTCTGAAGCTCACTGACCAACCAGTCTACAAGCCAATGAGCTTCGGGTTCAGGGAGAGACTCTGTCTCAGAAAATACAAGTGTCAAGTGATGAGGAAAATACACTTAATATTGACCTTGACCTTGGGCCACCACATACGCATGCAACGTGCATGCGATGCATAGGCATGGACACAAACCACACAGCAGCAGCAGAGGGTTCCCCCTCTCTCTGCCCCACCCCATCTCTCTTCTCCATCTCCCTCCCTTCTTCTTCTCTCCCTCTCACCTATACCACTGAATGTGAGAAGACACTTGGCAGCCTGAAAGGTAGAAAAGGATGTAGAAGTTTTGAGAAATTTACTTTAGAGAGAGGAAAAAAAAATCTCAGCAACATATTCACCAGACATCCTTCCTCTGAAATTCAGCAATTTAACTTTCCTACATTCCCTGTATCAGAGGAAGCATGTTTTTGCATTGCCCTGGGACTCTAAGCTTTTGTTTTCCTATAACAGAGGGGATTTAACCTGGAGATTTCACACACACTAAGCAAGTATTCTACCACTGAGCTACCCCGCCCCCAGCCCCTCACTGGCAGATTCTAGGCAGGGGCTCTACCTCTGAGCCACACCCCAGACCCTCACTGGGGGATTCTAGGCAGGAGCTCTACCACTGAGCTACGCCCCAGCCCCTCACTGGGGGATTCTAGGCAGGGGCTCTACCACTGAGTCACACCCCCAGCTCCTCACTGGGGGATTTTAGGCAGGGGCTCTACCACTGAGTCACACCCCCAGCCCCTCACTGGGGGATTCTAGGCAGGGGCTCTACCACTGAGCCATGCCCCCAGCCCCTCACTGGGGGATTCTAGGCAGGGGCTCTACTGCTGAACCACAACCCAGCCCTTTTGATATTCTAAATCAGTTACCTATGGCCACCTACCCTAGAGGATTAGAGCATAAATTTAACCCTGTGTCACCCAGTATTGTCTTCTGTTTTGAGGGAGTACAAAGATAATAAAGATATATATAAAAACACGGTAAAGAGCTCTTCAGGAGTACACGATGTTCAACAGAGGACATTTTTAAGTTAAATAAATGAGAAATGCTTTTTATTCTTTTTTGACAAAAAGCCCAGAAGTGGTGTGCTCCCAGAGCAGGAACACCTGTGACTGACCCCCAACACTGATGACGTCTAAGCATACACCGGAGACAGCGAGCTCCTCTGGACCATCTCTCAAGGTCATTCTACTGGAGGAAAATGCATGTTGGTAAAGAGGTCTTGCTCACACTGATCTATAACCAAATTCCCTACAGCTTCCAGTCTTCTGTCTTCATTCTGTCCTCTGGTGCTTCATCTAAGTGACAGCATGGTCCTCTAGTACCTAAAACATCATATGCAGTACCATAGGCAATAAGCATGCACTATATTAGTAGTAGAAGAGGCTCTTTTTCTAATAGTGAAGAGTAGGTAGCAGTTAAGAACACGCGCTTCTCTTCAAGAGGTCTTGAATTCACTTCCTGGTACCTACCTCCATGGCTCACTCTTGCCTGCAGCTTTATCTCCAGGGGTTCCAAGGCTCTCTGTTGGCCTCTGCAGATGCCTGCACTCTTGTGTGTGTCTACCTACAGAGACACGCACACAGACTTCAAATAACAACAATTAGAGAACGAGGTTGTTCATGTCAAGAGTCTCACATATCCCAAACAGACCTTGTCCTCTTACTATGTAGCTGAGGGTGATCTTCAGCCTTTGGTCCTTTTCCTTTTATCTCCCTAGCTCTAGGATTGCAAGGCATACACTAACCAGTCTCACAGCCTTCTGCAGTGTAAAGCCCCAAGTTCCCAGCTTGCTGGGCAGGCACTCCAGCCTGTGAGGACTGCTCTAACCCAGCTTAATCAGGAAACTGAAGGTATTTTTTTTAAACCTTTGTCTGTATGAATGCATGGTATGTGTGTATGTGTGTGTGTGTGGGGGGGGTGCATGTGGGTATCTGCAGTCAGAGGTCTTAGGACAACCATCTTCTTTAAGTGAGGGCCTCATTTCCTGTTGCATATGCCAGGCTAACGGGCCCATAAACATCTGAAGATTCTCCCAACTACTGCATCTTGCCATTCAAACACTGGGATTACAGACACGAACTACCATGTGTAGCTTCACGCCTCTCCTCAGGATCCAAACTCAGATGCCTGGACTTATGATTAAAGCACTTTACAGTGAGCCACCTCCCTACCCCTAAACTGACTTTTAATCCAGCCCACCATTTGCCTATTCCGAATTGTCTGGAATTCCTCTCTAGGCTTCAGTTTTTGTCACCCCAAAGTGCAATGTCAAATAACCACTATACCCTGTCCTAAGGGGGCCATATCAGGGCAACAACTGGGAAACAGAACCTTCTGGAACTTCTTAGCTTGGTTATTAGCAGAGTCAACCACTTGCTTATTTGAGGCTGCCCCCTGTGTTGGAGAGTGAAACCCCTTCCACGTGGGTCACGTGTTTGAACACTTGGCCCACAACAGGTGGCTCCATCTAGCGAGGTTCTAAGACCTTTGTGGACAAGTGGGTCACAGGCAGGAACTAGAAGAGAATATTATCTTCAAGGTCCTTTAGGGGTAGAGAGGTGGCTCAGGTCACTCATGATGTGAAAGCAGCTGCATAGGCAGAGCCACCGCAGCTGTCATAGCCTCCCTACCATGGTGGATGGGTACCCACAAAGGCAGCAGCCAAAATGAACCCATTCTCCCTCAATCTGTTTCCCTTGGATAGTCTTTCACCAAAAGGGTGTGTGGGTGGGAAGTGGAAGAGAAAGGTCTCAGTCCACGATGGCTGGATTCTGAGAAGGAATACCTTGCACAGTATGTAGAAACACCACAGGAACCTAGTAGGGTGTCCTTCCAGGTAATGAGTAGGTGTGTCATTTTAATTGATACTTTGGCCATTTGGACTATATTTCCTGCTTACTCAGGTAAAATGTATCTTTCTTGGGTCTCTGAGGGGCTTGAAGATTAGACTAGTGGAAAAGGTAACATTTTATCGCCCCTTCATCTAAAAGGAACTCACTTTACAGCGTCTCCCAGTGATCAACCACCTCTGTCTCATGGTGAATAATTTGATAGGAAAAAGTGTGGTTTAAAGTTTAGGTAAGGTCTGAGGATATGAAAGCCTCTAAGAAAGTGTTTGAGGATCTAAGACAGCGTCTGAGGGTCTAGTGAGGTGCTTGGAGGTTGGTTAGGAAGGTTGGAGGACATAAAACTTGATAGGAAGTGAGTTAAGGTACATGGGAGGAATGAAAATGCCTCAGATTTCTCCCCGCACTGTGCTACCGTTGTATCGAGACTTCGAAGTTCAGAGCTTTCACATTAAACAGTGGTAATACCAACATGTCTACAATTTATCTCTTTGTAATCTTAAAAGATTCCTATAAGCTTCAGGGAATTCACTCAGATCCACCTCTCCCAGGTCAAATGGATGCCAGATAAGTACTGTCAGTCAACAGCCTGTTTCCTTCCCTACCTGCCTGGCCCTGAGGATGGGAGCGCTCCCCCTTTCTCTGGTTTTGGGACTTCCCCCACCCCAACCTGCTAAGATCACGAGTCTAAAGTTTCAAATGTACACCCAAGAAAGGTTTTCTCTCTAACCTCCTTAGCTTCATCTTCTGCTGTTGTCCTGCTAATTAAAGTCAAAGCCAACCACTGTCCGGATAGCTTTCTGGGCTTGGCACAAGATGAAGGACTCCCTTCACAAGCAGGGCCTCTCCTTCTCTGACCTCATCTGGGGGGTTAAAAAGAAAACACACACATTTCTACTTGAAGAATGTCATGTAGACTTGGTTAAGATTACAGTTTCAACTTCCTTTCTTCTTCCGATAAGAACCCGTTCATCTGGCACTTGAGATTCCTGAAATGCTTCTCTGTGCTAAAGAGACATTGTGATACTGTAAGCCCATCCTGGATATTCTGACCCTGTTTCCCAAAATTGTATAAACCTTGAATCATCCCCAAGTAAAGTTAATCTGCCTCCCTGCAGCTGGTCCCGGTGTGGTCATTTACTGTGCATACTCACAGGGCTTTCAACACCCCCCTCCCACCCTCATCTGTTGTCCCTGCTCCCTTTGCCCTTGTGGATCAATATCGGCCTATGATCCCCAGGGGCATGGAGGGTCACATTCTGCTCCTAATATATATGTAACTGTTTCAGCATCCTGCCCATTCTAGGTGGTTTTTAGAACCTGCATCCAGGACAGCTTCAGTGGCTACCCACAGGTGCTTCAGCTGGGTTGCTACTCCCCGAATGGCCCCATAACCTGGAGAGCAAATAAAACAGCCTGTTCTTCTCGGACTTGGGCAACATTTTAGCTTTTCGCCCTCCCCCCATAACGGCACCCCAATGTCAGCAGGAAGCAATCATAGATGATTATGTCACCACTTATTCATTTATTATAAACTAAAGGCTGGGATGTTGGGGTTCAGACCCAGGACAAACAGTCGAGGTGCATATCTAACATACCAAAGCAGACCAGGCCTCCATGCTCTCCCAGCATCCCTCAGTCCCTACCTGGCATATTATGCCTTCTACCCTGAATTTTCCAGCCCAGAAGCTGAACTTCCCTTCCCTCAGAGACTCTTCCCTCTATAATCCAGGCATTTGGTTTCTCTCTCCCTTCTCTCTTCTCCCCCTCCCCCCCCCCATCTGCATTTTCTCTCTCCCTACATCTGCTTGCTCTTTCTCTCTTTCTCTTTCCCCTTTCCTCTGTCTCCTTCCCCATGGTGACTTCCCAGGCCTCAGTCTTTGGACTGAGTGAACCTACTTAATAGCTGCTTCCCAATAAACCTGCCTTTACAAACTCTAATCTGGCTTGAATTGGCTCCTTTCACCAGTGGAAAATAGTTTACCAATTTCCATCTCCCCAGTGCAAGCATATGACACCACAGGTGACCTTTTCCAATGGGACTTGGGGACTAAACTCAGGTCTTCCTGGCATGAGTTTACTAACTGAGCTGTCTCCCTAGATCCTGGTTTCTGGAGACAGGGTCTCACTCTGTGATATAAATTGGCTAGGAGTGAATTTGTAGCCCAGGCTGGCCTCCTCCCTCAACCTCCCCAGTGCTGGGATTACAAATGTGGTCCACCATGACACAGTTAGACCCTGCCATTGCTTATGGAAGAAAACAAGGTCAAGTTACAGAATAGTTGACAAAGAAATAGCCCATTTTGGGAAATACCATCTGCTATAGATGTTCCTTGAAATTTCTCAAAAGTTCTTGGAGGAAGGATATGTTGCTAGGTCTTAAGAGCTGCATTGGAGGTCAAACTGAGAGGCAAGTCCTCCTACCAGGTGAGGGTGATGGGCTCAGTAAGGTCCCTTAATAGCATATGTTTAAGTATAGTCATCAATTACTTAGGCTATGATTGTGCTTGGAGACAGGGTCTTTTAAGAGGTGATTAAGTTAAACTCATTAGGAGGGATCCTAATCCCCTCTGTCTTTATATGAAGAAGCCATCAGGATGGAGGTAAGGAACCTACAAAGTCACAGGGAGAAAACAGCATCAGACAGGCTGAGGAGAGAGGCCTCAGAAGAAGCGAACCCTGTCCATACTGTCATCTTGAACGTGGACTTCCACACTCTGAGACTGTAAGAAAATCATTGCTTGCTTTTTAAGCCACCACCACCTGTGTCTCATCTGAGTGCCCCTAGAATCATGGTACAGTGAGGTACTAGGTAGCTTTAGCCATTAATAGCATAAGACCTGTCATTCTTGCTTACCCTACCTGTGCTATAAGTCCATCCATCCATCCATCCATGGATCAATTTTTCCATCAGTCTACCAATACACACCCTTATCTCTCACCCATCCTCCCACCAATTCATCTGTCAGCATCTTTGCATATCTGTGCTCTGGGCGTTTAGGCTCTGTAGGGACACTTATATGGATTTTTTCAGTTATAGCAACTTTACATACAATTTGCTTTTTAACTACTCATGATTCCCCCTCCCTGATTATGAGGCTTAGGGTCCTTGAAGAGAAGTGTAGAGACTGGGATATACTTTTTAACCTTTCAGTCTTCCATGTTATATTCATGTAGGAAGTTAATTTAGTCCATCTCTCTGAAAAGTCACTTGCTGAACGCGGTGTGTGACTGGGGGGTCACATAAGGACCAGAGAGAGTAGTTAGGTAAGTGTGTGTGTGTGTGTGTGTGTGTGTGTGTGTGTGTGTGTGTGTGTGTGTGTGTGAATGTATATGTGTGAGTGTATGCATGTGTGTGAGTGTGTGTATGTGATTGTGTGAGTATGTGTGTGAGTGTATGTGTATGAGAGTGTGTGTATGAGTGTGTGAGAGTATATGAGTGTGTGTGAGTATATGTATGTGTGTGTGTGTGTGAGAGAGAGAGAGAGAGAGAGAGGGAGAGAGAGAGAGAGAGAGAGAGAGAGAGAGAGAGAGAGAGAGAGAGAGAGAGAGAGAGAGGATGTTAATCTTAAAGTAGTTCTTACTTTTTGGCCCAAAATTATACTTTAACAAATTCGTAGTTAAGATAACTAAAAATAGGAGTCTTCATAGGTATCTCTATGCTGGGGTAAGAGAGAAAAGTAAGAAACAATTGGGGTTGGAGAGATAGCTCAACAGTTAAGAGCACTGGCTACTCTTCCAGAGGACTCAGATTCAATTCCCAGTGCACACACGGCAGCTCACAACTGTCTGTAACTCCAGTTCCAGGGGATCTGACACCCTCACACAGATATACATGCAGGCAAAACACCAATGCACATTAAATTAAAAAAATAAGTAGATCTTTAAAAATAAATAAAAGGCAATAAAATATTCAATAATGAGAATAGTATATGTTATGATATAATAAAATTAATATTTCCAAAGGATATCTGATAATATGGGAAAATGATCAAAATAGTGTTAGATGGGAAAATTATGTCATTTTCACTTGTAATATTTGCAATACATGCATAAGGATGGATTAGTGGGAGAGTGGGTGGATGGATGGATTGATGGATGGATGGACAGATAGGCAGATGGATGAATGGATGGACAGATGGATAGATGGATGGACAGATAGATAGACAGACGGATGGATGGATGGATGGATAAAAGGATGGGTGGTGGGTAGAATGAATGATGTAGATGAGTAAATGGATGGGAATTTGGACAGATGGGAGAGTGTGTGAATAGATGAATGATTGGACAGAGTATGTGAATAGATGATTGATTAGATGGATCCATGGATGGTAGACAGACAGATGAGTGTAAGTGTGAGGATGGGTAGAAAAACGGGTGCGTGGGAGGGTAGATGATGACTAGAACAGATGGAAGGCGGATGAACAAGTGGTAATATGGATGGATAGGTGCGCACATGCATGTGCACTACGTGGATGGATAAGAAAAGATGCATCAAATGTTAGTGGTGGTCATTTCTGTACAGGATTGTAGGCATTTTTTTCTTTCTTTAAAGACTTCTGAAAACAAAGTGATGATACACACCTCCAATCCCAGCATCTAGCAGGCTGAGGCAGGAGAAGCAAAGCCCCTACATGGCTGCATAGTGAGATCCTCTTGCAAAAATATGAAATAGTGAAATTTCTTAGCTTCTAAGAATTTCAAAAGGAGAACCCTTCACTTTATAATACATAAGAAGCAAATCATACGCAGTGCACTGTGGAATGAATTTAGAATCCTAACAAGCCCATATAAAAGACACACAATCCAGGTCTTTTATTTACAAGCCATAAGCCTAGATTGGGCAGGCTTAGAGCTATACTAATTTATTCCCCAGCTATAAACTCCCTTGTTGCTTGCTGTTTCTCCTGGCCACACGGTCCTGGTCCTTGGTGGCTACTCCCTCCTCCATCTTCCTCTTCTTCCCCTCTCTCTAACTGCAACCCCTTCACTCAAACCTCAAGCCCCACCTTTCTCCCTCCACTGCTCAATCATGAGCTCTAGCCTTTTACTGACCACCACGGAGACGGTTCACATACCATCACTTTGTGTATGCGCTCATCCGGGAGCAACCACATCTTGAGAAACTAGTATTAGCACTAGAATAACCCACTGCAGTGCTATGCTTCAGTGTGGGGGCGATGCTGGCACCCATTCCCCCAGATTAGGCTGAGCTCTTGGCAGTGCCCTTTTCAGTGCTGTTCTGCTCCTCAGCCCTCCTTCCACCCCACTCTCCCTTTCCTCACCCTCTCAGTGAACACCACAGCTGAGACTGCCTCTGGCCAAGGTGCTCTCACTCTGAGAATGGCAGTGGCACCACAGAACATTCGATAGGAACACAGAGAAGCACAACAATTGAAAGCCAGAAGGGGTCTGACACACCATCGAGTCCCAAACAGTTATTTATCCTGATGTCAGACAGAAAAACAAGAAATGTACGGCAGACCATTCCCGTTTGCCAGAATAAGCCATTATGGGTCTCTCACCCATGAAGTTGCCTGACTCATTTTTGAAACTATTTGTATTTCCAAGCCTGAACCATTTCCATAAATCTGTGACTCCTGGTGTGAGGCCCAAGCTGGGGGACAGAGTTTAATAGAAATGCATGTGAGGAAAGCCTTATGGCTACGCCCTTGCTACCTCTGTGCTCTAGAGGGGCCCGCAGTGGTGGTTCTCCGCTAAAGCTAGGTCAATACGCTATAGAGGGCAGAGATGGTTGGCCAGCCCTGGATCAGCTTGCCATTGTAGCCATGTGTTCAGAAGCTGGCTGTTTGTGAGGTAAGATGTGCACATGCGTGCAGGTGTACACATCTGTGCCCACACAGAAGCCAGAGGATGTTGAGTCTCCTGCTCTAGGGTTTCTCAGTGAACCTGGAGGTTTAGGCTGACAGCTCCCTGACTCCTTTCTCCATCTCCCACAGTACTGGGGTCATAGGCACATGTAATCACACCAGGCTTTTCTTTGTGGATGCTGGGGATTCTAACCCTGGTCTTCAGGCTTTTGCAACAGCACTCTTACCCGCTAAGCCATCCCCCCCTCCAGCCCTACCAACTCTTGCATTCAAGATCCCACAGTGCACAGTACAGGTATCAAACAGATCAAGTTGGCATGCTCTCCACAGAGGTCTGAGCAAAGAACTGGCATGATTAACGCTGAGCAGCCACGGGTGGGGGCACGGCTGAGGAAGGAGGTCGTTGGATGGGAAGTTAAACAACATAGGCAATTCAGAGACAGTAGTGATCACAGCAGAGAGCAGGATAATAGTCAAGCGAAGTTACAAACGAGGGCCAGGAAAGTCCCAGAAAACGATACAGGGTACCGAGAAGGCTAAGGAAGGCGAGGCATATCAGAAATCAGAGGGATAATGAGCTATGTCATTTGATGGCTGTTCTGGGCTGACGTGTTCCAACTGTAGCATGCAGTTCTTCTTCCATCTATCCTTGGTTCACAGATGATTTTCCCCCAGGAAACATTGTCAGGGTTTGCCCCGAAGCAGATCATTTTCTAGTTTCTTGCCCAGTCACTCAAGCCTATAAACTTCTGACATCCATCTCCATCGGCCTGGCCTTCTACCACCCAGGAAGGTCCAAGGTCACGTGCTACAACATGGACTTCACTGGGCACATTTTGTTTCAGAGTGCTTGCAAAAGCGTCAGTGGGGGCCATTTCCAAGGAGCTGCCTCTGCTCCCTGCAGCTTACTGAACACCAACCAGAAGAGACTCTTTTTTCACCCTCTTTTGGTATCACTTACTTACCCACTTCACCAGCCCACACTGCCCTCCTCTAGCTACACGAACTGAAGGTTTAAAAGTGGACGTTGGTGCAGATCTTTGCTATCTTTGCTATCTAGCACATTATTTCCGTGCGTGAGCTCCTGACCAGGGATCTGGCTCACTCCCTGTAAGAGCTTTCACTAGGCCTGGCTTTCCTGTCCCCAGTAATGATGCTTTCTTTTGGAGGTGGATGATTATGCTATTTATTCTGTGTCACCGTCTTCTCTAGAACAGAAGTGACATCTACTTGTCTGTTCTCAGGGTCCTTGCTGATTGGACAGTGTAGGCTCATCTTCCCCAATGTCCTTGGCTCTTAGAGGGGGCGATTTTAAAGGAACACTGTGTCTTCAGTGGTATAAAGAGGACCAAAAAGGACTAAGGAAACTTTCCTTTTTACACTCTTTTCTAGCAAAGCATTGCACCATATACAATATTCTATCAACATGTATTGTCTTAGTTACTTTTTTATTGCCATGATTATACCATGACCAAGGCAACTTATAAAAGAAAGCATTTAATTTGGAGGCTTGGAGCTCCAGAGGGTTAGAATTCGTGATCATCACAGTGGGCAGTACGGCAGGCAGGCAAGCATGGCTCTTAAGAACTTACATCTGATTCACAAGCATAAGTGAGTGAGAGAGAGAGAGAGAGAGAGAGAGAGAGAGAGAGAGAGAGAGAGAGAACAAGAGAGAATGAGAAGAACTGAGAATGGATGGCATGGGCTTTTAAAACCTCAACCCCACCCATAGTGACACGCCTCCTCTAAAAAGACCACACCTCCTACTCCTTCCCAAACAGTTCCACCAACTGGGGACCAAACATTCAAACATATGAGTATATGGCAGCCATTCTCATTTGAACCTCCACATTCTACTCTCTGGCCCCCATGGGCTCATAGCTATACCATAATGCAGAATGCATTCAGACCAACTTCAAAAGTCCCCATAGTCTTTCAGAGTCTTAACAAAGCTTAAAAGTATAAAGTCTCTTTTGAGTCACAAGATAATCTCTTAATTATAACCTCTGTAAAATCAAAAAGCAAATAATATATTTCCAACATGTAATGGCACAGAATATACATTACCATTACAAAAGGCAGGAAAATGGGCACAGTGAGGAAATACTGATCCAAAGCAAGGCCAAAACACAACAGGGAAAACTTGCATCCTCAGGCTCCTTGCCTGATGTCAAAGGGCTTTGATGGCTCCACCCTTTCAGCGTTGCTGACTGCAGCACACCTCTTTTTTCTGGGCTAGTTCCACTCATCGTCTCAGCTCTCCTCAGCAGGTATCCAACAGCTCTGGCATCTCCAACATCTGGAGGTCTCCAAAATAATCCAGGATTCACTCTCATAGCTTGATGCAACGGCTTCTCCAGACCATTGCGAAGGGATTCCCCTGTCATATGTTTGGTATTATCAACTTTCCTTTAACTGTGGAGAAAGATGCCATAACCCCCTTTACTTCTCTGTTCTTCGTGACTCTAAAGCTAGACTTCCAAGTTCTGCTGCCTGCTTGAGATGGAACCTGGCCCACATTTTGAATTACATTTGCACCCGCTTTGATTTGCCCTTGCTCTTTAGGAAAGGATGATTCTTTGGGTCTTTTCAGGAGTTGTGGGATTAGCTGGGTGAGGTCTCACCCCAGGGCATCTATCCCTGAATCCCATTTCTTCACAGACCTTTCTTTAAACTTCTTATCTCTTTGAACACAAAACTTGGCTCCAACATTAAATTTTCTTGTTTCCTTCAACTCCTCAAGTTGTATTTTGTATTTCTTTTTTTTGTCTTACTTGCTCCTTTTCAATTGTAGACCTGCATAAGAGTGATTACTAATAGCCACACAATAGAGTCAACATTAGGTTGTATTGAAATCTCCTTTGTCAACACAATTAGTTCAAAATTTTTCCATTTGGCCTCAGGTAGATTCTTCAGACAAGAAGAAAAGACAACTATATTCTTTGCCAAAATATCATAAATATACATAATTATAAATAAAAAAATAAATGTTTAAGAAGAGGCCCACCGTGTATATGGGATAACACAGAAGCCACTCTGAAAGGAAGTGGTAAAAGAAGCCAATAGAGTGATCCCAATCCCTAGAATTCCATCCCAACCCCAGTTTTTAGTTCCTCAAGTCCATTCTCATGAACATATTTTTAAAGGCATTATTGTAAGTAACTGTGGCAAAGCCAGTAACTCAGATGAGAATGGCTCCTGAGAAGTTTTATAGCCAGTTCACAAGGGAGAGAGCATCTTATTCCATGAGGACCAGGAAAGGAAACATTTAACTCATCCAGTGGCCGCAGAAGAGAAAGGGAAATGCGGACAGGGACCTTTACCGTGGCTTCCATGAGAAGGACTACATGGGGCAGGCTGGGTAAGCTTTTGGTTGGCTAGAATCACTTCACATTCTAGGTAGCACATGACCTGACAGTCAATGGCCTGTCACTCAGGGATGGAGTGACATCAGGGCAGATAGATGGTGGTCTGGGCTCCAAAAGGAGGCCTCTGGGAGTCTGGGCCTTGGATAGGTTGGTTTGTATTTATAAAGAATACTCCCAGATCAACCAAGTGACTTTTCCTGAGGATACATGAACAAGCACCACCTCACCCCTGGAAAGGGCATTTGACACCAGACCAAAGAAATGATTCAATTTAAGTCTTTCATGTTGAAGCAGTTGAGTTCATTGGGGGTTGTTACTTGGGAAAAACATAGGTGAAAGGTTGCTCACAGCAGCATGAGTGAGGAACCCTCTACAGACGCATAGGTGAGGGGTTCCTTATAGGAGAGTGAGGAGTGACTTGGACAGCTGCATCAACAAAAGCCAGCCTTAGCATGGGTAACAACTAAGAAAAGTTGTATCCTTGAAGCTCTCCAGACAACTTTCAGGCAGCTATACCACTAGAAAGTCTCCTCTGCCTCAACCATTTATTTGCTCGCATAAACTCAGGGAAGGGCTCTGGGAGTCTTGTAAATATCTGGTCAGTTTCATGAGACTCTAAAGCTCATTTATGCCCCCACCCACCCAAGGTAATGCTTCAATCTGAAGGCAACAACTAAAAAACACATCACAATAAGTTTAGGTGAGGGAGTACAGACACTCTAGGCTAGGCAAGGCATTCTCATGCCAAAACATGAAAAATAAAAACAAGAAGACATGATTATCACTGTGGCCATTGTTAGCATTCTTCCAGGAACTTTAAGAGTTACCCTTGGACAATTGAGTCAGAATTGGAGGTAGAGAGAATCTAATGGCAATTCATCATGAGAACGAGCATCTCCCAGCAACTCTCGCAACTATCACTAGTGCAGATCTGAGTCTGGAAGGCAGACGCTGTGGTTCCAGGTTCATTGCAATCAATTACAGAGATACATGGACGGTTTCAGGGAATGCGGTAGCATGCTAAGAAGACATACAGCGGAGCCCAGAAATGTTCCATGTCCATCCTTTGTGACTTGGCTCAAGGAGCTCAGAAAAGGAAAGGGGGTTGGAATGAGGGATGCAATGACCTTTTATGAACCCATAGCAAGTTTTTAATACTATGCAAGTTCCCTTGTCTTAGTGCAGTTCAGGTAGATTAAGGGTTTAGATGAAGAGTTCCCAGTCTTTCCATTGCTGTGGCCTTTCATCTATTAATCTGCAGAGCCTCCTCCATAGTTTTCTATTCTCCTGCACCAAGACCATCAGGATACCCAACAGAAAAGCTACAGACAGGATCTCAACTCAGCAATCACCTAGCTGTAGTATCTACACCCTGTGTCTCTCCTCAAGTAAGCCTTGATTTCCTTCTCTATAAATATGGAGTGTGTTTGGAGGATAAATGTCTTGGCTAAAACATTTTGTGACTGTCCCACAAATATTGCTGTTCTTGTAAATTTCTCAACCCAAGAACTTTCAGGATAATTTCAGGAACGGAGCCCTGGTTCATGTTTTCACCTTTATTCTTGCTATGCTATTATTTTTCTCTGCTTTGTTGCATTGTCACTATACATGGGCTATCTTTCACTCAAGATGCTGAGAGTTCAGTTCCTTAGATGTGGAAGCACCAAAATGAAGAGTTCAAGGTTATCTTCAACTACAGAGGTCAGTGATGGGGTTCACAGTCAGTCTGAACTATGTGAGACCCTGTCTTAAAAAGTTGATCAGTGAAAGGAAAAGGGCTGAACCAGTAGTAGCTCAATGAATGAAGATGCCATTGAATTTCCCCCTTCTTTCTGCTGCTCTGAGCAAGGACAGGCCCCTGCAGACACATCCTTGCATAACAATGACATTGAGGGCTTAGGAGGCCAAGAAGGTCGTTATGAATTGTTAACCATCTGATGTCTCCTGGGAAATGGTCTTGTTCCTTCTGAATAATGGCCCAATTAACAAGGGTCTGGGGTTATAATTTTAGCTATGTTTCTTTTATTCAGCGAACACTTATTGTCTGTCTGCAGTGAATCAGGTACAGCCAAGGGGTCAGAGAAAAAGAAAAGAGTAAGTCCCTGTCCTCTGAGAACTTACAACCTAGGAGAACATACACATTAGAAAGAATGAATTCCAACACAAGCCATTTGTCTGCTGTCTCAGTTCAATAAATCTTACATATAAGAGTTTTAAAGGATTTTTCATATATGGGTTAAGGAGCTAGCTTAGTCCATAAAGAGCTTGCCTTACAATCATGAGGACATGAATTCAACCCTTAGAGTTCATGAAAAAAAGCTAGACATGGTACTGTAAACTTAAAATCACAAGGAAGATGAAGACAGGGGTATCCCTGGGGCATTCTCACCAGATAGCCTAGCCTAGTTGGTGAGCCCCAAGCCAGAAAGATACTTTGTCTCAAAACAGGGTAGATGGTGCTAGATGACACCTGAGCGTGACATCTGGCCTACACACACATAAAAATACATGTACACACACATACACACACACATATATATACACACACATACACACAAATCAACTAGTTATCACAGTTGTTAAATGATTGCATGTAGGAATTTTTTAATTAAATGATTTTCACTTTATTTATCATGATGAGTGTGTTTTATGCATGTATGTATGTTTACCACATTCATGGTTGTTGCCTGCAGAGGACAGAAGAAGGTATTGGCTCCCCCTAGAACCAGAGTTGTGATAGTTGTGAGCCACTGTGTGGATCCTGGAAACAAACCCAGGTTCTCCCTGAAAGAACAACAGGTGTTCTTGACTACTGAGCCCTCTCTCTAGACCTAGTTTGTTTTTGAGACAAAGTCTAGAACTTTCTATGTATCCCAGGTTGCCCCTGCCATCCTCTTCCTTCAGCTTGTCCAATGTTGCCATTAAAGGTGCTTAAAACCACACCTAACTTGTTACCAATTTTTCAAATTTAAAAGAAAAATGAAAGAAAACCAATATGATATTTAACATTTTAGGGCCAAGCCTGGGTCCTAGGAACATTAACAAGCTGGGCCAGGCACTTGTACTCAACAGGTCCTTTAAAGAGAAACATGGTAGTGTAAAGTAGAGAAAAGACATGTATTTAATGTGGCCACACTGAGAACAGGGACAGATAAAATGGTCCAAAACTCCCAAATTCATTTCTGAGGTCTTGATATGAGGCTTGGGTTTAAATAGAAGGCAAGAAGTATGCTCAGGTAAGCAGTCCTGGTCAAGGGACAGTCCTGCCCATCACTGACCCATCATTACTTTGGCTTCCAGTCTCTGGCAAGGTGATCAGACAAGTTGTAGGAAGAGTGGTTAGGTGTCTTCCTGGGAGACAAATCCCTTCTTAGGTTAGCACCAGGTTGCAGCCTATTTCTTCTCCCAGCATGAAATTCCCATTTCAATTACCCAGAAGCTGAAGAGAGGGACACAGGTTTTAGGTGTGTAGAGGTTCTTAATCTGCAGGCCATGATCCCTTTCATGAGATCACCTAAGACCATCAGAAAGCACACATATTTACATTAGAATTCATAACAGCAGCAAAATTATAGTTGTGAAGTAGCAACTAAAACGATTTTATGCTGGGGGATCCCTAAACCATGAGAGACTAAACTAACGGGTAATGGTATTAGGAAAGTTGAGACCCCACTGGTCTAAAGCATCTTCCACTCCTGCCAGGATAGTTACATGTATGTGTGGGTTAAGTATGCAATTAAGATCAATGAAGCTCCTGCTAAGAAGCCAGAAGGAAAGTCTTGTAAACTTAAACAAGAGATTGGAATATACAGAACTTGACTGTTTAGTGAGGCATCTGTTGAGCAGAGAGCAGACAAATCAGCATAAACTAGGTTATATATCCCAGCCTGGGAGACTGAGTGATGAGGCAGGTGAGGAGACAGAATACTAAGCCAGAGATTGCACAAGAGAAGAGAGATGGATGGGGTGGGGTGGGGTAGGGAAGCCTGGGTGGAGAGAGAGGATGCCAAGAGCAGCTGAGCAGCTGGATATTCTTAAAGAAAGCATGAAGTAGGAGTCCAGCAGCAGATCCTCATGCAATAAAAATGTTCTGCTACAGTCCATCATTCACAATGCCATGCTAGCCGGAGATGGCTTTGGCTGGAGTCCTAGTTAATTTTCTCATTGGTGTGGCAAAAATAGCCACAAAAGTAACTTACGGGAGGAAGGGTTTCTTCTGGCTCACAGTCTGAGGGCTCACAGTCCATCATGGTGGGGAAGGCATGGCAGCAGGTGTATGAGGCAGATGGTCACGTTGCATCCACAGTCAGGAAGGAGAGAGAGGTGGATAATGGTACTCAGGTCTCTTACTCCTTTTAGGTAGTTCAAGACCTCAGACCATGAAATGGGCGTGTCTTACCATTTAAAATAACCTAACCCAGAAACTCCCTCACAGGTGTGTACAGAGGCATGTATCCTAGTTGCTTCTAGATCCTGCCAAATTCACAATCAATATTAATGACCACAATTGATATCACCAAAGTGGACACAGGAATCTTGGTACTAATGGAAATAATTTGGTAATACCATGTGGCCATAGGTAGGCAAAAAGAGATGGGAGAGGAAGTAAAAGCCAAGTGCCTTTCAAAGTTAATGGCTTTTAAAGAAATATGTTTTCAAATTTCTAGAAAGTTGAATGATAAGTGTGAGTAGATTATACATACTTCCCAGTGCCAATGCAGTAGAGCTAACAATTCTCCCTACTCTTTCCTCCCTCCTCTTCCCCTTCCCTTCTCTCTTTCTCTCTCCATCCTTCTCTCTCTGTTTCTCTTCCTTCTTCCCCTGTCCCTCCCTCCTTTTTTCATCCTCTTCCCCTGTTTCTTACAGAAGTACTACCAATCATGTTTTATTGATAATAGGTATGGCACTACTGTGACACCTGCAAGAACATTGATCTAGTTCTGTGGCTCAGTGGTAGAGCCCCTGCCTAGAATCTCCCAGTGAGGGGCTGGGGTATGGCTCAGTGGTAGAGCCCCTGTCTAGAATCCCCCAGTGAGGGGCTGGGGTGTGGCTCAGTGGTAGAGCCCCTGCCTAGAATCCCCCAGGGAGGAGCTGGGGTGTGGCTCAGTGGTAGAGCCCCTGCCTAGACTCCCCCAGTGAGGGGCTGGGGGTGTGGCTCAGTGGTAGAGCCCCTGACTAGAATCCCCCAGTGAGGAGCTGGGGCATGGCTCAGTGGTAGAGCACCTGCCTAGAATCCCCCAGTGAGGGGCTGGGGCATGGCTCAGTGGTAGAGCCCCTGCCTAGAATCCCCCAGTGAGGGGCTGGGGGTGTGGCTCAGTGGTAGAACACCTGCCTAGAATCCCCCAGGGAGGGGCTGAGGTGTGGCTCAGTGATGGAATGCTTGCTGAGAACAAGCAAGGATCTGGGTTTCATTCTCAGCATCACTAAAAATCATATTAACAGCAAGCTCATATTGCCCCCATTTGTCTGCTGAGTGTTTTGTTGTACATGTACTAGGGTCCAATCCAAGTCTATCTTCATGCTTAGCTGTACCATGTCTTTAGATAGAAAGGCTGTACCCTGGTTTTTTGCTTGTTTTTAAGAGACTAGGGACATGTGTCCTTGAATACCTCTCTTTCTTGTTGGATTGCCTTCTCTTAGAGTCAGGTTAAACACTGTGACAAGGGTGTGGCAGAGGGGGTGTGGCCTCTGCTCATCACAGGGGTGATTGTGGGAACACTTGTCCACTCGCCTCACTGTTGACGGGGCCAAGTTTGTCTACTTTTTAAGGTGCTGTAAAGGGCAGATTTCTATGAGGGATGGGTGGCATGGCTAGATTTTACAATGGCTGTAGAGTTTGAACCTTGGCCTGGGTTAAAAAGAGACAATAACAAAAATAGCTTCAGAGTGTTTACTGCTAGCAAGGACACTGTAAATGACTGGTTTCACAGGGGAAAGCTCACTTGTGATCTGTGTGATCTGTGATTAACCTATAAATAGGTATTACTGACCATGACTTACCATATTACATACTTTTAAAGATTGGGAAATACCAAGCACCTGGGATACCAAGCACCTGGGAGAAGTCTCATTTGGTAAAGTGCCTATCGCGCTAGCATAAGGGCACGAGTTCAGGTCCCCAGCACCCATATGAAGTGTTGGGCATGGCAACACACTTGAGCCCCAGTGTTGCAGTGTGTGTGTGTGTGTGTGTGTGTGTGTGTGTGTGTGTGTGTATGTGGGTATCTGGGGCTCAGTAGCCAGACAGTCCCACCAAGTCACTGAGCTTCAGGGTTAATAAGAGAGCCTATCTCCAAAAATAAGATGGACAGGTGCTAGAAAGATGGCTCAGCAGTTAAGAATGCTTACTAATATTCTAGAGGACCTGGGTTTGCTTCCCCCATGATGGCTCACAACCACCTGTAATCCAGGAGATTTGACATTGGCTTCTGACCTTCACAGGTACCAGGCATACATGTGGTGTACTTACATGCAGGCAAGTAAACACTCAGAACACAAAAAAGTAAATAAATCTTAAAAAAAAAACAAATAAATCTTGCAAAGATGAAGTGGACAGAGCCTAAGCGATGGCCCTTGAAGTCGATGTTCTGCCTCCGTGCACACATACACTTAGTCTCCCCTCCAACTATATTGACAAACATATATGTTTACAGCATTCCAGCTGATAAGAGAAAGCCATGCAAAATAGGCAGATCAGAAGAATGTCACCTGTACAGAAAGACCTCCAGGATCAGCAGTGACCACCTGGTCTGCAGGGTTACCCACCTGGTCTGCAGGGGTATCCAGGGGTATCTACCTTGTCTGCAGGGGTACCTACCCGGTCTTCAGGGGTACCCACCTGGTCTGCAGGGGTACCCACCTGGTCTCCAGGAGTACCCACCTGGTCTTCAGGGGTACCCACCTGGTCTCCAGGAGTACCCACCTGGTCTGCAGGGGTACCCACCTGGTCTCCAGGAGTACCCACCTGGTCTCCAGGAGTACCCACCTGGTCTGCAGAGGTACCCACCTGGTCTGCAGGGGTACCCACCTGGTCTCCAGGAGTACCCACCTGGTCTTCAGGGGTACCCACCTGGTCTCCAGGAGTACCCACCTGGTCTCCAGGAGTACCCACCTGGTCTGCAGGGTACCCAGTCTCCCATTTACTATTGAGTTCCCTGAGACTGACTGCCGCCAGAAGTTTTGCTGAGCACTCGCTTGCTTATTCATCTGTGTCCCGCTGGAAATGAAAATGAAGCAGGGAGCCTTGTCTTATTTACAGCATACTCCCAGTGCCAATATTGAATGTTGGCACCCAGTAGGACTATCAATTGCCTCAACAGACTTCCATTTCATAAACATGGCTGCCGGCTGTCTTGTGGAGGCATGCAGTAGGATGGTGCTTTCAGAATTCTGACCCCCCAAAAGAAGCAAAACAAAATAAAGCATGTTATTCAGACAGAAACAAACACTCCACGAAACTCGGTGAGACACAGTTGGGCTGCCGAGGCTTTATTGTGTAGCTTACAAGAGACTCTCTAACCAGTGAGAAGGGATCTTTCAATGATACCAAAGTAGGAAATATTTCCAGGAACTCACCAGGAAGCTCCATGGAGGACAGTGAGGAGGGGCTAGACTGATCTTAGACTTTGGTGACTATCAGCAGGACCCTGAGTTCTACTAACTGAAGCAAAACAGAAAGAAAGGACTTTTGGCTTGTAGAACTGGAACATCAAGAATTTAGAGCTCAAAAGTACCATCGAGGGATGACAACTGTCTGACGTAATCTCTGTGCCTCTCTTTCTCTATGTCCTTATATTTTTAAAATCTTTTAAATGTGTATTTTGTATGTAAGAGTGGATTTGTCTGCATGTATATATACCATTTACATGTGTGCAGTACCCTCAGAGACCAGAAGAGGGCCTCAAACTCCCCCTAACTACAGACAGTTGTGAGCTGCCATATGGGTTCTGGGAATTAAACCGAGGTTCTCTGCAAGAGCATCAAGTGTTCTGAACTACTGAGCCATCTCTCCAGCCCTAACATGCCCTTACTTTTGAGAGAGGATTTCCTGTATCTCTTGCTGGCCTCAAACCCACTATGTAGCTGAGGATAGCCTTGAAACCCCACATCCCAAGTGTTAGGATTATAAGTATGTGACCCCATGCCTGGCTAATGTGGTACTAAGAATTGAATCTAGGCTTTGTGCATATTAGGCAAGCACTCTTCCAACTGAAATACATCTCCAGACCTCTCTGCCTTTTGGTTTTTATTCTCCATGTATTGGCATCATTCTTTGTTTTGGCATTCATATCAGCATCCTTCTTTGTTTGAAACAGTGTCTTGCTCTGTAGCCTATGCTGGTTTGAATCGATGATTCTCTCATCTCAGCTTCCCAAGTACAGGGAGGATGTAGCATCAGGTTTGGATTTAAACAGTATCATTACGTGTGCATGCATGTGTGTGTGTGTGTGTGTGTGTGTGTGTGTGTGAGAGAGAGAGAGAGAGAGAGACAGAGAGACAGAGAGAGAGAGAGACAGAGAGACAGAGAGACAGAGAGACAGAGAGACAGAGAGACAGAGAGACAGAGAGACAGAGAGACAGAAAGACAGAGAGAGAAACAGCGATAGAGAAACAGAGAGAGACAGAGAGACAGAGACAGACAGAGAGACAGACAGAGACAGAGAGACAGAGGTCAACCCCAGGTAGCATTCCTCCAGAGTGTTTTTTCCCTTGTTTTTCTGAGACGGCATCTCATTGGCCTGGGATTTGCTGATATAGTGAGGCTGGCTGATTAGGGAGCTGTGGGATAAGAAGCATGTACTATCATACCTGATTTTTTTCCACCACTACCATAATGTTTGCTTGCTTTAAACATAGCATCTTTCACCTTACTGCTTTTGAGTCCATTGCCTAAGAGATGGCAAGACAGGAACCCAGAGGTAGGAGCTGGAGCTGAAGCCATGGAAGGGTCTCACTTTCTGGCTTGCTCCTCCTGGATTGCTCAGCCTGCTCTATTTCAGCACCTAGCCCCTCCCCCACCAGGACAAGGTAGCACCACTCACAGTGAGTGAGGGCCTCCTACATAAACCATCAATCATGAAAATGGATCCCCTGAAGGCTTGCCTACAGGCCAAGCTTGTGAAACTTTCTCCCAACTGAGGTCCCGTCTAACTTGTGTCAAGTTGACATAAAAAGTAGCCAGCACAATTTCTATATTGGAGGAGGAGAGGGTATTTTTAAAATAAGATTGTTGTTAGGAGTACTGAGGGCTTTCTCCGCAGGTGCCACAGAGAAAACTTCTAAGAGAGGGCTGCGTCCTGTGAAATCTGTCTGGTGATCCCCAATGCTTCATGCTGACAGAGCATGGGAAGAGCAATACAGGCAGCATGGGCAGTAAGTGGTAGACCCAGGGCCTCAGGACAGCTTCATCAGGATCCTCTTAGTCAAAAGCAAAACCTTTCTGATCATAGCACAAGGCCAGTACCCCACTAGGAAAGCACTTTCCAGCAGCCTGGTGGCCGTTCCACCTTTGCAAAGGATAGCCTGACTCACAGACAGTCTCTGTAGGAAAAAGGATGAGAAGAAATTGGTTAATGGATAGAATAGACCTCCGACCTCAGTCTCCAGAGCTAGTGAATAGCTTCCATAGTAGACAGGTACTAGATCAAGCCATGGTCCATCCCAGCATGTTATAAGCCAGATGGGAAGGAAAGGGGACAGAGATAAATCACTGGGAGCAGATGGCATATACCTGAGAGGCCGGCGAGACCTTGCAGATGATGTGGGGACGGTTGGTTGGCAGGAGTCTGGGACCTGTCCATGCAAATGGCCACTGTTCTGGAGAGGATGCTATTCTACATCTGCGACCCAGGCTGTCAGAGTGCCTCAGTGGGACCTGGGGAGATGCAGTACAGATGAGTCAGCTCCAGGCTTCCATCTGGCTCAAGCTGGTCGCAGTCGAAATAAAGAAGAGAAGCCTGGTGGACTTAAAACGTAACCAGAGGGGCAGGGTAATGAGCGGGGCGTGGGGACAGGAGCAGGCACACAGGTACTTCCCAAGGAGATGACACCTGATGGCTGCACCAGAGCCCTCTGGGTCTGAGAGGGTGAGTGAGTCAGAGCTGCCAACAAAGACAAACTGACTCTCACTTTCACGGGGGGCAATGAGCACGGAGCAGGCAGTGGATCTGGGACAGAGTGGGTTTTCTGAGTCACGCTGTGCTGGCTCTAATCCCAGCTCTGCCACCAGCTTAGAGGATGTGAACTGAGGCTGGCTGCAAAGCTTGTCTGAGCCTCTATTTCCTCAACTATAAAATGAAGGCAATCACACCTCCCCCTGAAGGTAGCTGTGAGGATTAAAACTGATAAGAAAAGTCCCTGGCAGGAAAAAAAAAAAAGTGGTGGCCAGTATTATCTATGTAAAACTGGGACCACTGAGTTTCCCAGTGGAATTCTCTGAAGCCTTGGGATTCCTGAGACCAGAGCTTGTGCAGTCACTGTGTCTGGGCTTTGAAGGGTTTTGGGAACAAGGCTTAAGGCACCTCATCTGCATTGTCAGACAGTCTTGCTAATAACACTTTTTTTTTTATAAGACTTAAAAACAGGGTCTTTCTATTTAATCTTGGTTGGCCTGAAACTTGCTATGTACACCAGGTTAACCTCAAACTCATAGGAATCCACCTGTCTCAGTCTCCCAAGGGTGGGATTAAAGGCATGCACCACTACTCTTGGCAGTGTAAGATAATGTTTTAAAATTGTGTGTGCATGTATATGTGTATATATACAAATATATACATGTATGTGTATATACATATACATGTACACATAATATATGTGTGTGTACATATATGTGTATATGTACACATGTTTGTGTATATGCATATACATGTACAAGTATATATAATGTATATTGTGCATATATGTATCTCTTTCTGTGTGTATATGTGGAGGCTAGAGGTCAACTTCAGTGTTATGACAAGTGCCATCCACATTATTGTTTTGAGATAGCTCCTATCACTGGGACCTGAGGCTGTCCCAATTATTCTGTCTTAGTTACTTAGCCTGTCATTAATTACTTTTCTATTGTTGTGATGATAAGACACTGTGGCCAAGGCAACTTATACAAGAAAGAGTGTATTGGGGGTGAGATTTAGAGCTTCAGAGGGTCAGTCTGTGATCACCACCATGGGGAGTGTGGCAGCAGGCAGGCATGGCACTGAAGTGGTAGCTAAGAGTTTATATCTTGATCTGCAAGCATGTAGCAGGGAAAGGGAGGGGCGAAGGAAGGGAGGGAGGGGAGGGAGGAAAGGAGAGAGGGAGGGAGGGAAGGAAGAAAGGAGAGACAGGGAAATGGTATGGACTTTTGAAACCTCAAAGCCAGTCACATGACTCACCTCCTCCAAGACCACACCTCCTAATCCTTTCCAAACAGTTTCACCAACTAGGGATGAAGAATTCAAATATATGAGTTTATGGGAGCCATGCTCCTTCAGTCCACCAGATAGCCTAAGTCGGTTGGCTGATGAGCCCCAGAAAACCACCTCACCAGCACTGGCCTCACAAGCCCACGCCCCTATGTCCAGTGTTTTATGTGGTTCCTGGGGACTGAATTCAAGCTTTTATGCTTGGTGAAAGATCTCATGGATTTAACCTTCTCACCAGAGCAAGATTCTTTTTTTAGAAAAGGTGTGGCCTGCGGGGGGGTCTCTCCCCTTGCCTTCCAGATTACCATCATTCCTGGCAGGAGTCATGTAACATGACGGTGCTAGTCCTTATTAATACAGGTTGGTTTGTCTCTAGGCTCCACCATGGAGATTCTGAAGCTCCTGCTCTATTCATGCTCTGCCTGAGTACAAGTAGATCTGGAGATGATGCATCTGGATCTAAACTCAGTCCTGCCTTTTCCAGCTCTGTGCAAGTTATCTAGAATCTTTGGCAAGTTATCTAGAATTTCTATGCCTCGTTTTCTTCATCTGATAAATGGGACATAAGAACATTTGGTACCCTGTGTGATGTCAAGGGATGACAGGGGTATTCCTGGTATGCCTGTCATCTATCCTCAGAGTCAGAAATGGGAGGATTGTGAGTTTGAGCCTGCATACATAGCAAGTTCCTGTCTGGAAAAACAAAGAGGAATGGAGGGTTAGGGTTGCAGTTCAGAGGCGGAACTCTTGCCTAACAGGGCCCTGGGATTCAATTTCAGGACCTCAGCATCATTAGGATTTCCTGATATTTAAAACTCACATTTGGTCCATAAGGAAATTTGAAGATTAAATGAGTTAGGAAGGATGCCTTTCAATGTTGGCCATTGTTATCACCACCACTATCCTCACCTTTACCATCACCTCTATCTTCAACATCATCACTGTCATTGCTATCACCTCATCACCGTATTCAACATCATCACCCTGCCATATTCCTACTACACCATCATCTTCATCAATATCATCATCATGAACATCATCACCACTGTTGTCATGACAACCTTCATCAATGCCACCATCAATACCATCATCCCCATCATCATCAATACCACCATTAACACCATTATCAACACCACCATCATCATCAATATCACCATCAATACCACCATCACTACCACCCCATCTTCATCAATACCATCACCACAGTCTTCATCAATACCACCATCACTCCCCCATCTTCATCAATACCATCACCACAGTCATCATCATCATCATTGCTATGTCATATCCCTCTTCATCATCAGTATCAACATTAACTGCATAACCAACACCATTACTACATCTACAGAAAACAGTACCAATCTCTTAATGTCCAGGGCAGAACAACGAACACTTTCCTAATTTGTCCTATGTCGATCCCAGCCTCTAATGGTTAACTGCATGTGTATTTAGGTGGGAGAAAGTATGGGGAGAGGCCAGGAAACTAGAGCAAGACCATGATGTGGGGGTAAAGTCTTTAAGGGACGGACAGTGGAGAAGGCAATAGAATATCCCTTTATATAAGAGTGGAGAAGGTTGGGATACGAGGGGTGGTAGCATGTAGTAGGGACAGGTGCTTGGAGATCTGTGAAGAAGAGTGAGGTAGGAGGGGAACTGTAAACCAAAACTAAATATGCATGAATGAGGAAGGCAAATTCCCATGGTTTGCACAGGGAACTGGGCACCAGGCACCAGGACCCGAGGTTGTGAATAGATTGAGATTGAAGAGTGCTCTGTGGAAGACTGGCTCTTCCTCTGCCATTATCTGAGACCATTTCTACAGAGACAGCTGCCGTCCCCCTCCCTTTCCTCCATGTTGCTATTCATGATCCACTGCCCATCAGTCAAGTGCCTGTCCTTCCTATCAGTTACTTTTGTGTCACCTCAACAAAATATCTGACAGAACTTAAAAGGAGAAAGGATTGGTTTAGACTCTGGGTTTCAGAGGGCTCCGTTTGTCTTGAGTGGACCATGAGGAAGCAGACTAGCTTGCATTGTGGAGATCAAGAAGCAGGCAAGGGACTCACTCACAATGATCTGTTTCTTCCAGCTAGGTCCTTCCTCCCAGTGTTATCAGAACTACTCAGAATAACACAAGCTGGACATCAAGCATCCAACATATTAGCTCGTGGGAGATACTTACGTTCAAACCGTAACATCATTCTTCTAGGTGTCTAGATGGGGCTTGAGAGAGGCAATGCTTGTAAGCAGGGAGCCAATGCACAAAGCACAGTAAAGATCCTTTTCTATAGGAGGGGAAGTAGAGTAAGGTTCATGATGATCAGCAGTGGATAATTCACTATTCTTCTAAGGAGCTGGGAGGGGGATTACTGTGGGGAGGAACTGGGAAAGCACTGCGTTTACAGATGAAAAGACAGGGTGCAGGAGCATGCCTGGGAAACAGGAAGATCTCAGACTGTGCAAGCAAGCAGGGAGGAGGGAGGCGAGAGAGAATGTGAGCAAGCTTAAGGGAATGCACTTCAGGAGTGGCCATGGGGACTGCCCCCAAAGCACATGGCCTTAGCAAAGTCACGAGGTTCACATACAACTGAGGAGAAAATGAAAAACAAACGGAGGCTGAGGGATGGCTCAGAGCTGGTAGAGGACCCGCTTTGCAAGCACGAGGACTTCATTCTGAGGGGTCATCCTCAGAAACCAGATGAGAGAAAAAAAAAAAAAAACTGGGTATGGCGTCACACGGGTAAGATGAGGGAAGAGAAGATGGGGCTCTGGGGCTCACCAGACAGGCTGGTTTACTTGGTGAGTTCAAGGATTTTGTCTCAATAAAAGATTGTCATATAACCTATACACACTCACACACACACACACACACACACACACACACACAGAGAGAGAGAGAGAGAGAGAGAGAGAGAGAGAGAGAGAGAGAGAGAGGAGAGAGAGATACACAGAGACAGAGAAACACAGAAAGAGAGACAGACAGACATAATTAAAATGTGTTTATCTCTTAAACATTTAATTCCATCATAGCAAATTCCCCCCTTCCAATTCTCTATAGTCGAGGAACGTTCTGAGCCTTAGCTCTGTGAGACTCATGTAATACACCAACTCTGCACACATGTAAGTTGGGGGAGGGGCGTGGAGGGTTAAGCCTCTCTCATCTGAGGGGACCATCTGGCTTGTTCAAGGGCTAATGGTCCTGTTACCTTCCGGAGGATGACCTACAGAGAGGATAAAAGCCACAATGCCACTACCAACTCCCAAGATGCTACATCAACTCAAGTGGTCAATAATGGCGTTTTCTCTGCTGAATGCTTCTCCTCCTTCAGCGCTCCTCTATGCCCTGTGGCAATATTTGTGAACCACAGATGCTGGGGACAGGCTGGTTCCATTAGGCAGCTTCCTAGTTCTTGTGCCCATCCTGGGTCACCTGGGGTGGGTCTCCCTGTTGTTCTGATCTCAATGGAGAACTCACTGGGAGCATGCTCTGAAAAGGCCTCTCCCAGCAGCTGGCTCTCTTAAATGAGCTCACTCTGCCTTTCCTCTCTTCTGTTCTCTTCCGTGAGGCTGAGTTTAAGAGCAAAGCAGAGTTGGCTTTTAAACAGCGGTATGTGTCATCCAAATAAATACATTTCACTGGGGAAAACACGCTAAATATGATATTCCCGTGAGTCACAGAACATCTGTGCTGGCTCTGAAGCATAAGTAATAAGGATCGAAGAATGGGGCAAGATCACATTTCAAAATGGGCCATGCACCAAAAGCAGGACGTGGTTACCTTCTGGCGTCTTGTTTGGTTTTTCTGAGCTACTACGGAAAGCACACTGACCAAAAAGAATAGCATCTAAAGTCTGGCCAGGGTCCACAGAACTCAGTACAGATTTCTACTTAATAGAGACAGGAAAAGATGACCAGAGAGAATTCTACAAAGTTGCATGACCAGATCTGCCTTTGCCTGGATTCCTATTGTGACTGTGTGTGTTCATGTGTGTGTACAGCTGTACCTATATGTGCAGGTATGTGTCTGGACATGCACAGGCCAAAGGCTAACAGTGGCTGTCATTCCTTAGACATCATCTACCTTTGTTGTATGTTTCTATGGTGTGTGTTCATGTGTGTATATATGCTTGGTATATGTGGGTGCATGTGTGCATCTTTGTATGTGTACATACACATGCACATGTGTGTGTGTGTGTGTGTGTGTGTGTGTGTGTGTGTGTGTGTGTGCATATAGAGGCCCAAGGCTAATATCAGATGTTTTCCTCAATAACTTTCCACTTTATCTGTTGAGGCAGTGTCTTAGTCAGGGTTTCTATACCTGCACAAACATCATGGACAAGAAACAAGTTGGGAAGGAAAGGGTTTATTCAGCTTACACTTCCACATTGCTGTTCATCACTGAAGGAAGTCAGGACTGGAACTCAAGCAGGTCAGGAAGCAGGAGCTGATGCAGAGGCCATGGAGGGATGTTCTTTACTGGCTTGCTTCCCCTGAATTGCTCAGCTTGCTCTCTTATAGAACCAAGACTACCAAGCCCAGAGATGGCACCACCCACAAGGGGCCTTTCCCCCTTGATCACTAATTGAGAAAATGCCCTACAGCTGGATCTCATGGAGGCATTTCCCCAACTGAAGCTCCTTTCTCTGTGATAACTCCAGCCTGTGTCAAGTTGACACAAAACTAGCCAGTACAGACAGGGTCTCTTCATTAAACAAAGAGCTTGTCAATTGGCCTAGTCAAGGTAGCCCTCTAACCCAGGATCCTGGTCTCTACCTCCCAAATGCTGGATTACAGGTGGTATCATGCTTGCCTGGATTTTATATAAATTCTGGGGGACCCGAACTCTATCTAGTCCTCATGTTTATACAAAAACACTTTATCCTTCAATTCTTCTCCCAGTTCCTGTTACCTGCTTTTTGAGACAGTGTCTCTCACAGGCCTGGAAGTCACTGGGTAAGCTAGGTTGACTGGCCAGAAAGCTCCAGGGATGTCTGTCTCCAACCCCCAGGACTGAAACTACAAGAACATACCACCACACTGGGCCTTTTTTTTTTTTTTTTTTAAATCAAGGGTTCTGCAAATGGGACTCAGTGTGCCTACCTGCCCAGCTTTTATGTGGGTTCTGGGCTCCGAGCTCACAAGGCAATCACTTCACCAACTGAGCCATCCATCTCCTAACTCCCTCTTATGATGTAAAAGATAAACTCAAATCTGACATGCTTGCTACCCATCCTCTAGGACCTTGCCAAATATTGTGGATGCTGGGCTCACGAACAGATGAGGTAATGTTTGCAAAGCTACTTTGGAAAGAAAGAGAGGACTTAGGAAAAAGACAAGTCCTGGAGGGCTGGGAGAGAGCGCAGGATGCGAAAGCGCTTAATGTTCAGTCATGAGGCCCGGAGTTAGGTCCCCCGAAACCAAGTCTGAAAACAAACCAAACAGAACTGAGCACTGTGGGGACAGGTCAGCAACGCAGAAGCAAAGACAAGGGAATCTCCGGGGTTTGCTGGACAGGTCACTTAGCCAAGTGAGAGACCTTGTCTCAAATTACTGAAGTGGAGAACCATAGAGTCGAACACCCAGCATTGGCCTTTGGCCTCCCCCATGTGAATATGCATATGAATACATCTGAATAACACCCAAGTGTGAGTGTGTACACACACACATGCACATGTGCATGCAAATATGCACACACATACACACACATGCACACACACACACACACACACACAGTCTTTTAAAAAGGTAAGCCCCATATTTTGCACTTGTGCATGTCAGAAGAGCATGGCTCTGCTATAATTAGGTTCAAGAAATTCAAAATTTGGAAAGCAGCAGGGTTAAGCAAGCAAACAAACAAATTTAAAAGCCCATTTAATTTTACTTTCCCCAAATGACAGTTTAGTTGTACATGTTCCTAGCCTGATTAATGAGAAACATTCATGTCACTGTGGAGGAAGTTTCGCCACTACTCATTCCCTCTCAAATCCATGGTCTGTGGTTCTTTGTCACTGATTGTGTGTGATTGTGTGTGTGTGTGATATGTGCGTGTCATGTGTGTGTGTGTGTGCTATGTGTGTGTGTGTGTGTGTGTGTATAACATATAAATGTAAGTTGCTGGGTCTCCTTACTCTCTAGTATTACATGTACATATATACAGATATGCATATATTTGTATATATCTAGCTATAGATAGATTGATAGGTAGGTAGGTAGATAGATAGATAGATAGATAGATAGATAGATAGATAGATAGATAGATAGATAGATAGCATTTTAAAAGCCACATCCAGGAAAGAACTAACAGACAGAAAGTAGAAGGTTGTTTAGGGTTTAGAGAGGTGGGGGGTAGATTAGCCCAACAGAGATGTCTCTTTTAGGTCTTAATCCTTTTAGACCTCCACAAACAGCCTATCAGGAGTGTCTCCCCTTCATAAGTCCAAGAGTTCTTCCCCCACAAGGTGACCTGAGGACATCTGCCAAGAAATGAATACTAAAGGGAACAGATCCCGGATGCTAAGACGCTTGCTCTTCATGGACAACCGTCCCAGCTGTGTTTCAGTTGTCCAATCCCAGAATCTACTCTGCATGCGTCTTAGTTACAGTTTCCACTGCTGTGATGAAACACCACACCCAAAAGCAACTGGGGGAGGAGGGGGCTTATTTCAGATGCAGTTCCAAATAGCAGTTCATCATCAAGCACAGTGAGGGCAGGAACTCACGCAGGGCAGGGACCTGGGGGCAGGAGCCGATGCAGCCCATGGAGGAGATGCTGCTTACTGGCTTGCTCCTATGGCTTGCTCAGCCTGCTTTCTTATGGACCCCAGGACCACCTGTTCAGTGATGGCACCTCCCACAATGGGGTGGGCCCTCCCCCATCTTTCACTACGAAGAAAATGCCCTACTGGCTTGCCTACAACCTGATCTTGTGGAGGCATTTTCTCAATTGAGATTCCTTCCTCTCTGATGACTTGAGCTTATGTTGAGTTGACATAAAATTAGCCAGGACAGTGTGTATGTGTGTGTGTGTGTGTGTGTGTGTGTGTGTGTGTGTGTGTGTGTGTGTACACTAAGTGGAAGGATCCTAGGGAATTCAGAAGAGGGCATTGGATACCCTGGAATCGGAGCCATTATGTGAGGAGTTTGTGAGCCATTATGTTGATGTTGGGAATCAAGTCCAAGTCCTCTGGAAGACCAGCCAGTGCCCTTAATTATGAATCCAGACTTTTAAGATTTAACTGCTGTTCATTAGAAATAGGATCTCCTGTAGGCCAGGGCGGAGTCAAACTCCTGATGTAGCTGAGGATGGTCTTGAACTCCTGATCTCCCAGCCACCATCTCTTGAGTGCTGGGATTACAGGTATTCACCACCATTTCTGGTTTATGCTTTGCTGGGAATGGATCTCAGGGCTTTGTGGGTGTTAAAAAGCACTCTATTACCTGGGATATACCCTCAGCCCTGCGCTGTCTTCTAATAAAAACCCAGGACCCAAATCCTTGCATCCATCGATAGCATCTTTCAAAAGCAAAATTGCCTGCTTAATTATCCAGACAGCACTCTTTGCCTATGCAGAGAAAAAAAATGACACAAAACTGAGTTAATATACTTAATATTACATTTTCAAGGCATGTACCATAGAATATCTGTGTTAGTGTAATTAATTTAATTGAGTCATGCCTACCAAGAAATTATTTAATTATATTGCCAGTTGAATAGGTGATCTAATTATTATAAGCTAACTTTCTTTTTTTTTTTCAAAAAGAAAATCATATTTATTGCCAGCTGATGGGGAGGAATTGAGGGCATGTGATGGAGACTATTACTGAGAAAGCTTGAACAACCACAATTTACTGCGAAGAGATAAAAACCAAACACCTCAGCCATATTATCGCCATAATTGTCTGCAGTTTACTCATCGTGTAAAACAAACGAATCATGAAATGTGAGAGGACGTTTCAAAACACACATAGAAGGTGTTACATTGATTACACGGAGGCGGCTTGACTTAATTGTAAATTGTTTCCCTTTCAGTGGGGAAGCGGGAAGGTATTAATTAGGAGTGATTTCGACAAGATTGGGTGTCCAAGGATTTCTTTCACTGAGCAAAAACTCCACAAAGAAGTCTGCGTGACTGGGAGAGTTGAGAGAACTGGTGAGTATGTATGCGCGCGCGCGCGCGCGCGCGCGTGTGTGTGTGTGTGTGTGTGTGTGTGTGTGTGTGTGTGTGTGTGTGTGTACAGGCGCGAGGGAGCGCAAGGGTGTGTATTTTCTCTCTTGTGCTCTTGACATTTGGAGGTGTGCTAATCCCTTGAGCCCGCACACATTCACAGATCTGAGATTTAATAAATATACAAATGGCTTAAGTTAGAACAGGAAATACCCCTGCCCGTGCCCCCCCCCCAAACTCCAGGTGGCAAAGATGTAAGCTGGGGGCAGCATTGTGTGGCCCCAGGGGAGTTGCAGACAGAAGAATGGAGCTGCAGCCACAGAGCCAGCTGTCTTTAAAAAACTTTAAAAGCCTGGCCTCAAATCAAAACCCTACTGTACTCCTTCGCTGCCTTCCCAGGCACTCCATCCTGAGCCTTTCCAGCCAACAAGCCCTTATTCTCAGCAGCCAAAATAATTTATTGTTTTCTAGCGTTCTCCTTGGCTGAGCCCTCAAGCTGCTCCCCCTTTCCTGGATGGACACTCCATAATTCAGCTAGCATCTCACCAGTACCCTGCTGCTTACCCTCCTTTCCCCTACCCCTTCCCGCCCACCCCCTCTTTCCCCCCTCCCTTCGTTTCTTCCTTCCTTCTGAAGCAAAGGGGGAACCAATGGATGACCAAATGCTACCCTTGAGAGCAGCTCCGGTCAAACAGAATCGGAGATGAACTCTACCACACTTGCGCCTTGTCGGTCAATACTGCAAATCTGCGTTCTGCACCCACAGATAGGGCTATTAATTGTGTTCTCCCCCTGGAGCGTCTTTCTAGCTTCTGCATTCCTTGGATAATTAGTGTCTTTCCCTTTATAGTGCAAAAAAAAACCCCAACCATCTTGGCAGAATAGGACAGCAAAGTCTAAAGCTTGGGCAACTGTTTCTGGCTGTCTGGTTCAGACGGTCGTCTTTCATGATCTGTTTTCCCAGGGAAACCACAGAGAATATGCAGAACTGATTAACCTCCGAGCACCAGGGAACGCTCCCGCCACTGCACAGGAGATGCCAGGAGCATCCGGAAACGACTGGTGCTGGATTGCGAATGGAACTCGGCTGATCTTCAGAGTAGCCTGTGCAAGGATGCTTCATACCAGACTATCATCTTTCAAGCTGAGATCAGACCGCGATCAGTTTGTTAATGTCACCAAAACCCAAGGGAATTGTGAGCAGCCAGCGGGTACCAGTGTGGCTGGGTAGGGACTGTGGTCCAGACTGCTGTTGCTGCACAGGTGGGGATAGATGGAGTGTAATCTGTTGCCACTGAACACACAGACAGGAAGCATCACACAGCAGGAAACTGAATTCTATACCTCTCCTTCCGGTCCACAGCTGAGAGACGCTATCAGAATGTGTCTGCAGCTTTCACCTTTTAAGACATAAATCCTTCTGGTGACTGTAGTATCTCTGTTTCCTTGGGGATTGATTGGACCACTGGCATCTTCCAACACAACTGTGGTGACACATGCAAGACTATTGATGTTTGTTTGTTTAGACTTTTTTCTTTTCTCCTTCCTTCCTTCAACTGTTCCTTCTTTTTCTCTTGTTGGAGGAAGGATGTGTGTGTGTGTGTGTGTGTGTGTGTGTGTGTGTGTGTGTGGTGTATTCACGTGACTGCTCATCTGTGCACAAGTTCGTGGAAGCCAGATGTCAATGTCAGTATCAGGCGACTTCCTCCGTTGCTCCTTAACTTATTCTTTTGCGATAGGGTTGCTCACTACGCTTGGAGTTTCAGACCCTCCAGAGAGCCCCAGGATCCACCTAGGACTGTCTCTCCGACATATACTACCACATCTGACTTTTCTGTGGGTGCTGGGGATCTGAACTCAGCTTCTCACGTCTATTCAGAGGCACTTTACTTATGGAACCATGTGTTCTAAATCCCCAGCCCCTACTTCCCTTCCTCCTTCCTTCCCTCCCTCCCTCCTACCACCCTCTCTTCCTTTGGAGTTCCTAGGAGTCTAGGTTGGTACCCCAGGGATCCTACTGTCTGTACCTTCCAAGTGCTGCTATTACTAGTGAATGCACCATATCCGGATTTTTCTTTTAATGTTGCATCCATTTCCCTAGTCTAGATTGGAACTAATAATGTTCCCCCAGGGAGCTGGGAGGGAGCAAAGGGGGAGGGGCCATAATACTACTCCTCTCCACCCCTCCCCTCTCTGGGAGTTGAATCATTACTATCTAAGGGGGAAAGTAGTAGTTAGAGATGGGCCTTCTTGATTGATGTTTCTCAGGGGACTGCCTGGTAGAGTAGCTGCCTATGAGTGGTCCATGCTCCCATAAGTAACTCCAGTGAACTAACTCACTTGTACACCAAAGTGGGCTTGGATAAAATCCTTTATTTGGTCTGTCCTTGTCCTCTCTTTTTTGAGGTAAATTGACATTTCTTTATGTCTCCCCAGGAAGAGTCACATAACAATAACCATATGTTGTTCTTGTTACTATGACTACGTATCTGGCATGAGCAAGGGAACTTGTTTATTTGGACTCTCGGTTTGAGGGGATAGACATTCATCATGAGAGAGAATGGGTGGGTGGCAGCGGGACCACAATGAAGGGACCCCTTGCCTCATGTGTGGGAGAAACAGGAACATGTCCTGCCCTACAACAACTCACTCCCTCGAGAGAAGCTCTGCCTTCTAAGGGCTCCACAATCTCTCCAACAAACCACTGTAGACCAAGACCTCAAACACATACGCTTATGCTCAAGGATGGGGCAGGGTGACATCAAACATCCAGTGTGGTGGTTGCACATGTTTTTATTCCAGCATTTGGGAACCTTAGACAGATTTTTGTAGCCAGCATGGTCTACATACATAGCAAGTTCAAGGCCAGTCAAGGCTACATAGTTAGACCTTGTCTCAAAACAACAAAATACCTCCAAACACCAATACTATGACTATATACCAGTTACTTAACTTTGGGAGGAGTGGGAGAGCTTAAAGAGCAGGCATTGATTTTCTCACATTTTGAAGGTTGAGGATCTAAGACCAAGGAACCAGCAGATCTGATTTCTTCTAAAGATGTGTCTGGAGCTTGCAATGGTCATTTTCCTGCTTGGTCCTTGAATGACTGTTTGTTTGTTTGATATTTCTCTGTGCTTCTACATTTTTGAAAGAAAAATGTAAGTGACTAGATGTTACCAAACTCTGTGTGACGAGGTACACAGTGTGTGTGTATGTGTGTGTGTGTGTGTGTGTGTGTGTGTGTGTGTGCATGTGGTTGCACATGTGGAAGCCAAGGGTCAATTGTCTTCCTTGTTCACTCTCTACCCTTTATATGGAGGCCAGGACCCCCACTTGCATCTGGAACTTGAGATGTGGGTGGTCTAACCAGCCAACTTGCCTCCCCACCAGGGATCCCCTGTCTCTGCCTCCTGGGTGAGGAGATAAAGCATCAGAGACTCTTTTGTGGGTGCTGAAGTCTGGTGCTCGCCCATGCACAGCAAGTGTTTGATCTGCTGAGCCTCAAGCAGATTTTTATATTATTTTAAATTATGTATGTGTGTTCATCAGTGTGTGGGTCAGTGCATATGAGCGGAGGTGCCTTTAGGGACCCAAAAATTTGGATCTCCTTGGAGCTGGAATTGCAGGCTATGTGAGCTGTCCGACCTGGGTGCTGGGAACTGAACCCAGGTCCTTTGCAAAGACAAAATGAGCTCTTAACCAGGAAGCCATCTCCCCTGCCTGCACAGAAGATTTTTAATGCAGTGAGACTGCTCTGTATGATGTCATCCTGGAGACCACCCTGCATGTCATATACTGGTTTAAACCATAGAATGGCATGCACGGTCAGGATGAGCCCTAGCCTGGGCCCTGGACTATGTAGGGCAGTGCTGACTGTGATGTGTGCATTCAGGCTTAGCAGTTGAAGCACATGTGTCACTCTGGTGGGGAATCTTGACATGGGCAAGCTGAACATGGTTGCAGGGGGAAGATACAAACTCTTTGTGTCATGTGTCCAACTTTTCTGTGAACCTAAAACTTGTCTAAAAAGTACTCTTGCAGCTAGGGATGTAGCTCAGTAGCCAGTGTGCTTAGCTAGCATGCACAAGCCCTGGGTTTGAACCCAGAAGTGCATAAAGCTGGGCATGTTGGCATACTCCTATAACTGCAGTGCTGGAAAGGTCACGAAAGGAGGACGTAGAGGTTTTGAAGTCATTCTTGTCTACATGGTAAGTTCAAGGCCAGCCTGAGCTACATGAGACCCTGGATTTAAAACAAACAATCTATTGAAAAATATCTCAGCACAAATTTCTTTACACACACACACACACACACACACACACATACACTGTTTTTGTTTTTTATTTTTCTGTGTTTGAGATTCTATCTCAATTTATAGCCCAATAGCCCAGGCTGGCTTGAAACAGTTCTGACGTTCAGTCTGATCCCAAACTCATAGCAACTCTCCTGCCTCTGTTTCCCCAGTGCTTGGATTACAGATATGTACCACTGTGTTCCGCTCTATATCTTCTCTATAAAATGGGGTCAACTAAGGGCATTATAAAATAACTATCAATGTCACAAAATTGGAGTGCTATGTTTGCCTGTTTAATAGGCGGTTGCGGAGCCTCTGCCGTGACATGAGGGATGGGAATGAAAAGCTCTGAAAGAGGCAAACCTTGGACATGTGTCTAAAAATAACACCTGTTCTCCCGCCTCTGTTTTAATTATTTTAACACCTCTGGTGAGCTGTCTGCGAGCTGAGTTGGGAATCTTCCTCCGAGCCTCCCCAGAAGCCCCTAACACTTGGTTTGTTACTTTATTTAAAGCAAGCATGAGGCAAAGAAGGAGTTGGGGACATTCAGGACAGGGAGGTAGTTTGACCACGTCACCCAATTCACCTGCAGCTGTCAGTGGGACACCAGCTCCCTAAGCAGTCATGGTCACAGAGAGCAGCCCCAACTTTGGGTCTCCCGCCTGACTTCTTTGCAGGGGGTGGGGACTAGGGATGAAATGTTGCTAAAGGCTCCACTCTTCGGATGGAATCAACACTGACGACTGCTTTTCTGGAAGGAGTGGTGGCTCACACCTGTGAACTTCGCAGGAGGCTGAGGCAAGAGGCTTGGAGTAAGACTGCCCAGCCTGAGCAATGTATTGAGTTGCAGGCCAGCCTGGCCTATAGAATGGGATCTTGTCTCTAATAAATGAGCTATCTATGTCATCTTTTTCTAGATGACTCTCATCTAGAGGACATCGTGTTGAGGAAACAAAGGCAGGCACCATGGAGAAAACACAACAGAATTCTCATGTGATGCTCTCATGTGACACACTCAAAACACTGAACACAGTCAAGGATACTGGCTGTTACAACACTGCTTTCCTTTGCTGGAGCATCATCGAGAGGAATCTTCTAGATTCGATACTGTATTATGGATGTATTTGGTTTATAAAGATTCACCAACTTGGCTGGCCATGTACCTCAGCTGGCCTAGCATGCTTGAAGCCCTGAGTTGGATCACCTGTACCACATAGAATCACAGGTGGTGGCAGAAGCCTGCAATCCCAGTAATGTTGGTAGAGGCAGGAAAACCAAGAGTTCAAGGTCATCCTCCACCACATTGCAAGTTTGAGGACAACCTGTAATACGTTAGACCCTGTCTCAAAAAAAAAAAAAAAAAAAAAGAAAGAAAGAAAGAAAGAAAGAAAGAAAGAAAGAAAGAAAGAAAGAAACCAAGTTAGAACAGCCGTGTGGAAGTTTACTACATACAGGTTGTACCTTGTTTATGAGTCAGAGTGGTACTAGGTAGCCAAGGCTGTCTGAGAACTTGTGATGTTCCTGCATTGGCCTTCTCCATGCCAGGATTACAGGTGTGTACTGCCACACATAGGTATTTATACATGTGTGGGTTTGTGTATGTGGGTATGCCCATGGAAGCCAAAGGTTAATGTCAAGTGTATTTCTCAATTGCTCTCTACCTTATTATCTACCTATTTATTTTGTTATATGTAAGTATGTTTGTGTTGAATGTGTATGTGTGTGTGCACATACACATGTGTATATGAACATTTGGAGGCCAAATCAGAATGGTGGGCACCTACTTTTTCACTCTCTGCCTTATTATCTGAGACAGGCTCTGTCCCCCAACCTGGAATGAGTCTGGTGGTTAGCAAGTCCTGGCAATCAACTCTCCCCAGCCCTGTGCAATGCTGGGGTTTCCAGTTCGCATAAAACTGCGCCCAGCTGAGAATTTTAACCAAGGTCCTTGTGACTACACAGGCAGCACTCTTACACCTCTGCAGAACCCAACGCCATGCATTTTGAGACAGGCCTCTTAACTGAACCCAGAGCTCACTGATTGGCTAGGCTGACTGCCCAGCAAGACGTGGCACTCTGTCTTTGTAACCCCCTCCCAGTGTGTCAGTCCACCTGGCTATTTAATATGCATGCTAGGGAACCTGAACTCAGGTCTTCATTCTTGCACACCAGGCACTTTCCTACGTCCCTCGACCCACAAGTGGGCATTTTATATGATCTCAATCCCCCTGGAAATGCAGAAAGAAGAGGACTAATTCTTAGCAGCAGAACTGAAACCTCAAGGGATCTGCTTCTGACCTCACTGCCTGTCTCCCTCTCCAGGGGTGGGCACCATGCAGGCTTACCATCCTCCCTTTTCATCCCTTTTTAGACCTTTCCTATAGATGTACTTTCTGTAGCCATGAAAGATGACCTGTGATACTTTGTTGGCTTTTAAACTGTATATAAAATGTATCTTCTAGTTTGGATCAGTGTTGCTTTTCAGGGGAGAGATTTCCTTTGGAGAGTTTCCCACATGGACTTGTGAAGCCCTGTTTCATTCATCCTAACCACTGTGTGGAACTCTGCTGAATAGACGGATGCGGGGTTGGCTTAGAGCAGTGCTTCTTAAATTCTGTCCACTCGAGATCCCTTGTCATCCGACATTTTTAACCCAGATATGTAAATAGGTGTGGTAGTTAGTGTTAACTGTCAACAAGACCGGTTCTTGACTCCCTTAGCAGATGAGCCTCTGTGCATGCTGATGGGAGATTATCCTGACTTTGGTAGTTCAGATCTGTCTACCATGGGTGGAGCCATTCCCTGGCTGGGATCCTGACTGTGTAGGTGGAGGAAGGGAGCTGAGCGGCGGCAGTGTGCATCTATTGCTCTCTGCTTCCTGACTGTGGCTAGGATGTGACCAGCTGCTTCAAGCTCCTGCCATCTTGACTTCTGCACCACAAGGAATTGTGCTCGTGAAGAGTGAGAATAAATCCCCTTTCCTTAAGTTGCTTTTGCTGGAGTGTTTTATCACAGCAACGGGAAAGGAAACTAAGATAACATTTGTATAAAGTAAATATGCAAATCAAACCAAGCATTTCCTGGCAATAATAAAAGGGATACATGCGAGCTGGCATGCCCATCCCACTTGTATGTGAGTATGGGGACCCAAACTCCATTCCTCACACTTATACAGAGAGCACTGTATCCACTGAGCCATCCCCATAGCTCCAGATATGCTAATTTGACGACGTAGAATGATGGTTGGGAAATATTGTCTTTGTTTTTCAAAACAAAACCATGATAACGCTACAAAGGCAGAGTTTTGTATGTGCAATAGAACGCTGCAGCTTACAACATGCACTAATCTTGGTCCTGAGCCAGATAGCATCACAGTGCAGAGTACCTGGGTCTCAAAACAAGGCTGAAGTGATGCCCCACAGTGCAGCTTCAGTGAATGCTTCCCCAACACTTTGACTTCATTGCTAAACATTTAGTTAGCTCCAGTTTAAGAAGGTGAGTGTAAATGAACCATCCACATGGACCTATGTGATGCCAATTTTAACTGTCAACTTGACAGGATCTAGAATCACCTGGAAAAAAGAGTCCCAGTGAGAGATTGTCTAGATCAGGTTGACTGGTGAGCATATGGGGTGTGTGTGTCTCAAATGCATTAGTTGATATTAGAAGACACAGTCTGAAAGTGGGCGGCACCATTCCCTAAGACCCAGCCTGAAAGTGGGTGGCACCATTCCCTAAGACCCAGCCTGAAAGTGGGTGGCACCATTCCCTAAGACCCAGCCTGAAAGTGGGTGGCACCATTCCCTAAGACCCAGCCTGAAAGTGGGTGGCACCATTCCCTAAGACCCAGCCTGAAAGTGGGTGGCACCATTCCCTAAGACCCAGCCTGAAAGTGGGTGGCACCATTCCCTAAGACCCAGCCTGAAAGTGGGTGGCACCATTCCCTAAGACCCAGCCTGAAAGTGGGTGCTACCATTCCCTACATTTGAGCCCTGGACACCTCAAGAACAGTGAAAGCTAGCTAAAGGCTAAGCATGCCAGCATTCAGTTTCTCTTCCCTCTTGACTGTGGTTGTGATGGCTACTTCAAGTTCCTGTCTTGACTTCCCTGCTATGATGGACAGTAACCTGGAATTGTGAACTAAAAATATTGCCCTTTTGCCAGGATATTTTATCAAAGCAACAGAAATGAACCCGGAACACTTTGTATCTCCATTTATTTACTCCCTTTTCTTTCTGTCTTCCCTTCACATTGAAAGTTAATCTTGCTAGAGGCTTATTTGTTTAAGTAAAATAGACAGCTTTAAAAAATTCCTTCTTGGGGCTAGAGAGGTGGCTCAGCTGTTAAGAGTGCTGGCTGCTTTCCCAAAGAACCTAAGTTTGCTTCCCAGCATCCATCACTCCAGTTTTAGGGGACTGAATGTTTTCTTCTGGTCTCTTCAAAAGCTAGGCATGTGTGTAGTGCATAGGCATACACGCAGTAAAACATGTAGACACATACAATTAAATTGAAAAATAAAAATAGATTAAAATTTTTCTTTTTGAGCATCCCTTTCCTACTTTACTGTTTTCCTTAATTTTAGGCTTCTGCTCAAAACCCAGGGGAGGAGGGGGAGGAAGAGGAGGAGGAAGAGGAGGAAGAGGAGGAGGAGTTATCAGTTTTAAATACAATTTTTAAAAGATTCTGGTCAGAAATATTGTCTCACACTTGTGGTCCCAGCACCCAAGAGACTGAGGCAGGACCATCACAAGATTGAAATCAGCCTGAATTATACAGTGAGATCAAGTACCCAAAAAGGTTCTTATATGAAGTAGTTTGTGACACTGTGTATTTTATGAAATTTGTGCTATTCCTTATTTCTTATTTTTCATATATTTCTTCTGTGTTCAATGCCTTGTTTGTTAGTAATAAATCTTTATTAGAAAATGACTGTTTTTGTCTTTGTAGCTGAATGATATTTCATATTTTTCCAGACAACTAACTCTCTCTCTCTCTCTCTCTCTCTCTCTCTCTCTCTCTCTCACACACACACACACACACACACACACACACACACACACACACACACACACACATACACAGTGTGTCCTGTATTGCCTATATTGAACCCAAACTCCTGAACTCAAGGGATTCTCCTGCCTCAGTCTCTCAAGTGGTTAAAACTTCAGAGATCTAGCTATAGGAAAGGCATTTTAAAGAATTTTGCCTCACTGTGATATTCCATAATTGGAGATATGGTGTGGGTACTTGCAAGGGGGCTTGTTTCTATTGATGAATGAATTTTGTGTGATTTGCCCCCGGTGTTACCTCCTCTAAAACAATGCAGTAAGCACTCAATAAATAAATGTGAAGTGAATGGATGAATGAATCCCTCACTGGAGGAAGCAACACCTTCCTGAATGGGACAACACCTTGCCCTGTACCTAGTGAAGAAACCAAAGGCTTCTTGTGGACATACATATATTCATCCAAGTTCTAAAAACTAGGAGGGAGGTTTGAAGCAGTGGCTCCATCAATGCAGGTACAAGGGCTTGAGTTTTATAAACAGAGCCTGCTTTATGAGCTGGATTTGGGGACGTCGAGAGAACGGTTCAGTGGATTGGATCCCCACAAGTGCTTGCTCTGCAAGAATGAGGATCAGAGTTTGGATCCCAAGACACCACAGAAAAATTGGGCAGATGTTATGGTCAGCTGGAATCTCATCAGAAGCACGGGTAAGCTAGACGAAAGCTGGCTCTCAAGACTAGCAGTATGCCTCAAGCTCTCCATTCAGTGAGAAATCCTGCCTCAGCTAACAACATGGAAAGTGATCATGAAAGACCCCCAAAGTCAGCTTTGGGCCATTACATGTACACACACACACACACACACACACACACACACACACACACACACAAATACACAGACACCTAGACACACAAATACACAGATCACAGACACACAAACATACAGACACACACATAGAGATTCATAGACATACAAACACAGACACACTAGTGTGCTTATGCATACACACATGCTCACATACATGTATGCATACAATATATACATGCAGAACAAAGCTGGGTGTGGTGGTACATATTTGTAATCCCAGTGTCAGACAGATGGACATGGATGGATCCCAGGGACTTGCTGGTTAGCCAGCTGAGCTGGTACAGTGGGCTCCAGGTTCATTGAGAGAGACCCTGTTTCTATAAGGGAGACATGTAGAGAGCATGTCTGTGGTAGTTTGTTTAAGAATAAGCCAACATAGACTCATATTTGAATGCTTAGTTATTAGAGAGTGGCATTAGTTGAAGGACTCAGGGTGTGGCCTTATTAGAGGACATGTAACACTGAGGGTGGGCTTTGAGGGTTCAAAGGCCCACACCAGGCTGAGAGTGTCTCACACATTCTCGCTCTGCCTATGGATCAAGATCTATACCTCTCAGCTCCTTCCCCAGCACTATGCCCATCTGCATGCCAGCATGCAGCACCATGATGATAATGGGCTAACCCTGAGTCTGTAAGCCAGCCTCTAATTAAATGCTTCCTCTCATAAGAGTTACTTTGATCATGGTGTCTCTTCACAGCTATAGAGCCCTGACTAAGAAACTACCTAAAGTTGACCCCTCTGGCCCCTACCTGAGCATATGCACACACACACACACACACACACACACACACACACACACACACACACACACACACACACACAGAGTTTTACTGTGAAGTCTGGTCTGGCCTTGAATTTGAGTCAATTTTCCTGCCACAGCTTCCCATTTGAAGTGACAGATCACATGTGTGGCCACCACAGCTAGATTTAAAACTTGTGCTTCTAGAAAGGTAATTAATCCTGTCATCCTCTCAGATCACCGTTTCTTCTTCCTTTTTCTCTTGGGGTTGGATGCAAGGGGACTGGGTGCTTCCATGGGAGCAAAGCCCTCTTCAAAATGTGCCAGATTGCCATCCATGTGCACAAGAATTCAGTCTCGTTTACAGAAAAAAAAATATATTTCTTTTCTCTCTGTCTCTGTCTCTCTCCCTCTCTCCTCTCTCTCCCTCTCTCTCCCCCTCTCCTCTCTCTCCCTCTCTCCCCCCTCTTCCCTCTCTCCCTCTCTCTCCCTCTCTCCCTCTCTCCTCTCCTCTCCTCTCCTCTCCTCGTCTCTCTCTCTCTCTCTCTCTCTCTCTCTCTCTCTCTGCCTGTGAAAACTAGAGTTCAATGCCAGGTGTCTACCTCAAATGCGCTCCTTATTTTTGACATGCAGTATCTCATTGAAACTGGAGTTCCTTGATTCCTCTAGACTAACTGGATAAGAAGCTCCAGGGATCCTCCTGGCTCTGCTTCCCCAGCCCTGGAATGACAGGAACTATTCCTTTTTGATGGGTCCTGGCGATGGAACTCTGGCACTGATGTTACTCACAGAGCGTCTCCCTGAGTCTCTGTTTCTAAATGGACCATGTGGCTTCATTATTGGTGGCTCCGTTAAGGAATCAGGATATCACAACAGGAAAGATGAAGTCCAGATGTGGGCTGTGTGGAGAGGCATAGCTCATGATAAAATATACATAAAATACACAGCAGCGGCTGGTGTGGTCTCGAAGACAGCCCTGTCACAACCTGGCACAGAAGAGCAAAGCAGGCTGAGGCTCTGCAGGAAGAGAAGCTTCAGTATTTTGTGAGAAGGCTCGTCTACAAAGAGAGCAGAAGCCTCTGGGACCCAGTATTCAGGAGGCATTTAAAGGGTTAACCCCTAAGATCACAGATATGCTTCTTATTTACCATTTATAAAGTAGAAGAAACTATTAGGGCTTAGAAAAGATACCCGGTCTAAAGCATTTGGTGGAAACGGCAGACGCTTGAATGTCAACAACACAAAAAGTACATCCATAAAGTCCCCCGACCCAAACCATCATTTATTGCAGCTGCTGTGTCTTCCTCTTGATCAAATGTAACAGTCTCCACTCTCGTTCTGCTCTGACAGTAGATGCTATCCATATGTATCCCCTCTTGGGCAGTTTCGGGGGGTTGTGTCTGCCTTCTTATTTTTTAAAAAATGTAGAAACTCCACATATTTATTCATTGTGTGTGTTTGTGTGATGAGGTAGGGCAGGTACACATGCGCTCAGCTCCTGTGTGACTATTAGACGACAACTTGCAGGAGTCAGGTCTCTTTTTCTACCCAAGAGTCCTAGGAATCGAAATCCTGATGTCATGCTTGATAGCAACCACTTTTACCTGCTGAGTTATCCTCCAAGAACCCTTAAAGAAAAAGGGTGTGAGTTTTCTGTTGTTGTTGTTGTTGTCGTTGTCGTCGTCGTCGTCGTCGTCGTCATCATCATCATCATCATCATCACTGGAGGGTTTTTGGTGTTGTTTTGGTTTGGGAGACAGGGTCTAGTGTAGCCCAGGTGAGACCTGACTGAGGCCATGGACGAGCTTGATGAGCCTCGACGCTTCAGCTTCCCTCTTTGGTGGCTGGGATTCAGGCTTGTGTGTCTCTACGAACCCAATTTTATGGGTTTTAAGACTGAAACCTAGGGACTTATGTATTAAGCCATGCCTCCAATTCCTCCCTGGGAGATTCTAGGCAGGAGCTATACTACTGAGCCACGCCCTCAACCCCTCACTGGGGGATTCTAGGCAGGGTCTCTACCACTGAGCCACACCCCAGCCCCTCACTGGGGGATTCTACGCAGGGGCTCTACCACTGAGCCACACCTCCAGCCCCTCACTGGGGGATTCTAGGCAGGGTCTCTACCACTGAGCCATGCCCCAGCCCCTCACTGGGGGATTCTATGCAGGGGCTCTACCACTGAGCCACGCCCCAGCCCCTCACTGAGGGATTCTACGCAGGGGCTCTACCACTGAGCCATGCCCCAGTCCCTCATTGGGTGATTCTAGGAAGGTGCTCAACACTGAACTACACCCCCAGTCTTCTTTTAACTGTTGATTTTGAAAAATAGTATTAAGTTGCATAGGCTGACCTTAAAGTTACTCTGTTGCCCAAGTAGACATTGAACTTTTAATCCCACTGCCTAGGTCTCCTGGTTAGATGAGATAACAAACATGGCAAGGGTTTTAGAGATGTGCAGTATTCTGTCCAGCTCAGAAAACTCCTTCAGGACTGGATAATTCCATACATTCTGTAGCAGCTGATGCTGTTTACCAATTGGTTGGCTGATTGCCAGGCAAACTTTCACCCTTGGGTTACCTACAAGACCCTACAAGTCCCCACAGCACTGTTATGGAGGAGCAAGCCGCAGCATCAGGAAGGAAACAGAGGTGATAAAGATACAGAACAAAGGCTGGGGAGATGCATCAGTTAGTAAAATGCTTGCCTAGCAAGCATGACAACCTGAGCTGGATCTACACAGTACACACCAGAGAAAATCTAGGCGTGGTCGTGCAAGTGCATCCTTGTAACCCCAGCAATGGGAAGACACTAATCTCTGGGGTTTACTAACCAGATAGCCTAGCCTAATACAGCAAGTTCCAAGCCAGTGAGAGAAAGACCTCTGTCTCAAAAGACAAGGTGAATGGCACATGACAATGACAATGCAAGACTGTCATATGTCCTCCATGTGTATTTTCCCAGGACTGCTCATGTATCCTCCCCACACACACACATGTACATGCACACTCACTCACTCACACACACACACACACACACACACACACACACACACACGATACACAAGATTCAAAGCAAATGTCAGCAAGAGTTTAAAAACATGTTTTCCTTGGCTCTCAGAGCACAGGTCTTCTTGCAAATTGCATCTCCCTGATCCACCACATCCACTTTGAATCACAGAAGCATAAACACAGGCAAACATTGCTTTCAAATATTGGTTCAGTCGCGGGCAGGACACAGTTGCCGAAGGACAAGAACGAATGCAGCATGAGAGGAGTGAATTACTCTCTAAGCATCAAAGTCTGTTTCCCAAACAAAGATGAGTGCTATTTCTTTGCTGAGATGTAAATATGAAGAACAAGAAGAAAAAAGCCATTATGGAGTCCACTGTATAGTCATCCTTTAATGTCAATATATGACCAAAATGTTTGTGCAGCTGTGTGGCTCACGTGGTGCCTCTAATCAGGAGGAATCCACTATTACCCTTTGCTTTCCAAACACTCCATAGCGTTGGTGTCCTCAAGAAAGGGACCCACCAAGGGGCTTTCTATGGCTTCCAAAAAAAAGAGTAACAATAAGGTAGTAAAACGGCCTTCAGTCTTAGCCAAACTTCAAAGCCGTATGTTCTGAGACTTCTTTCATTTGCTGCTAATTAAGCTCCCCCAATGAAACTATTTTTTGGACTACAAAAAAAAAAAAAAAGTGCGGGGGGGGGGGTGGGTGTGAAAAAGCAAATGCTTAGTCCTGTGCACATCTTGATGGGATAGCCTCTTCTCCTTTAAGGATCAAATCTTGGCCAACCTTGAAGTTCAGAGCCCTGTATGGGTTCCAAGGCCTTTGAATAAAACAGAGGTGTGTATTTGGAGTTGATCCACAGCCTGAGACATCCTCCCAGGAGGCAGGCGTCATGACAACCAGCTCACTAACTTTAGAAGGAAGGAAGGAAGGAAGGAAAGAAGGAAGGAAGGAAGGAAGGAAGGAAGGAAGGAAGGAAGGAAGGAAGGAAGGAAGGAAGGAAGGAAGGAAAGGAAGAGAGAGAGAGAGAGAGAGAGAGAGAGAGAGAGAGAGAGAGAGAGAGAGAGAGAGGCCAAGATGATCGACAAGTCACACTGACATTATAAAACTGTACATATGTCTTCCTGCCACCCAGAGGACTCAGGCGGCTCAGGCACATCTAGGCTTCTTGTAATCAACGTCCAGCCCAGATGGTCACCAGACATCTTCTTTGCAAAAGTCACTAAGCATTTGGGCGTGTGCACAGCTTGTTTGTGCTGAGTTAGAGCAGCTTTGCAGAGCACAGATGTCTTCCCTATAATCCTGTTTATACTTTGAGATGGTCACACTGGATGTCATCTGGACACTGGAAGCCCCTCCAGGGACAATCCTGCGAGCATGCCATCTGGTTCAGTGTGGCTCTTCGCCTCTCTACAGGACTGAGAGTTGTTTATTTACTTAAGCTGACTGGGCTATAAGGTTGAGGGTGGGCACACATGTGCCTCTTTGAGGAGAGGCGTGTCATCTGCATTGGGCAATTGTCCTGTTCAGTCTTGTCACCTTGACACAAGTTAGAGTCATTTGAGAAGAGAGACCCTCAGTTGAGTAATACCGCACTAGATTGGCCTGTAAGCAAGCCTGTGATTAATGATTGATGGGTGAGGTCCCAGCCCACTGAGGATGCTGTCACCTCTGGGCCTGTGGTCCTGGATAGTACAAACAGTAGACTGAACAAGCCAGTAATCAGCAGTTCTCCATGGCTTCTGCTCCAGGCACCTGCCCTGAGTTTCTGCCTCGACTTCCTTTGTTGATGAGCTACAATGTGGAAGTGTAAGCAAAATAAACCCTTTCCTCCATAACTTACTTTTGGTCCTGTTGCTTTAGAAACAGCAATAGAAACCCCAACTAAGTCAACCACCTGGTCCTCCACTGTAGGTTTTCTGTTGTTTGTTTCTCTTTTGGTTTTTGAGATAAGGTAGCCCAGGTTATCCTCATAGTCATTATGTAGCCAAGGCTAGTCCTGACCCTCCTGCCTCTACCACAAAAGTGGTGGGATTCTAGTCTTATCTTATCTTTAAATAACTTTTTATTGTATATATGTATTTACTGTGTGCAGGTACATGTGTGTACATGGGTGAGTGTGCATGAATGCATATATGCCTCTCTGTGTGTGTGTGTGTGTGTGTGTGTGTGTGTATGTGTGAAGGTCAGAGAACAACTTCCAAGAGTTGATTTTCCTCTTCCACCATTTGGATTCCTTGGATTGAACTAAGGTCCTCAGGTTTGGCAGCAAGCATCTTTACCTACTGATCTATATCTCACTTGCCCTAACTTAACATTTTTTTTAAAAAAAAGAAGATTATTAAAAATTCTTTTGAGGCAGTGTCCCATGTAGCCCAAGCTTCCTGTGCATTTCCTACAGAGCCATGAATGACTTTGAATGTATGCTTTTCTGTCTCTATCTACTAAGTGCTAGGGTTACTGGGTGACTGTCAAACTCAGTTTTAAGCAGTGCTGGGGACCAAACCCAGGACTTCATGCATCCTAGGCAAGCACTCTACCAACTGGGCCATATGTCAGGATACATTCCTGACAGTGTTTAGTGTGTGTTTCTTCACCAAGATTTGCACGCTGCCTTCCTTACTGGTTGAGACTCTTGTTGTTTGAGAGCCTATACTCAAGCTTTAGAGCTGCTGGTTCCCAACTATCCAACTTGGTACAAATCATTTCTCCCCTCTAGGCTGTTTCTTTATCAGTATTTTAAAAGGGGGATAAAAAGAAATGTCTGTGTCATGGCTATTGTAAAGATAAAGGGAGAGAGAGCACATTTATAATGTGCATTTCTTATTCTTTCGTTTCTTTATCCCTTGGTGTTTTGTTTCTGATTTTAAGCCTCTGGTCTTGACTAGCATAGAAAATGAGTCCACGTTGCACAGTGTCTGTTTCTCTCCTGTCCACCCAAATGACCACCTTGCCCCTTCCCTGGATGAAGAAATAGACAGTTTGATAGACCATGATTTTCTGTTGCTCATTCATGTGCTGTGGGCTGCAATAGGATGGACAGAAGGGGAGAGCATGCATTGGTGGACACAATCTAAAACACACGGGGAAGAGTGAGCCCAGCTCAATAAGGGGCAATGAAAGGCTTCTGTTGCATCGAGGAATCACATAAGTCTATCCAAACGCATACATACATAGGCCAGTGTCACTAGGTGTTCAGTTCCATAGAACAAGCAACTGTATCCAGGTACACAGACTGTCCAAGATAAAAGCTCAAACCCAATTCTTTTCTTTCTTTTTAAAATATTTAGTGTGTGTGTGTGTGTGTGTGTGTGTGTGTGTGTGTGTGTGTGTGTGTGTGTGTTGAATCTCCTTGGAGCTAGAATCACAGGTGGTTTTGAACTACCCAGTGTGAGTGCTGATAAACAAACTCAGGTCCTCTATATCAGAGTGATCTTAACTTCTGAGCTGTCTGTCTGGTTCTGAGATTTTTCTGAAGTGACCCCCATCTGTTTCATTTCTTCTTTCCCCAGTTGAGGAAGTGTTTGCCTCACAAGTGTGAGTCCCTGAGTTTGGTTCCCAGAACCCACATGAAAAGCCAGATGCTGTGGGGTACACATGCAGTCGCAGCATCAGACAGCTGGAGACAGGAGGAACCATGAGGCTTTCTGGACAGTCAGCCTAGAAGGACTGTGAAGTTCAAGGTTCATTGTGAGACCCAGACTCAGGCAAATAATGACTGAGGAAGACACCCAAGGTTGACCTTTTTCTTCCACATGCACGATCATGCGCATGAACATGAACACTCATGAACACACACACCAACAATGTTCATCCTTTGTACAGTTCATGGTAGAAAAAAAATGAAGTAGTGATGAAAGTCTCTATAGAGAAAAGCAGTTCCTGCAGAGGTACTGTGTTCATGCACAACCTAGAAGGCCATGCATACATGAGAGGCTTTCCATGGAGGAATTGGGGCTCCTGCAGAGTTAACAGGGCTCCATGGAAGTTCATGAGACTTCTAGACAGATACTAGGTAGCTACAAAGATGATGAGCATTCTGGGTAAGTGATGGCTTCCTACACTGGTGACTTCCTGCACTGGTGCTGACTTCCTGCACTGTGACTTCCTACACTGGTGCTGGCTTCCTGCACTGGTGATGACTTCCTGTACTGGTGATGAATTCCTACACTAGTGACTTCCTGCACTGGTGACTTCCTGTACTGGTGCTGGCTTCCTGCACTGGTGATGACTTCCTGCACTGGTGATGACTTCCTGCACTGGTGCTGGCTTCCTGCACTGTGACTTCCTACACTGGTGCTGGCTTCCTGCACTGGTGATGACTTCCTGTACTGGTGATGAATTCCTACACTAGTGACTTCCTGCACTGGTGACTTCCTGTACTGGTGCTGGCTTCCTGCACTGGTGATGACTTCCTGCACTGGTGATGACTTCCTGCACTGGTGCTGGCTTCCTACACTGGTGACTTCCTGCATTGGTGCTGACTTCCTGTACTGGTGATGACTTCCTACACTGGTGATGACTTCCTGCACTGGTGACTTCCTGCACTGGTGCTGGCTTCCTGCACTGGTGACTTCCTACACTGGTGCTGACTTCCTGCACTGTGACTTCCTACACTGGTGCTGGCTTCCTGCACTGGTGATGACTTCCTGTACTGGTGATGAATTCCTACACTGGTGACTTCCTGCACTGGTGACTTCCTGTACTGGTGCTGGCTTCCTGCACTGGTGATGACTTCCTGCACTGGTGATGACTTCCTGCACTGGTGCTGGCTTCCTGCACTGACGATGGCGTCCTGAACATGTGATGGCTTCCTTTACAGGTATGTGCCTATGCATGTAGAGACTAGAGGCCAACCACGAATGTTTCTCCATTCATTTTATGTTTGAGACAAGGCCTAACATTTGCCTGGAACTCACCAAATAGGGTAGGCTGTCTGGCCAGGGAGTCCCAGAGATGGTCTTATCTCAACCTCCCAGTTCTTTGACTACAAGTATGACATCAAGTATGATGCTTTTTTTTTTTTTTAATGTAGGTTCTGGGTACTGCATTCAGGTTCTTTGAACTATTTTTCTAGACCTTCTCTAAATTATTATTTTATTTTAAAGTACATTGTGCATTTACTCTATCTGTAAGTACATATCCATGGGGTTAGCACACCGTGCCCTGGTGCATGGGTGGAAGTCAGAGAACTTCTTGAAGGAGTTGGACCTTCTTTCATGTGGGTTCCATGGATCTAACTTAGGTTATTGGGCACAGTGACATGCTGAGCCATCTCAGTAGCCCCCAGGTCACCATTTTGAAGTAGACAATTCAATGTCATTTAGCCCATTCACAGTGTCATTCAGGCATCATCACCTTTACCTCTAGCTACTACCCCTAAAGAGAGCCTCCCTTCATTGACCCTGTCAAGCACCAATCTACTTTTAAAAAACCCATTTGCAGTGCTGTGTTTCAAATTCACAGCTTTGTGCAGGCTAAATAAGCACTCTCCACAATCTACAATCAATCTGGTTTTTGTTCCTCTATTAAATTTTAGATTCTAGACATTTCATATAAAAAGGAGTTCTCTCCATTACTTTCCTTGTTGCTGAGGCAAAAAAAAAAAAAAAAAAAAAAAAAAAATCCCTGAAAAGAAGAAAGCTACGGGCTGGAGAGATGCTCAGTGGAGAGAGTTCACTACTTTTGCAGAAGACCCAAATTCAATTCCCAGCACTCACATGGTGGCCCAGAACAACCTGTAACTCCAACTTCAGGGGGTCCTATGCTCTGGCCTTCAAGGGCACTTGTGAGCATGTGGTGCACATAAACAAACTTGCACAGGAACAAATGCATTAAGCAAATGTTTTTTAAAAGAAGCAAATGAAAGGAAAAGGGTTTACTTGAACTTATAGTTGAAGGAGATACAGTCCACAGCTGGAAGTGCAGCATCCGGAGCATGAGGCAGCACTCACTCTGTGTCCACTGTCAGGAAGGGAAGAGAGATGAATGCCATGTCCAGCTCACTTTCTCCCTTTTATCCAGTTCAGGACCACAGCCCAAAGCATAGTGCTACTCACCACTGGGGTGGGCTTTCCTACCACAATTAACCTAGTCTAGATAACCCCTTCATATAATACTCAGAAGTGTGCCTCCTCTATGTTCCTCAGTCCTATCAATTGACAACGATCACTTCAGTCACACAGTCTGTGGCTTTGTGTCTGGCCTCCTCTATCACACATTGCTGGGGTTCTGTCATGTTGTAGCGTCCAGGGAACCCCATTTCATCTTATACATGAACAGTGTTCAATTAGATGAATAGGCCACACGTTGGCAGGCTGCTGTGTTGGGATCTGGACTCAGGCATCCTGGCCTGGAGTCACCCATGTAGGATACCAGGGTCAGCAACTAGCCGACAAGGAGCAAGTAGTGGGATGGAAGGAGCAAGGATTCTCCTGGAAGGTCAGGGTGGTGGTTTGTATATGCTTGGCCCACGGGAAGGGGCACCGTTGGGAGTTGTGGCCCTGTTGGAATAGGTGTGGCCTTGTTGGAAGAAGTATGTCACTGCGTAGGTGGGCTTTGAGGGATCCTAATGCTCAAGCTCTGCCCAGTGTGGTGGAGACCCTCCTCCTAGCTGCCTCCAGCACCATGTCTGCCTGCAGGCTGCCATGCTTCCCATCATGATGATAATGGACTGAACCTCTGAAACGGTAAGCCAGCCCCAATTAAACGTTGCCCTTTATAAGTGTTGCTGTGGTCATGGTGTCTCTCCACAGCAATGAAACCCTAACTAAAACACTTAGGATAGTTGGGAACGTTCTAGATGCCATCCTTATCATATGTCATTCTGCTGTAACCCTGAGCATCTGTCCTTAGAAAGCACGTGCCTCCACTGAGAGCCATCTTGACAGCATGAGCTGCTAAGACATGGTGTGTTCTGTGTGGAGTGCCCTGTGAAGGTCTGCTTTGGCTGGAGCCCAGCTGAGGGCATTGCTCAGCAATGGTGTCACCTAATGTCGTTCTTATTAGTAATCAGGCAAGATTCATGGCTGGTGGACTCTTTATTCTTGCCAGAGGCTGATACATTGGCCAGATCAGAGAATCATTCTTCAATAATTAAAAGTCTTTATGGCTTGTAGAGGAGGCGAAGCCGGAGAGCCCACTACGGGCTTCTCCATCTCTTTTCATTCAGCCCGAGTCTGTCACCGGCTGGCTTCAGTGACTTTTCACCTTGATTTTTGGTCTCTGGGGCTACCAGTTCAACACTGCCAAGGTGCCCCTCCAGATGTTTCCTAGGAAACAGACCAAACAGACTAGAAACATACAAGGCTGGCTCCTAAATGGAAACAGCTACTTGAAGCACTGCTGTAAGAATTCCTGCCCTGTGATTTCTACACCCTTCTAAGTTCCAATGGCAAACTAAAGAACAATGCCGGCAAAGTTTCCCTGGGGGACCAATAAGTTTATTGAGCTTATTTACAGAGGGATTCCCAGCAGGTATTCAAGTGACCTTAAAGTACCCACACTAGAAGGTTCCCACTAAGCAAGGATGATGGCTTCCCATAGCCACATAGATGGACAATTCCACCCCTATCCCCTGCAGTTAACCTTCCAGTGTCTCTGTCCTAGCACCTTCCAAGGCCACAAAACCACTTTTGATCAGGGCAGAATGGTGTACAAATGGCTTCGAGGAGCATCTGGAATCTTTGGTGAGGTCCCACATCCTTCTCTATGCGGAGTCAACAGTCAGCTCAATAGCAATGGGCTCTCAGGTCACTGCAACTGATTCTGATGAAGACAGTGGCTGCTCTGCTTGAAGGACCACCTTCTATATCAGCTTGTTGGAGGGAACACTTCAGCCTCTTCTAATTTTCATTTTCTAGAGACCCATGGCGTAGCCTGGGGAGGAAAGAAAGCCTGCCACATTGCCTTGCCCCTCCCACCCACCTAGAAAGGATCCAGTGTTCTAGGAATGGCCTGGGGAAGAAAGCACTCAGCCAACGGCTCTTACCAGTGAAGAGGAGATGAGCAGGTTACAGAGAGGATGGCAGACAAGATGAGAACAGCTAGGCTGACTTCCTATTTTCAGGAGCAGCATTTAGATTTATTGTGTTTTTTATTTTATTCTATATTTCTTACTAGTGCATATTGTATGTTGAGCATATTTGAAGAAAGCCAATATAGAATGGCTGAAGGCTGACTCTGAGTCCAGGCTCTGCCAAACCCTAGTGGAATGACCTTAGCTAAGCTATCTAACTGTCCAAACCTAGGGCTTACCATCTATAAAGCAAGGGCAGTTGTGTGGGTGGGGGGCAGGGGAGGCTGGAAAGTTGGCTCAGTGGGTAACATGTCTGCCATGCGAACATAAGGACCTGAGTTCAAATCCCTAGCACCTACATAAAGACTGAGTGTAGTGGTGCTCACCTATAATCACGGTGCTGAAACAGTGAACTGCTAAGGCTCACTGGCCAGCCAGTCTAGCCACGTATGCAAGATCTAAGTAAAAGTGAAGACCCTGTCTTCAAAAGCAAGACAGGTAGTGACTGAGGAAGATATTAAAGTTGACCTCTGGCCTTCATCTACACAAATTTGTATATTGTGCACACACATATATATGCACATGCAGAGAGACAGATAGACACGGGTGAGACTCAGATTCTAAACCCAATCTGTGCCATATACTTACTGAGTGACCTTGGGTGAGTTGTTTATATTCTCTGAACATCAGATTCATCATCTTTAACATAATGACAGCCTCTACCCCATGGGGAAATAAACATAGCAATCTATGCAATGCACAGGGCCGCTCCATGGCATAAGAACTCTGGAACTGGAGAGATGGCTCAGTAGGTAAAGGCATCGTGCCACCAAGCCCGATGACCTGAATTCCACATAGTGGACTAGAAGCAAAGAACCAACTCCCCCAAGCTGTCTCCTGCTCATCACATATGCACCATGGCATGTGAGGGTGCGCATGCACGCGTGCATGCACACACACAGGTGCACTTAAATAAATAAATAAATAAATAAATAAATAAATAAATAAATGTAATTTAAAATTTTAAAGAACTTTACAAACCATGCTTCCTATATAATTCATGTCTCAACTTCCTTGGCCCTTAGGGTGCATGTGGGCATTTCTAGACAAAGCTGCCCACAACCCCTGTTTCTCAACCTCTTCTAACGCAGTTGAACCCCCAGCTTTTACAGACTTAAATCCTGCTAAACCATCTTTCTTAAGGGGAACCCCTCTTCGCTGGGATAGGCTGAGCGTGAGAAAGTCTGGTTGAGAGTTTCAAGGTCAAAGCCAGTGCTTCCTGTGAAAATAGAAGATATCAGTCCATTACGTTGTCAAGTTAATACAGGGTGATGGAGCATCTCCAGGCTGCAGATCCTGGAAGACTGTAAAAGTCTAATAGATTTAGGGAAACTGTACCTCGGGGAGCAGATTAAGCAGCCCTCGTCGATGGATCAAAACTGTCTCGGAGCCTCCCTTCCCAAGCAGCTGCAGAATCCTCTAAATGATTGCTTTCTCTTCATCCATACAGAGATAAATTGTGCTTCGTACCTTATAGGAGTGGGGTACTTATTCTGAGTGGAGAGTGTACCCTATCTTCCCCTAGATGAGACAGCCTATGCCTTGAAAGTCCAATTCTTTATTTCTTTTTATTTTAAATGATTGACAGGTAAGAGGACTTGCTCTTCTTGCAGAGGACTGGACTTCAGTTCCCAGCACTGTGTCAGGTGACTTACAACCTGTAACTACAGTTCCAGAGGCTCCAACATGCTCTTCTAGCCTCCATGGGCACCTGCACACACAGAGCATGTGTACCCACCCCACCCCCGTACATGTATTACAGAGGGGCTGGAGAGATGGTTTAGCAGTTAGATGACTGGGAAATGACACCATGCCATACCAAGTTCCTTAGCCCCATCTGATAATTTCTCATCTCTCCAAACACTAGTTTCATACCCCTGGTGGTGTACTACCTGCAACTATCTCAGAGAATCTCAATCTGTAGCCCAGGCTAGCCTCAATGTGTGATGCTCCTGCCCCCACCTCCTCAGTACTAGAGTTAGGGATATCCACACTATGCCTGGTAAACACAGTGCTGGGGTCATACATGCTATGTAAACTCTTGCTTTGATGCATGTGATTTGAGTCAGACACAGAAGGGAAACAGTGCAAAGTTTACACAGACATTTCATGAGCCTTTGATACAGGAAAAAGAGACTTTTTATGAATTAAGAAACCAGCAAGAATAACAACCGGCTCGTGAAGTGGTAGACATCTGTAATCTCAGCATGCAGGAGACTGGACCGGGGAGGAAGACCGTGAGGAAGAGTTCTGGGGCCACAGAGTGAACCTGAGAACGAACCTCAGCTACAAAAGAAGACAAAGACAGACAGACAGGAAGGAAAGAAGGAGAGGGAGGGAGGGAGAGTGAGAGCAAGAGCGAGAGAGAGAGGGGGGGGGCAAGAAAGAAAAGCTGGTTTACAATTATAATCCTAACATCCTAACACTAACACTTGGGAGACTGGGCCAAAAGGATCCAAAGTTTGAGGTTAGCCTGAGCTACAAAGCACCTACAGGCTAGCCTGGGCCTAGGACTGAGATATCCCGTCACCACACACACACACACACACACACACACACACACACACACACAAACGCACATACACACACACACACACACAAATGCACATACACACACACACACACACACACACAAACGCACATACACACACACACACACACAAATGCACATACACACACACACACACACACACACACACACACACACATTCGCACAGCAGACTGGGGAGACGACTCAATGCTTGAGAGAACCTGGTGTAAGGTTATGAGGAGTGAATCCCAGCACCCATTTCACATACCTGGTCCTCAGCACTTCACTTGTAACCCCAGCTCTTTTGAATGGAGGATGGAGACAAGAAAATTCCCCGAGACCTGCTGGCATAGCCAAAATAAGACAAGCCCTAGATTCAGGAAGATCCTGCCTCAAAAGGAATTGGTGGTGGGGATGATAAAGCACAGACACCAGACCCCTTTTGTAACCTCCGTGCACATGCATAGAGGCACGCTTCTATGCACATGGATGCACACATTCACAAGTACATATACATAAATAAATACATCTTAAAACTAAAATAATGACATAATTGGTTCAAATACTTCTAAAAAATCAGCAGACACAAAGGTCAATTTAATTTCCCCATTAAAAAATATTCTGGCTGTATGAGTATTTTGCCTGTGTATATGTCTGTGCACACATGTGAGCCTCGGACCTTTGTAGGCTGGAAGAAAGTGTTGGATCCCCTCAAACTGGAGTTACGGATAGTTGTGACCTGCTGTGCAGGTGCTGGGAACTGAACCCTAGCCCTCTGGAAGAGCAGCCCATATTCTTACCCACTGAGCCATCTTTCTAGCCTCTTATTTCCCCTACTTCTTGCACCTCTAACAATGCATGTGCTTTCCCAGTCTAAACAGGCACTGATCTGAGGTCTAGAAGGATGTCCTGTTGATAGACTTTCATTCCTCCTTCTCATGCATCTTTTTGTTACTCAGGATTTAATCTCTTCCAAGAAGAAACCAGTTCAAACTGAGTCATCTGAATACCCTCAATCACTACATAATGTATCATGGTAACCCTCGGGGACCAGACTGTCATTTGGAGCATCTACTGTAGGAATGCTCCTGACTCTCGCGGGGTCAGGGATAAGACACTGAAAGAGGAAGGAGCCTCATCCCTCAAGGCCCTCCTTGGTGCTGGTTCTGTTTGGCATCCCAATGCTCTCACCCTTGCTTATGCTCACAGTGGAAGCAGGTATGGAGAGGGCCACGAAGGGAAGACAGGGGCCATTACTCCAGTCTGTTTCCACATCTGGAAAAGCAGGTGTCCCAGTGATTGCCACCTAACAAGCCACCCCACCCTCAGCAGCCTTCAGCGACAACCATCTGTTGGGTCTCACGGTGTTGTGGACTTGCATTTTGGATTGGGCTCAGCTGAATTCTTCTGCCTCCACATGGCTTTGGCTGAGATGTGCAGTGTACGGCTCAGCTCACAGGCAAGCTGCGTTGCAAGGTCCAGCAAGGCTTCTGTTGTGTAATTGGAGCTTCACCGTTACAAAGGGAAATCGGGGATATCAAGCATGGTAGCACCATCATGTCACCATTGACTCCATCACATCACTTCCACAGCCATCATCACCATTATCCACTCCATCATCACCTTTATCCACCCTACCACGTTTCCTATCATCATCTCCACCACCACCACCATCACTACCACCATCCATCAACATCCATTATCACCAACCCTGCCAATTCTACTGTGAGCACCCACACCACCTCCACCATCATGCAGGATACACATGAGGCCTCTCAAGCATGGTGGTCTCATGACATCAGACCATTAACGTGGTAGCTCAAAAGCCTGGGGACAGTGTTCATGAGCCATTTTCAATGGCTATACATATCACTTTCCCATAAGTCATTTGCTAAAGTAGCCACGGGCTAACCCAGATTCAAGGGAAAGGAAACAGATTGCACTCTTGGATGAAGGGTCTGTTAAAGAATCTATACTCAGGCTGGGAAGATGCTTCGTGGACACAATGCTTACCACCCAAGGATAAGATTCAAAGTCTGGGTCCTCAGAACCCATGTAAAAGCTGTGCAGGCTCAGCTGCTGCTCGCCATCACAGTACTCAGGAAGCAGAGATAGGCTTTCCCCAGGAAAAGCTGGGTAGCCCGAGCAGCCTAATCAACCAGTGAGCTCTGGGTTCAGCTAGAGACCCTGCTTTAGTAAATGAAATAGAAAATGATTGAGAAAAACACCCAGCACCGACTTCAGGTCTCCCCACATGCACACATACGCCATACACACACTTATGCTCACACATATGAACACACATGCACACATGCATACCACATACATAGAATGAGGAGAAGGAGGAGGAGGAGGAGGAGGAGGGGCTGATATCCGAATGCATCACAGCAATGCAAGCTTACATGATCACTGGAAAGCTGGTTATGTGGAGACTGTTGGGATCTGGACCTGAAGCACACTGCTAAACTGTAGACAGGAAGGCTATCAAATACACATGTTCAAAAGTGTTAAGAATCAGTTAGCTAAGGGCCAATAAGAGACTCGGCCTTAAAAAAAAAAAAATATATATATATATATATATATATATATACATACATATATATATATATATATATATATATATATATATATATATATATATGACTTCAACATGAATGTGCATACACCCTGTACACATACCTGCATGCACACACCCAAATGAAGGTACGCTATATAACACACACACACACACACACACCTGCACATACACACTTGAAAATAAAATGTCTTTGCGACAGCTTTTGCCAACTCTGCATGAGTCAAATGTGTTGATGCTCCTGTGCATTTGCTGTGGCAGTAACAAGGCTGTCATCCATCTCACCCCCCCCCCTTTTTTTTTAATGTCACAAGCATTTAATTTATTTTGAGTTGATTAGGGTTTGTTTGTTTGTTTATTATTTTTAAATCTTTTTTTCGCAGTCCAGTCGTTATTCCCCTCCTGGTCTGCCCTTTGGCTGTTCCTCATCCCATTCCTCCTCCCCCATCTCTGAACTATAACTTTATTTTTTCTTCTTTCTTCAAAAAGTTTACAAAGAAATGAGGCATCAGAAGCTCTAGGCCCAACTCTGCCTCCCCCACTCCTCAGCCTTCCCGGAGGCAGCTAACTCCCATCATAAATTTGGTATAATTCATTAAACTCTTGGTTTTATACTTTTTCTACATATATGTGTGATCAGAAATAATGTATGGTGTTGTTATGTGCATTTTTAAAAATTTGCAAATGGCAGCATATTTTCTAAAACATTTGTTTTGTTAGATTGATTTATTCTGACAACACAAGGGTGCACATTTTTTTAAAAGTAGGGTTAGGGCTAGAGAGAGAGCCCAGCAGCTAAGAATGCTTGCTGCTCATGCAGAAGACCTGAGTTCAGGTCTAGCATCCACACTGAGTGTCTCACAATTGCCTGTAACTCCAGATTCAAGAAATCTGACGCCCTCTTCTGGCTTCCATGGGCACCTGCACTCATGTGCACATACCTACACACAGACACCCACACATGCATACGATTAAAAATAAAAATAAAATTTTTAAATGTAAGAAGTGGGGTCTTGCATGAACTGATGATTCCCCTGTCTCTGCCTTTCTGACTGCTGAGATTGTAGGAGTGCACCAGGCACCTAGCTCAGTCTAGCTTTAAGCTGACTTCCCACCATCTGTAGACAATACCACAGCTCGTTTATCTAGCACTGAAGACTTCTGTTTCTTCCAGACCTTCCCTAAGCAAACTGTTATGTTACTCACAGCACAGAACCTGGGGTTTCTCTGGAGCATATACCTGGATAAGAAATTGCTCTTCTCATTTTCCCTTTTATTGCACACTGCTAAAGTCTTCTCCAAAGCAGATGCATCAATTTACAATCCTCCAGCAATGTATGACAATGGCTCCTTGGGGTTTCTCTACATTTTCCCAGACAGGTACTGTTCATAGTTTTACATGGTTGTTTTATTAACCTCATTGGTGAAAAATATTTAATTCTGTTATAATTTTTATTATCCAGCTTGCTGCTTCAGTCAATCAGTTCGTCCAAGTATTAGCTGACAACGCATTTTCCTGTGCTGGATTTCTTATTCACTTTTTTATTCGGTTATTTATTTGTCATTTTGCTATCTGTTTCTAGAATATCTTTACATGCTCAAGGTGCCAGACCTTTGTCTATCATATACACAGATCTCTCTCAGCCTGACTTTTTGCTGTTGTGTGTATTTCAAATACCTCCATCCAGTCCTTGGCCCAGTTGATCTTACTCCTACAGCCTAGTAGTACAGGAAGGTCACATGTATAATTCTGTTATGTGATTTAGCTGTCTGGTCCCCGGAAATCCTTTCCTACCAATTGGATAACAAAAATGTCTCCTACGTGTTGTTCTATATTTTCAATTTTCCTCACGGTAGCAAAAAAAAAAAAAAAAAAAAAAAAAAAAAAAAAAAAAAAAATCTGACCAGAGCTACTTAAGGAGGATTGGGGCAGGATGGAGAGGTGGCTGGTCACATTGCATCTGCAGTCAGGAAGCAGAGGGATGGATTCTGAGGCTGGGCTCACCTTCTCCTTTGTATTAGGAATTCAGCCCACAGGATGGGGAAATCTACCCTGAAGGTGGGTTTTTTGACTCAGTTAATTAAACGTCTCTGGCAACATTCTCAAAGCTCTTCCCAGATGGTGCTTCCAAGATCAGTCTAAACCCAGCCAGGTTGGCAATGAAGATTAAACATCATATGCTTTAAAGTTCTCCTTCTCGTAATTAGTTTTTAAATCCCTAACGCTCACCTTAGGGAATGGTCGGAAATGTTCACTTAATTTTGCCTGTGTGAAAAGTCTTGTGTTCTCACACTTTTATTCCATGCTCTCAGTAGCCTTTCTCCACTGATTTGTCTTAATTAACATATGGTAGAGCGATCCTCTGTGAGTTCTAGGCCACCCAGGGCTGCACAGTGAGACCATCTAATACAAACAAACAACACACGTCGTTTTAGATAAATAAGCCAACAAGCCTTTAAAATAAGTAGGGGCTTTTGTTCTGCTTTGGTTTGTTTGGTTTGGTTTGGTTTAGTTTTGAGACAAGATCTCACCTGGTTGGCCTTGAGCTCTCTAGGTAGACCAGGTTGGCTTTGAACTTGGGGAGAATCACCGGCCTCTAAAATAAGGAGATGGTGTGACTGGTTCCATTGATTTTCAGATATTGCGATATCTACCCTGCTCAACCTTGCACTCCTGGGATGAGCCGCAATGTCTCTCGCTGCTGTATTTGCATATTGCTAGAGTCGATTTGTTAGTGTTTTGCTGAAGATTTCTGTACCTGTGCTGTTTGGGTTTTTCTTTTCGGATGTTGTCTTTTCTGGCTTTGTTATCAGTATAATGACAGCCTCATAAGACGATTTGGGAAATGTTCCTTCCGCTTCTGTAGCCTAAAAAGGACTGCTTAGAATCGGTGTTTTTTATTCTTTAAATAAATAGCAGAAGCCATCAGTGAACTGTCTGAGCTGGGAGCTTGCTTTCTTTATTTTTCCCCTTGATGTAGAGCTATTCAGGCTACTCTTTCATCTCACGTGAGCTTTGGTGTTTTGTGAAGTTTTTCATTTGTATTTTAGAATTGGTCCCCTACACAGAAACTTTTGAATATGCATATACACTTAAGCATATGCCTATGCATACACATACACACACATACATATCCATACATACACACTCCTATACATATACACACATACACTTACACACATATACATCAGTTTTTGTTTTCACTGTTGATGGTTGGATTTTTTTTAAAGTTTATTGTTTGCTTTTGTTTTTGAGACAGGGTCTAACTCTGTTGTCCAAGCTGCTGGGCATTTTTGATTTATTGAAACAGGATCCTCACTATGTAGCCCAGGCTGTCTCAGACTTGTGATTCTCCTGCCTCAGCCTCCACTACAATTGCAGGTAAACACCCACCTCAATTGCTTTTCATATTCTCCTATTAATCTTGTGATGTCTCGGGGTCCAATGTGTCAAGTCCTCTTTCAATCCTGGCATCACTAATCTAAACCTCCTGTTTTATGATTTTTACAAGGATAACTCTTTGATAGATATTTATCAACTTAACTGATCTTCATAAAGCAACAACAACACGGAGGTTCTTGGTTTTGTAATTTCACTTTATTTCAGTTCTTTACTATTATGCTTCCCTTTGAGTCTCTCTCTCTCTCTCTCTCTCTCTCTCTCTCTCTCTCTCTGTGTGTGTGTGTGTGTGTGTGTGTGTGTGTGTGTGTGTGTGTGTGTGGTGTATTGCAAAGGTGCAGTTCCCCAAGGAGGCCAGGAGGGGGGCAGGCATGTGGGCTGGGTTCTGGGAACCCTACTCATGTCCTCTACAAGAGCAGCGAGTGCTCTTAACCCCTGAGGCATCCCTTCAGCCATCAGATGTTCTTCATTGTGCCAGCATCAAATGTGCTTTTCTGTTTGTTTATTGTTCTGCTTTGCTTTTTGAGACAGGGTTTCTCAGTGTAACTCTGGCTGACCTAGAACTCACTGTGTAAACCAGGCTGTCCTTGAACTCAGAGATCCACCTGCCTCTGCCTCCCAAGTGCTGGAATTAAAGGCCTGTGCCACCACTGCCCCGAAATTTCCTTTTTTTGATTGTTCATTTTCTTTCTTCTGCTTTGTTCATTTATCTTGGGGGTGCTGTGGGTTTTTGTCTGGTTTGTTTGTTTGTTTGTTTGTTTGTTGACACAGAGCTTTACTGTGTAGCTCTGGGCTGGATGGCCACCAGCACTCGTCTGCTTCCACATCAATGCACCGTGATTAGGCACATTGTGTTATACCCCTTGCACAGAATCTTCTCCACCATGATGACTGCGCTCCCCTAAAAGCAGAGCTGTGATGAACCCTTGCTCCTTTAAGTTGCCACTTGTCAGTAATGATGCTTAAAAAGTGACTAATACAGATTGTCTTTATGGTGCCATGATAGAGCTGCTGTTGGTTTCATGTTCTACCATGATCAGAACAGAGCCTCTTGTGAGTTTCTGCACTTTGTGCCAGGTTAGTTGACCAGAGAGTCTCTAGAGTTCTCTCCCTCCAGTTCCCATCTCATCACAGCAGTGCTGGAGCCACAGACAAGCACCTCCATGCCTAGCTTTAAATGGGTTCTAGGGGCCCAAACTCCAGGCCTCCTGCTTCTGTGGTAAATGCTTTCCCACACAGCATCTTCCCAGCCTCTATTTGGTTCATAAGAAAACTGAACAGAAGCCTACAATCCCAGCCTGGGAGGTAGAAAGAAGAGGATCATGAGCCTGAGGTTGCTCTGGTCTACACAACAGTAAGACTGTCTTAAAACAAAACCAAAAATCCCAACCCTCAAACCCAAACAAACAGAAACGCAAAAACATTCTAGAAGACTTAGACTTCACATCTGTTCCCCCCCTTGAGTAAGTCATCCATCTTCCCTCTGATTTGGCAGCGCTCTCCAGTTCCAAAGCTCATCTCGGTGGCTGGAAACCAGCTGGTGCTCAATAAATACTTGAATAACAAAGCCAGAGAGCAAATGGGTATTTGGCAAGGTGGTCTGTCACAGCAAGAACTCTGAAAATACATGTGAACTGTGAAGGCGGGGACTCTGCAATGTTCCTATGGCATTCCAGGGTCTGGAGCTCTGTGCTCCTGCAGCAGACCCTCAAGTGTTCCTTGGACTGACTCGAACATGTATATATTTTATTTCCCAAACATTGGCTATCATTTTCTCAGGCTGCATCCTAGCAACCAACCAGGGAAGATAGAGGGAAAAGATGTTTCTCTTGTGCCTTCAGGCAGATGTCCCCATGAACAGAAATGCCCCCATCTTGGAATGGTGTGGATCGGAACAGCAGTGTGGGAAATGTGGACCATCGACTAAAACGTTGGCCATGATCTTCTCCATGCAATCCTGACAGAACACACAGTCCTTGGCCTTGACAAGCCCATAATACTCAAGTATCATGTAGCAGCCAACCAAGACTTCAAAATGCTCAAATTTGCCTCACCCCTGTCTTAGGGTTTAATTGCTATGAACAGACACCATGACCACAACAACTCTTATAAAGTCAAACACTTAATTGGGGCTGGCTTACAGGAGACTTAGCCCATTATCATCACGGCAGGAAACGTGGTATGCAGGCAGACAGGGTGCTGCAGGAGCTGAGAGTTCTACATCTTGATCTGCAGGCAACAGAAGGCTGCCACACTATGCCCAACTTTAGCATGTGAGACCTCAAACCCTGCCCCCACACTTCCTCCAACAAGGCCACACCTCCTAATAGTGCCACTCCCTATGGGCCTATGAGGGTCCTTTTCATTCAAACACATGAGTCTATGGGCGGCATTCCTATTCAAACCATGTTAACATCATATATTATAAGTATGTAGGATCTAAGGCAAGACTACCATCATGTGGGGTCTTTACACAGCATCTGCTGTGTAAGGGGAATAGTTCCTTTCTCTCCTCACTCCTCGCCCACCAAGAGTAATGTCCAGATGTCTGGAGATGTGGCTTTGTTAGGAGTACTTACCTAGCACGAATGAAGTTCCATCCCCAGCTCCATATACACAAGATGTGGAGGTACACGACTGTCGTCCCAGCCCTGAGTGGGTGGAAGTAGGCAAATCAGGAGTTCAAGGTCATCCTCAGCTACATAAAGACATGCAGAGTTGGAGGAAAGCTTGAGGCGTGTACAGCTCTGTCTTAAAATATAAACCAAGAGAGTAAGACCCAACATTACCTCCTCCTGGAAGTCTTCCCACACTCACAATGAAACTACTAAGGACATCTGAATAATATCCAAAAAAGTATGACCCACCTTCCAAACCTTTGTAACAGCTTGTCTCCACTAACAAACAGATAAAGAGCAAGGTTATGAATCCAGATTCTAAGATACAGTCTAACCTCTTTTGTATGCATGCTTGTGTGTGTGTGTGTGTGTGTGTGTGTGTGTGTGTGTGTGTGTGTGTAAGAGAGAGAGAAAGGGAGAGAGAGAACACATATGGAGATGAAAGAACAGTTTCAGCTCTTCAGCATTCTAAGTATTTTTGTACATATGTACATGTATGAATATGCGAGCAGGCATATACATGAAAGCGTGTGTGTGTGTGTGTGTGTGTGTGTGTGTGTGTGTGTGTGTGTGATATGGCCCAAATGTGGAGATTAGAGAACAAACTCAGCATTTGAGGTTTTTTGTAAATGTGCATATATGTATGCATGTGTGCGTATGTGTGTGCATTTGTGTGCATGTGTGTATGCACAAGTGTATGCATGTGTGTGTACACAAGTGTATGTGTGTGTGAGTGAGAGAAAGAGAGCCCAAATGTAGAGCAAGATTAGGAAACAATCTCAGCATTCGAAGTTTTTATAAATGTGCAAATATGTGTGCATTTGTGTGCACGTACATGTGTGTGTGTGTTTGTGAGATCGACCACATGTGGCGATTAGAGGACAACTTGCATGAGTTTGCTCTCTCCTCCTGCCATGCGGGTGCCGGGGATTGAACTCACTTTATCGGACATGGTGGCAGTTACCTTCACTTGCTGAGCCCTCTCACAGGCCCCTCTTCAGTATTCTTATCACTGGTTAAATCCTCAGTCTTTATTTGAGGTAAGGGAAAATTCTGCCTCTCCTTATGAGTACGTAATTCAGAGTTCTCCAACCCAAATCGTCTACCTGAATTTTCATAATCTCTGTCTTCCGATAGCCCCATTGCTCATGCTTCAACGCCCCTGGGACATACTCTGTGGTGCTACAATCTCTAAAGCTTGCACACCCACAATTACCCATATTTTATATTTCTTGCCCTAGAGATATTTTAAATTTCCTCAAAAGAAAAGACTACATCTTTTACAATGACATAGAGGAAACTTCTGGAAGTTTCTTCTACATTTGTTAAGGCGGTGGTCATGTAGATGGACGCATATTCCAACACCCATTGAACTTGTAATAGTCAATTTTGACTGCCAATTTTATTAGATTAAGAAATGCTTAGGGGGCTGGAGAGATGGCTCAGCCTATAAGAGCACTGACTGTTCTTCCAAAGGTCCTGAGTTCAATTCTCAGCAACCACATGGTGGCTCACAACCACCCATGATGAGATCTGATGCCCTGTTCTGGTGCATGTGAAGACAGCTGCAGTGTACTTATATTTAATAATTAATAAATAAATCTTTTAAAAAAAAACCCGAAATGCTTAGGGGTGGACTAAGAGCATGGCTCCATGTGAACCTGAGTTCATGGTCCAAGAACACATGAGAAGCTGGACACAATAATATATCCACAACCCCTGAGCTCGTACAGTGAGGTGGGAGGTGGAGATAGGAGAATACCCCAGATGCTTGTGAGCCAGCTAGCTGGCATACATAGACAAGAGACACTCAATCGATGTGGAAATCAAGGATAGACACCTGAGCTTTCCTCTGATCTGGACATGTGTGCCACAGTATACACACAACAGCACACACATAAGTAAATATGCACACATATACAAAACCACAGACGCACATCATCCACACACAAGGAAGGTGACAGAAATACCCAGGGCATTAGGGAGGTAAACTCTTGTGTGTATCTGTGAGGGTTTTTCCAGCAAGGGTTAGTTAAAGAGGGAAGACACTTGCTGAGTGTTGACAGGGTTATCTCAGCTGAGTAACTGACTGGACTGAACAGAAGATAAAGGAGAGAGACTCTGGTTGGTGACACATCCCTAAATCCTCAGCATTTGGAAGGCAGAGGTAAGAGGATCCGCACAACTTTTAGGCCAGTGTGAGCTCCATAGCAAACTAACCCGTGCTTCATAGGAAGACCTGGTCCCTTTTAAAGGTGGGAGAAAGTCAGTGACGATAGTCAGCCTTGTCAACTTGACAGAATCTAAAATCACCTGGAAGATGAGCCTCTGGGTGTGTCTGCGGAGGATAATCTTGGCCACATTAGCTGATGTGAGAAGATCCAGCTTCTCTATGGATGGGACTATTCCCTGAGCAAGGGATCCTAACCTATACAAAATGGAGGAGGCAAGACAAGCGCCAGAACGCGCTCATTGCTCTCTGCTCTCAGAGTGGACAGTTGTTACTTTGTCTGTCAAGGGTGCCCTTTCTGGGATGGGCATGTAGTATCCTTTCAGGAAAGGTCTCTCACAGTACATGTGAGTATACACATATGTATATGCACGCATATACAAATATATGTGTGTACACATATATGTGTGTGCATATGCACACCAGCACATGTACATGTCTGACTGTGAGCACATGCCCACATGCACAAACACAGGCACATACATGCTTTCAAACAGCTGTCCTGAGCATTTTGTACAGGAGTTGACAAACAGATCCATTTCTGCCAAGGCAGGGCGTGTACCTGGATCAATACTTTCGTGCATGGGGTCGCCTGGACATTTTCAGAGAACCCTGGGGTCCAAGTCTGCCAAAACCTTGTGGCGATTCAGTGCTGCTGCTCCCGACCGACTGCTGCCATTCACACACTGATTATCCGATCAGTAGAGGGTAACGTCACATGCATTCCACGTCCATCCGTCAGTGAACATAAGGTGTTGCTTGGAAGACTCAAGCCACTCCTGAACATCTAAAACATCCTTATCCCTGGTCGAGTTGAAAGCTTCGTCTTCACTATTGAAAGGGGGAGCTCTCTTTCAAAGGGGTGCATTTGAAACTCATCTCTTGACTCAAACTGAGACCAGCAGGTATCAGAGCCCACATTTCTGCTAGGCGCCTGGTTTCCCCGTGGCCCATGGAGACATGCGAAGTGGCCTACAGTACGGAGGCCAAGCTCCACGCTGGCCATTCCTTCTGACGTTGTTACCTTTGAGGCTCCAGCAACAGCACTGCAGCCACTACCTGTCCCCAAGAGTCTGCTTGAGATGAAGGGACACAGCTCCTTGTCCCTGTTGTCTTCTCCCTCCCTGCCTCGGATTTTGACCTCAGTTCATCTGTAACTTGGCAACCCACCAGGAAAGATACTGGAGATGTCAGTGGGTCAACTCCCAGTCCTGAATTCACAGTGAACCTGGCATTCTGCTTCAGTGTACCCACATTGTCTGTCTTACTTATTGCTAAGAGATCAAAAAAGCAGTTGGTAGGGAAGCGTCTACCTTGCCTTGGCACCACTTGCTGGCTGTGACAGACAGTTTCCCATCAAGCCTGCTTTGGTTCCCCGATGAGCAGATTTGCTTCCCGAAACCACACAGTGGTTCAGCGAGTAAGAAACAAATACAAATGTATATTACATTCATCTGTCACATTTCCACAAGATCTGTGGATATGAAATTTCTTATATGTACACAGTATGTGCATATCCATCGATGTGCCTATGTGCCTGTATATACATATATGCACAGGCACACCTGTGATGGTGTTTTGATTCTTGGTGTTAACGCCTCCCCTCATAATCCAAAGCATAGTCCTGAGACCTCATCAAAGCTGCTGCACAGTGAACTTGGCTGCAGTTCCGGGCAATCTTCGCAGTGAAAGAGTTTTTGTCTTGAGTTTCTCTCTGTATATGCTTTTTTTTTTTTTTTTTTTTTTTTTTTATGTCCCAGGCAGTCCACAAGGGAATGACAGTCCCAGGATTGAGTGCATGGAGGGGATATGGGAAAAATATGTGAGGCGGGCTACAGTTTCCCCCAACACAGCAGCGGTAATCAACGGCAGGTTTGATTTGAGACTGCCAAGTATCGTCCCTGCTGATAGCTGTACCTTTTGTGAGCAGACGACATACAGGGTCTATACAGCATTGCCAGCGGCTTTTGTGGACAGCCCTGTCATAAGCCCTCCACAAAGATCCAGTTATGTGGCTGTTGTTATGGGAACGGTACAATTATGGCCAAATTGAAGTAGTGGGGGTTGGGAGGGGCGACAAAAAAAAAGGGAAGTGGATTGGGGGTGGGCAAAATTGCTATTTTCACCCTGATGTATTTTGGTTGGTCACCTGGACTCCGTGCAAACAGCAATCAGGACAAACAGATAGCAGAACCCTACTTGGCTCTAGGGCTTACAGAGCCGGATTTATGCTTTCAAAACAGAAAAGTGCCTGTAAGAGAATAAATATCATATCCTCGTGTGTGTGTGTGTGTGTGTGTGTGTGTGTGTGTGTGTGTGTGTGTCCATGATCCACATATGGAGGCCAGAGGACAACTTGCAGACACCTATCATTACTATGGGTACCTGGGGCAGAACTCAGGCAGGTTTATAAGCACCGTTACCTCCTCTCCTGGTTGCTTTTCAAACAACTTTTTTTTATTAGATATTTTCTTCATTTACATTTCAAATGTTATCCCAAAAGTCCCCTATACCCTCCCTGCTCCCCAACCCACCCACTCCCACTTCCTAGCCCTGGCATTCCCCTGTACTGGGACATATGATCTTTGCAAGACCAAGGGCCTCTCCTCCCATTGATGGCCGACTAGGCCATCCTCTGCTACATATGCAGCTAGAGACACGAGCTCTGGGGGGGGGGGGGGGGGTACTGGTTAGTTCATATTGTTGTTCCTCCTATAGGGTTGCAGACCCCTTTAGCTTCTTGGGTACTTTCTCTAGCTCCTTCATTGGGGGCCCTGTGTTCCATCTAATAGATGACTATGAGCATCCACTTCTATATTTGCCAGGCACTGGCATAACCTCACAGGAGACAGCTATATCAGGGTCCTATCAGCAAAATCTTGCTGGCATATGTAATAGTGTCTGGGTTTGGTGGTTGTTTATGGGATGGATCCCCAGGTGGGGCAGTCTCTGGATGGTCCTTCCTTCCATCTCAGCTCCAAACTTTGTCTCTATAGCTCCTTCCATGGGTATTTTGTTCCCCATTCTAAGAAGGAATGAAATATTCACACTTTGGTCTTCCTTCTTCTCGAGTTTCATGTGTTTTGAAAATTGTATCTTGGGTATTCTAGTTTCTGGGCTAATATCCACTTATCAGTGAGTGCATATCATGTGTGTTCTTTTGTGATTGGGTTACCTCACTAAGGATGATATCCTCCAGATCCACTCATTTGCCTAGGAATTTCATGAAGTCATTGTTTTTAATAGCTGAATAGTACTCTATTGTGTAAATGTACCACATTTTTTGTATCCATTCCTCTGTTGATGGACATCTGTGTTCTTTCCAGCTTCTGGCTATTATAAATAAGGCTGCTATGAACATAGTGGAGCATGTGTCCTTATTACAAGTTGGAACATCTTCTGGGTATATGCCCAGAAATGGAATTGCTGGATCCACCAGTAGTACTATGTCCAAATTTCTGAGGAACCGCCAGACTGCTTTCCAGAATGGTTGTACCAGTTTGCATTCCCACCAGCAATGGAGGAGTGTTCCTGTTTCTCCACATCCTCGCCAGCATCTGCTGTCACCTGAGTTTTCCAAGATCTAAATATGGAAGTAGAAACAATAAAGAAAACTCAGACAGGCGTTTTCACTGTGTGTCAAGGCTGCATGCTCAGTCCTGAGACTCTGTGCCATTGCTGTTGCCCACATTCACCCACATCTGGATTATGACGATGTGCAATGGAAAGTTTCTGATTAGCCAATCTAAGCTGTGGGTAGATAATCCACAAAGACTTTAAAGTACCCTCTGTAAAATGTTTTGTTGAGAATGATGACTTTGGTTGAAAATAAAGACAGAATCAATACGGAAAGAGAACACGTAAAAGAATCACAGACGTTTTAGAACTGGAAAGTACATCAACTGAAATAAAGTGTCTGTGGATGGACTTCACAGCAGGATACAGAGGGCAGAACAACTTTTAGCAGACTTAAAGATTAAAGAGGAGAAGATACGTCCGGCTTGATGGTGCATGGTGCTTGATGGTGCATGGTGCTTGATGGTGATGGTCATGACTGCAAGTTCAGGGTTAGCCTCTGATATATAGTGATTTTCCGGTCAGCCTGGGATACAGAGGGAGATCTTGTCTCAAAACAAAACAAAACAAAACACACAAACAACAGAAGCAAAACAAGTAGAAATTATCCAATATGAACAAAATATAGGGGGGAGCAAAATACACTGGGGAACAAAATACATGGGGAACAAAATACACAGCAGGAGAGCAAACAAAAAGAGCAGAGTATGAAGAATGTGGCACTGTCACAAGAGTCCAGAAGAGAAGATGGGTGGGGTTGAAAAGGATGTTCAAAGGAGCAGAGGCTAGAGTTTCCACATTGGGCAAGAGAAACAAATGAACATGTTTAAAGGACTGAGTGAAAAGTTAGCTGTAACAGCACACGTGTGCAACTCAAAGAACCAAGGAGGACTGAGTGTTCCAGGCCAGCCTGGGGTACATGCTGGAGAATCTGTCTCAAAAACAAAACAAGGGGCTAGAGGGATGGCTCAGGAAAATGCTCCCTGCTCCTGTAGAGGACCTGGGTTCAGTTCCCAGCATACACATTGGGCAGCTCAAAAACACCAACAACTCCAGTTCCGAGGGATCTGACAGTCCCTCATGGCCTCCACAGGCACCTGCACTCGTGTGACATATACACACAGGGACGGATGCACATATAAGTAATAATAAATTTTAAAACCCCAAAGAAGAAGACAAAGATTAGAAATCTACAAACGGGATAACATGAAGTAAGAATAAGATGTAGTCGTTTGTGAAAAGTCTAGTTTACAAAGGTTTGCAGGTTGGTGGGATGGCTCAGTGGGTAAGGCGCTTGCCTGCAAGCCTGCTAATCTGAGTTTGAATCACAGAACCTACACAGAGAAGGAAGGAGAGAGCCCACTCCACAAAGTCCTCTGGCCTCCACATGTGCGGGACAGCATGCATCCTGCCTTGCTCAGCCCATTACAGACATACAGTAAAGATGAATAAATTACAAAAAAAAAGATGGAAAAGTGGGCAGGAGGAGTCTCAGAAGCAAGAAGAAATGAGCGGGATCTGACATACAGGGGAACATTTCACATCAGGAACCACGCCAACCCAGAATTGTACTTCGAAGGAAAGCATTATTTAGTTTCACCAACAAACAAAATCAAAACTTTACAAACTTTGCTTTTTCTTTCCAGAGTCAGAGTCTTGCTGTGATGCCCTGGCTTGAGTCCAATCCTGGGCTCAAATCGTCCTCTTATCTTTGCCTTCTGAGTAGTTAGGATGATGGTCTGGGGAACCAGGCCCATCTCTTTGTGTGTGTGTGTGTGTGTGTGTGTGTGTGTGTGTGTGTGTGTGTGTATTTATTTGCATGTATATGTGAGTTTATGTGTGTGTATGTATTTGTGTTTATGTGTGACTATATAGATGTGTGAGTGTATGTGTGTGTATTGTATATATATGTGTATATGTATATGTGTGTATGTGTGTGTATGTATGTGTGTATGTGTGTGTATGTGTAAGTGTGTGTGTGTAAGTGTGTATATATGTATTTGTGTATATGTGTGAGTGTATGTGTGTATGTATTTATGAGTATGTGTGACTATATATATATGTGAGTATATGTATGAGTATGTGTGTGTATGTATATGTGTGTATATGTGTGTTGTATGTGTATGTGTGTGTATGCGTATGTGTATGGTATATGTGTGTGTATGTGTACGGTATATGTGTGTGTATGTGTGCTTGTGTATGTGTGTGTGTGTATGTGTAGCTATATGTGTATGTATGTATGAGTATGTTTGTGAATGGTGTGTATGTGTAACTATATGTGTATGTATGTATGTATGTATGTATGTGTATGTTTGTGTATGGTGTCTGTGTATGTGTGTATGTGTGTGCTTGTGTATGTGTGTGTGTGTATGTGTAACTATGTGTGTATGTATGTATGTGTATGTTTGTGTATGGTGTCTGTGTGTGTGTGTGTGTGTATGTGTGTATGTGTGTGCTTGTGTATGTGTGTGTGTGTATGTGTAACTATGTGTGTATGTATGTATGTGTATGTTTGTGTATGGTGTGTATGTGTGTGTGTGTGTGTGTGTGTGTGTATTAACTACCCTTTTAGCACAGGTCCCCTGCAGGCAGACCCTCTTAGCTATTCTGCATTCAGAAAGGTTGAAAGGTTCGAGCACGGGCTCAGTGGTGAGGAGAAGCTGCTGCACCAGCAGAGAGACCTGAATAGAGGGAGTCGGCTACACAGAGATCACGTGACTACAAACCAGACCCTGCCTTGTCAGGCCAGAAGACATCGATGACGGCTTGTTTGTTTGTGTGTTTGTTGAGATAAGGTTTTGTTATACAGCTCAGAATGACCTTAAACTTGCAATCCTCCTGCCTCAGTCCCCCAAGTCTCGGGGTTACAGATGTAGAGCACCATGCTCAACCCGTTTTTGAGTTTTCTAAATTATAGACAAAGCAAAATCATAGGTGTAATGTGCTTTTCAACAGGCCAGTGGCCTGGCTTACACAGTAGCTAACGACCAGAGGCCTTGCCTCAAACAATGTGGATGGGGATTTCCAACAAGCCAGGCTGTCCTGTGACCTCCACATGTGTATTGCAGCACATGCATGTCTACACACACACAGAGGGACAATAAATTAATTTTTAAGAAAGGAAAGAAAGGGTCAAATAACCACAAACAAGCAGAAGAAAACTAGTAATTTAAATCAGGAGTAGAGTACAGCTTATGAATCAACATACTAGGAATGTAGATATAGTTCTCTTCCATTGGCACAGTAAGAAGGTAACCAAGCAGAGAGGTAACACCTCTGCTGAGCTACATCGCAGAATCAAGATGGTGGGATGTCTTCCTTTCATTCTCACTGCTCTGATTAAACACTCGGACACACAGCAGCTTCAGAGAGGAAGGGTTTATTTTAGCTCACAGTTCTAGGTTACAACTGGTCACAGGGGTGGGAACTTGAAACAGCTAAGTCCTATCACACCTTCAGTTAAGAGCAGAGAGCAGGAATGCACTCATGCTGGCGTTCAGCTAACCTTCTCCACTCTTAGAGAGTCCAGAGCATGAAACCCCGATCTACTATGGCTGATCTACTTTCAAGCTGGGCCATCCTTCATCAATTAAAGCAATCAAAAAGAAAAAAAATGATTCTTGTATGCACATGCCCACAGGCCAACCCAATCTAGACAATGTCTCATGGAAACTCTCTTCCTCGGTGATTCCAGGTTGGATAGAGTTGACAATTAAAGACAATAAACCAAATACGGATGAATGATTACAAACACTCCTTCCTAGAAGAACAGGAGCCCCTGGAGCCAGTAATAGGCAAAAGCTAGGCATAGACTAACTGGAGAGTCTTGGGACCCAGACTTAGGGGCTCCCATCCTTTTTAGGAAGACTAACCTGACTTTCTTGGAAAGACAAAGGAAAACTTTTGCATGTAAGGCAGACAGAAGCAAAACTAATTGTGTGTGTGTGTGTGTGTGTGTGTGTGTGTGTGTGTGTGTGTGTGTGCGCGCGTGCGCTTGGGGGTGCTCGTGTGCACGTGCGCATGCATGTGTGAGTGCATGCAAGCCTGTGTGCATGCATACGAGCATGTGTGTCATGGGTGCACATGAGTGTGGGTGCAAATGTGGATGTGTGTACATGTGTGTATGAAGTCTATAGGGTGACCTCAGGTGTCAATCATTGAGAATCAACCACCTTGTCTTTTGAGAGAGTGTCTCTCCTTTTTCCCTGGAACTAGCTGATTGAACTAGGCTGGCTGACCAGTGGGCTCTGCAGAACCACCTCCATATCCATTGATATGACAAACATGCCTGGCTTTTTATGTGGGTTCTTGGGATCAAACTCAAGCCCTCATGTTTGTGCTCCAAGTACTTTAATGACAACTCCAGATACCTTTTATTTCAGTCACCAAATCCCGTGGGGTGGCGGGGGGGGGGGGACTTTCAAAACCTGCTCTGATTGGGGGCAAAAATAATGAGATACCTGGACCCCATCCCAGTACCCCTCTTTTACACAAGGAGAGAGTGGAGAGAGCACACCTGAATGGATCTTCTGAAAGCCATTGCACGGGGATTTGGGCCTGCTTTAAAAAGAGACTTAATCACAAGATTACTGGCTGTCTTCCCTCCTCAGTCCCTTACCACCACATCAACAGGACTCCAGGATAATAACAGTGCATTACAGCTGAGAGCTCCACAAGACGTGGACTCTTCAAAAACAAGTTTCCAGGGAAACCCAAAGACAATGGAAGAGGAAAAAAAATACAGGGCATGAGAGGAAATGGACGCGCCTGACACCCACAGCTCTGGTCCACATTAAACACAGCTTGACGCCCTGAAGGATAAACATAAAATCTCACTAAAAAGCCTGTTTGCCTCTGTTCTCACTACCTGATACATTACCTCTGGCTTTCAGCTGAGAATTACAGACATGCTAAGAGGCAATGGAGAAAACAATCCAAAGAGATAAAACGAGCATTGGAAGGAGCATGAGACCGGGTCCAGAGGTTGAGATCATTACATTGGAAACGTGAAATCACAGGACTACTACACGAAGGGATCTGGGCAGGGTGAGAAAGGGCAGCGTGTTGGGGCAGAAGGGCAGTGTAAGCAGAGAAGAAAAAGGATTAAAAAGACATGATAGTGTCCAAAGCATTGTGTTAGAGATGGTGGCACAGGAGATGGATATGTCAGTGGAGAGAGCCATGAAATAAAGAGGAGGAGGAGGAGGAGGAGGAGGAGGAGGAGGAAGGAAGGAAGGAAGGAAAAAGGGGAGGAGGAAGAGAGGAGGAGAGGAAGAGAAGAAAAAGAAGAAGAGGAAGAAGACTATGGGAGAAGGATGGGGGGACAATGGCAAACAGTTACATCCCTGTAATGGAGATACCAGGAAAAGACGATATAGAAAAAGGCACAGAAGAACTACTTGAAGTAGTACTAGTTAATGAGAATCTTCCAAAATTAATGACTAATGATGGACTCCACTCTTAAGAACCTTAAAGGCGACCAAGGAGAATTGGCAACCCAATTAAGGAGAACCAGTAACCCAAAGCAGCATCCAGGCATATTATGGTCAATCTTCAGAAAATTATAGACAACAAGGAAACTTGGGAAGGAGGGAACAGCTTGCCGGGAGAGGAACATGAATGAGAAGGTCGTCAGACTTCTCTCCAGAAACTATGGGAGGAGGAAGGGAGTGGAGTGAGATACGTAAACACACAAGGAGAGCCGGTTTGTTGGAAGTGTTGACTGAGGCAGAATGAAGACTTGGGTTACAGCCCTAAGACCCGTGCCAAAAGTCAGGCATGCTGGCGCACACTCGTCATCCTAGGGAGGTGGAGACAAGAGCACCCCTGGGACTCTCTGCTCAGCCAACATAGCTAAATCTGTGGGTCTCAGACCAGTGAGACCCTGCCTCCAAAGCTGTACAGTTCCTGGGGAATGACCCAGGCTGACATCTGGCCTCCATACGAATACCCACACTGGCACCCACCCTGGCGTGCACACACGAATGTCCTTTAAAAGTGGAGAAGAAATACCATCTCAGGGAAAACTGATGGAATTACTTACCATGAGACTTCCTGCAAGAAATACTAAAAATTCTTCTGGTAGAAAGACCATGGTACACATGAAGAATTCAGATCTATGTAAAGTCTGCATGGAGTTAGAGAAGGAATAAATAAAGGCAATGAAAGTTTGTTAGTTTTTAATCCTTAGTCAATGTAACAGATAACAATTTGTTCAAAATAAGAAGAATCTATTGGGTGAGGATAACAGAAATAAGTGGAATTTACAGTGGTAGCACTGCCAGGATCTGGGAAGGAGATTGAGAATCCTCTGCAACAGAGAATCTACACTACCTATGGTGATGTTTGAAGGGGAGCTTGAGTTATTTGGGAATGTATATTATAAATCGTAAGTCATCTTAAAAATAAATTATGACTGGCATTCTAACTGGGGAGAGAACGGTAACAAAATAATGTGCATTTACAATCGGAGAAAGCTGAGACATAGAAAAACCAAAAGAAGAAGAGAAGGGAAAGGAGTTGGGGAAGGAGACAGGAGATGAAGGAAGGGGATGAGAGAAGAGACATAGGGAGAGGAGGGCCAGAGGAGATTAGAGGGGAGGGAAGGAGAAAGAGGAGACTGATATAACATATAATCACCTGAAGAGAGAATGAATGAAGAATTATATAGATCAGGTTGATGTGTGGACATGCCCATGGGAGATTATCTTGACTATTAATTGATGTAAGAAAATCTAGCCCATTGTGGGTGGCACCATTCCTTAGGCAGGGTATCCTGAACTGTGTAAGAAAGGGGAAAGCTAGCTGAGAGCAAGGAAGTATGTGAATGATCAAGTGAGTGAGGAAGGAAGGAAGGAAGGAAGGAAGGAAGGAAGGAAGGAAGGATGTGCCTAACCACTTGAGTCCCTGCCTTTACTTCATGGGAATGATGGACTGTAGCTTGGAATTGTGCAATAGCTTTTTCCCCCCACTTTTTATTTATTTACATTTCAAATGCTATCCCTTTTTCCTGGTTTTCCCTCTGCAAACTCCCTATCCCATTCCCCCTTACCCTGCTTCTATGAGGGTGTTCCCCCACCCACCTACCCACTCACACCTCAACGCCCCAGCATTCTTCTATACTGGAGCATCAAGCCTTCACAGGACCAAAGGCCTCCCCTCCCACTGATGCCAGATAAGACCCCTTCATCTCCTTCAGTCCTTCCTCTAACTCCTTCATTGGGGTCCCTGTGCTCAGTCCTATGGATGGCTGCAAGCCTCCGCATCTGTATTGGTCAGGATATAGCAGAGCCTCTCAGCAGACAGCGGTATCAGGCTCCTGTCAGCAAATACTTTTTGGTATATGCAATAGTGTCTGGGTTTGGTGTCTGCAAGTGGGATGGCTCCCTAGGTGGGGCAGTCTCCAGATTGCCTTTCCTTCAGTCTTTGCTCCACACTTTGTCCCTATATTTCCTTTAGGCAGGAGCAAGTCCAGGTTAAATTTTTGGAGATGGGTGGTGGCCCCGTCCCTCAACCAAGGGGCCATGCTTAACCTCTGGAAATGGTCTTGACAGGTTCTCCCTCCCCTTTGTGGGGCATTTCAGCTAATGTCATTCCCTGTGGGGTCCTGGGAGGCTCTTGCTTTCCTGGCATCTGGGACTTTGTGGTTCCTATCCCTAGTTCCCCATCCCCCATTGCTACACACCTCTATTCAATTTCCTGACCATCTGAACATCTCCTCCAGCTCCTCCCATATCGGTTTCTTCCCCTACTTTCCCCTCCCCTCTTCTCTTCCAAGTCCCTCCCACCTTCTATTTCCCTGGATTTTTTTGTTCTCCCTTCTAAGTAGGACTGAAGCATCCAATCTTTGGTCTTTCATTCTCTTGAGCTTCATGTGGTCTGTGAGTTGTACCATGGGTGTTCCATGCACTTTGACTAATACCCACTTATTACTGAGTACATATCATGTGTGTTCTTTTGTGACTGAGTTACCTCACTCAGGATGATATTTTCTAGATCCATTCATTGGTCTGTGAATTTCATGAAGTCATTGTTTATAATAGCTGAGTAGTATTCCATTGTGTAAATGTACCACATTTTCTGTATCCATTCCCTTGTTGAGGGACATCTGGGTTCTTTCCAGCTTCTGGTTATAAATATGGCTGCTATGAACATAGTGGAGCATGTGTCCTTATTACATGTTGGAGCATCTTCTGAGTGTATACCCAGGAGTAGTATAGCTGGATTCTCAGGTAGTGCTATATGTCCAGTTTTCTAAGGAACCAGCAGACTGAGTAGTTATACCAGCTTGCAATCCCTCCAGCAATGGAGGAGTGTTCCTCTTTCTCCACATCTTTGCCAGCATCTGCTGTCACTTGAGTTTTTTATCTTAGCCATTCTGACTGGTGTGAGGTAGAATCTCAGGGTTGTTTTGATTTGCATTTCCCTGATGACTAAGGATGTTGAACATTTCTTTAGGTGTTTCTTGGCCATTCGAGTTTCCTCAGTTGAGAATTCTCTGTTTAGTTCTGTTCCCCATTTTTAATAGGGGTTATTTGGTTCTCTGAAGTCTAACTTCTTGAGCTATTTGTATATATTGGATATTAGCCCTCTATCAGATGTAGGATTGGTAAAGATCTTTTCCCAATCTGTTGGTTGCCATTTGTCCTATTGACAGTGTCCTTTGCCTTACAGACGTTTTGCAATTTTAAGAGGTCCCATTTGTTGATTCTTGATCTTAGAGCATAAGCCATTTGTGTTTAGGAAATTTGCCCCTGTGTTCGTGTGTTTGAGGCTTTTCCCCACTTTCTCTTCTATTAGATTCAGCGTATCTGGTTTTATGTGGAGGTCCTTGATCCACTTGGACTTAAGCTTTGTACAAGGAGATAAGAACGGATCAATTTGCATTCTTCTACTTGATGGTCAGCATCATTTGTTGAAAATACTCTTTTTTTCACTGGATGGATTTAGCTTCTTTGTCAAAGATCATGTGACCACAGGTGTGTGGGTCTTCAATTCTATTCCATTGATCTACTTGCTTGGTACCAATACCATGCAGTTTTTATGACTACTGCTCTGTAGTACAGTTTGAGGTTAGGGATGGTGATTCCTCCAGATGTTCTTTTATAACAATAAAAGAATAGTTATAAGAATAAGAGAATAGTTTTTGCTATTCTAGTTTTTTCGTTATTCAAAATGAATTTGAGAATTCTATGAAGAATTGAGTTGGAATTTTGATGGGGATTGCATTGAATCTATAAATTGCTTTCAGCAAGATGGCCATTTTTGCTATATTAGTCCTTCCAGTCCACGAGCATGGGAGATCTTTCCATCTTCTGAGGTCTTCTTCAATTTCTTTCTTCAGAGACTTGAAGTTCTTGTCATACAGATCTTTCACTTGTTTGGTTAGAGTCACACTAAGATATTTTATATTGCTTGTGACTATTGTGAAGGGTATCATTTCTCTAATTTCTTTCTCAGCCCATTAATCCTTTGAGTATAGGAAGGCTACTGATTTGTTTGAGTTTATTTTATATCCAACCACTTGGCTGAAGCTGTTTATCAGCTGTAGGAGTTCTCTGGTGGAATTTTTGGGGTCACTTAAGTAGACTATCATATGATCTGCAAGTAGTGATATTTTGATTTCTTCCTTTCCAATTTATATCCCTTTGACCTCCTTTTGTTATCTAATTGCTCTAGCTAGAACTTCAAGTAGTATATTGAATAGATAGGGAGAGAATGGGCAGCCTTGTCTAGTCCCTGATTTTAGTGGGATTGTTTAAAGTTTTTTTCCATTTAGTTTCATGTTGGTTACTGGTTTGCTTTATATTGTTTTTACTATGTTTAGGTATGGGCCTTGAATTCCTGATCTTTCCAAGACTTTTAACATGAAGGGGTGTTGGATTTCGTCAAATGCTTTTTCAGCATCTAATGAAATGATCATGTGCTTTTTTTCTTTGATTTTGTTTATATAGTGGATTACATTGATAGATTTCCTTATATTGAACCATCCCTGCATCCCTGGGATGAAACCTACTTGATCACAGTGAATGATAATTTTCATGTGTTCTTGTATTCAGTTTTCAAGAATTTTATTGAGTATTTTTGCATCTGTTTTCTTAAGGGAAATTGGTCTGAAGTTCTCTTTCTTTGTTGGGTCTTTGTGTGGTTTTGGTATCAGCACAGCTGTGGCTTCATAGAATGAATTGAGTAGTGTTCCTTTTGTTTCTATTTTGTGGAATAATTTGAAGAGTATTGGTATTAGGTCTTTTTTGAAGGTCTGATAAAATTTTGCACTAAACCCTTCTAGTCCTGGTTGGGAGACTTTTAATGACTGCTTCTATATACTTAAGGGTTATGGAATTGTTTAGTTTATCTGATCTGATTTTACTTTGGTACCTTGTATCTGTCTAGAAAATTGTCCATTTCATCCAGATTTTCCAGTTGTGTTGAGTATAGGCTTTTATAGTAGGATCACATTTGATCCTACTATACAAGAAATGAAATTAACAAAATTCATTTCTGATTTTGTTAATTTGATACTGTCTCTGTGCCCTCTGGTTAGTATGGCTAAGGGTTTATCTATCTTATTGATTTTCTCAAAGAACCAACTCCTGGTTTTGTTGATTCTTTGTATAGTTCTTTTTGTTTCTATTTGTTTCTATTCAGCCCTGAGTTTGATTCTTTCCTGCTTTCTACTCCTCTTGGGTGTATTTGCTTCTTTTTGTTCTAGAGCTTTCAGGTATGCTGTTAAGCTGCTAGTGTGTGCTCTCTTTAGTTTCTTTTTGGAAGCACTTAGTGCTATGAGTTTCCCTCTTAGCACTGCTTTCATTGTGTCCCATAAGTTTGGGTATGTTGTGCCATCATTTTCATTAAATTCTAAAATGTCTTTAATTTCTTTATTTCTTCCTTGACCAAGTTATCATTGAGTAGAGCATTGTTCAGCTCCCACATGTATGAGGGTTTTCTATTATTTATGTTGTCACTGAAGGCCAGCCTTAGTCTGTGGTGGTCTGATGGGATGCATGGGATTGTTTCAATCTTGTATCTGTTGAGGCTTATTTTGTAACTGATAATATGGTCAATTTTGGAAAAGGTACCATGAGGTGCCAAGGGGGTATATTCTTTTGTTTTAGGATGAAATGTCCTATAGATAACTGTTAAATCCATTTGGTTCATAATTCTGTTAGTTTCACTGTATCTCTGCTTAGTGTGTGTTTCCATGATCCGTCCACTGATGAGTTTGGGGTGTTGAAAGTCTCCCACTATTATTTTGTGAGGTGCAATGTGTGCTTTGAGCTTTAGTAAAGTTTCTTTTATGAATGTAAGTGCCCTTGCATTTGGAGCATAGATGTACAGAATTCAGAGTTCATCTTGGTGTACTTTGACCAGTATGAAGTGTCCTTCCTTATCTTTTTTTTGATAACTTTTGGTTTAAAGTCAATTTTATTTGTTATTAGAATAGCTACTCCAGCTTGTTTCTTGGGACCATTTGCTTGGAAATTTTCTTCCAGCATTTTATTCTGAGGTAGTGTCTGCCTTTGTCACAGAGGTATGATTCCTGTATGCAGCAAAATACTGGGTAATGTTTATGTATCCAATCTGTTAGTCTATGTCTTTATTGGAGAATTGAGTCCATTGCTATTAAGAGATATTAAGGAATAGTGATTGTTGCTGCCTTTTATTTTTGTTGTTAGAGGTGGAATTGTGTTTGTTTGGCTATTTTCTTTTGGGTTTGTTAAAAGAATATTACTTTCTTGCTTTTTCTAGGATGTAGTTTCCCTCCTTCTGTTGGAATTTTCCTTCTATACCTATTATCCTTAGGTTTTGTCTTCTTACTATGTCCTGGGTTTTCTGGATGTTTTGGGCTAGGAGCTTTTTGCATTTTATATTTTCTTTGACTGTTGTGTCAATGTTTTCTATGGTATCTTCTGCACCTGAGATTCTCTCTTCTATCTCTTATATTCTGTTGGCGATGCTTGCATCTATGACTCCTGATCTCTTTCCTAGGTTTTTTAAGTCCAGGGCTGTCTCCCTTTGTGATTTCTTTATTGCTTCTATTTCCATTTTTAGATCCTGGATGGTTTCGTTCAATTCCTTCACCTATTTGGTTGTGTTTTTCTGTAACTCTTTTTTTTTTCAGAACATTTTTTAATTGGGTATTTACTTCATTTACATTTCCATTGCTATCCCAAAAGTCCCCCACACACTCCCCCACCCACCCACTCCCATTTTATGGCCCTGGCGTTCCCCTGTACTGAGGCATATAAAGTTTGCACAACCAATGGGCCTCTCTTTCCACTGATGGCCGACTAGGCCATCTTCTGATTCATATGCAGCTAGAGACACGAGCTCCGGGGGAGGGGGGAGGGTAATGGTTAGTTCATATTGTTGTTCCACCTATAGAATTGCAGATCCCTTTAGCTCCTTGAGAACTTTCTCTAGCTCCTCCATTGGGGGCCCTGTGATCCATCCAATAGCTGACTGTGAGCATCCACTTCCGTGTTTGCTAGGCCCCAGCATAGTCTCACAAGAGACAGCTATATCTGGGTCCTTTCAGCAAAATCTTGCTAGTGTATGCAATGGTGTCAGTGTTTGGAAGCTGATTTTGGGATGGATCCCCAGATATGGCAGTCTCTAGATGGTCCATCCTTTCGTCTCAGCTCCAAACTTTGTCTTTGTAACTACTTCCATGGGTGTTTTGTTCCCAATTCTAAGAAGGGGCAAAGTGTCTACACTTTGGTCTTCGTTCTTCTTGAGCTTCATGCGTTTAGCAAATTGTATCTTATATCTTGGGTTCTAAGTTTCTGGGCTAATACCCACTTATCAGTGAGTACATATTGTGCAAGTTTTTTTTGTGATTGGGTTACCTCACTCAGGATGATGCCCTCCAGGTCCATCCATTTGCCTAGGAATTTCATAAATTCATTCTTTTTAATAGCTGAGTAGTACTCCGTTGTGTAAATGTACCACATTTTCTGTATCCATTCCTCTGTTGAGGGGCATCTGGGTTCTTTCCAGCTTCTGACTATTATAAATAAGGCTGCTATGAACATAGTGGAGCATGTGTCCGTCTTACCGGTTGGAAAATCTTCTGGATATATGGCCAGAAGAGGTATTGCGGGATCCTCTGGTAGTACTATGTCCAATTTTCTGAGGAACCGCCAGACTAATTTCCAGAGTGGTCATACAAGCTTGTAATCCCACCAATAATGGAGGAGTATTTCTCTTTCTCCACATCCTTGCCAGCATTTGCTGTCACCTGAATTTTTGATCTTAGCCATTCTGATTGGTGTGAGGTGGAATCTCAGGGTTGTTTTGATTTGCATTTCCCTGATGATTAAGGATGTTGAACATTTTTTCAGGTGCTTCTCAGCCATTTGGTATTCCTCAGGTGAGAATTCTTTGTTTAGCTCTGAGCCCCATTTTTAATGGGGTTATTTGATTTTCTGGAGTCCACCTTCTTGGGTTCTTTATATATGTTGGATATTAGTCCCCTATCTGATTTAGGATAGGTAAAGATCCTTTCCCAATCTGTTGGTGACCTTTTTGTCTTATTGACAGTGTCTTTTGCCTTGCAGAAGCTTTGCAATTTTATTAGGTCCCATTTGTCGATTCTCGATCTTACAGCACAAGCCATTGCTGTTCTATTCAGGAATTTTCCCCCTGTACCCATATCTTCGAGGCTTTTCCCTACTTTCTCCTTTATAAGTTTCAGTGTCTCTGGTTTTATGTGGAGTTCCTTGATCCACTTAGATTTGACCTTAGTACAAGGAGATAGGAATGGATCAATTCGCATTCTTCTACATGATAACCGCCAGTTGTGCCAGCACCATTTGTTGAAAATGCTGCCTTTTTTCCACTGGATGGTTTTTGCTCCCTTGTCAAAGATCAAGTGACCATAGGTGTGTAGGTTCATTTCTGGGTCTTCAATTCTATTCCATTGGTCTACTTGTCTGTCGCTATACCAGTATGATGCAGGGTTTTGTTTGTTTGTTTGTTTGTTTTTGTTTTTTTGTGTTTTGTTTTTTGTTTTTTAATCACAATTGCTCTGTAGTACAGCTTTAGGTCAGGCATGGTGACTCCACCAGAGGTTCTTTTATCCTTGAGAAGAGTTTTTGCTATCCTAGGTTTTTTGTTATTCCAGATGAATTTGCAGATTGCCCTTCCTAATTCGTTGAAGAATTGAGTTGGAATTTTGATGGGGATTGCATTGAATCTGTAGATTGCTTTTGGCAAGTTAGCCGTTTTTATTATATTGATCCTGCCAATCCATGAGCATGGGAGATCTTCCCATCTTCTGAAATCTTCTTTAATTTCTTTCTTCAGAGACTTGAAGTTCTTATCATACAGATCTTTCACTTCCTTAGTTAGAGTCACGCCAAGGTATTTTATATTATTTGTGACTATTGAGAAGGGTGTTGTTTCCCTAATTTCTTTCTCAGCCTGTTTATCCTTTTGTACAGAAAGGCCATTGACTTGTTTGAGTTAATTTTATATCCAGCTACTTCATTGAAGCTGTTTATCAGGCTTAGGTGTTCTCTAGTGGAATTTTTAGGTTTCTGTAATTCTTTAAGGGATTTTTGTGTTTCCTCTTTAAGGGCTTCTATTTGTTTACCTATGTTCTCCTGTATTTCCATTTTCCCTGTATTTCTTTATTTATGTCCTTCTTAAAGTTTTCTATCATCATCATGAGATGTGATTTTAAATATTTTTCCAGTGTCTTGGGATATGCAGGACTTGCTGTGGTGGGAGAACTGGGTTCTGATGATGCCAAGTAGCCTTGGTTTCTGTTGCTTATGTTCTTGCCCTTGCCTCTTGCCATCTGGTTATCTCTGGCATTAGCTGGTGCTGCTGTCTGACTGTAGGTTATCCCCCCTATAAGCCCATGTGTCAGCACTCCTGGGAGACCAGTTCTTTCTGATAGGAATTTGGGTATGGAGATCTATAGCACAGGGTCAGCTCTGGGGCACAGATAGAAACCAGAAGGATCTTGTCCCTGGCTGTTCCTTGGGTTCTGTGTCCTGATGGCTCTAGGCAGGTCCCTCTTGGGCCAGGAATTTGAGCAGAAGTGGTGGTCTCACCTGTGCTCTCAGGTGTATCAGCACTCCTGGGAGATCTGCTCAGTCCAGGTGGGAGCTGTGACACAGGGTCTGCTCCAGGCACAGATGGAAACCAGAAGTGGGCAGTGGGTTTTTAATTATAGGAATGAAAATGAAACTAGGAAAGAGAAAGTGAGGAAAAGGGGGAAAAGAAGAGAAGGAGAAAGGAATAAAGAAGAAGAAAAAAAGGGAAGGGGGAAGGGAAGGGGAAGAAGGGGAGGGAATCGAGGAGAGGGAGAGGAGGGGAAGGAAGGGAGAGGAGGAGAGGGGAAGGAGGGGGAAGGGAGGGGATAGAAAGAAAAGGAAAGGAAGGGACGATGGGATCAGAAGGAATCCAAATAAGAAACAGCTATAAATGTGGTAGATACTAACCCATTAACAAGTTTAGTTTGAAGACGCCTCGATTCCGTTCCTGTCAGTTTCACAAATGCTCTAATTAATTTTTCCTTTTCAGTCTTCTTCAGGAACACACATTAGCACATTAGAATTTTCTTTCATAGCTTTGTTTTCTTAACCTTATATTCTGGAAAGTATGCGGGCTTAGTTTGGCAGGTTGGGCTTGGTTAGTACTTGGGCAGATCTCCCTCACTGTTGATACAGCTGTAGCTCACTCACTGTCATGGTGATATTGCTATTTATTTAACCGTATTTTGCTATTAGAACTGTGGGTGTAAACACTAGCTTACTCATATATTATTTCATACTTCATATATCTACAAAATAAATTCTTCACACTGGAATTTATGGGACCAAAGGCAACATCTTTATCATTGGTTGGCTACCTCCAGGATTCCTTCTGTAGAGAGTCTCCATTTTGTACCGTGACCCAGAATGTCGAGAAAGACTTACCTGTAGTGACTTTACCCCTCATTATCTCTCTGGACACCTTCTCAGACATGGCTACAAGTGTGATTTACTAATTTCTGGGGCATTTCACAAACCTATTAAGTTAGGGCCAAGTTTCACTGCAGAAACTGCTCTCCGTTGTCATTGCTAACATGTGTGTTTGGAATTTACTTAGAATCTATTTTAGTTGATGGTGTGAAGAAAGAACAAATTCTACTGGGTCTTTTAGGGCTTTTTGTTTGTTATGTGTTTTATTTGTTTGGGGTTTTTTTGGTTGGTTGATTTTTGTTTTTTGTTTTTGATTGTTTGTTTGTTTGTTTGTTTGTTTACAAATACCAAAGAACCATTAATTAAGATCTTGGCCATCAGATGGTTCAACAGATAAAGGCACCTGCCACCAAAACCTGCCACCAAACCTAATGAACTGACTTCGATCCCAAGGACCCACAGAGTATAGAAGTAATTTCTCCTCTCCTCTCCTCTTCTCTCCTCTTCTCTCCTCTACTCTCCTCTCCCCTCCCCTCCCCTCCCCTCCCCTCCCCTCCCCTCCCCTCCCCTCTCCTCTCTTCTCCTCTCTCTCTGCCTCTGCCTTTCTACAATAAACGCCTTAAAACCATGGACCCCCTCTTCTCACTGGAACCCGCCATGCTGGAGCAATGGATCAGGTCTTCACCCAAGGAGCCATGTGTCTAACCTCCTGCTGGAGTCAATCCAAGTCGCCTTAGCTACCCAGACTCTCTTGTCCTGCGGTAATCTGCCAGAGTTCTCTCCTCCCTGCCCTTTTCCCTTTGGCCCCAGGCCAGAGTATACCCCGGATCCCCACCCGCTCTCAATTCTTCTGAGACTTACAGTGGCATCTGAGATGTCCAAGAGTGAGAACCTGTCATCCCTGGCCTCCATGTGGCTCAAGGACCCAAAACCAGCTCGTCCGCGGTGCCAAGCAGTCTGTGGTGCCCGAGAGTCAGAGCCTGACTCCTGCAGTTCCATGGGGACCCCAGACTGCGCCTTTTCCTCACCCCCGAAGCGTGATCCCATGGCTTCTCACAGTCCAATGCCTGCCCGGCTGTTCCGTGGGGTCTGCAGCACAGTCAAACTTCCTGTGTCCAACTCGCCCAGCGGCCCTAGCCCCAAGCCGACATGAGAACCCAGTTTTTTACTCCACAGTGGACAGTTCAAGGCTAGCCTGGTCTACAGAGTGGGTTCCAGGATCATTAGGCCTACACAGAGAAACTCTGTCTCAAAAATCCAAATTAAATAAAAACAGGCGAGTTTATGTCCAGATGACGCTCTCCTACTAAAGGATGGCTTCCGCAGCAAAAATCATGCATGTTGTTGAAGGAGCAGGAGGCATGCTAAGGAACGGCATCATTCAACATGGTTTGCTGTCTTGTGTGGGGTGAGGGGGTACACATCCATGCTTGCATGTGTGCAGGCCACTTCACGGGTCTTCCATCACTTGCCAACTTACATCTTTTAAGACAGGATGTGTCGCTGAGCCTGGAGCTCTCCTGTTTCATTGAACCGGCTGGCTAGCAAGTCTCTGGGATCCACTCTCTCCTTTGCCTAGCACCGGGGCTACTGACGTGCTGTTCTCTGTGTGTCTGTGACTGCTGGAAACTGAACGCAGGTCTTCAGGAACAGTAAGTACTTTACCCTCTGATCATCACCCCAGCCCAGCAAATCGTCACCACTGACTTAGAAACCCACTCTTACAAAGACAGCCTCGAAGCCTGCAGAGAAAAAACAAAACAAAACAAAACATGGAAAACAAGAAAAGGAGGGACAGGATTGGCTGTCTCTTTTCTTGCCTGAGGTACAGAGACACTGTGCATCTTCAGCCTTGTGAGCAGCAGGGAAGAACACGATTACCATTTCCAAAGCAGTAGAAGAAAGAAGAGACCGCAAAGAAAACATTATGAACCCACAGAAATAAGAAAAGGAGGGGAAGAAAACGTACTGAATAGGAAAATACAAAAAAAAATAATAGAATTAAGTTAAATTAGACTCTATCCCCAGCTACAATAAATATGACTCAGTTAAACTGGCTTTTTATGTATGAAGTTGGATTGGATTTAAGATCCTATTACATAATGTCTATAAGAACACACAGTGAAGATCAAGATTACTTCCTTGTGCACTGGACGTAATCTTGATTACTTGCCCCCACCCGGGGACAGGACTTTACATCTGTCTGTCTGTTTTGGAGACAGCATCTCTCTATGTACCCGAGGCTGCCCTGGCCTCCTGAGTGCTGCGATTATAGGTGGGCACCACAACATCCGGTTTCTTTGGTAGAAACATTTTATTCAACATGCCTGGTGCACCACCCTTGGCATGTAGTAGGATGATGTAACTGATGTTCCTACAGTGATGGCTTTCCTGCTTTGACCGGCCTTGAATGATTTTAGAAGACTGAGAAAAGACACCACCACCACCACCACCACCAGGCACTCAACTAGAAGCCTCCAAGTTCTTTTCTGTGTGTTTGTATGCCAGTGTGTGTATGTATGTATGTATGTATCTGTATGTGTGTATATGGTGTGCATGTGTATATACATGTGCATGTGTGTGTATGTATATGTATGTATTTGTATGCACAATGAGTATGTACATTCATGTGTATGCTCAATGTATGTATGTGAGACAGGGCATGTGTATGTGTTTGTTTGCTTAGTGTATGCACATGTATGTGCTTATACACAGGAATATGAGAGTGTGTGCATGTGTGCATGTGTGCATGAATGTGTGCAAGTGCATGTGTGTGCATATGGTGTGCATATACAGTGTGTGTGTACATTCGTGTATATACCCAATGTGTGTGAGAGAGCATATGTATATGCTGTTGTGATTAGTGTGTGGACATGTGTGTGTGTGTGTGTATGTTTGCATGCATGTGTACATGTGTATATGTGTATGTGTATGCCCAGTGTGTGAGTGTGTCTGTTTATCTGTGTGTATGCATGCAGAGGCCAGAGAAACTCAGTTGTCATCCCTCAGGTACCATCTACTCTGCTTTTTTTTGAGACAAGGCATGGAGCTTGGCCAATTAGGCTAGCCTAGCTGGGCAGCAATCTCAGAGGCCCACACAAACCTTTTTCCCCAGCGGTGAGATCACAAGCCAGAGCCACATGCCCTGCCATTATGTGGACATGCATGCAGGCGCTCTGAGGATTGAACTCCTGTCCTCCCGCAAGGCAAGCACGCTACTGCTACTGACTTAGCCCCCTCCTCCCTCCCCTCCCACTCTTTATTTGGCATCCATCCAACTAAGTTCAAGCTCCCCAGCCCATCCTTTCATCCACTCTGCCATTTTCCCCTTTCACTCAGACATTTTAACCTGCAAGAGCTTCGACCTCCATGATACAGTGAGAACTCTCGCTAACAGCAGATTTTCTATAAAATCCCAAGCAGCTTATCCCACCTTCCTAAGTCGGAGAACAAAAAACCCTCAGGCCCTCTGCAAAGCCCCTGCGTTCCTGCTGCTAAATGAGCACCACATGCCACCTGCACGCAGAATGCCTTTGATGTCTGCTCCTCTATTTTTATTTACCTTTCTTTCCATCTGCAGTAATTGAGAAATAAAGGTCCCAAGCACAGGAACTGCATGGGAACAAAAGCCATCCCTGCGCACCAGTCACTCGGCGAGAGCGAAGCGCAGCGTTCTCTCAGTGTTTGGGGAGCAGCAGGGCAGGGCGGACCACAGGACTGCCTGTCTCTTTCCTCGGATGCTAGGAAAATTAATTACACAAACATGACTTCCACTGGAGGCTGACAGTCACATGCGTACACAGATATGTCTTGTGCTGCAGTCAAACATGGCTTTATTTAGAATGTGTTATTTATATCTTGGGTGATTTCACTCGTAAGAAACTGAGGAAGAGAATGAGGAGATGGCGGGGAGAGAGATGTTGCTCATCTTTCCTTCGTTTTTTTCTTTCTCCAACAAAAGGGAAAGGGAGGCCGATGCCATGGCAAAGAGCTTGGCTGTCTCCCCAGGCTATGGTAGAATCGAGATGCACTGGAGAACAGTCAGGGGTGTTCTTGGGGCAGGCAGGAAGCCAAGGGCAAAGCCAAGGTTAGAGGCATGGCTGGTTTCCTGCAGCGAGTCAGGTCTTCATTTGACCTTCTTTCTGAGGTTGGGGGTGGATCTGCGGTCAGCATGGAAAGGAGTGAAGAGCCTCAGAATCAGCCTGCTCCCTCCCGACAGGTCCTGTCCGCCTCCATGCATGCCACTGGGGAGGCTGCAATAATCAACATAATGCGGAAATATCACCAAGGGTTTTGGTTCATGCCAGGCACTTTCCAACCCGATCTCGCTTTACCTTTAACATAGCTGTAAAGTACACCTGGGATTGTCTGCATTTTTATGGAAAGGGAAACTGAGGCTCAGAGAGGTTAACATTTGCTCAAAGTGGCCCAGCTGGGCTTGATAAAGCTGGGTTCTGAGCTATTTTCAGATTGACTTAACTTACCCTGTTAATATTATTTTTCCTTCCTTCTCTCATTCCTTCTTTTCCTTCTTTCCTTCTTTCACAAATAATCTCACGTAGCCCACATGTTCTACCACTGAGCCACACTCCCAGCCCCTCACTGGGGGATTCTAGGCAGGGGCTCTACCACTGAGCCACACCTCCAGCCCCTCACTGGGGGATTCTAGGAAGGGGCTCTACCACACTGCCATGCCCCAGGCCTCCTTTCACTTTTGAATTTTGAGAGACTGTCTCAGTAGTAGCCCAGGCTGGCCTTGAACTTACTCTGTCTATCTTACTCTGTATTGTAGATTGCCCTCAGAATACTCTTCTTCCTGCATCGGGGGGTCATAGTAGCTGGGATTACAGTCTGGTGGCATCATACCTGGCTTTATTTTGTGTATTTTAAATTAATACTTATTTAGTCGTTGTTTTATATGTGGCTTTTATCCCCCATACACATGTTTTTTTAGACATGGTCTTTCAATGTGGCCCAGGCTGGCCTCAAACTTGCCATCCTTCCGGATTGGGCCCTGGAATGCTGAGATTACAGCTCTGTGCCACCTGGCCAGCAACCTTATTTATTTACATGAGTGCATTCATCCTCACAAGTGCCCTGCTAGGCAGATAGCCCAAGCCCCAGTTTTGGGGGAGGAAGCCAGAGCCTACATTGGAAGCTGCCACACAGCAAAGGCTGTGCAGCTATTCAGAGCATTGTGGTGGGGGAAGGCGGGGCTAACATAACTGGAGAGCAAGCAGTGCTCAAGGCTCAGCCATAGCATACCTCTACTATCAGAATCAGAGATGACAGAGAGTGAAGGGACACGCCTGTGATCCAGGCTGACAGGGACCCACTCCACAGGAACCAGGAAGAATAAAGGAAAGGAAGGAAGAAGGAAAAAGAAAGAATTGTAAATGATGTCAGTTTCAGGCATGCTCCCAGAGACTGCACACAATAGGGCTCCATTGCTGGTAACTTTTCACACTGGCCCTGATCCATTTTGGAGTGAACTATGAAAGCACAGTGCCACCCAATCCCAGACCCTTCCAGGCAGGAGGCTTCCTTGTAGAGAGTGGAGATCTAATGGACACTCATTGATGGGTTATTGCTTGTGTTGTTGTCGTTCATTTGTCTGCTAACTTTCTTTGTTTTGGGTTATTTGGGAGCGGGGAGGTTGTATGTTCTATTTAAGTTAGGCAGTCTCCAACTCACTATGTAGCCAAGGCTGCCCTTAAATTCTCGGTCTTCCTGCCTCTATCTCCACGTGCAGGGATGTGTGTCACCACACTTGGCTTAATCTTATTTTAATGCAAGTACCTCTAAAAACTACCCTGAGTCTGGAAACCTGTTCAGCCAGACTGCCCCATTTCTTACACAATAGCTATCTTAATGAAATCTCAAGCTCATTTACTTCTAGAGTTTCTTAAGGGGACCTGTGCTCCCAATGTTGATGTTGAGATTGTTGGTGGCTTAGGGGTGACCCAGGGGTCCGTGGCCCTTCCTATAAATATTCTTTGAAACAGACACACCTAATTTGCCTTCTTCAAAGCAAATGACTCTGCGTGTACATGTGTGTCAGCATGCATATGTGTGTGCGTGTGCACATGTGTGAAGCTGGAGGTCACTGTAGGTGTCACTCCTAAGGAGCCATCCACCTAATTTGGCCTTCTTTCACTGAGACCTGCTGCTCATCAATTAGGTTAGGTTGACTGACCTGAGAGTCCCGGGGATCCTCCTGTGTCTGTTTGTTCCCGGCATTTGAATCACAGACATTGCAAAAATGTTTGTTTTTTTGTTTTTGTTTTTTTGTTTTTTGTTGTTTTTTGTTTTTGTTTTTTTTTTGTATAGGTTGTGGGGATCAGACTCCGATCATCATGTTTGTATGAGAAACATTTTATTTAGTGAGCCACCCACACAGCCCTAGCCAACACGTCATCTGAAAATGGACCATTTGGAAGTCCGTGCAAGGGCAGCTCCAGCTGCTTTCTTTCTGAAGCAGTCTCTCCACCTAGGTCCTGTCTCCTCCTTCACCTGTCACACAGAGAGAAACCATCAGCTGTGGGTGACAAGACATGCCACTCTGCTGCTGAGAGGAGAGAGGGTAACATCCCAGATCCTGGCCCAGCCCAGACTCCCCGGGCTGAAATTCCACCTCTGCAACCTCAGCCTGTGTATCAGCTTCTCTGGGTGTCATATTTCCTCCTCTGCAAAATGGAACAAGCCACTCCGTTCTGTGGGCTTCTGTTGCATGCATCTGACTGATGAAACTACCTGTGTGTCTTTGATCCAAACAGTGCTCAGGACAGAGTCACACCTGGGGAGTTTGTGGTGGGTGTGATATGAAGAATAATCCAGAGAACAATAACTACTATGTTACGGTAAAGTGGAAATATATGTGGATTCTCTTATGCAGGAAACTCAGCTCCCCGTTTCCTTGTTACAGGTGGATTCCCCTAGTGGAAGCACTTTTAGGATTTCAACAATACCTTGCATGTAAGGCCAGAGTCTGGCATAGGACAGGCACTGCCTGGGGGTTAGGAGTATGGCAGGTTAAGGAAGAGCAGATGCTGTGTGTGTGTGTGTGTGTGTGTGTGTGTCTGGGTAGCCTTGTCTGTCTAGGGAAATATTTGTCAACCTTCCTAATGCAGGGACCCTTCAAGTCAGTTCTTCATGTTGTGGTGACCGCCCCCCCCCCAACCATAAAATTATTTCTGTTGCTACTTCATAACCGTAATTTTGCTACTGCTATGAATTGTAACATAAATATCCGTGTTTTCCAATGGTTTTAAGTGACCCCTATGAAAGGGCTGCTCAACCCCAAAGGGCGTTGCGACCCACAGGCTGAGAACCTCCAATATAGGGACAAGGTCACATAGACCTTCCAAACTTCTATTGTTTACTTCACAAGCAATGAGGGCAGCTGCTTGTCTCCATGGATGAAGAGGAACCAAACACTCATTAATTCCTCCATGGAGGGAGCCAGGACAGCCGGCTCCTTACAGATCTCCCCTCACCTGGACTGGCTGCCCTCAGGCAAAGATGCCTCCTGTACCCACCTCCCTCTGCACTGGTCCGACTGACTCTCCTCCCCAGCTCTCTCTAGCTTTGTTTATTTGTCCCATAAAAGAAAATGCTTTTTTGCCTAACCTTGAGGCACTTGGAGGGTTTCCCATTCGTAACAAGTAGTTTCCTTGGTGTTACAGGAGGTCACAGTCACAGAGCCTGGGCCCCCCAGCCCTGCTAACAGCCTAAGCTCGGCCACCCGTCCTGTCCTTGTCCTTGGTAGGCCAAATAAATACACAAAACAACAATGAAAAGCAAGCGAGGAAAGGAGTTTTGCTGGATGAGGACAAACTGTGAAGGGGAACCAAGTGACATCCCCTTTCCCCAAGTTCTGACAGGAAGCTTGAGCTTAAATATCAAAGCAGACAGCACTTTGCCCCACTCCCAACCCCCACCATTGTTTAGCACCAGTCTCTCCTGCAAGGTGGTCTGAGGATTTGTCAGAATTGTGAGAAATCTCTTCCTAGGAGGTAAATTTCTCTGCTGCCTTGTTCCAGGCCTTTTTTTTTTCTCCCAGGATGAGATTCTTAAAGGGAAGAAGGCATTCCGGATCTTTCCGGATCTTTGAGTGCATCAGTTCAGTAACTGAGGTTGAGGGGAGGGGCACAGCAAGTTTTTAGAATACCCTCATTCCTGCCAGGATAGAACACTACTTGCAAGCCCTTCTTCCCACCCCTCCCCATTCAAGACCCAGCCTCCCCCACAGCCAATGCTCCCTCAAAATTAAGTTTTTGCTTGCAAGATCTATGATTTTGACCCTTCCATGGTGTCTCCCAAGAGGTATGGTTCTTGGGTATGGGAAGCGTTTCTGGGATTTCTCAGTTCATAAGACACAGAGCCTCAACTTTCAACTAGACTCAAGAAAAGAGGTTTCCTAGAGAAGGTGTGCCAAAGGTGGACTCCAAGAGGTGAGTGATGACTCTTTCTCTACAAGCTGTCTCCCCTCCGCCTCTCCTGTGTCTCCTCCATTTTTCTGCCCCCCTCACCCTCCCATTTGCCTTTGAGTCTGGAGAGAAGGCACTGAGTGCCTAGGTTTTTGTGTCACTTTACAGTGCATTGTAGACACACACAGATAATTATAGGCTAATTATTGTATGCGAAGAGAGAGGTCCAGGTGAGATTGGAGATGTGCCAGCCCTTATCTGGTGTGTGCGAGGGGGGCTAGGGGGACTGACTCCAAAGGAGTAGAAAGAGGCAAGAAGCACCTTTGCAGAAGTGTGAGAGATCTCTTCCTAGGAGACAAATTTGGGCTTCCTGTCTCCCCAGCACTGGGATTCAAGGCAAGTGTGCACTGTCACACCTAGCTGTCTAAACTGGGCTCTGGGGATCAGTTCCAGGCCTCAAGCTTGTAAGGCAAGCACTGGGTTATCACATCGACCCCTAGTACAAGGAATCTGATTGGCTGCCCAGAGCCCAGCCCTCACCTCTGTGGTCTAATTCGAGGCCACCATGGTAAGAAACACCAGTGCAGCCATGGATAACCTCTCTGCAAACGAAGTCCACGAGGGTGATTTCCAGAACACTTCCTCCTTGCTAGAATTTGCACATGAATTTGAAATGCCTTCCATAGGCTCATATGTTGAGTGCTTGGTCCCTGATGCTAATGCCAACTTGGAGGGGTCTAGAAACATGATGAGATAAGAGTCTAGGGAAATAAGCTACTGGAGTAGATAGATCCTTGGATTCTCTGTCTGTCTTTCTCTGTCTCTGTCTCTCTGTCTCTTTGTCTGTCTGTCTCTCTGTGTCTCTCTATCTGTCTCTGTCTGTCTGTCTCTCTCTCTCTCTTCCCCTTTCTCTCTGCCAAGAAGTACCATGCACCCTGGTTGCCATGACGTTATAGGGCCAAGTAATCATGACCTGGGTTATCCAACAAGGTGTGTCCAAACTTTAGTCCACATCTCAAAATCATAAAGTTACTCAAAACATTAGCATGACAAGCTGGGGGAGATGCTCAATGGGAAAGAGCACTTGCTAGATAAACATGAGAATCTGAGTTCGAGTCCCCAGCACCCATGTAAAAAGCTGGGCCCAGCTACACATGCATCCGAAAGCACAGCACTTAGGGAGCAGAGACAGGCGTTGATGTGGCTAGACAATAGCTTAGCCTTGGCTCCCACAAGACACCTTGTTTCAAAGGAATACAGTGGAGAATGAGAGAAAGATACTGGCTTCTGAACACATAGGTACAAGCGTGTACATCTGCACACACATATATGTTCATATAACACGTGCAAACATTTATATGCAAATATATATTTGAAAAATAGAAGAGAATCCAATTTTGCAGCTCTCTTGCCAGGGAGCCTTGTGGAGAACAGCATCGTGTCACAATGTCAAAGGTTTGGACAGCCCTGGAAGCTGTGAACAAAATGAATCTTTCTTCCTTTAAGTTGTCCTCGAGTATTTGGTCACCATCACACAAAAGTAGCTCATTAGTCCCTCATTCAAGCAGGGATCAAGAAACCCCTTCAATTTTAAATCTGATAAAATTGTTGAGAAGCCAGTTGGAAAAAAAATAAACCCAGTTTCTTACTTTGTTTAGTCCCAGCTTTCTGAAGCATCATCTTTACCTGTAGCGACATATCACACAGAGGATAATTGAGTGTCTTTGTGTGGTTGCAGCCCTCACTACAGGATACTGAAGTTTCAACATGACCCTGAATAGGAGACAATTTTCCGTCTACTCCATGATTTATCTGAGATTATATATATGTATGTGTGCATTGTGTATGTGCATGTGTGTATGTGAATGTGTATGTGAATGTATGTGTGTGTATGTGCATGTGTGTGTATCTGTATGTGTATGCATGTGTGTGTGTGTGTGTGTGCGTATGTGTGTGTGTGGTACAGCTCATCCCAACAATGGAGAGGTGGCCAGGAGAGGAGCTTTGGGGCTCACTGACCAGCTGTCTAGCTGAAACAGTGAACTCTGTGTCCGGTGAGAGACACTGCCTCAAAAACTAGAGTGGCGAGTGATAGAGGAAGGTACTCAACAGTTATCTGTAGCCTCCACACCCATCACATATGAATGCATGCCCACGTGCCCACACATGCGCACACAGACATGCACACGCTCACACGCACATGAACACACACGCACATGCACACACGTGCACACATGTGCACACGCTCACATGAACACACACACATGAACACACATGTACACACGTGCACACATGTGCACACACCTGTACTTTTTGCCAGTGCTGCAGCATGAAGAAGCCTCTTTTCTTCCCCTAGATGCAGCATTTGAGGAGTTCGGCTCTGCTGGCACTGCTGCCTGTTGAATAATACAAGGGCAGACACCAAGGTAAAATAACGAGAAAGGGCCTGTGCGACTGAGGTGGCCTGCGAGGATGGCGTCAGGGATTCCCAATTAGGGGTTCACAAACACTGTGAAATGGCATGTCCTGGACAGACTTGCTGATAAGAATGTTCCAGCTAATTAAAATGTCACGGTTTCCTGGTCGGCCGAGATTTATCATCCGGCTAGAAGGTAACACTTGTCTGCTGGTCAGTTCCTGCTGATAAGAACTTCTGCTTGACAGTTACAGAGGTCTTTGATAAATAAAATATGGGGAAACAGATGAATTATTACTTAATAAATGCAGTATTGTTGGGTGGTTTCCAGAGAGCAGAGGTTGCAAACTGGCAGCCTGTCGGACCAGCTCTGATGTATGGGGAACTCCAATTCTGCCAACACAGGATTGGGGATTGTGTTTTATTAATTTGAGCCTACACACAAGTAAGATACGTTCCTATGCAAATGGATACTCTTCTCACACACACGAATGTATATACACCCCAAGTTCAGACTGTGGCTCCCTTTCAGAACTGGCTGCCTGTGGCTCTCTGAGGCAAGGTACTTGCCATCTAAACAAGAGGGCCTGAGTTTAGATCCTCAGTAGCCTCATGAAAGCCAGTTTCAGTGCTGTGTATGTAACACCAGGATAGGCTAGAGAGCCCTGGAGCACACTGGCCAACCAGTCTAGCAGAACCATGAGCTCTGGGTTCAGTGAGAGACCCTGTTTAAAAACATAAGTTAAAGAGCAACTGAGGAAGACACCCAACATTGACCTCTAACCTGTAAACACATGCACATATAACTCTTCGTGCATATGCACATAAGTACACCACACACACACACACACACACACACACACACACACACACACACACCTGACCACCTGGGCTCCATGTCTAGCTATTGCAAACTACTGTGTAAGCCATTGAGAGCTAATAGGACAGCTGGAGCCCACTCCCTTTTGACCCTCTCACATGTCACAATGCCAGCAGCCATGCATGATCCAACTGTGCTCTGTCCTCTTGTCTCTGAAAACTGGCAAGATGCTGGTCCTGGTGAAATGCACCTGTCATCTTAACACTAGGAGATGAAAGAGGAAAATCATGAGTTCAAGGCCATCATGGGCTGAGATCTTGTCTGATAAAGGAGGGGGAAGAGGAAGAGAAGAAATTTGGGAGGTAGGAAGAGGGGAAGAAAGGCTGGAGAGATGGTTTAGGCAGTAAAGTTCTTGCTGTGCAAGCATTCGGCCCCAAGTTTAGAACCCCAGCTCCCACATTACAGCTGGATGTGGCTGCACCTGTCTATAATCCAGCACTGGGGACAGCAGATGGCAACAGGATGATCCATGGAGCTTGCTGGCCAGTCTTGGGGGTTAAGGGGACGACCCTTCTTTTATAAGGCAGAAAACAATAGAGGAACATAAGTCCAACCTCTGGCTATACACACACACACACATACACACACACACACACACACACACACACACATATGTACATATACACACACACACTCATACACATATACACAGAGAGACACACACAGAAAGGCACAGCCACATGCTTGCATGCATGCATGCATGTACTCACATTTGCATGCTTACATGCACACACATGTACTCATGCACATTTACATGTTCACACATATTCTCTGTGTATGTCTGTGTGTATATGTAAATGCATTGTGTACATGTGTGTGCATGTGGGTGATATGTACATGTATGTATGTGTATGTGGGACTACATGTGTGTATTTGTATGTGTATATATGTGTGTGTGCATGTGAGTGCATATGTAAATGCATCATGGGCATGTGTGTGTGTGTATGTGGCTGATGTGTGCTTGTATGTATATGTGTATGTGGGAGTGCATGGGTATGGTCACCTGTGTATGAACATGTGGAGGCTAGAGGACAACACTGCATGCTTTCCTGAATCCTTCTCCACATTATATTTTGAAACAGGGTCTCTCACTCAACCTGGAACGCATCAGTTAGGTTAGTCTGGCTGGCCATGGCACCCCCAGGATCCACCTGTCACAAAGCCACCAGTGACGGGGTTACAGCTGCTCTGTCATGCTTGATTTTTTTTTTTTACACTGGCGCTGGACAACCTTCCTCGCCCAGACTCAGCATCTTGATAGGGATATTGAAAGTTCGCCGCATCACTATGGTCCTTACTACATTCAATTATCCTGGTTTATTGAGCTCTTTAAAGATACTTTATTGCTCTCTCCTTGCCGCGAACCTAATCTCTGTTTTCCTCTAGCTTTTCTCTAGGGTTACTGCTTGTCAAGAGAAAGGTCACCACAGACTCAAAGGAAATGAAGAAAGAGACAACAGAGAACTGACCCCTATGTCAAGTTAGCTTTCACCAATATTAAACTGATGGATGACTGTGGAGGCACGATGCTACTTTGTCCCTTCCCTCCAAGCTAATCTTGCTAGATGTCAGTCTTGGGAGTAACAACCATTGTTGTTGCTGCTGCTATTGTCTTATTATTATCACCATCACCATCATCATCACCACCACCACCATCATCATCATTATATGACCAAAACACTTTCCAGTGTAGTTTCATGCATGTAAAGATCTCAGCTCAGTTGTAAATCAGTTCTGTGGTGTGCATTGGTCTGGCACCTATCTGAAGATAAGAAGTAAAGATAGGAGGCTCTGCTCTGGACAAGATGGTGTAGGCTCACTCCTCCCAAGCCCTCTCTCCCACACAACAGAAGGAAACTCTTGGGGCTGCAAGGAAGGACCAGTCAGTTACAGTGGTGACCTTGTATGCACGAGGAACTAAACCTGGATCTCCAGAACCAGTGTGACAATCAGGTATACAGACGCATGTCTGTAGTCCCAGTGATCAGGAGGGGAGGAGGGGTGGAAAGGAATCTTCTCGGTGTGCTGCAAAGAAAGCAAAAGCAACCCTAAGGCAAAGCAATTTCTCTTTTGAGATGAGACTGATTCTTGTGCCAAGACCCAAAGAGGCTGGCGAGCATACAGGGGTGGAAACTTCACTGAGTTTTTATTTTAACACAGCTGGTAACTGTGTCCAATTCCATGGGTAGAAGCTCAACCCCATAGTCAGATGGATTGGTTAATTCACCATCAGCATAAAGGGAAAGAGTGAGACAGAGTCAAATCTTGGGAGTGTCCAGGGTTGGACAAATAGGCATGAATACAAGAGTCTCTTGGGAAGTGTGGCAGGCTAAAGACTTCTGATAAGAATGCTTCTTACAAAAGAGACAGACCAGTCCCCAGAAGCCTATGTGGTGCAGTTCTAACAAGAGACACTGTCTCAAACAAAAGGGTGGAAGGTGGCTGAGGAATGACACCTAAGGTTGTCCTCTGTCACATACACTGTGCATCTTTGCACAACATGCACACACTCACATGGCACACATACATGTACACATATGCACATATATACCTATGTGCACATGTACACAACACACATACACATGTGCATGAATGGACTTACATATCACACACCCATGTGCATATATTTCACACACCCATGTACATATATACATACATATGTACACATGTGCATATGTACACATATATACACATTACACACATGCATACACACATACATACATGCACACTCATGCACACATTGAATATGTGCATATAAACACAACACAGATGCACATACACATGTACACACATGTACTTACATAACACACATATGCACATACTCTCATAACATATGCATATGCACACATACACTTATATAACACTCATGTATATACATGCTTATACATGTATACATGTGCAACTACACACATACACTCACATAATACACATGCACACCCACTCAAATAACACATACACACTCACATATGCACACATGCACACAAACACACACACACAATCTCTGGGCAAAGCATCCTAAGGTGATATCAGTGGGGTCTACTAGGAAGCTGAGCATCAGCTATCCTTTGCTCTGCTCTGCTCTGTTACAACCTAACAGTGAGCTTCAGCTCTCTGTTCCTCCTAGGCCTGGGTCAGATACAATGAGATGAAGCAAACCCTGGCCCCACTATCTTTGATAGCTATCAACAGGGCTAAGAAGGGAGCTGCCTGCTACTCACAGTCTGCCCTGAAGTCTCAGGAGTCACTCTGTCATGTCTGTAAGGATAGGACCCAGCAGGAAGCAAAGTAGACACATTGCCCATGCCTCTATCCAGCTTGTATGCTAAGGCATGAACACTGGCAAGAAAAACGCCAAAGTAAAAACAAAGTGAAATACAAATCTCATTATTCAGTACACAAAATGTCCAAGATGGGATATGAAAGCGTGTGTCTTGTCAAGGTCTGGGGGACTAACTTGATCAAAAGAAGAAGACAACTCAAACAATCGACAGGCATCAGTTTGAAAATGGTGGAAATTATCAAGGACTTCAAAGCAGCCAAGAGACGAGAAGATGGCTCAGTCAGTAAAGAGCACCATCACGGGACCTGAGCTTGATCCCCAACGGTCACCTAAAAGGCCAGGCGCATTGCTTCTCATTCAGTCCCATCACAGAAGCAGTCAAATTAGGCAGGTCTCTGGATTTGATTGCCAGCGGTGTTCAGTCAACCTTGCCTACTTGATGAGTTCTAAGCCAGAAGACATGGTAGAGAGCAACTGATTGCCTAGTAAGGATTCACATAATAACAGATACCCAGCATTGATCTCTGGCCTTCACACACACACACACACACACACACACACACACACACACACACACACACACACACATCAGTCATCATAAACATGCTTCAACAAGCAACTGCAAATTCTCTTGAAAATAATAAAAAGTATAATAGGATCTCAGTAAAATAATAATGATGATGATGACATGGAATAAAACAAAAAAAAAATTAGAGAACCAAAAGTCACAAAATTGCCAAGAAGAAAAGTCTCAATACAAGGACCAGACGGGCAGGACAGAGGAGCAGCTCAGTGAACACTGGCACAGCCTCAGCATTTATTCCGGATCGCCAAAAACAGCCACAAGGCTCATGAGACGGTAAGAAAGCAACAAACACTCATATGTTCCGGGTCCCAAGGGACAACAGTGTAATACGAAAAGGTACTCAGAAATGAGGGCAGAAATTGTCCCACATTCGGACAAAGACCTAAACCTGTAAACCCAAGAAACTGAGGGACACTAAATGTTACAAAATAACTTTTAACTGTAACAAGTTTAAAGATTCACATAATACTTAAACTTCTGAAAACTGACCAAAAAAAGTGTTTAAGTAACCAGGCCAGAAGCAGAAACAGTTTACTACTTATTTGAGAACAGTTATTTGAATGACAGTAGGACTGGATACTACGGGGAGAAGGAAGAGGCTTGACATTTTCCAGCAGTAGAAGGGCTGTCAGCCGGGAAGGCTGTCCTGTGAGGATGTCCTTCAGAAGCAAAGGCTGCTGAGCAGTGTGAGATCTCTCGCTGCCATCGGTCACATTCCTGCCACGCAGTCATGAGCACTCCAGCCCAGATCCCCAGCACCCAGGTGAAAAGCCAAGCGTAGAGGTGTAAATGTCTAACTCCAGCAGTTTGAGGAAATGGCGTGGTGAAGACAGGATATCTAAGACTTCCTAGCCCAGCATTTTGGTAGGGTTAGTGACCTCCAGGATCAGTGAGAGACCCTGCCTCAAAAAACTGTAGTGGAGAGCAGAATTGAGGAGGACACCCTATGTCAACAGCTGGCATCTACATATGCATGTGAACATGCCTGCATAGATAGACCACACACACACACACACACACACACACACACACACACACACACACACAAAGGGGAAAACAACATCATTTTTAAGTGGAGGAAACATAAGTAGATATTTTCTCGGGCATTGCTCCTGTAAAGACTGGACAATGGGAAGTCAAAATCCAGTGATGCTTCCATCTCAGCCTTCAGGCCACTTAAGCCCCAGAGTCAGCAGTGGGGGCAGGGTGGGTGGAGAGTTCTTTAGTGATTTGAAGAACCGAAGGGCAAAGAAGCCCCCACACGATTTTCCAAGCCAGGGTCATGCTTCTAGAAATGGCTTGGCCAGCACCCAGGGCCGAAGGTGGATATCAGAGCCACTGTGAGAGGAGCAGAAGCAGCCACAGGCTACCCCGGTGTCAGAACGGAAGACTCTGAACCCAGGAGATGGAGGGAATCTGGCCCCAGGTCCTCATTGCAGCCTGACTCAGCTTGCTAAAAGGAAAGTTGTACATCCCGGTGGCCCCATAAAGGGCAGCATGAAGCTCCATGGCTTAGCCTTCATGACCTGGCCCCTGCAGGCTCGCAGCCTCTCCAAACAAACTCCCTCCACCCCAGCCATCTTGTGTCGCCATAGAGACTGTGGTCTCTGCCTGTGCCTTCTATGGCACCTCCACACCACATCTGTTCTGTGCACCAAGCTCCAAAGCTACTAAGATTTCGATCAGGCTGCGAAAGAAGGGCAGAAAGAAACAACCAGGAATCCGTTTCCCCAGAGAGGAGGTCCGTTCTACGTCAATTTCTTCCCTTCCTGTTCCTCTCAATAGTCTTTGGTACAGGGTTTGCTTTGAGGAGGGGAGTTAGGGTTTATCACGCTGTCCTCATTTTGTTGGTTCTTTGTGTATGCATGTGTGTGGCACTGGCAATCAAATCCAGAGAAAGTATTCTACTGATTAGTCACACTCTAGCCCCTCACTGGGGGATTCTAGGTAGGGGCTCTACCACTGAGCCACACCCCAGCCCCTCACTGGGGGATTCTAGGCAGGGCTTCTGCTACCAAGCACATACCCAACATACACACCAGAAGAATTCTATATAAACACCGAACAACTGCTGAGCTATATCCCCAGCCTGCTCATCTGATTTCAATACTCGACTTCAAGCTGCCTTCTCTAGATTCTCTTCCTGCTCCATGAAGCTCATTTCCTTGACTCACCAGGTCTAGGCAGATGAGAAGTACCTGGAAGTACCAAATAGGAGAAAGAGAGAAAGAGGGAGGGGGAGGGGGAGAGGGAGGGGGAGAGGGAGAGGGGGGAGGGGGAGGGGGAGAGGGAGAGGGAGACCTCTGTGCTACTTACTGTTTCGAGGATGGCACCCTCTGGTGGCCTGGGGGCAGGTCAGGTGGTTATGCTAAGAACCAGCCCCCATGGTGGACTGCCTGTCTAGAAGAAGAACAGGATCATCAGAGACTTTTAATTCTCTATGTGACACAGGCACAGGCTTCCTGCTTCTGGGACCTAGGCCTCAGGCAGCAGGACATTGGGCTTGTCTCCCCTCATGTCCTGCCTGGGATATCTGTAGCCTATGACCAGTCTCTTAGGAGGTGGGAAGAGTGTGCAGCAGACTCTTCAGGCCTGGCTTGACGACGTGCTAGAAGGGCTGATTAGACAACAGCTTGAGCATTGTGCCTAGGGGCCTGGAGGCTGCTGCTGGCTGCTCAGGAAAGATGTTATCAGTGGGGTAGACAGAATCTTGCTACTAGGGAGGCTGTTTTCTGTGGAGCTTCAGCAGTTTGAGATGAGAAACAACACTGGGGTCAGGTGGAAAGGCCACTGAGACATTCTCTCCTTTCTGCTTCTCTTCTCCACTCCCCAAACAAACAACTTTTTGCATGCGTATGTATGGGTGCATGTGTGTGTGCACAAGCATGCGCACATATCAGGCCGTAGTTAATGACAGGTACCTTCTTTGATTGATTGCTCTTTATATATTAAGGCAGGAATCCAGAACTCACCTATTCAATAAATCAATCGAGCTACCCAAATTGTCCTGGGAGATTCTCTTTCTCCCAAGTCCTGGGAACACAAGTAAGCCATCGTGTCTTGGGCCACCATATCTGTCCCGCATTTTCAAGGATGCTGACTATATAAACTCCTATTTTGCAGGTATTTTACCCACTGACTCATCTCTTTATTCCACCGTGCCTATCTCTATTTAAACCTAAACCTCATGGTAGGGTCCCAGTGATGGTCAAGAGAGGCCACAAGGCCTCTTTGTTCCCCCATGGAACCAACCATACTGGATACATTTCCTTTTTCTGTTCTTCACTGTGAATTGTATGTTTAGTTGTCCCGATGAGGGAGCCTGGCTAAGACTGATTTGTTAGTCCTGTTGTGGTACAGGCTTGGAGTATAACAACTGCAGAATTACTCACAGGCCCTTCGGGGCTGAGATGGGCTGAGTTATGACCTATGAAATTCTTGTTGAGGCTCTAAGCAATGTACCACCGGATGTTATTGTATAGGGCTAGGGTGTATAAAAAGGGACAGAGGAGAATTGGGGAGGGAGGGGCTGATTTCTGTTCATCTAAATTCGAACCTCCTCCTCTTTCCAGTCTTCTGGGCTGCTGGCCTCTCTACTCCTGGGTGCTGGCTAGCTCCCTCTTGCTTTCCAGCCAATGCCCCTGCTCTAGGCTTGCCCTGCTCCTTCTTTTGAGGTGTCCAGTGCTATACACCCTGAATCCTACTCTGCTCTACTCTCCCCAGAGCATGGCTCCCTCTCTTTTCTGCCCTTACCCACACACCCTAGGTCGTCTCCTCTCCTTTAGAATTTCCACTGTTGTTCCTAAGACAAACGGTGTTATTTGCGTGCCTGCCCCTCATCTTAACCAAAGTCTATTTCCTGTTCCCTCACTGTTCCTAATCTCCCTAAGTGGTTACCCAACACGACAGCCACTCAGTGGTCCCCTCTGTCCTTCCTTCTGGCTGCCCTTTTTTCTCTCAAATGTGCATCTCAGGCTGACCCAGACTCTTGCTGGATAGGGACAAGAAGACCCATACCATCCTGTGCTCTGAGTGGAGCCATGCTTTCTGTGCCTTGTCTGCCTCCTGCCAGATGAAGCTGGGGCGGGGGGGGGGGGGCGGGTAGAGGACCCTTTGTCATACTCCTGCAGGGTGTTGGGCCAGTGTCCTTTACTTGTTATTCACAAGCATAGCCTGAAGCAGCAGGTGTTCCAGGAGGAGCTGAGTGTCTTCTTCAACAAAAATAAGCAGGCCTGGCTGGAGACACAGCTGAGTGGTAAAATATTTGCTATGAAAATGGAAGACCAGAGTTCCAGTTCCCAGAAGCACTGTGAAACTGAGATCCTGTACCTAGGTCTGTAATCCCAACAGACCTACAAGTAGCCCGAAGGTAGAGACAGAAGGAGTCCCAAGAAGCTGGGCACACATGCAGAAAACAAGAGATACTTCCTCAGGCAAGGCTGAAGACAAGAACTGTCAACCAAATTGTCCTCTAACCTCCACACATGTACTATAGCATACACAAGTCCGAGTTCACATATATGAATAGGTATACACACAGGCACAGACACACACACACACACACAGAGAGATACAGACACAGTCAGACAGACACACACATACACAAACACACAGATACACAGATATAGATAGACACACAGGCAGACACACAGACACACAGATACCCACAAGATATACAGATACAGACAGACAGACACACAGATACATAGATACAGACAAACACAGACACACATAAATATACAGACATGGACACACACACAGATATACCGACACAGATAGACACACACACACACAAATACACAGATACAAAGATTTAGACAGACTCATAGGTACACAGACACACAGACACAAATACACATACATATATACAGACACAGTCATATAAACAGATATACAGATACACACAGACAGACACACAGATACACAGACACAGACAAAGAGACACACATACACACACAAATACACATACAGATATATAGACATAATCAGACACACAGACACACAGACACAGATACACACATATACACATATACACAAATATACAGGCAGACACACACACATACATACAGATATACAGATATAGACACAGACAGACAGACAGACACACACACACACACACACACACACACACACACACACACTAAAATAACCAAGTTCCTGACCTCTCAGACTAACATTAACTACAACTGCACCAGTGTGTAAGTCTCTGAATGAATGATTTATGTGGCTTTGGAGAGCTCGCTGCACCAGTCTTTGAGGCCAAACAACACCCATTTGTGGGTTGGTAATCGATGTACTTCAGCAATATATAGGGGCAAACTTGGTTGCTAGTTAGCTCTCCCGAGGGTGTTAGAAAATTGTAATCTAGACGCAATCAATAGACATTTATTGAGTGTCTATTCCAGGCCTGTGAGATGGTGGGCTTTGTTGGGGAAGAAAGAGGGAGATGAACTGGGGAAGCCGACTGTAGGGGTGACTTCTTTCCTCACAGTGTTCCACTTAGCCAGGAAAATAGCAACAGAAACATCCCTGGCAACACCAAGAAAGTGAGAAAGGGGAAGGCAATCCCTTGGCGTCTGAGCCCAGGAGGCCAGTGCAAGCAGAGGGGCCCATGCCCCTTCCCTGTGAGCTAAGGCCACACTAGGAACTGTGCACACATTTTAGCTACATTTGCCCTTTTGACTAGAATTTTTTTTTGAGACAGGGTTTCTCTGTGTATCCCTGGGTGTCCTGGAACTCACTCTGTAGACCAGGCTGTCCTCGAACTCAGAAAGCCACCTGCCTCTGCCTCCCAAGTGCTGGGAATAAAGGCATGCGCCACCACTGCCCGGCAGAATTTTTAAGTAAAATAAATGTCTAGGCTTAGTGGGCAAAGTTTTTGTCTCACAAACACTGGCAACTCAGACTGAGTCCGAGCACCCATATAAAAACTGGGCCTGGTGGTGACTCTAAGGCTGGTGGGTAAAGACAGGGTGGTTTCTAGAGCCCTGTCAGGGAGCTCCAGGGTCTGAGGGAACCCTGACTTAAAAAATAAGGTAGAGAGTTATACATTATATCCACATTCAGGAAGCAGAGGGAGATGGATGCTGGGGCTCAGCTCACATTCTACTTCGTATTCATGTCGGAGCCTAAGCCTAGGGAATGGTGCCACCCACAATTAGGGCGCATCTTCCTAGCTTAATAACCTAATCTAGATAATTCCTTATAGGCTCAGAGGCTACTCTAATTGAGACAGCCCTTCACAGCTATGCCCTGAGATTTGTCTCCTAGGTGACTCTAGGCTCTTCAAGTTGACAGTGAGCCATCACACCTCTGCATACCTCCTTTCTGGTCCACATCACTACTATTCGTATTCTCACCCATCTAGGGGAAGCAGCCTCCCTTCCCTTACAATCTCAAGCCACTACAGCTCCTATCTGGGACACAGAAGCTCTTGGGAGTCTGTGCTTTCAAATATCACAGAAGCCCCTGGCCTGTGCTGCTTCTTCCCTATCTGGGAACAACCAAGAGGCTGAAGATGCTTGGGTTGCTCCATTAAACATGGGAGAAAATATCTCCCAGGCTCCAGCGTACCACAGCCAGGGATGGTATTCCCAAGACAGGAGGGCAACAGACTCAACTCTCCCATCACACACGTTTCCGACTCACACCGGCGGCTGTCTCCGAATGGTTCCCATCTGCTTTAGCCTGTGGAGGTGAGGGGAGGTGAGCTGCCTGGCCCTGGGCCCATTCATCTCCCTCCCGTTCCCAGGCTGAATACTCATGGGCAATCAGTCCTTGCCCCCTTCTGCCTTTGAGTCTCTGCTCTGCTAACAATCGGATTCTGCATTTTCTGGTGATACAGAGATTGTGTGTACAGAAATGTGGACTTAGATATCATACCCTGTCATGGCAATATCATGTTCACTATGTATTGATCATCTTCCTTTTTATAGTTCTCTCTCTCTCTCTCTCTCTCTCTCTCTCTGTGTGTGTGTGTGTGTGTGTGTGTGTGTGTGTGTGTGTGTTCATATATAGTTATTAAACTGGGGAGTCACAACCTGTATTCCAACTCAAGTCCAGTCACCTGTCCATAGTAGAGAGCAGGAGAAGGAGACTTTTTCAATGTGACCACACTGGCAAGAGGGACACAGAGATCAGTAAATCCCCCCTGTCTGTCCTCAGGGTCCTGAAATGTAAACAGAGGACTAAGGTTGTGCACATCTGTGTGTCCCTAGCATGGTCCTTTCCACTGCTAACCCATCACTCCCTGGGTTTCCAGCTTATCTTCAGGTGTGAAATCTCTTCCTAGGAGACAAGTTCTCTCACTGGCTGGTGAATTTTCCTTCTCTGAGCATGGGATTCCTGGAGAAATTTACATTTCTTTAGGGTCCATTGTTCTAATAGTCTGGTTATCAGATTGAGAGATACAAGTATCTCTTCAAAATATCTTCATTTTTGTGAGGCTGGTTACTCTGTGGAAACGCAGGTGCGTGCATCACGTGTGTGGAGGTCAGAGGACAAGCCTGGGTATGGGCTTTGCCCTCCAACTTGTTTAAAGGTGGTATCTCCTGTGGTTCATCTTCTTGAGTGCCAGGCTAGCTGGTCCAAGCTTCTGAGATTCTCCTGTCTCCTCCTCCCACTTGCCACGGGATTACAGACGTGGACTACTGCATCCAACTTTTTGTGGGTTCTGGGCATTTAAACTCAGATCCTCACAGCTGTTTGGCAAGTGCTTTATCTACAGAGCCCTCTCTCCTGCCCTAATGGTTCATCCTCAATTCAGATGCAAGATGAAGGCAAGGTAAGAAGATGCTAGGGCACTGAGAGAGGAATCGATTCTCAAAGAGGCAGCTTCAAATGTCCAAATACCAGACTTTCTGCAAGCAACCCTCAAACTGCTTAAACTAAAGCAAATCACCAGGGGCTGGCAAGATGGCTTAAGGGGTAAAAATGCTTGCTATGCAAGCACAAGGGCCTAAGTTCATATCCACAGTACATAAAAGCCAAGTGTGGTGGTACATGTCTGTACATGTGGTACATGGGAGGTATGTGGAGATAAAGGGATCTTGGGAGTTTGATGGCCAGCACCCTGTCTAAGACAGTGATCTATATCCATGCACAGAGTGTGACTGTCTCAAAATATAAGGTAGGAGGTTGGGGAGATGGCAAAGCAGGGAAAGCTCTTGATACACGTGAAGGCCTGGGGCAAAATCCTCAGTCCCCACATAAAAAGTCAGGGTGGCCTCATATGGAGACCTCTGTGTTATGGAGGGCAGACACGAGAAGGCTGGCTGCCAGTGTGGTTCCAGGTTCAGTGAGAGATCCTGTCTAAACAGAGATAAAAAGAAAGAGGTGAAAAATGACATGCAGGACACCTGGCATCCTTCTCTGGTGTCTGTGTTTGCATGTGGGCATGCATACATGTACCGCATGTTCACATATACCAGAGAGAGAGAGAGAGAGAGAGAGAGAGAGAGAGAGAGAGAGAGAGAGAGAGAGATGATGATGACAGACAGACAGACAGACAGACAGACAGACAGACAGCAAAGAGAACCACAGGCCAGGCAGCAATTCCAGGACATGGACACAGACAGATCAAAAGCTCAAGGTCATCCTCGACTACATAGTGAATTTGACACCAGTCAAAAATAGTGCCACCCTTATGATACCTGTGGCAGACATCACCAATCAATCAACATCTTTTGCATCAGTGGGCAAGAATAAACCTCAGAGACCTTCTCAACACGGCCCTTCAGAAAACCCCCATCCAGGTTGTTGTGCAACACAGGAAGAACAGTATCTAGCTTCAGGGTAGATTGGATGTCTTAGAGGTTTCTCCATGTTTGACCGCACAGCCCCAAAGCTCTTGCACTTGACGGCTGTGTAGCCTTGCATGGTGTGGCTACGTCGTGATTTATTTAACCAAGTCCTTCTTGGAAGCATTCGGACCATGTCCAGCTTCTCTTCAATGGCTGTGGCTCCAGATTAATGTTGTCTTCTCCTTACCCTCTGTATAGATGTGCAGGTGTTTCTGCAAACTGGCATCGGCAGGCTCATGATTCACAACGTGCACGTTTGTGTTTTTTGTAGACACTGTCCGGTCACAATGCTGCCTGACAGACATGGCTCCAGCTGAGGTTGAGATTCCCCACTGCCCAGCCTTCCAAGCACAGCATGTTATCTGTCTTTATACCTTCCTAGTTCTATTCCTCACAGGGAACTGAAGAAAAAGTGAGAGAGTGAGTGGGGACTGACAGTCCCCCTTCAAAGGCACTTCTTTAATGAACTTAAAGTCTGCCATCTGGGCCCATCTCCCTGAAGGTCTCACTCTCCTAATCACACCACCTTGTGGACCACATCTATAGAGTATGAGCATTTGAGAGACTACAGGTCCAAAAGTGGTGCCAACCCAAGGACAGGATATGGCACTGTTACTGCAAATTTCATTCTCCATTTCCCTGCGTAGGCTGAGCGTATTTTCATGCTCTTAGCCAATCACATCTAACCTATAAACGTGTCTCTTCGTGTGAATTAGAACAATGTGGGAAGAAAAATAAGGAAAACAATGGCACAAATTCCAACAATAAAGAATTTCTCGTGTGCATTGGTTTGGTGTCTACGTGGTGTGGCTTTGTGTGTATGCAGAGATAAAGTGGGTGAATGTTCGTGCGCGCACATGAACGTTTGTGTGTGTGTGTGTGTGTGTGTGTGTGTGTGTGTGTGTGTGTGTGTGCTTGTGAAGGTCAGAGGACAACACCAGGTTCTGGGATTGCTTATTCCTTGTATCCTCTGAAGTCTAGTCAGCTTTCCCTTCAGGCCAAAGTTTTCCTTTTAGTGTCCTCAATAGGGCTGGGTTGCTCTCTTCTACATCTGCAATTACCCACAGAAAACGTCCATTACCTTCCCATCATGGAAGCAAAAGGGCCTTGTGAGGCTCTCCTCCTTCCCAAGGATTGACTGACAGTTAACAATCAACATGATTCATCCTCTGACCCCAATGATAAATAAACAGTTCGTTGCTGAGAGAAGCAGAGAGGTGGCGTTTTCCTGAGTGGTGTAGCTGCCCACACATCATCTAAGCTCTTACAAGGAAACCCCCATGAAACTCATTACTTGACCAAGCCAGAGCTGGATACAATTGTTTGTTTGCACATTAGCCCCTCACTGTCCCTTACCCAACTGCACAGCTGAGGTGACCAAGGAGAGCACCGTCAGACGGAGTTCCACCAGCATCCTCAGGTTGTTCTATCATTGCCTCCATGAATCTGGACAGAGGGCCTCCCCTCTGGCAATTCAGGATAAGGTAATCGAACTGCTGGTTCTAGCTTATTATCTCTAGTTACTTGGGCATGATCAGGGGAACAGAAGGTCAGAGGGCAGTCTGGACTAAATGGTTACTCTAAAGCTATTCTGGGTAGCTTAGTGAGACTCTATCTCAGGAGGGTGGGGAGATGAAAAGAAAGCTGGGAACGTAGCTCCGTGGTAGAGCACCTGCCTAGAATCCTCCAGTGAGAGGCTGGGGGCATGGCTCAGTAGTAGAGCCCCTGCCTAGAATCCTCCAGTGAGAGGCTGGGGGCGTGGCTCAGTGGTAGAGCCCCTGCCTAGAATCCCCCAGTGAGGGGCTGGGGGCGTGGCTCAGTGGTAGAGCCCCTGCCTAGAATCCCCCAGTGATGTACTCAGCCCTGTACTCATCAGCCATGCCCATGGACTTACTGAAGAATTCTAAGCACACACTCTTCTGCTGAGATACATGTTCAACCCTGATTTTACTTTCTATTTTGAGACACCATCTCACTAAATTGCCTAGGTTGACTTTCAACTCCCTGTATAGCCCAGGCAGGCCTTGAATTTCCATCCTCCTGCCTCTGCTTCCTGAGTGTTGGGATGTCCCTCTGTATGTTTCCCTCTGTCTATAAAATGTCATTCTTAAATTAAGACTCAGAAGTCACCCCTCACAGGACCCAGGTGCTCTCCACCACAGCGACAGGAGAAGGTTTACCCCCACCTAGTCTTACCTTAGCTCTTACCCACTATTTTCTGATTGCCTTTCCCTGAGCTGGGGCTGCTTTGCAGAATGTTCAGTGCTGTAAAATGAAGCTAAGAGCAGCATACCTGGGCATCCACAGAGCCTGCTGGGGAAAATACAGAGTGCAGACACTATTTATACAGCGAGGGAGTGTTTTGGCAAGAAACTTACAACTGACGTTTAGAATTAATTTAGCGCCTTGTCTGCTCCTAGGACATATGCCATGTGTCTAGAATTCTGACACTGTCAACACCATCTGTGCCTGCTGGATGTGGTAGAGAAGGACTGAGGAGGCCCTGGTACAAGGACAGGCAGTTCCGGGTGGCGGCAACAATCACACCTCCTTCGGTGTGTGAACGCCACCAATGTGTATAGAATCCCAGACCTCCAATCAGCAGGCAGATGGTGCGTGTCTTGGTTTGTGAAAAGCACCAAGCACAGACAGTAAATGGTGCAGTGCAATCTGGGATCAGACGGAATGTGACCTGCACTGTCTGTTATCCGGACTTTGTGGGATGTGGGAGTGGGAGTCTGGAGGTGGGGGTGGGACAAGTGTGAGCTGTTTGCTTCCTCCAGGGCAGGCTGGGGATTAAAACGGAGTCATTGTTAGGGACATAAGGTCTAGTCCCAGAAACTGGAACCACCTGTGGAATAAATGACCCCTCTGACAGTGTTTGCCTCAGACGACGTAGGCTGTTGTTGTTGGTCACAGGTGATGACAGAGCTTTGCTGTCACTCTTAAATACAGACTCCAATGCTGGGTGCTCAGAAACAAATCCTTAAATCAGGTGACAGCCATGGGCTATGCTCACTAACACTGTTCAGAGAAGGAAGCAGCCTTCTCTGATTCCTTGTCCCATGGAGCAAACATACTAAAAAAAAAACATAGATGGCTTTTCTGTGATGTCACACCCAGATTCACTACGCATCTACAAATCTCTCCTCCCCCTTCTGTATCCTTCCTCCCCCCCTCCTCCCCCTGTTCTTTTCCTTCCTCTTTCCTCTGTATATGAGTGTGGGGTGGGGCAGTGGGGATAGAACTCAAGGTGTTGCACATAATAGGCAAGCAAAAATGATACTTCTAATTCATGCTCTCAGGGGCTTCTAGGCAGATGCTCTACCACTGAGCCACACCCCCAGCCCCTCATTGGGGGATTCTAGGCAGGGGCTTTACCACTGAGCCACACCCCCAGCCCCTTACTGGGGGATTCTAGGCAGGGGCTTTAACACTGAGCCACCCCAGCTCCACACTAGGGGATTCTAGGCAGGTGCTCTACCACTGAGCTACGGCCCCAGCCCCTTACTGGGGAATTCTAGGCAGATGTCAAACCACTTGAGCCAAACATTCTAGTCCTCCTTTTGCTTTTTATCTTCAGACAGTCTCACTATGTTGCCTGGGATGGTCTTGAAACTGGAATTCTCCTGCTGCAGTCTCCAGAGCAGCTGGATAATGGACATGAGGGTTCCCAAGACTAGCACCCTAGAAAATTTTCTGAGCATTGCTGGTGACTTTAACTACAAAAAATTGAAAAAAAAAAAAAAGCAGAGGATATCCCACAGGAGAGGAGCCAAATGACCAGCTTATCAGCCATGAAGAAAGGAGCTACCCTAGGTGAGGGCTATAAGCTAGATTTGCATGTTAACTTATTTTATAGTGTGTGTATGTACATGTGTATGCACATGTGTGTGTGTATGTGCCCTTTAGTTCATGTGTTGGTCAGAGGGTAGCTTTCAGCTGTCTCCTTCCCTATTGATGCCAGGAATTGAGTTCTGGTGTTAGCCTCGATGTCAGGCACCTTTAACCTTCGAGCCATCTTGCTAGCTCCTAGATTTGCAGAATTAATGTACAGCTGAGAGTTGTACATTAATGTATTGTGAGGTGACCTCTGAAATGAAAACCATAGGTGATGGGGAATGAGAGAGCCAAGGTGGGGTTCCAGGGAGCCAAGAAGGTGAAGACATTCAGAGGGGTGAGGAAGACAGGAGAGACAGAGGTTCAGACAGGGCCATGAGATAGGCCACCATGTGGGGACAGGGACCATGGATTCAGTGTGTGGGAACTTGGGGTTTGATTTGATGTGCAGCGAGGAGCAGTTGGGGAACCCCAAGCCCCCATAGGTGCTCCATGAGGAGTCAGAACACAGGTAAAGCCACATTAAAAATTAGGCCAGGCCTAGTGATCCTAGCACTTGGGAAGCTGAAGCAGGAGGATCAAGAACTCAAGGCAGCCTAGGCTATGTAACAAGTCCCAGGGATGCGGATGGCGTGTGTGAGGCACTGGGTGTAAAAGTGCTATATGAAAAAAAAAATGTCCACAGTGCTGCAGAAATGGCAAGCACATCCTGAGATTCTGAGATGGGAAGATGGTGTCTAAAAGTCATAGTAAACTGGGGGAATACAGCATAATGGTAGAGTTCTTACCCCAGTGTGCTTAAGCCCGTGGGTCTGAATCCAAGCACTGTAAATTAATAAGAACAATAATAACATTAAAAAAAAATCCACTTCCATGAGTCCGTGCATTAGTCTGCTTTCCAGCTCCACTGAGGGCTGGGTAGAGGAAGTGATATGATACTGGCTTGCCAAGAGCTGGGCAAGGAACCACATCTTGGTAGCAGCGTCTCCTGTCCATCAGGAAGCCCCTCTTTGGTTAAGCATCTTTGAAACTGTGGTGAGGTTGTACCAGGTACATCAGAAGCTGAGGCACCAGTGCTTCTATCCACGCACTGAGGCGGGTTAACACCCTCAAGACACCTGATACTCATATTATGTCACTTGTGTTGTGGCTTCTACACACACACACACACACACACACACACTTTTGTGGAGATCACGGGCAGAAATGTCATAAATTGACAACCCTGAAAGGGTCGCTTCTATCCTTGAAATAAGCCATCTGCTTCAAAACCATTTGCGAAAGCTTCTCTGGACTCGACACTGCAGAACCTCCCAGGCATTGCCCATCTTGGGTAGCCCACTCCAACCCTGTTCTTTGAAGTCTTGCTTTCTTTAGCTTTTGCTAAATAAACCAACATTCAAACTACCTATGTCTCTTGCTTTAGTTTGCCTGTCTGTTGCAATTAACACCATGACCAAGAGCAACTTAGGGATCAAAGGGTTTATTTGGCTTATACACCCTGATTGTAATCCATCATTATACACCTGATTGTAATCCTGATTGTAATCCTTGACCCAATGGTCAAGGCAGGATCTCAGGGAGGAACAGAAGCAGGAACCGGGGCAAAGCTACTGGCTGGCTTGTTTCCCTGGTTTGTCAGCTTGCATCCTTACACCACTCAGGACTACCTGCCTGGGATAGTGATACCCATAGTGGACTGTGCCCTTCCACATTAGTAAAACACACAACATACACAGCCGCAAAGCCAGTCTGATGATGGTAATCCCTCAATACAGGCTGTCTCTTCCCATGTGACTCTAGGTTGTTTCCAACTGACGAGACTAACCAGCGCATTTCTTGACTAAACTCTTTGCTTCAAGGCAACAATCAAATGATGCCCCTCCACCTCCATAACAAAAACACAAAGACACAGTGAGAAACCTGGGGGCTGGGGGTGGCACTCACTCTAACATCAAGAGCCCAGGACCCCTTGACAAACCAAACTACCTTGCCTAATTTCCCCCTTCCACCCAATGAGGACAGTCATAACAGAACTCCCCGTCTCCATGATAGTGAGATGAGATGGCAGAGACACAAGCATTACCAATAAATATGCGCCTAGTTTCTCTACTTCTCAGCCCGTGTCTCTCATTCAAGCCTGGGTAAGGTGTGGCATATGTGCTTGCCTCCAGAAGCAAGCATCTGCCCACTCAACATAAATGCCTGCTGCTCTTCATTGCTGGTGTCAGGGCGCCCCACAGCACCCAACATGAGGTAGTTTCAGAAGCCCATGCAAAGCCTGTGTGTTGACCCACTGAAGAGAGAAAGCTGGCTTCTGTCCTCACCACAGAATGCCCCCTCCTGAACCAGCATAAAAGCCCCCACTCCCTGCAGCTAGCAATTTGCAAGAAATTGCTTTTTCCTTTTTCATTTAATAATCATCAAATCCATCCTCCAGTCAAACAAACTGAAAATCAGCTCACGAGCCGAGAATAACCTTGCCACCCGTGGAACAAAAGAAAATGTTTAATTGGGCTTGCATGGGGTAAAACTTTCAAACAGCACAAGGAGGGGGTCATACATACAGCGAGAGGAAGTTGCCACCCTCTCCTGACCTCTGACCTCCTCCTCAGATACCCAGAAACTGTTGATAGTACTTGCACATCCTCCAAAGAATGGTGTCTATACATGGCACTGCTGTTATGCAAATGGTGTGTGTGTGTGTGTGTGTGTGTGTGTGTGTGTGTGTGTATGCACTTACACCTGCAAAATCCAACCATTAATATTAGATTTCTCTCTATAACTCTCTACCTTACTTTTTATGGAAGGGTACAATGGGTAGTTTTAATTACCAACTTGACACCATCTGAGATCTGAGAAGAGACTCTCAGGGATTATTTGGATCAAGTAGGTCTGTGGACATGGGGAGGTTGCCTTAACTGCTAGAAGAAGACCCTGCCCCCTGGTGGTGGTGTCATTCCCTTGGTTCGGGTTCTAAACTGTACGAGTACAGAGAGGAGCTGAACACGAGCAAACATACATGCAATTACTTCATTTTCCTCCCCTCTTAACTGCAGATGTAATGTGGGCAGCTGCTTTAAGTTCCAGGTTGATTTTCCCTTAGTGATAGACTTAACCTAGAGCTGTGAGCCAACCCTTTCTCCCCTAAGGTGCTTGTTGTCAGGTCATTTTATCCCATCAACAGGAATGAAATAAGGACTTGGGGTATTGTGGTTTGCAGGTGAACCGTCCCCCACAAGCTCATGTGTTGAACACTTGGACCCCCGCTGGTGATGTTGTTATTTTGGGGATGCTGTGTAACTATTACAAAGTGGAGCTTCACTGGAGGAAAGGGGTCACAAAAAGGAGGGTCTCTCTGCTTCCTTACTACAGTCCCATAAGGACCAGTCACTTACCGCTCCTGCCACCATGGCCCCTGTGGTTTGGATGAGAAAAGTGCCGGTAGGCTCAGGCATGTGAACATGTGGTCCCATGTTGGCAGTGCTATTTGGAAGGTTATGAGCCCTTTAGGAAGTGGAAATATCTCATTGAGGGTGGTCTTCGAGGAAAGAGCCTCTCCCAACTTCCAGTTCTCTTCCTTTACTTCCTGTTTGCAGCTTCCTGCTCCAGCCTCCTGCAGCCACGCCTCCTGCCGCCATGCCTCCTCCCCAGCTTCCTGCTCCAGCCACTCCCCCCACCCCCACCCCTGTCTACTCCCCTGCCATTGTAGTCTCCTTCTGGAATGATAAGCCCAACCAACAACTCCTATAAATTGCTTCCTTGGCCATGGTGTTTTACCACAGAAACAGAAAACAACAAAAAGGATCAATAGCTTCCTCGAACCGTGAGCCCAAAACATGCCCTTCCTTTCTTAAATTGCTTCTTATTGGGTATTTTTATCGAAACAGTGAGAAATTAAACTAACGCCTGGGGCCTCTTACCGACCTTGTGCTTCACTGATTTTTGTCAGTCTGGCTGGCCAGCAAGCACAAAGATCGTCCCTGTCACAAGGGCCCTGGTGCTAGGTTTCGGGGTGTGCACAGCCATACCTGCCTTTTCATATGGGTTCTGGAGATCTGAACTCAGGCCTTCATGTGTGTATTGCAAACACTTTACCAACTGAGACATCTCCCTGAGCCCTTGTTTGGTTTTCCTGAGATTTAGTCTCACTAGGGGGGGTCTCTGTGCCACCCCTTCCCCTTTCACATGGGTACACATGGATGGGTTAGGATACAGGCCTTGCTTCCTCTGTACTTAGGGGAGATGCTCCATTCCAGAAAAGCCCATGAGCACCTGAAATCTGCTTCAGCCCAGCTGTTCCTCCACCAGGAACTTACACCACAGGTAAGTTCACACAGTGTGACTACAGAAACTCAGGAGACAGAAGGCAACCCAAATCAGCACACAGTCAGAACTCGACATTTAACCAAACAGAACTGGCCTCCTCTCTCCCACACTAGCATTTTTTTTCTTCCTTTCCATGGAGCCTGTAAGTGAACAAATACAAAATTGTCAATTTCCCGGGGTGTCAGGCTCAGCCTACACAGTGTCCCTTGCTGTGGTCTGCCAGCAAGATGAATGGCCCCATCCTAGGTGACAGTGACTCCGGGGACATTAGAGGATGGCCCTGATCCTCCCAGCAGCCTCTCCAGCCCCTTTTGCATTTCCTGTCAATGCGGGCAGAAAGTCCCTCTGCAGGCTACTTGCCCCCTTGATGAAGCATGCGTGGGTCCTGAACCTTGACAGCCAGGAGCCACCGAGGGCACTAAGCTGCTGGAACCTTCCAGTTTCCATCCGTATGTCATCTAGACAGATGACAGCTTGTGAACTGAGCAAGTATCAAAGCAGGAAACAGCAGCCCCTTCTTGGGGGTGCTGACAGAGATGCAGAACACCCCTGGGTCCCATTGATGAAACACGTAATGGGCAGGGGATGTCTGTTCTAGAAATCTCCACATCTACTTCATCCAATTATCCCATCCCATCATGAGGCGCCTCAGTGCTTTGCCCCCATTTACATGCTATTTAAAGACCAGCCTTGGTGGGGGAGACAGCGGGTGAGTGGGGGTTGGGGAGGGGCTGGGTAAAATGTCAGTTCAAGCAGAGCAAAGAAAACAGGTTGGTCCCAATTCCTAATTTATGGACTGTGGTCTCCCAGTCAATTTTGCACGGGGAGCAGCAGGAGGCTGAAAAGCAACAACGAAACAGGACGGAAACTGTTCCAAAGGACGCTCGAAAGCAGGATGTCAGTCCGCCAATACATGGCTCCCTCAATGATTAAAAAAAAGAAAAAAAAAATCCCTGATCAGAATTTACTGCTGGGTGTTCATGGTTAATCCTAAACAGCCAACACTATCAGGGCCCAATGGCAGCACGTGATGGATGTTTCAAGTTGAAGAATCTTGTTTGCTAGCCTTAGGTTTCCAATTAGGATTTCAAAAGGGCAACCTGACAAGAGTCTAGAGGTCAGGATGACAAGCAAAAGACCCTTCCCAGGACTCCCACAGAGGATGAAAGAGAGGAGCATAGAACATAGATCCAGCCTTCTCAGAGTGGCCCAGTCTGGCCTAGGACAACTGTTGCCACTGCTAATGGGAGGGGTAGTATTCAGGGGAGTCTGGAGGTAAAAATTGAACCAGGAAGTAAGAAAACAGGAGACTTGGGGCTTCTTGCCAGTTTAAGGGTCTGAGTTCAAGCCCCAAAACCAATGTAAAGAGCTAAGCACAGGGGCAAATCTTTGCAATCCCAGGGATGGAGAGATGGGAGGTAGAGACAGCTACATCCTTGGAGCTTGCTGGCTAATAGTCTAGCCTACTTGTTGAAATTTAGGGCCGATGAAATAACTAAGACAAAGCCCTACAGAATGACACCCAAAGATGTCCTCTGAAGGCACATATGTGCACATATGCACACATACACAGTACAAATGTGCACATATGCACACATACAGGTACATATGTGCACACATGCACACACACAGGCATACATATGCAGACAGACACACACTGGCATGCATGCATGCATATATGTTGTGTCCGGCCAGCGAATCACATGTCTGGGTTCTAGCCTGGAAAGGCATTTTTGAAACCTGGAAGAGAAGAGGGGCTAGGTGGCGCGAGATAAAGACGGAACTAAGACAGTCATCCTGATCAAAGCTCAATTTTACTATTCCAACACTCCGTTATGAAGGAGGGGGAGGGGCCCGATTCCTGCCAAATAATCTTGGAGTAAGGTTGCAGGTGAACACGTGATGGCTTCAGAACAGCAAAGCGGCAGGTTCCAGCAGTGGGTGTGGCAGAACGATTGAGTGGCAAGCTCCACCCCTGAGCAAGCAGGTTTCAGGCTGAGGGGGTCGGGGAGGTTACACATATATATAGACACATACAAGCACAGATATACATGCATACACTCACAGAGGCACACATATACATACATACCTGCACACACAGGCACAGGTGTGCACACAGAGACACACATATGTATAAATACACAAACACACAGAAAAACACACATGTGCAGTCATGAACACACAGGCACACATGCCCACGCATGTACATGCAGATATCCATGTGCATGCATTCACACATATATACACAGGCATATGTGTGCATGCATGAAAATATACACAGATATACATATACATGTACACAGAGATACAAAACAAAAGGTAGCTTTTCATATGGAAAGTGCAAAGTTTGGGGTTTTGACTATTTAAAGCACTGGAAGGGATGGGAAGGTAGCTCAGTGGATAAGAGCTTACTTTGTACACATGAGAACTGGAGTTTTGATCTCTAGCACCCACAGCAAAAGCCAGGCATGGCTGTGTGAGCCAGAAACCCATCACTGAAAGACAGATACCGGCAGACCTGGAGAGCAGACGGCTGGCCAGTCTGGCTGAAATGGTGATCTGAGGTTCAGTGAGAAGCTACACTGGGCTATAATGTGGAGAGCGAGAGATAAAGAACCTGACATCCTGATCTGGCCTTTCTTTACTTGCATGTGTGTGTATTCATACATGCAGTTGGTGTATGTGTCTAGGGTTATGTGTGTGTGTGTGTGTGTGTGTGTGTGTGTGTGCGCGCGCGTGTGCATGCAAGCACCAGAGAACCACATCTGCTCTTCTTTCTCAAAATACCGCCTACTTTGGTTGTTGGGATAATGTCTTTCACTAGCTGAGAATTCACTAAGTAGGCTATGTGGCTGGCCAGTGAGGCCCAGGCATCCTCCTGTCTCTGCTGTCCTGGAGCTTGGATTGCAAATAGGCACCACCGTTCATTGCTTGGTGCTGGAGATGAAACTCAGGTCCTTAAGCTTGCAAACAAGCAGTCTATCAAGTCAGCCATCTCTCTCTCGTGGCCGCTTTCCTCATTTAAGTTGACTTTCACAGATATTTTTGTCACAGTGACAAAAGCTGACATTTAGTTTTATCTTTTCAATGCTTTAACAAAACCCAGCACTGGAATAATTTGCCATTAGTATCATTTGCTAGATTATTTGTGACAGTGTGCCTATGTAGGGATAGGGCATCGTGAGGAACGCATTGCAGGATACACTAAGATTCTGCACATGTGAGCTGTGCCCAGCAAGGCTCCTGGACGGAGAACAAGCTTCATTGTGACCTCTTGGGTCTGCAACTGGAAGTTCAAGGTCAAAAGGTCATCTTATATGAGTTCTTGTTGTCAAGTCATAAATTCATTATAAAGAGAACACTAAAACAGACTATAGTTTCTGAGGACATGGCCATTGGATACAGATGGGTTTGTTGTTGTTGTTGTTGTTTTGTTTTGTTTTTGTTTTTGTTTTTTTTTTTTAGTTTTAGAGCCCAGCGAGTTGTATAAATAAAGGGAGATTTACAACCTCCTTTAAAGGGTTTCAGAGATAGCTCAGTTGGTGAAGTGCTTGCCTTGCAAGCATGAGGACCGGACTTTGATCCTTGGAACCCGTATTTTAAAAAGAAAGGGCTAGGCATGGTTGCACATGTGTATACTCCTACTGGGGTACAGGCAGAGGCTGGAAGATTTCTGAGTGCTCACTGGCCAGCCAGATTAGCCAAATCACTGAATTCTAGGCAAGTGAGAGGATTGGTCTCAAACCCCCAAGGTTATCAACATCTGAGAAATGACAACTAAGGTTGTCTTTGGCCTCTAGGCACACACATGCACAGAGGTGCTTGCATGTCCATGCACCCACATACATATGCACACACAGCCATAGACAGAAAACCTCCTCTTAAAATATCTAGGGCAAAGTATATATCTCAGTTGGTAGAGTGCTAATCTAGTATGCACAAAAACCTGGGGGTTCTATCCCTAAGGTATAAACCAGAGTGTACTGGTGCATGTTTGTAGCCACAGCACTTGGGATGTAGAGGCAGCAGGACCTGTTCAAGGTACCTTCAGTTATAAAGTGAGTTCAAGACCAGCCTGGACTATAAGAGACCCCACTGGATGGGAGGAAAGGCTTGCATTTGAAACTACATTAATTTGCCTTCTCCAGATTTCCCTAGCTTTTTTTTTTTTAATTGGAGACCTTTTCAGATACTAGCAGATCACTATCATACTGGTTTGGACCCTCTGCTCAGAGTTAAAGGAACTTAAAAGTTTCGCTTCCTTACAATCCATTCCTTGACCATTTGCAAGTTTACAGGATGCTAAATAACTGGACGACACTGAGATCTCCAAAAGGAACAGTCAAGCATCCCCTCTTTCCACAGTATCTCACACGAAACACGGCCCATCGGAAGCATCAACAATAAGTTGTGTAAATAAATGGAGGGCCCAGAAATGAACCCACACACCTATGGTCACTTGATCTTCGACAAGGGAGCTAAAACCATCCAGTGGAAGAAAGACAGCATTTTCAACAAATGGTGCTGGCACAACTGGTTGTTATCATGTAGAAGAATTCGAATCGACCCATTCCTCTCTCCTTGTACTAAGGTCAAATCTAAGTGGATCAAGGAACTTCACATAAAACCAGAGACACTGAAACTTATAGAGGAGAAAGTGGGGAAAAGCCTCGAAGATATGGGCACAGGGGAAAAAATTCCTGAATAGAACAGCAATGGCTTGTGCTGTAAGATCGAGAATTGACAAATGGGACCTCATGAAACTGCAAAGCTTCTGCAAGGCAAAAGACACCGTCAATAAGACAAAAGACCACCAACAGATTGGGAAAGGATCTTTACCTATCTTAAATCAGATAGGGGACTAATATCCAATATATATAAAGAACTCAAGAGGGTGGACTCCAGAAAATCAAATAACCCCCTTAAAAGATGGGGCTCAAAGCTGAACAAAGAATTCTCACCCGAGGAATACCGAAAGGCTGAGAAGCACCTGAGAAAATGTTCAACATCCTTAATCATCAGGGAAATGCAAATCAAAACAACCCTGAGATTCCATTTCACACCAGTCAGAATGGCTAAGATCAAAAATTCAGGTGACAGCAGATGCTGGCGAGGATGTGGAGAAAGAGGAACACTCCTCCATTGTTGGTGGGATTGCAAGCTTGTACAACCACTCTGGAAATCAGTCTGGCGGTTCCTCAGAAAATTGGACATAGTACTACCGGAGGATCCCGCAATACCTCTCCTGGGCATATATCCAAAAGATGTCCCAACCGGTAAGAAGGACACATGCTCCACTATGTTCATAGCAGCCTTATTTATAATAGCCAGAAGCTGGAAAAACCCAGATGCCCCTCAACAGAGGAATGGATACAAGAAATGTGGTACAGTTACACAATGGAGTACTACTCAGCTATTAACAAGAATGAATTTATGAAATTCCTAGGCAAATGGTTGGACCTGGAGGGCATCATCCTGAGTGAGGTAACCCAATCACCAAAAGAACTCAAATGAAATGTACTCACTGTAAGTGGATATTAGCCCAGAAACTTAGTATAGCGAGATATAAGGTACAATATGCAAAACACATGAAACTGAAGAAGAATGAAGACCAAAGTGTGGACACTTTGCTCCTTCTTAGAATTGGAAACAATCACCCATGGAAGGAGTTACAGAGACAAAGTTTGGAGCTGAGACAAAAGGATGGACCATCTAGAGACTGCCATATCCAGGGATCCATCCCATAATTAGCCTCCAAACGATGACACCATTGCATACACTAGCAAGCCTTTGTTGCAAGGACCCAGATGTAGCTGTCTCTTGTGAGACTAGGCCGGGGCCTAGCAAACACAGAAGTGGATGCTCACAGTCAACTATTGAATGGATCACAGGGCCCCCAATGGAGGAGCTAGAGAAAGTATCCAAAGAGCTAAAGAGATCTGCAACCCTATAGGTGGAACAACATTATGAATTAACCAGTACCCCAGAGCTCTTGACTCTAGCTGCATATGTATCAAAAGATGGCCTAGTCGGCCATCACTGGAAAGAGAGGCCCATTGGTCAGGCAAACTTTATATGCCCCAGTACAGGGGAATGCCAGGGCCAAAAAATGGGAATGGGTGGGTAGGGGAGTGGGAGGGGACGGTGTGGGGGACTTTTGGGATAGCAATGGAAATGTAATTGAGGAAAATACGTAATAAAAAAAAAAGAATTTAAAAAATAAATTGTGGTCGACCTGAGTTCATGGCCTCCCAGAACCTATGTGGTGGAAGGAGAGAAGTGACTTCCACCAGTTGTCCCCTGACATTCACATGTTGGAGCATGCATGCACGTGCACGCATGCACAGACACACACACACACACACACACTCACACACACACACGTTTATATGTCTATAAAAACCTTGAAAATTGAGTTTCAGATGCTTTTGGCTTCAGGGACCACAGTATCCTTAGGTAGTGTGTACCAGTGTCACTTTCACTCAGGATGTGTTTAATCAGGTATTATAAGACATAGACACACATGTAACTGGCAAGAAGGGAAAAGAACTCCAGGCATGGTGGCACACACTGTTATCTCAGTCCTTAAGAATTAAAGTTGCAGGCTAGCCTGGACTACATAGAGACTCCATCTAACCGTCATTACCATCCTCATGAGAGTATCTATAACTTGTGACTTGTGATCATTAGACTCTCACCTGAGAGTCCAGCCACTCCCTCCTGCAATGCTCTTCTAGCTGTACGCAATTCTGCCCCAGTTGTTGCATGGTCTGTGGAGGTGGTATAGTATACAGAGTGTAGAGGGTTCACTGAAGGGGGCTGACAACCCATCGATGCAACTATGGAAGTCGTTAGCCATGCAGACAGTAAGACTTTCTGATGCTGCAGTTTGTGGGTAACATATGCTCCTATATGCACCCCCTAACTATACTGTATAAGTACTCCTCACTCTGCACAAGAGTGCCTGTGTGCATGTGTGTGTGCAAGTATATGTGTGTGTGCATGCATGCATGTGTTTGTGTGTGTGTGTGTGTGTGTGTGTGTGTGTGTGCATATATGTTCACAGATCCTTTGACTCAGGAGGAAAGAGACACCACACAGGTCCATGTAACAAAACAGCAGTGTGGGTCAGCAGGCAGACAGAAATGGAGAAAAGTCTCCGCTGTGGTTTCTGGGGGCAGGGATAGCAGAGAGGTTCTGGAGACTCAGAGCCGTCCCTGCTTGTCATTCTCTGGCTCCAGAGCTTAGGACAAGATGTAGAGGTCAAGAGGAAGACTCCACTGAAGAAGAGCTAGGAGCAATTTCTGGTGTCATGGGCCTATAATCCCTAAAGGCCTCAGTTCAAAGTCAGACTGGGAACTTAGTGAGACTATCTCAAAGTAAAATAAATGCTGGATAAAGCTCAGTGGCGGAGGCCCTGCCTAGAATCCCCCAGGGAGGGTCTGGGGGTGTGGCTCAGTGGTAGAGCCCTGCCTAGAATCCCCCAGTGAGGGGCTGGGGTGTGACTCAGAAATAGAGCCCCTGCCTAGAATCCCCTAATGAGGGGCTAGGACATTGCTCACCCTATTGAACCACACCTCAAGCCCCTTACTGGGGGATTCTAGGCAGGTGCTCTACCACTGATCTGTATTTCCCTGGGCAAAGGCAGGGGAATTAAAGTGTGCTGGGGTCTGTATCCTGCCCACCTGTGGAACATGGTCAGACTTTGGCTCAGGCAGGTACAGAGGGTATCCCTGATTAAGCAGCAGCAGGTATTCCAGGACGACGAAGTCTATGTTCCTGGTTGAGTATAGCTGTTGCCAGGTGTGGGCACCAGAGACTCCTCCTTTGTAGCCAATTCTCTGAACAGCTGGGCACACACCGTCTTCCCCAGTGCCAGGGTTGGCTTGGAAGATACTACCCACTGGCTTTTCAGGACATGTTCTCGTCTGCCAAGCAAACACTATGTGCTCTGCTTTCTCGAAAGCCCTTTGGGAAATGTGTGGGCCTCTGGCTAGAGATAAATAGAAAGGGGTGAATAAAGGATCTTGATGGTGGAGAATAGGGTGAGTAACATAGCATAGGGGCCTGGAAGTGGGCAGATCCATCTAGATGGGAAGGCTCTCATGTCAGCAGCAACCTCCTCCTCTTCTCCTCCTCCCTCTCCCCTCCTCTCCTTGTCTTTTCTTCTCTCCTCCTCTTCTTCTCACCACCTTTCATCTTCATCCTCCTCCTTCCTTGCTCCTCTTCTGCCCCTCCTCCACTCTTTCTTTCTCTTCTCTTCCTCTCCTCTGTTGTTTCTCCCTCCTCCTCCCTTCTTCTCCGTCCTCCACTATCTCATCTCTCCCTCCTCCTCTTCCTGCTTTATTTTTTTAATTTATGGTGCTGCTGTTGAAACCAGAGCCTTGCACACTCCAGGCAAGCATTTACCACAGAAGTAAACCTATACCCTCAGCTGGCTGTCCTATTGGCTTCTATACACACACACACACACGCACACGCACACGCACACGCACACACATACGCACATACTCATGAGCACATGCACGTGCGTACACACTCAAACACACTACACTTTGAAAGATGGGCTCCTACAGAGGCTTCCAACACAAAAATTCTTCCAACAAGGCAATTAATTTTTCTATCCCAACCCCATCCTCCCAAAGCTGTGGGTTTTCCTTTAGTAACCTCGGACCATGGCTGCAGGTGGAATTACTCAGCCACAGTAAACAAGGGAAGGCCAGCGCCTCTCAGAAGGGAAGGCATAAAACAGCATGGGAAAGGGCTCTGTTTCTAGAACATCTGTGGAATTACTGCAGGGCTGTATGTATGTATGTATGTATGTATATGTATGTATGTATGTATGTATTTATCTTCTGTATGTGTGTAGTAGTGTGCCTCGTGCCGTATGGTTGCTCACACATGTATATGCATGCCCATGTGTATACATGTATACATGGAGAGCCAGCTATCCAAGTCAGGTGTCTTCCTCAGTTGCTCCACATTTTATTTGCTGAGGCAGAGTCTCCTTGAACCAGAAGCTTGCTAATTCAGCTGTTCTAGTTAGCCACCTTGCCAGATCCTTTGTCTCCATCCCTTAAGCATTAGGATTACAGGTCACAGTGACCAGCTGGTTTTTATGTGGGACGCTGGAGATCTGAACTACAGCCTCAACACTTGCAGAGGAAGCTATTTTTCCATGGAGCCATCTCTTCAGCCTGATTGATTGATTGATTGGTTGATTGATTGTTTTGATCCTGTTATTTTTTTTTTCAATACTGAAAACTTATCCAGGTTGATCTTGAAAATGCTACATAGCCCAGGCTAGCCTGAATTTCCAAATCCTCCTTCCTCAGCCCCCTGAGTGCCAGGATCACAGCTACACTACATGCCTTGGAAGCATCTCTGAGAGAACTGTCAGTCACTGTCTCATCTCTGGGTGGATCCCTTTCTGGGACCCTTCTCCCATCCCTTCTGGAAATAAGACTTTATTCAGGTTCCCAAGACCTTGGTTCCCGAGGACCCAGCCAGGTCTCTGCTTCCGGAGAGCCTGGCAGAGAACATTTTTGGCTCAGCCTCCCCCTGCCTCCAGCACAGCATTGCGCAGAAATGCATAAAGCCCAGGACAGTTGCAAATGCCTCTCTTCATTATGATTTTTTTTCCTAGAGCTTGCTAATTAAATCATTAAAATTTTATCTTCACTTAACCATGGATAAAGAGCATTTGAAACATTTAATTAGTATGCTGCAAGAGAGCCACATAGAATCCTTGCAAGTTAGACCTGTTAGGAAAGGGAAGTGGATGGGGTGCGGGAGGAGGGAGAGCAAGGCATTGGGATGGTCTCAATACAAAGGAATCTATAACTGCTTTCCTGCTTTTGATAAGAGGGTGTGTGTGTGTGTGTGTGTGTGTGTGTGTGTGTGTGTGTAAGAGGGGGGAGAGAGACAGAGACACAGAGAGATAGGGACAGAGAGACAGAAAGACAGAGACAGAGAGAAAGAGACAGAGAGAGACAGAGACAGAGGGAGAGGGAAGGAGGAAGAGCGAAGACCTAAGATCAGAGAGCACTGGAGTTTCAGCGCTTTTGGCTCAGCTTCTAAATAGCCTTTCTGATTCTGCATAAATTTGCACGCACCTTTCTGCATTCTCAGGCTGTCTCCCATGCCTGACCAGCAAAATGAAATGTCGTGGAATAAAAATGAAGTGGTGCAATGCCAAGGCCAGGCTAATATTCAACAGGTTGGGGGAAAGCCCTGTCGGTCCTATTGTCCTGTCCCCACATCTGAAAATTCTCTAAGCTTGCTTCTGCCCTCCCTCCCTCCCTCCCTCCCCCCTCCCTCCCTCCCTCCCTCTCTCCCTCCCTCCCTCCCTCCCTTCCTTTCTTCCTTCATTCCTTCCTTCCACCCATCCTTCCTTCTTTCTCTATGAGACAGTTTAAAAAATTAACTTATTTGATCTCTCACTTTTTCTGTCTCAGCCTTTCTGTAGCACAAGCTAGCCTCAAACTGACAACAAACATGCTAACCCAGTCTTGGGGTAGTGGCATTCGAGATATCAGCCACCACACACAGCTCTCACTAAACATTTTCCATGACCTTACAGAAGCCATTGACGACCTCACAGTTAGCGCCAGCATCTCTTCGTCCAGGATCTGACTTTGGTACTATTACTCTTCCAAGGCAACAGTTAATCAAGACAGCAGGCATTTATGTTCTTGAAGTTCCAGAGGCCAGGACTGGGGTCCACCACCATCCTCCCTCAGGCCACCCTGGCTTCTCCCAGTTCTCAACAGCCTCTGGCTTCCTGGTTTGTGTCTGAATCATTCAGTGTGCCTCCACATGTGTTCTCTTCTCTGCTTTTGTCTCTGGGTCCATCCCCCCTACACCCCTACGCGCACACACACGTACACACACACACACACACACACACACACACACACACAAGGTCATGTTGAATCAGTATTGTCTTTCCTCTGGACTCCACCTTAATTTATTTGCCTCTGCAAAGACCCATTTCTTCCCGTACAGCTGAGTCTCCAGGTGCTGGAGGTCTTCTCCAATATGGAGACAACCATACACCTAGAACAATACCCTTAGGGGACTTGGAAGATTGTCTGAGGTCACACAGCTGGCTTACGAGTCACTCTACTCCTTGCTAAATTCCAGGAGGTCAGCCAGAATGAAGAGGCTGGAAAGGGTGGAGGCAGAGGGGCCCCCAGCCTTGCCTCCCAGCATCTGGATAAGCATTGGGCAGCCTCTGCCCAGAGACAATGGCTTCTAAAGGTTTGTGTGTGTGCTTGGTACAAATACAGGAGTCAGGCAGGCCCAGGAGGAATACAGGCCTGGGGATGCTGAAGCAGAAAGATCAAAGCTAAGATGGGCCACATACAGAGAGAGTTCAAGGCCAGCCCTGGCAATTCAGTGAGATCTGTTACAAGATGTAAAGGGAGAAGCTGGGCAGATGACTCAGAAGTTCAGAGTACTTGTAGCTCTTTAGAGGATCTACGTTTAGTTCCCAGCTCCCACATCAGATGGCTCACAATCAACTGTATCTGCAGTCCTGGGTGACCTGATGATACTCCCTTCTGGTCTCCATGAGCAAGCACCTACACATATGTGGCAGCCACCTACAAACATGCACATGTGCACACAAACACACACACACAAGCATACATAAACATAAAAAATTAATCTTTTTAATGTAAACAGAGAGTTGGGTGCAGAATCAGTGGTAGAGCTCCTGCCTAGAATCCCTCAGGGAGAGGCTAGGGGTGTGGCTCAGTGGTAGAGGCCCTGCCTAGAATCACCCAGTGAGGGGTTGGGGTGTGGCTCAGTGGTAGAGCCCCTGCCTAGAATCCCCCAGTGAGGGGCTGGGGGCGTGGCTCAGTGGTAGAGTCCCTGCCTAGAGTCCCCCAGTGAGGGGCTGGGGGCGTGGCTCAGTGGTAGAGCCCCTGCCTAGAATCCCCCAGTGAGGGGCTGGGGGCGTGGCTCAGAGATAAAGCCCCTGCCTAGAATTCCCCAGTGAGGGGCTGGAGGTATGGCACAGTGGTAGAGCCCCTGCCTAGAATCCCCCAGTGAGGGGCTGGAGGTGAGGTTCAGCAGACAGGTGTGCCCCCAACATTTGAAAAGGCCCTTGAGTTCCACCCCCAGAACTGAAAAAGTTAAAGAATGAGTGAATTTGTGGGTATATGTGGAGAGTCAGACACCCTTGGGCACCCTGAAACGTTCACCAATGTGTCTGCAGGAGGAGATTAGACAAGGGAAGGATCTCCCCCATTAAACACAGTAATTATTCAAATCCTTTGAGGCAACCTGCAGGAAAGAGTATGTAAAACATTAAAGGGAACTTCTGGTGGGAGCCGCTATTATTCTGTCAAGTTGTGGCAAACACGTGGATGTCAGCACTCATAGAACACCATGATAGGAGGCTGTGTGGAAAGCAGTGGTGACAGCTATTAACCTGATCTGTTTGTTAGGAGATAATGAGAGTGAGCAAGTCTTTGATTTCTGCTAACTGCTTTGGGAGTTTAACCCTTTCCTGGGAACCACCACTACAGACTGAAAGTATTGTCTGATGGCAAACATACCCGCAAGCTCCCCTATATGAGCCAAGCAGGAATTTGGATGCTTTGAGAATAATAGACTCAAATCTAATAGGGTTTGAGTGAGTGACTCTACTAAGTGTTCTCAAAAGAACTGAGAGAAGCCAGTAGCTAGCTGGAAGGGACAGGAGGTATCTGGCTGCTGTAAAGAATAGGGGTGCAGCCCCCACCCTACCATTGCCACCACATGTCTGTTATTTGGTCCTAGTTGGTGGAGGGAGACACTGGGAAAGGCTCTTCCAACCTCGCAGAGCAAAGACAAACGTATGTGTCTTTCCCAAAGAGTAAAGGAGATGCTGGTGCCCAACTGTCTTGGTTGTATTCTTATGCTAGGCTGAGTGTGGCTGTGCTGGTTGGTTTTAGTTGTCAATTTTGACAACCTAAGTCACCTGGGAAGAAAATCTTAATGGTTGTTAGTTAACACAGCCCACCGTGGGCAACACCATTCCCTAATTCAGAGTAGAACTGTATGAGAGTAGAGACAGTGAGTGGAGCACTTGGCACACATGCCTTCCTTTCTCCCTGTTCTTAACTGGGGGTCTGAGGTGACCAGCTGCTTCCAGGTCCTGCTGCCTTCGCATCCTCACAAGAATTGGCTGTCACCTAGAGTTGTAAGCTAAAGTGAGTCCTTTCTCCCTCAAATTTCTAGTAAGCAGAAGCAGAAAGGTGTTTGTTAAGTGTGAATTCTCTACGGTTCCTTGCTGGAGCTTTTTGGTGTCCTGCAGGATCAGAAGTGTGATTAGGATTTGATGAGAACTCCTAAGTGGTTCTGAGTTATTCCAGATTGCCTTCTCAATCCTCCATCTCCTCCTTGGGAACCTGCCCTGTTCACCAAAGAGGAGCCTGTGTGCCCGACAGATGCCCAGGCCTTTCATGTGTGTGTATGAGGTATGCATCAGGAGATAGTGCCCCTAACGCGGTCGCTAGCACTGTGTATTAACTGACACATGCCAGATGATCATGGTCTGCCTCATCAGATGTGGTACTGAAATAATAAAAATAAATCCTGTGTGATGGCGCACAGCTGTAATTCCAGCACTCAGAAGGCTGAGACAGGAGGATCACAAGTTCAAGACCAGCCTAGAATACGCAGTAAGATTCTATTTCAGAAACAAAACAAGGGGCTAGGGAAGTAGATCACTGGGTAAGAGCTCTCAATGCAAAAGCACGAGGACCTGAGTTCAAATCCCCAGCACCCGGGTAAAAAGTTGGGTGTAGCCAAATAAACACCTTCACTAAATAAAGACTCTAGCAGGATGGAGTGTGGAGACAAGAGGATTGCTGGGTGTTGCTGGCTGTCACCTAGCTCCAAGTACAGTAAGAGGCACTGTTTCAAGAGAGTAAGATGAAGAGTTATGGGCAGGATTCACAGTATCCTCTGGCCTCCACACATGTAGGAGTAATGAATATACCACATATACCACACACACACACACACAGATATCAACACATGCATGAACACACATACATAAACACATACACATAGACACTCACATCAATTCCTATACACACAAGCACACACACACACAAACACACAGAGACACATACCTCATAGATACACAGAAACATGAATATATATATATATATATATATATATATATATATATACATATACACACATATACCACATACAGACATACACACAGAGACACACATAGATACACACCTCATACACACACATATAAACACACATATACAAATATAGACACATACATCCTACAGACATATAAACTCACATGTCTACACACACACACATATATATATATACACAAATCCACACAAATAATAATATATAAATAATTTTTAACGGAAATGGCAACAGTCTTGCAATTTCTTAAAGACAGTTTCAGGGAAAGGTAGATCCACTTCCTGTGCCTAACCTGGAAACTCCACAGCTTCTATATCCAACCCCAGCTGCAGGAGGTCTGTCCTGGTGTGTTTAAGCAAAGCTTCTCTCCTGGCTGAGTTAGCATCATAGCTCACTGGTCGCAGCCTCATTTACTGCTGAACCCAAAGCAACAGGTTCAGATTTGAGCTGGAAAGACAGACAGCTATGATAAAGAACCAAGAATCCATCCTTTCATCTCAGCTCCAAACTTTGTCTCTGTAACTCCTTCCATGGGTGTTTTGTTCCCAATTCTAAGGAGGGGCATAGTGTCCACACTTCAGTCTTCATTCTTCTTCAGTTTCATGTGTTTAGCAAATTGTATCTTATATCTTGGGTATCCTAGGTTTGGGGCTAATATCCACTTATCAGTGAGTACATATTGTGTGAGTTCCTTTGTGATTGGGTTACTTCACTCAGGATGATGCCCTCCAGGTCCATCCATTTGCCTAGGAATTTCATAAATTCATTCTTTTTAATAGCTGAGTAGTACTCCATTGTGTAGATGTACCACATTTTCTGTATCCATTCCTCTGTTGAGGGGCATCTGGGTTCTTTCCAGCTTCTGGCTATTATAAATAAGGCTGCTATGAACATAGTGGAGCATGTGTCCTTCTTACCAGTTGGGGCATCTTCTGGATATATGCCCAGGAGAGGTATTGCTGGATCCTCCGGTAGTACTATGTCCAATTTTCTGAGGAACCTCCAGACTGACTTCCAGAGTGGTTGTACAAGCCTGCAATCCCACCAACAATGGAGGAGTGTTCCTCTTTCTCCACATCCACGCCAGCATCTACTGTCACCTGAATTTTTGATCTTAGCCATTCTGACTGGTGTGAGGTGGAATCTCAGGGTTGTTTTGATTTGCATTTCCCTGATGATTAAGGATGTTGAACATTTTTTCAGGTGCTTCTCTGCCATTCGGTATTCCTCAGGTGAGAATTCTTTGTTCAGTTCTGAGCCCCATTTTTTAATGGGGTTATTTGATTGAGATGAAAGGATGGACCATGTAGAGACTGCCATATCCAGGGATCCACCCCATAATCAGCATCCAAACGCTGACACCATTGCATATACTAGCAAGATTTTATCGAAAGGACCCAGATGTAGCTGTCTCTTGTGAGACTATGCCGGGGCCTAGCAAACACAGAAGTGGATGCTCACAGTCAGCTAATGGATGGATCACAGGGCTCCCAATGGAGGAGCTAGAGAAAGAACCCAAGGAGCTAAAGGGATCTGCAACCCTATAGGTGGAACAACATTATGAACTAACCAGTACCCCGGAGCTCTTGACTCTAGCTGCATATGTATCAAAAGATGGCCTAGTCGGCCATCACTGGAAAGAGAGGCCCATTGGACTTGCAAACTTTATATGCCCCAGTACAGGGGAACGCCAAGGCCAAAAAGGGGGAGTGGGTGGGTATGGGAGTGGGGGTGGGTGGGTATGGGTGACTTTTGGTATAGCATTGGAAATGTAAATGAGCTAAATACCTAATAAAAAATGAAAAAAAAAAAAAACCAAGAATCCAGCACTAGCCCTCCAAAACCAGGAAGTTCGTACTGGGACAAGCAAACTGGACTGTCCCCTCTGAAATGCTCACTTGCATTGCTAAGAGAAGGGAAGTTGTCCCACTCTCAGCCCTCACATAGATGCTCTAAGCCCTTGAGCAGGGCTCCTGTGTCCTGAGTTACTCTCAGTCTTCTCCTGCAGGTAAAGACAAGAGTCCTGTTACCTCAGGGGACCTCAATTGCCTCCCGTTGGAGGCATTAGAAATGAGATACACTAAATGAGCTATGGGGCACGGCTCAGTTAGTGGGGTGCTTGTCTAGCATGGGGAAGCCCTAGGCTCCATCCCCATCAGAGTGTGTAGCACTGCCTGCCTTCTTATGTGTGTACTTGGGATCTGAACTCATGTCCTCAAACTTGCAAGCTGAGCACTTTACCAGCTGAAACATCCCCTCTGCCCTGGTAGCCTTTAATGACTTCTAATAGATCAACTTCCAGGTCACATTGCAAAGAAAGAATCTAGGGATAACAAAGTAAGCTTGGGTGAGACACCAAGTCAATATTACCTCGGAGAATCTTCTTATCAACCCATCCTGGAGAAACGTACACACCCATCCATCTGGCCTAACTCACACACCATCACAATCACTGTGCTATACTGCCCCCTAGGGGAGCCTTGGGTGGCAACGATGACCTTCCAAAGATAGAAGAGTCCTGAGCTCCCACAGAGCTTCAACAATTTCCAAACACAGCCGAATATTCAGATTTATGTTTCCTATACTCATGCCAGGATGTCTCTTGAGCCTTTGAAAGCATACCCTAAGCTTGATCTAAAGCCATCTTTCCAAATAAGCACAATCCACCATTAAAGTTAAAACTAGTCACAGCTCCTGACTAGGTTCCAAGATAGTCCTCCTATGCACCTATGCAGCACTGGGAACAGAATTCAGGGCCTTTATGTGCTGAGTCCTTCACTGGGGGATTCTAGGCAGGGGCTCTACCACTGAGCCACGCCCCAGCCCCTCACTGGGGGATTCTAGGCAGGGGCTCTACCACTGAGCCACGCCCCCAGCCCCTCACTGGGGGATTCTAGGCAGGGGCTCTACCACTGAGCCACGCCCCCAGCCCCTCCCTGGGGGATTCTAGGCAGGGGCCTACCACTGAGCCACGCCCCCTAGCCCCTCACTGGGGGATTCTAGGCAGGGGCTCTACCACTGAGCCACACCCCAGCCCCTCACTGGGGGATTCTAGGCAGGGGTTCTACCACTGAGCCACACCCCAGCCCCTCACTGGGGGACTCTAGACAGGTCTCTAAGCTGAAATACATATCCAACCTTCTCTGTCTTTGAAGATGCTGAATTGTTTTGCATGGGTCAACTCCCCCTACATTAGAATAACCAGTTTGTGTGGGGTCTGTTTATCAAATTGTAGGCTGTGGAACAGACTCCCCTAGTGTCCTGCCTGGTCATTCAAGATATGTTCAGATATTCATGCACGATTCACGGGCAAGGCACAGAAAAGCTCTAGAACCCAGGCAGGTGAGAAAAGACAGGGATCTCTCTAGCTCAAGACTGAGATGTCAGATCCGATTTCCTGTGGTGGAAACATTCCTGACTTGGTGCTGATTGATGCAGATGCTACATCAAAACCTTACAATGCACATGTGTCACACACATGCACACGTTCCTATGTGCATAACCACTGTCCACAAGGAAAAATAACTTCCAGGCACTTGACCCCTCCTGTTCCATTCATAATCAACCAGGTCCTCCAGCCTGACAGACTAGATTCTAGCTTCTTTCTTAAAATTGAAAATTTTTAAATCGTATATACCTCTGTGTGGTGTGTGTTTGTGAACATGTGTGTACATGTGCCTATGTGGATTTGCTTGCCCATGTATACACAAGTAGAGGCCACAGGTTGATGTCTTCTGTCTCTGTCGATTTCCATATTGCTGAAACAGAGTTTCTCACTGACCATGGTACTTCTCTGCCACATCAGCTAAGCTGGCCGGCCAGGGAGTCCCCCTGCCTCCACCTCCTCATGCCTAATTTTGTATTCAGATGCTGGAGATCCAGGTCCTCCTGCTTGCACACCGAATGCTTTCTCACTCAGCCATCTCGTCAGCCCCATGAATGGGGCTTTCTAAGGCAGAGCTACGCAATCCTACCGTATTCTGTTTATTTGTTCAATTCCTGTTCAGGGCTGGATATGAGAGGTGAATTGTTTATACTCAAAAAGAAAGAATGGAAGAAAATGGACAGAAAGAAAGAAGAGAGGCAACCAATCACCTTTTATGGCTGCTTTTCAAGAGTTTTGCCAGTCTCGATAAAAATAATAATAATAAATAAAATTCTTATTTTATTTTCACAGGGAAAAGTTCATTTCTATTCTGCTGCCGAGGGAAGGTGTTACTGATTTATTTAAAATAGTTATACCAGATTACAACATTGAGATAGACACGTACGCATTAGCGTTAGCATGAGTGACAGCAAGAGAGAAGCCCACATTGTTTGTTTCTGAACACAAAGTTAGAACCGGCTGCGCCCACAAACGTCCAGCGTCCCCAGCTCCCCTAATGACAGGCACCTGCAGATGAATGGCTTCCTGCTGAAACTTGGCACTTTGGTTCATTTCTGCCATAATTGGCGTGGTAATGCATGCGACTCCTGCTTCAGAGGGAAACGCAGGACACACAATAGCTTTGGGAAGCTTCCCGCTTTCTTCCTGAAACTCAGCAGAGAAATCGAGAGATGGCGAACGCTGGGTCTCACACCTGACAGAGTGGTGGGTTTCTCATAAGGGCAGAGCCCACCTGGAAAGCAGTTTGGTTCCGTTTCTAACAAAGACTGGGGCATGTAGAATTCCTCCTTATAACCCCTGCATTTGCCATGTGAAGTCAGGTACAGCAGGATCTAGCCTGGGCTACAGAGTAAGTTTCAAGACAGGCTGGGCTCCACAAGACTGGTCTCAAAACTCAGCCAAGCAAACCAAGGGGAGTGGAGGGGCATGGGGCTATGGAGACAGACGGTTCAGTGGGCTACACAAACATGGGGAGCTGAGCTGGGATCCCCAGAACACGTGTCAAAGTGGTGGTATGTACTTAGGGAGTACAGTACTGGCGGCGGGGGGTGGGGGGGTGGTGGTGGGCTCCCTGCCCAGCCACTCCAGTACACTTGGAGAACTGAGCTTCTAAGGCAGTGAGAGCCTCTGTCTCAGAAAACAAGGTGAACACTATCTGAGGAATGATACCTGACATTGATCCCTGGCTTCCATATCTCCACATGTGAGTACATACACACTCATACATACATAAACATGCACACATGGAAACACACATGACAAAAGAGATGGGACAAAGGAGCCTCCAGGGACTAAGGTCATATTTTTTGGGTCGCATTCTACATCTTGCCGCTTTTGTCCTGTGTGACCGTGGGCAGGTTGGTGAGACCCTCTGAATACTGAGGTGCAGGTAAATCATTGCTCCCTCTTTGTAGCTGCTTGTATTACAAATACTAATTATGTTCCCCAAAACTGCTCACACTTAAGACTGCACTTAAGACGCTGAGGGTCCCTGCCCCCCAGTTGGTTCTGATTGGTAAATAAAGATGCCAGCAGCCAATGGCTGGGCAGGGCAGACAAAGGGGGGGGGGGGACTCAAGAAATGTTCTAGATTGGGATGGAGAAAGGGAAGGAAGAAGGAGATTTGCCATGCCTGGAGAGTGAGAAGGAGGAAGAGATCCACCATGCCTGAGGAGGGTACAGGACAGAGAGGCATGGTAACTATGTGAGGAGCTGGGGTAGAGCAGCCCAAGAGGACTGCCTACTGGGTCCAGAGCAGCCAAGATAGAATATAAGATTTAGTAAGTAATAACTCCGGATTATCAGCAGAGGTGGATTAACCACGTGGAGGTTAGGAAGTGGCCCAGCCATTGAGCTGATTAAGGCGTATCAAAATATAGAGGCTGTGTGTGTGTGTGTGTGTGTGTGTGTGTGTGTGTGTGTGTGTGTGTCTTTCATTCAAGAACACTAAACATTAGGGAACTAAACAGGAACCCAGCACTGGAACTTATATATAAAAATATTGCTACACCATTTCACTGAAACACACAAGGTGGCCCATTCCTGTGCACGGTCTGTGCAACTCCAAGTTCCTGGCCCTGACCCTACACCTGCCCCTGCCAATCCCCCAAATTTCAATCCCCAGCCTTAGTTCTTTTGTGTGTGGCTGGAAGGTGACCACATGTGCATGCTGGTGCCTGTCCTTGGTGGCCTAAGGTCAACCTCAGGTGCCATTCCTGCAGACACCATCCACCTGTCTTCTGAAGCAGTCTTCTGCTGGCCAGCCAGCTCCAGACACCCTCCTGTCACTTCCAGCCCGGTGCTGGGTGTTCTAGTGTGCAAACCAGCACGCCTGTCCTTTTAACATGCCTCCTAGGGTTGAACTCTGGCCCTCTGGAAGAGCAGCAAGTGCTCTTGAGTGCTGAGCTAACTCTCCACCCCTGATCTCAGTTCTTGACGACTGTTGTTGCCTATGCTAATTCTCATTGCCACTGGCTCCTGACATCATCCAGCCCATAAGATCTTTCTCTCACCTTAATATGAACCTTTTCTTCCCAAGGCTACTTACTGTATGGAAGACACATTCAAAAAACAAACAAATAAAAAAGTCCTAAGTCAGAGGTTTTCAACCTGTGGGTCATATATGATACCCTGTATGTTAGATGATAACATTATGATTCAAAAAGTAGCAAAATTACAATTATGAAGTAGCAATAGCATAATCTTATGTGGGGGGGGGGGTCCCCGCAACATGAGGAACTAACTGTATTAAAAGATTGCAGCATTAGGAGGTTGGGAACTTAAGTGATTAACACATTTGACCCATACTGGCACCCAGTATGTCAAAATAATGATGGCTTCAAAAGTTTTCTTGTTTTGCGAAAGATTCTTGCTATGTAGCCAAGGCTGGTCTTAAACTCAGGATCCTTCTCCCTCTATCCGTGAGTTATTGGGATTACAGTGTACCCACTGCTATTAGATACAGTGTTCTTTGAATTATTAAATATTCATAAACCTTACTATTGTCCCCATTTCATGAATGGGAAAATAGAGGTCTCAGGTCAATAGAGGCGTCGGGTCAGAGCATCTGAAAAGACAAGCAGACAGTTCACAGACGATCATCAGAATGACCTAGCAAGCTTGGCAGAGGGGCTCAGTCACACAAGCAGCCTGGGAAGTAAAACTGATGCTAATGATGGGATTGCCATCTTTCATTGTTGATTGCAAGTGCTGAAACCTTCTGGTGCTAGCCAGACTGTGGGAAGCCAGATTCTCTGTCATCTGGGTCTTGGGTGTGAATTGTTGTGACCTTTTAGCCAAATTAACCTTTAAAATATCTATTGAAATTTTAAATGTGTATCCTTTGAACAAGCCACCCCACTACAGGCAATCTTACTTGTACTAGTATAAACTCAAGGACACACAGCATGCTCAGATGGGAGCTGTTTCCTGTATATATTGCTACAATCTGTGGGACTAGGAGAAAGGAGTCCTTACAGCCCTGTAGCAATTTGACAGGAAATCATAGACAGGCTTCAGTGATGTTTTAGGGTTGTTTACTGCTGGGGCGGAGGATAGAGAGAAAGCAAGGTTTCCTCAGGAGACTAAGTGACAGGATTCATTCTGGACTCAATCATTGACTTTTTGATTCATCCATGCCATGAAATATTATGTAGCCATTTAAAAGAGCAAAGAAAAATTCTGCAGCACAGAGATAAACCAATATGAAAAACTATTTTCCATCTTGGTTGTGGTGGTAAGGTTCTCCTAGAGATTAAACTTCAGGCCATGCGCATGCAAGGCAAGTGGTCTACCACTGAGCCACGCCCCCAGCCCCTCACTGGGGGATTCTAGGCAGGGGCTCTACCACTGAGCCACGCCCCCAGCCCCTCACTGGGGGATTCTAGGCAGGGGCTCTACCACTGAGCCCCGCCCCCAGCCCCTCACTGGGGGATTCTAGGCAGGGGCTCTACCACTGAGCCCCGCCCCCAGCCCCTCACTGGGGGATTCTAGGCAGGTGCTCTACCACTGAGCCACGCCCCCAGCCCCTCCCTGGGGGATTCTAGGCAGGGGCTCTACCACTGAGCCACGCCCCCCAGCCCCTCACTGGGGGATTCTAGGCAGGGGCTCTACCACTGAGCCACGCCCCCCAGCCCCTCACTGGGGGATTCTAGGCAGGGGCTCTACCACTGAGCCACGCCCCCCAGCCCCTCACTGGGGGATTCTAGGCAGGGGCTCTACCACTGAGCCACGCCCCCCAGCCCCTCACTGGGGGATTCTAGGCAGGGGCTCTACCACTGAGCCCCACCCCAGCCCCTTGCTGTACTGTTCTTGACAGGTGTCCAACCACTGAGCTACATCTCCAGTTCTCAAATTTTCAAGACAGGATTTTCCTCTGAAGCCAAGGTTGGCCTAGAAATTATTACTATAAATTATTATCCTCCTGCCTCTATATCTATGTTGCACCTTTTAAGTGGGAAGATCCCATACTATGTTCCCAGTTCTTTCAAAATTCCCAGCAATTTCCTAAAATCACTAACACTCTCTCTAACATCCGTCTAACTATCCACAAAGTATTTCTTTTTTGCATAACAGAGCATTTAAAACACCAATAACCTAATTATTTAACACTTAATGAACCCACTAGAGGATGTGTGTGTACACACTCCATGTAATGTCTTCCTCCTCTACAGCAATTAGCATACCCTGTAATAAAAGCAAATGGGAAAGCGATATGCTAAAGACGGAGAATGAATGCAAAAAAAAAAAAAAAAAAAAAAAAAAACCCTGATGTTTCGAGGAAAAGCAAACAAGGGAAGTTTCAATAATGGCAATCTGGGCTGAAGCTGCCTCTTGTTAAGGGAGGAGGTGGGCCACAGTGAGCAGTGGGCGACCCCAGTGGCCCTCTGTGAGACCCTGCTGCCCCAGTTGGGGGTGGTACAATGGGTAAGAAGCCTTCACCTATGAGCCCCTTGGCAACCCATGGCACCTGCAGAGGCTGACTGAGAAATGCCCCCCATGGCTCCTGTATTGGATACTTGGTCATGGCTGGCAGTGTTGTTTTGGGTGAGGTTAGGCAACCTGTAGGACGTACATCCTTGCTGGAGGAGGCAGACCTGAAGTGTTTAGAGCCTCATGCCATTTAGAGTTCACTCTCAGCTTCCTGTGTGACAGAAAGCAATCCACTCATGCCATCTACTGCTGTGCCTCCCTGCCATTAAAGACTCTCTCTCGAAGCCATAAGCCCAAATAAACTTTTTCTTCCTCAGGTCTCTTTAGGTCATGGTGTTTTGCCATAGCAACTAAAAGTAGTTAAGCACCCTGAGTCCACACCCCTTCTTAGATAGCTGTTGCCCAGCAAGCAGCTGATAGAGAGGCAGTCTCAACTTCCTGATCAAGCCTCCAAACAGATCCTGCTACATCTTCACCAACAACAACCTACATATTTTAAAGCCTTGTTTCTTTCATACCTAAAACATGTATGTTTGTGTAAATGTGTATATGTGTATGTATGTGTGTATATATGTATATGTATTTTGCATGTGTGTATTGTGTATGTGTGTATATATGTGTTTGTATACATGTATTTTACATGTGTGCTTGTGTGTATATATGTATATTTGTGCATATATGTATATTGGTTTATATGTATATTTATGTGTGTTTGTGTGTAAATGTATATTTTTAATGTGTACATTTGAGGTTTTGTGTGTATATATATATTTGTATATATGTGTGTATATTTGTGTGTGTTTGTGTGTATGTTTATGTATGTATATGTATTTGTGTACATGCATTTTGTGTGTATATGTATATCTGTGTATGTATATATTTTATGCATATAGTATATTTTGTGTATAGGTATATTTGTGCCTGTTTGTATATAAATGTATATTTGTATATGTGTGTATATGTATATTTGTTTGTCTATGTGCATATTTGTGCATGTATGTGTACATATTTGTGTTTGTGTGTGCATGTATATTTGTGTATACATATTTATATGCTTGTATTTGTGTGTGTACATGTATATTTGTGTATATATACGTGTGTGTGTGTGTGTGTGTGTGTTTATGTGTGTGCTGGGGTGAATTTTTTTGGTGATGCAGCTGCCTCTTAGTCCTAAATGCTCCTGTATGTAGTCCTAGCAAGCTCACTGATCCAGCAGCTGGGTCTGGAAGAAAAATACAGCCTGTTGTCACTACCCTACCTGAGGTGAATAGACATTTGCTCATGTCTCTCAAAAGAAGTCACACAACACCTAGCCACCTCAGGACCAGTCCCAGACAAACCAAAGACAGTTTCAAGGACCCATACACACTGGAATCACTCAAGTAAGTCAGCCCTGGGAACTGCAGATATGGCTCAGTGCTCGTATACTGATGGCCCTGAGTTTGATCTCCAGCACTGGGGAAAATCCAACCCAAACAACAAAGCAAATACCCAATGCTAAGCCTGCCTGCCCTGCCTTAGGGATCCATTGTCGGAAGTCACACTGAAGGCCCTCCTGACCAGGGCAGGTACTTCCCAGCATGCCCTGCGATCTTCTCCTCCCCCCCCCCCCCCCCCCCGCCTCCCTATCCTGGGGATTTGTGAGTACAATCTTCCTCTGGGGCAATCATTTCTGTGAAAGCGTGTCTCACCATCTGCAGCAAAAACAAATCTCAAGTGCAATGAAAACACAGGCCTGTCTGCCAGGTGGAGCGCTGGCCCAGGGGACACAGGCGATGCGTGGTGCCCCCTCTGGGGTCCACACTGCGGTAGCTGGAAAGAAGTGAGGTGTGGCTGTGGGCTTCACTAGGAGAGAGAACCAGAGAAACTCGATCAATGGGCTGCATGGGGCAAAGCAGGGTGGAAGGGATCATCAGAAGGGAGAAGTTCAAGGGCAGCTAGGAGCGGGGAGTAGGTGGGGGTGGGGGGTGGGGGTGGGGAACAAGTTTGCGTCTGGGTGCTAGCACAGAGAAAACAGGTACAGGAGGTGCTGAGAATAGAAGATGGCACCTTGAAAGAACTGGTAAGGATTAGTAAGGCTTCGATGATGATGGAGGTCCTAGCGAGGCAGACAAGCATAGGGACAACTTAGCGACCTGGAACCCACTTGGCTTCAATTACACAAATGCCTTTTGGAAACCCCACCTTCATCAAACCTTACGCACCCGTGTATCCAGGAGTCTATTCTCACTCCAAACTCGAGTTCCCTAGAAATTCCCCTTTCGTTGCTAAACACATCCTGAAGTGTATTTTGGAACTAGGAGCAGCAAGCGGGACAATACCTCCTGGACTGGTTTCAAGTGCATGTACAATAAGGCAAACTATCCTGTGGGTGAACTTTTAGGAAAAACTCCCTAATTTGCCATCTTATTAATGACTGGATGTACACACGATTAAAGTCAGATGCATTGTGGGAAAGGGTATGTACACTGAACAAAAGCCTACATAACCCAAGTCTGTCAATCAAAAGCAGAAACCACCCTCACTCCGCCCATAGCAACCAATCCCTCAAGAACCCATAAAAGGAAGTCCCCGGAGGTCACGGGGAGGGGGGGGAGGGGGGAGGGGGGAGGTTGAGCGACAAGCTTTCTCAGAGCTGAGTGTTCCCTTACAGCCTTATCTACCCTATACCTTCGCTCTGATTCTGAATAAAATCCTTCGTTGCTTCTCTCTTTGAGCACACTTTTTTCAATTCTTTAAACAAGAAGCCAAGTTCCTAGAAACCCCGGTCTAGACAGACCACAGTTAACACTAGTTAACAAGACTGCTTGGAACTTTAGACTTTGTTAGACAAAGAGGGTCTCTAATGAAGGCTAAGCCGAGACAATGCCATTAGCATCCATCTGAGCTCAGCATTGTCTCATGAGGAATCTGCGCTGCTCAGTGTTAGGATTCCACTGTGAGTCGCCCTGATCAGCTCATGGGTTTGAACACTTGCTCCCCAGCTGATGGCGCTATATGGGGAGTTTAGCAAACGGGAAGTGGGGCCCAGCTGGAAGGAGTAGATCACTGCAAGCTTTCTGCCCAAACTCTTTGCTTCCTGGTTCAAAGAGATGAGAAGAAACAGGTGTCTGTGGCTTCTGCAGAGCCAATCCCAGCTGCCACACTTTCTCTGCCATGACGGACTACATCCCCTTTATCTGTTTGCCCAAATAAACTCTTCATCTCGGAAGCCATTCCTGCCAAGTGTTTTGTCCTAGTGAGGAGAAAAGTAACTAACGCTAGCGCAGCTTGCACTGGCTCCGTGAGCAGACGGAGGGAGCAGCTGTTGCAGGCAGAGATGGCAGAGCAGTCACAGTCTGGAGTCATTAAGGACGTGGCACCAGGTTGGTGACTGAAATATGTGTGCTTCAGTGGCAGAACGAGGCCAGCCTCAGAGTCCCTTGACTCTAATAGGTAAAGGGGGGAGGGGTCACATAGCTAGAGCAAGGGCAAGGGCAACTTTGAACTTGGGAATAGATCCTACAGGGAGCTACTTGAACACAGACCTGGAGGCGGGGTTTGGAAGTCATGTGCTCTTGTTAGTAGGGGCTGTAAACTTTAATTCCCATCCTCCAGCGACCCACTTGCTCCGTAAGTTCCACTTCCTTGAGGTTCACAAAGCTGAGCTGCCACCTGGGGACCCAGTATTCCAACATGTGAGCCTTTGGGGAACAGAGCACACCATATCCATCACACTAAGCTCATTTGCATCCTTATTTCTTCACTCGATCATTTCCCTCCTTTTCTTTCTCCCTTTCATCTAAACTCTAAACTGTGTAGTAAACAGTTTAGTTTCTCTCTAAACTGTGTTTTGAGTATTATCCTACATGGGTGTTAAGAAAACCCCGATGCTAAATTTTTGTGATATAAAAAAAAACCACCCAGTTTTACCATCTTCTTCTTCTTCTTCTTCTTCTTCTTCTTCTTCTTCTTCTTCTTCTTCTTCTTCTTCTTCTTCATTTTCTTCTTCTTTTTCTTCTTCTTCTTCTTCTTCTTCTTCTTCTTCTTCTTCTTCTTCTTCTTCTTCTTCTTCTTCTTCTTCTTCTTCTTCTTCTTCTTCTTCTTCTTCTTCTTCTTTAAAAGGCACAATCTCACGCAACCCAGGCTGGCCTTAACCTCACTGTTTACTGAAGATGCCCCTCTGATCTTCTGCCTCCACTTCTCAAATACTGGGATTACAGATGTCTTACATGGATTCATGCTTTGTGCAAACCAGGCAAACACTCTACCAACAGAGCTACATGACCAGCCCTTAAAATTGTGAGACAAGGCCATCCTCCTTTCTCAGTCTCCCAAGTGCAGAGAGTACATATGTGTGCCACCACGCCTTGTCCCCTCACATATGTGCACCACCATGCCTGGCCCCCATTTCCACTCTTTCATACTTAGAATGAATGAAGAATTCATTTACTCCACATGAGGTTGGACAGTGAATGGGAAATGTCTGGAAGGCCAGAACTTGCCTTTCCCAATTGCTGTCTACCTTTTTTAAAGCTTCTATTGTATTTTAAAATGGTATTCATATGTGTATTGTGGTAGCAGTATATGCATATGCATGAGGGTGTTTTTAGAGGCAGAAAAACTTATCAGTTGCCCTGGAGCTAGAGTTACAGGTAGCTGTGAGCTACCCAGTGTGGAGACCAGAAATCAAACTCCAGTCCTCTGCAAACGCAGTATACACTCTCAACTGATGAACCATCTCTCCAGCCCCACAGTATTCCTTAAGGCACAGTTTTTCACTGAACCTGGAACGTGCCTATTGGCTAGTCTGGCTAGCCAGGGAGCCCCAGGATCCACCCCTCTCTGCATCCCCAACAAAAGGCAAACAAAAGGCTACCATATGCTCTTCCTGTGTGGATGCTGGGGATCGAAATCAGGTCCTCATGCTTGCTCAGCAAACGAGTTACCGTTGCCCCATCCCCCAGCTCTGTCTTATTTTGATGCTTAGAGATAATCAGCCTTCTGCCATTGACCTTGGAGATGTTAAACATCCCAACCTCCTGAAATGGGGACCATCTCTCATTCTCCCTCCCAACTGTGCCACATGTCTCTGTTCTCTCCTGCTGCGTACGAACCGTGACTGTGTATGACACCTGCGCTCAAGCTGATTTTCCTAACCCCATTCTTCTTTCCCAGTCCACGCAGATTTCCTCCATAAGTGGTTATAACACAGAATGGGATCCTTCCTATTCCAGTTACCCGGGGAATAAATTGCTGCCATATTTTTCCCCTCTCAATTTTCCTACCCCGCAGTGCATGCTTCATCATCTTAAAGATCTCTTTGTTTGACAGTTAAGTGCATTAGCGTAGAGTAGAGTGATATTTCTTCTCTATTGTAATAATTATTTCCTCTTATAATTTCTGAGTTGTATCCGAGTTTGAGTGTTGTTCCCCTAGCCCTTGAACATAAAGATTTCTACTGTCCTCCAATAGTGTGTCAAATGCACAAAAAGAAAGACTTCAGCAAAACTGAGCCGACTTACATAGAACTCTTACAAGAATAAAGCAGAGAGTACTGATTAGCTATGCAGGGAGGAAAAATGAGAGGTGCAAGAGAGACACTGGCATATTCAGTTACCAGAAGCTCCCAACAAAGGGAGCACGATGATCAAGGTTTAGGGCAGCTCCTCTCATCTCTAATAATGAAATAATTCTCTACGGTAGTAGCCCAATTAGGAATCTCAAATGTTTGCTCATCAAAGAATCTGGAGGCCTATGCAGAAGGTCTCTGGGCACAGCTCAGCATCACCACTGAAGTCCTATCACTCCCAGTGTAGAGAGGAGATGGAGCCACATAGGAGTATTGGACTGGGGAGATGGCACCACTGGGTGAAGTATCTGCCACACAAACGCAAGGATCAGAGTTTGAGACCCAGAACCCATGTTAAATACTGACTGTGGTGGCACATGCCTGTTATCCCAGCACTGGGGAGGTAGAGACAGGAGGATGCTCTGGGGCTCATCAGCCAGACAGCATAATGGAAATGGTGAGCTCCAGGTTTAAGGGCAATACCTTGTTTCAAATAATGACTGTGCAAGAGATGGCTCAGCATTAAGAGCACACACCGCTCTTGTATAGCACCCAAGTTTAGTTCCCAGAACCTATATCAGGTGATTCAGAACTATCTATAATTCCTGCTCTAGGGGATCTAATGCCCCCTTAGGCTTCTATGGGTACCTGCACTAACACAGCTATGTCCCTACACAGGTACACATATAATTAAAAACAAAATAGACACACACACACACACACACACACACACACACACACCCCTTGTCCTAAAGCTTTGGTTTCTTTCCCCGGAAACTACCAAAGACACACTTTGCTCTGGTGACAGCAGACTGCTTGTGAACTTCCTATTTTGTAGAATGAACCAGGAAGTTACTGACAACTGACAAAGTTGACAAGGGACAGTGAAGTTGGAGCTACTCAGTGTGGTTCCCATAGCAACCACCTGGATGTCCCCTGGTTTGCTATTGAAGGCGTGTGTATTTAATCTTCCCCGTACCTGCAGCATCAGGACCCGCAGATGTTAGGATGAGCCAGCAACCACAGAAGCCTGCTTCTCGAAGACAGATTCTGGAAGATTCGATCCAGGCAGCTGGAATGTCAGGCAGTAATTATGGCCTAATCTTGGCAAATTACATCTGTAAAGATCTTTTATTATTGGGGTGGGGGGAGTGTTTCAACCCAACACGGAAGGGATAAAGTACCAGGAACCCCAGTCAAAGCCTCTTTGCATTTTGGCTCTTGCCTGAGTCTGTGTATAAATTTTTTTTTAATATTTACTTTTATTTTTAAACCATGCATATGGTGTGTGGTGTGTACATGTGAGTACAGTTGCCTGCAGATGACAAAAGAGGATGTTGGGTTCTCTAGAGCTGGAGTCAGAGGCTATTGTGAGCCACCCTATGGGAACTAAACTCAGGTCCTGCAAGAGCGGTGTATGCTCTTAATTGCAGAGCCATCTCTCCAGTTCCTAAAAATTCTTTGCTGAAACATCGTTTCTGAGCTGGGGAGATGGCTCAGCTAGGAACTGTTTTCTCTGCAAGTGTGAGAATATGAGTTTGAGAAAGAAAGAGAGAGGGAAAGACATACGGAGACAGAGAGACTTAGGGAGAAAGACAGAAGAGACAGAGGGAGGAGGAGGAAGAAGAAAGGCAGGTAGGAAGCGAGGGAGGCAGGAGCAAGGTTGGAAGGGAGGGAGGGAGGGAGGGAGGGAGGGAGGGAGGGAGGGAGGAAGGGAGGAAGGGAGGAAGGGAGGAAGGGAGGAAGGGAGGAAGGGAGGAAGGGAGGAAGGGAGGAAGGGAGGAAGGGAGGAAGGGAGGAAGGGAGGAAGGGAAGGAGGCAGGCAGGCAAGGTAGGAGACAGAAAGGGACATCTCTAGAAACTGGATAGCCAGCTAGCCTGACTGACCTATGCAGTGAAGTAAGTAGGTGCACACGTGTGTGTGCACACGTGTGTTTGCACACACATGTGAGAGCAGAGTTCAATCTTGGGCATCTTCCTCAGATGATTTCCCACATTCTTTTTCGAGGCAGGGCCTTTCGCGGGTCTGGGTCCTCCCATCTCTACCTGTCTAGCATTAGGATAACAGGTGTAGGCTGCCACAGCTGGCTTTTACCAGTTTGTGGGGATGTGTGAACTCAGGTCTCCACGCTTGTACAAAAAAGCGCTTTACTAACAGAGCAACTCCCTAAGGTGCTTTGGGTCAAGGTGTGTCATCACAGCAATGATAATCCTGACAAGGACAGGCATCACCACGGAGTCAGCTCCCAGCCTTCCCAGACGGATGCCCCGCCTCTGCATCCGTCCCCGTGCACCCAACACAGAGCTGGTGCACTGGGACTCCCCTGTAGGAATCCAGTGAAGACTTGGTTTTTAAAATAAAATGATTCTGAGCCATACTGCCTCGCGAATACTAACTAGGATGCAACCTATGAAGGTTCCCCTGTTTCTAAATCTGGCAGCGAGGGAACAGGAGGGTGGGAGGCGGGGACGGGGAGAAGAAGCTATTTTTAATTCCTGGCCAAGAAAAAAAATTTTTTTAAATCCACACTAATATTATGAGTTCAGCTTGTTCGAACAATGAATTCTGTTTCCGTAATTGTCCTGTCCACAGTTAATGCTGGAGAGGGAACAGAGAATGGTTGTGATTTCTAATCGAAATCCGCTCCGTTTCCCAGTGGCCAAGTGGAGGTGGGGTTTCCTTCAGTGTCCCAGGAGAACCCCAGAAGGAAGGAGATGATGACCCGTCCCGGGGTCGAGCCATACGACTCGTAATTAATATTTAACACTGCTTTTAAAACTAAGTGACAGGCTCCTTAATCAGCACATACATTATTTGAGGTCGGGAGCAGAAGAAAGGCATATATTGATTGGATTGCGTTTTACCCCTCGCCCCCATTCACACGCCTCTGTGGCTACGGTGGTCGATAAGGTCCATGGTGGCCAGATATTTTTAAGGTCTCTCGGGTGCTGCTCTTAAGCCAGCCAACTCGCGCCCCGTGTGTGGGCCACCCTGCGGGGGCGGGGGGGGGCATGTTGGCTAGAAAACCTCTTGTCTAAGGACAACGAATTTGTCTCCTTTTCCTGTCAGCCCTGCCTCAAGACCCTTTAATGAAGAGGACCACGTGGATCCAGGGTGTGGTTTCCCATTGACTTTTATATATTATGAATGTTTAAAAACACACAAAAATACAGAGATTAATAGTATAAGTTCCAGACATGCAAAATGGACAAAAGCCAGATTTTTCACTTTGAGGGATTTTTTTAAAAATGTAAATTACGTATGGCTGGCATGGTGGTACAGGCCTATAATCCCACCACATAAGAGGTAGAGGCAGGAGGATTGGAAGCTTAAGGCTAAGGGCTGGACATGTAGCTGAGTTAGTTTGGTGCTAATATTGTGTGTAAGAGACCGTGGATTGGATCCCTGGCAACAATACAGAAAGGAAAGACCAGGCCAAGTTAGGAAAAGAACATTTGGACTATCAAGTGAGCTCCAGGCCAGCCTGGGCTACAGTGAATCAAATGGCCATCTCTGCTACATAGTGAGTTCTAGGCCAACTTGTACTACAGAGCGAGACCCTGTCTCAAGTCTGTGACCCCCAAACTAAGCCTTCAGGATGAGCCCCATCTGTAGGGTCATTCTCCCATGCCCTGTCTTGAGCTGGGGCATGTGTCCTTGAACTGCCTTTCATAAGCCAGATTTGCCCTCCAATAGTCAGCCCAGCCACGAACAATCTAGAAGAATACTGTTGGACTGCTCACACTTCTAGAATTTGCCTCTATGCCCTCATGTCGTGATATTATGTTTTAGGAATTTGCCACACTGCTACAACTTGGCCTTTCTTAGATAAGCCAGGTGTTCAGACTTCTCCAGCTGTGTCCTTTTCCTTTTGGCGATGAACATTTAGGGGCTCCATTCTTAAGGTCATTCTTATACACAGAGCTCGTCTGAGGCCAACCTAGGCTCTGTCTCAAGAAAAAGAAAAGAAAGATGGGGCGGGGTGGGAGGATGTATGCAAAGAAAGAAGAGAGAAAAGACAAAGAGAGAGAGGAAGGAAGAGAAAGTCAGACTGGATTTAGGGGGATGAACCAGGGTGGCCAGTGTGGAAAGTTGTATAGAGGTTCTTCAAAAAAAAAAAAAAAAAAAAAAAAAACCTCCAACAGCCATTGCATTGTCCAGCTTCCTGAAGTAGGCACGCTACAGCAAGGCCCAGAATCCATGCTTTACTTTCTAGTTTTTCATACACAATTTCAGTCTTAGCCCAGGCCATCTTGGAATTGACCATGTAGCCCAGGATGCCCCAAACTCACACCAATCATCCTGCCTCCACTTCCCAAGTGCTGGGATTATAGGCATGAGCCGCTGTGGCAAACAGTCCTGTCCACTGCTCACAAGACTGGGATTTAGGGTCAGATGAGCATGGTCAACAGACACGCAAGAAAAGAGAAGGTGGCATTTACACACAATGGAATACAAAAGAAACTCTTATTCAGATACAAAAGAAAATGAAATTATGCCCTTTATGGGAAAATGGATAGAACTGTAGATCATTGTTAAATAATACGTCAAACTCTAAAAGATAAATAGCTTGTCTTTTGTGTGCACACATGTGTATAGAAAGAGAGCAGGATCAACACAGAAGGAGAAAGGGGAGCATTGGATGGGGAGAAGGAGAGACAAGAGAAGGTACTGCAGGGTGTGTTACAGTACAGTGAACTACACACCTGCAAAGAGCATAAAAAAACAGTCTCCTGTGGATCTGCTATTCTGGAGGCTAAGACAGGAGTGTGTCAAATTCCAGGCACCCTGAACAACAGAGGGAGCTCAAGGACAGCCTGAGCAAATCAGTGACACTTCATCTCAAGATAAAAATTAAACAAAAACAAAAACACTGAGGATGTAGTTCAGTGGTAGAGCCCCTGCCTAGAATCCCCCAGTGAGGGGCTGGGGGCGTGGCTCAGTGGTAGAGCCCCTGCCTAGAATCCCCCAGTGAGGGGCTGGGGGCGTGGCTCAGTGGTAGAACTCCTGCCTAGAGTCCCTCAGTGAGGGGCTGGGAGTGTGGCTCAGTGGTAGAGCCCCTGCCTAGAATCCCCCAGTGAGGGGCTGAGGGTGTGACTCAGTGGTAGAGCCCCTGCCTAGGTCCCCCATAAAGGGCCTGGGGTGTGGCTCAGAGAAAGGACACTTGCCTATTGTGGCTGAAGCTCTGGAATCAATCCCCAATCCTGAAGGAAAAAGGAAAGAACAAAGGGGGTGTAATTTCATGCACAAGGCCTCCTAGGAGCATTCAGGTGTGTGGTGGTAATGGCCCAATAAATATTCCTAACAGAAAAATTCTTGCAAATAGAGCCTCCCCATGGTTCGGGCAAAAATTGCTCAGGAACCTTGACCAAGAGCTCAACAAGACACATAGTTCACAGCATAATGCAGTCATGTCTGAGGTCTTCCAGCCTCTGAGAGCTTCGTTCTCCTGAATGTAAACTTTAGCTCTGTGGTGAGGGCAGAGCTGTGCTGTGTAGCATGTGTCCCCAAGGACTCAGCTCCATTCAGGCCTGCCTGGTTCTGCTGCACCCGAGGAACATCTGGCCTCCCAAGGCTTATGCAAACCCCAGGCAGAAAGAAGAAAGAAAGCTTCTGAGAGCAGAAAGGAGGTACCGCCTGCAGAAGCTGCCCCCACGCATGGGTCCAGGAAGAAAGTAGATCCGACTGCCTCTGTGGTAGAGACAGCAGCAGGAGGTGACATCAATTCTCTGCTCTGCTGAAACTTCCCCGCCAGCATCCCGAATGATAAGAAATCACTCATTTCTGACATGGTCTCATTTTCAAAGGGTTTCTATAAGAAGCATCCAGCCATCCCATTTCGAATATAGTTCAAATAGAAAAGAAAAACTAATCCTGCTATGTTTATTATTAATTAAACAAGATTTCCAGCATCAGCTGGATAGACACAGGCAGAGGGGAAGCAGGCCCCATCCCAAATACTGCGTACCCAGTCCACCAGACTTTTAAGGGAGGGACTTCAGAAAGTTTCCTTCATGGAAAATTCAAATACCTATCCATGCTATCTGCCTTCTGATGCAGCACTGAGAGGCACCATGGTGTGGATATTAGGTTATTTATTTTCTCATGTCCCCTGGGTTGATGGTTGTGTGTAAGGATGAATGACTAGTGTCTTGCTGGTCATTTGAACAGGTGCAGAGCGAAGATTATTTCATACTGAGTTCTGCTGTCTTTAGATTCTCTGAGAAATGAGAAATAAAATCTCTGGAGAGAATCCAGGTGGGAAAAAAATAGAAATAAATGATCAACATATAAATAAGTGGGTTCTGTGTTCCTGGTTGGTTGGGAGCATGCTTTTCCTTTTATGATCTTGTTACCATTGCAAATTTATGAATTCTAAAAAATTTAGAAACTCTGTGAAATATTTAAATGCATTTTAAAGACTCTGCATAGACAATGGTGGTATAACCCCAGAGCATCCAAAGTGGTTTTCACAAGCTGGAGGTCAGCTCTGGGAGGCTTTGGCCTATCATGACCTGAGCTACATCTGTGTGATTCAGGGATATGGGTGGGTGCCAGTGCACAGCAATTCAAGCATGGAGTGCCATCCAGCGGGCAGGGCGTAGGGAGAAAGGTATGCTTTTATTGTGGTTAGTTTTGTTTGAGACGGGATCAAATTGTGTAATAATGGCTAACCTGGAATCTCTGATCCTTTTGCCTCTGCAGTATTGATATTATAAACACTGTATTCAGGACCTTACCACCAAGTCCCTCACTGGGGGGATTCTAGGCAGGGGCTCTACCACTGAGCCACACCCCAGCCCCTCACTGGGGGATTCTAGGCAGGGCTCTACCACTGAGCCACACCCCAGCCCCTCACTGGGGGATTCTAGGCAGGGGCTCTAACACTGAGCCATGCTCCAGCCCCTCACTGGGGGTTCTAGGCAGGGGCTCTAACACTGAGCCACGCCCCCAGCCCCTCACCCCACTGGGGGATTCTAGACAGATGCTTTACCACTGAGCCACACCACCGAGTCCCTCACTGGGGGATTCTAGGCAGGTGCTCTACCAACTTAGGCATATCCCCAGCCACTAGTAGAGAATATTAAAACAGAAATAAAACCCACTAACAGTCAATTTGCTTTTTTTATTATTACCACATGCCAGCTAATCTGCCTGATGCCAACAATGCTGTCTGTCTCTCCCCCAAATCTCTTCATTGTTCTAAGTTCTGCACAGTGAAGCACTTACAGTTGAGTTTAATGGAACAGCTTCCAAATGGCACATTGCACAATCTAACATCTCAACAAACAATGTGAGATGGTTTGGAGGGTGATTTGGAGAAGTCCCAGGTACACAGTTGGAGCTCCATACACAGGGGCTCAGCTGTGAATTGTTCCTGTGAAACAGACGCTCTCCCAGACTCTGGGCTGTGGCTGTCTTCTGTATACGCTTCAGGTCTTCAATGTGTCATGCATAACGCATGTCAGTGCTTAAACAGTAGATTCAATATAAGCGCTCACACAATTACTGCAAAGACAGAAGAGGGAGGAATTTGAATACCCTTAACTCTGCCTTCCTTTGTCACCAATCAGTTAGTTTGTTTAACATGTAAAACTTCAGAGCAGGGCCAGAGAAAGGCTCGGGTGGTAAAGACACCTGCCGCCAATGGCCTGAGTTAGATCCTTGTGACATACGTAGTTGAATGAACTGACTCCCACAGCATGTCCTCTGACCTCTTATGCATGAGCTCATATGCACACACATACACACTCACACACACACACACACACACACACACCCCAAACATACACACACAGACACGGCACACACACATATCCCACACTAAAAATTTTTTCAAAAGAAAAAAAACTGAGGAGGGTCATATTTTTGTATGATATGTACCAGTTTCCCTGTGTACAAGAGATATCCCCACTGAATCCAAATAATATGTATTACACATAGAAAATAATTTTGTCTTAGAGAAGTAGATAAAAAGAATTACAGACCGCAGATGTCTGTGTGCTTAGCAAATCAGCAGCTCTCTACACTACTTGATACTTTAGATCCCAAGTCTGCCAGTGTATGCCCAGGTCAGGTTCTTAAGGCCACATACACCTCTCCTTACGGTGAATCCCAGAATAAACTATGTAACTACATGTTACAGCTGCTAAGAGAGAATCATGTAGGATGTCTTTGTATTGATTGTCTATTGGGTTATGGTTTAGTTATGATGTGTTTCTGTGTCAACTTGTTAAGGGGTCCATTGTGCTGATTGGCTTTTGTCGATTTGACACAAACCTAGACATATCTGGTGTAGTGGCTATTCCTGGTTGTCAACTTGACAATATTTGGAATGAACTACAATCCGGAATTGGAAGGCTCACCAGTGACCCTTATCTGGAGGCTTGGAGATCCTTATCTGGATCTTGGTTTGAAGATCTTGAGCCATAGTGGCTATGGATTCCAGAAGATTGAATCTCCGAGTTAAGGAACACACCTTTAATCTGGGCTATGCCTTTCATCTGGGATTAAAGGTGTGGTGGAACACACCTTTAATCTGGGCTACACCTTTTGCTGGAGACAATATAAGGACATTGGAAGAAGGGAGTCTAGCTCTTGCTCTTGCTCCTTCGCCTGCTTGCTGCGTGAGACTGAGTAACTGCTAGATCCTTGGACTTCCATTCACAGCTGCGACTGAACAATTGTTGGGAATTGAGCTGCCGACTGTAAGTCATCAATAAATTCCTTTATTATCTAGAGACTATCCATACGTTCTGTGACTCTAGAGAACCCTGACTAATACATCTGGGAAGAGAGAATCTTACCTGAGACTATGTCTCCATAACTATGACCTATAGGCAAACCTGTAGGACATTTTCTTGACTGATGTGGGAGGGCCTAGTTCACTGGAGACAGTCCCAGGCCTGGGAGTGGTCATGGGTGGTATAAAAAAAGCAAGCTGAGCAAGCCACGGGAAATTAGATAGTGAGTACCACCCCACCATGCTCTCTCCTTCGGTCCCTGGAATTACAGGTGAACCACCACACCTACTCAAGATTTACATGGGTTCTAGGGATCTGAACACTGGTCTTAGTGCTTGTGGGTCAAGCACTTTGACCACTGAACTATCACTTTATTTTCTGAGACAAGGTCTCTCACTAAACTAGGGAGGGGCCCATTGGTTCTGCCAGCGTGTCTATCCGATTGGTTCAGAGACACTTCATGTCGCCCCATCCTTAACCAACACTGCAGCTACAGATAGCATCTTGCCCAGCCTTTTACATATGTGCTGGGTATCTGAACCCAGGTCCTTCTTCTTACATGGAAAATACTTTACCCACTAATCTACACCCTTAGACCCCAAGTGGACCTCTCATCCCCTTCCTTAGCTCAGTTCTTGGCCACTCCGATGGTTTAAGTCGGTAGATAACAAAGTCTTTGGTTAAGCAACACAGGGTAGTGTTAGGTCTCTGTCACTTGCATCCAGAAAGTTCTGGCAAATTCATAAGGTTCCTTGACAAGACTGGCTACTCCCTAGAACAAGAAACTCACTCTCCCCTCCCCTGAGGATGAAGCACCAGCTAATTTGTACCCAAATGAGACAGTGCAGTGGCCGGTCCCTTATCAGCTGGACTTGCTTTCCTTTTACAAAATAGAAACATACATTCCACTTTGTGCAAATGATGCAATACAGGGCTTCAGCCTGAGCATATCTCTCTCTCTCTCTCTCTCTGTGTGTGTGTGTGTGTGTGTGTGTGTGTGTGTGTGTGTGTGTGTGTCCGTGTCCCTCTCCCTCTCCCTCTCTTTCTCCCCCCAATTGCTAAGCAAGATCTCGATTGCTGTGTAAAGGCTTTTGTAACCTTTGATACAGTCGCTTCAGATCTTTCCTCCTGGGTGAAACTTTAGGCAGAAAGGGCTGGGCCAGGAGCACTCATCCGAAGGCAAGTCATCCATAGCCCACGTGATCAAAATGCAGAGTGTGTCTGTCTCTGCCGGCCGGGATTCTCGAAAGAGCAATTGAGGGGAGATGAATGTGTGTCCATGCCAGGTCTTGGTCAGCAGGTCAGTACTGGGAAGGAATGACCCTAGATTTTTGTCACAGAGGAAAGCCCTGACAAGATGGAAGAGAAAGAAGGATCTCACTGATATTCCATTGAGTCACAGGTGTAAGCCTGGGTACCACAGTGATGCTCTCAGTGATGGTGGGCCACAGGTGTAAAAGTCTGGCTACCACAATGGTTCTCGTAGTAAAACTGAGCTTAACGTCAAAGAGTCATAATCTAGAAGTGTTTCTTCCTTCAAATCTGTGTTTCCTTCTCTTAGAGTCTAGCAAACTGAAAGAAACTAGCAAAGGCTTGTATTTTCTTCTGTGTTTGTATTATGTATGCGTGTGTGGTGTATGCACATGTTATTGTGTGTGTACATGTGTGAATTAGTTGCATGTGCATGTATGGTGTGTTTGTGAGGAGGTCAGGGGTCAGCTGTCTCCCTTGATCATTCTTCGCCTTATATTTTTGAGACAGAGTCATTCATTGAACCTCAAACTTGGATTTGACTGATTGGCCAGTAAGTTGCAGGGATCCTCCTGTCTGCATGCTTACCTGTACACACCAGAATAGGACATGGGTGCCCTTTTTCTATTGCTTTCTCCCTAATTGCTTTAAGGCAGGGTTTCCTACTGAACTGGAAGATTGCTATTTTGATTAATCTTGCTGACTAGCAAGCCCTCAGGATCTACCACCCTGCCATGTGCATGCAGGCATACATGCATGCACACACACACACACACACACACACACACACACACAGCTTAATAAACTCTGAGAAAAGCAGCAATGTCTTTCTTTTATTTTTCAATGGCTGCAATATCTCTCTCCAATACACAATGGCTTAACACATAAGCCATTTACTGTCATGCAGGGCCTGGGGGCTGAGGACAGCTCCGAGTGCCTCATGGGCTCATGAGACTTTAACTGTGACTATGTTATGGTTTGCATATGAAATGCCCCCCACAAGCTCTTATGTTTTAACATTTGGTCCACACCTGGGGCCACTGAAGGAAGTGGGTGATTGGGGGAGGGACTTGAGTGTCAGTCACAGGCTGACCCTGTGTCTGCCTTAATGCTTTGCTTCCTGCCAATTGACCTGTTGTGGCTAGCCCCCTCACAGCAAGATTGTCATGAGTGTGAGCCATGCACTGCCGTGACAGACTGAACCCTTTCAAACTGCGAGCCAAAATAAATCCTTCCTCCTTTGAGTTGCTTAAATCGGGTGTTTTTTTACAATAAAAAAAGACCAATAGAGACTGTTACTGGTGGGCAATTGCTGGAGAGGTCTGGTGGCAGGGTGCTGAATCTGCTACATCGTGTTTACAGATTCGTATTGCCATCAAATAAGGAATTCAGAAATGAGACAAAGAAAGGAGTTGGGAGGATCTTTATGAGATTTCACACTCTAGGGCAGTGGTCCTCATCCTGTGGGGTGCTCCCTTGGAGGGTCACATATCAGATGTCCTGCATTTATCAGATATTTACATTGTGATTCATAACTGTGCAAAATTACATTACGAAGTAGTAACAAAAATAATTTTATGGTTGGAGGTCATCATGGCATGAGGAACTGTACTAAAAGGTCACAGGATTAGGAAGATTGAGAGCCACTGCCCTAAGGCATGTGGACTTCTGGTGAGTGGGTCTCACTATGGGATTTGGGATAACTCGGTTTCTGGGAGAACCTGAATGGAGAAAGGATTTCTCCTGAGTGAAGGAGGTGGAAAGAGGGAATTTGAGGAGTGTGATGGAGTTTCCTCAGAACAGAGTTCACACCCCTTTCTAGTTCTTATACGAACTTGAGTGTTGTTCCTCAGGAGACATTCCTCTTATTATTACTTCATCGTCGTCGTCGTCATCATCTTCATCATCACTTCATCATCATCATCTTTGTTGTTGTTGATGATGATTCTTTGATACACATTCTCCCTCTGAAGTCTTGGTTGTCTTGGAACTTACTTTGTAGATCAGGCTAGCCTCTGCCTCCCAAGTGCTGGGATTTATAGCGTGTTGCACCATGCCTGGCCAATCTATCCACCTTACTTTTTGAGACAGTGTCTCTTATTAGAACCTGGGACTGGCTGATCAGGCTAGACTACCTGGCCAGTGTCCTAGAAAGTAACCTCTATTTCCTTGCCACAGCTGAGATCTCAGGCCCACACTGTCACACCCCGCTATTTTAAGTGGCTGCTGGGGATTGAATCCTTAGACATCAAGCTTGTCCAGCCAGCGTTATTATACCCATTGAGCTACCTCCTCGTCCCTGTTTGTGTTTCTTGAAATAACATGTCACTCTGAAGTTCAAGCTGGCCTTGAGCAGGATGTCCCTCTGCTTCAGTCTTCCAAAGGCATGGAGGAGAGGCCTTGCCCTGCCATACCTGTCTCCAGCTGGGGACGTAATCTTATTACATTTAGTTATTTCTATAAGTGGCCTGTCACAGCTCACATGTTGTGGTGGTTTGTATATGCTTGGCCCAGGGAGTAGCCTTATTAGGGGATGTGGCCTTGTCGGAGTAGATTTGTCACTATGGGCTCTTCATACCTGTGGGCTTAAGATCCTCACCCTAGCTGTCTGGAAGTCAGTCTTCCACTAGCAGCCTTCAGATGAAGATGTACCTCCTCCTGTACCATGCCTGCCTAGATGCTGCCCTGCTCCCACCTTGATGATGACAGACTGAACCTCTGAACCTGTAAGCCAGCCCAATATTTAAATGTTGTCTTTTCTAAGACTTGCCTTGGTCATGGTGTTTGTTCAGAGCAGTAAAATCCTAACTTAGACACGTGTAGAGATGAGATGACCACTTCCTTCCACTATGTGGGCTCCAGGGACTGAACTCAGGTAGCTGGGCTTCATGGCAAGTGTCTTTACCTGCCGAGTCACCTTGCAGGCCCTCCTCCTTGGGAATTTTTAGAAATGACTAAGTCTGGTCTGGGGAGACAGCTTAGTCACTAAGGTGCTTGCCAAACAAGTATGGAGAGCAGAGTTCACATCCCCAGCACCCATCTAAAGAGGAGGTAATGTTGAATGTTTATAATCCCAGCACTGAGGAGGTAGAGAACAGGTGGGACCCAGGGCTTGTTGGCCAGGCAGCCTAGCAATGGTGAATTCCAGTTCAACAAAAAACTGTCTCAAAAATAAAGAGGGGAGCGATTGAGGAAGATACCCAACTTCAACTTCTGACCTCCACATACATGTTCATACATATGTGCATGCTAATCTATCTGCACAGGTGAACATGCACATGCACACATGTATACACACACTCAAGCACACATGTGTGCACACCTGCTGATACCTGAGTTTTATCCCCAGAAGCTGTCAGTCGATCCCTTGGTCCACATGTCCTTGTGCCAGAGAGAAATGACCCAGACCCAGGTAGGGAAACTGCCTTTTTTCCGGTTCTCTAAGTGTCCCTCCAACTCCTCAGAGAAACAAGCAACTCTCAGACAGAGACCTCAGGCTTGAGGCATCCTGTGGTGATCCACGAGCCCCCTCCTGATTCTGGTGCTCAGTGATGCTGAGTGGGAGACACAGGAGCTGTGCACAGCCATCAGGAAGCCATATGGTGGCATTTAAACTGACTCTCACCTAGGGAATGGGACACTGCCTCCCCACATCTGGACCCTGGTGAAAGTTTGAATAGTTCAGAGACACTTGAGGGTTAATTTGCACACTCTGGAAAACTCTCATTCTGCATGAGGAAGGCTTGTTGGAATCTCTCTGTTGGTGATCACCACTGTCCCCACAGCAGCATGCATGAAGCACAAGAAATGTGTCCTTTTGTTATGCTTGCTAGCACACTCCTACAGTCCCAGCACTTTAGAGGTTGAGGCAGGAGCATTACTGTGGCTTCACCCTGGGCTACCTAGTGAGTTCCAGGTCAACCTGGTCTACAACATGAGAACATCATGTCTCCAAACAGCGGTGGGGTGGGCTGGTATGTGGCTGGAAAAAAAAAACCCGGTGAGTAAAGAACCAGCCACACAAGCATGAGGACCCAAGTTCAAGCCCCAGAACCCATGTAAAATGGCATCACCGTGGGAGCCTAGAGAGACGGCTCAATGGTCATGATCATTTGCTGTTCTTTCAGGGGATCCCGCTTTGGTTCCCAACACCCACGCAGTGGTCACAACTCCCTATAACTCTAGTTCCAGGGGATCCGATGCCCTCTGCTGGCCTCCGTAGAAACTGCATGCATTCTGTACAGACAAGCAGCCAAAACATACACATAAAAAGTTTGTTGGGGTTTTGTTTTGTTTTGTTTTGTTTTGTTTTGTTTTGTTTTGTTTTGTTTTGTTTTGTTTTGTTTTTTACAAGTCAAGAACAGGCCAATGAGAGGACAAGGTGCTTATATCAGGGCCTGGCTACCTGAGTTTGGTGCCTGGAACCCACAGGCAGAAAGAGAATTAACCCCTGACCTCCATGTGCCCACATATACACACTATAAACAAACCGTTTTTGAAACCCCAGACATGGGGGTGCACACTTGTCATCCCAGTGGTGGGAAGTGGACATAGAAGAAGAATTCCTGGGATTCACTGGATGACCAACCTCTTCTACTCGGCAAGTCCCACATCAGTGAGTGGTCCTAGACTTAAACAAAAAGTAGATCATTCCTAAGAAACACATGAAATTCACATCTAGCTTCCACATGTGTGAGAACATACACACACATATATACTCACACACACACACACACACACTCATACACACATACACACATACTCATATACACATACACACATATACACATGCACACATGTGCACAAACTCACACATACATATTCATACATACACACATGCACACTTGTGTATGTGCACACATACAGACACACACATACACAAACACACAATACAGACATATACACACATGCACACATATGTATGTACACACATACACACAGATACGCACACATACACAAGCACACACATGTACATACACAAACACACACACACATGTACACACACACATACACACAGAGGTGCACACATACATATATAAACACACATATTCCTTTTAGCAAAGTCACTAGTCACACACACTAAGTGGCAGAGAGCTTGCTGTCATTCCTGGGGTGGGGGCAGGTGGAAGAGGAGGGAGCAGAAGGGAACATGGTCTTTGTAGAAGACGCTGGGAATACCAGACTTAAAGCTGGAAATGGTCTCACTCGTGTTGAGGGTGCGGGCTCATAGAAGGAAGACACAAGGCGGGGGGGGGGGGGGGAGGTGGACAGGTGAGATCGACAAATGACTCAAGCCCTGGAAGGTACGCTCTTACCTGCAGGCTCTGTGCCGTCGCTGCATTGGTACCCTGTGTGGATGCTGCAGTCTCCCATTCGTCCAACGAATAGCAATGCAACAGAAATGCTTCACTCCTGCTCTTGCTCTCCAACTGACTGACAGCTTGGATCCATCAGAGGAAGAGCTCGAGAGCTGCATCTGTCGTTATTAAACAGAAATCGATAGAGCGCAATCTGTGGAGGAAGCCTGGGGTCTGTAACAAGGCTTCAAGTCCATTACTGCTTACCAGCTACACAGTTTGGGGAGGCCCTGTTGGGACTGAGTCTTGCAAATGTACGCATCAGCCTTGGAAATTAATGCTTTGTATGTGTGTGCTCATATGGGTACATACGTGTGTTTGGGTACATATGTTTGCACATGTATACGAAGGTCACTTGTTAACCCTCAGGTGTTATTCCTTAGTCACTATCCATCTTGATTTTTGAGGTAAGGCTGTCTTGCTAGGCTATGGTGGTAGCCATCAAAACCTCTGGATCTGTCTTTGCCTCCTCAGTACTGGGAATACCAGATCATACCACCATGCCCAACTTTCTTAGCTTTCATTGTCAACTTGATGTAGGATAGGGGCATTTGAGGAAGAAGTCTCAGTTGAGAGATTGCCTAGACCAGAATGGCTGGGGCCTGTCTGTGGGGGATTGTCTTAACAGCTGCTTGATACACGAGGTCTCAATCCGCTGCTGATAGCTCCCATTCCCTGGACAGGTGAGCCCTGGGCCATGAGTGAGGCCCTAGCCTCGTAGCCTTTGCTTCAAGCTCTTGCGTGAGTTCCTGCCTTGGCTTCCCTCTGTGATGGACTATGCCAGCAGCCTTCCCCCCCTCAACACTCTCGTTTGTCAGAGTGTTTTCCCACAACAGAAAGGAAACTAGAACATGTGGGTGCTGGGGACAGATCTCAGATCCTCACAATTGCAAGGCCGTCGCCTTTTTTTACTGGGCAGCCTGGAAATCGATGTGTTTAAGATGTGTATTGGGTCAGTGTTGTAAACTGATTGTGAAATGTCCCCCACAGGAGCCTATGCTTAAAGTTGGTCCCCAGTTAGTGGAGCTGATCTGGGAGGCTAGAAAACCTTTCATTATATGGCCTACCTAGGAGAAGTGGGGCTTTGGGGATGCACCTTAAAGATAGTATCTGCATCAAGTCCATGCTTTCTGCTCATGGACCATTATTATGTAAAAAATATTGCAGTAGGAACTTCCCCTGCCACAGCCCAGAACTATGCTCTACCCACCACGATGAAGTGTGTCCCCTGAAACTATGAGACAAAAAACTAAAGCTGTTTCCAGCAGCTCTTTCATCCCAGACATTAGAAGATTAATTAGCATAGTATATTAAACTTTAAAATCACTTGAGGAATGCCTTGCCAACTGGGAAAAACAGTTCTCTTTCTGCTCCATTTCTTCACCTTTCTCTCACTGAAGACTTGGATGTCAGCGACAGCCTTGTCTCAATATGAATGTTCTCCTATCTCCAACTCTCCTCCACCAAACTGAGAGCCCATCGCCTCCGAGTTCAGCCTCACCTGTTTCTCGGGACCTGCACTGAACACAGTGAGACTCTTTGCAGGAACATCGTCTAGACGGCTTCCTCCATCAGTCCCGACCCAGTCATTTCCAAACAAGTTCTCTTCCTGAATCTGGAGCTCGCCAGTTATGCTAGACGGGCTCTGCAGCATAGACAAGGCTCGGTGATCCACTTGTCTCCCCAGGACTGGAATTACAGATCTTTCCCCACCATGTCTCACTTCCTTGTGGTTGCTGAGGATCTGAACTTGGGTCTTCAGGGCTGTGCAGCAAGCACCTTACCCCTGGAGCCAGCTCCCCAGATCAAGCATTTAAGTGGAACAAAACACTTGTCATACAGTTTCTGTGAGTTGGAAGTTTGTGGGTGCTCTAATACTCATTCTGTTGCTGAACTCTAACCGAAAGCATCTTGGGGGAGGAAAGGCTCCATCTGGCTTACACTTCCAGGTCACAGTCTTATTTATCACTGAAGGAAGTCAAGGTAGAAACTTGAAGGCTGGACAGCACTGTCTTTAATCAAGGAATTAAAGCCATAAATTGAATGGCTTTAATTGGCCATGAATTGGCTCTTCATAGCCAAAGAAGTAATGTGGGACTACAAAAAGATGCTGCCTGCTGCTCAACTAACTAGCTTTCTTATACAACCCAGGGCCATCTGCCTAGGGAATGGTGCTGCCCACAGTGGGCTGAGATGTCTTACCTCAATTAACAATCCCCTCAGACATGCCCACAGGCCAATCTTGATCTTGGAAATTCCATAACTGAGGTTCCTTTCCGAAGTAATTCTAGTTGTATCAAGTTGGCAGTTAAAACTAACTAGGACATAGGTGTCCCTACTAGGTGGCACTGGTTCATAGTCTCACATGAAGAGACAGTGAATATGTCAGCAGGGGTGGTGCATCTGAAGTCTCAACTATAATAAGGCTATCTACCATTGTGATGTTGTCACACCAAGGCCAACCTATTGGGTGGCTCTGGGCAGGAGATCCCAGCTCCTCACCACTTGGGACTTTCTACTAAATAGCCTCACAGCTCAGTGGCCAGGTTCTTCCAGATTGAGAGGTTCAAGAGAAGAAGGGAGATCCTGCAAGAAGGTGTCTTAGTCTCTAGCCTATAACCACACATTATCTTCCCCACGGTGTCACATTATCACAGGCCCCATCCTGTTTCAAGGAGGGAGGAGCTGTGCTAGGCGTAGATCCCCGTATAGAAGCTCTGTGGGAGTTTGCATGACACCATACCCTCCAGGACTTCCTTCTGTTTATAGTCATGATCCCTACTCTTCGATCCATTTTCCTTGGGTCTATTTTCTGTTTTTATTTTTTATTTCATTTTAGTTAACTTAGCTTAGCTTACTTTATTACTGAGGGTCACACTTGAGCCCCTCACTGGGGGATTCTAGGCAGGTGCTCTACCACTGAGCCACACCCCAGCCTCTCACTGGAGGATTCTAGGCAGGGGCTCTACCACTGAGCCACGCCCCCAGCCCCTCCCTGGGGGATTCTAGGCAGGTGCTCTACCACTGAACCACACTCCCAGCCCCTCACTGGGGGATTCTAAGCAAGTAAGTATTCTATTGCTGACCACTGAGAAATAATGATAGCCCTTTAAACAAACAAACAAACAAATGGTGCTTTATTTTAGGGCAGAGTCTTACACTAAGTTGTCCAATCTAAGCTTGATCTCACTCTATCCCAGGGAGAACCTGAATATTCGATCCTCCTGCCTCAGCCTCCTAAGTAGCCAGGATCACAGGCTGCGCACCCAACCAAAAAGCATTTCTTTTCAAGAGGATTTGTGCTTTCACATGGATACTCCCACAAAGATTTGAAGCAAAGACCCCAGTGTGTGATGTGCCTCATGGCCCCTTTCTGATCATCTCCAGCTTCTCAGGACATCAGAATGCCACTTGGAGCTTCCCCCTCCTTTGCCGTGGCCCTGACTGACTCATAGGAATGTCCATTCTCTCATAAGTCTCTACAGTCAATAGCTGAGGTCCCATCAGAACAAAGTAAACATGGCACCCAGAACCAATGATACCTTTTTTAGAAGGTGGTCCTGAAGACTCGACCCAGAGCCTAGTGTATGCTAATGAAGAGTTCTTTCCCTGAACCACACTGCTCAGCCCCATCAATACCTTTTCTAACTCCCTGATGGCCCTCCAAGAGAAGCTATTACTGGCTACCTTTCACAGGAACAATTTCTTTGTGTACTTCTGTATGTGCTTATGTGTACATGTGTGCATGTATGTAGAAGCCAGAACAAACCTATCTGGCAAATAACCACAGCCCTCGGGATCCACCTGTGTATGCCTCCCTAGATGTGGTATTACAAATACACATTGCCACACTCAACTCTATATGGCTCGGGTCCTCATGCTTTCAAGGCAAACACTTTACCAAACAAGGAGAGGCCATCTCCCCAGACCCATAGGAGGGATCTCTACTTGAAGAACGTAAGCCAAATGTTCATATTTGCATAGCTAACATCAGAGCCACCACTAAGACCCACATCTGGAATGTTCAGAGCTTGTTTACATCGGCTCCTGGTCATTTTCTCCAACTGCTGCTATGTCTGACCCTCCTACAGAAAGCCACAGATCGGGACAGAGATAACATTCACAGCTGTCAGTCACCTCATCCTGTGGTCCAGACCTCCTTTTACTCGCACCCTGGTGACTTCCTGTCCTTCAGTACCCACATTGGGAAAACCCAGCATGCATTTGCTTTTCCTGTCTAACCAGCCCCGGATTGTGGTCACTCTGGTGAGGACATGTGGACCTTGGCTGTGTTACACTCTCAGCCTCAACACCCATGATTCAGACATTCCATATCCTCTGAGCCCCAGGCATCCTGTCTGGCTGCATCAGGTAGAAAAGCCTACCCTCAGATATGACCTCCTTCTTCCCTGGCACTTGGGTTGAGCCTGGGCATCTAGGCTGGTGGAGTTCATACTAAAGACAAGGTCTGACACATAAGTAAGACCTGCTTTAGAAATGACTCAGTGGGTAAATCTCTTGCTGAACAAGCCTGACAGTCCTCGTTCAGTCCGCAATGGAAGAGTAAAGCCAGCTCCTGAAATTTGTCCTCTAGCCTTGCTGAACAGGACTCTTCTTGGAGCCAAACTGACGCCATTTTGAGGAGTTTGGCTGTGCCTTCTCTACAAAGATTGTCACAGCTGGGATTGTTGCTGTCCTTCCTTTTTGAAAGGACGGAGAGGGTGAGGTCGTAGGACCCTCACCTGAGTATCCAACTACCTCCTTTGGCTATATGTCTAGAAGTGGTATAGCTGAGAAAATGCCAAATTGATTTCCAGAGTAGTTGTACCAGTTTGTAGTCCCACAGCAATGGAGGAGTGTTCCCCTCGCTTCATATCCTTGCCAGCATGGGCTGTTGCCTGCGCTTTTTATCTTAGCCATTCAGTTGCATATAAGGTAGAATGTCAGAGTCGTTTTGATTGGCATTTCCCTGTTAACTAAGGACGTTGGACATTTCTTTAAGTGCTTCTCGGCCATTAGAGATTCCTCTGTTGAAAATTCTCTTTTTAGCTCTGTACCCCATTTTAAAATTGAGTTACTTGGTTTGTTGGTGTTTAACTTCTTGAGTTCTTTATATATTTTGGCTATCAGCCCTCTGTCAGATGTAGAGTTGGTAAAGGTCTTCGGTGCCAGGGTGGGTTGGTACCCAGGAGGGACCTCTCCATTCTCAGAGATGAAGGGAGAGAGGGATGGGGAGGGGCCATGGGGGAACTGGGAGGTTGTGATCAGGATGTAAAATGAGTAAATGAATGAACTAATTGGGGGGGCACTTTCCCCTTAGCCATACCATGGAGGATCATGTAGTCAGTTTATAAAATAGGGAGCCACCGCCCATGCTGGATGCAGCACGCTGTAGCCACACTGGCTGTTTTAAGGCTACCCAGGATCCTGAAACTCCCTGCACCTGATTTCTGTAAGTCGGCCTAGGAAATTCAGTGGTTCCCTGGAAGGAACTTTGGAAGATAGCACCTTGGTTTGTCCTGGGGACCTCTGGAGGATATATTGACAACTCCCTCAGGGAAGGAATTTTATCAGCACACCTCCAAAAGTATACCAGGGCAATGTGCATGCGTGCACACTAAGAAAAAAATAAATAAAATAATTTTAGAAGAAAGAAATGACATTGCTTTGAGGCTGAGGAGAGGGCTCAGAGGCAAAGTGCTTACTGAGCAAGCTTGAGGACCAAACTTTGATCCCCAGAACCCACCCAAAAAAGAAAACCAGGTGTAGTAGTTCATGCTTGTTATATGGTTGCTCGACAGGCAATGATAGATGGATCCCCGGAGCCTAGTGGTCAACTAGCCCAGCTGGGTCAGCAAGCTCCTAACCAGTGAAGAGACCCCGCCCCCCAAAATCAAAACAGGCAGTGTCCTGAGGGAAGACTGACCTCGGGCCTCCAAGCACACCCTCACAGGCATGCACACCAATGCACAACTGAGCGTGTACACACACACACAGTGCTATCCCTCTATCTCTCTGCATTCTCTATGCAAATACTCCTCGACAGAGACCCTGCTGAAACCCTGGGACAGGGACAGGGATCTCTCACCCTACAGAGCAGTTCAACAGACTCGTGGAGAGGGGGCAACCCATCAGTCAGTACTTCATGTTGCCTTCCACATTCTAGCTCTTCAGTGTCAAAGACATCCCACTGCTCTCTAGCCATGGGGAAATAGGATGTAAGTCCTACAGATGCACATAATTAGTTCCAATCTGTTTATGGGCTGGGCAGAGCCATTGGACTATGAAAATACAGTTCAAAGGATGTCAGCAGTAGCTTTAAAAAATGTGTTAAAAAGAAAAGAAAAGATGGCTCCGTTGGTAAAATGTTTGCCTTATAAGCATGAGGTTCTGAGTTCAATTCCCCCAAGCTTCAATACAGAAAAGGTGGTGGTGTGAGCATGTAAGCCCTGCGCTTGGGAGGTGGAGACAAGCGTCTCACTGGCCACACAGTCTTGCTTGGTTGGTAAACCCCAGGTCAGTTGAGAGGTGAACTGCAATCCTGAGGTTGTCCTCTGGCCTCAATACACATAAGCCCTCACGCACACATGCGCGCACACACACTTTTTTAAGCTTCTGATGACATTTCATATCACATAACACCTCCCATCTCCATAGGCTTCTCCAGAAACAGCCTACTATTCGCTTACATAAAAATTTCAGTGTTTTCTTACTTTCTTAGAAGTACTAGGGATGAACCTAGAGCCTCGTGCTCTGCTCCTGAGCTATAGCCCTGCCCTCCAAGTAAATGATGGCTTGCTCATCTACCACTGGCTTGTTCACTTGACTGTGTCAAGATTTGCTCTCAGCGTGCATCATGCATTGCCTAAGCTAACTTCATCATGAGTCTTTCTTGGCTACCAGATGCATAATATGAGGGACAGAAAGGCTAGGAACATGGTGCTGGGTCACAAGGCTTGTAAAGACAAAGCTGAGAGCCAATTCCAGGAAGGAGAGGATCTAGGAGCTTCCATGTCTCATGTTGCAGATGATGTCGCCAAGCAACAATTGACTCCCCTGGAAACAAGCTGGCCGCTTGGTCACTCGAGCCTGCTGATCTTGCAGAGGACCTGAGTTCAGTTCCCAGCACCCACATGGGGTGACTCAAAACCTGTGACCCCAGTTCAGGAAGTCCACTATCCTCTTTCGAACTCCCTAGGCATGCACACTAACACACAAGCACAAACACACATGTACACACACAGACACACACTCACACACAAACACACACACGTGCATACATGCACAAATGCATTAAAAACTAATAAAAATAGGTCTTTTGGGAGGAAAAACAGCATTGAGCTAGGGAGATGGCTCAGTAGGTTAAATGCTTACTATGCAAACTGGAAGTCCTGAGTTTGAGCACCAGCACCCAAGATGTAAAAAGCCAGGCATGGCTATGTGTGCCTATAATCTCAGCACTGAGGATGCAGAGACAGGAAGAACCCTGGAGCTTGCTGAACTACCAATTTAGCTGAATCAGCGAATTCTAGGTTAAGTGGGAGACTCTGGCTTAAAAATTAAAGGAGTAGGGGAGCTAGAGAGATGACTCAGTGATCAAGAGCACTGGCTGTTCTCACAGAGGACCAAGGTTTAGTTCCCAGCACCCACATGGCAGCTCACAACCATCTGTAACACCAGTTCCAAGAAGTCCATAGTCTCTTCCAAACTCTGTGGATTCCTGCATATATGTGGTACACATACACTTACTCAGACACACACAAAGATGTGCACATAAAATAAAGATTTTAAAGATGGAGAGTGGTCTAGGAAGATACCCAGTGGTAATGCTGACCTACATATATGCAAGGGAACACATATACATGTTCACGCACTGAGAGAGAGAGAGAGAGAGAGAGAGAGAGAGAGAGAGAGAGAGAGAGAGAGAGAGATTGATTTAACCTAAAGGCAACTGTGTGGCCAACTTCTGCAATAAAGAACATCAGAAAGAGATGCATAGTGACACATACTTGTAACCTCAGCAGTTGGGGGGTGGGGGTGGGGACTGAAGTAAGAGGGTCTCCACAAGGTCCAGGATATCCTGGGCTACAATGGCAAACCCATGTCTCCAGAAATCAAAGACACAGGCAGTGAAGGAAGATGGCTGGGAAGAGCAGCTGCTGTGGTTTCCACCTCAGAATATGCGTGCACTCCCACACATGCAAGCTGAATATGTGTGTGTGTGATGCAGAATAAAGCCCATGAGCCAAAATCCAAACAAGAAAACTTGGAGCTCTTCCCGCCTTGCAACACCTCCTGGGAGGCGCTTCCTACAAAGCCAAGGAAAATACAAGGTTAGCCTTTTGCAGGGAAGTCACCAAATCAAAATAGTATAGCGGCTTGAGAAGGCCAGCGATTACCGGCCTTGCATTATCGTTGCTTAAGAGCAGGATGAGGGCCAGGAGGAAGCTTCCAGGGCAGGCTCTGGGGAGAGGAGTGAGGTACCAGACTGAGGCTCCCAATTGTTCTGTAACCTCCAATTTCCTTTGAAGTTTAGGAAGTGTTTATTTTGCCTCGTACTCTATCATGGTGGGAAAGGCATGATGGTGGGAAATGAGGCTAGCCAGTCCCATCACATTGTCAGTCTCAAAGCAGAGAGAACTGGATATGGATCTAGAATATAAAATCTCAAAGCCTGCGCCCCCCCCCCCAGTGATATACTTCCTTCAGCAAGACTCTATATCCCATCCCCAAAGTTCCATCTCTTTTCAAACACTACCACCATCTGAGGACCAAGCATCCAAACACATAAGCCTATTGGGGACATTTCACATCGAAAGCACCACATATAGAGAGGTGCCATTAGCATTGAGGACCAGGGTCAGTCAGAGACCTAACACATCATGTCCGACCCCTAGCTGGTCTTAAAGACCAGCTTCCTTCTGCATCTTAGATTTCTTCATCACAGAAGTAAGTTCCCAGTAGGGAGGCTCAGAAGGGTGTCTACAGAATGGTCATCCTCAGGAAGTCAGGTAGGTATACAGCCTTAGCTAACCTGGCCATCAGATGATTCAACATTGCCGACTGCCACATTCTTTTGCTTCTAATCATCATATTGAATTTTACAGTTTGAATCCAAATGGAAAAATTCTATCTCATGGCGGGGGGCGGGGCACAAGAAGGTCTCGGTGATGAAGCACAGAGAGAATATTGAACGGGGATGGCGGGTGAGGGTGTATTCACACACATTCTGAAACATGCCTGCTTCTCTCCATCCACCTTCAGCATCTGCTGGAGTCCAAACACTTTCAACAGTGCCTGTGTGCAATCTGCCAGGGAGGAAACGAGGGCATGGGCCAAGCAGTAGAGCTCCTGCCTGGGGTCTGACAATAAGAGAGCTGAGACAGGAGTCAACAGTAGAGTGCATGCCTAGAATCCCCCAGTCAACACCTAAAGGCTTGACTCAGCGGTAAAGGGCTTGCCTATAGTATCCAAGAGAAGGTCTGAGATATAGCCATAGAGTTCTCAGCCTTCAGATGACCATGATGACTCCCGTGCTTATGTGAGACTAGCCCTCCTAGGCTCAGATGTTTGAAAGCTTGTTTCCAGCTAGTGGAACTGTTTGGGAAGGATTAGGGGTATGGCCTTATTAGAGGAGGTATATCGCTAAGGGTGGGCTTTGGGTTTCAAAGCCCATGCTGGGCCCAGTACTCTCACTTCCTGAAGATTAGCATAGCGTAAGTAGAATTCTCAACTACTTCTCCAGCATCATGTCTGCCTGTGTGCCACCCTTCTCTGAGCCATGATAATAATGGATTAAGCCTCTGAAACTATAAGCAAGCAGCCAACTAGGTTCTTTCTTTAATAAGTGTTGCCTTGACCATGGTGTCTCTTTATAACAACTGAAGAGTGACTATGACAGTTCCTAATAGTCAAGTGTGACTCTTCTCCTCACCAGGGTCACCTGATGTTCCAAAGACAGAGCTAAAGGCCCTGCCATGACAAGGATTCGCTGTAGTCTGGCTCCTGCATGCCTCGTTCATGTTCAGGACTCAGCTTCCAGAAACCTCTTCAGGGTTTCAAGAGCATCTCATCACACTGACTGGTACTGGGGCATCAGCAGCCATGCACTGTGAGCTTCTGCCAGCGTGTCACTTGCCCCTGCTCACTGCTAGGTGACACGAACACAGATCCTACTGGGGATAGAGAAGACAAAGAGATGAGAGTTAGCAAACGAGAAATTGGGGTCAGGAGACAGATGTGTATCATGTATCTAAGCTCTGGTTCTTCTGTTAGTTTTACTCAATAGGCTTTCAGTTCCAAAAGTCAAGGGCCTCCAGTTCCAAAAAAAAAAAAAAAAAAAAAAAACCTGGGCTAGGTTGATCTGGAGGTCGAAAGAGCACGAACTTCCTCTTTCTAAGAATAGCTCAGACTGAATTTGGAAAGGCAGAAGTCAAAATAGGAAAAAGGAAGTGAGCACCCACAGTCAGTAGAAACAGAATTTGAACCCCCTGGTTTCATGGTCTCTGCAAAGCAATTAGAAGCACTAAGGAGAGGAATGCAGGGGGATCCTGGGTTACAGACCAGTCTGAGCATAAGCAAGGAGACCTCGACTCAGACACAACAAAAAATGAAGCCAAGACCTGTAATTCCAGTTTCGAGTTACTTAGAGGCTGAGGCTAAAGAATTGCAGGTTTAAGGCCAACCCAGGCAATTTAATGAGACTTTTGACTCAAAATTAAAAGAAAAAAGTAGCTCAGTCATGCCTAGAATCCCCCAAGAGGGGCTGGGGGCGTGGCTCAGTGGTAGAGCCTCTGCCTAGAATCCCCCAGGGAGGGGCTGGGGGCGTGGCTCAGTGGTAGAGCATTTTGTCCCATGTGCAAAGTTCTGCATTCAATCACTGGTATCAGAAGAAAGAAAAGAAACAGAAAACTCCGATTCCTCCTCGTCTCGTGCACCATTTGAGCTGCATTAACTTTAATAGCCAGTTAAAAGTGTCTGTCTCGAGGCAAAGTGGAAACTCAGTGGGTTTTTTTTTTTCCAAATTAAGATGATAATAAAAGTACTTTAGAAAAGAATAAAAGAAAACTGACTTAAAGAGGCCCAGACACATCTGTCCATCAGTCTCACTGGTATAAATAGAATTAATCCACACCTTTAAGTGGCTTCACGGTGTGACTCCATAGAGTTTTCTGGGCAATTGCTATCTGCATGGAACACGGTTACCTGTGATTTGGTATTCTCTGATTTATTAGATTTCGTCTGCATAGTGCTGTACTTATTTTAACAAAGAGGTTTTTAAACAAATAGAAGTAAACGCAGATTTAATTTATTTCTTCACGTGAAGAATTCTCAAGAAAATCAATTTTCATTTGCACAGGTATCTTGGCAGCCTGGCGCCCCTATTACATAACACTTACTCCTTCCGTTGCCGGAGTGCATGTGACAGATGGCTTCATTTCCCTGCCGTGGCTCTATTGCCTGCACAAAAAAAAAAAAAAAAAATGTATTTAAGGCCTATTAAAGGTCTTACTAAAATGACAAAAATCACCAAAGCTTAGATTGACCCCATCTTATGCTTATTGACTTTTAAGTGTGTTTGTGTGTCCACATACCACTGTCCATAGTTTAACCTATTCTGGAAAGCCAGAGACACCCAGGAAGGTGTGTGGTCCCCAGGGCAGTGGGACATGCTTGATTTCAGTTGGAGAAGCTGGGCATAAGTTCATTAACAGATCTGTAATAGTATCAAAACGAAAGACAGACTCTCCGCCCAGCACGAGAAGGGCTAAGGATGGACTCTCCCTCTGACCTCAGAAATTGTTCTTGGGACAAGGGCCTGTCTGAGATGCCTGCTGCCACAGTTCTAAAGCTGGTAGACCTTAGATCCTGGGTCTGCTCCTAAGTGGTCCATTTCAAGTTCCCAGTGTACATAGCCAATTCCCTTTTGTGCGTCTCCTGAAACCCTCCTAGTATTTCTCCTCGTTTCTTCCTAAACTGATCTTTGGTTCTTCTCTGCAAGCTAACAATGGGTTGCACCTATCATGTGTGTACACCTGTACGTATGTGCATGCACATGAGTGCATATGTGTGAGCATGTTTGTGTGTGCATGCATGTGCACGTGTGTGTGTGCCTGTGCACGTGTGTGTGCCTGTGCATGCATGTGTGTGAACATGCCTGTGTGTGCATCCATGTGGGCACGCATGAGTGTATGCATGCATACATGAAATCTGTGTGTGCATGCATGTGCATACGTGTTTGTGCATTTCATCTGTCACATGTCACCTCATTCCTTTAAAAATTTTGTCTATGGCATTTATTTATTTGTTTGTTTGTTTGTTTATTATTTACTGGGGGAAGGAGCATGGGTTTGAGATATACCATGCCTATGTAGAGGTCACAAGATAACTTGCAAAAGTCAGTTTTTTTCTTCTACCATGTGAGCTCTGATTATTGAACACAGGTTTTCAGGGTTCATGGCAAACACCTTTCCTCCAGCCTCATTTGCCTTATGCTCTGACACAGGCTATCTCACTGGACCTGGGAGTCCACCAATTTGGATAGATCTGCTAGTTAGCAGACCCCAGTGAAGCACCTGCCTGTGCCTCTCCATTCTGTGCTGGCGTGACTGGCACGTGTCACCATGCCTGGCTTTAAGTAGGTGCTGGAGAGCTATACTTGTCTCCTCATGTTTATGCAGCAGACACTTTAATAGTGGATCCATCTCTCGACCCTCTGGCTACTCTTATCTCACTCGGTGTGTCCTGCCTTGAGTGGAGAGGAGATAGGCTGGCTATCAGAAGACAGGCACTGCTGGAGTGATCAATGTGGTTGTTCGCAGAGGTCAGCACATGGGTAGTCCAAAGGAAGGAGACAGAGAATGAAGATGGTGGTGAGGGCCTTTCTTTTTGTACTCAGCTTGTAGGCCTGAGAAAGGGTCTGGCTTTTCACCAAAGCAGCCCGTTATACTTGTTCAGTGAGCAAATATTTGTTGAACTAAAGATGCAAGGCTTAGCTTCCATGTGCACACGAAGTGGTGGAGTTTGAAGAGCAATGGAGTCTGCGGGTTCAGTTGAAAGAATGAAAGCCTTTCTGGGGTCGGCACACCTCTCCAGGCACTGCCCCACCCCCTCCGGCTCCCCGTGCTTCCACCAGCAGAGCCATTGGACGAGCAGGAACAGCCTAGAGGAGATGCCTCTGTTCCGGTCCTTTCGGGGACGAGAAGTCCCAAAGAGACGAAAGCATTCCCAGCTCCCTGCTACCCAGTGCTGTGACACTCAGCAAGGAAAGCTATCAAGCTTCCTGGAATGAAGACTCTTCTGCCGCCTCAGGGGAACTCCATCCCTCCATTCAAACACGTTTTCTTTAGCCTACCTTGGGTCAGGTACTGTGGTGGATGCTAGGGTAGTGACGGTGAAGAAAATGGACGTGTCTCTCACCCTTATTAGAACGGACATGCTGGAAACATGAGTTCAAGTATGGTGTGAGGCCGGGGATGATGGAAAATTCTAGAAGCTAGTCTGCCTTGAGAAACACTAGCCGATAGCCATGGTTAAAGTTTATTTGTTGAGATAGGGGGTTATTTTGTAACCCAGTCAGGCCTTGAACTCGAACCTATGGTAATCTTCCTGTGATGGACATATATCTATTTAGTTCTGAAATCTTTACTTACTGATTGATTGGGTTATTGTTTTATTCATTCGTTCATTCATCGTTACCATCACCATCATCACCACCACCATCATCCTATTTCATTATTTAAAACAATTTTCAAATTCAAATATATTTTGATCATATTCTTCCCTCCCCCCAAGTCTCTCCAGCTCCTCTTCCCATCCCTATCCACCCATCATTCAGTTCTTCCTCGAAAAGAAAAGAAAAGAAGGGAAGAGGAGAGGAGAGGAGAGGAGAGAAGAAAAGAGAAAAGAAAAGAAAAGAGAAGAGAAGAGAAGAGAAGAGAAGAGAAGAGAAGAGAAGAGAAAAGAAACAAACACCCTACACCAAACTATAGCCAAATAAAAGCACAAAAGGAAAAAGGAAAACAAAGCTGTGGAGGCCATTATCTGTTGGTCAACTACTCCTGAGCATGAGGCCTGCCCTGGAGTGCATGATATACCCAGGGTGGCTGTATTGGAGAAAACTGACTGTCCCTCCTCCCAGCAGGTTTAAATGACATTTCAGTTGTTAACCTTACCTTAGGGTCTAGGTTTTCATTCATTAATTCATTCATTCATTTATTCATTTGTTCATTAGTTCATTCATGGGGGGAGGGCAAGACAAACCAACAGAAGGGAAAGCATCCAAGAAAAGGCACAAGAAACAGAGACCCAACCGGGGATTCCATAAGGACACTAAAGCCATAGTTTATCCACTGAGGACCTAGTGCAGACCCATGCAGACCATGAGCTTGCTGCCCCAGGCTCTGTGAGTTCACATGAGCTTTGTTCCTGTTGGCTTGAGAGGCCTTGTTTTCTTGATGTCCTCCACCCCCTCTGGCTCCTCCATTCTCTCTGCCTCCTCTTTCGTGGCTTCCCTGAGCCCTGAGGGGAGGGATAGAGACATCCCAGTTAGGGCTGAGTGTTCCCAGGTCTCTTATTCTCTGCGTGACATCTGGCTGTGTGGCTCTGTATTTCTTCCCAGATGCTGCAGGAGGAAGCTTCTCCGATAATGGCTGAGCAAGGCACTGCTCTATGAGTCTAGAAGAATGTCCTTAGGAGTCATTTGATCACTGTGTTTTTTCCTTTCATTGAACCCGTATTACTTGGTTTTACTCTAGGTCCCTGGGGCTATCTCATCTCAGGTTCTTGATTATTCAAGTGGTGTCATTTGGGGGTTCCATCTCATGGAGCGAGCTTAAGCCAAATCAGTTATTGGTTGGTTACGTCCATAACCTGTGTGCCACCATTACCCTAGCATATCTTGCAGGCAGGACACCATTGTAGATAAAGGGCTTGTGGCTGGCTTGGTGTCTATGTTTCTCTTTTCAGAGCATGGAGAATTCTAAAAGTCCGGGAATGTAGGGGCAAGGCTCTTTGTAGGCACTGACTAGACTTCTCCATGCCCAATGAGTTGTGTAGGCGCTGTCTTCAGCAATGGGACATTGCTGTCAGTTTGTGCAAAACAATCAGGGAAACTTTTCATGAGCAAAGGACTCCAAAGCTCATCCTCAGGGCCGGAGAAACACTGCAGTCATTAAAAGCACTTGTTCTTGCTGAGGACCAGGGTTCAGTTCCCAGCACCCACCTAGCAGATCACAGCCATCTATAACTCCAGTTCCAAGGAATCTAGTGTCTCTTCTGGTCCTGGTAGACACCAGGCCATGCATGTGGCACAGTCACGTATCCAGGCCGGCAAAACACTTATACCCATGAAATTAAAAAAATAAGCACACCCTTCACCCACCATCCTCTGGTGATTGAGATGTAGAATGAATGAATGAATGAATGAATGACCACAGCTGCTTCAGGGAGACCCAAAAAGGTCACTGCAGTCACAGAAACACAGCCCTCAAAGGTGATAAGAGAGAGTTTATTCTGGAGCCAAATATGAGTGGCCATGGCCAGGGAGCATGTGCCAGCTGAGTGCTGTGTGTTACAGTACGGGAACAGTGTGATGAGATCTTACGGTAATGGAAGACAGGAAGTCAAAAATCAAGGCACTTTTCACATACAGTGGTAGAAACAGCAGGGAGTGTTTTAAAAAGTTAGGCAAAGCAGAGAAATTTCTGTTCCAGGCCATGGATGCTATCTGAGGATACTCCTTAGCCTTTTGGTTGGTAGAAGCCAGGGCGCTGTTATATATTACACACAAGGATGTCAAGTCGGACACAGGAGGTCGAGGGATGGCTATTAAGGGGGGCTGAAGACAGCATGAGGCAAACATAACGAAGCTCTAGACCTGCATCATCCAAACCTCTTAGAATCACAGAAGTTCTAACCAATTTATCAGCCTTGCTGAAGGCTCAGGGGAAGGTGTGAATCTTTCCAGGAACTTTGATTCACACCAAGTTCCAACCTGTGTTCACTTTCAAAGCAAACCACTTCGCAGTGGAAATGCAGGCAGCATTTTCAAACTGATTCAGTGGGATAAGCCCACTGGAAGGTGTCTTTGGATTACAGCTCTGATGGTCCTTTTCTCAGGAAAACTTACTGGAGAGCTCTGGGTTCAAAAATCAAGGTTCCAATGGACTTTATGTAGAATCTGCTTATGGGAATGATATGACTAGTGTGTCCTTATTGAGGTGCTCTGAGACAATGGGCAAAAGCACCAGCTGGGGCAATGGCTCAGCGGGTAGAATGCTTGTACAAGCATAGAGTTCTGAATTCATATTCTCAGTACACTGTACAAGTCAGTATGGGGGCATCTGCTTCTAACCCCAGTGCTGACAGGAGGGCACAGAGACACCAGGATCCTTGAAGCTCACTGGCCAATGGGCTCCATACCCAGTATGAGACACAGTCTCAAAACGTAAAGTGTCCAGTGATTGAGGGAGACACCTGATGTCCACATCTGTTTTCCACACACACACATGCATGGGTGAGCACACACACACACACACACACACACAACAACAAATTGAAAAAGCAGGCAAGCAGCTGGCAGGGTGGCTCAGCAGGCAAAGGAGCTCACTGCCAAGCTTGATAAATGGAGTTCAGCAGAACCCACACTGTGGATGGAGAGAACCCATTCCTGCAAGCTGTCCTGTGACTTCATAAGCATGACATGACATGCATGCTCATGTGCACTGTGCACGTGTACAGAGAGAGAGAGAGAGAGAGAGAGAGAGAGAGAGAGAGAGAGAATAGATGTCTTTTTTTTAAAACCAAGCAACATCGGCAACCAAGATTCATCATTAACCTGAGCTTTTCCACTTCTTCAGTTTGACACAGAATCTTGCTATGTAGCCCAGGATGGCCTCAAACACACAACCGTCCTGCCTTGGCCTTCATGTACAAAGACACAGGCACGCTTACTGAACACAGCTCCTCCGCTCTTTAGGAGAAGTCTGGTTTCCAGCTCTTCTGAGATCCCACCCGAGAAATACACAGTAAAACAAAGGCATGGAGTAGGTTCCAGAACCCTAAAAGCACCCAGCAAAACCTGCAGCTGAGGAGATGGTCTTAGGCTCAGAGACCGAAAGATCGATCTTGTCACATTCGGCTTTGTAATTAAAGCTGGAGACAATGGCTCCACAGCTTTTCACAGGTAAGGCCCAAAGTAATCGCTGTTCTGTAAAATTTTTAACACCTTGGCTAGAGAGGCATCCCTCTCCTTTCTTCACAGTAAGCAAGCAAAGACTCTCTCCCAGGCAGCCTCTCTCTCTCCCGGGCTGAGAAAAGGTCTCAGAAGACATCAGTATTTTCTTCCTTGTGGGAACTTGAGTGACACTTTAGAGTCTGGACACCGGACTCTCACAGGGCAATCTGCTTTTCTAATAAGGTTTTCACAGTGACATATTTAGGGAATTATGTGCAAGCTGCCCCAAATTGAGGTCTAGTCAAGGCTGCACTTTGATTATGTAGTTGCCCCCAAGAGACAGAAAGAGAGTAAACATTTCTTCTATAGTACATTCTGTTGATCTCCACTGACGATAAAGCTGGGAGCTGTTATGGTTTTTGCTGTTCCTCCATGCTCTCCTGCCCTCTGCTAATTGGATTCAAGGCCTACTATATGCTAGGCAGGGGCTCTACCACTGAGCCACACCCCCAGCCCCTCACTGGGGGATTCTAGGCAGGGGATCTACCACTGAGCCACGCCCCCAGCCCCTCACTGGGGGATTCTAGGCAGGGGCTCTACCACTGAGCCATTCCCTCAGACCTCATACTGCTTTTTATTTTGAGACAAAGTCTTACTCTCCATTGCCCAGGTTGGTCTTGGACCCTTTTTGAGACTTGAAACATTACATCTTCCTGCCTCAGCCTCTTGCATTTCTGGAATGACAGTTCTATGCCATCACACTAGACTCTTCTCTGAATTTGAAGGAGGCAATCTTCAGGAGTTGAGAAGGGTCCCAGGCGTGTCACTAACTGAAATGTGAGTCACTTAACCAGGTTAAGGTCAGTAACTGAAATCTATGGTAAACTCAGAAGTCTTTCTGATCGTGTAACTACACTGGGAACCCTGAGTAGGTTTTATAACCAGCTGGGCAGAAGTGACTCCTCATGTGATATGAGGAAACCCTGCAAGATCTGGATTTCTGGTCTTGCTGTCCCATTTACAAGGGCACATTTATCTGTCAAGTACTGAATCTCCTCTTTCCCATGTTTGGGGTGTGTGTGTGTGTGTGTGTGTGTGTGTGTGTGCACATTTGCATATATGAACTCAGTCATGCATGTAGCGGTCAGAGCTACACCAGGGTAGCTGGCCCCTGGTCTTTTGGGGATGCTCTTCTCTCTTACCCATCTTATCCTAGGAGAGCCGAGAATACAGACATGTACAACCCAATCTGGCTTCACCCGTGTCCCAGGGTCCTGAACTGAGACCCTGACTCTTGACCAGGAACTGCTATGTCTACTGAGCCGCATGCCCAGCCACATTCGTCTCCCCCTGCAGAGCCCTGAGAAAGGCCCCCAGCCCAGCAGCTGCCTCAGATGAGGCTCTCCCTTCCCACTCACCCTGCAGTCTCTGCAGCCATCTGCCCCACAGCTTCCAAACTCCCTGACATTAAACAAAAACGAAACGGAGCTTTCCCTAATTGAGGATCATAATCAAGAATCTGCCATGGGGTCGCTTAGAAATTAATTCAGCTCGATCGCTCTTCAGACCTTCACTAAGGAACAGCCTGTTCTCCCTGACACCGCCATGTCCCGTTTCATCCTATATTACCTCCCTAACAAGGCTGTGTGTTCAGCTTGCGAAGCTCACAAATTAAAAAAATGGGCAACAATCCTGCAGCTCTCTCCCCGGATTACAGTGACAGGCTTGTCTCTAGGCTTCCAGATCTTTCTATGCAAGCTGAATTGGGCTCCAAACTTCCTGTTTGATCCTGGACCATGTCCTCCTCATGTGACACTATCATTATGCTACATTTAATTAATAAATAAATAAAATAATTAATTACAAAGGCCGTCACCTAGTTACCTGTCTTGTGGGAACTAGGACAGAGCGTTGAACGGTTCGGCTAATGAAGTTTTAAGAAAGAAGAATAGATGCTTTCAGAACGTATTCCTCTGGCTGCGAAAGCATGGCTGTGTTTGCCTTTAGTGAGAACTCCTAGGTTTCTGGGAAAGGGCAGATAGGGCATGGACAGTTCTGTGTAGTGAAACCCTGTCTCAAAAACCCAAAGCTGGGCATGCCTACAATTCCAGCACTTGAGAGGATGCAGCAGGATTGCTCTGAGTCTGAAGTCAGATTGGATTGCATAATAAAAACTATCTTTAAAAACAAAATAATGGGAAAGGCAGAGACAGGAGGATCTTTGTGGCTTGCTAACCAGGCAACCCTGGTTAGTGAACTTGGGGAGTTCCAGGGTCACTGAGAGACTCTGACTAAAAATACAATAACCAAAAAGTGGGCCAGTATCTGAGGAGTGGCAGCTGAAGTTGATTTCTGGTTGACTTCTTCAACACATATGTACACATACAAACAGAAATGCATTTGCATATACATGTGCGTATACACATAGACCAGCAAAGTACATTTGTATACACATGAGCACACACATACACACAAATGCATTTGCATACACATGTGCATATGTACCATAAGCATGCACACATGCACATGTGCGTGTGCACACACACACACACACACACACACACACACACACACACGCACACACACACACCAAACATGGGGAAAAGGAGATTCAGGATGAGGCCATATCAATGAATCTCACATGTTACTCTGCTACTGAAGCTTCCAATTACAGATTCATTTGAAACAGACATTTTATTTATGTATTCATTCATTCATTCATTCATTCATTCAGGGTCGGTCTTATGTAGCCCTGACTAGTCTTGAACTCACTCTGTAGCTAAGGATGGTCTAGACTTTCTGATCTCCCTGTCTCCACTTCCTCAGTGCTTATAGGCAAGTGTCACCAGGGATGGAACCCAGGGCTTTGTCCATGCTAAGTAAGCTCTCTACCAACTGAACCACAGGCCCAGTTCAGTAGTAGACATTTTGGCCCACACTGCTCAGAACTCTTGGGTTCCAGCTCCTGCCAGCTACTTCCTCCTGGCGTGTTATTTTCTGTCTTATACCCCAACTCTTCTCACCTGTAAAATATGATGGTCACAACCCATATTCCAGTGGACCGGGGTAGGGGGTGGGGCTTAGGGGTGATACAGAACACAGCAGGGCCCAGTACTAAGGAGGCTAAGGTAGGAGGGTTGTAAGTTTGAGAGCAGCCTGTTTCTGATCTTTTAGACTTGAGTGGCTTTTCCTTGCATTGAAGTCTAGTGTTCTAAAGGTACGCATGTAAACCAATCCCTGTTTTAGGTGCTGGAGAGATGGCTCTTGCAGTCAGCAAAGCACATTGTGTGCAAATGTGAGTATGTAGCAAAAAATACTTTAAAAAAAAAAGCCAAGCTTGGGGTTTCTTCCTCATCTTAGACCATTTATGTTCCAGGATGAAAGACACACAGTCTTGTATTTTTAAATATGCCTTAGGCAGCACAATAGCTGGGCAGCTGCCTACCCTCCATGTTGTTAGAATCTGCCTTCCCATTGACAACACAAGTTATTACTTACTATGTTTCGTCTGGGATGCTCTGAGCCCTAATTGCCAGCCCACATGGCCACATTTTTTAGGGCTCAGCTAACCCGTGGTAGCTCTCCTTTCTCCTCTCCTGCACTTTCTTCTTCTATCCCAAGGTGGCTTCTCCCAAGCCCGCCAAACCTTAACCCCACCTATGTCTCTTCTGCCCAACTACTGGCTGTTGGCAAACAGAATTAACTTGGGGGCAGGGCCACTCAGTATCTTACTTGTGAACTCTTTCAGACTCTCTCATCTCTGGTGTTTCAGTCTTGGGGGCCCCAAATTAGCCAGCATAGGCCAACACATTACATTAGTACCTGAGCTCAGACACTCAATGCCCATGTAGAAAAGTCCGGGCCTAGTGTCACTTGCATGTAGCTCAGTGCTGGGGTGGATGGAGATGCTTGGTGGATGGATACCTGGGCTTGCTGGTGGTTGGCCTAGCCTACACAGGCAGTTCTAAGGAGTGAGAGAATTTGTCCTAATAGTTAAGGTGGCCAGGCACTAAGGACTGCCACCTAAGGTTGCCCTCTGCCCTCCACACACACACACTCTCGCACACACACGCACATGCACAAGCACACATGCACTTGAGCACATACGGACATTCATGCACACACACACACACACACACACACACACACACACACACTCATCCACACATAATCACAATTATCACTGAAAGCACCTAGCTTACAGGCTCAACCCCTTATCCTGCTTCTGCAGCCTCCGATTCTTATCTGTGGGAAATCACAAGGTCCTGTGGTATCAGGATCCCACCCCCGACCCCAGGCAGAGGTAGCTGCTGAAACAGGAAGTGTTTATCCACACAGTAAGACCGAGACCGCCAGCAAAAGCTGAGGAGAAAAGTAAAGAAAAGTGTGCGTGCTGCGTGGACTGATTTTCATAAAATTAACATCATAGTGTATAATAATGCTCCCAATATAACGTCTTTTCCCAATTAATATTTATAACCTTGCACGGATTAAATCATACTTTTGTGATTATGTTAATCATCATTTTTAAGCCTTATTCAGGGCCAAAGATAACAGCTGGCTGCGCTTTTTGCTTTGTTTTGTTTCCTTTTCTTTTTGAGACAGTCTTCCTACATAGCCCAGGCTAGCCTCAAATTCTCAATCTTTTCGCTTTGGCCTCCAGTGTGTGGAGATTACAGGCACATGCTGTAGTGCCTGGCTTTTTCTTTTGTTGGCTTTTGTCTTTAGAAAGTTCTAGTGACATTCCAAATTCTTCCAAGAGAGAGAGCCATTGTGACTTTAATAATGGTGACACACGTTCACATAGGCATCTGCCCCTGAAACTGAAGTCTTCTTAGACACCTGGTTCCAAAAGGTTTCAGGTTTTTATGATTCTTTCTAGAAGTGTCCCTCTTTTGCACACATTAAACATAATTGAAATGGGAGACGCATCCACTCGGCACCCACGCCCTCCTGAACCTCTGTCTCACGGCAGGACCGTTGCCTCCTGGGATAAGGGTCTTCAGCAAGCATGAGAGACCAGCGTGCCCAGCAGGCTAGTGCAGGCAGAGTTACATCCTGCACGCTGCCCGTCTGCTCTCCCAACTGCTCAGCTATGGGCTCCATCCGACACCCTAGCTTTGTTCGCAGAAGCTGCACACTCCACCCCTCAGCACAGGAAGTAGAGCACGAAGCTGCATCAAGTCTGTGGGCTGGCAGTGGGCAAACCTCACGGCTCTTCCTTTCCCAGCAACAGATTCTTTTTCTTCGTCCTTTTAAGGACTGAAGAGATGGCTTAGTTCCTGTGTAAGCGCAAGGACCTGCGTTTGGATCCTCAGCTCCCACGGTGCACCTCAAAGTGCTCAGAAAAAAAAAAAAATCTGCTGCGTGCTCGGCCCTAAATGGGGCATCTATATCCAACCCTCCTACATGATTCAGGGAACATCATGGAAGCCAGGCAGAAGATGAAGAAGAGAGTTGTGAAACACTGGCTTCTGGACATGACCATGGTACCCGTGAACCCACAGCTGCTGTGGTTACCTGCGCACAGACAAGCCCGACATCATTCCAGCATGGATTGGGGAGGAGCTCACAGGCTCCACCCTCATCCATGATTGGCAGCTGATTGCTGCAAGGGGAGGGAGTCAGTTATAGTCAAAGACAGCAAACGCTTCTGCCTTACACACATGGGTAGGAGCTGCCATAACTGGATTCAGCCTGTTGTAACAAAATAAGAACACATAAAGTTGGGAGGGGGACATAATAGGGGGTCTTGGAAAAGGGAATTAGAGGGTGGATAGGATCAAAATGTCTTGTAGACGTGCATGCAACTCCCAGAGAATAAGTAATATTAGATATACTTAAAGCCAGGTGTCAAGCATTCCTCTTTAACTGCAGCACAGAGGGATACAGAGGCAAGTGGACTCCTGAGGCTCACTGGCCAGCCAGCTCTCGGCTCAGTGAAAGATCCTGCCTTAAGAACTAAGGTGAAGCACAACCAATGCAGGAAGACACTTAACCATCAACCTCCACACATGTGCACATACATGCATGCACACTTGCACACACATCAGCACATGCATATGTGGAGGAAAGATCGCATGACCCCTCTGCTGAATCCTGCGTTAGCCAGGCCTGCTATGAGACAGTACCACCAGCCAGGCAGCTCAGTAGTAACATGTCATGCTGTTGGGGGGTTGGGGGTGGGGTGGGGTCTGAAGTCCAAGGTCAAGGGGTCTCAGCTTGGTTCCTACGGAGGACTGGAAAGCAAGAGGTATGTCTTCCCATCTCTGTCACTTGACAACAATCTTTGATGACCCTTGACTTGTGCACTTAAGGGAGGCAGCTCACAACTCCAGGGTACTGTTCATCACAGCAGGAAGACAATGCATGGATGTAAAGCAGCTAGGAACATCCCATCCAGTCCGGAGGAGAGAAATGATTGAAGACGTGCCTAACAGTCAGACAGTTCTCTACCCTTACACATGCCGGCTCCAAACCAAGGGCTGCTGCTGGCCACTCAGACTGGGGCTTGGCACATGAGTTAAGGCAAATCAAGACAAGCCCTGACCCAAACCACCTGCTGCTCAGCTCCCTTTAACTTAAGCGCAAGATCGGATCTAGATAATCATCCCTCATGGAGCCAATTCTCCCAGGTGATCCTAGACTGTATCGCTGGACAATTAACAACTGACCTTGCACAGGGAGACAGGAATGCTGGGACTCAGCTGCCTCCTTTAGCCTCAGTCCAGGACCCCGCCCCATAGGGCGGTCCTGCTCACTGTGAGGGTGGGTCTTCCTACCTCAGTTCACCCAATATAGAAACTCCCTCCTAGACATGTCCAGAGGTTCCCACTCCCTTATACCCACCACCCAAACCTCCCTACTTACCACTACCCCTCCACCCTTGCAACACTCCCCCCCCCCAACCCCGTGATTCTAAATCCCATAAACTGACAATTAAAATGAACCACCACAGGGTCTGCCTAAAGACCTTGTCTTAATTTGGTTATCTGTAGAGAACCTATTTCCCAATAAGGCTGCATTCCAGGCCCTGGGTGGGGGGAGCGGTTAGAATTTCAGCATCACTGGGCACATGGTTACGTCTAAAACAGGCCCTTCCTCTCTCTCTCTTCCTATGGAAAGGAGAGGGGTGACACAGGATTATAAATAGGTTATTGAGCTTCTCTGAAGCTCCAGAGAAAGCCCTGGGGCAACCCAGAGGGGACTCTGAAAATAAGGGGCACCCAGGGCTGCCTTCAGGCTGGAGATAGCATAGATGTCCTTGTACCCTGTTTGGACAGATGCCACCGAGGGTGGATGTGACTCAGACCAGCACCCTCTCCAGAAGAGGGTTTCTCACCTGCTCTCTCTACTTCCTGGTCCGCTCAGACAAAGGGAGCCTCTGTCTGCCTCATGCCCGCGCCACCACAGGCTAAGCTGCTCTTACCAAGCCTTCCCCGGCATGGTGGACTGAAAGCCCTCTGGAAGCCAAATTAAACCTTTCTTGGGTTTGCAGAGACATCTCAGTTAGTAAAGTACTTGCTTCACAAAAGTGGGGACCTGAGTTCCAATCCCCTGCACCCACATAAAGCTTCGTGTGGTGGCACACAGCTATAGCCCCAGAGCTGGGGAGGCAGAATCAAGCGGCTCCCTGCGGCTCCCTGGACAGGCAAGTCTAGCTGAGCTAGCAAGCCCCAGGATCGGTAGGGAACCTTGTCTCAGAAGATAAGACATACTTCGTAATAAAGACACCTGATGTGGGGGCAGTGCACTTGCCTTTAATTCCAGCACTGGGAGGCAGAGGCAGGTGGAACTCTGTGAGGTTGAGGCCAGTGGGGACTACAAAGTAAGTTCGGGACAGCCAAGGCTACACAGAGAAACCCTGTCTCAGGAAAGCAAAAAGCAAACAAACAACAACAACAACAAAAAGAGACTCCTGATGTCAACCCCTGGCCTCTCAACATATGCTCATTCTGTCTGTCTGTCTCTGTCTCTCTGTCTGTCTCTGTCTGTCTCTGTATCTCTCTCTCTCTCTCTCTCTCTCTCTCTCTCTCCCTCTCTCCCTCTCTCTCTCTCTCTCTCTCTCTCTCTCTCTCTCTCTCTCTCTCTCTCTCTCTCTCTCCTTCAACAAAAGTACACATACATAAATCACGCCTTTCTTCCATTAAGTTGTTTCTGTCAGGTACCACGGCCATGTGAAAGTAATAAACCATGCATAAATATTTATCAGGTTAATTAATTAGCCCACTCATCGATTAACAGAAGCCCAGAACAGAGGACTTCATGGGAAATCTGTGGCCCACTCGTGTCGGCTGTTAAAACATAAACACAAAAGGAGAGCGAGAGAGCACCATGTGCTTCCGTCCTTTGAAGGCTCTGAGAGATTGACTGCCCTGCTGTAAAACAGCTGAGCGTCTGGAGAGACACCAGGAAGCCATTTTTCCCGGTGAAGCCACAACTCATGGGTTGGGAGGATTTAGTAAATGAGCCCCTGGTGGAATGAGAACAGATGTGTTTTCCCGTGCTGGGCCTGACCCTGCCACCTCTGCTAGGGGAGAAATGATATCTCCTCATACAGGTGGAGTGTTGGTACTGTCTGCCTGGGCTACACCTCAGGTTTATATTCCTGACATGTGTCCTGAGCCAGTGTGAGGGAGGGCAGGAGCTAGGGCGACAAGCTGGCCCTTAAATGTCCCTCTACTAGTTACTCTGTGCATGTGTGCACATGTATGTGCATGTGTGTACATGCGTGCGTGTGTGTGTGTGTCTGTGTATGTATGTGTTTGTGTGCTTGTGTCATGTGTGTGTGCACGTGTGTGTGTCTACCCTCACTTTTCACCTTGTTTCAGGCTGGGTCCCTCGGTCATCTGCCGCTGTGTACACCAGGCTAGCTGGCCTGTGCGATTCCGAGGCTTCTCCTGCAATGGATAAACAGACATGCCCAGCTTTAGTTGAGTTCCAAGGGTTCGAACCCAGATACTCATACTTGGGAGGCAAGCACTTTAATCCCTAAAACACCTCCCCATCTCCTGGATTAGTGACTTGGGCCCTCGCCGGGACAAAGACCCAAGGAAGATGGAACAACTTCCAGAGAGGAATTATTTCTTTCAGAGGACAATTTTCCCGCTTTCAGTGCACAGTTTCTTACCCCTGTGCATGTGGACAGGACATGATGGTGGTGGAAGTTTGTGACAGAGGAACTTCTTCATGGCGGACATGAAGCCCAGAGGCAGACAGGAAACAGGGACTGAGTGTGATCTTCAATGGCTCATCTCTCTATCCTACCTCCTCTAGCCAGGCCCCCCACACACCTCTTAAAAGTTTCTACCACCTCGGGCGTGGTGGCGCGCGCCTTTAATCTCAGCACTCGGGAGGCAGAGGCAGGCAGATTTCTGAGTTCGAGGCCAGCCTGGTCTACAAAGTGAGTTCCAGGACAGCCAGGGCTACACAGAGAAACCCTGTCTCAAAAAAAAAAAAAAGTTTCCACCACCTCCAAAAACAGCACTCTCATCTTGGCACTGGATTCTAATTAGAAGCTGGCAAGGTGAGTGACCCCTGTGGAGACCCCTGCCTCCTCGCCTCCCATTTCATTTGAAACGGAGTCTCTGGTTTAATGCTGTGTGTGCTAAGCCGGGAATCCTCTTGTCTCCGCCTCCCATCTCACCACAGACATGTTCAGCTTTATGTTGGTTCCTTACATTTTTGTGACCAGAGCTTTAACCATGGAATCTTCTCCCACCCCTACCCACCCTCCTCTTTAACTCACCCACAAACGTACTCAGCATGAACACCACCTCGGGTAACATCCTTTTACAATGTCTACATGTTGGAACTCCCACAACTCAGGTAGGAGTGCTCGGCCACCACCCCACCTCACAGCCGGGGACGCTGAGGCTAAGAACTTACATCAGCCACCTTTCCACCCCTTCTGTCACAAGTCCCCACAGTGGAGTGGGGATGAGACCTCCTCTCAGGCAGCCTCTATTTCCCATCCACCCTTGACAACATCCAGGTTTGCATCTGTCAGTGCCATTTGTTTCTGTCCCACAACAAAAAGCTACCTCAACCACCGGAGGAAAATGCATCTCTGCCAGTGTCTGCAAGACCAACTGCACCAACTTAAAATTCCACTGTTGGTCCTGACCCTGGGCATGACTCGGGACATGAGACAGGCATCCTGGCATCCAGAGACCTTCAGTATTTTCATTGTATCCAAGCCCTAAATAGCAGACTGAGCCCAAAGCCACCTGCTGGGGAGGTGGACCGCCCCTCGGCTCCTGTGGCCTTCTGTTCCCAGCCCTGTTGCTGGAAAGTAAATGCTACACTGTGAATTCTCTCCTAACACATCAGTGGTCCGTGACCAGGGCTTCGTCCCCGGCAGAGAGGCTCATCTATCACTGCCAGTAAGTAGGATACAGGTTTTCAGAGTTCTTGGCAAAATGCAGTTACTCAAAGTCTGCACCTGTTCTGGGACACCTTGCCAGGGTGGGAGGATGCCTTGCATTGGTTGGGAGGATTTGGGGCTGAGGAGCTGGGGCTGAGCTGCCCTTCTTCAAGGTGAGTGGGAATAGCGATATATGCAGTGGACAGACAGTCTAGGAGGTATCAGCCTAGTCCCAGAGCAACGCTCCTACAGGAGATGCAGCCCAGGTAGGAAGAATCCACCCAGCCATTGTCAGGTCTTTTCTCAGGAAATAACCCAAGCTACTGAGGAGTAGAGGAAGCTTCCAGAGTGCAAAAATGCAAAATGACAGTCTCTAAGTGTGCTGAATGGAAAAGAGAACACACACACACACACACACACACACACACACACACACACACCTCCTCAGGGTGTCCTGCTGGCTCTGCAGCCTCGGGACAGAGCTAGCTCTGAGGACTACATTTGCCCAAAGAGGAACCCAGGCCCTTAGAACATTGGCCACTTCTGCTTCTGCTTACAAAAAGCATCATAACTGAGCTGGGGAAGATGGCTCAGACAACAAAGTCCACCCCCAGCACCTATGAGGATAGAAACAAATGAGCATGGTGGTTCATGCTTGTAATTCCAGAGCTGGAGAGGGGAGGCAAGAGGATCCCTCAGACTGGCTAGCCATCTTAGCCTGCTTAGTGAGTTCCAGGATCAGGGAGATATCCTGTTTCAAACAAACGAGGTAGAAATTGGAGGTGGCTCAGTTGGTGAAGGATTTGCCACACATGCATGAACATGCATGAACATGCATGAACAGCGCCCATTCGAACAACCAGGCAAGATGGCACATGACGGCAGTTCCAGCAGAGGATGCAGAGACAGCTGGATCTCCAGTCACAATTCCAGGTTTTAGAGAAAGACCTTGTCTCAAAAAGTAAAACGGAAACAATCAAGAGAGACACCCAACGCTGATCTCTAGTTTCCACATCCACACAAACACATATGTCACACAGCCAAATATATAGATAAAACCTTTAAAAACCTACCATGGCATATGGCTGCCAAAGAATCACACACAAACAAACACACACACTCACATTCACACACTCACACACACACATTCACACACACACATTCACATGCACACACTCACATTTATACACACTCACATACTCACACACATTCACACTCATACACATACACACACACACACACACACACACACACACACACACACACACACACACACACACCATAACTAAAGCTTAGTCTCATTCACAGTGGCATTGTTTCTTGCCCAGAACAGGATACAGGTGTGACATTGACTTCCTTGGAAGAAAGTTCTGCTGAGTGTCATGCTTAAATGAATTAGTAATACCGAAGTCCACGTGTATTCTGGCCCGACTCTCCATCTCAAGATAGTAGGCCCCTGCTTTTCAAATATATGGTTGCTGCCTCTGCGGCAGTGTGTGAGGACAAAATAGTAAATATTATCTCCATCTTCTCTGGCCATCGGGGGAGGACGGATGGAAAAGGAGGTCGTAATTCTCTTTGCCAAAGTGAACAGTCACCTTGCGGCTATTATCCCAGCCCGACCTTGATGCTCAGTGCTTTCTGCTTGGTCCTCAGCTGTTTCGAAAGAAACAGGCTGCCAAGAGTTAGAAGATGTAAAGGTAGCCATCAGGGTTCCTCTGAGCTGGGCTGTAACTGAGGAAGGAAGAGAAAGAGCAGGGAGAGAAGGGAGAAAGATGAAGGGAGGGAGGGAGAGAGGGAGGGAACGGAGGGAGGGAGGGAGGGAGGGAGAGATGGATGGAGGGAGGGATGGAGGGATGGATGGAGGGGTGGAGGGATGGAGGGAAGGGATGGAGGGAGAGAGGGAGGGAAGGAGGGAGGGATGGATGGAGGGAGGGAGGGAGGAATGGAGGGAGGGAGAGAGGGAGAGAGGGATGGAGGGATGGATGGAGGGGTGGAGGGATGGAGGGAAGGGATGGAGGGATGGATGGAGGGACGGAGGGAGGGAGGGAGGGATGGAGGGAGGGAGGGAGGGAGGGATGGAGGGAGGGATGGAGGGAGAGAGGGATGGAGGGATGGATGGAGGGGTGGAGGGATGGAGGGATGGAGGGAGGGAGGGAAGCCCTGGGTTTAATACCCAGCACCAGCATTAACTGGACCAGTCCTGTAGGCCTGTAATCTCAGCACTTAGAAGGAAGAAGGTCTTCTTTGGCTACATAAGGAGTTTGAGAGCATCCTGGGCTATATAGGACCCTAGCTCACTGAAATGAGTAAAGGGATGGATGGATGGATGGATGGATGGATGGATGATCAATCCAATGCCCCCTGCTGAGTGGGCTTTCACAAGGCTGACTGGTCCTCCTGCCTCTAACTGACATACACCTGCCAGCAAACCTCCATAAGATTGATTGATTTGGCACTAGATTTGGTCATGACCCCGGCAATGCCCCTCATTCTGGGACACTTGTTTTGATGGCCTCTGCCACTGTCACAAACAACTTTCTTGGCTTCTTGTCCACGTTGCCCTTCATATCACATGTTCTTCAGGTAATTTCCCAACATGACACATATCCCTACACAGAAATGGTCCCAAGCCTCCTCAACTTGGATCAGTTCCCTCTGGCAGGAGTGTGTGCGTTCTGGTTCTAAGGCTCATGAGTGTGCCTTTTTAGCATCCTGCTAACACCCAGACCCCTCTGGTACGGTATCTCTCCAGCAGACCACTCTGTTTCTCATTCGCGGTGCCTTCGATTCTCCCCTGGCTGATCCAGCTACCCATCTCTGCAGTGATCCTTAAAAGTCTTCTATCTCGACCATTTAATAAATTACAGACTTCTGCTTGTATTTGCATAGGAAGTCTGTAATTAGCCGCGGGGCATTTTGTTAAACTTCTCTGTGAAAGATGCTGGAGAAAAAAAAAAGAATAAATTCTCTTATTGTATTGTACTCCTGGGAGAGCGCTCCACTCACCGCCTCCACATCCCTTCCCCCTCCCCCACAGCACCACTGTCAACCAAATTTCCACTCTCTTCTTGCCAGCTGGTTCTTTTAGCCTCTGAGTTCATTTCAGGGTCCAGGGCAGTTTCCAACATCCCCATCTTTGTCGGGAGGGTCTTACTTACCACAGTTAACTTTGCTCATATTGCAGCATGCCTGAGAACAAGAATGAAGTGTGTTTATCTTTATTTGCTGTGCTCTCCCCATGAGTGACAATCACAACTGAATTACCATTGTTTAAGAAACTTGTTCATGTATTTCGGAGCTGTTGAGAGACACCATGCAAGATGAGATTGGACTCAATGAAAGCTCTATACCAAAGCATTGCTAGCTTAGGGTCCCCCTAGTAGGAGTCCCTTGGATAGAGGACCTTAGAAGTAATATTTGTTTCAGCCTCCAAAGACCATCATAGCTCTGCCATCTGCCTCGCTAACTCCCTGGCAGGCGAGCGAAGGCTGGGTTCACAGGATGGCTCTGCGCCCATTATAAATGCGACCCTTTCTATTTCCTTGTAAAGAAATCTCTGGCTCTTTTCAAGGCTGTCCAAAAGGAATAGGGCTGTCAAGGAAGAACTTTGTACTTGGCTCAACAAGGTTATTCTCCATTTATTTCCCTGAAAGCAACCAGGCTCTGTGCTCTGAGGAAGGAAGCAGGGAAGTACATCAACAGAAACTTCTGGGGGTCTCACTAGGGCTGAGGAGATAGACCTTGCAAGATCCCTGCCTTCTGGAAGCTTCCATTCCAACAAACAGAGCCCACAGGAGAACTCACAGGGAGGGGCTGCCTTGAGCACTGGCACAGGAGTCAAACAAACACGAGAGCCAGGACCTTCTCTTTAGGATGAAGGTCTGTCAAGAATTTGTTTCGTGACATATTCTATTTCTCTTTGTAGTGCTGGGGCTGTTACCCGGTAGCCTGTACATGCTAGGCAGGGGCTCTACCTCTGAGCCACACCCCAGCCCCTCACTGGGGGATTCTAGGCAGGGGCTCTACCACTGAGCCACACCCCAGCCCCTCACTGGGGGGGTTCTAGGCAGGGGCTCTACCACTGAGCCACACCCCAGCCCCTCACTGGGGGGTTCTAGGCAGGGGCTCTACCACTGAGCCACACCCCAGCCCCTCACTGGGGGGTTCTAGGCAGGGGCTCTACCACTGAAGCATGACCCTATGCCAGACTTGAGGGGTTATAACTTCTGAGAAATTATTACATTTGAGATATAAGAACTTATGCCACCTATTCTCAATAAGCCAATAAAAGAGCCAAATTAATAATGAGGAGCAGAACTAGGAGATGTATTAGTGTATTCAATGGGGGCACATTGAGAAGAGGGTCAAGAAGATTTGGGGAACCTCCCAGTCTGCCTTTAGAGCCCTAAAAACAAGAGTTTAAATAGAGGTCAAGGATATGAATATCAAAGTAGTCCCACTCAGTCAAGGCGTGGTCCCACCCATCCTTGTCTGGGCTTCAGCTCAAGGTGTAAGAATTCTGACAAGCTGATGGAACTGTGTAAAACCTCCATGAAAACAAGTTCCCCATCCGATGGGGCCTTGCCCTTCTCCCAGCATGAGATTTCTAGGGAAACCGCCATTTCTCTGGGGCCCATTGTTTCAATAGCCTGATAGGTGAGTGTCTCTTTAGAAAGCCCTCATTTCTGCCAGGCTGGTTACAAAGTGGCAAGTCTGCACCTGACTGAACTCAATTCAAACAGTTGACCTAGACTTTTTCTTGGGCCTCATCTAGGGGTTAATCTCCCTCTTCTTATTTAACACATATAGATTTCCTGGAATACCAGAAAGCCTTGAAACAAGTCACTAGAAATTTTGTAGCTCACTCCTGTCTGCTCCTTCCTGCTTCATTTTGGGGAAATTTACCTTAGCCTCCCATTAGTGACTGCTCAGCAGGGACTCCTCGCTGACCCAGAGCATTTCTGCTTGCCAGCTCCAAACTCCTCTCTCCCAGCCAGGAGTGGCTGTGTGTGAGAGACCCCTTGACCATGTCAGAAATGTGTGCGTATACCAGTGCTTGCGTGCACATGTGTATATGTGGCCAGAGGATAATCTTGGTTGTTATTCCTCAGACATCATCAATCTTTTGAGCCAGGGTCTCTCACTGGCCTGGAATTCTCCAATGAGGCTAGGCTGGCCAGAAAACCCCAGGGGTCCTCCTGCCTCCCCTCTCCAGTATTGAGATCACAAGCATATACCACCATGCCTGGCTTTTTTGTGTGGGTTCTGAGACTCAAACTCAGATCTTCATGTTTGTGCAGTAAGCACTTTACCCATGAGCCATTTCCTTAGCCCCCCAAAGGCCATTGGTGGATAACTAGATTCTAAATGATTTTTAAAAAAAATTTTTTTGAGACAGTGTTTTTCTTTGTAGCCTTGGCTGTCCTGGAACTGACTCTGTAGACCAGGCTGGCCTTGAACCCAGAGATCCACCTGCCTCTGTCTCCTGACTCCTGGGATTAAAGATGTGTGCCACCACCACCTGGCCCAAATGATTTAATTTTTAAAGTCAAACTTTATATTCAAAATGAAAATTTTAGCTATCTTCTTGATTGCTGGCCAAATGTTCCCATTTCTCCACGAGACCTTCCTAGAACCCACTCCCTTTGCCTTGGGACCCGGCAGCATTCCACCAGCAGGTGCAGTCTACATGCATTGAATCCAGCCTGACCATATGAATCACAGTGGCATATGAGATGCAGTAAAAATGAATGCAAGCCAGTCAGGAGGTTAGGCTTCAAGAGTGTGTGCACAGGTGTTGTCTGTCTTGCAATGTTGCTGTCTCCATGGCAACAAGCCCAACTGTTGCTGGAACATGTAACACCCTGGGGACTGTAGCTACCAGCAGCTCACCCACAGCAGAGGTGAACTCAACCAAAATGTTGAGGTTCTAAGATCTAGAGGTAACCAAACACATAAATAGGGGGGATAGCTTTCAATCCACATAGTAGTTTGTTTCCTGGCATTATATATGATACTAGACCCTTTGGGTAAATTCCAGGCATTGTGCTTGCTCTGGTGTGAGGAGCAAGATGTAAGCATGATTCCTGGTGTATCCAATGGCTCAGAGTCTGTGGGGTTTTCCAAACCAGCAATTCTAAGTTTGCTGCAACCAAATACCTGATGAAAACAAAGAGAGGAAAAGTTAGTTTTGGCTCCTAGTTTTAGAGGAGTCTGTGCTTGTCGTTGCAGAGAAGTTGTGTGGCAGTGGGAATGCGTATGTGGGACTCTTCACACCATGTAAGACAGGAAGCAAGACTGAAACCAGAGGTCAGCGTAAGCTACCGTCTTAGGTAGGGTTTCCATTGCTGCAATGAAGTACCACGACCAAAAACCAAGTTGGGGAGGAGAGGTTTTCTTTGGCTTATACTTCCATATTCATCATTGAACATTCCATGTTCATCACTGAAGAATGTCAGAACAGAAACTCAAACAGGGCAGGAACCTTCAGGCAGGAGCTGATGCAGAGGCCATGGAGGGGTGCTGCTCACTGGCTTGTTCATCATGGCTTGCTCAGACTGTTTTCTGACAGAACACAGGACCACCAGCACAAAATGACACCACCCACAGTGGGCTGGGCCCTCCCCCATCAATCATTAATTAAGAAAATGCCTTAGAGCTAGCTGGATCTTATGGAGCCATTTTCTCCATTGAGGTTCCTGCCTTTCAGATAACTCCACCTTGTGTCAAGTTGGCATAAGAACAGCCAGCATGGCTACAAAGGCCCATGCCAGTGTCCTAAATCCACCAGCTAGAACCTATATCCACAAGGTTCCACCCAAGGGGGGTCCAGTGTTCAAACACTTGAGTTTGCCAGGAATTGTGATGGGTAATCTGGTCAACTTGATGAGACTTCAGATCTCCTTGGAAACAGTCTCTGAGATGCCCATGAGGAAACATCTAGATGAGATTAACTGAGGTAAAAAAGACCCAGCCTACCTGAGTGAAGGGAGCATGGGAGCTGAGCACCAATATCCACCTCTCTCTCTCTCCTTCCTGACTGTGGATCCATGTGGCCAGCAGCCTCAGATTCCTGCTTCTTTGCAACTAGGACAGGCTGTGTGCCCTTGAGCTATGAGGTAAAGTAAACCCCTCCCTCCTTAAATCGCTTCTCTTGGGCATTTAGTCACAACAGCAAAAACAGTAACTAATATAGAGACTGTGGTGGTTTGAATATACCTGGCCCCCAAAAAATGGCACTATTTGGAAGTGTGGCCTTGTTGGAGTAGGTGTGGCCATGTTGGAGTAGTTATGCCCCTGTGGGTGTGGGCTTTAAAACCCTCATCCTAGCTGCCTGGGAGCCAGTCTTCTCCCAGAGGCCTTCAGATGAAGATTTAGAACTCTCAGCTCCTCCTGCACCATGCCTGCCTGGATGCTGCCATGTTCCCACCTTGATGATAACCTCTGAACCTGTAAGTCAGCCCCAATTAAATGTTATCCTTACAAGAGTTGCCTTGGTCATGGTGTCTATTCACAGCAGTGAAACCCTAACTGAGACCGAGACATTTCATGTTTAAACTGTAACCAGCCCCAAATTTGAGGACAGCTACACATGTGTGCCTAACACACACATCGCTGTCTAGAGCAGTGGTTCTCAACCTTCCTATGCTGCACACCTTTAATACTGCTCTTCATACTGTGGTGACCCAAACCATAACATTATTTCATTGCTACTTCATAACTGTAACTTTCCCACTGTTATGAATCATAATGTAAATATCTGATATGCAGGATATCTGATATGCCATCCCTGTGGAGGTCATGACCCACAGTTGAGAACCGCTGGTCTGGAGCCACATGCTCTTCAGCCTCATGCTCTTTATCTGCCTTGGTACAACAGCCCAGATGAAGCACAGAGAACAGCACAGTATTCACTTTGCACCTTCACTTTCGGCCACATAAACATTTGAGTTTCGCTGCCCCAGGCAACAGCTTGTTCCTTTTTAATTAACTTGCCTTTATTGATTTTACACATTCATCAGCAAACACCAACGCACCTTCATGTGTGTCTGTGAAGTCAGCACTTACCTGGCACAGTGCTCTCTCGGCCACACCTGGTACTCCAGGCCACACATGGTGCTCCCTGCTGGGGTGCTCCCTGCTGGGGTGCTCCCTGCTGTGTATGCCTTTTCACTGTGGGGAGGCTCTGAATGTCTCTGTGGGGAACTGATATGTGTGCATCGCTCTGTTTTCTAGGATTGGACGTTAAACAAATGGTCTTAGGCAAGCTAAGGTGTGCACACCCCTGTGCCCTCACTGGTGGATTCTGGGTAGGTGCTCTACCACTGAGCCACACCCCCAGCCCTTCTCTGTGGGATTCTAAGCAGGGGCTCTACCACTGAGCCATGCCCCCAGCCCCTCACTGGGGGATTCTAGGCAGGGGTTCTACCACTGAGCCACACCCCCAGCCCCTCACTGGGGGATTCTAGGCAGGGGCTCTACCACTGAGCCTCACCCCCAGCCCCTCACTGGGAGGGTTGGGGGGTGTCTAGGCAGGCCTGATAGCAGGTGCTTTCATCCACTGAGCCATCTCTCAGGTCCTTCAGCTTATGTTTTTGATAAAGGGTCTCACATTGAACCTGGAGCTTGCCAAATTTTGTAGACTGACTAGCCAGGGCTTCTCCCGACCTTGCCTCTCCAGCTCTAGGATTACAGATGTGTGCTTCTCTTTCTGGCTCTTTTTGTGGGTGCTTAGGTATTGAACTCAGGTCCTCAGGCTTGGGCAGCCAGCACTTCAATCTCCCAGGTTCTATAAGTCAACAGATTTTATGGACACTATATCTTCATTCTGGTTCCATCCAGTGTCCCCCCCACTACCCCTCCCACACATACTTAAGGTCTTTTAGAACAAAAGTCCTGACCTCTCTAAGGCAAAGAGAGCTCTACCAAGGATGCTCTTAGTGGGAAGGCATCAGTCTTCCCAGCACTTCCAGCACATCCATCAGGCTGCAGATCAGAGGTATGCCAGTCTCAATTTCTTAATATAGACCTGTGTGTTTGTGTGTGTGTGTGTGTGTGTGTGTGTGTCATACATATATCTATATGCACACATGCAAATATACTACACACATGTGTGTACATACCCACACATACAGTTCTTCTGTCTCAGAGCTGTCATTCTTTTTCATGGCTTAGTAATATTTCCATTGTGCGGAATAACATTACTAGATATTAGGAGTACTAGATTGTACCCATCCACACTTCCATTTGGTAGACATGCTGGTCCTTATGAACGTTGTGAATGGCACTGACATGGATATTCAGGCACAATGAATGTGAATACCAGGATTTAAAAAACAGCTGTACTCTCAGAAGCAGATCTTAAATGAAAATGTAGGATCCTTGGTTCTCAAGCTAACACATATTCCTGGATCATATTAAAAGTAGGTAGAGCCAAGAGATGTGTGAGGATGTGGGCAGCCTTCCAGGTCCTCCTGGCTTTTTCTGAGCTTTTTCTGGGCTGGTTCTGATTTTAACAAGGAATCAGAACCAGAAAATTGCTCTGGTCAAATCCTTCGCAGATGTTCAAAGAGCACAAATAAAGCCTCCTAGTGGGGCGGTTTCCAGGGGTGCAGACAAGTTTAATCTCAGTCTTTCTTTTAAAAGCAGATACATATACATGCACTCATGTGCATACACACTCAACATGTGTGCACACACTCATGAGCACACACACACATACTCATGTGCACACACACACACACACACAGCTAAGCCCAGAGACAGCACCATCATTTCCAATACTAAGAATTCTCAAGCCTCTCAGGATGATGCTTTTTCTTTTTCTTTCTGGTTGTTTGTTTGTTATACATGTGTGTTTGCAGGTACATGCATACCACAGCACGTGTGTGGAGATTGGAGGACAACCTCGGGTGTTAACCCTTGCCTTCTCCCATGTTTGAGACAGGGTCCTCTTCTGTTCTTTACTGCTGTGTCTGTCAGGCTAGCCCAGGCTAACCCGGGGGCTTCTAGGGAATCCTCCTCTCTCTGCCTCCCACGTCACCACAGAAACACTGGGAACAGATAGATAGATAGATAGATAGATAGATAGATAGATAGATAGATAGATAGATAGATAGACAGACAGACAAATATTTCCCCATCAGGCTTTATGTGGCTTCTGGGGGATTTAAACTCTGGTCTCCATAATTAAGCAGCAAATGATTTATCCACTGAGCCATCTCCCCAGCTGTGTTTTATCTTTCCAACCCCAGAAGAGCTCCTTTCACAAATGACAGCATCTGAGAAAACATGGAGATGTTCAGAATAAAAAAAAAAAGACCCCAACGTCCCCAGTCTCGCACCTTTGGTTTTCATGGGTCCACAGAACTGTCACTGCTGTTATATTTTGAAAGAAACATCGCCACCCCCAGGGGCTCCAGAGGTCCGGGGCTTGGAGTTACAACTCAGGATCTCAATAGATGTTGGCTGTTATGCAAAATTAATTATCTTGGTCATTTGAATGTTTTCCCCCAAACATAATATAATCTCATTACAGACTACTCCATACCAGAGTGAATCACGAGCCAAATTCCATTTAGGAAATTGAAGGTAATTTAGAGTTATATGATTTGAAGAGAGAGGGGGGGGGGGGAAAAAGGAAGAAACCCCTGTCTTTGCTAAATGCTAATTTGGTCCAACTCCATAATGTACAAGTGACTTTCATTTGCTTGAGAATTGCTGTAAGCGTGGGGGGCAGTGAAGGCTCAGTTTGAAATGTCTGAGTAAGTTCTCTAGCTGTCTTTGAGGAGAAATTCTGAGATGCAGCAGCAAAGGACACAATTCCAACAGGCTTCCTTAAGACAGAATGTGTCTACTGGTGATCCATGGGAAATGCAGCCATTAGAACCACGGAAAATGAGGATCCCAGAGAGGAGACACCAGGAGGAACACACAGAGAGAAAACAGCCTCCTGGACACTTTGAACAAGCAGTTTAAGTAAGTCAGCTCAGCTTCTATAACAACAAAAGGATACACATTAGCTCAGTTGCTATAACAACAAAAGGATACACATTAGCTCAGTTGCTATTATGAAGGGGTTTGTATTAGCTAGTTTAGCTGCTGTAACGAGAAGTGTGTGCATTAGCACATCTGTTATAACAAAAGGATGTGTGTTAGTTCAGTTGCTGTAAGAAGAAGGTATGCCTTGGTCAGCTGAGTATTGTAACAAAAACAGAATGTATTAGCTCAGCTCTTGTAACTAAAGTATGTGTATTAGAAGGCTCAGCGACTGAACAAAATGCACCAGCGGGGTGACATAATGTGTCAAACCTGTTTTCTCACAATCTGAGAAGCTGAAAGCATGAGGAGCATGCAGGCAGCTTTTGGGGCCTCACAGATGCTGTCTTCTCTCAGCATCCCCCTGTGGTTGCCTCTCTTTCATGTCTGTGTTCTTGTCTCCCCTCTACTTCACCATCTCTGTAAAAGTGCATGCATTCAGATAGGATGCAGGTCCACCTCAATACCTTCATTTAACCTTAACTTCATCTTCCAAGGTTCACTTTCCAAAATATGGCTGCATGGCAAAGCAGTTTCAATATATGGATTTGGGACAATTCTCCCTTAACCCACTATGTGCCTCAGCCCATCACATCAAATGAGATGCCAACATCCTTATCTGGTCTCCTACTCCCTCTCTCTCTCATCTTTCTAGAACTTTCTATACATAGTAGCCAAAGTAACAGCTGTCCCTCCTTCCCTTCTTCCTTCCATCTCTTTCTTCCTTTTTATTACTTACTCCTTCCCTTCTCTCCTCCCTTTCTCCTGTCTTTCTGTCTGTCTGTCTGCCTGCCTGCCTATCTGTCTTCAATATTGGAGATGGAAACCAGTATTTCTAACCTCCCAAGCAGGCACTCCAACACTGAACCACACCCCAGCCCTTCACTGGGGAATTCTAGGCAGGGGCTCTACTGCTGAGCCACACTCAAGCTCCCCTGCCCCTCACTGGGGGATTCTAGGCAGGGGTTCTACCTCTGAGCCACGCCCCCAGCCCCTCTCTGAGTCCCTGGGCAAATGCTCTACTGGTGAGCGTTGTAGTGGAGACTCCAAAGATGAGACAACATGAACTAGCCAGACAACAAAGTGAGTTCAGAGGCAAAAGTAGAAAATCAAGATATTCAACCACATGTCACAGAACAGTGAAGATTCTGGAAGCTCTTCGAAACCAGAGGAGACAAGAAGTAGCATTCAGTTCCCGTTCTGTTTTGGTGATAAGACACTCTGACCAAACCAACTTAAGGCATCAAAGGTTTATTTGGCTTATTCTTCTAGGTCATAGTCCATCACTTAGAGAAGTCAGGGCAGGAACTCCAGCCAATCATGAAGGATACTGCTTGCTGGCTTCCTTGGGCTCATGTTTAACTAGCTTTCGTATATACCCCAAAACCACATACTTAAAAATGGTGCCACTTAGTGTAGGTTGGGCCCTCCTACATCGATTAACAACCAAGACGATTCCCCACAGATCTGTCCTCAGGCCAAATCTGATCTGGGAAATCCATCAGTGGAGATTCAGCTAGTGGTCTCTACTCTTACGCAGTTTAGGGCTCAAAACTAGGGGATGGTGCCGTCCACGGTGGGCTGGGTCTTTTCACATCAATTAACATAATCAAGACAATCTCCCACAGACATATTCAGAGGCCAACCTAATCTGGACAACACTTCATTGAGGCTCCCTCCCCAGGTGACTCTAAGTTGTATTCAGTTGAAAATTAAAGCCAACCACCACATACTGTATGTAACCCAGTAAACCATCTAGTATAGAAGAAAAACGAGTGCTTTGGTAAGCATCAAATGCTGGCATCTACCCTTTCAATGACTGCGGTGTGATTCTCTCTGGAGCAGAGGATTTTGTTCCTGGACTGCCACAAGTTCACACAAAGTGAAGCAAAGTCTCTCAGTGTTCTGAGAGCCAGAAGTCTGAGATAAAAGTATTGTCAGGGTAAATTCCCTGATCCTATGGGGCAGCCGGCTTCATGACACTCTATGAACAGAAAATTCTTGGGACTGGTTCTGAGATGTGCAAATGTGTATGTATGTGTGGCTTCTGCCTCTCACCTGTGTTTCTCTGCATTGGGCTCTTTTAAGCAAGCCCATCATTTTCTCCCCTTTTAGCTGTGACAGGACACCTGATGAGGTGGTGTGAGGAAGGAAGAGTCTGTCTTAGCTTACGGTTCCTCTTGGTTGCAGATGCGTGAAGCTGCTGGTTACATTGCAACCACAACCAGAAAACAAAGAACAGCAGGCTTTCTCCTCTTTATTCAGTCTGGAATGGCAGCCAGAAGTGTGAAGCTGCTCATGGTGAGGGTGTGCCTTCCTTCCACAGTTTTCTCAGTCTAAATTTCCCTAAGTGACCTCCCCAGAGGCCTGTCTCCTGGGTGACTCCAGTTCCTATCAAGCTGATGATCGATGCTGAGCATCACTGGGCATGGTGGTGCACACCTCTAATCTGAGCATCTCTGGGCATGGTGATGCACACCTCTAATCTGAGCATCTCTGGGCATGGTGATGCACACCTCTAATCCCAGCACTCAGGAGGAAGTAGTAAGCAGATCTGTGAGATCAAGACAAACCTGGTCTAGACAGATAGAGATACCCTGACTCAAAACAGCAATTAACCATCATACTTATATTTGGATTTATGGTAGTGGTGTTTTATAAACAAAAACCCCAGTCATTTGATTTTATCAATAAAGATCCAGGAGCCAGACACTGTGGTGAATGCCCGATAGCCCAGAAAGGCAAAGGAAGCACCCGACATCCCAGAAGGAAAAGGCTCCTCCTCCTGCTCCACACTGTCTTAAATATCTTTGCTTTCAAAGACCTTCCTCTCTGCTCACTACGTTCACTCCCCATCAGCATGTTTGCTTGCTCTGCCTCTCGACCTATGGTTGACTTTAGCTCTTAGATTAAAGGTGTGTGCTAGGGCTGAGCCACACCACAACAAGATTTTTTTTTCAGTAACTAATGCAATCTTGTTTTTCATCATGTGATCAAATATCCTGCAACATGGTGGGTCCTACCCTAAATCTAAGATCATGTTATCTCAAGACCTTCACCCTAGTAGCAACTACAAACACCCTATTTTCTGGCGAATTTACTGTAGTAGTTGCTTCTGCGCCACTGTGACAAAATACCTGCTGGAAACAACTTAAAGGGGCCTTTTATTTTACCTCAGGGCTTCTGAGGGATTTCAGCTCATCATGGCAGGCAGGCATGGCGGCAGTGTGTGTGAGAAGGAGCTGCTGTTCATATCACAGTGAACCAGGAAAGACAGAGAACTCTTCAGGACCAAGGGTGATTGTAACTTCCAAAAGTCCAACCCAAACTATATCTGCCACTCAGGGTTACAAGCCTTCAGAACAGCGCCACCTGCTGGGGACCAAGAGGCCAGCGTGAAAGCTGCTGAGCTGGTCAGATTCAAACCCTAACCTTTTCTGAGATTCCGGTGAATATGAACTTGGGAAAGGACTCTATTTGGGTGTCTACAGATTTCTTCACTCCCTTTTTATCATATGTGCATATGTGTGCATATTCCTATGGGGGGGTCATTGCACGTGCATGTATATTTTTCACGTGGGTGGAGGCCAGAAGTCAATCATCACCCACCTTGATTTCTTGAGAGAGTTCCCTCACTGAACCTGGAGCTCACTGATGGGCTAGACTGACTGACCAGTGAGCTCCAGGGATCTTCTGTCTCTACTTCCCCAACACTGGGGTTACAGGCATATCACCTCTCCTCCCCTTTGCAAATGGACACTAGAGATCTGACTCAGTCCTCTCAATTGTATGGCAAGCACTTTACCAACCAAGCCATTTCCCCAGCCCCAGGCTTCCTCGTGTTATAATGCTGAGGTCACAGCTGGGAGCTGAAGAGGGGGATGTCTAGCCTTTCCCACCCTACTGCATGTTACAGAGATTTTCGAGGGCTCGGGGTTGACCAGATATATACTAGACTCCATGAATACGCTTTGCTTATCTAAAATGCATGTTTCCAGAGGACACAGACACAATCACCTCTCTCTCTCTCTTCCTCTCTTCCTCTCTCTCTCTCCCCCATTCCCTTTCTCTCTCTCCCTCTCTTCTTCCCTTCTCCTCTCTTTCCATCCTTCCCTCTCCCTTTCTCTCTCTCTTCTTCCCTATCTCTCCCACCTCACTCCCTCTTTCTCCCCTTCCTCCTTTTCTCTCTCCCCTCTCTTTCCCTCCCTCCATCCCACTCTCTTTCCCTCCCTCCCTTCCCTTTCTCTCTCTCCTTCTCTCCTTCCCTCTCTCCCTCCCTCTTTCTCCCCCTCCTCCTTCCCTCTCTCCTCTCTTTCCAGGACCTCATGTCCTAGAAATTTGAGAGAAAGCTGTGACACACGCAGAGTGAACTGTCTGCTGTTTGCCCTTCTGTCTACTGCTGTTGTCTTTAGCATTAGTGACAGCAAAGGCCCCAGTCGCTCACCTTCTCTCCCTTTCACCTCTTCCTCGGTTTCAGGTGCCCTCTGGCACCTTGCATCCTTCATAGTCTGTTTCCCAAAGATTATTTTTTGAAATAAAGTGAGTAAACAAAAGAAGAGACAGAATTCAACTTGATCCTGATAAATCTTAGCCAAATAAACTGGCTCTTTTTTATTCTGTTCAGTTTCTTTGCTGTCTACCAGGCTTCCATGGGCCCTGTGTATCATTAATTTGTTGGCTTTGGGGTAAAGTATTGATGCAGAATTATGCAGTATCATGCCCTGTTAAAGTGGAGGGATGATAGGATGCTTCATGAGTGTGGCCTCTGATCCCAAGGGCCCATCTCCCATTAAGAAGGTGTTCTGGTTTCCTTCTTTTGCCGTGACAAACACCACCACCAAAAGCAATTTGGGGGAAGAAAGGGCATATTTCAGTTATAGGTCACTGCTGCTTACTGGCTGGTTCACAGTCTCATTATTCCATATACAGCCCAGGACTGCTTGCCCAGGGAACAGTACTGCCCATAGTGGGTTGGGCCATCCCACATCAATTTGCAACCAAGATAATCCCCCACAGACACTCCCACAGATTAACCTGATCTGGGCAATCCCTCCAATGTGACTCACAACTCAGGTGTCTCAAGGCTGTGTCAAGTTAAAGCTCACTGGGTTAGAGGGAACATAGGCATCACTGTAGTGTTTGGACTCCTACTTCAAGGTAGTTTTGTTTCCAACCTCCAGATCACAGCTTAGTTAAAAGTAGAAAATGGGAGCTATGTAAAATGTTCGCCCTGCAGGTGTGAACTTTGATCCCAAGAATCCACATAAAAAGTCAAGTTGTCCACATGTAACACTGGTACTTAAGAGATGGGAGATTGCCGAGCTCTGCTTAGCCATGGTAGGGGGCGGTGTAGCATGGTGCCCACTCTTGGGATAGAGTCAGAAGGGCATGGGCTTCCAGGAGGGTATGGGCCTCCAGGAATGTTGATGGCTGCTGTGGGCGTAAGTCGTGTGTGTGTGTGTGTGTGTGTGTGTGTGTGTGTGTGTGTGTGTGTGTTACTTCATGTTCCTACTTCAGAAAATATACTCCCTGCCAAGGTTTTCAGGTAATGTTCTCCCTGACAAGGATAGTGACTCCATGGTGATTAGAAATAGCATGAGTCCAGGAGTTGAGGGTATGTCTATGTCCTCAGCAAAAATGCTAAATGCTGAGATCTTCAGGACAGCCCTTAAGGCTGTGGGAAAGAACTCTGAAAACATGAGTTCAAAAATAGATAATTTCTCAACTAAATATATAAGGATGCAATATGAATTATATGAGGGGCTTCACAGATCTAAAGGAACAGAGGCAACTGCACTGTGAGCCAGCTTGTCAGAAAAGTACTAAGGAAGGAGATAAAGAGATTTAAGGAGTACTGATCACAGGGCAAGATCTCACCCAGCTAAGTAAGTTTTTTTGTTTGTGCTTACAAAGGCAGGCAGATTCCTGAGTTTGAGGTCAGCCTGAGACAAAGGGCATTTAGGTTCAGGCCCAGGCATGATAGAAATGGCAATTTCATGGCAGGGTCCCACTCAGCTAGCTTATTGTCTGTGCTTAACAAAGGCAGGCATATCTCTGAAATTCTTTTGTAATGTTTAAATAAAAATGTGCTTACTGTCTCTAAGGATCAAGAGGCTTGGGTTAGGGGATGTCCGGTTCATGGATTAATTAAAAGGGAACCCGGGGTAATGACTGAATTAATATGTAAATAAAAGTCAGGGTTTTTGGTCTGCAAGAGATGAGCTAATGAGAGTTTTTAGAATTGCAAGAGAAAGCTGTTACAGGAGAGAGCTGTGCGAAAAGCTGTCCGGAGCATAACATGTCAGCTCATACCTCAACATTTGACTTCCAGTCTTTTCTTCATCACCCTCAAACACTCCTTCCCTCAGGAATCCCTCTACAAACTGAGGCTGATCCGTGGTCCAAGGAAGTGAAGACAGGTCACTCCCTGGAAGTCCACGGGCCAGTTGGTCTTGCCCACTTGAAGGCTCAGGACAATGAAAAACCCTGTCTCAAACAAAAGTTGGCAGTTACTTGCTTTACTTTCATTTTTGTTGCTGTGACTAAATAATCTAATAAAGCTTGGGAGGGAATGGGTTTACCTTAGCTCACAGCTCCAGGGTGAGTGCATCACTATGGATGTATGTATTCAGACATCTGTGCACATCATCCATAGTCAAGAGTAGACAGAAATGAATGTAAACATGCTCCCCCATTTGCATGCATGCATGCATGCTTGCTTGCTTTCTGCTAAATTTCTCTACTCATACATTTCAGAATCCCCTGCTTAGGGAATAGTGTTACCCAGAGTGGGCTGGGTCTTTTCACATCAATTAACTCAATGAAGATAATCCCCAGCAGACATTCCCACAATCCAACCTAATGTAGACAATCCCTCATTGAGACTTTCTTCCCAGGTGATTCTATTGTACGTTGAATTGACAAAGTCAACCATCACAGCATCTAAGGATGGGCATCAGGTTGTCTTCTGATTTCCAAATCTAAACATTTGTACATGTTCTTCCACGTATGAATATGAAAACACACATGTGTGTGCCAAGCAGAAACTAAGATGGGAGAGAACTCTAAACAGTATGGGCAGAGGGCATCTGAATCCTAGAACTGGAAATGCACCTACCCTGCGATGTATAGTTCTTGTGTACATAGGGACCTACTTCTGGTTATAGACTTGCCTTTTACTCCACACCATGCTCACAAGACAAGTAGGAAGCCATTCATATTCAGTACACTCTGCAACCTCACCCTGCAGGCGCAGGTGATGTGGGCAGGGAGTGGGAGAGCAAAGGCCTGGGCAAACAAGAGCTGGGGATTTGGTTGTGGACACTCAATTTGTAGGACTGCACTTTGTCCTACAGAACTTGGCTCCTCTTGGAACTTGGGAAATGGAGTAGGAAGAAAACCAGCAAGAATTTCCGAGGAAGGTGACAGACAGATCTTATGTTAGCTTTGGATTGAAACAACTTGAAGAGAAGGGCTTCTCTTAGACTCACTGCTTCAACACTACAGTCTAACATAATGGAGAGAAAGTGGCAGAGTGGTTCAGTTCACAACAGTGGGAGCATATAGCACTGGATGCTCACATTGTAGCAGACCAGGGGACAGAGAGAGCCTGGGTAATGTTCACTTTTCTTGGGAGACATCTAGTCACCCCAGATGGGTACCAAGGACAAGCCAAAGCACTATTCCATCCAAGTCCAACTTGGGACTGATGAATTTATTGGACTTGAATAAGAAGTATGAGTGACCCCAAAGCATTACCACAAAGCCACACTTCATTTTGCATGACAGCTGAATGGAAGTTCCATCATAGAGAGCCCCTTGCAGTCAGCCTTACACTCCCTGTAAACACTAGCATCTCCCATGATGCCTTGCAGCAGAAGAAGGAGGGAATCTCAGGATGATGTACTGACCCTATAGGGAATGCCAATGGTTCTATTCCCAGTACCTGGTTAGTACTGATATTTACTGCTCTGGTTGCAATGGCTAATAGGGCAAAGCCCAGGATGAAAACCCAGGGAAGATACAACCTTCAAAGGCCCATCTCAATCTTTGCTGGCCAGATCCCATCTCTTATAGGTTACACAGACTACAAAATAGCTCCATAATCATGGGAACAACCTTCAAAGCATGGCCCTATAAGGAGCATATCAGAACCAAACCCTAACAGACTTAACAACAGCCAGCCAGGGTTTTGAGACTGAGTTTCCTGTTGAATCGGGCAATGAGGCAGACACAGCCATAATTACTCTCCAAGTTCCTCATGCCTTCCCTGACATTTCTGTGCCTAAGAATGTGTCAGGAAAGAGATGGTATATGAAGCCAGGCGGTGGTGGCACACACCTTTAATCCCAGCACTCGGGAGGCAGAGACAGGTGGATCTCTGTGAGTTTTAAGCCAGCTTGATCTGCATAGTGAGTTCTAGGACAGCCAGAACAACACAGAGAAACCCTGTCTCAAAACAATGCCACCTCAGCAACAGTGACCAACAAAGATAGTATGTGAATACTCCAGCTCCCATGTCAACTTATCAGGGTAATTGCAGAGGGCTGGGCCCCAAACTCAGTCTCTCCTGCCAGAAAACATTTAAGGGTCAGTGAGATGTCTCCACAGCTAAGAGCATTTGCCAACAAGCCTAAGGACCCACAGTTGAACCCTAGGAAGGCTCAAGAGAGAAATGTTAAGAGACAACTGACTATTTTTCTTTTTAATTAGACTTTGGTCATATCCTAAGCTAGAGGTCAACTTGTTTTTTTGGTTTTAGTTTGTTTTTTTGGATTTTTTTTTCTTGATAATCTTGTTTAATTACACATGGTAAATTGTTCCCATTGTTCCAAGAATTGACTAACCAGAAAATGTTTCATGGTATGTTAACTGTCTGACCATAAACCTGTAACAAGCACCTTTCCCATGATTATAAAAATAGCTGCAAAATTCCGCTTTTGTGATCACTTTTTATACAAGGGTCCTCCTGCTTCTGGTCTGGGCTGCTTTCATTCTCCTACTCCTGAGGAGAGTGTAAGTCTGGCCTAGCCAGAAAAGTACAGTTTTTGCCTTGCAACATCTCAATGTTAGCGCCTAGTTTTCAGCATCATGACAAGAAACAACTCCCTCAAGTTATCCTTTGACCTCCACTTACACATAATTGCATGTACCACTCTTGTCCCCCACAAATACACACACACACACACACACACACACACACACGAGATCAACATTGACCTCTGACTTCCAGAATACACATGTGCGTACGCACACGCACCTGCACACACAGAAATTAGCCATCAGAGGAACCATAGTGAGCAGTGGGAGACCAGATGGGAAGAGTCAAAGGTTATTATTGGTCCAGTCCCCTAGAGAGCCAGGATACCCTCTTCCTTTCAACCATTCATGTAGAATCATTCTTCATGGCTCAGCTACAGCAGAGAAAGCCCAGGGATAGAGTCCAGGTGGTGTCTCTTGGGAAGGTGGGGCTCTGTCCCCAGTAAAAAGCTCAGAGGCAGGGGTGAGGGCCTTACAGCTCCTTCCCTTGACAGCTGCATCAGCAGCCAGAAGAAACACTTCCTCTTTCCTGCTATGGCTTGCTCCTCCTCTAGAAACAGCTCTCTCTCTCTCTCTCTCTCTCTCTCTCTCTCTCTCTCTCTCTCTCTCTCTCCTCTCAGTTGTGTATAAGAAAACCATCTCTCTCCATTTCCCTCACTCCATATAAACATCCTAAAGTGCATCCTAAGTGTGTGTGGCCAGCTAAAGACCTTGAAGAGTGTTGTGATGCCTGCAGGTGGCATCCCCTTTCATTAGACTCTTAGCTCCTTCCTGGGCTCAGTGGCAAAGCAATGTTTACAAAACTTTCCACTCTGAAGCATCTCTCTCTCTCTCTCTCTCTCTCTCTCTCTCTCTCTCTCTCTCTCTGTGTGTGTGTGTGTGTGTGTGTGTGTGTGTGTGTGTGTGTGTGTGTGTGAACGGTGAAAGAGGAAAGGGAGGGGTCGGGGCTGGTGGTGGTAGGTAGAGGTGCTATTTCATATAAAAAAGGAAACTGAAAGAAATATTGAGGACCCAGGATTACACAGTGAGTTCAAGGCAAATCCCACAGCAGAACCCAGCTGCTTGAATGTGCAAGGGTCAGGGGACACATATCCTACAGGCCTACTGTCCTACATCTCTGAACACAGTCCCCAGAGCATTGAAGTTCAGCTCTGACAGTGTGTGCCCTTGGACTTCTGTGCTATGCTGTGAGAGACATACAAAAAGGGCACACATTATTCGTGCCCACAGGAGAACCTGTTTGTGCATTAGAGGGGATTAAGTCCAAGAAAGGACCCAAAGGACTCAGGAAAAGTAAGGTGAGCCTTCAAAAACTAAGGGTAGGGTACTAGAGGCACCTCTATGCTGGGTGCAAGCAAAAATGGTACATTGTAACCATAAAACCAACTGTGATTAGCTACAAACACACACACACACACACACACACACCAAAAAGAAAGAAAGAAAGAAAGAAAGAAAGAAAGAAAGAAAGAAAGAAAGAAAGAAAGAAAGAAAGAAAGAAAGAAAGAAAGAAAGAAAAGAAGAACAATCTAACAGCAATCCTACACAATATCGGAAATCAATCATCTTCCCCCTGGAAAGTAGTCTTGGATGAGTATAAGTTCTAAACAACTGATGGGGTTACCTTTGGATTTTAATAATATATATGTGAGCCTCAAATTGCTACATTGGTTATTACTTGAACGTAGGAACTCACTCAGAGGACCCTGCTGTAGGATATGCCCCCAAAGCATACATTGTTTCAAGAATGAGTTACCATGGCAACAAACTAGGACTGCCCACTCTGGCTACTTCTAGTAGTCCTAGCCCAGGCAATTAGGCAAGAAAAAGAAATGAACGGTATCCAGATAGGAAAAGAAACACGATTGTTCCTATCCTCAGATGGCAAAGTTTTGTAGAAAACCCGAGAAATCCACTAAACCCCATCACGAATAATAAATGAGTTCTGCAAGCTTGAAAAATACGAGATCAATGGATAAAAATCAATCGGGGTGGGCCACACTGTGGAGGATTGGGACACCACACTTTAATGAAAATTGCTGTACCCAGAGGATACTGGCAGGCCCAGAGCATCTGAAGAGTTATTAATAAAATACTGATATATTTAATTTCTCTAGTCAGATACTTCGAAATTACACAGACCATCCCTGTGCGTCCAGTTATGTTCAGCATTTCCTGATACAAACAAAAGACACAAGAAAGTGTGTGAGTGTGTGTGAGTTCAAATTATGGGAATGTAGAAGTTGGAACATATGAGTGGGGAGAGAGAGAAAGAGAGAGAGTTGTTTGAGTGTGTGTGTGTGTGTGTGTGTGTGTGTGTGTGTGTGAATTTGAATGTCTGTTTGAGTTTGAATATGTGGGTTTAAGTTCGTGAGTTTAAGGGAGTTTGTGAGTTTGAACTTGTGTGAGTGTTTGTGTGAAAATATGCCTTTCGTGGGTGTATGAGTCCCGTGGGAAGCAAATAGGTATGTGGAAGTGTTTTAGTGCATGAGTGTGCTGTGTAGATGTATATGTTAATGTGATTTCAAGTTACACTCCTCAGCCATATGTCTGGATAGTTTTCTAACTGCCAACCTGATACAGCCTTCAATCAACTAAGAAGAAAGCCTCCACTGAAGAGTAGCTTAGATCAGATTGGCCTGTGGGTGTGTCTGTGAGGAATTGCTTTGTTAATTGGTGTGAGAAGGCCCAGCCCACTGTGGGTGGCACCATCCCTAGGCAGGTGGTCCTGAGCTGTGAGAAAGCCAGCTAAGCATGAGCCTGGGAACCAGCCAGCAAGCAGCATCCTCCACGGTCCCTGCTCTACTTCTTTGTGAGTAAGTTCCCTGGTCACAGACAATATTTTGTAGAATAGCAAGTAGGCCTGCCTTAAAGTTCCTACCTTGAGCTCCCTTAGTGATGACTGTGATGTACAAGTTTAAGTGGAAATAAACCCTTAGCTCTCCTATGTTACTTTTGGACAGTGTTTTGTCACAGAAACAGAAATAAAAGAAAGACACCATGGAAACAAAAACAGCATGGTACCAGACCCCAGACAGACAGACAGATAGACAGACATGCATGCATGCACACACACACACAAACACACACACACATCAATAAACTAGAACAGAACCAGGTGTAAACCCACTACAGACACTTGATTTTTCATAAAGATCCCCAAACATACATTGTTTCCTTAGATTGTATCTTAAAGAGAAAATACTGGGGATACAAGCACTGCATGTAGACACAAGCACTGGATAGCTGCATGTAGACACAAGCACTGGATAGCTGCATGTAGACACAAGCACTGGATAACTGCATGTAGACACAAGCACTGGATAGCTGCATGTAGACACAAGCACTGGATAGCTGCATGTAGACACAAACACTGGATAGCTGCATGTAGACACAAGCACTGGATAACTGCATGGAGACACAAGCACTGGATAGCTGCATGTGGGCACAAGCACTGGATAGCTGCATGTAGACACAAGCACTGGATAGCTGCATATAGAAAAATGAAATTAGACCCTTATCTCTTACCCTGTATAAAATCAACTCCAAGTGGATCAAAGAACTTAATGTAAGCCCTGGAATTCTGAAACTGCCGGGGGGGGGGGGAACACTTCAAGATATCAGTCAGTGTAGGTGAGGACTCTCCACAAAGAACTCGGTCCCTCAGGAAAAGGTACCAACAACTGACTAATAAAATTTCACAGCATTAAAACCTTGCGCAGGGTAAACTGTTGTGTGAACACTCAGCCTACAGATGAAAGAAAGCATCTTTTCTAGGTTCCCATCTGATGGAGGACTCACTCCTGGAATAGTCAAAGAATTGTAAAGACCTAAGCAACAAGTCAGCAGACTTCCTGTCAATCAATGGTCTGTGTGATGGTAGAGAGCTTTTCAAAGGCAAAATACAAATGGCCGGTAAGCAGGAAGAACAAATGCTCAACCACGCTCACCATCAGAGATGCAGATTAAAACTATACTGCGATTTCATCTCACCTCAGTCAGAGTGGTAGCCGGTCTTCAAAGAAAGCAAACGACAGCCATGCTGGCCAAGATGGGGACTGAAAGGAATATTTGTACACACACCACTGGTGGGAGCATAAACTGGTGTGGCCAGTACGGAAATCAGTACGGAGGTTCCTCAAATACCTGGAAGTAGAGCTACCATAGGAGCCAGACATACCACTCTTGCTCACCCAGAGGACAGGGACGCCAAGGCCACACATCACAAAGACACTTGCACTTGGAGGTCTCTTGCAGCCCCTTCCCTGCCACTAAGTCACTGAAACCAACCTAGGGATCCATCAATGAGGAATAACTAAAGGACGTGTAGCTTGCATACGCCATGGGATCGTTTCCAGCTGTACAGAAGAGTGAGCTGTGATTCGCAGGGAAATGGATGCTACGCCGAGCAGAGTAAGCCCACCTCAAAGATGGGCGCCACATCTTTCTTCCAGTTGTGGGTTCCAGATTTCCTACAGACCCATAAGCTCACATATGTACAGATGATGCAAAAGCAGAAGTGAAACTATTTAGGGGTCAAAGGGAACTGATGGGGGAGGGGGAAGAGGGGAGGGCAATGAGGATGTGGGGAACAGGCACAAAGTATATTTCATGAAAATGGCCTCTCTCCCATAGCCAACACAATAAAATAAAGGATACAACAATATGCTTCGTCTGGGGAAATGACTCAGTGGTTAAGAGTGCTTGATGTACAAGCATGAAGACCCAGCCCCACACAAAACAAGCCTGGTGTGGTCCCGCACGCATCTGTACCCCAGCACCAAAAGGAAGAGGCAGAGACAGGAGGAGCACCGTGACTCACTGAGTGCCAGCCCAGCTGAAAACATGAGATCCAAGAGGCCCTGCCTCAAAGGTAGAGACGAGGATGGAGGGAGTGTTCCATGCTTATGCAGAAACACACAAACACATACGCACACACACACAGTACATAAAAACATTTAATTTAACATGATGGAAAACGGTCTAAGGCTTAAACCAGAGAAGCCTAAGTGTATTCAGGCTCAGAAAGCCATCCAGTGTTTTATGTCACGGTCACTGTCACACCTCGGCATCTGTAGTGGTAAGTTGGCAGGTGGGTGTCACGTGACTCCTGGACCACTCAATTCTTCATTGGCTGGACTGATGTTGTAAAAATCAGTGCCTGGCTGAGCCTTAGGGAAGTACGCAGGCCTGTGCACACACATACGGAGCGAGGCCTCATAAAAACTCAGACTACTATAAACCAGTTTGAGAACCACTGGCGTGTCGATGCCTGTGTTTAAAGTGGCCCATTCCATAAGCCACAACATTCGTATTTTTAATGAGGCCTGACTTCCCCACTCAAGCACTCTGTGCTAAAAACAGACATAACTCAGGGCCATTGCCGGGTGTTGCCAGATGCTGGCTCTAAAAGCAAAGTTGGGGGAAGGGGAAGGAAACAGGAAAAAAAAAAAAAGAGTCAGCGGACACAGTGATGGATGCACAGGGCTACATAGCTTCCATTTTTAAAACCCGGGAAGCAGAAGCGGAGATCGGGCCACCCTGAAGTTCCGTGCGGAAGGGAACAGATCGGCTTGATGGAACACCTTTCGGACCTCAGGTAACCCAGAGCGTTTTAAAAGCCTAATCAGTTACATGCTGGTAATACAGTCCCCCAAAGACAACAAAGCATCCATTATACTCTGGCCCTGATCGCTCACACACACCGCTGGTCATTACGTGATTATTCATTATTGATGCAGAGCTGCGAGTGTATCCGCCACACTGAAATGGATGTAATGTGCCAATTACCCTGATGCTGATTAACCGCGAGGGAAAACGATGGTCAGGTTTCAGCAACTGTCTTCTCCCCATCTCTCTGGTAAGGAAAAATAAAGCAGGAAGTGGGGTGACTTGGGGTGTACCCAATAGCCTCTGACCAATGCAGAAGATGGCGCCTCTGTCGGGGGAGAATGAGAATGTGGCTTGGACCAAATCCTTCAGTCCCTTCCAAGTAGCACAGCTGTCTTTCTTTCTTTCTTTTCTTTTTTAAATTGTGTGTGTGTGTGTAAATGTGTGTGTATGTATGCATGCAAGTCTGTATATGTGCATGCACGTGTGTGTATACATATTCATGTGTGTGAACGCAGGCACATGGAAGCCATGGTGTATGTGTGGAGGTCAAACAGCAATCTCAGGTGTTGGTCCTTGCCTTCCTCCTTGCTTGAAACAGCTGCACACACAAAACTAGCTAGCTCGAAAACTTTTGGGTCCCCTGTCTGTGCATCCCATCTCCCCACAAAAGAGCTGATGTTACTGATGTGTGCTACTCCATCCAGCTTTACATAAGTTCTGGGACCCAAACTCAAGTCTTCATGCTTAAAGGAAAACAGCTCAGGGCTCCTGTCTTGACCTACATACACTGTTATACAAAAATGCTCCATGCTGCTACTGTCACGGGTTAATTTCAAGGTATCTCTGCCCCCAGTGAGACATACAGCTGCCTATATAGTATCTCATAACTCAAACTATGGAGAGTTATTAAGCCTATTGCCAGCCTACAAAAGGGAACGCTTCCATCTTGGATGGAAGCCATGCTTTCTGGAAGAATTAAGCAACAACATTATTGCATTAACAAAAGAAAGGAAGGAAGGACAAATCTGGAAGAAGCCAAGGGCCATTTAAGCTCGGCATAACCAAAAGCCAATGGGGCTTTTAGCAGGTTATTTTTTTATTGGTGGAGAGAGACTGTAAACACAGACACATGGATGCCTTTCTAGAATTTTCTCTGCATAGGGAAACAATGTGAAATTAGGAGAGACGAGCTTCCAGGGGCAAGAGAGAGAGCAATAGTCATAAAAGTCCAAAAGTACGTAAAACACATAATTAAGGCTGAAAGGTTCTGTCTGGTTGGTGTATCTATTTTGAAGGGGTGCTCACAGGCACAATGGCAGTTAGGTGCAGCATCTGGGAGAAGAGCAGCGTTATTAATTCTCAGATCAATAGTTTGCGAAATGCCTCCTTGCTGTCCCAAGCGTGTCACTGCTGCTCTGATAAGGAATGATTTTCTTAGAGTCAGAAGCATCAGCGGCTGCAGGGGATGGCTCTCAAGAGGGGAAGACAGGAAGGGGGACGAGTGAAGAAGGGGTCATTGAAGAGACAGGCACACACCTCCCCTGGGCGCCTGATCTCATTCCACTCGGTTTTTGGCACTGTATGGAAATGTCTGGAAAGGGTATTGGGATGGAGGCTGAGTCTCCCAGGGAAAATCTCAGCCTCTCATTTTTCCCCTTTCTCTGATCACTTTAGGGGGCTTTGGGACCCCTGAGTTAGTGTGGAGAGCTAACATTTGTCACCAGAAGGGAATGGAAGATGGCAGATGTCTGCAGACATGTGGAGAAGATTTGGGAGACAATAGGGAGAAAGGGGAGTGCAGAAAGCAAGCTGGGGATCTGGGTACTGGGACTCACCTAAAAATCAGAATCAAGTTCTGTAGCTGGAACAGGGATCCCAGGGCTGGTGAATGCTTAGGCGGGCTCGCTCTCTCCATCTCTGTCTCTGTTTCTGTCTCTGTCTCTGTCTCTGTCTCTGTCTCTGTCTCTCTCCCTTCACTCCCTCCTCACTCACTCCCCTCCTCCCTTCCTCCTTCTCCTCTTCCTCCTTTTTTCATGTGTGTGTGTGTGTGTGGTTATGTGTGTATACATGTACACAGGTACATGTGAAGGCCAGAGATCAAACCTGAGTGTCTTCCTCACTGAGCCTGAAGCTTGCCAACTCAAATACATTGAGAGCAGCCTGGGTTGGGCTAGATTTTAGTCAGACAGAACTAAGAGTTCTCTTTCTCCTCCTAACACACACAAGAGGCCCAGAAGAAAGACACCGAATAAAACAGAGATGTTTCTCTGAGCACTTTAGGATGTGTGAGGAGCCCTACATCCACTACCCCACTGTGATAATGTGCAGACATAAGGAAAGACCAGGGACTACACTGAGCATGCCCCTCTCTGGCTTTGTCACTCACTGGGACACTGTCCTTGTTTGGTTTCTGTTGCTTTGATAAAACACTGATCAAAAGCTTTACTTGAGGAGTAAAGGGATTATTTCATCTGGCAGACTACAGTCCATCCTGAAGAGATGTCAGAGCAGGAACTCAAGGCAAAAACCTGGAGGCAGGGACTGAAACAGAAGCCATGAGGAGTGCTGCTTACTGGCTTGTGCTCAAAGCTCACCTTTCTGCAATCTGCTTTTCTTGTTGCTCCCAGGACTACCTACCCAGAAGTAGCATCACCAACAATGGCTGGGTGCTCCCTCATTAATCCTTAATCACAAACTGCCTCCCAGACTAGCCTACAGTCTGATGGAGACACTTCTCAAATAAAGCTTTTTCTTTCTAAATGACGTGAATTTGTGTTAAGATGACAAAACACAACCAAAAAAACCTAACCAGCGGGCGCACGCACACCCTGAAGCAATGTTTTTTTTTTTTTTAACTTTCTGGACCTGAGGTGGGTCATTCACTAACATGTCTGAGCAAACACAAGGACCTTAGTTCAATTCCCAGAACATTTAAAAAAAATGCATAGTGGTGCATGTTTGTGAACTTAGCACAGAAGCAGGCAGAATCTTTGATCTCACTAGAGAGCATCCTACACACGTGTACATACAGGCATGTGAACATTCAAGAATGCATGCACACACAGTCATGAAACACATGAAAGAACATATATACTTGCATATACAATCTTGCATACATGTGCATATACACAATATACATGCACACACATGCATGTCATACATACATACAATAATGCATGCATGTTCATGCACACTCTCATACAACATATGCATGAACACTGACATGCACATACAATTATTTGTACACACAATCATGCATGCCACGTATGCATACACATGCACAGACCCTCACAAAACACATGCATACACACAATCATGCATGCACTCACGTAAATGAACAGACATGTGCATTGCACACATGCACAGTTACTTACTTTTACCGTCTGAAAGATGTTGAAACAGTTGTTTGTCAGGGTAGAGAGTGTGATGCTTGGAAGATAATTTGTCTTCTAGAATTCACATAGTGGTGCAAACTATCAGGTTTTATGCTAGTGGTTAAGAGGATAAAAACTTAATCCAACAGTGGCACTTACAAGTGTGTCCTTTGAGGGGTGAATAGATTAGCTGAGCTCACTGAGAAGGAGGCTCCAAGATTACATCTTTCTGGCTTTCTAGGAAGAGAGAAACAGCCATACCCACACCAAGAGATACAGGTACTCCATCCACAATGTGACTTGCCAGCCATGGCCCTTGACAGCCCCTGTGCTTGGACTTCTGGTCAACCTAACCATTACCTAAACAGAGTTCTTTACTCTGTAACTCTATACTATATCCAGCCTCTGGTATTGTGTTACAGTAATGAAAGGCTGGCTGATACAGCACATAGGGCAAGTAGAAAATACTTAACAGCCTTGCTTATTCCCTTCCCTGTTAGACTCCTTAAGAGTTACCATTTTACCAGTCTTGGAAGATCTGGCCTAAAACTCAATCCAACATACTACCTTACATTTCTTGTCAGTTCTTTTTGGTAGCTAGGATCTTTCTGTTAACCACTGAGGGTTTGTTGGTGGTTTTTGTGTTTTTTTTTTTTTTTTTTTGGTTGGGCCCTATTTGATCTTGGTTTGGGCCTTGAGGACAAACCCAAGCCTGGCTTGATTTTTGAGACCTGTCATTCGCTTACTCAGCATGACTTACTGACCTGAATGAGACTGCCTCTGCCTAGCTACCACTGATGTATAAATTTCTTTTAGGCCGCGTGAGATCACTCCACACCCCTCGTCATCTCACACTACCCCACATGTCATCTTATCTCATACTTCTCTCCCCACCTCCTTGCCCTGTCTATATAAGCAAATTGCTGCCATGTTAGAGTGAGTTCCTGCTTTGACAAAACTCCCAGCTCACCTTGGTGTGGTTTTTCCCAGGTCACTGACACTCAGAGAAACCGGGCTTCTTTCCTCACAGCTACCTGCAGGCAAAGAGCATCTTTTGTTTGCTTGCTTGCTTGCTTTTGTTTTGTTTTGTTTTGTTTTGTTGTTTTTACTGAAATCAGTGGCTTACTGATTTTTCTCCCTTAGGTCCCCTGGATCATTAGTTCTTTTTTCCTTGCTGTGACAAGGGACCTGACAAAAGCAACTCACCAGAGAAAAGAGTTACGCTGGCTCACAGTTTGAAGGGGTACAGTCTGAATGTGGGGTGACTGGTCACATCACATCTGTGGTCAGGAAGCAGAGAGAACTAAATGTTGTGCTCAACTCACTTGGTCTCTTTGATTCAGCCAAGGACTTTAGCCTACTTCCAGGTGTGTCTTCCCAGGTTAATTAACCTAATCTAAAAATTTCCATAGAGTTTCTAAATCTCATCAAGTTGACAATGACCATTTAACAGCACAGTAGCTGAGACAAGCACTATGTTTTGGTTAATTTGTCCTTTTATTTTATGTTTTCATATGTGTGTGTTTGTGTACATGTGCATATGTGTGCACATGTGTGTGGAGGCCAGAAGTCAACATCAGTGGTCTTCCTCCATCATTGAGTATCTCCTCCTCCTCCTCCTCTTGCTCCTCCTCTTCCTCTTCTTCTTCCTCCTCCTCCTTTTCTGAGAAAGACTTTCTTAGTGGGTGAACCTGTAGCTCATTGGTTGGGCTAGGCTGTCCATCAAACCCTAGGGATCCTCCCTTCTTCATCTCCCCCCACCACTGGGGCTGTAGATATTCACTGCCACACTTGGCTATTACACAGGCACTAGGGGCTCAAACTCAGGTCCTCATGCTTGGGCAGCAGGCACCTTACCCACTGAGCCATCTCCTTAGTCCCTGTTTCATCCTGTTTATTATCCTCCTGGGTGTCTCTCAGCCTTCCTTGGCTGCCACATCTTCTCTTGCCACATTTCTTTTTCATTATATGCCAGTTCACTCTCTGGAAACTTGCTTCCCGAGGACTGTGGTAAGTGAATCGCTAACACTCCTGCATATCTAAGAATGCGTTTGTTTTGCTCTCGGCCTTGATTGATTATTCCGCTGAATGCAGAACTCTAAGTTTGAAGTCAATTTCCTTGACAAGGCAGAGGCCTCACTTCACTGTCTGCTTGTCTGGAGCATCTCTGAGAATTCAGGAATCTATTTGATGCACCATGGTATGTGCTCTTTCTATAAGATTTCAGAATTTTCTAAACTGCCCTCTTTTGGGGGGGGGGGAGGTTCGAGGCAAGGTTTCTCTGTGTAGCTCTGGCTGTCCTGGAACTCACTTTGTAGACCAGGCTGGCCTCGAACTCAGAAATCCAACTGCCTCTGTCTCCCAAGTGCTGGGATTAAGGCGTGTACCACCACGCCCGGCTAAACTGCCCTCTTAATGCCCACTCCTTCCCAAAATGTCCTGGGGCTATATCTGGGTGAGGACCTTCTTATGTCTGTGTGTATGCAGATGCTTGTGCACACGTGCATGTGTGATTGACTGTGGAAGCCAGAGGACAACCATGGAGTTTCTCTCTCTCTCTCTCTCTCTCTCTCTCTCTCTCTCTCTCTCTCTCTCTGTGTGTGTGTGTGTGTGTGTGTGTGTGTGTGTGTGTGTGTGTGTGTGTGTGTATGAAGTCAAAGGACAATTTTCTAGAGTCATTTCTGTCCTTCCACAATTTGGGTTCCACAGATCAGACTCAGTTGTCTTGTGTGAGAATGGGTACATGTTCCCTCTCAGCCACCTCTCCTGTCATCTGTCTTATTATCTGAGACAGACTCTCTCCCTGAACCTGGAGCTCACCAATCAGTCCGACTGGGCAGTGAGTGTCTCCCTCTACCTCCCCAGTACAGAGGTTACAGGCCTATTCTGCCACACCCAGTTTTTTATGTGGAGACCAAAAACCTGGCACTCAGCTTATGCAGCAAGCTCTCTGCAAACTGAGTCGGCTCCCCAGCCCCAAAGATCTTTTAAAATTCATGCTGTGCCCGTTTTTGTTTTGAACAGGATCTCCTGAAGATATCCATGCCAGCCTTGAATTCCTGAGCTCAAGCAATCCCCCTGCCTCAGCCTGTGGTGCATCTAGGACACAGGTGTGTACACTCAATTGCCCATGGTTCTTACTGAAATATCCCACAGTGCAGAACAAGCTCTGAGAAATGCTCTCATTTCCTGGTCAATCCCTCCCTCTGTTTCCTCCCTCTCTGTTGGAAGTCTCAACAGGCCTGGTCTTTCTGAATTGATCACTGCCATCTCAATTTTTCACTCAAAGATTTCCTTTTCTTTGGGGTTTATATTGTTTTGGCTTTCTAGCCCCAGGAGGACAGACTTGACCAGCATTTTTCAAACCTATTATCAGATGTTTATATTGATCTTATTAATTTGCCAGTTGTGTTTTTTTTAATCTAGGAATAGCCAGGCTATTCCATCATAACCATTCTTATTCTGTGGGTGTGGCTTCGGTGGGTGTCCCTGGGGTTCAGTTGAGAAGGTTTGAGGTCATGTACCTTCCCATCATCCCTTGCTCCTTTCTGCCATTGAGAGATGCTTGTCCAGTTGATCATGGTAGCTTTGCTCTTTCCTTCCTCCCTTCCTCCTTCCCTTCCTTCCTTTCTTACTTTCCTCCTCCTCCTCCTCCTCCTCCTCCTCCTCCTCCTCCTCCTCCTCCTCCTCCTCCTCCTCCTCCTTTGAGACAGTCACTTGCATAGCCCATGAATGTTTAATCATTAGAGACTGTGGCACTACTTGAGAATTAGAAGGATTAGGAGGTGTGGCCTTGTTGAAGGAAGTATGTCACTGGGCATGGACTTAAAGGTTTCAAAAGCCTATTCCAATTCCAATTCCAATTCTCTCTCTCTCTCTCTCTCTCTCTCTCTCTCTCTCTCTCTCTCTCTCTCTCTCCTGGCCTGAGCATCAGGGTGTAGAACTCTCATTTACTTCTTCAACACATGTCTACCTGTATGTCACCATGTTCCACACCATGATGATAATAGACTAAACTTTTGAAACTGTAAGGCAGTCCCAATTAAATTTTTTCACTGATAAGAGTTGCCTTGGCTGTGGTGTCTCTCCACAGAAGTAGAACAGAGGTTGAGACTATAGTCAAGGTTGATCTTGACCCCAATTCTCCCACCTCCACCTCCCCAGTGCTGGGATCACACCAGCCTGCCTGGTTTATGCGGTGCTGGGGCGGGAACTCAAAGCTTTGTGCAGGCTAGGCAAGTGTTCTGCTATTGAGCCAAGACTGACTCTGAATAGAAACAGTCCCACCTGGAGGGAGGAAGGAGGCTCCTGAGCCTTAGGAAGTCACAAGCCCCAGGAAAGAGGAACTTGCAAGATTCATCGGGCCCCTTGCCAAGTCAGAAAAGCAGCAGCAGGTGCTGGGAGAGGGGCCTCCAACCTGTGGAGCTGCATGCAAGTGCTGCAGGGAGCTGCGGACTGCCGCTTTCCTGAGCTGTTACTCTGGCTCGGGCCAGCTTTGGGTGATGCAGCAGCCTCTGAGTGGTCCATGCCTCTGTCACTAGCCCCTCACAGAGACTCCTGTAAGGAACCACAGTAAAACTCATTGGTAACCCAAACTGAATTCCACTGGAGTCGTTCCTTTGGCCTGTTGTGGATGACCTATCAGGGTGAATAGTTGTGTGTTCATTTCTCCCAAGAAATTGCACACACATCTACCAACTAACTACAATCTCACCCCATGCCTAGATCATTCGAGCTGCTGACTTCAGACCCTGCTTGTGAACATCCAAGTGGCCAATGGGATTTTACCTTGCCTCTTCCAGTGTCTTCAGGAGGTAGGGCTGGCAGGGGTGGCTTGGAGCAGACATGGTCATCAGCAAGCTGTCTTCTCTCAAGGGAGCAGTCCACAATGTAGCATGTGGGGGCCTCTGTCCTTGTGTAGACCAGTCCAAACCACATAACAGAAATAGAGTCTCAGCATTTTGAGACTTTATGGCGCACCTGACATTGTCATGGTATCCAAGCATGATTGGTCGGCTTTTATCTTGACTGTCTTTTTTTAAATATACCATTTTCTAGTAATTAATTTTTATTATATTTTACAAAACTATCAATCCATAACAGGTTAGACATTTTTTTTAACATTTGGCTTTAGGGTCTTTTTGAGAGTGTTGCTATATATAGCCCAGGCTAGCCTCAAACTAGCAATCCTTCTCCCTCAGGATCTTGTGTGTATGAATCATAGGTATACAACACCACAGGTGTCTTAGACATCTATTTTAAATGGGGGAGGATGTCCCAGAAACTTCAGGAAGTTCTGAGAGCATGGCTGTTATGAGATTCTGTCATTTGGGACTAAGGTAGCAGTCGCAGTGTTGAAATCAGAGCTCCTGTGGTGACTAACATGAGATTGTCACAAGACGGAGGCCACAGCATCCTCTTCTGGAAGTTCCACATCTCACATCCTCCTGCCTCTCACTGAGGGCACAGCTTCTTCAGCCCTGCATTGGCTCCTCTTTGAGTGAGGCCCCATGTTCAGTCCCCAGTGCAGTCCCAATCCTCTGTCCTGTATTATTATGCAGGGCTCCTGAGTGTGCACTGCATTGTGCACATGTGTGCATGTGCAAGTAGAAGCCAGAGGTTGACACAAATGACTTCTTCAACCACATCCCACTTCTTCCTTGAGGCAGGGCCTCTGGCTGAACCCAGAACTTGCAGACTGGTGGAGTCTAAGTAATCAGCTGGCCTTGGGGATTCCCCATCTCTGCTTCCCACAAGCTGAGCTTACAGTCAGGGGCCGTGCCTGCCCATGATGTACATGTGTGCTGGGAATCTGAACACTGGTTCACCTGCTTGCACTGCAAGCCCCTCACCTACTGAGCCCTTGCTCCATCCCTTGCCTCACCCAGTATATTTGAAGTTATCCAACTCTAATGTCTTCAAAACTTGCAGCCCATCAACTAACATTACATTTTCCTCAGAAATACTTGATCTCTCCTTAGGTTCCATGAGATTTCTAAGTAGGTTGGCATGTAAATTGCTTCAGCAAACTTAAAAGCTTTGCAGTGACAGAACTGAATAATGGTTCCTAGATTTAAGCTAAGATCAACTAAAATTAAACAGAATTTAAAATTTACTGCCTATTCATAAGAGCCCATGTAACACTCAATGGTCAGAAGTAGCTAAACACAGCCACATTAGACTGCAAAGTCCTGGGTCTTCGTGAAGGTTCTGCACCACACAGGACACACACTTACCAAAGTTCATTGCATCATACAGTCAAGACCTGTCTGTACATTTTAGGGGATGTAGAAGTGGCTCATTGGTTAAGAGCAATTGCTATTGTTGCAGAAGACCCAAGGTCTGTTCCCAGCACCCACACCAGATGACTGACAACCTCCTGAGACTTCAGTTCCAAGGGATCAGAAATTCTCACTGGCCTGTGCGGGCACCTGTACTCATGTGCACACACCCACACGCCCATACCCACACACTTAGAGAGAGACCATGAGACATGTACATATAACTTTTAAATAATACATATTTAAATATAATATGTAGCATAGCATATGCATATATAGTATATATAGTATGTATAATTAATGTATATTTACACACACAGAAAGTGAGACACATACATTAAATATGTATTATTTAATTATTTTTAAGATTTAAATATTATTAAATTAATATTTATTTAAATATAATATGGTATACATAAATAATGTCTATTTTAAAGAATAATTTTAAAAATATATAATTATATGACAATTTATATGTGAATATATATGATATATGCTGTGCAGTATGTTATGTATGGTATGGTGTGTGATATATGATATATAATATATAAATTAAGACTCACGTGTAATTTGTTATGTTTAAAGGTTCTCTGACTAGGACTGGATGACTCCTCAGTGGGTAGACTGGTGCCTTACAAGCACAAACATTTAAGCTCTATCCCCTGGACACATGTTTTTAAAACAGATACATGTAGCAGGAGGTGCTTGTAACCCCAGCACTGTGGAGGCAGAGACAGGTGGGTCCCTGGGACTCACTGGCCAGCCAGCCCAGACAAATTCCAAGTTATCAACAGACACTGTCTCAGAAACACAAGAGCACAGCACCTAGGAATCAGCACCCAAGGTTGACCTCTGACCTCCACACACATGCACACTCACATGCACATCTATGCACACAAGAGAAGAAACACACACCTAATATTTTATTTAATTTTTAAAAACAAAAGTGAAAAGAAGCCTGAGTACACAGCTTGTGTGCTGTATGTGATGCTTGGGGTCTAATCCCCAATATGGGACAAGCCCAGTTATCGCACAGTGACACACAAGATGGAGTCTGTAGACAGCACCTGGACAATATCTCCTACCTGCCTGAAGTGCATCTGAAACAAAGATAGATGGGCAGGGAAATTATGATGCACCAAACTGTCAATTAGAGAATCAGGTGGTGGGAAATTGTGACTATCACTATATTGTTCTCCCAAACTTTCTGAAACTTTAACATTTTTAAAGAAGATTTGGGTGGGGGAAGCCAAGATTTAATGAACTACACCTGCATGCAATCCCATCCATAAATGTCAAAAACTGAAGACCTGAAGACTGAGTGAGAGGGAAAAACAAAAGGGAGCCTATGCCTGCTTCCAGTTATGGGAAGTCATGACCAGGGACTGGGGATGAGACTCAGCAGGAGCACACCTGCCTAGAATCCCCCAGTGAGGGGCTGGGGTGTGGCTCAGTGGTAGAGCCCCTGCCTAGAATCCCCCAGTGAGGGGCTGGGGCGTGGCTCAGTGGTAGAGCACCTGCCTAAAATCCCCCAGTGAGGGGCTGAGGGTGTGGCTCAGTGGTAGAGCCCCTGCCTAGTCCCCCAGTGAGGGGCTGGGGGCATGCCTCAGTGGTAGAGCCCCTGACTAGAATCCCCCAGTGAGGGGTTAGGGGCGTGGCTCAGTGGTAAAGCCCCTGCCTAGAATCCCCCAGTGAGGGGCTGGGGGCGTGCCTCAGTGGTAGAGCCCCTGCCTAGTCCCCCAGTGAGGGGTTGGGGGCATGGCTCAGTGGTAGAGCACCTGCCTAGAATTCCCCAGTGAGGGGTTGGGGGCATGGCTCAGTGGTAAAGCCCCTGCCTAGAATCCCCCAGTGAGGGGCTGGGGGTGTGGCTCAGTGGTAGAGGCCCTGCCTAGGATCCCTCAGTGAGGGGGGCTAGAGGTACATCTTAACAGTAGAATGCCTGCTTACTATGTAGAAGACCCTGGATTCAACCTCCATAATGCAAAACCAAAAACTAACAATGCTCCTGAATGGGCAAAGCCAGTCTCAGCTGGGACTGAGTGTGCTCCTGCTAGGTGGGACCATGACTGGAAGAGGCAGACATAGAAGTCTCGTGTTTGGATGGATCATGGTGTAGGTGTGAACTACACGTTTTTATTCAGTTGGTGAGAAGCTGTCAGCCTGGTGCATATACCCTTGTGTATCTTCATGTGCTTGAGTTGTGTTAAAGCCTGTGGATTCCTTTCTTAGCTTGCATGGAGTGGTGGGGAGTGCTCTCCTTTACAGACTGAAACATTTATAAGCGTTCTTGGTGTGCAAGCAGGAGGACCCAAGTTCAAATCCCAAGTGCTCCCACACAAAGCGGAGTGTGGCCAGGTCTGCAACCCCAAGGCTGTGGGGGTGGCAAGAGGGGGGTCACTGAGCTTACTGTCCCCCAGCCTAGCTCCAGGTCCAGCAGGACACTCAAGGGCAGAAGGCAGAGAGCAATCTGTAAAGCCAGGCACAGACAGCATCTTTCAGAAACCAGTGCACATATGCCCCCCCCCACACACACTTTAAAAAGTAATCTTAATTAATTTTTCAAAGAGTTTTCTTCTAAGGGGAGCTTATTTCTCTGAGCCTAGTGTTGGGGACCATGTGCTGTCTATTTATTTTAGGGACATATTCTTTCAGGTTCCTGGTTCCATTTCTGAGCAAACTTGACTCTCTCATGGTAGGAGTAGCTGCCCTCTTCCACATCACCCCTCCCAATGAAGAAACTCCAAATTACCCTACAAATAACTAAAAATGTAGTTACCCCTCCTAAGTCTACACTGGGACCTCGTTAATTGACAGCCCAGGCTGAACCAGCTTCACCACACTTAAAGCAGGTGGCCTGGCCACCTTGGACTCAGCACCCAGGCCCCTGACCCTGGCACACCCCTTCCCTCATTACAGCCAGGCCCCCAAAGCCTTAGGCTCAAGCTCAACCCCTCCCCCTCCTTATCTCTTTTTCTAACCTTTTGCAATTTTTTTCAAATCTCATTTCCTGTCTGGTTTTGCATTTTTCTCCCCCGCCCCTACCAGCCTATGACACACTTTCTCTCTCTCTCTTCTCTCTTCTCTCTCTCTCCCACTTCTCTCTCCTCCCCTTGAGTTTTCTGATCTCTGGACTCCTGGCGCCTCGCATCCCTACGGGTCACCAAGGCCCAGGGAGGGTGGCAGCCTCAGGCAGGTGCATGCTGGAGCCCAGAGCCCAGTGCTGGAGGAAGTTGGAGAGCAGCGTGGAGGAAGCGCCTCGCCGAGCCTGTGGAGCATGAGCACCCCAGGTAGGTGCGGCCGGGCTGGGGAAGAGAGAAGGATGTGAAGAGGCTGTGCTGTAGGGACAGCAGGGGCAAGCTGGAGGCCTTAGGGAAGGTAGCATGGAGGAGTGGTAAGGAGTCCGCTCTGCACCCTGCCCTGCCCCTCTCCCCTAGCCCTCGCTAAAGGTTTTGGACTTCACTTTGTAACTCTTGGGTCGCTAAACTGCTCCTCCCCTAGATATCACCAGAGAGGAAGGGAAGTTTGCAGGTCACAGCCCAGCCTAACTCAGAGGGTCTTGAGTAGGTGGCCTTCCTTGCTCTCCAAAGAGAGGTACCGTGTCATGGGAGACATGTCTATTGGGGTACCAATGGCCTGCTGCGTAGAGCCTCTTCCCCAAACCTGATGAGAAGGTTAAAGAGCTCTTCTGTCCCTTAGGGGTACTGAATACAGGATAGAGTGATGTATCAGCTATTACGCTGTGGGGAGCAGATGGCTCAGGACCATGGCCTAAGCCTGGACTTCCTCTCACTGTCTTAGCCAGAGGCCAGCAGCTCAGCCTTGACTTCTGTACAGCCAGTTTGATTTGTAGTTTGAAAAAAAGTTGGTTTTTTTTTTCTTGTGACATTTATGACTTTTCTGGAAGGTCTGACCTACTAGGAAGCAGGGGGAGGGGTCCCTCACTTAACATTTATTTAGTACCTGTGTATGCATAATATGTCCTGGAAATCAGTGGATGTGAATTAGTGTATGGACAGGAATTTGACTGCAGTTCTTCACCCTCATGCCTTCCCTGAACCCCACTTATCTCCTTCCTCGAGACGTCTGTAAAGAGAAAATAGATCCCTCCAGGCCTGTGATGGGTGCTTCGAGCATAAAACCAGGGAACTTCAGCTGTGCGGCATCACAGGGAAGTGGTCTACACCTATGCAGATTCTATTAGCAGAGTATCAGCAAAGCAGGCTGATGATGTCACACAGGGAGATGTCACCCCTATACCCACACCCACACCCAGCCTCAGAGACTGCACACAAAGTATCCTACCTGCAACTAAGATGAAAAAAACCACTACAGCAAATCTGCAGGTAAAACTCACATGGTTGCCAGGCACTCTGAAAGCTGAGGCTATAGGGCTGCGAATTCTAAGCTAGCCTGGCCTATAGAGAGAAAGTCTAGACAGACAAAACTCTCTTGTGAGGACGCCAATTTGATTTTATTTGAGTCAGTTGATCAGTGAGTACTTCCTGGGCCGTTCTGTACTTGACACTTGGGGGCCACAGAAAGCATGTGAAATATGAGGTTGCTTGCCCTGCGATGCCTGTCTTGATGGTAGTATGCTCTGATAACAAAGAACTCAGAGGAAGAGCATGGGAGGCAGCTGGGCTCCAGAGCTCAGCAAGGATCCCAGGCTGAGGTAAGATGGTGAGGCGCTTTCTTCTCCAATCTCTAGTGCAGCTTTCCTGCACCTTTCCTACAAGAGATGTTTTTCCCACAAGGGATCTGTGAGTCTGTGTTTTGAGAATGATAGGAGGTGGGATGATGTTCCACCAAGCCACACCCCCAGTCCCTCCCTGGGGGATTCTAGGCAGGGGCTCTACCACTGAGCCATGCCCCAGCCCCTCCCTGGGGGATTCTAGGCAGGGGCTCTACCACTGAGCCACACCCCAGCCCCTCACTGGGGGATTCTAGGCAGGGGCTCTACCACTGAGCCACACCCCAGCCCCTCACTGGGGGATTCTAGGCAGGGGCTCTACCCCTTAGCCACACCCCAGCCCCTCCCTGGGGGTTTCTAGGCAGGGGCTCTAACACTGAGCTTCTTTATCCCTAGTCCAAACTTCTCTCTCCTCTCTCCCCTCTCCCCTCCCCCCTCTCCTCTCTCTCTCTCTCTCTCTCTCTCTCTCTCTCTCTCTCTCTCTCTCTCTCTCTCTGTGCCTGTGTGTCTGTGTGTTCTGTCTACAGGGTCTTGGGTCTATATTTGTTGGACGATGTAGGACAGGCTGCTGCCTGCTGAGCTCTGTGATGTCATCATCTCTAGAGTCAGAGTGCCCATCCTTGCTGTTTTCAGCATCCTCTATGGCAGCAGTTCTCAGCTTGTGGACCATGACTCCTTTGGAAGTTGAGCAACTCTTTCACAGGGATCACCTAAGACCTTCAGAAAGCAGACACTTAGCATTACAACTCACAACAGTAGCAAGATTACAGTTATGAAGTAGCAACAAAAATAATTTTAAGGTTGGGGGGTCACCACACTATGAGGAGCTATGTTAAAGGGTTGCAACATTAGGAAGGTTGAGATCCTTTACTCTATGGTACTCGAGGCAGTTATAAAAGACGTCCTGGGACTGAAGACCTGTCTCAGTGGTTAAGAGCAAATACTGCTCTTGCAGACAACCTGTGTTCAGTTCCTAGAACTCTTGTCAGCAACTCACAACGACCTGCAAGCCCAGCTTCAACAGATATGGTGCCCCCTTCTGGCCTCCATGGGCACTGCAGTTACATGTGCATACCTACACACAGATGAATATAAAGGAAACCAGGCAGTGGTGGCACATGCTTTTAATACCAGCACTCAGGAGGCAGAGGCAGGTAGATCTCTACATTTGAGGCCAGCATGGTCTACAGAGTGAGTTCCAGGACAGCCTGGGCTGCACGTAGAAACACTGCCTTGAAAAACAAACAAGAATTGTAAAGAACAGCCGGTTTGTCACTTACTACCTTGTCTGGTAACATCCAAGCCCCAGGCACAAATCCAAGGTTAAAGTTTGAGGTCAGACTTGGAGGTTCGGCACCTCTTACTGCTCCCACTGTGGCACAGCTGGGTGGGCTTCTTTGCCCAGGCTGCCTCAGTTTCCCTGTTTACAACCCCAGTCCTACAGGACGATTGTGAGGATTGAAAGATATCAGAGTGCTGCTCAGGAAATCTACCCTGAGAGAGAAACTGCCCTCGCTTGTGCGGCTGCATGGCCCAAGCAGGCTGGAAAATGCTTGGATTGATTAAAATCTGGGGAGGAAAAGAAAAGCAAAGACAGCTTTCAAAGAAGCCCCTCAAAAAATGCTTTCTGCTGAAGAAAATTGACGGGATTTTGTTGGGATTTTCTTGCAATGCTAGAGATTGAAGCTGAATGCTCTACCATGAGCCATGCCCCCAGCCCCTCACTGGGGGATTCTAGGCAGGGGCTCTACCACTGAGCCACGCTCCCAACCCCTCACTGGGGGATTCTAGGCAGAGGCTCCACCACTGAGCCACGCCCCCAGCCCCTCACTGGGGGATTCTAGGGAGTTGTACTACCATAGAGAACACACCCCTGGCCCCAAAGAAAAATTATAAGGAACAGATCACCAGGTTTTGTCCTCTTTACCTCACCAAGCCACATGGGAAGAGCATAGTTGTCACGAAACACCTATAAAGAACACACATCCCCACACCTTCCTCTAAGGACCCTGCTGTCTGGCCCAGTGGTTTAATGGGGTGACTGTTTTCAGGAAGGTAACCTTTCAGGCAATGATTTGCTCAAGGGCTCAAAGATTATAACGGCCACTCTCAGATTTGTGTAATGGGTGGCCGTGGCCCAACGCCAGGAGTAATAAAGGCTCACCACCAGGTCCGGCTGCCTGGCAATTGCTCCCTCTTTCCGCCTTTGGCTCCTCATCCTATCACTAGTACATCTGCTCCGCGGTAATACTGTGGCCCACACATCCATTCCTAACTAGATAATGCCCCTGACAGGTTGAGCGAGAGGAGAAGGGCATGCAAGCTTCATTTCAACCCCTCCCCCATAGGCATTGTGTGTTAGAATACCAATCTCCCTCCTGCCCCTGTCTTACTGAGGAATACGCAGACATTGGAGTGAGGGTCAACCCCACCCTCGGGCTCTGCTCCGCGTCCCACTCACACCTAGAGGGAATGAAGCCAGCACCTGCCAGAACTCTGGCTCTCTCTGGGCACTGCCTCCTCTAGTATTGACCTCATGGTTAGGAAGCAAGGTGCTTTACGAGAAAACCTACAGACTTGGAGCCAGATGACAAGGCTACTGTCCCAGCGTGGCTCCCAGTGAGTTGTGGGACCACAGGAAAGTGAACTATAAAACAATTCCATCCGGGAAGCCAGGGAGAAAGCTCAGTGGGTGAAGGCTCGTTGCTCTTGACAGGACCTGGGTTCAATTCTCAGCACCCACATGGTGGCTCACGACTGTCTCCAATTCCAGCACTAAGACATCTGACGCGTTCTCTGATCTCTGGGGCACTGGGCACACACATGGTACAGACACATACATGTGAGTGAAGCATTCATAAAATAAAACTAAAGTGTGTGTTTAGTCCCAGCACTTAGCAGCAGAGGCAGGTAGATCCCTGAGTTTGGGGCCAGCCTGGAGCTAGCTCCGAGACAGCCAGGGCCCTGTCAAAACATAAGAAGAAACAAACAAACAAATCTTGAAACAAAAAATTACCCTACCAACCTGAGGAGACGGCTTAACAAAGCGTTTGCTTAGCAAGCGTGAGGACCAGAGTTCAATCCCTAGTATTTATGTAACAATCGGGCATGTTGGCATGCAGTTTTCATCTCAGAGCCTGGGATGCAGAGACAGGAGGATCCCTGGGGTGTAGGCTATCCTGTCTAGTTTAATTGATGAGCTATAGGCTAATGAGAGACCCTATCCAGGTAAACAGCACTATTCCTAATAACGCCCAGGACTGTGTTCTGGCTCCCATGGAAACTTAAACAAAGCAAATCACCACACACACACAAACACACACACATACTCACACACACTCACACACACACACAAACACACACACATACTCACACACACACACACATACTCACACACACTCACACACACACATACTTAACGCTCAGGACTATTCTGGCTCCCATGGAAACTTAAACAAAGCAAATCACCACACACACACAAACATACACACATACTCACACACACTCACACACACACAAACACACACACATACTCACACACACATACTCACACACACTCACACACATACTCACACATACTCACACACACATACTTACACACACACAAACACACACATACTTACACACACACAAACACACACATTCTTACACACACACAAACACTCACACACATACTTACATACACTCTCTATGCATACACACACTCACACATACATACATACTCACATACTCACACACTACACACACACTCACATATGCACAGTTACATATGCATACACACACACTCACACACACACACAAACTCACACAAACCCTCATACACATACTTACACACACTCTCTCAACACATATACATACACTCACACATACATACTCACACACATACACACACACACTCATACTCACGCATACATAGTTACATACATACACACACACACTGCTCCCTAAATGGACATGGTAATGCAAGCCTGTCACCCCAACTACTTAGAAGACTGAGGTAGAATGGGGTAGAAAAGGGGAATGGAAAGTTCAAGTCCAACCAGGGCTACAGAGTGTGCTCAACCAATCTGGGCAGCTTAGGGAGATCCTGTCTGTCTAAAATTAAACATCAGAAAAACCATGAGAGTGTCATCCTAAAATAAAAGCAATACTTTCATGTAAAGCAAATGTGTCACCATGCTCTGGGACATCTGCTTTGAACTTTTCCTTTTGTTTTATTATTATTAAGATAGTAGGCAAAACAAAGCTAAGTGTAAAACAGTAGATAGGACAAAGAGTCCTTTCCTTCATATATGAAGAGCACTCATAAATCAATTAGCTACTGGAATCTGCTAACTTCATCCTGAAAGAGCCAAACAAAAAATATTTCAGGGTGTATGAGCTAGACGGTCCCTTTCAAAGTGACTCAACTCTAGGCCACAGACTGAATGGGTGTGTGGGTGGCACAGGATAGACCTGGGAGGAACCCCACCTACTCCAGAATAAGAGAGTTCATGGGGAAAGTGCTAACAGACACAAATAAACAGAAAATGAGCAGAGCCATGAAAACATGTTCACAATGAATCCACACACAGACATACTCATACATACACACACACACACACACACACACACACACACACACACACACACACATGTGTGTGTGTGTGCAGAAATATTGGAGGGGATACTAGTTTTAGCTGCTGGACTAGAAACATTCAAACCAGTCTGATGGAAAAGAGAGGAAGAGAAGATACCCAGCCATAATGTTGGGGCACTGTTGGAAAGAAAGTTCAAGACCAACCTGGGCTGCACAGCCACACCTTGCTAGGGGTAAGAGGGTTAGGAGGGGGCTGTCTCAGTGGGTGAAGCGCTTGCTGCACAGACACAAGGACCTAAGTCAGGATCCCTAGCATTCACTGGAAAGCTGAGGGCTGTGGCAGGCTTTCTTAACCTGCCAGCACTTGTGAGTCTCCCTTCTCTGCAGGGTCATTGGTCACCAGCCCAGGAGGACAAAGGAAGCAGTGTCAACAACACACAGGGGTTCGGAAGGCCCATGAGTACAACAGAGATGAGGACACTCCAGGAGCAGCTGCAGGGAGACAGATCTACTTTATTGGGGGTGAATCAAGGGTTAGATGATTTGGGGGAAGAGTGTGGGAATATCCAGGGTGGGCAAGTTCATTGGCTGAAGGCTAAGGCACTGGGAGGCTCCATTAGCATAGAGGCATTCCAGGACTCTCAGATGCTCAATGAATAGGTGGTGACCTTTGGCTTGCTGATTAGGCTACATTGGCTGGCCGGTGAAGCCCTGGGATCCTCCCGTCTCGCATGCACCCCCCAAGCCTCCTTTTATATCTGTACTGGAATTTGAACTCTGGTCTTCATGCTTGCATGGTTGACAGAGACACACCACTCCTACCCCCAACCCTTATCTGAAACCTTTTATAAAGCTGTGAGTTGAATTCTAGCTTTTGGGGAGATTCCAACTCACCAAAACAAAAGGGCATTTCCTTCAGAGCTGAGTATCCATTTCAACTCTGTCCTACCATGAGGGCAGTGTGAGCAACCCCAGCTGTGGCCTCTGTCGTCAGTTAAAACTAGTGCCCATCAGTGAAGGAAAACTTTATCTTACTTCATTTGTGATTAGTATTTACATATATGGGTGTTTTGCCTGCATGTATGTCTGTGCACTGCGTGCATACCTGGTGCCCACAGAGGTCACTGGATCCCCTGGGACTGGAATTACAGATGGCTCTGAACAACCAGGTGGGTGCTGGGAATTGAACCCTCTGCCAGTGTTTTTAACCACTGATCCATCTTGCTAGCCCCCACTTCATTTTTCTATTTTGAAAGAGCATCTCACTGTATAGTCCTGGCTAGCCTGGAACTTGCTTTGTAGACTAGGCTGGTCTCAAACTCCTGCATCTGCCTCTTGGTGGGACTAAAGGCATGTGCCACCATGCCACACCTGGCAACATTTCTTTTCTTGTAGTATTGTGGTATATGTGTGAGTGTATGTGCACATGTATGTGCAAGTGTGAACATATGTGTGATGCTAGAAGAGGACTCCAAGGTCCTGCTCCATCACTGTGCACCTTCTTCTCATGAAACCTGCAGCCAGGCCAGCAGGTGGCAAGCCCAAGCAAGCAAACTGTCTCCAGACAAGCATGTGACCACACCCCACTATTATGCGGGCACTGTGGATTTGAACATACACTGTTAGCTTCAGTCTTACCCGTACAGCTTGATGTGTCAGCTTGGTTGTCTTGGACTGGACTGTATGGGACAATTCCCTGTCACCCTCCCCAGCCTCTCCCCTCCCCACCCTGCTCCCCACCTCTCCCCTCCCCCACCTTGTTCCCTGCCTTTCCCCTCCTCTATCTTATTCCCCAGCCTCTCCCCTCCCCCACCCCGTTCCCCTAGGTAGAGTTTCACTTCTATTTTCATGTCATTTCCACACAGTGATTTCGTGCAGCTAGAAGAGAATCTAGGACGAGAGAGATTTCCTGTATACACGTAGAGCCAATCAGATCTAGGCATGGGTCATTCATAGACCTCCAGGGTGTCTCTCCCAAGCCCTCCCAGTAGCCAGCCCCAAGGCAGGCTCTACCCTAAGTTCCCTAATCCTTGGTTAGCCTGCCTGAACCATCTCACAAATGCAACCATACAGGATCCTCTGGGTCTCCCACCTCCTTTACTCTAGCAGGCCTGGGAACTCCTCCGTGGGTGTGGCTGAGACAGCGCACTGTCATTTTCTACCTCATTCTACCACGGGTAAGCATTTCTACGTGGTGAAAGCTGTGTACTGGGCTGGAAATGCAGCTCTATGGTAGAATGTTTGCCTAGTCTGCCTGAGCCTCTAGTCCTAATTCTCAGTACTGAAAACAAGAAAAAAAAAGTGTACTTAAGTCAGACAGCTGGACTCCGTGGTGTTAAGTCCAATTTTGCTAGCAACGTCCAGAGCATCCTACTCGGAATCAGTAGGTTTCTCCTCCTCCTCCTCCTCCTCCTCCTCCTCCTCCTCCTCCTCCTTCTCCTCCAGTGACTGTTTGAATGAGCATGGTTCCCCTAGGCTCCTATATTTGCCTTCTTCGTCCCCAGTTGATGAGCTGTTTGGGAAGGCTTAGGAGGTATGGCCTTGTTAGAGAAGGTGTGTCTCTTTTGAGATTTCAAAAGCCCACACTAGGCCCAGAAGGTCTCTCTTGCCTCCAACTTTTGAATCAGAATGTGAGCTCTCAGCTTCACAGAGCGTCTACATGGCCTGTTTCATCTGATGCTTGCTGGTGTTGGGACCCATGGTGAACACAGATGTGGTGTCTTCTGTCTTTCTCAAAGTGGAGAGCATGGGTTAGGGGGCAGGATGGCCACCTGTGCTCAGGGTGTTTCTCCTGGTGGCTGGCTTCACAGCGACAGGATCTTAGGGTCTCTCTCTTTTCTTTCTTTTCTTCTCCTTTCTTTCTTTCTGGGATTTTTTTCCCTCTGTGTACCCCTGGCTGTCCTGGAACTTTCAGAGATCTGCCTGCTTCTGCCTCCCAAGTGCTAAGACTAAAGGTGTGTGCCTTCACACAGGAGACTACCCAATAGGTCTCTCTTTTCTCTGGTTTTTTTTTTGGGGGGGGGGGGGGACACATGTGACACAGGTCAGGTGCGGTGGTCAGAAGACAGCTTGTGGGAATCAGCTTTCTTCTTTCACCATGTGGACCCCAGATAGATAGGAGCCGGGTCATTAGGCTTGGTTGCAAGTGCCTTGACCTGGTGAACCATCACACCAACAGCATTTATTTACTGTCAGGTGAAAACAGAAGCCCTGGATCAGCAGCCCCGGAGACTTGGGACATTATTACAAATATGAAGTAAAACTGTATTCTATTGACATTGATAATTCGCTTGTTGCTTCCAGAAAGGATTTTGTGATTCACTAAAGCCTTTGAAGAGGAAGCAGCAACTTTGGGTTTTGTTTTTTGTTTTGTTTTTAGTTTTTGCATGGAGTTGAGTAGTTGGTTCTGGGGAAAGGTTTCATTGACCAGCTTAGTTAAAACAGTGAGCTTCCAGCTCAGTGAAACGCTCTCTCAAGGCATGAAGGCACAGAATAATAGAGGAAGACACTGGCTAACATGCATGTGTGCGCACACACATGAGCGCGTGCACACGCGCACACACACACTGAAACTTTTTAAAACTCCATCTTAAATAAACACTATAAGAAGCTCGTTTAAGAGGGATATGCTTTGACTTAGATTTTGCATCACTGAGCCACAGGGCCGTCTTGGACAAGTTCCATCATTCCACAGAGACTCTGTCTTTCCATTAGTCAGAGAAGAGCAGATGGAATTAGAAGCTGAAGGGATTTTGTTTTGCAGGACAATTCCAGTCAACTAGTAATGACTTCCAGGAGCACTTCACAGAGAATCCCAACTCAGTGGTAGAGAGTTCTGGGATCGATTGCTGATGTCTGCTGTGGGCAGGAAGCTGCAAAGGGTAGCCTCGGCCCTCTTCTTTCTTCTTCTCTACCTTCTATAAAACTCCATGGTGACCTTGCGACTTTGAACAAATCACTTCACTGCCCCTAAAATTTTGTTTCTTCATGAAACATGATGAAGATTAATAATCTTTGGCTTCCTGTTCCACAGAATTGCCCAGAGGCGCTTACGAGCTAAGTGTGTGAAGGATGGGATGGGAACAACAGAGGCTTCTGTAAAGTGAAGGTTGATTTTTATTAATTGACCTCTCTGGATACATATCCTATCATCAGTCGCAGGTTCCTTTGCACCAGCCTTGGCTCTGACCTTGAGCATCTTCCTCTGTAAGATAGGACCATTTGACTTCCCTGGAGCCAGTGAGAAATGGACTAAATACAGAGGTTGGATACAGGCTGTGTTCCTTCGACAAACCAGAATCTATCTTTAATAGTGTGTGTGTACGCACGCGCACGCGTGTGTGTGTGTGTGTGTGTGTGTGTGTGTGTGTGTTTATATATGTGTGGGTTTATACATATGTGTGTACATGCATGTGGCAACCAGAGGTTTATTTCCAGGATTATTCTTTTCTTTTCTTTTCTTTTCTTTTCTTTTCTTTTCTTTTCTTTTCTTTTCTCTTCTCTTCTCTTCTCTTCTCTTCTCTTCTCTCCTCCTCCTCCTCCTCCTCCTCCTCCTCCTCCTCCTCCTCCTCCTCCTCCTCCTCCTCCTCTTCTTCTTCTTCTTCTTCTTCTTCTTCTTCTTCTTCTTCTTCTTCTTCTGCAGTTATTGTGGACACACATGTCACAGATGTGTATGGAGGTCAGAGGATAATTTGCAAGGAGTTAATTCTCTCTTTCAACCACATAGGTCTCAGGAGACAAACTCAGGTCATCAGGTTTGGCAGCAAGCCCCTCTGTTCTCAGAGGCATCTCGCTGGTCCTCGCACTGTATTTGAGACAAGAGTCTCTCACTGAGACCTGGAGTTAACCAATGTGGCAAGGCTGACTGGCCACCAAGCTCCAAGAAGCTGCCCATATCCAACTCTCCAGTGCTGGAATTGCACAAGTGTACCACAACACCCAGCCTTTCCTCATGGGTTCCGGGATTGAACTCAAGTCCTTGTGCTTGTGCTATGAACCCTTTACCAACTGAGCCATCTCCTTGGGTCACAGCTCAGCATCTTTACCAACTTGGCCAGGTGCAAGTCCAGAGTACCTTCTTACATAATGGGACCTTCAGAGCTCCTGCTACAACTGCCTTCCACACTGATGCTGCTGCCCGAGCAGGTGGGCAAAGCATCCTCCCCAAATCCATCTTGATTTCCCTTATGGGTCCATCTTTCCTACACAGCTCTCTAAAGTGATTGGGTTCCCTGGTTGGGTAGTTAGGAGCACTCTGCCACCATAGCAGCTGTGTCAGGACGCTCCTGTGAATCAGTGGGCTCACACCCACCGATCTGGGGAACCCAGTGCAAATATCTAGACACATCTATCTTTGTCACCTGACAAACACATCCTCCCCAAATCTATAAGCACCCTTTCCTTCATCTTGAATGCTGATAATGTCTTATGCTATCTTCCACCATTCCGTAGAGAGCTTGTGGATTGTATGTATTAGTGTCTCCCGGCAATTCTAGAGAACTGTCTGCTCCTCCATTATTTGGTTTAAGCAAAGCCTTGAGGTGTTTCTTCCTGCCTGCGGTGTGTACTGGGCCGTCTGGGCTCCTATTTATTAGCATGTGTATTTTATGGTAATCATCTCTTCTTTTGCCTTTTATTTTGGGCAGCCTCTGTGGCAAGCAGTGCTTGTTGTGATGCGAAATGATATACATTAAGAATTTTCCAAGGCACAAAAGTGTGGACCTCCCCCCCCCCAGTTTGATTTTCTCTTTTCCTTTTCTTTAGCAGCAGATGAATGATGAAGCCTTGAGCTTCTGCTGGAAACACTGAGTTTTCTCTAAAATCTGAAAATCTAAGCTGTAGTGAAGAGTCTAGAGGCTGTTGAAGGTGGTGTCTTAGAGGTGCAGCCCCTTCCCAGGGGACTGTTCTGGCAGAGGGGTGTAGTCACCTACACAGTCAGTGACATTGCCTAACTCAAAGCTCCTTCTGGGAAGATGTTGGAAAGATGGCTCCATCAGTTAAGACCTTAACTGTAGTCATAGAGTCAGCATCTGAAGAAGAGAAGGAGGAGGAACAGGAGGAGGAGGAAGGAGGAGAGGAGGAGGAACAGGAGGAGAAAGAAGGAGAAGTGAAGGAGCAACAGGAGGAGGCGGCTGACTATAGTAACACTTTTAATATAACATTGGGGGCATGGAGATAGACAGATCCCTAGCCAAAGCAGGGAGCCCCAAACCATCAGGTTGTTCTCTGGCTTCCACACACACACACAAATACATGTATATCCATAGTACATACATCACACACACACATGCACACATGTAAATAAAATAATTGCTGGTCCAGTGAGATGGCTCGACAGAGAGGATGCACATCCCTGGGTCCTACATGGTAAAAGGAATGAACAGACCCCTGAGAGTCGTCCTCTGACTTCCACACATGCACCACGGGTCCCTACATGTTAGCACAAGCACACTGCAAGCACAGGCCAATAAATGTTAGAACAGTTGAATGCTGCAGGAGCTTGAGCGCTGCCTGCCACTTTCTCCCATGATTGGTCCACTCCCGGGCAGTTTAAAACCTGGTGCCATCCACTAAGTAACCCTTGTGATGAGCATGCCCCTGCCCTGTAACCTCAGACAGATCACTGACCTGCACTTCAATTCTTATCTATGAAGGGAAGGTGTTGACCTCTACCTATAATCCCCTGATCTCAGGAAGTGGAGTGGAAGGATCTGGAGTTTAAGGTACACAGTAAGTGTGAGGCTAACCTAGGCTAGAATAGACCCTGTCTTGGAGAGGAAGAAGAGGAGGAGAAAGAAGAGGCAGAGCCAGAGAGAAGAGGGAGAGGGAGAGAGAGAGAGGGAGAAGGAGAGGAAGTAGGCAGGTCCTGAGAGCTCCAGATTAATGCTGGTGTCACAGAATTGAGTCATGGTCTCTAGAGTGGGCATCTGACAGAAAGATGAGCCCACCCCTTCTCTCCCTTCTTGCTCTCTTATATAACATCTTTTGCTCTTTCACTGTGGGATAAGCAGTAAGTAGACCCTCACCAAATGTGGCCCCTTGACCTTAGACTTCCCAGCTCTAAAACGGAAAGCCATCTTGTTCATTGTACATGAGCCAGTCCATGGTTTTCTGTTCATGAGCAGCATGGTACACTAAGACACACATGTGCATGCACATACTCACACAACACACATACAACATATACATACAATATACATACACACACAGAACACACATACATGTACACATACATGCACATATAACACAACATATGCACAATACACATATACATAACATATGCATGTAACATACACACACACATACATATATAACCATGCATATAAACACATATAACACATGAATTTAACACACACAACTATGGATCACCATGTACAGACACTCTAATATGTACTAAGAAGTCAGACAGAGACAGGTAGAAATGTGGCTCAGTGGATGGAACACTTGGTTAGCATGCAGGAAGTCCCGGGTTCCATCCCAAACATTGAATAAATCAGGTACAGTGGCACATACCTGTAGTCATAGCATCAGGAAAATAGATCATCATTGGTTACCTGGTGAGTAAGAGGTCAACTCTAGAGATCATGACCCTACTCTGTGACATGAGATCTTATCTCTAAGAAGTATATCAATGAGGGAAAGATGGTACCACTAAGTATCATCTGGTGTCATGGTTAGCACTTAACACCGCTTAGAATCATCTAGAAAAGGTTTCAAGTATTATCTCTATCAGGCTGGTCTGTAGACATGTCTGTAAGGGTTTTCTCTGATTGCTAATTAATGCAGGAGGACCTCACCCACTGTGGCCATGGCCATCCCTGGGCAAGTGGTCCTTGGCTAAGTGAGGTAGTTAGTGAACAAGCCAGCAAGTACATTCATCCCTAGTTTCTGTCTCAACCTCCTTCTTGAATTCCCTCGGTGATGGACTGTGATGAGGAAGTGTGTGCCACATAAGCCCTTTCCTCCCTTAAGTGGCCCTGGGTCAAATGTCTCACCACAGCAGCAGAAAGGACACTATATCTATTGAGACAGATGTGTAACAGTCAGGTGCATGATAATACAGTTGCTTCGAAGGATGAGCTAGGGAGTAGGTTGACCAGAAGGCCCTAGAAGACCTCCTGCAGCTGAGAGAAGCTGACATGATAGTGGGAGTGGATGTTTTGCGTGATGAGTGGGGAGAATGGCCTTTCCAAGGCTATGACAGGGCCAAGGGTGGCTCAGCATGAGGCCCTGAGCTCCATCCCCACAACCCATGTTAAAAAGAAAAAAAAAAAAAGCAAGGCAGTGCACTTTTGCATTCTCAGCACTTTTGCAATCTCAGTGTCAGGGATTTGGAGACAAGTGCATCCCTAGGGCTCAGTGGTCAGCAAGTCCAGCCTCATGTGTTAGCTCCAGTTCAGTTAAAAACAAAGTGGACATGGGGAGTGAGCTTAGTGAGTAAGAGGGACTGCTGTGTTAAGTGTGAGAACCTGAGTTGGAAAGCCCAGCATCTATGTAAAAAGTTAGGTATGGCTGTGCATGTCTATAACCTAGCACAATGGAGTGGAGACAGGAGGATTGCTGTGTCGTGCAGGTTGCCAGCATAGCTGCAGGCTCAGAGAGAGACCCAGTCTATTCTGGGAATCTATTCAAAGGAATAAGATGAAGGGTGATAGACACTTGATGTCCTCCTTCAGCCTCTGCATGCATGCATAGCCAACTGCACACAGAGAGAGAGAGGGGGGGGGAGAGGGAGAGAGGGAGAGAGAGAGAGAGAGAGAGAGAGAGAGAGAGCTAGTGTTGAGTGGTTTTTAAAAACTAAAAGATGTGAGGACATGAGATGGCATGGGAAGACACCACAAGCTTGGGATGCAGTGCCAAGGAGGGCAGATGCCATCCTACAGGCAAAGCCAAGCCACCGGGGCATCAGAACAAGGGCTGCAAGCCAGGATGGGTGGACAGGTTACAGAGATCACGGACAGCAGCGAGAAGAACAGATGGGGCCTCAAGGCAAGAGACAAGCCCTCGTTTAACTGGACACAGGCCAGGCAGAGTTCTATTGTTACTCCAGGAAAGTTTGCATGGAAGTGCAACATGCACGCGCGCGCACACACACACACACACACACACACACACACACACACACATGCCATACAGCTCCTGAGCGTGTGGTTCTGTCATTGTCGTAAATGGTGCATACAGTCCTGAGAGACACTGAAGCAAGAACAGAACACAGTAAACTGAAAAATAACATTATAAGATGATGGTTCCTAACACAGTAGTATATTTTAGTTACGCATGACCCAAGTATTAAAAAGGAGAAGGCAAGCCCAGCTCCCATGTTCAGCTCCATGTTCAGTCAAGAATGACTACTCGTGCAATGTAACCAGTCACTTCACACACCTGCCACCCAGATTTCCTCACCAGCGTGGACAACATTCTCAAATTGTAATCTAAAATTCTTTATTTTAGATTCATTTTTATTACTGTGATAAAATACCCTGCCCCACAAAAGCTTTATTCTAAATCCCAGTTCCAGGTTTTAGTTTGCAGTTACAGGGAAGTCAAGGCAGGAACTTGAGGCAGCTGGTGACATCATGTCCATAGTCAAGAGCAGAAAGTAAATGCACGTGTGCTCACTTCTCAGCTGCATCTCTACACGTGGACAGAGCAAGATCCTCTGCCTAGGGAATGGTGCCACCCATGGCGGGCTGGGTGGCCCCACATCAATTAACAATCGAAAAGATCCCCACAGACATGGTCTAAGTCCCTCAGTGAGACTCTTCCCAGGTGAACCCACACTGTGTCAAGGTGACTGTAAAAACCATTACACCCTGCCTTGCATATGTTGCTTTTGTTAGATGTTTTACCACATCAATGGCAAATGGAGCTAATGTACGGTATAAGTTATAGACGATAAAGCACACTCATTTAAGTGCACATTCAGCGGGTTTTCATGAATGTCTTTAGGTATGTAGCCACAATCTCAATCGAGATACCGAATGCTTGCATCAGGCCCCAAAAGCTGCCTCACATTTGGCTACACAGCACTATCCCTGGGACAGTAGCTTCCCCCTGTACCTAGGGCTGTCAGAAAGGCACTCTCAGGCCCTACCCTGAGCCTGTTGGATTCAGATTTTCATTTTGACAAGTTTGTGAGGTGCTCTGTGTGCGCATATAGACAACCCTAGCTCCCACAGAGAGAGTTGACAAGCCAAAAGTGCTGTTCCCCTCAATATAAATAGCATAGCCTGAAGCAGGTCGAGAGTAAATGATGTATGATTGAGTCTGAGGAGAGGGGAAAAAAAAAACAGAAATAAGGAAAGCGCTAAGCTGGGAGAAAACTAGGAGCTCCTCTGATCCCTGAACCACAGACCTGCTCGCCATTGGCCTTAACCTAATGACCTGAGAGCTCAGGAGATCATTGAGGGCAAGATTTGTGGACACTGGGGCTTGTGGGTCACTCCTTCTTGCTTAATTTGCAAATCTGTCTATAATTTTTTAAAATTTTTTTATTTGTAGTATTGGGCATTGAATCCAGTGCCTTGCACATAGAGGTGTTCTATCATTGAGCCACACTCCCAGCCCCTCACTGAGGAATTCTAGGCAGGGGCTCTACCACTGAGCCACACTTCCAGCCCCTCACTGGGGGATTCTAGGCAGGGGCTCTACAACTGAGCCACGCCCCAGCCCCTCACTGGGGGATTCTAGGCAGGGGCTCTACCACTGAACCACGCCCCCAGCCCCTCACTGGGGGATTCTAGGCAGGGGCTCTACAACTGAGCCACGCCCCAGCCCCTCCCTGGGGGATTCTAGGCAGGTGCTTTACTATTAACCTTTATCAAGAGCCCTTTTGAGAGAAGGTCTTCCTAAGTAGATAAGTTCTGCCTTGAGCCCATAATTGTCTTGCCTTACCTTCCCAAATCCTGAGATTATAGCCATGAATCATCACACCCATTTCTGTAGTTTTTTAAATGTGGAATTTTTTTTTAGCATTTATTTATTTACCTGTGTGTAGGTAGCTCCTTTTCTAACCAGAAGAACCCACTCTGGTGCCAGCAAATGAAGCAAATGACTCAAGAGGACCAAGATGGGAGCAGGATGAGCTTTCTTTAGGCCAGCAGGTGGAAGTGACTATTTTTCCACCCCTCTTCCATTTCTTAGGCACAAAAGCTTATCTGAGGCATCTGTGGGTCTTGTTTGCTTGTTTGTTTATTTACTATAAAGCAGAATCTCAACTCTTTTAGCCCAAGTTGGCTTGAACTCACCGTGTAGCCAAGGTTAACTTCAAACTCATGGCTCTGCAGTTCTTTTGTTTCTAGTTTCTCGTACAACCTCTATAGTTACAAGTTTTGAGAATTCTGGAATTTTAGTTTCTTTTAAAAACAAAACAGAAATATTATCAGAATGTATTTTCCTTTAGTCCTGGGGATGGGGGTGGGGCTGCTTCCCAGCAGCTATGATTTGCCTCATGCTCTAGCAGAGGCGTGGCTTTGCCAGCTGCAGATCGTTTCTGTGACTGGGGGACGTTTGGAATTCTGAGAACATTTTAGAGGGTCTACAAATGCTAGGGCCCCGAGAGGTGGAGTTGGTTGTGGCTGGTCAGTAGTTGTGCTCAAAGATGAAAGAAGAATAAATAAATTGGGTTCAAGGATCTGTATCTCTCCCTCCTCTATCCTTTCTCTCCTGTCTAATGGTGGGGGTGGGGATGGGGGGAATAAAGGGTGGGAAGAAGAAGAACCCACAAAGTAGCAAGGACCAGCTTCAAGCCTCTTTGCATTTCCATTTTCTGTTAACCTTACGCACTGATCCTGCTTGCTTATCTTCCACCCCATGCTGTCCACACTAGTCAATTATTTTAACCCCTGCCTGATCATCCAGTACCTGATGATCTGGATCCGCTACGACTTTATCTTCAGAGTGCGCTTTTGTTTGGTTGCTTGTCCTTGCTTTGTGACATACCTTGTGGTTTTTTTTTTTCGATGATGGCTATATATGCTGTGTTGAGTAAGAAAAGGGGGTTTTTCACTCTCCCTAATAAAGATAGTAACTTGGCTGTCAGTAGGTCTTTCTAGATGCTTTAATAGTGACGATCGACTGTAACACCAGCCTTGATCAGTTTTGTTTGTACCGACAGCTTCATGCAAAGATTCCCAGACCACCCTCGTAGATTTCGGCTGGAACTTGCTCGCTCCACCCTGAGCACCCCCGTGTGTTCCTCCTCACAGCTAGGCTGGTTCTGCAGCCCTCTCAGCTATAACCCACTCTTACTCAGGATCCATGTAGCTGGAGTTTCAGAGGGAAAGTTGAAGCTGCAGCAGCCTTGACAGGCCAGGTCCAGTCACCTATCCCACTGCACTGCTGAAAAAGCAGAGTTCTACACTGGAGAGTTGGGACACCAGCAGGCTCATTACCTATCCATGCCCTTCATGCCCTCTCTGATTCCTGCTTAGAATTACCCTGGAGTCAAAGGGGCACACAGCCTCCTGCCAGGTGAGGGCATGGTGGATTGGCACCATCCTGTGACCAGTGTCTATATAAAAAACTTCAAATCACACCTTTGCGAGGCTGAGGCAGTGGCTCAGTGGATAAAGTGCTTGCCCTGCAAACGTAAAGAACTGAGTTCAGTTTCCCAGCTCCCAAATACGGCAAGACTTGTCTTCAATCTCAGTGTCTCTACACAAGAAAGGAGATAGAGACAGGAAGCCACACCCCCCTCCCCCGCCAAAAGGCTCAATGCCAACTAGCCTGGTGCATGCAGTTGTGAAGGACAAGGTAGGCCACCTCATACAAAGGGAAGGAAAAGATCAACAGCTGAGGCTGTGAGCTGACCTCCACATGAGGTCACAGACACACGCACACTTGTAAAACACACATTAAAATCGAGCCATTGAGACGCCCTGCACTTAATGACTGCTTTAGGCTTAGCTCGTGCCCAAACCCAGCAGCCTGCCCTCATCACCTGACCTCTAACCTTTGACCTCTGACCTCTGATCCAATGCTCTCCCTGCCTGCTTGCCTGGCAGTTCTCTCCTGCACAGCTGCCTCACTTCTCTAACTTTCCACTGAGGACTGTGGTGAAAAGAAACTTCTTCCTGTGTTTAAAAAAAATCCATTTTTTTTCTTTCTGGTCACTTACTTGCCAACAGCAACAACTCTGAGAGTAATTATTAATTAATAAACACCTTGGCTATAAACTTTGGTTGATTCCCTGACCATCTCTTAACTTTTTTAACCATTTAAACTATTCTGTGTATACCATTTGGTTAGTTGCCTCTCCTTCAGTCCTGGCCCACTTCTTCTTGCGATTGCACTTTGCTTGAATCTTCCCTTTTATTCTATCCCAAGTTCACTACCTGCTGGTTTATGTCTGTCTCCTGCACCCATCTCACATGTCTTTCCCCAGACCTCTCCTTTATACTCTTACTATTACTCAGAATCCTCTCTCTCCCTGACAGTGCCCCACCTCCTATTTCCTGCCTCAGATAAATGGCCGTCGGCATTTTTAATTAACAGGTGATGCTCTCGAGAGATTCTCCTACATCCTTGGCTGTGGCTCAGTGGGTAGAGTGCTTGCTTAGCACACAGGAAGCCCTGGGTGCAATCCTGCAGGAACTTGAGTATGGGGATGCGTGCCTTACATTAACACTTGGGATGAGGAGGTAGGAGGATCAGAGGTTCAAGGCCATCTTCAGCTAGTTAACTTGTGATCAGCCTGGGCTTCAATAAATAAATAAATAAATAAATAAATAAATAAATAAAAAGAATCAGGGGGTGGGACTAAAGGAATGGCTCAGTGGGTCAGAGCATTTGCTGTATACGCATAATATCCTGATTTAGGGTCCCAGCATCCTAATAATAAGCAGGGTGTAGCGACCTGCACTTATAACCACACTAATGTGAAGACTGTTTATGAGGGATTGATATAGCTTGCTGGCTATCAGGTTAGTGTCAAGCTCGTGGAAGATCCTGTCTCGTGGGAATAAGGCAGATAGTGGTAAAGCATGGTAACTGTCATCTTCCTCAGGCCTCCCAGCACACACATAAAACATGCGCACACATGCACACACACACAAATACACAAACATGTACATACGAACAAGATAGAAAAATTTTGTAGTACAAATGCAAAGAGGTGTGACCACTACAGGAAACATCTGGGCAGCTTCAGGAAGTTACTATGTTGCTAAGTTAGAGTTACTACAATGGTTAATATTCATTTAACATGTGTCAGTATTTGCCTGCACTTTGACCACAGAGGTCAAAAGAAGGAATCAGATTCCCTGGAACTAGAGTTTCAGATGGTGAACCACCAGGTGGGTGCTGGGAACCAAACCCAGGTCCTCTTCAAGAGCAGCAAGAGTTCTTAACCACTGAGCCAACTCTCCAGCCAATGGTGGTCAATCTTGATCATCAGTTTGACTGAACTCAGAATCACCTAGGAGACACATCTCAGGGCATAGCTATAAGAACTATCCAGAGAGGTTGGGGGTGGGACTCAGAGATAGAGCCCCTGCCTAGAATCCCCCAGTGAGGGGCTGGGGGTGTGGCTCAGTGGTAGAGCCCCTGCCTAGAACCCCCAGGGAGGGGCTGGGGTGTGGCTCAGTGGTAGAGCCCCTGCCTAGAATCCTCCAGTGAGGGGCTGGGGTGTGGCTCAGTGGTGGAGCCCCTGCCTAGAATCCTCCAGTGAGGGGCTGGGGCATGGCTCCGTGGTAGAGCCCCTGCCTAGAATCCTCCAGTGAGGGGCTGGGGTGTGGCTCAGTGTAGAGCCCCTGCCTAGAATCCCCCAGTGAGGGGCTGGGGGTGTGGCTCAGTGGAAGAGCCCCTGCCTAGAATCCCTGCTCTGGTATTGAATGATTCCCAGTGTCTCTGAGCTCTAGTTCCTTACCTGTGAGATGGGTGTTGTATTAGCTACCTTTTCATTTCTTTGACTAAATACCTGACAAAACAACTTAAAAGAAGGAAAGCTTCCATTTGGCTCACAGTTTCAGAGGGTTTCCTCCAAGGACCCTTGACCCCATTCCTTGGGGAAGAACATCATGGTGGCAGGAAGGTGTGGTGAAGCAGAGCTGGTTACTCATGGCAGATAGAAAGCAGAGACAGCAACTGGCCAGGGTGAGACGTAACCCCAGGTCCCCACCCTCAGTGACGCCCTTTCTCCAGCTAGACCTCTAGCTCCCAGTGTTTCCAGAACCACCCAGAAAAATACCACCATCTTGCACTGAAGAACTGAGCACATGAACCTGTGTGCAACAGTCCTGGCTCTAGTGCAATGTTTGTTATCACAGACACAGACAAGCAGGGTATCAGCCACGAGATGCTTACAGCCACACGTGGCCAAGTCAGCCAACGGGGGCGATCGTTATAGGTATTTATGATCCCAATTTCCTGCCCTGTCCTTGTTTGGATTTTCATATTAATCACCAAACAGCCCCCTCTCCCTGGTTAGTTAGGGTGACCTTCTAATTTATTATCCAAACCCGGGTGCTTTTTGTTTTAATTAGCATCCAGAAAATTGACTCCCTTTGGCATGTAGCGCTATGAATTTTAATGCCTGTGTGGGGCTCATGTAACCACCACAGCAATCTGGATTCAGAACGGCTCCATCCTTCTGAAATGGCTCGCTGGAAGTGCTTCTCTGTGATATACCTGCATCTCATCCCAGCCCTGGGGCTGCTGGTGTGCTGGGGACACTGTGGTTTTCTCCTTGTAAGACTATTCTATCAGTGGTCTTCTCTAATATGCAAGCATTCCATACCAGTCTCATTCTTTGAATCGCTGACTGCCTTGAAGATCGTTATTATAAGTTATCATAAATCTATGTTATTATATGTATAAATACGTTTTCTCTTTTTGCTGTTGAGTAATATTCCATTGTATGGATGTACCATGTTCTTTAATTCACCAGTTGGCGGACATTTAGGTTGATTCAGTTTGGGACAAATACGAGTTTGCAGGGTTCCGTGTGACTTCAGTTTACATTTTTCTAGGGTAAATACGTGTGAATAGGATTTTTCAGTTTTATAAGAAACAGCTCAGCTGTTTCCCAAAGCCTGCTTATGGGCTTTGGACCTGCATGTATGTCTGTTCTGTGTACCATGTGCATGCAATGCCCATGAAGACAGGAAGAGGGCATCAGACATCCTGCACCTGCAGTTGCAGATGACTGTGGGCCAACATGTGGGTGCTGGCAACCAAACACAGGCCTTCTGAAAGAGTAGCCAGTGCCCTTAACACAGGGCCATCTTCCTAGTCCCTGCCCATCTTTATTTATATATAAAAATAATTTTAATTGTAACATCATATATGTATATGATGCGTTGTGATGTCATTCATGCAACTACTTTCCCATGCCCCTCCCTCCCTTTCTCCTTCTTTCCCTCCCTCCCTCCCTCCCTTCCTCCTTCCTGTCTGTATTTCTTTCTCTAGGCCTATGCAGACAGTCACAGTCATGTGTTCGATGGTCAAATTGCATCCCATGGCTCCCATTCCCCCATCCTTCAGTTCCCACCCTCCTTTGAACCCTTGTCTGTGACCTGTGACCTTCCTGAGCCTGAGAGGGATGTCGCCGAAGTCCTATTTGGGGGCAAACACTCAGCAATCACTTATTCGCAGCACTTTGCCCAGTTATATGCCCCCATGTTGGTCAGTCTCCCTTCTTCTTTAAGCACATGATCCCTTGTGAATTCATTTCTGGGTAAGATCCGCGGTGTGTTTAAGGTCTGTCCTTTGGATGACGATGGCCAGTTCTTCAAGTACCATTTACTGAAAACCTGTCCTTCTCTCTGCTGGATTGTCTTTGGGCCTTTGTGAAAATTCTGTTAGCCACATGTGTTTCTAGAGATATTTCTGTGCATGGTGCTGTCCCCTGACCTGTGTGTCTGTCCTTTCACTGGTATGACACTCCAGAGTCTGGTCGCTACAGGAGTTTTACAGGTGTGAAAAAAATAATCTGGTTTCAAAACCGTTGTGACTATTTTAGTTTCTGTGTCTTTCCCTATAACTGTGAGGCTTAGCTGGTCTGGGTCTACATAAGTAAGGCTGGGGTGTTTATTGTCCTTGAGTTGAATCAACACATCAGCTTGTCAAGAGTGTATTTAAGTCTTCTTCGAGTTCCTTCATCCGTGTTTTATGGTTTTCTATAAACTGATATTGTGCCCATTTTGTGAGATTTTTACTTAATTTGTTTTGTGGGTTGTGGAGTTGTCTTTAAATCTCATCAAGCATTTAAATGGGGTGGGAGGGTAAGGCTTGTTCTGTGACAAGTGCCTTAGAGAAACAGTGTCATTCCTAAAGAGAAAGGGTTTTTTGTTGGGTCCCTGGTGTACGACATTTTAACCCCAGATTGGCTGGATCTGTTGCTTCCACAGCAAGCATATATGACAAGGTTGTTCACCTCATGGTGGCCAGAAACGCAGATAGAGTAATAGGAAAGGGGGCAAGGATGAGGTGTGCCCTGTACAGGCGTGCCTCCAATGAGATGTGCCTTCACCTCTCACAGTCCCATCGCCCCACAATGGTCCAGCTGCATTTCCAATCTATCAGTGAACAAAGCTACTAATTAAATCTAGTCAAGTTGACAGCCATGATCACAATTATCCACCACTAAGTGACTTCAGCCTTGTGTGAGTTGCTGTTAATACCCACCTCCCACTCTAGAGGGGTAACCACTTCCCTAGGTCAGAGGTCAACATGAAACTGTCAAGTGGCTTAACCCACCTCAGCTACTGTAACAAAATACTGGAAACTGTGTGGTTTGTAAACAGCATTTATTTCTCACCATTCTGGAAGGTAAGAAGTATAAGATCAAGGTGCTAGGAGCTCAGTTCATCTTAGATGATGCCTCCCTGTTGGTCGAGGGAACCAGGCATGCCTGTAGGCCTGTTTTATGAAGGTATTCCCACCTGTCTAGTTAGCTTTGACTGTTGATTTGGCACAATTATCTGGGGAAAAACTCACAATTGAGGAAATATCTGCATCAGATCAGCCTGTGGGAATATCTGTGGGGGAGTGTCTTGATTGTTAATTGATGTAGGAGGGTCTAGCCCACTGTGGGTGGCAACACTACCTTGGCAGGTGGTTCTGGACTGTGTATGAAAGCTAGCTGGGCATAAGTCTATCTATCAGGCAACAAGAAACAGCCCTTTATGGTTCTTCTCACTTCTCTCTGGCTGTGAACTGAGTTCCTTGGCCAGATAATGCTGTGTGGAATAGCAAGCTGTCTAGACTTCAAGTTCCTGCCTTGACTTCCCTCGGTGATGCACTGTGACTTGAAATTGTAGGTTGCATACACCCTTTCTCCCTCACAGTTGCCACTAAGTGTTTTATCACAGCAACAGAAACCAGAACCCCATCCTTGTCAGGGCTTTATCCTTTAGACAGAATCACTCAGGTGTTCTTCCTCCCTTCCTGGCTGACTGTGGAGAGATCAGGATCTCGGTGCACGGTTTCTCGTTTCTGGAGAGTAAACAGTAATTCTGACCATAGTACCATGCGTGCATGAGCGTGTGTGTGTGTGTGTGTGTGTGTGTGTGTGTGTGTGTCTGTCTGTCTGTCTGTCTGTCTGTGTGTCTGTCTGTGTGTCTGTGTGTGTGTGTGTGTCTGTGTGTCTCTGTGTCTCTGTGTGTGTCTGTGTGTGTGTCTGTGTGTGTGTCTGTGTGTGTGTGTCTGTGTGTGTCTGTCTGTCTGTGTGTGTATCTCTGTGTGTCTGTCTGTCTGTCTGTGTCTGTCTGTGTGTGTCTGTCTGTCTGTCTGTGTCTCTCTGTCTGTCTGTGTGTGTCTGTGTGTCTGTGTATGTCTGTCTGTCTGTCTTTCTGTGTGTGTCTGTGTGTGTGTGTGTGTCTCTGTGTGTCTCTGTCTGTCTGTCTGTCTGTCTGTGTCTGTGTGTCTGTGTGTCTGTGTCTGTCTGTCTGTGTGTGTATATCTGTGTGTCTGTCTGTCTGTGTCTGTCTGTGTGTGTGTCTGTCTGTCTGTCTGTGTCTGTGTGTCTGTGTGTGTGTGTGTGTGTGTGACATGGATGCAGTCTGTGGAGACCAGAAAAGGACAACTGATCCCCTGGAACTGGAGTTAAAGGTGTCCTGAGCTACCGTGTGGGTTGCTGGGAACTGAACTCAGGTTCTCTGCGAGAGAGGCCAATGCTCTTAACCTGTAACCATTGAACTCTCTCCAGACCCACTCCACCCTTTGTTATAAATATTTGTTCATTATTTGTATCATATGAGCATGCTCACATGAGTGTGTGTGACTACAGTCACAGGCGACTGTGGGTCACCACCCAACACGGGTGCTGTGGACTGAACTCCCATCTAACAGAGCATACTTTAACTGCAGAGCCATCCCTCGGGGACTCCTCTACCCTATTTTCAAGTCAGGGTCTCTCCCTGAACCTGGAGCTCACAGGTTTGGCTAGACTGCCTGGCCAGAGAGCCCTCAGGATCCACCTGTCTCCATCCCCGGCACAGGGTTCTAAGTGTTCACTACCACATCCTGCTTTTGTGTGTGTGCCTGAGGATCCAAACTCAGGTCTTCACACCTAGACAGCAAGCCTTTTACCCACTGAGCCATCTCCTCAGCTCCCACTGCCTGCTATACAGACCATGGCGATCTCCACACATCTCCAGTCCCATTAGCAGCCCTCCTAGTCACCGCACTCTTTGGCCACATAAGCTTCGGTGACTTGCCTGGGTGCCGGCTCTCCTCTACGGTGTGCCTTGTCTTTCTCTTATTGATGGTGTGCGTGTTCATCGCCGTTTCGTATATTACAGATGTTTCCCTGGACCATAACTTATATTTTAACTTTGTCGTGCTGTTTTTCACCAGGCTGGAGTTTTAAATTATGATGGACTTTGAAGCATCAATCTTTTCCCAAATGACATTAGCATATTATGCCTTGTTTAAGAAGGCCTTTCCTATCCCAAGGTTATAAACATATTTTAATTTTTTTTCCTTCTAATACATCTGGAATTTATTATTTAATTTCTAAGTCATTCATCTATCTGCAAATTATGTTGGCAAAGGGGCAGGGGAAAATGTAATTTTTTGCAACTTTGCTAGCATATGATCAAATGCTTATTGAATATTTATTTTATTCTCTACATTGTTTTGTGATACGGCCCTAGCTATGCACTAATATTTAATCTGTAAGGGAGGGTGCACGTTCCTTAACACGCATGTGGAGATCAGAAGACAACCGTGTTCAAGGCAAGGTCTGCTGTTGCTTACAGCTGTGTAAAATGAGCACAGTGGCCTGTGTGTGTTTCTGGGCTGCCATACTTTGTCTATTTGACTAAACCTGGAATCACTTGGGAAGGGAGTCTCAATAAGGGATTATCCATCTCAAGTTAGGCTGTGTGCAAGTCTGTGGGAAGCTGTTTTAATTAAGTGAACTGATATAGGAAAACCCAGCCCAGTGTGGGCAGCACCAATCCCTAGGCAGGGTGCCCTGACCTGTTTAAGAGTGGGGAAATCAAGATGAGCCAAAGCAAGCTTCACTCCTGACTGTGGATATGGTGTGACTAGCTGGCTCAAGCTCCTGTCACCTTCCTTCTGTGATTCCCCTGCCTCCCCCTCCTCTCTACCTCCCCACCTCTGCCCCCCCATCCCTCCCATTCCTTTTTTCCCCCCACCTTTCCCCCTCTCCAGTCTTGACCCATCTCCTCACAGAAGTACTGGCCTGACAGATGTGTACTGGTCTGACAGATGTGTACTGGTCTGACAGATGTGCATTACAGTTCTCGGCTTTCCCGGGGTTCTTGGGATTTGAACTCGGGTCCTCACACTTGCACAGCAAGCACTTTACTTACCGAGCTATTCCTCATGTACTAGAGGTTTTCTTGGCTGTAGGATGTTGACTCATCTTTTGCTCTTGTTCTAATGGTCTGCTTCACACCACTGACCCTGTCGTTTTCTGCTGTGTATTGTCTTCCGGTCCACGGGCTGTGTTATTTTGCCGCCTAGTTGAATTTTCTCATCAGTGCAGTGTCTCCAACTCTTATTATTGCTCATCTATAAAGACCTTTATTCTGCACTTTTAAACTTCTAGCATATACTTTAGAGATGATTACATCTGTGTTCTTTAAATTTCTTATCATCAGGGCTGACAAAATGGTTTACTGGATAAGGGTGCTTGCCACCAAGCATGATGATAACCTGAGTTCAAGCCCCAAGGTCCACACAGTAAAAGGAGGGACCCAGCTCCCAAAAGTTGTCCTTTGACACACATGTAGCTGAGGATGACTGGCCCTCATTCCTGCTCTTCTAAGGCATGGGCCAGCAACCCCAGACTTAATTATTTCTTCACTAACCCTGTCTTGGAGCACACGGATAGTTTGAGGTCCTGGGGGTTAGAACTTCAGCATGTCAACATGGGGAACAAGCATCCAGCCTGTCACACAGGACCTTCCTGCCATGTCTTGATCCTTCCAGTTGAGGCTCCTCTCTCTTCATGGCCAGTATACATCTTTTACTGGTTACTCATCAAGGGACTGTGGGGACAGGAAACTTTTTGAGTCTTTAAATGTGTGGCAAAAACTTCTCCCCATTTTCCTAACACTTGTGTCATTGTTTAGCTAAACATAGAATTCTAATTACAAAGTTATTTTTTCTTAGAACTTTACATTTCTCACCCATTGTCTTCTTGCAGCTGAGACTGTTAGAGGCTGCCTCTCATTCTTTTTGTTTTTCTTTCAGGGGGAGGGAGGTGTTATTTATTTGCTTGAGACAGGATCTCATGTAGCCCAGGCTGACCTCCAACTCACTATAACCCAAAACGACTTTGAACTCATTCCCCTGCCTCCACCTCCCCTGTGCTGGGATTACAACTGGTCTATGTAGTGCTGGGGATGCAACCAAGAGCTTTCTGTATGCCTGGTGAGAGCTCTACCCACTCAAACACACATCCCTAAACTTGTTCTATTCTGCAGGTAGCATATCTCAGCAAGCTCTGGGGATTTTTCTTAGTTCTTCCCACTAAGCCATTCAGACAGCCCTGTCCAGTCTTTTAGCTTAGTAACTTGGTCATAAGCTATGTCTAACCCTGAGGTCAGCTACCTGCTGTTGCTTCTCTGTGCGCTTGAGTAGCATCTCCCACTTGCCTTATCTGGAGGCATGAAGCACACATTTCTTTGGAGGTGTTTAGCTTTGCTTTTTGTTTGGTTGGTTGGTTAGTTGGCTGGTTGGTTGGTTGGTCGGTTGGTTGGTTAGTTAGTTGTTTGGTTAGTTGGAAGGTAGGTTAATTGGTTGGTTGGTAGATAGGTAGTTTGGTTTATTTGTTAATTTGTTGGTTGTTTGGTTGGTTGTTTGGTTCGTTGGTTGGTTGGTTGGTTGGTTGGTTGGTTGGTTGGTTAATAGGTTGGTTGGTTGGGTGGGTGGGTAGGTGGATGGGTGGTTTTGACAGCATCTCATGTATCCCAGGCTAGCCTTGAATAGTTCTCCATGTAGTTGAAGATGACCTTGAATTCCTAATCCTCCTGCCTCTACTTTCACAGTGCTAGTCAACAGGCATGCACCATTACACCCAGGTTTTTGTTTGTCTAGTTGGTTAGTTTTTTGTTTTTGATTTGGGTTTGGGTTTTTTGGGGGGGTTGGTTTTTTAAGACAGGGTTTCTCTATGTAGCCCTAAGTGTCCTGGGCTCACTTTGTTGACCAGACTAGCCTAAAACTCACAGAGATCCACCTGCCTCTGCCTCCCAAGTGTTGGGATTAAAGGCGTGCACCACTGTGCCTGGCTACATCTAGCTTTAATGTATATTTTGTTTGATGACTTTGCTCCATTCCTGATGGAGTATCCAACCATCTAGCTTTGTCTTTCTCTGATGTCCAGTGTTCCTAGTGAGAGGACCGTCCTCCAAGGGACATTCTCCCTGGCCTGTCTACTATGAATGCAGCTGCTCATTGCAACCTCTTATGAAGGCAAACAGTGTCAGCTGTGATATGAAGATGATGGTTCCAACGCATCCTATCCTCATGGGTTCTCCAGGCCCCTCCATCTCTGACCTCCAAACCCCACGCCTACATAGCAAGTCACCCCCATGTGCTTCTGCCGATCCACAGGGTGAAGGAGGAGAATTTGCAGAAGGGTCAACAGTTATCTGTCCCATTTCAAACAGGTCCTAAATTGTCCCCTTGGAGCTGTCCCTGGTGCATGGCTGTTCATGTCTTGAGAACAGCCTCTCCTTCAGCCACTTGTGCCAGTTTATGTATTTTGGCCTACACCTTATAGTAGCTGCTGAAAGATTTCTTGTCCGTTAGGAGTGGGAGAGAGGAGGACTTGTGTTTAGCACGTGGGTATCGTATCATCAACTAACCTTGCTCTGTAGCTGAATCAGAAGGCCACCACATTTTCTCTTTCTTTCCTCCTTTCTCCCTAAAACTCTTTTTAGCACAAGCCAGGGCTAGTGGGTGCTTGCCTGTAATCCCAGAATTCAGTAATCAGATGCAGGAAGATGTTATGAGTTCAAGAGGCAGCCTGGGCTACATTAATGAGGCATAGGCCAGCCTGGATTATATAGCAAGACTCTGTATCAAAAAAGAAACAAGCTAGGGCATTAATCCAGGATAGAGAGCTTGCCCAGCCTGTGAACCCAGGATCGAGTGCTTGCCCAGCCTGTGAATCCAGGATCGAGTGCTTGCCCAGCCTGTGAATCCAGGATCGAGTGCTTGCCCAGCCTGTGAATCCAGGATCGAGTGCTTGCCCAGCCTGTGAATCCAGGATCGAGTGCTTGCCCAGCCTGTGAATCCAGGATAGAGAGCTTGCCCAGCCTGTGAATCCAGGATCAAGTGCTTGCCCAGCCTGTGAATCCAGGATCGAGTGCTTGCCCAGCCTGTGAATTCAGGATCGAGTGCTTGCCCAGCCTGTGAATCCAGGATAGAGAGCTTGCCCAGCCTGTGAATTCAGGATCGAGTGCTTGCCCAGCCTGTGAATCCAGGATCGAGTGCTTGCCCAGCCTGTGCACAACCCTGAGCTTCAGCCCCGGTTCTCTAGATATGAATAAATAAACAAAAGAATAATCCGTTTTGCTGTGTCAGTTCCTCCCCTGCCCTTGTACATAAGTCTAAGGCACAACCCGGCCTCTTCTCTAGTATCTATAGAGTTCCCTATTGTGTCCTGGGGACTGTGTGACTTTAATTGTGTTGGAGGAAGCATGTAACATGCCATGCATGCAGAAGCCAGAGGACCCTTTTACAAGGGCTCTAGACTTGTGCAGCGGCCACCTTTACATTACATCGCACCAGCCCCGGGGGCCTCTGTTCTTGCTGGTCTTGTTTTCTTGCATATTAATGAGTTTATTTATCATATTAATTATCTCCCCTCCCAACTTCTTGTGGCTTGCAGTCTGTCCCCTGTGTCTTCACTCACACACCAACCGAAGGTGTTCAATAAAACAGGACCCAACGTGGGATTATTGTCCCCGCCACTTAAGACCTTCTCCAGAGTTTTAAAATGTTATTCCCCACAAGCTGGGCCTGGTGATGCATATTTATAAACCAGTCACTTGGGAGGTGGGAGCAGAAGGGTCAAGAGTTCAAGACCAGCCTCTGCTACATATCAAGTTTGAGGCTAGCCTGGGCTACATAACAAGGTCCTGTCCCAAAATTTTTTACTCAACACACATAAATCTGTGTCCCTACCAGAACCCTACTTAGGCAATAATGTTCCCATGAGTTAGCCTTCAAGAAAGCCTGTCTACGCTGCCCAGATGGCTCTCACTGTGGCAGCATTTGCAGTGCAAGACTGACAACCTCAGTTAAATGTCAGGAAGCTACATGGCAGAAGGGGAGAGCCCATTCCACTGAGTGGTCCTCTGGCTGTGAGCACAGGATCACACACATATGCATAAGAAGGGAGAGAAGGAGGGAGGCAACGAGAGAGGGAGGAAGGGATTGTTCATCTAACTTCTCCTGTTTTAGTCTCGGCGTCATAGAAGAGTGGACAACACACCTGTAATCCCAACACTTGGGAGACAAAGGCAGGATGATCACGGGTTCAAGATCAGCCTAGACAATTTAGTGCAACTTAAAAGAAGGAAATAAAAGAACAAGAGAAAGGAGGTGGAGGGAACGGAAAAGGGAAAAGCGAGGCAGAAATTAGATGGCAAATGTGAAGCACAATAGAGGTTTCAAGTTCTTAGATGGGGGAGTGCAAAGATGTGCAACATTGTCTGTGATGATCATGTGCCAAGCTGATGGCAGTTTACATTTATTAGATGAAACACAGGACTTCTCATTTCTCCCTTTTCTTACGACTTCTGTGTGCCCACCAAAAAGCTTCAGGTCTTGCTGGTTGTGATGGCACATGTCTGGAATCCCATCTCTCAGCAGGCAGAGCCAGGGGGATAACCTTGACTTTTGGAGCTAGCCTGGTCTACATAGGGAGTTCCAGGCCAGCAAAACCTAGTGTTCTTCCCTGTTTTGTTTGCTTATTTGGTTTGCATTTGCTTGAGAAAGGATCTGATGCTATAGGCGGGCAGGCTGGCTCTGCTCATTCAATCTGCCTCCCTCAGCCTTCTCAGAAACAAGGATGACAGGTTTATACAACCTGGCCTAGCAATGTTGCTTTTGGTTTAAAGAAGATGGTGATGATGATGATGGTGGTGGTGGTAGTGATGGTGATGATGATGGTGATGGTGATGGTGATGATGGTGGTGGTGGTGATGGTGATGATAAATCTTGAGGGATGCTGTAGAGATGGCTCAATGGTTAAGAGCACTGGTTGCTCCTACAGAGGACCCAGGGTCAGTTTCAGGCATTCCCAGCAGGCAGCTCATCCGGCTTCTTCTGGCCTCTGACACAACTACACACATAGAGTGCTCCTATCAGTAGATGCACACAGGTACACATAGATAAAAATAAGTTTAAATATTTAAAAATTATTTACTTGTTGACTCTTCCATATATGTATTTTGATTGTATTTTATGTACCCTGCTTCTCCCTCATCTCCCTCTCACTCCTGGAACCATCTTCCCAACACATCAACTCCCATCCCCCTCTCACATCTTTTCTGTTGTATTTCATTACAGTTGCCTACACAGATGGAGGGTTGGTCACTGGTTCATGGATAAGTTACCCGTGACTGCATCACTGAGAAAAGCCGCTTCCCCTTCCCCAAGCCGCCATGAGCTGTCAGTAGCTTCTCAGCTAGGTGCGCAGCCTCAGTGGCCCCTCTCCAATCTGTGCCCAGCAACACTTTCCCACTGACGTCTCCAACCACGGAGCTGATGCCAGGCAACATTTTGAAGCCCTGAATAACCTTGTGGGGTAGACGTTGTTCCTTTATATCACAGATGCAAATGCATAGAAAAGTGAGTCGTGGACCAGCCAGCCTTGCACACCCAGCAGCAAACAGGAGACACTGCCTCGAACACTGTAAAAGCTAAGGATCCACGCCTGAAGTCCTCCCTTGACCTCTACATGCATGCTCACACTCAGACCTAAGGTCACACTCACACTCCACATGCATGCTCACATTCTCACCTAAGGTCACACTCACACTCCACATGCATGCTCACACTCAGACCTAAGGTCACACTCACACTCCACATGCATGCTCACACTCTCACCTAAGGTCACACTCACATTTCACATGCATGCTCACACTCACACCTAAGGTCATACTTACACTCATACCTGAGATCACGCTTACACTCCACATTCATGCACACACTCCCACCTAAGGTCACATTCACACTCCACATTCATGCTCACACTCTCACCTAAGGTCATATTCACACCTCACATGGATGGTCACACTCCCACCTAAGGTCATACTCACACCTCACATGCATGCTCACACTCACACCTAAGGTCATTCTCACACTCCAGTACATGCTCACACTCACACCTAAGGTCATACTCACACCTCACATGCATGCTCACACTCACACCTAAGGTCATTCTCACACTCCAGTACATGCTCACACTCACACCTAAGGTCATACTCACACCTCACATGCATGCTCACACTCACACCTAAGGTCATTCTCACACTCCAGTACATGCTCACACTCACACCTAAGGTCATACTCACACCTCACATGCATGCTCACACTCACACCTAAGGTCATTCTCACACTCCAGTGCATGCTCACACTCACACCTAAGGTCATTCTCACACTCCAATGCATGCTCACACTCACACCTAAGGTCATTCTCACACTCCAGTGCATACTCACACTCATACCTAAGGTCACACTCACTTTCCATGTGCATGCTCACACTCTCACCTAAGGTCATACTCACATTCCATGTACATGCCCACACTCACACCTAAGGTCACACTCACTTTCCATGTGCATGCTCACACTTACAACTAAGGTCACACTCACACTCCACATGCATGCTCACACTCACACCTAATGTCACAATCACATTCCATGTGCATGCCCACATAAGGTCATTCTCACACTCAGTGCATGCTCACACTTATACCTACGGTTACACTCACACTCCACATGTATGCTTGCACTCACACTGGATCTGGGGAGATAGCTCGATGGGTGAAATCACCTGCCGTGCAATCATGAGAACCAGTGATTGGATCGCCCAGAACACATGCAAGTGCCAAGTGAGCGTGGCAGCCCACGTATAATTCCTCAGAAAGTAGACCCAGGATCCCCTGAGCAAGTGTGCTAGCCAGACTATCTCTATTGCTGACCTCTGGGTTTGATAGAAAAACCCTGCCTCAGGGTGTAATGTAAAGAGTGATCAAGGGAGACTACCAAAGTAAGTCTCTGGCCTCCACACATGTGCCTACACAGGCATGCACCTACACACATGCCAACATGCGTATACACATAAAAATCTTCCAAATTAAGAACATCGGTCTAAATGTAATCCTTAAGAGTCAGTGGACTCAGAAATTGCTGCCTACTGAGAAGGACCTTGCTCTCTTGGTTTGATGAGAGAGAGGCTCCTTTCTGGTCCAGACTGGCTTTGAACTCACTATGTAGCTCAAGCTGGTTTGAAACTCCAAATCGTCCTGAATTTACCTCAGTGCCCCCATGTGGCTTGGGACCTCCCAGTATTGCTAGAACAAAGGGAAGAGTGGCTCCTGAGAAGCAAGGGACTGATACATGAGCACCCTGTAACCAACCACCAAGAGCCCCTGTCTAGAATTCCCCAGTGAGAGGCTGAGGGCGTGGCTCAGTGGTAGAGCCCCTACCTAGAATCCCCCAGTGAGGGCCTGGGGCATGGCTCAGTGGTAGAGCCCCTGCCTAGATTCCCCCAGTGAGGGGCTGGGGCGTGGCTCAGTGGTAGAGCCGCTGCCTAGAATTCGTGACTAATAGCTTGCCTCGATGATAGAGCCCTGAACTCTGTCCCCATACTGCAAAGGAATAAAAACACTGGAGAAACTTAGGTGAAGAAAATTCCTTGTAACTTCTGAAATATGCCCTTGGGGTTGGCGAGCCACGCTTGACTATTCTCTGAGAAAAGAAGTGTTCTGTGTTGGAGCTGTGATTAAATGGATCCCTGTGTCAGCTGCAGAAACAAGTGTGTTAAGGATGGCGCATGAGCCCCGACTGTGTGTGACCTTGTTTTATTGCCCTGTGCTGTGACCTCAGCATTACTTAAGTGGAGTTGCTGTGTTTTTATTGCCCTTTCCCCATCTTTCCCCATGGCTGCCCATATTTCGCGCCACACTCCCTGTCTCTCGTCAGCCACCGTCCATTACTGTCATCCTGTCAGCTCTGCCTGATGTACTTGTGGTGGGTGCCAAATGGAGTTGTCCTGGTTAAATAAACCGAGTGAGCCTGAACTGCGGAGTAGAAACAATCCAGACATCTGGAAGGAGTCGCAGTAACTAGGTATCGGGGTATGCACACTATTCCTGGCAGAAGGCAGAGAGTATTAGCATGTAGGATGCTACTGATGGATCAAGACTAGTGCTGGGAAAACGGAAATCATTCCCCATGTCTCTGGGAATTCTGCTGTCTCGTCTGTGCCATGTGACTGAGTTTCCCGTTCATTTCTATGATCAATTTTTATTTCCAGCTGCCTAACTGCGGGCATGAAAGACTAGAATTTTTTGGAAGCTCGAGAGGCTAGATAAATGGCTTCATGGGTGGCATGCTGTGGGTGGAAGTGTGAGGGCCTGAGTTCTGATCCGGTAGACCCATGTAAAACTGGATGTGCTGGCATGCATCTGCCTATGGCAAGATGGGAGTCCCTGGAAGCTGTGGGCTGCTTGGCCCATCATGCACTGCAGCAGACTATAGAGAGATGCTGCCTTAAACAAGGAAGAGCTGAGGAGCAACACTCAAGTTTGCTCTGACTGCCGTATTCATACAGTGACATGTGCATGCCTGCAAACACACTGCAACACTACACACACACATATACACACACAAACACACACACCATGCACACATATACAAACACACATCACATGGACACACACACATTACATACACACCATACACATACATATACAACACACACATGCATACCATAAACACACACCATGTACACACACATATATACACTCCACACACACCATGCACACACACACCATACACATACACACACCATACACATATACACCATATACACACCACACACATACATACCATACACACACATAACATGCACACACACACAAACACATCATGCATACACACACACAAGCACATACCATACACACACCATACTCATACACATTGCGTACACACAATACATATGCACACATACACACACATTACACACACACGCCACACCATACACACACCATAAATATACACACCATACACATATATACCGTCCACACACATACATACACATACACAAAAACAAAATATTTCAAATATGGTTAATGTCAGATCACTCAGTTCTCAGTTATGAATAGCTGTTACCTGGCTTTGATGATTCTGGCTATCGAATTACTCATCCAACCTGAGATAGGTTGCCCAACCACCCCAGGTGGCAGCTCTCCAATCCACAAAGTGCCAACTTTTCTAGTATCTTCCTTACAGAGTTGTCTTAAGAATAAAATAAAACTGAGTGTGGTAGCACACACCCATCTAGCAGCTCCTCCAGAGGCTGAGGTGGAAGGATTACAAGTTCAAAGTCAGCCTATGCTGCATACCTAGTTTAGACCTGATGTACACACACACACACACACACACACACACTGAATGGGAATATAGCTCAATGGTTAGTTCCTTACTTAGAACCCACCAGTAAAAGGGCCTATAGATAGGTAGTAGATGATGTACTTAACTCTTAAAATTCCTTCAGTGAAAGGTGTAGAGTACAGCTCAGTGGTAGAGCCCCTGCCTAGAATCTCCCAGGGAGGGGCTGGGGGCGTGGCTCAGTGGTAGAGCCCCTGCCTAGAATCCCCCAGTGAGGGGCTGAGGGTGTGGCTCCGTGGTAGAGCCCCTGCCTAGAATCCCCCAGTGAGGGGCTGAGGGTGTGGCTCCATGGTAGAGCCCCTGCCTAGAATCCCCCAGTGAGGGGCTGAGGGTGTGGCTCCGTGGTAGAGCCCCTGCCTAGAATCCCCCAGTGAGGGGCTGAGGGTGTGGCTCCGTGGTAGAGCCCCTGCCTAGAATCCCCCAGTGAGGGGCTGAGGGTGTGGCTCCGTGGTAGAGCCCCTGCCTAGAATCCCCCATTGAGGGGCTGGGGGCGTGGCTCCGTGGTAGAGCCCCTGCCTAGAATCCCCCAGTGAAGGGCTGGACTATGACCCAGTAGTAAAAAACCTGGCAATTCCACACACACAATCACAAAGAAAAGTATTAAATTATATAGTGCCTTTACATGTTTAATCCCAAGAGTAATGGCAGCCAGGGGTGACAGACAAGAGGACCAAATGCTATCAGCCAACCAGGATGAGATTCAAAATGCAGGGCTACACAGAGTAAACCATGTCTCGGAAAACCGGGGGAAAAAAAACACAATATGCAAATAACAAACAAACAAACAAACAAACAAGACGAAATGCAGGTTCCCAGTCTGGAGTGGATCAAGAACCTCCTTGTATCTTCAGGTAATTTCAGTGAATCGAGCAAACAAATCTGTGTTGTGCTATACCATAAAGTCAAGAAAATGAGTGATGTGACTGAAGGGTTTCACGGATGGAGCCCAAATGTGCTCTGGGGTGTCTGAATCTGACTCTTTTCAGAGAAGAAAAAAGGCCCGGGAGTGGCGGCCAAGGAACAGCAAGGTCTGTAAGAGCCACTCACCATGACATAGCAATGTCATTAACTTAGCTCACTGATCTGCACTTTGGACGGAGCCAACCCCCATGCCAGCGCGGGCAGCTCCCATGAGCTCCAGTATCCCAGAGGTTGCCAATAGCTGGCAATAGCTGTGGTTGCCAGTAGGGGGCGCAGCGTGTGTCGGGGATGAGACCTTGATTCCTCTTACCAGGGCTTCTCAAGTGGGTGTTCTAACCTGTGCCTGAGTTTTAGAGTAAATTTCTGAGAGACACGCAGAGCCACACAGTCAGCCCCTACTTCTCTCTCTAGTTCCTCTTCTTTCTCCCCAGCCCCCTCTGGGGGGGTTTGGTTTGGTTTGGGGTTTTTTTTTGTTTTTTTGTTTTTTTGTTTTTTGAGACTAGGTCTTGCCACATAGCCCCAGCGGGCCTCAAACTCTCCATCCCCTGGCCTCATCCTCCTAACAGCACACCAGCTGAGCCCTAGCTCCTTTCAGCTCAGTTTTGAGAATCTTGCATGCTGTTGTGCATGAGCCTTTGTTCTCTCGCTTTTATTACTATTTTCTTGCCATGATTTGCTGACCCTCCCTCCTACGGGTAGATGTTAGAGGTGGGGCCATTCAGGTATTCATGCACAAATCCCTTCCGTGGACGTGTCTTCATTCCTCCCACGTAAATCCATACCATCTGGGCTTGAAATCAGTTGATAGAGGGCTGCTTAGCATGCAGGGAGCCCTGGGTTCCCTCAGCAAAACTTCATGAACAAGGTGTGGCCATGCATGCCTGTTATGCTACATAGCTAATTCAAAGCCAACCTGGACTACTTGAGACCCTGTCCCAAAATTTTTTAAAGGGGCCCTAAAATGATGGCGCAGGTAACGGTGTTCGCTGCACAAGTCTCACGACGTGCGTTTGATCTCCACAGAGTTGTCCTCTGACCTACACACACACATCATGGACACGTATCCACAAACACATGCAGTCGATGATAATAAACGCATGTGTTTAATTCACAGGCTCTTGAGTCTTAGATCTTCAGATGTCTGCTGAGTCCCAGGCATCAAGTTCTTTAATTTCCCAAAGAGCTGTGTTGTTTCAGGCCTGCCCCCACCTTTTGTGTCAACTGTTTCAGTTGCCACACGCCTGACACACTGGAGTCCTAAACCTAAACCATGCTATCAGGGGTGTGTGTGTGCATGCGCATGTGTGTGTGTGTGTGTGTGTGTGTGTGTGTGTGTGTGTGTACGCATGCGTGTGTGTATGTATGTATATGTGCGTATGTGTGTGTGTGCGTGAGTGTGTGTGAGTGTGCGTGTACCCACGCTTCTGCATGCATGTGTGTATGTGAGATGTGGGACTAGAGGAGCATGTATTCCACAGCGTGCAATGGAGGTCAGAGGACGACCTTGTGAGCTGGTTTTTGCTTTCCACCTTGTTTGATGTGGGATCTCTTGTTTACTGTTGCCTGTGCCAGTCTTCTAGCCTGAGAGCTTCCAGAGATTAGCTCGTCTCCACCTCCCATCTTGCTGGAGGAACGCTGGGATTACAGAAGTGCACTATCACGGGCTCTGGGGATTCATTCTTACACAGCAAGCATTTTCCCCACTGAGCTATCCCACGAGCCCCCCCTTTACTGGACTTTTAATTTGCATGACCTGATGACACATGGCTCGGAGCGTTTTCTTCAGAATTTATTGGTCATTTGTGTCTCTTTTTTTCTGAAGCGTCTGTTTAAACCTTTGCACACTTCTTATTGGGTTATTCGTTCTTAATGCTGGTAAGCAAACAATATTTTGTCAGCTATATGTCTTGAAACTATTTTCTCCAGGCAATGGCTTAACTGCTCTTATTAGTAGTATCATTTCTGGCACACAATTGCTTATTTTGACGAATTTCTTCCCCAGCGTGTGGCTCAGTGCTTTCTGGAAGGTTCTGAGATCATCTTTGCCAACCCCGTGATCATAGAGGTTGTTTTATGCCAGGTGTGATGACGTACACACCTGTAATTCCAACATCCAGGATGCCGGGCAGGAGCACAGAGAGATGGAAATCTGCCTGGGCCACATGGTGAGACCTCAAAAGTACAATTAAAGCTTTGTTTTAAGGTTCATTTATTTAATGTATATGAGTGCACTGCAGCTGTCTTCAGACACACCAGAAGGGGGCATCCGATTCTATTACGGATGGCTGTGAGCCACCATGTGGTTGCTGAGAATTGAACTCAGGACCTCTGCAAGAGCAGTCAGTGCTCTTAGCCACTGAGCCAGCTCTCCAGCTCCCTCAAGTCTTAGATTTTCTTCCTGGAAATCTGTAGCTTTGCATTTGACTTCCAAGTCTGCAGTCTGGGGCTGTTGAGGAGACAGACACTTGAAGTGTGGGGAGCCTCCCAAGTTGGCATCCACGTAGAAGCTAAGCCTGGCAGCCTGTGTCTGTAACCTCAACTCTGTAAAGACGGAGGCAGGCAGATCCTCATTGGCCAACCAGCCTAGCCGATTAACAAGCCCCGGGCTCAGTGGCAGCCCCTAACTCTGCTGCCTGCTATCGGATCCCTTCCCCTAACTGGACTACCTACTTTGGCCTCAGTTGGAGAGGTTGCACTGGGGCCTATGGTGACTGGATGTCTCAGGGTAGGTTGGTACCCAGGGGGGCTTCCCATTCTCTAAGGAGAAGGGGAAGGGTTAATGGGAGAAGGAATTTGGAGGAGTGGGATGGGAAAAGAGGAGGGATGGAGGGGCACAATCTAGATGTAAAATGAATAAATTAAGTAATTGATTTTTTAAAAATAAAGCAATTCGGCTAGGGATGTGGTTTGGAGATTAAAAGCACACACTGCTCTTGCAGAAGACCCAAGTTCAATACCCAGTGCCTAGCCCTGAGCAGCTCACAACCACCTGCAACATCAGCTCCAGGGAATCCAAGACCGTTTTCCAACCTCTGCAGGTACCTGCACTCATGTGCACAAACCCACACATAGGCACACATAATTTCAAAACTAAAAATCTTTTAAAAATACAAAATGGAAGCTGGAGAGATCGCTCGGCAATCTGGTTAAGAGCACTTGTTCCTTTGGCAGAGAAGCCAGGGTCAGTTTCCAGCATCTACATGGGAGATTCACAGCCATCTCTAAGTCCAGTTCCAGTGGCTCCCACACCCTTCCTCTGACCTCAGTGAACACAGACATGTACATGGTCCACATATATCCATGCAGGCAAAGCATTCATACACATAAAATAAAATAAAATAAAATAAAATAAAATAAAATAAAATAAACCTTAGAAGTTAGTATAGAAAGTGGTGACAAGTTGATGAAGACACCCAGATGTTAACATCAGCCTCCACACAATGCACTTGCATGTGTGCACACACGCTCACATAAGCCATACACTTCTGCACATGCACCAAAGCCTTCAATCTGTCTTACGCTGCTTCATGTCCACTAAGGGATAGGGCTTGAGGTTTGCCTTCCCCTGCAGATAGCTGCCCTCGCAGATAGCTGCAGTTCCCGGCTTGAAAGACCTCTCTCGACACCAAGTTATTCTGGTGCCCTCGTCCAAATTAATGGACTTTATAAATGTGCATCTACTTTCAGTCTCTGGCAACGGCTTCTCCATCTGAGTCACCCACTTACTATTTATTTAGCTTGACCCCCCAAACCCCACTCACTATGTCTTGATTCGAGTGACATCACAGTCAACAGCAGCCCTTGAAACCTGGTCATAGAAGAACCTCTGGCTATTCAGTCCCTTGCTTTTCTTTCCTTCTGTTGTGTGGCACATGCATGTGAGTACACGGGTTCACACCAATGTGCAGGCATGCAGAGTCCAGAGTAGGATGTCTAGTACCTTCCTCTATCGCCCTCTGCGTGTTGGCTTGAGTCATGTTCTCACTGAGCTAGAAGCCCGTCAGCTTCACCTGTGGGTAGGTTGGCAGGCTCCAGACTCCTGTCTCCGCCCACCCACACTTGCTGGGCGTACAGCCCAGTGCAGCCATTCCAGCTTTTCACATGATTCCTGCAGATTCAAATGCCAGTCCTCATGCATGCTGAGCCAGCACTCTTCATCACTGAACCCTCTCCTCAGCCCTCTAGCTTCTTAATATGCATTTAAAAATTATTTTGCTAACACTCAACAACAACAACAACAAAAAATCAAGATTAGACTAGAATTTTCCGAGACTCCAGATCCTAAGATCATTAACAAGTTGAACAATCATACAGCCCATGGACATGGTATATCCCTTCCATTTGATTTAAGGCTCCTTGACTTTTCTTAGCATGTCCTTGTATTTTCAATGTGGACATCGTTTATACACTTAAATCTTAAGCATCATATGTTTTTATATGTCAGGTTTTCTTGAGTGTTGTATATTGATCTTCTGTCCTATAACCTTGCTAACTTGGTGAATATTTGTTGTTGGTTATCGTTAACTGATTCCAGGAAATTTTTTGTAGCTCCTTTTAGATATTTAGGGAAATTGTGTTGTCTGCAAAAAAATGACAACTATATTATTTCTTTCCAAATTCCACCCTCTTATTTCTCTTTCTTGCCTTTTTAGATTGGCTGGGAACTCTAGTATGTTGAATAAAATGGACTAGTGTGAGCATCCAGGATGGTCTTGAATTCACTGTGTATTCCAGCCTGGACTCAAACTCACAATCCTCCTGCTTCAGTCACCCAAATGCTGTGGTTCCTACAGTCCTGATTTGTGACTGTCAGTTAGGTCTAGGTAATCCATAATATTATTCTAATCTTCCATGACCTTGCTTTTTATCTTCTAGCCCTAACATTTAGCAAAGGAGGACGATTGAACTGGATAAATACTGTACAAGGAAATCCACAAAGCTTTGTGTTGGCTTTCATCAGACACAAGGATCCAAGTTCAGTCCTCAGTGCCCATATTTAAGAAAAATATGGGGTCCTCCCTTAAGAGATGAAGATGGGCATATCCCTGGGTCCCACTCACTGGCAAGCCAAGAAAATCAGTGAGTTCCCGGCCAGTGAGGGACCCCCATGTCAGGAAATAAAGAAGACAGTGCCTGGGAAACGGCACCCAAGATTGACCTCTGACCTCCACTTACATGAGCACACGCACACACAAACACTATCCATTATGAAGATGAGAAGAAGGAAGGGAGGGGGGATGGGGATTACAGAAGGAGGCAGACAGGCAGACAGGCAGACAGACAGACAGACAGACAGACAGGCAGGCAGGCAGGCAGGCAGGCAGACAGGCAGACAGGCAGACAGACAGACAGACAGACAGACAGGCAGGCAGGCAGGCAGGCAGGCAGGCAGGCAGGCAGGCAGACAGGCAGACAGGCAGACAGGCAGACAGGCAGACAGGCAGACAGGCAGTAGGCAGACAGGCAGACAGGCAGACAGACAGGCAGGCAGGCAGGCAGGCAGGCAGGCAGACAGGCAGACAGGCAGACAGGCAGACAGGCAGACAGGCAGACAGGCAGACAGGCAGACAGGCAGGCAGGCAGACAGGCAGGCAGGCAGGCAGGCAGGCAGGCAGGCAGGCAGGCAGGCAGACAGGCAGACAGGCAGACAGGCAGACAGGCAGACAGGCAGACAGGCAGACAGGCAGGCAGGCAGGCAGACAGGCAGGCAGGCAGGCAGACAGGCAGACAGGCAGACAGGCAGGCAGACAGGCAGGCAGACAGGCAGTAGGCAAACTCATCTCTTTCAGCTTTCCTGCTGCCTGAGTTTTGTATCTGGATACAGATTTCAGATTCTTTTCTCTTCTTGTGAATTGACAGTGTATCTGTGAAGGGTGCTTCTTATAACTGGCAATGTCTTCTTGTCTGTCCTTAATATGGCTGTGTGTGTGTGTGTGTGTGTGTGTGTGTGTGTGTGTGCATAGTGTTTCCCTCCGTTTTCTCTTTTCTGGGTCTTAGATAATTTAAAGGTGGGGGTGGTACATGTACAAGCATTTCGCCTGCATGTTTGTCTATGTACCATATTCATGCAGTACCTGTGGAGGCCAGAAGAGGGCATTGGATCCCCTAGAACTGGAGTTGTGAGTCACTATATGGGTTCTAGGAACTGAACTTTGGTCCTGGGCAGGAGCAACCAGCGTTCTTAACGGAGCCATGTCTCCAGCCCCTTTCTCTGGGTCTTTACTCTGTGTGTGTGTGTGTGTGTGTGTGTGTGTGTGTGTGTGTGTGTGTGTGTGTGTGTGTGTGTGTGTTGGTAATCAGCAACCATTGCTATCTTTTCCATCCACTCTTGTCACCTATGCGTGTTTTCCTTCTAACACATCTCCTCCTTGCTCCATTTCATTTTCCCTATATTCTTTGCCTCTCTGTGTGTGTGTGTGTCTGTCTGTCTGTCTGTCTGTGTGCACATGCGTATTGAGGTTGACATCAGGTGTCTTCTTCTATCATTCTCTACCTTATTTTGAAGACAAGTCACTCACCGAACCCAAAGCTCAGCTAGTCAGGTGACCTGACTTGTCAGTGAGCCCCAGAGATCCTCTTGCCTCCCCACCCCACCCCTCCCCGACAACCCCAGGCACTGGGGTTACAGTGCAGGTACAGCCACACCTGGTTTATTTAAGCACGGGTTCTAAAGCTCTAAACTCAGGTCCTCATGCTTTACCAAGAGACATTTTTCAGTAGGCCACGTCCTTGGCTCTTTCTTGCTGTCTGTGGGCGCACCCAGGGCTGTTCTGATGTTCTCTCGGCTTCTCTCCACTGACTTGTTACCCTGGCTCTGTGTTTTATCTCTTGTGCGCTCACTGCTCCTCTGTGGCGTTTAAAGTGGGTCTTTAAGTTACCCTAGACTATTTTGTAATAATGTTATATGACTTCACATACACCATAGAATCTTATGACCACATATCCATTTCATTAACCCTCTGTTGTCCTTTGTGCTACTGTCTTCTACCTTTATCATACACTGCACAGTGCATTGCTATTTTGGCTTTAGGCAGTCATATTAGAAGGACATTAAGAATGACTTTAGAATATTTCATTAACTCTATACCTTTCGTATCAAAGACTCTTCAGCCCTTCGTGTGCATCAAAGCCTTTTCCTGTATCGTTTCTCTTCAGTCTGAGAAATGTCATGCACATCAAAGCTTCATCCCATATTGTGATAAATATCCCTCAGCAGGTGTGGTGGCACATGCCTATTACCCTAGCACTTGAGGAGCTGAGGCAGGAGGATAGAAAGCTGGAGGCCTCCGTGTGTTACTGTGATAGCTTTTATTGTCAAATCTAGAATCTCCTTGGAGCCGAACTTCTGCACATATGGATTAGGCTCACTGAGGTAGGAAGACCCATCATGAAGTGGGATGGCATCTCAGACTGAATAAAAAGGAGACAGTGAACTGAGTGCCAACCTGGTCTCTCTCTCTCTCTCTCTCTGCTTTCTGACTGTGATGACAATGTGACCAGCTGTGCACACAATATGTTCAGTTGAGGATACAATGTGACAAGCCATTCCACATTCCTGCCACCAGGCCTTCCCCACCATGTTGAACTGTGTGAACAAAATAAATGCTTTCTTCCCTAAATTTAAGTATTTTGTTACAAGTAAGTAAGCTAACATCAAAGTGGGTATTGGCTAATTTACTTCTCAGGTGAAAGACTCTTTCCCCAGGACTGTCTGCTAATTAAAGAGTCACAGAAAACACCTCCATAGAATGTCTGTTGTTTAAAAGAGTAAGAGAGGGCTGCTGCCACACTGAGGCTTGGGCAGAGTTTAAAATTCTTTCTTTTAAGATCTACCTTTTAATGTGTATTGATGTCTTTCCTAACATATGACTGTCTAGCACACACATGCCAAGTGCCGGTGGAGGCCAGGAGAAGGCATTGGATCCCTTGGAATTAGAGTTACAGATAGTTGTGAGCCACCACATGGGTGCTGAGAATCAAACCTGGATCTTCTAGAAGAGAAATCTGTCCTCTTAACCACAGAGCTACCTTTCAGGCCCCAGAGACTAGAGTCTAATATTACATTATCACTATTGGATTTAGAGTATCCGGGCAAGCTTGAGAAGTTGTAATTCTAACAAGTTTTGGGTGATGCTGAAGTTGATATGGATGTCGATTTTGATGCTGATTCTGGAACTGGTGGTGCTGATGTTGATGATGTTGCTAATAGTGACGCTGATGTTGGTACTGAAAGTAAAGCTTATGGGAGATCTTGGTGATGATGCTGATGATGGTGCTGGTGCTAAAGCTGGTGAAGATGTTGGTGATGATGCTGGTGCTGATGATTGTGCTAAACTGGTGGACATCTTTTGGTGAGATGCTGAAGATAGTGCTGACACTGATGCTGGTGCTGATGCTGATGCTAAAGTTGATGGAGATGTTGGTGATGATGCTGAGGATGATACTGATGGAGATGTTGCTGCTGATGCTGATGCTAGTGCTGATACTAAAGGTGGTGAAGATGTTGTTGTTGTTGATGATGATGATGATGATGATGAAGATGGTGCTGACGCTGATGATGGAGCAGATGCTAAAGCTGATGGAGATATTGGTGATGATGCTGACGATAGTGCTGATGCTAAAGTTGATGAAGATGTTGGTGATGATGCTGATGCTGGGGATAGTGCTGACACTGATGGAGATGGCGATGCTGCTGCTGCTAATGATGATGACGCTGATGCTGGAGCTCCTACTGGTGCTGAGGCTGCAACCCACTTGGTTTCACAAGGTTTCATTTGAGACTGGGAGATGGGGTTTGCATAAGACACTGAGCCCAGAAAGTGAAGAGAAACAGGGATGGTTTTCAAAAGCTCATCTTTCTTCCAAGCATTTGATGTTTTCAGCCATCTGTACCCGTTGAACAGCCATGCCTGAGGGATGGTTGTAGAACATTTGCTTAGAGCACTTATTCTGGCTACAGTACCCTAGACATGTCAGTACTCACCCAGGAAAACTCCTACAGAGCCTCAAGGGGTCAAAACATGGGTTCTTCTGTCTTGTTCAGGAGCCAAAACCCAAATGCAGGAAGCTTACAAGTTTTTAAATCCCTCCAAAAAAAACTCTATTACTTTCCACCATAAACTTTTTTCTAGAATGTAATATGTGCTCTGACTGCAGACAAGCTCTACAGTGACTTGCTGCAGACTCTGTTATCCTCCCATGGAACCAGTGTCCAGTGTTCACAGTGGGTAGGTAGGTCTGCGTGCCTTCTCCCGTGTACATAGCACACAGGATCAATTGTCCAGGCAGAACCTCTGCATAGGTAAAAAATAAAACAACAACAGCCTCATGCCATCTTTGCAGGCAGGGATTTCAAACACAGTCATGCAAAAACCCCTGTGTGTAAACACACTCCTGGGGACTAGGATGATGTCAGCACTGACCGGGTGAACTTCCCAGCATGTTTGAGATATTTACACTCGAGTGTTTATTTCAGCTTCTTATATTATATATGGGGTCATCTGGCTGGTTTGTTGGATGCTCCTTCTTGAAGCAAGGTCTTGCTGTGTAGCCCAGGCTATCCTGGTACTCACAATCTTCCTGTTTCTGTCTCTCAAGCACTGGGATTATAGGCATGTACTGTCACATCTGGTTGGCTTACTCTTCATTTATTGAGAAGTTAGATAATTCTTCATTTTGTAATTCTTTTATTTATGTATTTTTGGTTGGTTGGTTGGTTGGTTGGTTTTTGGTGCCAGGGACAAAACTCACTACCTTATACATGCTAAGCAGGTGCTGTATCACTGACCCACACCCCAGACCCTCACTGGGGGATTCTAGGCAGGGGCTCTACCACTGAGCCACACCCCAGCCCCTCACTGTGGGATTCTAGGCAGGTGCTGTACCACTGAGCCACACTCCCAGCCCCTCCCTGGGGGATTCTAAGCAAGTTTTTACAACTCATCCATGGCCCTAACCCCTCATAGGGTTCTAGGCAGAAGCTCTGCTGCAGAGCCACGCCCCCATCCCCTGCACTTTGGATTTAACAAAGAACTCACACAGAAGGATGATGATAATGAAATTCCAGACTTGGACTTTAGAAATACATTTAGATCCTGCTTTCAATGGGTGTCATCTTCCCTGTTTCATGGAAAGGCCAGACGTAGATGTAGCTGGAGGAACAGGGTAAGCTTTGAATGCAGAGGAGAGCCTGCAGAGTCCTGCTGACCTTTTGGGCCATGGGCAGAAGAAACTTAAAAATCCCCATGAGAAGGATAAGCTGGGGTCCCTTCTCCATGACCTCATATCCACATCAATGGTGGGACATAATGGACCCAGCTGTTTGTTCCTTGGCTACCATCTCATATTTCACAGTAGAGCCAAAATTTCTGAGATCCACTGGGGGGTTTTAAGCTTCTTGGCTGCCACACCACATTGTACCTGGTCTCCCCCTAATGCCCTTGGACAGGACTTCTTTAGAAGGCTTGTGAAGAGAAGATGCAAGCCAGGCTGTGGCTACAGGTAGATGAAGCTGGCCAGCAAGGGACACAGAACTAACAGGACTTACGGAGATGAGAAAATGCCAATTTTCTAAGGAATTGGTCCCACAAAACACACCCAGCATGCTGCAGAATCTGAAAATCCAGTGGCTGATCCACTCCGAGTGCAAAGGTCTGAGAGCAAGGGATACCAATGGAGCCCCGGAGTCCAAAGGCTCTGCAGTCTGAGGCAGAAGAGGAAGACACAGTACAAGAGAGAGCCCTCCTGAATGAGTTACTTACGTTCTTGAAGAGACACTATACCTGGTAAAGGCAACTTAAGTGGGGAAGGGTTTATTGTAGCTCACACTTCAAGGGTGCAGTCCATCACAGCGGGGAAGGTAGGGCTGCAGAGTGTGAGGCAGCTGGCCACTCTGCAACTGCAATCAAGAAGCAGCGAGAGATGACCGCTAGTGTTCAGTTCTGCTTCAGGACCTCAGTCCATAGGATGGTGTTACAAACGTCCAGGGTGGGTCCCCTTCCTCAGTTTATCTAATTGGTGCTTCTAAATGCTGGGAGAGTGACTACCAAGATTAACTATCAGGTCTGACCTGCTGGTGTCTTACCGTGAATAGATCTGTAGTGCCCACTGATGCTGATGACAGTGTGCGTTCTTCACCCAGTCCATATCAAATGCTCATACTTTTTAAGACACACCCAGATATCTCTCACCCCAGCTGTCTGAACAGCCCTCGGCTCAATCAAACTGACACATAACATTAACTACCAGATAGAATATGTGGCTACTGTGTGTAGAAACACACAGAGATTGGAGGTGGAGACACGGTGAGGACCTGAGTGAGAACCTGTTTCTCATCCTGGCCGCAAACTCCCCCTCTTCTGTCTACAGCTAACTGCAGCATGTGGCCATGGGAAAGTCCCAGCCAGGGACAGGTGGACAGGGGAGGGGAGAGTTAACAGGATGCTGGGCTCCGCTTTATGTGACTCTGAGTCTCCACTCTGGCTTCCATGGCGACTTCATTAGCAGCAAGCTGCTAATTAAATTTCATATTTATGATCAGAAAATAAAATCATTGGGCCTTTCTGAAATAGGATTTTATGAGTTTGGGCTCAGGCAGCTGAGTCAGCAGGGGAGGGCCTGGGCTGTTTAGAATCACAGTTTCAACGCGGAAATAAATAACACAAACAGGGCCAGGATGTATCTGAGTCCCTTGAATTGGTTTATGGTGGGCTTAAACAAGAAAGACCGCTACCCACTCTGAAAATGGAGCTTGTGCCTCGTTGCTTAAGCTCTGTGATGCTCGGGGATCCAGGTTTGAGCCAGCAGTCCCTAGTGAAACAAGGGGCTATGTTTACAGGGCCCCAAGCTTCTTCAGGAGTGCTACTGTGTGTAGCTGTCTTTCCTGCTACATCAGAAGCATCCTTGCTGTCACGCTTAGACTTGTACCCTGTGGTACGAGCATGCAATCTTGCTCCAATGCCTCCTCCTTTTCTGCAGGACTCAGTGGCTGCCATCTTCCCTGAAGGGTTTTCCAGGTACCCCTCCCCCGTGGTCTCAGAGAGTTTCTCTACTCCGCTGCTGCCAATGAGAGAGGCATTGATTCTCTCACAGCATGGAATTTGAGGTCCAAAACCAAGGTGTCAGTGGCCTTAGGGGACAAACCCTGCTGCCTCTTCCAACTCTGTTGGTACTTTGTTAAGGGGTCTCCCTGTGTAGCTCAGGCTAGCCTCAAACTCATGATTCCCCTGCCTCAGTCTCCCAAGTGTTTGCTCTCCTTCTAGCTTGTTATTTTATTTTTTGGTGTATGTGTGTTAGAGTATGTATGTGTATGTCTGCATGTCTGCATGTGTGTGTGTGTGTGTGTGTGTGTGTGTGTGTGTGTGTATATATATATATATATATATATATATATATATATATATATATATGCATGTATGTGTGCACAGAAGTCAGAGGATGTCATGTGATAGAGGATACCTGCTCTATCACTGTCCACCTTGCTCTGATGAACAGGGTCATGTCACTGAACCTGGAGCTGAGCTAGCAACCAGCAATCCCCAGCAATCCTCCTGTTTCCACTCCTCACTACTCCTGGGGTCACAAGCACAAACAACCATGCCTGGGTTTGTGTGAGTTCTGAGAATCCAGGCTGAGGTCCTAAAATGCTCTTCTGCACTCTGTCAGATCCCCAGCTCCCACTTCCATCTGGTGATGGCTCCTGATCGGTCTCTGCCCCTGTCTTCATTTCCCTTCTCTGGATCTGTGTCATTTCCTATTCTAACAGTCACTGGTTGTAGGTCCAGTGTGACTTCATCATAATAATGTCTGCAAAGCACTCATTGCCAAATGAGGTTATATTCTATGTGGGCATTAATTTAGGAAAAGACACCATCCAATGTCTGTTACTTTTCTCTTCACTATCACCAAACTACCTGCAAAGGAGAAACATAGTAGGGAAGGTTTATTTAGGCTTACAGTTTGATGGGATACAGTGCATCATGGCAAGGAAGACAGGGTGAAGAAGACACGGTAGCAGGGATGAAGGGGCTGATCTTTGCAGACAGTCAGAAATGAAGAGGGAATGGGGTGAGGCTTTAAAATCTCAAAGCCCAGCCTCAGTGGCTCACTTTCTCCAGCAAAGCTTTACTTCCTAAAGGCTCCACAATAGCGCCACCACCTGGGGATAAAGTACAAAAACATACAGTCCTGTGGGGGACATTTCACATTCAACTCACAACCCCCAAATGAGAGGTCTGTATGGAGGGAAAGGTTGAGAGCAAGTGGGAAGTGAGGCCCTACAGGATCAAGATCCCCGTGTTACCACCCATTCAGGGAAGGCCTGAGTTTCCAGAACCTGACACTCCAAGCAACAAAGATGCTCTAAAGTTAGCCAACATCCATTCTGTGATTGACATGCCCACTGGAAATGACACCGGTTTACTTGAAGACTCACGTAAGAGTTTTCCAGTCCAACAGTAACCCCAAATGCCCACTGGCAGGAGAACCAATGAGTAACCTGAGCAAGCCACTGCTTGGTAACAGAGAGGAGCAACCTACGATGCCTACCCAGTGAGTGCTAGGATGTGGTAGGGATCATACTGGGGCTCTGTGTTCACTAACAGCAAAGTCAAGAGACAAGAACAGACTACCTCATGTACCTGCAGACAGATGCTTTTTTTCTGGAATGCCAGGCCCCCGTTACCTCCCAGGTGGAGCTCTTGATCTCCTGGGTGAGGATCTGGCATGGCAGCAGGAGCCAGTTGCACAGGGGGGTGCCATCAAGGATGCTGGGGAAGAGAGGCTCCTGGGCACCCCTTCTGCCACCCATGGCTCCTGCACCCTGGCTCTCTGCGCTCTGCACCCCAGGTCTCTGTGCGCTGGTCTGAGCCTTGTTCTTACCCAGGAGCTCAAATCACCCACAGACTCCACGTAGGCAATCTTAAGCAGCTGGTGTTTGGGGGTTTACTGTGTTTTTCTTCCTTTTTATTACTTTTTAAAACCATGTGTGCAATGTGTATGTAGCACATGTGTGTGTGTGCATGTTAATTTCTACATGCACACTGGTATGTAAGCAAGTGTGTGCGGTGTGTGGGTGTCAAGAGCTGAGGCTAATGTCAAGCATCTCCATAGATCATTCCTACTCTGTGTTCTTTTTTCTTTTGGTGTGTGTGTGTGGCTGTGTGGCTGTGATGTGTGTGTATGATGTATATCTGTGTGTGTTGATATTCGATGCAATGTGTGTGTATGTCTATGTTTCTGTGATGTGTGTTATGATATGTGTTTCTGTGCTGTGTATATAATGTGTATGTGATATGTAATGGGATGTGTGTGTCTGTGATGTGTGTGTATGATGTGTGTGTGTGTTATGTGTGTGTCTGATATGTGTGTGTATGATGTGTGAGTATGATGTGTGTGTCTTGATGTGTGTGTATGATGTGTGTGTATGATATGTGTGTATGATGTGTGTGTGATGTATATGTCTGTATGTCTGTAATTGTATGTGTATGATGTATCTGTCTGTAATGTGTGTGTATGATGTGTGATCTGTGTCTGTGAAGTGTCTATGATGTGTGTATGATGTGTGTATGATGTGTGTGTCTGTGATGTGTGTTATGATGTGTGTGTGTGTGTGTGTGTGTGTGTGTGTGTGTGTGTGTGTGTGTGTGTATCTGTTGCATAATGTATGTGGACTTGTGTCACAGTCCTCCTGTGGAGGTCCGAGGACCACTCGGTGTTCTCTCCTTCCATGTGTGTTGGTGCTAGTGATCAAACTCAGGTCCTCTGGCTTGTGTGCCCAGCATCTTTACTTGCTAAGCCCTCTCCCCAGCCCTCTGCTGACCTTGGAGGTCACTGGTTAGCTGGGCTGTCTAGCCAGTGAAGTATGAGGATGTGTCCCGCCCCCAGCCCCACCCTCAGCTCCAGCACTAGGATTATAAGCGCCTGCCTGCCAAGTGCCTGGCTTAGTTTTGTCTCTTTCTGTTGTGGGGACAGATTCTCATACTATAGCCCAGGCTAGCCTCACGCTTGCCATCCTCATGCCTTAGCTTCTTAGCAGCTAGGATGACAATGTGTACCACCACATCCGTCTTCAGGTTCTGCTCAGAATAAAGCAAAAGGAGAAGTGTGCAGCCCACCACCGCCTCCCTCTGCACCTGCTAAAAATAGTTGTAGCCTCCTCAGAGTGCGGCACCCATGTGGGCTTCCGGGGGAGGCTGTGGCAGCCTGCCAGCGTCAGCACTTTCCGGGTGCCTTGCTCCCCACAGCAGAGGACAGGGAATTTGAGAGACTCCTGGACAGATGCCCCTGCCAAGCCCAGGATACGGCTGGTGTAGAAGCCCATGAGTACACCTCCCACAATCCCTCTGTGGCCTGCATAAGCAGAGCTGCCGAAGCTGTCTGTGTCCCGGGCCTGCTGGTGTGAATACTCTCCACACCTGGTCCTTCTGCTCTTGTCTGTGTGGGTGTGCTCGGGGCCTTCAAACATGTCCCTTCACGCTTTTTACCTTGGTGCTTGGGATGAAGCCTAGGGTCTTTTATGTGTCCAGGCAAGCTGTCTACCACTGAGCTACACACATCCCTAGCCCTAAGGCTTTTATGATAGGGACTCTGTGTGGCCCAAGATGACCAGAAATCCTCCTGCCTCTTCCTGCCCCAGTATTGGGATGACAGGCATCCCTTACTTTGTCATCTCCTAAACTGGATGTGTATTCTGGGCTGCAAGGGACCCTACATCACACTAGGCTGGGCTTGTGCAGAGCCCAGAACTGGCCCATGGAAGGCTCTCCACGAACCCCGAGGTTCCATGGGAGCAATATGTACCTGTTTCTTCTGTTGTCACACGTGGGTTCCTTGTTTCTTCTAACTGAGCACACTGTCACAGTTGAGGAGTGGGGTTAGTGCTTGAAGTGTGTTTTCTGGAAAGCTGGAGATGTTCGCAGCCTTCTCTGGGGGGAGCTAGATGAAGTATGTCATGTCTGCTTTCAGCCTGTGGCCCCGCAGAAAGGCGACCCTCTCTGCTGGGGAAGGATTCTTTCCCGCCACCCCCAGTGCTGTCAGCTGGTTCCCATGGGGTTGCTTATGCGTGTGCACATGAGGAGAGGAGTGGGGTGCTGTCCAGCAAAATGCCCCAGGCTACCCTGGGAAACCTGCACTTGAGAGTCATATCAGGCATGTGCAGGGTGAGCCACTTCTCCCAGAAGCCTTGAACAAACCTGGGGACCCCAAAGATGGCCTCCCCTTAGAAGCCACTGAAGGTCACCAGAATGTTTGACTCTAGACTGGAAGTCTATGAGATGTCTTGGGAAATGCACCTTGAAAAGGCTTGGAAGGGGCAGAGGAGGTGACTGAGAAGGCAAAGCATTTGTCTTTTAAGGATGAGGACCCAACCTCGATCCCAAGATTCGCTTTGAAAAGGAACGTCAGACAAGATGAGAGGCTGAGGCAGGAGGATCCCTGGGACTTAATGACCAAGTAGCATGCTTCCTTGGTGAAATCCAGAACAATAAGAGACCCTGTCTCAAAGGAAGACACCTGCAGTATGTCAGTGACACTGAGGTTATCCTTCAACTTTCACACACAACACACACACACACACATAAACACACAAATACACACATACATACATACATACATACATACATACATACACACATACACACAAACACACATACACACACAAACACACACATACACATACACACAAACACACACATAAACACACAAATACACATACATACATACATATACATACATACATACACACATACACACAAACACACACATACACATAAACACACAAATACACATATACTTAAACACATACACACATAGACACATTACCTGTAAACCTTCACACATGGGTGCACCCACACATGTGCGTGCCACACTTATGCATAAAAGAAAAAGTGAGAGAGACTTTAGAAGCCCCATGAGCTGTTTGTTCAGAGACAAGCGACCACACACAGCTGGCTCTTATAGGATTAAATTCATTTCAATGGGTTGAGAATTAAACTCCTTAAGTGTAGTCCCAGAACTTGGGAGGTTGAAACAGGAAGATCATGCGTTAGAGACCGTCTGCGTGACTTGTGAGTTCCAGGCCAGCCTAGATAGAGAGGAAGGCCTCAAACAGAACGTGGGGAAGTTGGAGGCTGGGGAGTGGCTCGGGCAGTTAAAGTCAAGCCAGGGGGTCAGAGTTCAGATCCAGGACCCATGGATAGGCTAGTGGGTGTGTCAACCTGCTTATAAGTCCAGCCTCAAAAGGTAGACACAGGGAATCCTTGGAACAAGCTGACTAGTGAGACTAGCCGTGTGGATGAGCTCTGGGTTTGATTGAGAGATCCTGCCTCAATGAATAAGGTGGGAGAGAAATTTAAAGTGATTCCCAAACTTCAACCTCAGACCTCCACACACAAGTGCACATGAAAAAAAGAGAGAGCAAAAGAACACAAGAGAGAAAGAAAGAACAAAGGAAGGGAAGAAGGAAGGAAGGAAGGAAGGAAGGAAGGAAGGAAGGAAGGAGAGATAGAGAGAGAGAGAGAGAGAAAGAAAGAAAGAAAGAAAGAAAGAAAGAAAGAAAGAAAGAAAGAAAGGAAGGAAGGAAGGAAGGAAGGAAGGAAGGAAGGAAGGAAGGAAGAAAGAGAGAGAGAGAAAGCCAGCAGGGCTTAGAGGCACATTTGAAATAAACACACAGTACATCCGTGCCATACAAAGTCACAGTGTTGTGTAGAGGGTTTTAGTGTCACCTCCAGGTAGAACCCACCCTGAAGCTCACTGTAAACCATCAGATCTGGCTCACTGGGTAGACACACTGACGTTCCAGACAGAAAGGTAAAAAGACTGAGAGACAGGAAGAGCATGTGCCACAGCCCTGAGCCCAGTCAGGCTGATGGGCAGCTTCGGAGTGGACTGCCAACAGACTTCTTTCGTTATTTAGGGTCTTATCACTGGCACACGCGTGAAAGGCTACTTGCTGTCATTCAGCGTCATGTCAGGAAGTCAGAAGTAGTCCCTACGCATGGGGTCCCAAGTTCACTCACCTCCAGTAAAGTATATGATCTTCTGTTTACTGATTCTCTCTCTCTCTCTCTCTCTCTCTCTCTCTCTCTCTCTCTCTCTCTCTCTCTCTCCCCCTCCCTCCTTTTCTCTGTCTCTTATCGCTATGTAGCTCTGGTTGGCCTTGAACTCACAATGTAGACTAGGCTGGCCTTGAACTCACAGAGATCCACCTGCCTCTGTCTCCCCATGCTGGAATAAAAGGCATGTGCCACCATGCCCAGTGATCTAATATTCCAATAAAGAAAATAAGAAAGGACCTAAACGTTTTCCCAACAATGACATTTAAAGACACTTTTACAGTATACGTAGGTCATTAAAGGGAAGAAGAGGGTGTCTCTGCCTTGAGAAAGAAGGAAAATGGGAGTATCAGTAGCTCAACACCTCTCACTGTGCTCGGATGGGTGGAAAGAGTGAATCAAAGTTTTGTTTTGTTTTGTTTTGTTTTGCTTTGTTTTGAAGTTTCAAGATCACCAGTGGCTTCAAAGCCGGTGAGCAGGTCTCCGGGAAATTACTCAAATTCTGTTCAAGTGTCTCGTGGTCTCGGTAGCTCTCCACAGCTCTCTGCAGGAGGGATGTGTGTAATCTGAGTTAGCTATGGCCTTCCTTGGCTGGCTAGCCCTGTCACCCACACAGCCCCACCCCACCCCCCGCCACCCCATCCCAGCCCCCACGGCCTCCCTTCTCTGTGTTTCCTTTCTTCGTTTCTCTTTCCCTCTCCCACCCCTGCACCTGTTTGTGCTAAATAAAACTGAGTTCTTGTTCCCCTTTCTCTTAAAAGCCCTAGTTGCCGTCTGGCCCACTCCCCAGTGCAACATCCCCCTCTACACACACACTTGAGAGTGTGTACACATGCACACATACAGACATGCACACGCACGCACGCGCACGCACGCGCTGTGTTTTATTCTCCCATCTGACTTAACTTTGCCCTGCCCCCAGCATCCCACTAAAGTCCCTCCCACAATTCCAGGTTCTCCACCTTCCCTTCCTCCAGGGACCCTCAGGTTTGACAAGCTATAGGGCTTTCTCCTGGGCACAAATCCCAGCATTCAATTCCCTTACTCACAGCATCCTCTCTCTCATTCTCTGTGTCTTGAACCAAAAACAGATACTTGTGGCCAGGTTGTCTTGGGGACGGAGTCCACTAGAAATTGTACCTGGTACCTGCTCCCACAAGCTCTGAAAATTGTAGCTGCCTTTATTTTCGTTTATAGAGGTGACATTTATAAAGCCTAAAACCCACCATCTCCTTTTATCCATTTTTGTCTTTCTGTGTGCACATTTATCAGAGAGCAAAAAAAAGGGGAGTATCCGGTCCCCTGGAACGTAGGTTACAGTTGGTTGTGAGCCACTCAATATGGGTACTGGGTCTTCTGCAAAGGTAAGATCCATCCACTCATAACCTCCGAGCCACCTCTTCAGCCTCTCACCTTGTTTGTGTGTGTGTGTGTGTGTGTGTGTGTGTGTGCGTGGGGGGGGGATGTTTAGGAGAGCCTTTCACTGTCCTGCATCAAGCTAGGCTACACACAAACACAATCATGTCCGTGGACTTTACTAACTGAGCCATCTCCCCCAACCCAACATTTACCACTGTTGTTAAACTTGAACATTTTTGTAGCATTTCACACATTGACAAAATGTTGCAGCCATCATTTCTACCTAGTTACAAAATATCCTGAGTGTGTTGGGGGTGGGGTTCACTTATATGTTTGTGATTACGTGTGTATGTGTGTGTGTGTGTGTGTGTGTGTGTGTGTGTGTGTGTGTGTGCACATGTGCGTACATGTGGAGGTCATAAGTCCACCTCAGGTGTCTTCTCCAGTTGCTCTAAACTGTATTGTTTATTCATTCATTCATTCATTTATGAGAGAGGGCGGGGAGTGTAACGCTGTGTATATGGAAGTCAGAGAACAACTTCCTGGAGTTCACTTGATCCTGCTGCTTTCTGAATCCTAGGGACCAAGTTCAAGTTGTCAGACTTGGTGGTAGATGCTTTAGCCCTCTACAACATCTCACCAGACCTTACCTTATTTTCTGAGACAGGGTCTCTCACTACACCTGAAGCTCACTGATTCGACTAGACTGGCTGGCCACCAAGCCTGTCTCCACCTTCCTAGGGTGGCGATTACAGGATCCCGCTGCTGGTCCTGGCTTTTTACCTGGGCTCTGAACTCAGATCCTCACGCTTGCAACACAAGTACTTCATCCATCGAGTTGTCTCCCCAGAACAAGTTCCAAAATATCTTCATTCAACAAAAGGAGACCTGATACCCACTAGCAGTCACCTTCTTCCATGCCCCTTCTCAACCCCTAACAACCGTAGTCATCCACGGTATTTGAGGGGAACGTTGGGCACCACCATTTATGAATGTTCATGGCCCTGTTATAAAGTAGCACAGTATTTGCAGAAACCCTCTGCACATCCCCTGTGCACTAAGCATCCCTAGGATGCTTATCATCATCAATACATGATCACGGCTGTGCAAATAGTCGCTCTCCCGTATTGTTTAGGGGATGCAGGCAAGGAGAGGAGTCTGAGTCTGGGGAAATGGCTCAGCGAACGCCTTAGTTTTATTTCTTGTGGTCACAATAAAATACTTTGACAAAAGCAAGTTGGAGGACAAAAAGAGTTTATTTGGCTCACAATTCCAGATTACACTCAGTCCCTGTGGGGAAGCCAAGGCAGCAGGAACTTGAAATAACTTGTCCTGTCCCCAGCCAATAGCAGAGAGAAACAACATTTGCTTGTGCTCATTTCTTTTTCTCCACTCTAGTACCGTCCGGATTCCCTGTCTAGGGAATGGTGCCACCTAAGGTGGGCAGGTCTTCTGAGTGCAATTAACAAAGTCAAGGCAATCTCTTGAGCAACCTTCATTCTACCTAGTTAGAAAATCTCTTCTTGAGTGTGTTGGGATGTGTGTAAATACATGTGAGTATGCACATGTATGTGTGATGTGCACACATGTAGAAGTCAAAAGTCCACTTCAGGAGTCTTCTTCAATTGCTCTCTACTTTTTTTTAATATTTATTTATGTATTTGAAATTTGAGCATGTGGGTGTTACAATGTATAATATGGAGGTGAAAGGACAACTTCCTGGAGTCTGCTCCACCATGTGGGTCCTGGGGACAGATGTGCTCCAGACCAGACGGGTCTAAACGATCCTTCATTGAGTCATTGAGGCTCCTTTCCCAGGTGATTCTAGAGTGTGGTGCTGACAGCTGAACCCAACCAGCACAGTAAGTGCTTCCTGTGAAAGCAGGAGTGTCTGAGTTCAGATCCCAGCTCTCACCTAAAAAGCCAGGTTATAGCGGTGCATGCCTACAGCTCCAACTCACATGGGACAGAGGCAGGGGCATCCTGGGGCTCACTGGCCATCCAGCCTAGAGAATCACTTAACTCCATGGTTAGTGAGAGGGTTTAGAGAGAGAGAGAGAGAGACCAATAGAGGAAGACACCCACCTTCAACATGTGGCCTCCACACATACAAGTGAGAACACACATACACACACACACACACACACACACACACACACACACACACACACATACACGTACATATATGTCTATATAAACCTTGGGTATTGCATTTCAGACGCTTTTTGGCTCTAGGGTCTGGGAAAAAGTTCTATCTGTGTTAAATGTGGCCTGTCCTGCCTGACTTTGGGTAACTCTTGGCTGTGCAGAGCAGACCCCCCCTAAACTTGCTTCCTGCCTCTCTGGATTTGCCCATTGTTTGTTCGTGGATTGTGTCCCCTCAAGGCTCATTCATCTGGCAGCGTGTGTCAAACAACACTCCTTTTTATAGCTGAGTAATATTTTACACAGGCACAAGTGCTCTGTGTTTCAGATGTGAGTGGCTTTGTAGGTCCAGGGCAGGGGAGGGCAGTGCCCAATGCAGGATGCATTGGAAGAACCAGAAGAGGGCTGACACCCCTGCCCGTGTTCCCCGTTCACCCCGTTGTCTACTTTATGCAGGCTGAACCCAAGCTGGCCCTTCCAGGAAGCCAGTTAGAGAAACCGGCAGCTACTGCCAGCCTTCCCGGGCTGCCATTTGGCTCCACTCCGGAACACATTACAGCAATTAATTACATCCAACCCTTGATTATCTCAAGTAATAGGGGACAGAATAACAGAGCTAATTGAAGATCGGGGGTGTGGGGATGGAGGGGGCCTGTTCCATGGGAGAGCTATTTACTTTGTGTTTAATTACTAGTAAAGAAACCCTTTCTGGTCCCCCACCCCCGCCCCCACTCTCTCGCTTACGCACCATCTCTCTCTCCCATGCTGAAGCCTAACGTTTAATTGGATTCGAAAGCCTATTTTTGTTCTCAACATAGTGGCTGCTCGAGTAATGTATTTAACTAGCAGGTTCCCCTGGCAATGCCTTGGCAGAGCTTTGGGAGATGGAAGAGCGGGCCAGTTTCTGGAGCTACCCACTCCTCCATGGAAATGCTCCTTGTTATGATCATGGTGGCATCAAGAGATCCACATGAAGGCACTGGGCCGGATTCTTCTACAAACACTGCTTCCAGGCATACAGGAGAAGGATAAAGGGGGCAGATGGGCCATCTGAAGCCTTCTCACATGGGCTGTCAGTCCGGACATGGAGAAATGGCTGGTGGTTATTGCTCTCAGCAGCTATGTCTCTCTGAATGTGTGAATACTTTGTTGCTCTTCTCTCCTGTCCCTGACCAGTGAAAAGCTAAGACCCTCTGCCATGTTCTGCTGTCCCCCCAACACTTGCATCCTGCTTGTCCATTCTCCTCCCAAGAAGTCCAGCCAAGTCTGACCCCATCCCAGATCAGATCACAGACACCCAAGCATGAACGAGCAGAAAGGCAGCTGGCTGCCTTTTCAGCTCCTGGCACTACCCAGAATACCACAGCCACAGCCTGCTCCTCCCTAGTGTCTGTTGCTGGTTTATTAGTGACGCATTCCATTCTCCATCTCTGAAATGTCCTGAGGGCCAGCTGTGCTCGGATGGCACACACAGCTCAAGGGCATCTTCACCCAGGTCTCCAGGAATATCTTTCCTGAAACTCACCCAGTAGCAATGCCATGGTGGGAGCAGTAGCCAGTTCCTTGCAATCTGGTAAATGCTGGCTGGTGTCTGGTTGTCAGTTCTCTAAGAGCTAGAACCCTACACCAGGCTCAGGATGTATCACAGCAGTGATGTCTGAGTAGAGTCCCCCAGTGAGGGGCTGGAGGCCTGGGGAAGTGCGAGGTTGCTTTAGATGCTATCCCAGCATGGAAGGAAGGAAGGAAGGAAGAAAGGAAGGAAGGAAGGAAGGAAGGAAGGAAGGAAGGAAGAAAGGAAGGAAGGAAGGAAGGAAAGGAGGGAGGGAGAAAGAGAGGGAAGGAGGGAGGGAGGAAAAGAAGAGAGAGGAAGAGACAGATGAGGGAGAGAAGAAAGAAAGAAAGAAAGAAAGAAAGAAAGAAAGAAAGAAAGAAAGAAAGAAAGAAAGAAAGAAAGAAAGAAAAAGCGAGGGAGGGAGAGAGAGCAAGAAGAAGGAGGAGGAGGAAGAGGGGGGAGGAGGAGGAAGAAGAGAAAGAGGGGAGGGGGAGGAAGAGGAGGAGGAGGAAGTTTGGAAGGGTAAATTACTAGGAGCCCAGGAACAGAACCAAACTCCCTTGAGCATGGACCAGATTGCAAGGCTGTAGAAAGTGCTCCTTTATTCTGATGCCACCCCAGGTCAGGAGCACCCTGCAGACACCTATTCCTTCCTGGAGATGTGGTAAAACACACTGTTTCAGGAAGGAGCCCATACAGTACTGGCTCCTCGATACTCTCCTAGTATGGATGGTTGGTGACAAGAATGCTGTGTCCCCGCAGGTCAGACATTGAAAGGGATGCCTCTTGTAGACTTCAAGCTCATGACTGATGGAGAGGGAGAGATGGATTGGCACTTAGCAGCAAACTGCAAGCACAGCAAAACTCAGGGATGGGGGGACAAACGAAGGGCAGCAAGCCCACAGGCAGGCTGCGGCGGTGAAGGCGGAGGCAGCAGCAACCCTCCCCATACATGGGGCTTGGGGAAGAAGGCCTTATCGGCTGGAGGGAAGCTACTCTGACAAGCGAACGGGAGGCAGTGCTTATCCATTGGAAATCAATCGCCTCATAAATATTAAACGCCCACTTATGTAAGATGCTTGCTAAGCCACGGGGTGTACAAGGAAAGATGAGAGGGGTCCTCACCTGGAGACAACTTCACAGTAGATATAAAACGATAGGGGCATCCCCAGGGAAGGGGATTTTGAGTCAAAGACCCTGGCAGAATGGCAGACAAGAGTGCCCCAGATTTTCCCCTGAATCTTACGGAGGATGAAGGGAGTTGTGCAGAGCGATGTAGGAGAGGAAGGGAAGACATCCAATTCTTGGTTTTTGACTCCTTCCTGTTTGCTTAAAGTAAGATTGTATGCTCTTTCCCCAACACTCCACCCCTCTTTAGATCACATTTGTCGCTAACAAACATAACTGGCTTGAAGCTGTCACAGGATAGGAGGTCTCTCTTCCTTATCCGTGGCTGGTCTGCCCGTGAGACCCAGACACCCAACTCATTCAACAACAGAAAGAAGCACCAGTCACAACAGTTTATAGGGCAAAACCCACCTCCTGCTTGTTCTACTGCCTGGCAATGGATCTGCTGAACCCAGAGCGGAGACGCTGCGGCTTTGACCTCACTGAAACACTGGAACGCTGGGAAAATGAGGAAGACTGAGGACTAAGCAAAGCCCAGGTCCCCTGCTTCCCGCCCCCGCCCCCAACGTTAGCCAAACCCAGGGTTAGCAAGACCTAAAGGTCACTTGAGAAAGATCTTGGAGCCTAGGACTGCGGATGTAGTTCAGTATTCACCTGGCATGCATGAAGCCCTGTGTTCCGCCCTTGGGTTGCATAAAATAGGTAGGGGGTGCAGCCCAGGGGACATAGAGGCAGGAGAACCAGGCACAGGCTTAAGTAATAGTGAAAGAGGGAGACAGAGAGAGACAGAAAGAGACACACAGAGAGTGAGAGAAAGGGGGAGGGAGATAGAGGAGAAAAGACAGACAGACAGACAGACAGACAGACCAACTTTGAAGACCCGGGCAACAAGAGCAAAAGCCCCTCCTGAGTCCCTTCCTGGACACTCTCCTGGTATGGCTGGGGTGTGGGGGACCTGGGGTCTCTGATTTGGAAGGATCCTGGCATGATAAGGGGAGAATTAGAAAACTGGACACCCAAATCAGGTGTGGCAGCATATACCAGTCATCCGGGCACTGGGGAGACTGAGGCAGGAAGACTGTTGTCGGATCTGAGACCATGTGCGCTACACAGTATGTTTAAGTCAGCATGAGCTCTACAGCAAGACCTTGTCTCAAAATAAAAATAAGAAGAGAGAGAGAGTATGTGTCCCAATCTAGCATGATGTGCCATTATAAAGAAGTTGAGGCCTACATTTTTTGTTATCAACCCAGTTGCTGGAAAAAGTTGGCCAAATTCTCTTCAAATACATGGAAATGGGTTTGGAAGAGCAAGCCGCAGTCACCTGCCTCTGTGATACTTGATAACATATGTGGCCCGGCAGCCGGAAATGCATGGAAAATCAATCGCCACATCGATTCTCCGCAGAAGTTCAGAGCATCTTAGAAATGCAAAAGCAAGTCCAGCTCGGTCTTTGAGCTGCAGAGCAAAGGGCCGCAGGGGCAGAGCCTCCCACACTGCAGAGCCAGCTCTGGCCTGAGGGGTAACGTCACCATCACTGCAGGCAATGGCCCTGTGATTCAAATTCATTCTTCTCATACCACAGTCCAAGCTGCCTGGACATCTGTAATGCTCACCTGTGTCTTTTGCTTGATGGTTCAACCTTAGAGTTAAATTTCCCCCTTGCCTTTGTATTCTTATGACATGTAGTATTGTCTGCTAAGTCACATGAGAAAATAAGTGAATGAATCAGTTAATGAATGAATGAGTGAATGAGTGGATGAATGGGTGAATGGATAAGTGGATGAGTGGATGGATAAGTGGATGAGTAAGTGAATGACTGGATGGATGAGTGAATAAGTGAATGACAGATGAATAAATGAATAAGTGAATGAGTGGATAAGTGAGTGAATGGATTAGTGAATGAGTGAGTGAGAGAGTGAATGAATGACTAAGTGGATGCATGAACGAATGAGTGAGTGAATAAATGAGTGATGGGTGACTGGAAAAGTGGCTGAAGGAGTAGCTAAGTGAATCAATGATGAATAGTCATGACTGAATGATAAATGATTACAATGAGTGAAAGAGTGAACCATGGTTGAATGGATGAGTGAGTGAATGAGAGAATTAATGAGTGACTGAGCACAGCCCGGTCACTCTGGAATGTGCTCTTCACAGACTTTGCAAGGCCTCCCTGGATGACGTCACTGAGGCGTGAGGTATGAGAGAAGATGTAAGAGAAAGTTTGAGAAGTCTGCTGCCCTCCTTCGATGCTGTCTGGGCTGGGTCTCCTATTTGATGATCCTGGTGACCTTTCTATGCAATTAGAGATGGTGCGACCTTTTCTCCTAGCAGATTATCGGGCCCGCCCCAAGCATTTATGTGCTAGCCTGGCTCCCTAGAGCAGGATTATTTTGATTAATGCTAGCAGAAGGCACTGATGTCCCCATGTCTGCTCTTTACTTCCCAAACTCTGCCCTGTGGAGTCACAGCACTTGCCATCATCAAGTTTGCTTTTCAGTTTTGTTTTGTTTTGTTTTGTTTTGTTAGTTAGCAGATGTGGCGTTGGTACGTCATCAAACCTCCTGTTGTCATTACAGCATTTGACTCCACAATCATGTTTTAATTTCTTTTTATTTGAGAATAGGTCTCATGTAGACCAGGCTGACCTCACACTCTCTATGTGGTCAAAGATGACCTTAAACGCCTCATCCTCCTGCCTCCGTTTCCTAAGTGCTAGAATTACGGGCATGTACCACTATGCCCAGTTTATACAGTGCTCAGGATGGGAACCAGGGTTTCATGCATGCTAGGCAAGCACTCTCCCAACTGAGATATACCCCCAGCCCTCTACAACCATTTACTGACATCACGTAACATTACCAGATATCATCACAGACAGTGGGTTCCCAGCTTCCTCTCAACCCTAACCATAAAATGACAGCCAAGATGTCCCCACGCACACCAGAAGAACAAATTTCATTATGCCTGCAGCTGGTGCAAGGGGTCCACCTGGACAAGCACTCAGGGTTTTTTTTTTTTTTTTGAATCAGCATGTGTCTTCTGTCCCCACAGGCCACAGCAGGAGGGGGACAGTATTTCATTACCATCCAAGCCAAGCCTCCCCTTCCCCTGCCAGCCACTCCTACAAGGCTAGGTTTCCTGGGATGACCTCACTCTGGGATTTGTCCTGCCCTGGGTCCTGGTGGCCCTCCATGCTGTGCTGTGCACATAGCCCTGGGATCGGTGCAGGACAAACATCCATAAAGAGCCAGCAAGAGAAATCGGTGTGCACTCCAGAATCTTTTAAATCTATCTGTCTTAATTGTGTTTTCTTTCAAACACTTTTTCTCAGAACTGCTAGAAAAAATGTTGTGGGGCATGGGGGAGCACTATCCTTGAAAAGATGAGAATCGTGTGTGCCCTTCCCAGGTTCATTGTGTTGGAACAAGGCTGAAACCACTAGGAAAAATGTCTGGGGGATGGGACATGGGAAGAGATGACATTTGGGTATTGCCCTTGGGCTCTGATAATGTATCAGATCAAGGGAGACGTCGAACTGAGTCCCATCATTGTTTGCTCTCTGTGTCCTGACTGAGGATACCACGTGACCAACTGCCTCATGCACAGACTGCTATGATGAACAATGGTACCTCAGACCAGGAAGCAAGCCCTTGCTCCCCATTGGTGCGTGTGCTTGTTGATCACAACAAGGCAAGTGGCTAGCACACCCTCCTGGGCTTCCTATGGATGTGCCCTCCCATCTTAACTGATACCATGTAGAGATGTTTTAATCTGCAGACCCCCAAAAAGCAGACAGGCATAGCTCCCTAAGGCTTGTAGCTGACTGTGAATGCTGAGCTGGTGGGCTGTGCTCTTGGCTAAATGATGTTAAAACCTCAGGCTGTGATGCAGATGAGGTGGTGGGTACCCACTAACTAAAGAGAGCTGGTAAGAGAAGGGATGGGGTCCAACAGGCCTGATGGCGGATAGAGAGGGGTCTGTATTTTCTGTTTCTGGGAAGTCAAGGATATGTAGAGGACCTGGGACAGGACCCCAGCAGGTGGGTGTGATGAATGGTTGGGCCGATGCCCATAGCCAGGGAATCCAAGAACTGAGCTGCAGATGGCCAAGCACTTGACAGTAGTGGAGGCTGTTAACTCCCGTTTCCTAGGTGACACTTATGTCTGGTCCTGCTAACCTTTCAAAATTGTCTCTTTAGTCTCTCCCCTACAGAACTTTAGATATGGGTAGCGTTTTGTCTTTCCTAATGGCTCCATGTAGTGCCTTGGCAATGAAATGTCTTCCATAGTCCCATGTGTCAGGACACTTGGTTCCCAGCAGATGGCGCTGTTTGAGGCATTGTGGGGCGGGTATCACATGGGAACGGGATCTCAGGAGGTGGCTACAGGCTTCTTTTTTTTTTAAGATATTTTCTTTATTTACATTTCAAATGCTATACCCTTTCCTGATTTCCCCTTCGAAAACCCCCTATCCCATCCTCCCTCCTCCTGCTCACCAGCCCACCCACTCCCGCTTCCCTGTCCTGGCATTCCCCTATATGGGGCATCGAGCCTACAGGCTTTAAGGTCCTTAGTCCCAACCTACTTCCATCTTATTTCTACTTCCTAATCCATTGTGAGATAAGCCAGCAGCCTCACACTCCTACTGCCATGCCTTTACCACCATGACAGACTGTACCTCAAAGCATGAGCCACGGTCAACCTTTCCTCCATTAAGTTGCATCTTATGAGGTATCTGGTCACGGCAATGCCCACTCTGCAGTCATCGATAAACACGAGTGATAAAAAGACAGGCAGTGCCGGGCGGTGGTGGCACATGCCTTTAATCCCAGCACTTGGGAGGCAGAGGCAGGCAGATTTCGGAGTTCGAGGCCAGCCTGGTCTACAGAGTGAGTTCCAGGACAGCCAGGGCTATACAGAGAAACCCTGTCTCAAAACAAACAAACAAACAAACAACAACAACAAAAAACACAGGCAGTTGCTTGGTCTTAGGGACCAGGAGTGTTCGGGGAGGAGGAATTCAGGCAAAAGGCATGGCTCTTACTAATCATCTATATCTGTTAAGAATATATTTGCCTGCAAGTAAAGGAAGTATTATCTAATTTTATATCTTCCAAGGTCTTTGTTTTGGTCATAAATCAAAGACACAAATGTAAGCAGTCCAGGATGGCATCAGTGGCTCAAGGCTCTTAGTTTCCTTAGAATGTGACTTGGTTTTGAGTCACAAAGTAGCATCTCTGTTTCCAAACATAACATCCTCATTCCAGGTAGCAAGACAAGTTAGAGTCTCTTCCCATCTGTTTCTACCCCTTTCATGGGGTTTTTCCAGCTGGGGGTGTTGGCATGTATCTGTAAAGCCAACATTTTAGAAGCTGAGGCTAGCAGACTGTGAATCTGAGGTTAGCCTAGGCTCTGTCTCAGTAGATAGATAGATAGATAGATAGATAGATAGATAGATAGATAGATAGAGGGGCAGACAGACAGATAGTAGATAGAGGTGGGAGGGATAGGAAAAGTGGAGGGGAGAAAATAAGGAAGTGAAGAGAAAATAATAGCAGTCCCAGATTCTGCACAAGAGCACAGAAAGTTCCGCTCCACTCTAACTGTGTCACATAGCCACAGCTAGCTGCAAGGGAAGCTGGGAACACAGTTTTAGAGATAAATGCAGTTAATGCCACAGGAAAAAAACTTCAAGATCCGTTCACAAGTAAGAGAGAGAATGGATATGTTTGGCAGCTGGCAGTGCCTGCCACTCCACTGTGAATTTAAAATGATAATTGCTGCTTTCAAAATATGTATCCATGGCGCTGTGCTGATTGCTGTACACATGTTAATTGATGGGAAACATTATCCTGTCAATATTTCGGTTGAGTGAGCTTAGATAAGATAGACAGGAGTTAACAAGTTAACTGGGAAGCAAGGGAGAGCCATGCAGGGAGAGATTTCCAGCTGCCTCTGTAAGTGCCCTGTTTGCAAGAAGGAAGGGGATTACATGGGACAGAAGGGGCCATGAAGGGTGGCTCAGATCCACTTGCATAATGTTTCCACCTTGGGGTTATAAATGCTGAGTGCACTGGGAATCTGGGTGCCCACCAGTGACTCTTTGGTCCTTTCCTTCAGCAATAGATCATCCTTTTAAAATTCATTTTTTTTTTGCCAGAAGCCCTTTCAATTAAGTGAAGGGTTTCACTGGAATAATTAAACCCTGTGTATCAAACCTCTCACTCCAGTCACCCACAAAAATCGATTAAGAGATATGCATTTATCTCACCGACTGCTGACCCGCATCTGGTTCCTGTGCTTTTGTGCTGGGGTGGCTCTTGGAAAAGAGAAACAGGGGGCTTTGTCCATACAAAACAGCTCCTCAAGGCTGGGAAGATGGTTCAGCCATTCAGAGCGTGTGCTCGCTCTCACAGAGGACCCTGATTCAATTCCCAGCACCCACATCAGCTCACAGCTACCTGTAATTCCAGCTCTGGTGAATTAATGGCCCTCTTCTGACCACCACAAGCACCTGCGTGCGTGCGAACACACACATACACACACACACACAGAGAGAGAGAGAGAGAGAGAGAGAGAGAGAGAGAGAGAGAGAGAGAGAGAGAGAGAGAGGATGAATGGTTAAATAATCAATTAACAAAAATAAATCTAAAAAAGACCAACCCATTTCTGAAAGGCCTGGTGTATTCTAGACTTGAGGTAATAACAACCTTATTGTTTTATCTTATTCAAGATGAGATATTTCTTTAAAGTTACTCAGCTTACAACTATATATTAATGACGTATTAGGAGGAAAGCCCTGTGCTATGTTCTACTGGGAATGCAGACTCTCCTATACAATATGCTCTAAATTACAAATGAATAAAGCAATAAGAGGAAAATGGACCCTCAAGAGGCAAGTGGTATGTATGATTGGGAAAGCATTCGAGAAATGCAAAAAAAAGCAAGGCAGCCAGGAGCAGCTGGCCAAAACTACCACATGGTGAGCATGCCACCGTGAGCTAAGTCCCGGTTGGCTAACAAGGATTGATAAGGCCTCAACATGAATGCACCAATAAGCTCCACTCACAAACAGGGCACTCCCTACACTCAGCCTCATTCACAAACACACACCACCCCAGACACTCAGCCTTCCCTCTGACACTGCATTATGTCATATATGTTCATGTTAAACATTATGTCATATATGCTCATGTTAGAATGTCTGTGGTGACAGGGTACATACTGTTCCTTGTAAGCCAAGTATGCTGTGATTATCTGGACTTTCTGTTTTTTACTGAAGTTAACAGTGCCTCTTTTTCCATCTATTTGGGTTTTTTTTAATATCATTGATTTTTCTCTCTTGACTCTCAGATACAAAATATATCAAATAACTGTTCAGTATTTTCCCCCTGGCAGCCTGTGTCTGGGCAGCCTTCCTACACTGCTGTACTTTGGCTGCTTTCCCAGGAAGACCCCCCCCCCCCGCGCCTCCCGAGCCCCCATCTTCTCCTTGTTGCTTTATTTATTTATTTTGCTGGATCCTCTAGGAACTGCCTGAGAAAAGGCACACAGGAAATAGAGTTTTTACTTTATGAAAATATGTCAATTTGTCTTAGTTAACATTAACTATCAACTTCATAAACCTAGAATCATCTTTTAAAAGAGTGAACTAGCAGGGCAGTGGTGGCACATGCCATTAATCCTAGCACTTGGAGGCAGAGGTAGGGAGATCTTTATGAGTTCAAGGCCAGCCTGGTATATAGAGTGACTTCCAGAACAATCAGGGATACACAGAGAAACCCTGTCTCAAAAAAACAGAGAGAGGGAGAGAGAGAGAGGGAGAGAGAGAGAGGGAGAGAGAGAGAGAGAAAGAGAGAGAGAGAGAGAGAGAGGGAGAGGGAGAGAGAGAGGGAGAGAGAGAGAGGGAGAGAGAGAGAAGAGAGAGAGAGAGAGAGAGAGTCCCAGCAACAGACAGGGAAGCAAAACATGCATCGTGTTTGCATATGTGACAAATAGTTTGGGGACATATCAAGCTCAAAATTTAAAGATAATTTCTCTTATAAATGGTGAAGCCCTTGCCCCACCATGTCTCAGCTTCCACAACTAATGCCTGACACCACACTTCGCTCCCCTCCACATGCACCCTGAACTTTTACCTCTGGGAGGTTTTAGGTTCTTCCCTTAATTGAAATTTCAAAATGGCAGTACTGAGGAAAATCAGCCCCACTTGTTGATGCACTGAGCATTCTAGGGGCCCTTTAATTCTGGAGGTTGAGACTCTGAAATTCTGAGAAATCTCTAGCATTGTCCCTCGGTAAACTCCCTTCTTTCATTTTTCTTCCTCAAAAGGGAGGATGGAAATTTCCATACTAAAAAGGAGCGCCATCTGTGTTCTCTCTCTGGGATTTGTGTTCATCATTAGACCTTTGGCACGGACCTCACTTGTATTTTATTTTTAAGTTCTGTCTTGAATGTTCTGTCTGTATGTATGCATGCCTGCATGCCAGATGAGGACATCAGATACCACTACAGACATTTGTGAGCTACCACATGGTTGCTGGGAATTGAACTCAGGACCTCCAGAAGAGCAGTCAGTGCTCTTAATCAACTGAGCCATCTCTCCAGCCCTGACTTTGTTTTTCTTGTCTTCCTGCTTCAACTTTTTCTGAGACAGAGCCCTCACTAGGTAGCCCAGGCTGGTCTGTAATTCATGGTCCTCCTCTGTCTCAATCTGTCTGGGTCTGGGATTACAAACCTGCACTAAGGAAGCCTGGTTAAATAACTGTTTGTTTTTAAGTTTTTCTCTTACCTTTGTTCCATTTTTACAGATTACTCTTTCAAGTTTGCCTCTTGGGCTCTGTCTAATGTAGAGATTTTATGCAAACCATCCTTGGCGCTCTCTCTATTTATGCTTAAGTGGGAGGCAACAAAATACAGTGTGTATCAATGTTGCCTGTGATCTGACAGTCTTCCCTGTGGAGCAACTCAAATCTGGAAGCTTGATTTAAGTGTGCCCTGAGCTTATATAAGAACCCGGTCTTTCCAAGGAATTCTGTGCACATACTTTCTAGTGATAACCCTTTTAAAAACTTGACCCTTTTGCAACCAGAGAATCAGCTGAGTATCAGCTGAGTGAAATCAAAGAGATCTGGATCCACATACTGATGTGACAAGCTTTTATTTTTGTGTCACTAAGGTGGTCAAGGTGACAGTGTACCACCACTCCCCGAGTAGTTCAGTTGCTTTTCTCATTGCTGTGGACCAAACCCCTGACCAGAGGTGTGTCAAGGAAGGACTGGTTTCCTTTGGCTCAACGTTCAGGTGGCACAGTTCATTGAGGCAAGGAAGTTGTGATGGTGGCAAGTTCCTGAACACGATAACAGGAGGCTGCGTGCTCAAATCTCTGCAGCTCAGGACAGGGGAGAGGAGAATTCACATTGAGTTCTGCTATTCCTCTTTTGTTTAGTCCATGACCCCAGACCATGAGACAGTGTCTTCCCCCCCCCCCAGCTAATCATCCCTGGTCTGGCCTCTCAGACATGCCCAGAGGTGTACCTCACTAAAGTTCTGTGTCCTTCTCAACCCAGGCCACTGTCCGTTGAAATTACCCATCCCAGACACTGACATGGAAAGAGAAGTCTATCAGTATTAGGGATAGGAATTTTCATCATGCGTATGCCTGGAAGTCAATATCGAAAGCAATCAAGAAATCAATTTATCAAAACCAAGTCCTACAGTGTTCCCTACCTTGGGACCAGGTTCTGTGGTCAGACTTCTAAGTCTGAGCTCAAACTTCTAAGACCAAAACAAAAACTCCCAGCCTCCCTGTTGGCAACCCCTGTGCCTCAGTTTACCCAACTGACATTGATAAGGCAGAAAGGGAAAAAAAAAAGAAAGAAAAGCAAGGAAGGGAGATTGTGCAAACCCACAAACCTGTTTTCCCTCTTTTACAACTAAAACGTCTCTTGTAACTAGAAATCAATCATTGAAAAACTTCTTCTCCTGATCCTAAAAGAACTACGTGTTCTCTAAAGAAAAGGTGCATGTGGGATGGGAACCTGTGTCTGCGCTCCAGCACCCATGGAAGCAGCTGCGTGCAGTGGTGTGTACTTCAGCCCCTGGAACTTCACAGGGCGACCTCGCTAAAACAGTGAGACTCGGGCCACTAAGATAGCCAGTTCCTGAGAAGCAGTACTTGTGGTTGGCCTCTGCCTCTGCACATGTGGGCACATACATCCAAGCACACACAAGCAGGCACATACAAAAAACAATGTGTGTGGAAGAGTGCCGATCCCTTTGCTCACTGGCCTGTGGCTTCCTCATTTCCCAGGGGACATGATCTGATCCCGGGTCACCTCCTCCCTCATCATTTGCCACAGCCCAGGCCAGCCACCTATCTATTCCTGTCCTAGCTGCACAGCAGGGAGCCCACAGAGGGACCAAGAAGACACTGTCAAGAGACTCGTGGCCCTGCCACATTCCAAAGCCAGAGACCTCTGACAGCTCATCCCAAGTTGCCAGACACTGGCAGGAACAGCTTGAGACAGCCGAGGAGAACCCATGTCACCGGTGATTAATGCTCAAGGCTCAAACTAAGCAAGTTCCTGATTACACCGCAATGCCCCGTGGTCCTTGTCACTTGAAAGAAGAAAGGACACAGGGCAGTAGCCCAAGGCCCCAGGGGTTCTAGGAACCTATCAGAGCAGGTCCATCCCTTCCGCCTTCGCTGACTTTGAGTCCCACCCTTCCCTCTCCTGGAATTGTTTTCCCAGAAGGAAAGCTGAGCTTGCGCCTAACCCCAAAACCCCACAGCCACCGTTGGGCTCCCACCTAGACTGTGTCCGGGATTAGCAATGCCCATGTCAGTCACCATGAGGAACACCACCCTTGGGAAATTAAAGAGTGTATGCGCCAAGGCAGGTTCCTTACCAAGTCCACAGCCGCTGTAGGCCAAAGACATAATTCATAGAAAAAGGAAGCCTGATGGGTCAGACAGAGACTCACTGCTCAGGACCTAATGAGTTTGTACCTGAGAGGAACTTCTCCATTCTGAAGGGTGCTTGAATATCTACCACACAGGTCACAAAGGACCCAAGGCCTAACACCTGCCCATCTCTCCCTCCCCATAGGTCTCAGTATGTGTGGTCAATGGCTTCCTAGAGCTAACATCCTACCGTTCATGGTGCGCTGCACCGAACACTGTCCCCCAGAGAGATGCACCTCGGGGTTCATTTCCCAGCAGAGAACCTGTTTGATTCTTTGAATGTTTTCCTTTCTCTCCTGCCTCTACCTCTTGCTCCAACTTGACAATCTTTCCTTTTTCAGATTCTGCCCAGATCCACTCCAGATCCAACATCAGCCTGGCTCGAAAGAGGACAGCGGGCAGCCAGAAAGTGTGACCGTCACATCCGGATAACAGTTCCACGGCTCTTGTGTATAGAGTGCCAACCGACCGTATGCCAGGTACTGTCCTATCTCTTGACTGAAAGGCTAAGATGTGGGGTAGTCGCTTTCCTGTTGCTGAGATAAAATGCCTGGCGAGATCGTTCTGAGTAACGCAGGGTTTATTTGGACTCTTGGTTGGCAAACACCACATTACATCACGGCAGCTGCAGTCAGGAAGCAGAAAGAGATGACTGCCAGTCCTCAGCTCAGTCTCCCATCCCTCCCTTCAGCCCAAGGTGACACTCACTATTAGCGTGGGTCTTCCCTCCTTAATCAATCCCATTAGATAACCTCTCACAGGTATTCCCAGAGGTGTGTCTCCTAGGTGATTCTAGAGTCTGTCAAGCTTACAGTTAATATTAGCCATCCCACAGAGGTGCTCTAAGACGTCATATAAGAGAGAATGGAAGCTGGAGTCTCGGGACAACTAAAGGAAAGTGCAGTTTGCCTGGCATAAGGTTATGACAAGACTGTGGGGTTGACAAGAAGTGATCTATGGAAGCCTTTAGAGGTCAAAAAACAAAGATTTATTTGTGTGTGTGTGTGTGTGTGTGTGTGTGTGTGTGTGCGTGTGTGTGTGTGTATGTACTATATGGGTTTTTTTTTGTTGTTACTGTTCATTGTTGCTGTTGTTGTTTGGTTTGGGTTGGTTTTTTGAGACAGTTTCTCTGTGTATCACTGGATGTCCTGGAACTCAGTCTATAGACCAGGCTAGCCTCAAACTTAGAGGTCCACCTGCCTCTGCCTCCCCAGTGCTGGGATTAAAGGCATGTGCCACCATTGCCTGGCTATATGTGTGTTTTGATATGGGGATGTGCACGTGTGTGTGTGTGTGTGTGTGTGTGTGTGTGTGTGTGTCACTGCATATGTGTGCACATGCATGTAACCTCAGCTATTGGTCCTCAGTCACTCCCACCTCTTCTGTGAGATGCCATTCTCTCTGGCCTGGAACTTCACCCCTTAGCCTAGGCTTAAGCTTGCAGGGACCCTCCTGCCTCTGCCTCCAACAAAAGGATTACATGGTATATTTTTTTATGTGGATTCTGGGGATCTCCACTCAGGTTTTCATGTTTGAAAGGCAAGCACTTTACTGACTGAGCCATCTCCCCAGTTCCCAAGATATATTTTAAGGACAGTGTCTTGCTGTGCAGCCCAGGCTAGCGTCACACTTGAGCTTCTCCCGTCTCAGCCTCCCAAGTGCTAAGATGACAAGTGTGACACCAAGCCTGGCTACAAGCAGTATTTGAATGTTTATTATACCAGTGAGAAAACTGACATGATAGTGTGTCCCTTGTGTTATGTGATGTGTTACATGTGAAAGTAAGAGGCTGGTGACAGGCCGTGGTGGCACGTGCTAATCCAGCACTTGGGAGACAGAGGCAGGTGGATCTCTGAGTTCAAGGTTTGCCGGGTCTACAGGGTGAATTCCAGGACAGCCAGGGTTACACACAGAAGCCCCATCTCAAAAAAGGAAGAGAGAGGGTAAAGGGGGGGGGGGGAGAGACAAACACAGAGAGACAGAGAGACAAAGACAGACAGAGACAGAGAGACAGAGAGAGACTGGTGGGAGCCGGCAGCTGTGACGAGGTTGTGTGAGAGTAATACTCTTCCTAGGATTTACCTCCTTGGTAAAACATAAGAAGTACTCATCCCACGGGGGCTCAGTGGGGAGGCTTGGACCTTGTGTCTGCCTCTTTACACGGAGAGCACTGTGGTCCAGGGTGAGACTCAACAGAGCCAGGACTCAAACAGGTTAGACACAAACCCTTCATCCCCGCAGGCTGTGAAAATCAAGAGTCTCCGAGTGTCAGAGGGAGATGTGAAGGCAGCTTGCATTCAGAGAAACCTGACATACACCACCGGGTGGTCCCAAGTGAAGAGGACGGGTCAGACCAGGTTGCAGTGCTTAGAGGGAAACTAAACTTGAAATTGAGTCCATGATGTTTGATGCTTTTGGACTGACTATGCTACCTTGACTGTGAACTATTTTGGGCACTAAAAACTGACTCATAATGTGCATAGTAGACAAAACAAACATGTATACACTTTTCATGTCACCAACTGTGCTCTGGAGCTACATCAGTGATGGATCCTGGATAGCCTTCCCAGATCACATATGTCTGCCTCTTCTCCTCAGGAGGAGCTGACATTGCTTTTTTCCTATTTGGGAGAGGGGGGGGGCAGGTAATTGAGGATGAAACATGTGACCTCATACATGTTACAGTACTGTAGGTACTCCACCACTGAGCCACGCCCCAGCCCCTCACTAGGGGATTCTAGGCAGGGGCTCTACCACTGAGCCACGCCCCCAGCCTCTCCCTGGGGAATTCTAGGCAGGGGCTCTACCACTGAGCCACGCCCCCTGCCCCTCACTGGGGGATTCTAGGCAGGGGCTCTACCACTGAGCCACGCCCCCAACCTCTCCCTGGGGGATTCTAGGCAGGGGCTCTACCACTGAGCCACGCCCCTTGCCCCTCACTGGGGGATTCTAGGCAGGGGTTCTACCACTGAGCCACGCCCAGCCCCTCCCTGGGGGATTCTAGGCAGGGGCTCTACCACTGAGCCACTCCACAGCCCCTCACTAGGGGATTCTAGGCAGGTGCTCTACCACTGAGCCACGCCCCCAGCCTCTCCCTGGGGGATTCTAGGCAGGGGCTCCACCACTGAGCCACGCCCTCAAACCCTTTTAAATTTCTTATTTTGAAGTAGGATTTCTCTAAGTTCCCAGGCTCACACTGATCTAATTGGATAGCCCAAGCAGGCCTTTTACCGGTGGTTTTTCTGCCTCAAATTTCTGAATATCTGGGATCTCAGACATGAACCTCCAGGCTCAGTTTAAATGAAGTGATTTCAATGAAGGTTCAGACATGATGCCTGGCACACTGAGCCACTTCCGTAGATTTTGTGATTCCCCTCCTGTGGACCTCACCATACTACTGTGGCATGGTCCTGTGGCTTCTTGTGTCAGCAACTGACTCTCACTGTGGAACTCTCAGTCCCTCCAGTGAGAGGTGCCATTCCATGTTACATAGGGTGCTCAAGATTCATCAGTTCCCATGACACCACAGGCCTGTGACAACCTTGTCTCTGAAGCTGGGGGTCTCCATCATGTCTGCTTAAGGGCGAAGGTTTTACCACAGTCGTTTCTGGCATTGCTTACCACCCTGCCATGCCCAGGGCACCTCAGGTAGCGTCTCTGCGGCACTAAGCACCCTGTGCTGTGTCCCTGAAGGGCCGGAAGCCGTGCTTTCTAGACTCTTCTACTCAGCCCCCAAGATGTATGCTCTCAGCCCCTGGCTTGCCACTCAGCTGAGAGGGTCTTCACACAGAGTCACACATTTGCAGTTCAGGGATTTGGGCTATACATCACAGAGGCTCAGGGCAGCAAGGCACCCACCATCTTAGAGATGAATGGGCCCAGAGCAGGGAGGGTGGGATGCGACTTCAGGGTGATGAAGTCAGTGTCCTGGTTTCATCTTTTTTTGCTGTAATTTTTGTCAGTACCCTGACAAAAGGCAACTTACAGTAGAAAAGGTTTGTTTTAGCTAGTTCCAGGTTACAGTCCGCCATTGTGGGGAAGTCAAGGCAGGAACCAGAGGCAGCTAATTACGTCATGTTTACAGTCAAGACACAGAACAGTGAGTGCTGAATCTTAGTACTCAGCTCATTTTCTCTATTCATATACAGTCCAGGGCCTCACCCAAGGAGTGGTATGGTCCACTTTAATCAGTCCAGTCAAGAAAACATTCCCTCATGGTGTGTTTACAGGCCAACCTGACCTAGACAGTTCTTCCTTAAGACTGGGCTGGAGAGATGGCTCAGCCATTAAGAGCACTGATGCCTGCTCTTCCAGAGAACCCGAGTTTGATTCCCAGCAACCACACACTGGCTCACAACCATCTGTAATGTGATCTGATGCCCTCTTATGGTGTGTCTGAAGACAGCTACAGTGTACTCACATACATAAAATAAATCTATAATTGAAAAAAAATAAAAAGATTCTCTTTCCAGGTGACTCTAAAGTTGTATTGACAGCTAAAACCAACCATCACAGAACCTAAGTGCAGGGAAGGGTGGAGAGGCTGGCCAGGTTTCTGCTAGATAGAAGCAAAATGTTCTAGCGTTCAACCACACTGTAGAGAACTGCTCTGTGAGGCTCCGAAGGTCAAAAGAGTGTCTTGGGAGATGTCTCAGCAACTAAATCACTTGGTGCATAACCATGACGACCTGAATATAAATGTTAGATAGGCATGGTTGCCCGTTTGTAATCCCAGTACTTAGAACACAGAGACAAGGGATCCCAGGGTCAAGCTGGGCAAGCTTTGGGTTCAGAATATGGATATATATAATATATAACATATATAATATGATATGTGATATATTATATATGACATTAATATATTGTTTATGGTATAATAAATATAATATATAATGTGCAGTATATATTCTATATTACGTAATATATAATAATATATAATATAAATGTATATATGGTAGGGAGCAGTACAGGAAGGCACCTGATATTGACGGACTTATACATACACATTCCTGTACATACATGTACAAATATATGCAAACACACATACACTCTCTTTAGAAACACAAACTCATACATAAACACAAAATCAAATTTAAAAGTTTGTGGTGTGAAGATGTTGTCTATGAAACAACACATCACATGTGACTAAATCCTTGTTTGCTGTCCACTTCAATGCAGTTTTGGCTCATCACAGCAAGCAGATATATTTACTCAAGCCTGCAGTTGTATAGAACAAACTCCCATTAAATCAGTAAGTCAGTTTAATAAGGAGGCAAGGGAAGACCTCCAGCAAGTACCAGACACTGCCCACAATGACCAGAAATCAGGCTTGCCTGAGGCTCAGAGGGAAAGGAACTGAGTCATACATCAGGAGAGGTGACCCCAGGCCCCACGTCTCATAGTACCTCATGTCTCCCTAAAGCCTCATTGCACTGACCGTCCTCTGCTCACTCACCCCTTCTCTATCCCAGAAGCTGTAACATCCCTGTGCTTCTGCCTCCTCATGGTCCAGCTGGAGGCTGCACAATTACTCCAGTGCCATCTTCTGGTCTGGTTCTCTACGCACAAACACATACACACATGCACACATACACACACACATGCATATATACACACATGCACAGTTACACACACAGCCTCCCCTTGGCCACATATATACAAAGCTCAGTGCCTGGAAACTGGTGGGTGACATCCTACTTAAGCCAAAGGCTGACCAGGAGGGTCTATTTGGCATTAACATGGTGTCAGGGCAGTGGCTGTCAGAGAAGATGTGGTTGGGAGCAGACACTAAAGAATCAACCTCCCGTGGCTTTGTTAACTTATCACAGATATGGAGAAAATGAAGGGCACATTTATGAATGATAAATGGGTTGCAAGGGAAACCGCATAGGAAGATGGTTGCATTGGTGAAAACACAGCACCCTAGAAAATGTGGGGTGCAGCCAAAGCAGAGCTCTGAGGAAGAATCATAGCTCTGAAAGCATGCACTTGAAGGGAAGAAAATCCCAAGAAATTATGAAGACAGGGGCTGAGGTGAATAGATCTGAGATAGGCATGGAGCAGAGAAAGCCAGAGAAACCAGGAGTCAGGACTTGGACTCTGTGTGTGTGTGTGTGTGTGTGTGTGTGTGTGTGTGTCACACAAGTGTTTTCTGGTGCATGTGTAAGACAACTTCAGTTATCCCCAGGGATGCCATCTGCCTTCTTTGAGACACTGATTCCTCTCACTGAACCTGGAACTCATACTTCGACCCTAGAGATCTTCCTGTCTCCACCTACCCAGCACTGGGATTATAGTCACACCTTTGATTTTTAGTAAGTTCTGAGACTCAAACTTAGGACCTCATGCTTGTGCAACAAACACTTTACCCACTAAGCCATCCCATCAGCCCTTGGAATGACTCTCTTGATGTCCCTTTACCTACACTGATGAGGAAAAAAACAAAGATGGCTCAGATCCCTAGAATCACAAATACAGAGTTAAGAAAGGATGGTGGTCGGAACCATAAGCAACTATCACCAATAAACAGGACAATGTTAGGGAGAAAAATTCCTGTAATGATACAGACAACCAAAACTAGCTCAAAAGAAGAGAAAAGAAAAGACCAGACCATATAAACCGACCCATACATAGCAAGTAAAAACAGTGATCCCATCAAAACGCCAACGGGTCTGGGGAGATGGCTCTGTCTGCACAGTGCTTGGCATACCCGTATGAGGAGGATCTGAGTCTCACACCCAGAAGCCATGGTTTTGAAAAAACCTGGTGCAGTGTGGTGACACACTCCTGTAACCACAGAACTGATAGGTAGACAGGGCAACCTCTCATGCTTTCTGTCCAGCCATCTTAGCTCAATCAGAAAATTCTGAGCTGCCGGGCGGTCGTGGCACACACCTTTAATCCCAGCACTTGGGAGACAGAGGCAGGCGGATTTCTGAGTTCAAGGCCAGCCTGGTCTACATAGTGAGTTCCAGGATAGCCAGGGCTACACAGAGAAACCCTGTCTCAAAAAGACAAAAAAAAAAAAAAAAAAGTTCTGAGCCAGTAAGAGACCCTGTCTCAAAATAAGGTGGATGACACCTGAGGAACACCACCTAAGGCTGACCTATGGCTTCTACATACACAAACACACATGCACAAACACACACATGTGATCTCAACACACAGGGAGAAGCATGTGATCAAATGCCTCTAGTTGTAAGCTGACTAAGCAAGAGAAATTTTAACATCAATTCTCCAAAACCTCTTCCAAAAAGTCGAATAGGGAAGAATATCTCCCAGGTCATTCCTATCAGGCTGGAGTGACACTGGACTCAGAACCACACATTACAATTAAAGAAAACCACGGATGAATGACTCTTATAAATACAGATGCAAAATCCATTTTATCTTACACCAAGAAAATTGAGTCAAGTTTTGTGTGTGTGTGTGTGTGTGTGTGTGTGTGTGTGTGTGTGTGTGTATAAATTGGTTTCATCCTTGGGGTGGAAGGTTTAATTAGCATCTAAAAATCAGTTCATGGAACACACCACGTTGATAGAATCTTAAAAGCCACATGATCATCTCAATAGATGCAGGAAAGTCTGATTTAACAAAATCAGAACTGATGAGCCATTCATGACAGAAGTGGTCAGCAAGCCAGGAATGTGAGGGAACTTCCTGGGCCTAATATATGTTACCTATTAGAGGGAGAGGGAAAGAGATAGAGGTAGGCACACAGGCAGGCAGACAGACAGACAGACAAAATCATGTTTAGTGGTAAAGACTGGGGATTTTTCCCCTAAGATTGTTCCTGAACAAAGAAAGAGTGTGCATTCTCTCTACTTCTGCACACTAAAGAGCTATGCAGAGCAATTAGGTATAAAGGAGAAAGAAATGACAAAAGAGCTGGTGAGGAAAAGCCCAGTGGTAGAGTGCCAAGTCCAGAACCTCCACAGCAGCTAAGTATTTGCATAGAATCCCCCAGGGAGGGGCTGGGGGCGTGGCTCAGTGGTGGAGCCCCTGCCTAGAATCCCCCAGTGAGGGTCTGGGATGTGGCTTAGTGGCAGAGTTTTTACATAGAAAGATCAAGGCCCTGGGTTCCATTAGCACCACAAAACCATATCCATTAGCTCGCACACACGCGCGCGCGCGCACACACACACACACACACACACACAAATGTATCCAGATTGAAAAGACAGAAGAAATAAAAGTCTCTGAGCTGACATGATCTTACACATAAGACCCCCCCCACTAAGGAACTATTGAAACTAATAAATAATTTCAAATTACAAGGCTTCCCAAAGGCCAGAATCTCTCACCCAAGATGTACCACTCTAAGGACCATGTCTTTACACACAGACCTCTGAGTAGCAGTCTACACCCACACTGGAACATTCCCTGCAAACTGTGAAACATTACTAAATAAAATTAAGGATTTAAAAATCAACACATGAAAATCAATTGTGTATTTGTACACCATCCATGAACATTCCTCAAGTGAATATAAAGAAGTAAAGCCCATTTATAATCATTGAAATAACAAAAACCATGTAGGAATAAATTTATCAGAAGAAATGCAAGATTTACTTGCTGTATTCGTGAGCTTCCTGACGTTGTAATGAAATTCCCTGATACTTGATGCTTAGGAGGTTAAAAACAGGTCATACTCTCCAGAGTCCAAGATCGGGGGACGCTCTGGTTTTGGCCGCTGGTGAGGACAGCACATCTTGGTGAAAGAGAATGTCAGGATAGGAGGACAGAGAGAGAGAAAGAGGGGGAGAGGAGAGGCCAGGGAAGGAGGGAGAGGTTTTGTTCATATTCCCTTTATATCCTATGTCCCTAGTGACAGACCTTTGGGTGTCATTTGACACTCAACCTGTGGCGCACACACACTAAACCATTGCTGAAATATTCTAGGACATAGATACAAAGAAAGGCATGCATGTCTGTGGATCAGGTGACTCCCTCTCATTGGACAGCACCAGCCCTCAGTTGCTCTTCGTGTTGGGTGGGTTCACTGTCAGAATAATAGCTGGCTTTTCTTTGCAGAGATGTCAGGAGAGGGCCTGGAGAGATGTCAATTCCCATCACACAGGTAAAAAGCCAGGCACCGCGGGGCACATCTACAACAACAGCACTAGGGAGGCAGAGGCAGGAGGATCCCTGGAGCTCACTGGCCAAACAGTCTAGCCAAATTGATGAGCTCTGGTTTTGCTGAGAGATGCTGTTTTTAAAAAAAATAGAAAGGTATTGAGAAAGACACCAAACATCAGCTTTTGGCTCCACATGCACACAACATAAACATCCAAAGAAACTAAGTAATGAGTCCTAAAAATGTAAGGGATATCTTATCAGATACCAAAGCTATCTTCAAAAAACATAAAAAGGTTGGAGAACTCCTACTTCCCAATGTCAAAACCTACTACAACTCTGTATGAGCCTAGACAGTGTAGTTCTGGCATGAAAGTGTAAATCAATGCAATGGTGTCGATAACTCAGGAACAAACAAACACTGGCACTAGCCAGCTGATGTGCAGAGTACCAAGGTCATTCAGTTAGAGATTATTTTTCTTCACCAAATCATACTTTGACAACTGGATAGTTACACATTTTTAAATGCAGTTGAGGGGAGTGACTTCTCTTGCAGAGAGTCCAGGTTTGGTTCCCAGCTGCTCACAACCCATTATTAGTCTAGTTCTAGGAGACTGATGCCCTCTTCTGACTTCTATGGGCACCTGAACTCATGTGCAAACTCAAATACAGTCATACACACATAGGCAAAATTAGAGCTTTCATCTTGAAGATGAAGGATTGGGAGGGGAGGAGAAGGGAGAATAAGAAGGAGGAGGAGGAAGAAGAAGGGAGAGGAGAAAAAGGAAGAGGAGGAAGAAGGAGGAGAAGGAGGAAGAATGGGAGGAAGGAGGAGGAAGGAGGAGGAGAAGGAGGAGGAGAAGGAAGAGGAGGAAGGAGGAGGAGAAGGAGGAAGAAGGAGAAGAAGGAGCAGAAGGAGGAGGAAGGAGGAGGAGGAGGAAGGAGAAGGAGGAGGAAGAGGAGGAGAATGCCCTTGTGCCTTATGGCTTGACAATGAAATGTCCCCATTGCCTCATGGGTTTAAACACTTGGGTGCAGCTGGTGGTGCTGTTTAGGAAGGAGCTATAGAACAGTGCAGCCTTGATGGAGGAAGTGGGTAACTGGAAGTGAGTTTCAAGGCTTTATAGTCTGGCCTCACTTCCTGTTTATTCTTTGCTTCCTGACTGTGAATGGGATGTGACCAGCTGGTCCCTGTTCCTGCCACCATGACTTCCCCCACCATGAGGCAGTGATCCCCTCCAACTGTGAGCCAGAACAAATCCTTTCTCCCTTAAGTTCATTTTGTCCGGGTATTTTATCATGGCAGCAGAATCAGATACCGACATCACACCACAAACATAATTTAATGAAATGAATCATAAGCTTTGATTTAAAAGCTTAAACAAAACTGTAACAAGAAAAATGTAAGTCTTCGTTGCTTTTCCTTTAAACTGGTGTTTCTCAACCTGTGGGTCACGACCCCTTTGAGATTAGGGTCACATATCAGGTATCTTGCATATCAGGTATTTACACCATAATCCACAAAATAGCAAAATTACACTTAAGAAGTAACAATGAACTAATTTTATGGTTGGGGGGTCACCACAACATAAAGAACCATATTAAAGGATCACAGCATTAGGAAAGTTGAGACCCACTGTGTTAAACAACGGGTGTTTTATGAATGCTGGGTGGAAACAGTCAAAAAATTGGATGACATCTAAATTTAAAAGTTATGGGCCAGAGAGATGGCTCAGCAGGTAAAGGCAGGTGCCACCATACCTGTCTACCTGAGGTCAATCTCAGGGACCCACATAGTGGAAAAAGACCAGCTCTCCCAAGTTGTCCTCTGACCTCCTCGTGTGTGCTCTGGCACACGCTCATCCACGTACACACATACACACATGCACACGAATGGAACTTTACAAAAGAATTAAGAGTGTGTGCAGCAAGCCTTGTCTATAGACAGTTGCAAGGAGATCTGATGACAGTCTTGCATGCAGGATTCCTGAGGAAGCCCTGCAAGTGGCTGAAGGCTCTGAGCAGATGCTCCTCTACACAAGCAGCCAATGCGCATATGAACAGGCACTCTGCACCATTAGTCATTAGGAAAATGCAAAGCAAAACCACAGCGAGATGCCATTTCACAAGCAGGGATCAGCTACCACAGAGAAAACAGGAGAGCTGGCGTTGGCCAGAGAATGTGGAGAGGTCAGGGAGGCATCAGGGTCCTGAGGCATCACTTGCACCAATGGGAAACTGTATCCCTTGCTTTGCAATACACTGTGGAGGTCCTCAAAATGTAGCATCCGCCTTCCAGGGTCTGAGGAGATGCCTCAGAGGGTAAGAGTACTTGCTGTGAGACCAATGTTTTCACATTCCCGAGTTCACATTTTCATCGTGCCATGCAAATAGAATGCCAAGCATGGCTGTGCTGTGGAGTAAGGGACAACAAGGTCACTGGGGCTGGCCCACCACCAGCCTACCTCCAGGGTCAGTGAGAGACCCTGTCTCAAAGCAATAGAGAGAGGAGTGATAGGATGGGACCCCAAACATCCTCCTCTGGCCTCCACGTGTGTGCAAGGGTGTGTATACCCACACACGCTCACATACGTCTCACACACATGCCCCCCCAACACACACACACAATATTTTCCATCCAGCTTCCAATTTCCAGTTCTCTGTATCTACTCAGGGAATAAAAAGCACATATCCCCACAGAATCCCAGTCATCGTGTCTGGGGCATCACTGTCCATCAAATGACTTAAGAAGGCAGAATGAGCTCAATAATCCATCAGTGCATGAAGAACTAAACTGTGAAACCAACAAAAGGAGCAATCATTTGACAATGAGGGTGTGTCCACCTGCATGGGGGTGCACCTGTGTGTATAGGACAAGTCTGAGTGTGTGTCCACCTGTGTTGGGGTATACCTGTGTGTATAGAACAAGTCTAAGAGTGTGTCCACATGCATGGGAGTATACCTGTGTGTATAGGACAAGTCTGAGCGTGTGTCCACCTGTGAAGAGGTGCACCTGTGTGTATAGGACAAGTCTGAATGTGTGTCCACCTGTGTGGGTGTACCTGGTTTTATAGGGCAAAACTGCTGCCATTTTTTTTTCAGATACTGCACACCTTGAGTTTTTTGAGACAAGGTCTCTCACTGGTCTGAAACACACTAAGCAGTCAAGGCTGTCTGTCCAGTGAGCCTCAAGGATCGACTGTCTTTGCCTCCTAAGAGCTGGGATTGTGAGTGTGAACCACTGTGCCCAGGTTTTTATGTGGGTTCTGAAGGTCAAATTCAGAGGCTCCTTGACTCCCCAGTTTTGATGGACAAGTGTTTGGAGGACGTGCCAGTGTAGAATAACCAAGCCACAGAATGCTGGAAGTCATGGCAAGTTTGTGTGTGTTGATAGTTTGGATTATCACTGAACGCAGTGTAGCATCACCTGGGAAGAGTGTTGCTGAAGATTATGTAGATCAGCCTGGCCTGTGGGTGTGTCTAAAGGCAAAGTGTTTCAGTTACATTGTTTCAGAAAAAGCCATTCCCCGGGCTTAGGCTTTGAACTGCCTTAGAGTAGAGAAAGTGAGCTGAGCCCTCTAATACACACTTTCATTTCTCTCTGCTTCTGACTGTGGGTGTGTGATATAATCAGCCGCTCCAACACCCTGCCTTGTCTTCCCCGCAATGATGGACTGTGAGCTGGAATCGGGAGTTAGCGTAAACCCTTTATCCCCTAAGTTGTTGTCTTGTCGGGGCGTTTTATCACAATCACGGAAACAAAACAGGGAAGCCACGGAAACAGGAAGTACATTAGTTGTTGCCAGGAGCTGGTAGGTGTTGGGGGGAAATGGATGGCTAGGTTTCCTTTTGAAATAATGAACACGTTTTCAATTGAGTGTGGTGACAGGCACACAGTTTGCAAACCATTGAACTGTACACATTAAAAAGATGAATCACATGGCATATGAATTCTAGCCCAATAAAGAAAACTGTTTTGAAAGGAAGGGATGAGGAGGAGGGGGAGCCAGGGGGGAAGAAAGAGGGGGAGGGAGGGCAGATTGATACTTGCTTCAAAATGATCAAACTTTGATAACAGTATGGGGGGGGGGCGAAGCTCTTCACAAAAGGTTACATGGTTCGAATCTGTGCATAGGGAAAATAACAGACAGAAAGCAGATGTGTGGATGCAGGCGGGACACTCCGGAGATCTAGTGACTGCTAATGGGGCTGGGAAGATGGTTCCATGGAGAGTAGTTGCTGTACAGTGGAAGGACCTGAGCTTGAATTCCACCTCTCATATAAAAAGCCGGGGGCTATGACCACGCCTATAACCCCAGTGCATAGGGACAGAGACAGGGGGATGCCTAGGTTTGATGGATGTCAGCCTAATTCCAGGTTCAATGAGAGATGCTGTCTTGAAGGAGTAAAACAGAGATGATCAAGATGACTGATGCTCTCTGCCTTCCATTTGTGCACACAGGTGCATATGTCTACATACCTGCATGTGTGCATACCCTGTACACACACACACACACACACACACACACACACCCCTGAATAACCAGCTGTCCATGTATTTTCTTCAAAAGAGTAACCACTCATAGGTATGAGATTTCTTTTAGGCAAGACAGAAGTACTTAAAATTATTGGGCCGTTATAAATGATAATGATAAATGAACAACATAGTATTGTTTAAAGATTGTTGAGGCTGGAGACACGGCTCAGCAGCTAGGCTCTTGCAGAGGACCCAGGTTCAGTCTGAGCACCAAAATCGGCAGCTCACAACTATATAGAATTACAATTTCAGAAGGTCTGATGCCCTCTTGTGTTCTTCATGAGCACTTGCACATGCAAGAAGTACATAAACGCATACATGGAGACCTGCATAAATAATAAACAATCCCTTAAGTCATTGAACTAAAATGAACAAGTTTATAGTGTTCAAGTTGTATTATTTTTAAACTACATTTTTAATGTAGGGGCTGGAGAGATGGCTCAGCGGCTAAGAGCATTGACTGTTCTTCCAGAGGTCGGGAGTTCAAATCCCAGCAACCACATGGTGGCTCACAACCATCTGTAATGAGATCTGACACCCTCTTCTGGTGTGTCTGAAGACAGCTACAGTATACTTACATATAACAATAAATAAATCTTTGGGTCGGAGTAAGCGGGGCCGGAGCAAGCAGAGGTCCTAAGTTAAATTCCCAGCAACCACGTGATGGCTCACAACCATCTGTATAGCTGCAGTATCCTCATTAAATAAATAAATCTTTTATGCACCCACCTAAATAAACCTCAAAGAAAATGCAGAGGGGAAAAAAGCAATATGGAAGGAGATACAGACAGTATAGTATCATTTGTGCAGAATTTGAAAGCAAACGGTATTATATAAATATTGTTTGGAGAAAGATATATTCTTAGTAAGATAATACCTGCATAGAAAGAGCATATACCCCAATGACAGGACTTTCCATCTCTCCCTATAAATTGTCCTTTAAAAACATTACAGCTCATCTTTCTATTGTTTGGTGTTTAGTGTGTAAGAAAATTTATACTTGTATTTATGTCTCCATCCCCTTCTCCCTTGGATAAGAGGCAATCTGTCCTATGCACTTTTCTGTGCTATACGTTTATTTTTTTCAGCGGTATTTGCCAGCGATCACTCCCGAGCGTTTATAACGTTGTTTCATAGAGGCTTTTTTATTAACCTTGTTGGGGTTTATGCCTCGCAGGAGGAGGGCCAGCTATGGATGACTACATGGAGACGCTGAAGGATGAAGAGGAGGCCCTATGGGATAACGTGGAATGCAACCGGCACATGCTGAGCCGTTACATCAACCCCGCCAAGCTCACCCCCTACCTGCGCCAGTGCAAGGTCATCGATGAGCAAGATGAAGACGAGGTGCTCAATGCGCCCATGCTGCCGTCCAAGATCAACCGTGCAGGTAGTGGAGGGAAGGGAAGTGTGTGAACCACACATGCTCAGTCAAGGGCATGCCTCTGATTGGCTCGATCTCCCTCCGGAAGAGGGCTTTTATTCTGGGGTCCACAGATGTGTTGCTTGCCTTTCCCGAATGAGGCTTGGACGGACATCTACACCCTCCACCCACATCTCAAGGAGCCAACGAGTTGCTTATCAGGGTGCGTGAGGAGTTACCTAAGAATGTATGGTGTTCCTCACGAGAACAGAGTTGAAGAGTTCCTTAAAGGAGCATGCATAGGAGACTCATACGAGTGTGGGTGAGAGGTTCCATACAGTATGTGTGAAGGTCTCCTCGAAGGAGCCTGGATAACGGGGCCCTCGCCGGAGCCTGGGTGAACGGTCCCTCACAGGAGCATAGGTGATTCTGACAGCTTCAGCACAAAAACTCCAACCCAATATGGGTGACAGACTCTCAAAAGATGCACCCCTGGAGCTCCCTGTACAACTTGCAGGTTGAAGGGTCCACTCCATAGCAGTCGTCACCGCCTTTGAAACCTCTGGGTGGGCCCTTGTGAACCTCCTGAGCTTCATGATGCCCAAGCCTTGGCATGTCCTCATCTGAGCATCCCTGACCCTTTCTACATCAGGGTTGAAATGTTACCGTATCTGAAGCAAAAAAAAAAAAAAAAAAAAAAAAAAAAAATCACAGTAGGCCACTTCCTGCCCTGTCTAAGCTTTGTGTGTGCAGAACTCAGAATCAGTGAACTTGAAGGGCAGGGTATCTGTACTGCTTTTGCAAACCTACAATGACATTTAGCTTCACTAATGTCAATGAATGTCAGCGGGTGGCAGATCACACTACTGATTAGTAATACCTTTGACCTTGTCAACAGTAAAGACAACAGCGAGACCTGTACCACATCCCAGTGCTACAAAAAGAGAGAGAGAGAGAGAGAGAAAGAGAGAGATAGAGAGGAGATAGAGATGAGATGATAGAGATAGAGATAGAGATAGAGATAGAGATAGAGATAGAGATAATGTCTTCCTTTCTGGTCTGATGTATATAATGTTTTAAAATGCTATTTTGCAGGGAGATGTACCTATGTCATAGAGCCCCTGCCTAGAATCCCCAGGTGAGGGGCTGGGGCGTGGCTCAGTGGTAGAGCCCCTGCCTAGAATCCCCCAGTGAGGGGCTGGGGTGTGGCTCAGTGGTAGAGCCCATGCCTAGAATCCCCCCAGTGAGGAGCTGGAGCTGGGGCTCAGTGGTAGAGCTCCTGCCTAGAATTCCCCAGTAAGGGGCTAGGGGTGTGGCTCAGTGGCAGAGCCCCTGCCTAGAATCCCCCAGTGAGGGGCTAGGGTGTAGCTCAGTGGTAGAGCCCCTGCCTAGAATTCCCCAGTGAGGGGCTGGGGCTGGGGCTCAGTGGTAGAGCCTCTGCCTAGAATCCCCCAGTGAGGGGCTGGGGCGTGGCTCAGTGGTAGAGCCCCTGCCTAGAATCCCCCAGTAAGGGGCTAGGGGTGTGGCTCAGTGGCAGAGCCCCTGCCTAGAATCCCCCAGGGAGGGGCTGGGGGCGTGGCTCAGTGGTAGAGCACCTGCCTAGAATCCCCCAGGGAGGGGCTGGGGGCGTGGCTCAGTGGTAGAGCCCCTGCCTAGAATCCCCCAGTAAGGGGCTAGGGGTGTGGCTCAGTGGCAGAGCCTCTGCCTAGAATCCCCCAGTAAGGGGCTAGGGGTGTGGCTCAGTGGCAGAGCCCCTGCCTAGAATCCCCCAGGGAGGGGCTGGGGGCGTGGCTCAGTGGTAGAGCACCTGCCTAGAATCCCCCAGGAAGGGGCTGGGGGCGTGGCTCAGTGGTAGAGCCCCTGCCTAGAATCCCCCAGTGAGGGACTGAGGCATGGCTCGGTGGTAGAGTGTTTTCCTAGTATGCACAAGTCCTGGTTTCCATCCCCATCACAGTACACTATAAACTATGCTGTTCTAAGAAGAAACCCACTGGCTTCTAATAGTTCACAGGATGTGCTCCACTTGACTCCGTTCTTTCATGTACCCATGTTTGTGTGCTCATCCCTGTGTTGGCCACTGGGTAACACTACACAATGTTTTTCTTTCTGCGCATCACAGTTGGAAAGGTTTGAAAATCCCCATCCCACCGCACAGATGACAAGCAGTCGGCAAGCTTCCATTGTGTCCTACATCCATGGAGGCCAGCCTTAATTAAGCACAGCATGCTTTCCCACTGAGCTTGGATGCTACTTGGAATCCTTTTCAATGTAGTGCTCCAGGCAGCTTAAACTAAACAGCCAGGAGTGACATGGATGGAATGGATCCTTTCTGTCCTAGGGAAACGGTGGAGTGTTAGGAGCCTCAAGGGGAAGTGATATCTGAAAATATTTAAAGAAAGACCATGAAGTATAAACAGTAAGAGAAATCAGTAATGTCTTAGCCCTTGAATTTGTTGATATGACAAAAACCTGAGGCAGGACAGTTTATATAGAAGAAAAAGTGTGTTTAGCTTAGTTTACACTCAGCTCTGGTGAAAGACCTCTTATTTGTGTCATGTGACAGGAGGGGCCACCTTAAAGGGGCTCCTTAAAGGTCCCACCATCAAGTAACTTCTCTTGAATGAAGGACCAAGATCCCAACACACAAACCTTCAGGGGGACAAAAAGAATCAAACTACAGCAAGGATGATAGATGCTAGAAACTGCAGAAAGAATTCCACATAAAGATGTCTCTGATGTATAAGACTTCCAAAGGACAGATCCGTGCCCCTTCCCTAAGGCTTCCCCAGCTTTCTGCGCAGATTACGTACCTTCTCATCGCTATGACAAATGCCCCGCAAGAGGCAACATAAGGGAGGGAATGGTTTGTTTTGGCTCACAGTCTGTGGTGACTCAGTCCATCATGGCTGGTCATATTGTCTGTACACACAGGAAGCTAAGCATAAGCAGGAAATGGGGCAGGGCTGCAAAACCTCAAGGCCTTCCTCCAATGACAGACTCCCTCCAGCAAGACTCTGCTTCCTGGAGGTGCCACAACCTTCCCAAACAGTGCCACCAGCTGAGGACCAAATGTTCAAACACACAAGCCTTCGGAAGGCATTTCATGTTTAAACCACAGTATGCAAATATGTGTCTCCCTGCACTGAATACCAGGGAACCAGGTGATTATTATCCCACAGACTCCCACTCTTTTCTAACACAGAAGAGCTGGTGCCTTTGTTTGGGTTGTTCTGCTTTGGTGGTGGTGGTGGTGGTAGTGGTGGTGGTTTTTTCTGGCTTCATAGAGTTTGGTTTTTGTCTTTTTGCAATACTTGAGAATCAAACCTTTCCTTGCACATGCAAGGAAAAATTTGCTCTGCCACTGAGCTATACATCCCAGCCCCCTCGTGGTTTGTTTAGCACTGGTAGACTGGGAAAATCTTTGAAAGTGCTGGTTTGTGGCTCTCTCTCTGGCAATAATGCCATCTATCCAGGTTTTATGCATTTATAAACACATTAAACACTGATGGGACTCTGCCAAGGGCCTGGCTTTTTTATTCACTTTGTCCAGACTCCATGCTATAACTCAGGAATGAGAGAATAGGGTGAGACTTTGGGTGTGGTGGCTCGCATTTTAATCGTCTTGCTAGGGAGGTAGAGAGGGGTTAAGTCTCACTGACCACACTGTAGGTCAGCAAGGAGGAAGGTGTCTGAGAGAGTCATTGACCCCCTATTATAATAAAGGCAACACCATTTAAACCCCTCTGAATGAGACATTTATATCACACACACATACGCACACGCACACACACACACAAGGCTCGGGGATCATAAAGAAAGAAGGAGCAGAAAGAAGATAAAAGCCAGGGGTTATGAGTGTCTGGGGAAGGAAAACATATTTGTCAGATATGACAGGGCCATTGAACACAGAATTCACACTTGTCATGCACAAGATCTGCTCAAGAAAAAGCCAACCAAAACTCAGCCGAGGTAAGAGAGGGTCTCATGAATTCTTCATGAAATCTCACCCCTAGCTACCTATTGGCAGTCGGTGTTTTCTGGGAGAGGGAGAGTCAGTTTTCTCCAAAGAGATGGGAGATGGATACAGGAGAATCCCAGCATCTAACAGACCAGCTAGCCTGGAATTTTCAGTGGCAAACGAGAGAATCTGTCTCAAATAAGGTGAAAGGCAAGGACTAATTCTGAGAGTTCTCTTCTGACCTACATACATACACCATGACACATAAGTGCTCAAATGAACACACACATACACACTACACAGATACACAACCTCAAAAAATGAGATTTCTTTTTTGAATAGGGTTTTTATCCCAGCAATAGAAACCTTAACTAAGACAATACCTAAGACTCAACACCTAAGATTGTGTTCTGTCCTCCACACACATGTACTTGCTCCTGAAGACATATCTGCACGCACACACACACACACACACACACACACACACACACACACACAAGAAAATGGTAAGACTGTCTTCTTGGAGCTCTTAAGGATTATAAGTTAAAAAGGAGACACAGGGCCTGTCATCCAATCAAACACACTCTCACCATCTGGATGGAACTTCTCCCCAGGCCGATTGTTGGACATTCTTCACACCAAGGGACAAAGGGGCTATGTGGTCTTCCTGGAGAGCCTGGAGTTTTACTACCCAGAACTTTACAAACTGGTGACTGGAAAGGAACCCACCCGGAGATTCTCCACCATTGTGGGTAAGTGGCTTTGCTACCAGGGGCAAGGGAACCCTAGTAGAAGGATGTGTGTGAGTGTGTATGTGAGTGTGCACATGTGTGTGTGCATACATGTGTGTGTACATGTGAGTGTGTGCATGTGTGTGTGTGTCGTGCAAGTGTGTTACATGCGTGTCAGTGTGTGTGCATGTGAGTTTATGCACTTGTGTATGTGTGTGCATATGTGTGTCTCTGAGGGATAGTGGCATGCTGAACTCTTGGGCTGCCCATCACTTACTTTTAACTGATGACACAAGACAGGTGATGGGGACAAACTGAAGCATAGACTAAGAGCATTGGATGATCATTAATCACCCCTCAAAACAGGGCTGGAACCAGGACAAAAGTTTACTCTATCCTCAGAATCCTCCTTCCTGAGAGTTCTTGAATCAGTTTACACTCTACCTCATGCCAGACCCCAGGATCCCTTTATCTAATCAAGACCTGCTGTGGTGGCCTCTCAGTTCTCCAGGGGTCACTTTGCCAGTTTAGAACCAAGACACAAGCCTTCAATTTGACCACAAGGTCCCTAAATACAACATGTTCCGGTTCCTCTCTGGCATTCCTCTCCCCTCCGTCTTTCCTTCCCTCCCTTTCCTTCCAATATTGCTGCCCTGTCCCTCCAAACCTCAACCACTGCCCCAGCCCCGTGACACACTCTCATGACCCCACATCCAGACTGTGTGGAATCCTCACAGTCTACTTATAATGTTATCATTTGATTTTTATAACCATCTGTCCGTCTTGCTACACAATAAGATCTACTGCAACGATATCATTTGATTTTTATAACCATCTGTCCGTCTTGCTACACAATAAGATCTACTGCAACGAAGGCCTGTCTGGCTCACCCTAAAATCCCAGTGGCTAGTGGGAACTAAGAGTTCAGTAAACGCTGCTCTCCCAGCCTGGCAGTCCATGCTTATAATCCCAGATAACTGGGAGGCTAAGTAGGCAAATTCAAGGTAAAATACAGCCTGCACAACTCAGTGAAACTTTATCTCCAACGTGTTACAGAACACTAGAGTGGTATAATACAATCCACTGCATTGCAATAAATAAACAAAGAAAAAGTTGATGGGTATATTTGCTGATGTCCTTGTTCCTGTGACAAAATACAAAAGCAATTTAAGGAAGAAAGAAGGTTTTGGGTTTTGTTTTGTTTTGTTTTGTTTGTTTGTTTGTTTGTTTGGTTTGTTTGTTTGTTTTGAGGGTACAAAGCCATCATGGTGGGGAGGACCTGGCGGCAGGAGTGTGAGGCAGCCAATCACAGCACATCCACAGTCAGGAAACCGAGAGGGAGAGACAAATGCTGGTGCTCCGCTCACTTTATCATTTTCACTCAGTCCAGGGAACGGTGCAGCCCACAGTTTGAGGGTATCAGTTAACCTCACGGAGATAATTCCTCGCGGGCATGCCCAGAGGTTTGCCTCTTGGGCGATCCTAGATCCTGTCCATTAGGCAAGTTCTCAGTGAGTGTCTGAGTGAGTAGATGCCTCCGCCACTGCCCCACACCTCAGGTCTGACTGGGTACCCCTCTCCACAGTGGAGGAAGGCCATGAGGGCCTCACACACTTCCTGATGAACGAGGTCATCAAACTGCAGCAGCAAGTGAAAGCCAAGGACCTTCAGCGCTGTGAGCTGCTGGCCAAGTCCCGGCAACTGGAGGATGAGAAGAAGCAGCTGAGCCTGATACGGGTGGAGCTGCTGACCTTCCAGGAGCGATACTACAAGATGAAGGAGGAGCGGGACAGCTACAATGACGAGCTCGTCAAGGTCAAGGACGACAACTACAACTTAGCCATGCGCTACGCCCAGCTCAGTGAGGAGAAAAACATGGCGGTGATGAGGAGCCGCGACCTCCAACTCGAGGTGGGGATGCCTGGGCTCCGGCTGAACTGAGGGAAGGGAAAAGAAATGTCTGGGGGCTCTGGCCCCTAGAGGGGCACATGCAGATAGAACACACAGCCCTCCCCAGCTTTGTGCCCCAGACAAGCGCGTGGTGGAGGGTGGACGATACAGGCTCTGCGGAGGCACTAACGCCACCATGTACCAGTATTTTTCAAGCAACTGGACTCATCCACCTAGATCCACTCTGCATACATATAGACATGGGCACAAAGGCTCATGGGAAGTTAGGGGACCTAGATCCACTCTGCATACATACAGACATGGGCACAAAGGCTCATGGAAAGTTAGGGGACCTAGATCCACTCTGCATACATACAGACATGGGCACAAAGGCTCATGGGAAGTTAGGGGACCTAGATCCACTCTGCATACATATAGACATGGGCACAAAGGCTCATGGGAAGTTAGGGGACTTAGATCCACTCTGCATACATACAGACATGGGCACTCAGACACTTTTCCAGGAAAGATGATAGGAGACATTGGAGACTCAGGGCTGAGGGTGTGTGAAGGGACCAGTAAGACCCAGGGCCACATATTGTGATACTCACAAAACTTAATGGAAGAATGGAAAGCACCTATTAGGTGTAAATTCCTAAGAGCCTGTATTTACAGAGCTAAGCATGGTTGCTGGCATACAAGACAATCAGTATATTTAGCAAGGGGCAACCACCAGCCAAATGATTGACATATAAATGAATTTACCTCCTAAGTAGAAAAGTGCAAGGTTTGCTTCATTTCAATTTTTGTTTATCTGATTGTTTTTATTCTTCTGAGACAGGCTTTCACTATGTAGCCCAGGCTGGCCTTAAACCCACAGGCCTTCCTGCCTCAGCCTCATCAGTTCTGGAATTATGGGCCTATATCACTGTGCTCTCATCTTTCCTTTGGTTTATTGATGGCTACCATATTCCTAGCTCTGTTCCAGGTGTCTGAACCTTAAGACTAAGATGCCCATGGAACTCTGGGATGATCCACTTGATTATTTGAAATGTAGGATATCAAGAATAGAAGATAAAGCCATGTATGGATGTTTGCACCTGTATCCTAGAACTCAGGAAGCTGAGGCAGGAGGATTACAAGTCTCCATGCTGACCCAGCTCTTGCTACATAAAAGCAAGACTCTCTAAAAGTAAAAAGGAGAGAGTAGGGGTAGCTGTTTACTGCTCCCCCAAAGGCACAGGGAACCCCATGGGAAATGGGACAGGAAGGAGAGGAAGCAGAGGAAGGTGACGAGTAGTGGAGCACTGCCTTCCAGATGTCACCTGGCCATGGCACTCCTGAGCTCCCAGGAGCTGTGGTTAAATGCATGAGCCTGGCTCGTAGATGTCTTGCCATGGACCGGGGAAGGGCCCACACTCCCCCAATCCTCCCTAAGGATCTACAAACAGTTCATTGCTGAAGGAGGGAGAGACATCTTCAGTGGTGTAGCCATTGGTAAAGTGTCCGTATTCCTGTCAATAATCCTACATTGTTGTCCCTACAAAGCAACCCTAGTGAAACTCACTGGGTCCCCCAAAAATGGGGAAACCAGTCAGGAAGAGAAAGGGGATCAGCAAGAGTGGGAGGGGGCAAGAGAGCTTAAGAGGGTGAATATGATTTTAAAAATTAATAAAGGATGTACATGTGTGGAAATGTCAGGATGAAACCCATTGTTATTTACAATTAATACATATTATTAATTGTATTATTATTGATATTGTAATAATAAGTAAAATATTATTGCCTTGATGTAATTTAATATAATATCATTTAATAATAAATAGACTGAGAAAGTAAGTCAGGGGAAGAAATGTAAAACAACAACAACCAAAACAAAACAAAACAAAACAAGTCAAGACCTCTTGGCTCCTTCTATCTTCTTAAATGGTTGGAGAAACAGTGAGCCTGGAACCAAATGAGCAAATGGCATAAAAGGGGGAGGGAGGGAGAGATGGTGCGGGTCCAGACCAGGAGCATGGTGAGAACTCCGGGATTTATTCTCCCAGTGATGGGAAGCCACAGACGGATTGCGAGGTGGGGAATGACAGCTGATTTATCTCTCGGGAGGCTTGCTCTGGCTGCAGGGTGGAAAGCAGACTCGCAGGATATTTATTAAGCACCTGCCATGAGTGAGACACTATGCTAAGCACTGCAGGGGGACATGAGGATAAATAACGGGAGCTCTACTCCGGTCACGTACAATTTAATGAAGTGGACCGGTCAGTAAACAGGCTGTGCGAATTCAGGAGGATTGAGTCTTCATCTCAGCACGAAGCCAGGCCTGGAGGGTGGATGCTTATACTCCCAACATGAGAGAATTAGGCAGGAGAATCACAAGTTCAAGGCCAGCACTGGCTATGTAACAAGTCTGAGGCCAGCCTGGGTGACAGAACGAGACCTGGCCTCAGAATTAATGGAGGACTGGAGAGAGGGCCTGGAGGTCAAGAGCACTTGATGCTCTTTCAGAGGACCAAGGTCCTCCCACATAGCAGCTCACGCCAACTGTAACTCCAGTTCCAGAAATATCTTATGCCCTCTTCTAGCCTTCCTAAGCACCAGGCACGTGTGTGGTGCAGACACACATGCAGACAAAACACTCATATCCATAAAATAAATAAAATCTTTTATTTGAAAAGGAAATTCTATCTTTCAGAATTCAAATTTTCACTTCTGACTTTGGCCTTATTGGCTATGGCCTTGAAGTTTGTGGGTTGTTTGTTGATTTGTTTGTTTATTTGGTTTTTCTTTTTCTCATTTGCACAAGAGATAAAGGTAACAGTATCTGTGCCCTAGAACTGCAGAGAAAACCCCATAAATCTTTCACAGAGTAAGTCTCACACATGTGTGGGACTGGAAGTCTGGACACAACCTGAGACCACTTTCTTGGGCTGAACTTCAAAAATGCTGAATAGCAATTCTTTATAGGGATCAAGGAGAAGGGGGTCTCTGGGCTGTTTAACTTAGGAGTCAGAAACACAAGCCTGTAGCAGAGACTTAGAAGTTTCCTTCTTAGAACTTTATTCTGAATTATGATGGATGGATGGACAGATAGATAGATGGGTGGGTGGATGGATGGATGGATGGATGGTCGGATGGACGGACAGATGGATGGAAGGATGGAGGGAGGGAGGGATAGATGGGTGGGTGGGTGGGTGGATGGATGGATGGATGGATGGATGGATGGATGGATGGATGGTCAGGTGGACAGACAGATGGATGGACAGATGGACAGATGGATGGATGGAGGGATGGATGGATGGACAGGTGAACAGACAGATTGATGAATGGATGGAAAGTCAGATGAGTGGGTGGATGTGTGGATAGGTATTAGAGGCATTGCATGTGTCAGGAAATGGATATGTAAGTGTGTGTGTGTGTGTGTAGGAGTATAAAAGCCACAGGACAACTTCAGCCATCTTTGTTCTCTCAGGCACCACTCACCTTGTATTTTGAGGACAGGCTCTCGCTGGCCTTCAACTCACCTAGTAAGATGGACTGGCTGGCCAATGAGCCCTCCCAGCATTGGGGTTATAGGCACACACCACTGCACCCAGTTTTTGATGTGGTCACAGGGGCTCCAAACTGAGGTCCCGATGCTCGGAGGGCAAGCACTTCGCCAAGCGAGCCTTCTTCCCAGCATTCCTTGACAACCATCCTCACCCCTCTGCTGGCGTGCTTGTCTTCAGATCGACCAGCTCAAACACCGACTGAACAAGATGGAGGAGGAATGCAAGCTGGAGAGAAATCAGTCCCTCAAGCTCAAGAATGACATCGAGAACCGGCCCAGGAAGGAGCAGGTCCTGGAGCTGGAGCGGGAGAATGAGATGCTGAAGACGAAAATTCAGGAGCTGCAGTCCATCATCCAGGTGAGACGCACCACCCTTGTATAGGGGAGGGCTAGGCGGGACAAGGTGGGTGTACCTGAGGAGGACAAATACCAAGTCCCAGCTCGCTAGCTACGGGGTCACAGACAATGCACATCAGCCTTAGCACTGAACCTCCTCCCAACATAAAGTAAGAATGACTACAAACCATGCTGTTGGCACAGACTGACATCATATGCAAGGGGTTTGGGCTTCTTGTTGTTGTTTGTTTGTTTGCTTGCTTGCTTGCTTGCTTAATTTTTGGCCAGACCTAGTGGTGCATATCTGTATACTAGCTACTTGAGAAGTTGAAGTTAGATGACTGCAAGATTAGGGGCTCCCTAGGACAGCAAAATGTGTTCAGGAGCAACCAGAACAACCTGGTGAGATACTGTATAAAATTTTATAAGTTTAAAGAGGGATGAAATGTAAATTAGTAGTAGTGTCCCTGCCTAGAATGTCCCTTTGAGGGACTGAAGTGTGGCTCAGTGGTAAATCACCTACTTAGCATCCCCCAGTGAGGAGCTGGGGCTGTGGCTCAGTGGTGGAGCCCCTGCCTAGAATCCCCCAGTGAGGGGCTGGGGCGTGGCTCAGTGGTAGAGCCCCTGCCTAGAATCCCCCAGGGAGGGGCTGGGGGCGTGGCTCAGTGGTAGAGCCCCTGCCTAGAATCCCCCAGGGAGGGGCTGGGGGCGTGGCTCAGAGGTAGAGCCCCTGCCTAGAATCCCCCAGTGAGGGGCTGGGGGCGTGGCTCAGTGTAGAGCCCCTGCCTAGAATCCCCCAGGGAGGGGCTGGGGGCGTGGCTCAGAGGTAGAGCCCCTGCCTAGAATCCCCCAGTGAGGGGCTGGGGGCGTGGCTCAGTGTAGAGCATGTGATCTAGATGTCTGATGCCCTGGATTCAATCTGATGGCAGCGCCTTAAACATTCTAGGCAGTCTCTATCGCTGAATTCTATCCTCAGCCCTTAATATAGGTGATAATACTTATAAAAGAAAAGTGACAAATGAGAATCGCTGTCCACATGGACGCCAATGCCCTAGCTCTGGGAGAAAAGAACATTCAGGGAAACTTAGAGATCCCCAGACACTATACTGAGTGTGATTCCCTATGCGCCAACCTCAAGCACCTCCCATATTTGTCACCGCAGAAATGGGTGGCTACAGAAAGAGATTTAATATTCACTGAGGGTTAATGTTCCAAATACATGTGCAAGGGAAGAAAACACATCTCTGTCCTTCTAGAATGACCCCCAAGACTGCCCTGGGGCTCAGTGTTCTTGAAGCAGAGACTGGTTCTAGATTAGCAGAGTCTGCTCAGTTGGTGTTTCAGAGGGATAGGTGGAATGCAGAGGTGTTTCCCTTCTTGTCCCCTCTGAAGTGTCTTGAGGAATCACAGATGTTTCTCTGGGCTCCAATGGGAGCTGGAACAGAGCAGTGGGCTCCGGGTTTCCAGCTTCTTTACAGGTAATAAATTCAAATGATAATAAGTCGCTGACCCAAGACAAATTCCCTCGTGCATCCGCTGTTCCGCCACGAAATCTTCTGCCATCTTGGGGCTGCCCGGGGCTAGCTCCTTTGTCTTCCTCCTGTACTGATCTCTGCTCCTAACCCCACCAGGCTGGCAAGCGCAGCCTCCCTGACTCAGACAAGGCCATCTTGGACATCCTGGAACATGACCGGAAGGAGGCGCTAGAGGACCGGCAGGAACTGGTCAACAAAATTTACAACCTACAAGAGGAAGTCCGCCAGGCGGAGGAGCTGCGGGATAAGGTGGGAGTACTATGGGTCAGGAGAGCAGCAGCCAGCCAGTGCCTTTAACAGGAGTTTCTGATGTCATACCCTAGTCTGAATTGCCTGTAGTGCATGTCCCAGCATCCAGCCCCATTGTGGTTTGTAAATGAGAAATGTTACTGCGGTCCCAGCCATCCCCTTGCCAGTCCAAGCAGCCACCAAGGATGTATCTCCACCGTTCATCGATCAACAATCCACTGGTGATTGGCCAGCTTCTTCCCATAGTCTCTTTTGATCAGATAACTGGCAATCAAAACCAAATTAACACACCTAATCTGGGAGGGCATGAGCTAACTGTAGCCACTAAGCAAACAGCCATTGAACTGCAGAGATAGCTCAGACGTAAAGTGCAAGCATAAAGATTTAGATTCCTATGACCCATTTTAAAAGCCAGGCATGGTGACACACACCCATTATCCTAGTATTTGGGAGGCAGAGACTGGAGGATGCCTGGGGCTGCAGTCAGTGAGTTATAGGTTCTATGAGAGACCCTGTCTCAAGAAGAAAAAAAAGAGAAGTGATAGAGAAAAAAATTTACTATTGGCCTATGGCCACATGCATTCTCATTTGCATGTGTGTACACATCACACACACATAGAGCTACACACACACATACACACTACACATACACGAACACCACAAACACATAGCCACACACACATAGCCATACACACATAGCCACACACATGCATACAAGTAGCTACATACACACCACACACATAGCCACATACATACATGCACACCATATACATGTAGCCACACATACTGCACACACAGTCACACACACACATAGCCACATACACATGCATACCACATACACATAAACACACACAAACATGGAGCCACACACCACACACACATAGCCACATACACACACACACATGCACACCACATACATGTAGCCCACACATACATACACACACACAGCCACAGGCACACACATGCACACCACATACACATAGCCACACACACACATGCACACGCCACACACACACACACACCACACACATGCATACACCACACACACACAGCCACACACACATATGCACACACATACTTGCACATACATGCTCATGCAGAACACACACACGCTCTCACACACACAGCCACTCTCCCTAACCCCTGGAAGACCCAGGATCTCATTGCTCTCTCGCATTGCTCTCTCGCAGTACCTGGAGGAGAAGGAAGACCTGGAACTCAAGTGTTCAACCCTGGGGAAGGACTGTGAAATGTACAAGCACCGCATGAACACAGTTATGCTGCAGCTGGAGGAGGTGGAGCGGGAGCGGGACCAGGTACGGTGCCACCCTGGACGTGGCAGACCGTGAGGATGCCCAGCAGCGCTCTGGCACATGCTTGTGGTCCCTGGCCATGTGGTCTGTCTCCCCGACCTTAGAGAGCTTCCTCGTGAATCCATTGTCTCTGTCCCCAGCTCAGAGATGCATTCCATGTCGGGATAAGTGGGTCAGAATGAACAGGCCTTAAGGGATCAGGGAGGCCTGAGCTGCAGTCCCGTGGCTCCCATAACAGAGCAAGGTACTTACCTGGTCTCTTTAGTAAAATGCAGAAGTTGAATTCCAATCCTGTAACTCATAAAGTGTAAGCCCAAGGCAAGGCATCCACATGAAGGCTCAGTCTCCACATATGTAAAATGGGACTGGTTTCTACATTAGTGTGGTACAGACCCTGGGGGATGGAGGGTAAGACACAGCCCTTCACACTGTCCCTGACACATGGCAAGAACAGGTTAGGGTTACAGGATGCAGAAGTGAGAGGCTGTGATGCCCAAACTTCAGAGACAAGCAGGGTGAGCTAGTGAAGGCTTCCCTTCTCAGCCTGTTTCTGCTTAGGAGACAGAAACAGGAGGATCATAAGCTCAAGACCTGCTGAGGCTATAACAGTGAGTTGAGCGTCAGTGGGGCAACTTAGTGAGACCCTGTCTCCAAATAAAAAGCAAGAAGATAGCTGGAAATAGGGCATAACAGTAGAATGTGTACCTAGAATTCCCCAGTGAGGGGCTGGGGTGTGGCTCAGTAGTAGAGCCCCTGCCTAGAATCCCCCAGTGAGGAGCTAGTGGGTGTGGCTCAGTGGTGGAGCTCCAGCCTAGAATCCCCCAGTGAGGGACTGGGGATGTGGCTCAGTGGTAGAGGCCCTGCCTAGAATCCTCCAGTGAGGGGCTGGGGCATAGCTCAGTGGTGGAGCTCCTGCCTAGAATCCCCCAGTGAGGGGCTTGGGTGTGGCTCAGTGGTAGAGCCCCTGCCTAGAATCCCCCAGGGAGGGGATGGGGGCGTGGCTCAGTGGTAGAGCCCCTGCCTAGAATCCCCCAGTGATGGACTGGGGTGTGGCTCAGTGGTAGAGCCCCTGCCTAGAATACCCCAGTGATGGACTGGGGTGTGGCTCAGTGGTAGAGTACACACCTAGTACATACAAGGCCCTGGATTCAATCTACAATATCTCGGGAGGAAAGAAGAGCAGTATACAGTGGGTCCCTTGGCTGAAGCCTGAGCTAGAGGTGATGCATATCTCTACTTTACTTTAGTTTGCTTTGGGTGAACCCGTAGCTCTTCCTTGGCAGGCCTTCCACTCCCGAGATGAGGCACAGACACAGTACTCACAGTGCTTAATCGAGAAGGACAAGTACCGGAAGCAGATCCGGGAGCTGGAGGAGAAGAACGATGAGATGCGTATTGAGATGGTGAGGAGGGAGGCCTGTATTGTCAACCTGGAAAGCAAGCTCCGGCGCCTGTCCAAGGACAACGGCAGCCTCGACCAGGTAGGCTTAGCTAGCCATGTCCCCATACCCATGGCCAGGTGTCCCCCAATCCCTGCTGACCAGAGCAACCCCAGCTTACACGGTCATCATTGTGTCCCCTGCCTCTACTACTATGTGTGTGTGTGTGTGTGTGTGTGTGTGTGTGTGTGTGTGTGTGTGTAGGTCTGTGCGTGTCTGTATATGTCTGTGTGTATGTCTGTATGTGTGTCTGTGTTGTTTGTGTGTGTCTGTGTGTTTTTGTGTGTATGTGTGTGTCTATGTGTGTGTTTATGTGTGTCTATGTGTGTGTATGTAAGTATGTGTGTATGTCTGTATGTGTGTCTGTGTGTAGGTCTGTGTGTGTCTGTATATGTCTGTGTGTATGTCTGTATGTGTGTCTGTGTGTTTGTGTGTGTCTGTGTGTTTGTGTGCATCTGTGTGTGTCTATGTGTGTATGTAAGTATTCGTGTATGTCTGAGTGTATGTCTGAATGTGTGTCTGTGTATATGTCTGTGTGTGTGTCTGTGTCTCTGTGTGTATATGTGTGTGTATGTCTGTGTATCTGTTTGTGTCTGTCTGTTTGAGTGTCTCTGTGTGTCTGTGCACGTGTGCCCAGGCCTCTGAGATGGCTGGATGGATAAAGGTGCTTTCCCCCAAACCTGATGGCCTTAGTTCCATCCCTGGGACCCACACAGTACCAAGAAGGACAACACTAGCAACCTTAAAGTTAGGCATTTCAGTGACATTCCAGGCTGGCCCCTGCCTGGCTGAGTAACTCAGATCACTTTTCTAACTTTCTCTGCCTCTCAGTGGATCACAGCCAGCAGCAAGCCTTCCCTTGGCACTCTATGACAATGTGGAAGGTCACCAGGATTAAGATATCCTGTGCTTGTTAAAGTCACTGGTGCCCATGGGTGAACACTCATTAGTAGACAGAGAGGCAAGTAAGACTCCCAGGAGCCCCCTTGACACCTAGATATGAAGGAACACTGCTGCCATCCCTACAGGTGACATGTGATTGCTATAACTGAGGATCTACCAGACTCTGTCCTGGACAGAGACTGCATAAAAATACAACAGTATAAGATGGGTCAAGAGTTTACCAGGCAGGCGTGAGGAACTGAGTTCAATCCCCAGATGTGTTTAAAAGTGGGGGATGGGCACGCATGGTGTCTGTAGTCCCACTGCCGAGGAGGTAGAGACACACAGACCCTGGGGCTTGCTGCCCAGCTAGACTGTACTATTGGGTGAGTTCCAGGTTTGGAGAGAAAGAGAGAGACAGAGACAGAGACAGAGACAGAGACAGAGAGACAGAGAGAGAGCACATAGAACAACCATGATAGAAAGTGTCATGCAATTAAATCCTCATTTTCAAAGAAATAGAATATAGACTTGGCAGTTAGGCACAGGCAAAGTTGTGGTGTCTGAACTATGGTGTATATTTCAAATTTAAGGGCATCATGAAACCCATGAAGGAAGCCTTTTCTTTGGGGTTCCAGAAAGACCCCTTGCTTGCGGAGTTCTTGCCATGGGCCCCACCTGGAAGGCCCCTAGTCAGACTTCTTCTGGCCACATAGACCACTCAGCCTCCAGTCTTGCCAATGTGCCTCTTTCTCAGGAATACCTTCCCTGACCCCTGTAGCAGAGCTCAGGATTTCCAGGGCTGTGATTTCATCCTCAGAATGTGACAGTTTGTAATTTGCATGAGCCCCACACATGAGCTCCTCTACAGTAAGCCCAGCACTAGACACAAAACTCTTCCATGAGTAACCTCTAGATGTCTTTATGAAGCTAGAGTCCCCTCACCCATATTGGGGCAGGAGCAGCACAGATGGTAGTCTAACCCTGGAGATGGTATGAGCCAAGACCAAAAGGCAGCCAGCCAGCAGGTGGCCAGCAAGTGATGGTCCCAGATGTCTGTTGGACTGGAAAACATGAGAGTTAGGGAGAAGAAACAGACCCATGTCAAGGTGTGTTGATGAGCCATGACATCCAGGTGGGTATTCAGGGAGTCAGAAAAGATCAGCCCAGGCTGAGTGTCACACTTGGGTACCCAAGGGGGAAAACATCACACCATCAGCCAGTTTGCCTTATGCGTACTACCAGCATTCCCTCATGCTCTTCCCTCTTGTCTAGAGTCTGCCTAGACACCTTCCAGCCACCATCATCTCACAGAACCTTGGAGACACCAGCCCCAGGACCAATGGCCAGGAAGCTGATGATTCTTCAACCTCAGAAGAGTCTCCCGAAGACAGCAAGTACTTTCTGCCTTACCACCCACCCCGGCGCCGGATGAACCTAAAGGGCATCCAGGTACCCGGGGGCACAGGTGGGAGGCAGATAGTGGCAGGGGAGCCCCATGCAGGTGTGAGGTAGCACCTGACTCTGCTTGGGTATGACATGACCTGTTACAGTCCTGGACATAAGTCATGCTTGCTTGCAGGTATTCATTTGTTTGGAAAGCAAGAGCATGCATTAAGAGAACCGTCTTCAGATTCCATTCCCAGGCCCCATGTTGGGAGCTCACAGTACAGCACTGTCACTTTGGTTGCTACCCAGGGAGATCCAGGACATGTGGCTGGTTCTGAGGGAGTTCCTGAGTCGATGGGTGGGTAAATGGGAGGATGGATGGGTGGTTACACCAATGGATAAATGCATGCATGCATGGAAATTTGGGTAGGTAGGAGGATGGAAGGATGGATGATTGGGAGGATGAGTAGATGATTGATGAATGGCTAGTTACATGGATGGATTGGTAGATGGATGAATTGATGGATTAATGATGCCTGGATAGAATGGTGGATGATGGAGGGCTGGGTAGATGGATGGGTGGTAACAAGAATGAATGGTTGAGGGCTGGTGAGATGGCTCAGTGTGTAAGAGCACCCGACTGCTCTTCCGAAGGTCCAGAGTTCAAATCCCAGCAACCACATGGTGGCTCACAACCATCTGTAACAAGATCTGACTCCCTCTTCTGGAGTGTCTGAAGACAGCTACAGTGTATTTACATATAATAAATAAATAAATCTTTACAAAAAAAAAAAAAAGAATGAATGGTTGACTGATGGATGAGTTAGGGGTGGATTGATGGATTGATAACTGAATGACTACATGATAGATGGGATTGATAACTGAATGGATAGATGGGAAGATGGTGGTTGGATAGTTACACGGATAGATGGTAGACTGGTGGGTGGTTGGGTCAATGGACTGTTGAGTGGATAAATGGATAATAAGTGGATATATGAATGGATGGACAAGTATGAATGTATGAATGTGTGGATAATTACATGGATGGGAAATGGATGGGTGGATGGATGGATGGATGAATGGATGGGGAATGGATGATAGTGGATGTGTGGATAGAAAGATAGATTGTTACATGGATGGGCAATGGATGATGGGTAAACAGATGATAGATTGATGGGTAAGTAGATGGATTAATGGATAAAAGGATTGATGATAAATGGCTACATGGATGAATGAATGGTTACATGATTGGAAATAGATTGGTGGATGGATGATAAATGGATAAATGGACAGATGGATGGATGGATGGATGGATGGATGGATGGATGGATGGATGGTTTCATGTGTGATTTCATGGATTGATGTTGCATTGATAGATGGGTAGATAGTAAATTAATAGGTAGATGGGATGGTGAATGAATGAGTTAGATGGAGGGAGGGAGGGAGGGAGGGAGGGAGGGAGGGAGGGAGGGAGGGATGGTGGCTGGCTCTGTGAATGAATGGGTAGTGATGTGGATAGTTACATGGGTGGGTGGGTGGGTGGATGGATGGATGGATGGAGAGATGGTGGCTGGCTCTGTGAATGAATGGGTAGTGATGTGGATAGTTACATGGGTGGATTGATGGATGGATGGATTAATGATAGCTACATGGATGGATAGTGCCTTAGTCAGGGCTTCTATTCCTACACAAAACATCATGACCAAGAAGCAGGTTGGGGAGGAAAGGGTTTATTCAGCTTACTCTTCCACATTGCTGTTCATCACCAAAGGAGGTCAGGACTGGAACTCAAGCAGGTCAAAAAGCAGGAGCTGATGCAGAGGCCATGAAGGGATGTTCTTTACTGGCTTGCTTCCCCTAGCTTGATCAGCCTGCTCTCTTATAGAACCCAAGACTACCAGCCCAGAGATGGCACCACCAACAAGGGGCCCTTCCCCCTTGATCACTAATTGAGAAAATGCCTTACAGCTGGATCTCATGGAGGCATTTCCCCCAACTGAAGCTCCTTTCTCTGTGATAACTCCAGCCTGTGTCAAGTTGACACAAAACTAGCCAGTACATATAGGATGGTGGATGAGGAGTGGGTGGGGTTGGGTAGATGGATGGGTAGCTACAAGAATGGATGGTTGACTGATGGATGGGTGAGTGGGTGGATGGATGGATTGTTAAATGAATGATTACATGATAAAAAAATGATGATGGCTGTGTGAATAGATGGGAAGATGGGTGGTTGGATAGCTACATGGATAGATGGTAGACTGATGAAAATGTATAAATGGATGGATGGATGGATGGATGGATGGATGGATGGATGGATGGATGGATATTTAATGAATAGATGTATAGATGAATGGATATTTCCATGCATGCATAGATGAGTCATTGATAGGTGAGTGTAGAGTAGATGACTGGATAGTTACATGGATATACCACTCATCAAAGTCTAGTCACCCCTGCCTCTCTGTGCTAATGGAAGAGGGTAACACATGAACCAAAGGTAGCAGGCAGCTTCTCTGAAGCCCAGTCTCTCATGGAGGTCCCTGCACATGAGTCAACTTGGCCTATAGGGCTCCTGTGCTTCAGGACTTTAGAACCCTGTCCAAGGGCTCCCTTAGAGGGGGCTCATCTGGAGTAGCAGTTAGCTGACTCAGGCCTGGGGGAAGAGAGGCTACATCTTGTCCCAACTGCAGGAGCCTGGCATCAAATGTATGACCCAAGCCAGGCAGCTGCAGAGCAGACGGTTTGTTTTATTTTCCTCTTAGCTGCAGTGACATGAGTCTAGGGCCCTGTTTGATTTGTGTCTTCTGTCTTGTGTCTTCCCCTCCTCTCTCTTTCAGCTGCAGAGAGCCAAATCCCCCATCAGCATGAAGCAAGCATCTGAGTTTCAAGGTTAGTAGGCTGCCCAGATCCTTTTTGCCCTTGCTCATCTGTCACCCTCCCCCTCTCGTTCCATCTGTTTCTCCTGCTGCAATGACCGACCCTGCGAGTTCAACCTGGGCAAGGCCTCCTGGGTATCAGAGTGCAGCGTTTCAATCAGTCAGTAAGTGCTGCTCATCACCATTCAGGGCTCTGTCCACCAGCGTGTCACCTCTGTGGCCCTCTTGGCCAAATGGAGCATCTTATTTTTTATTTTTGCATGCATATTTGTGTGATGCCCGCATGTATATGCTTGTCTCTGTGTGTGCACATGAGTTGTCTATACAGAGATCCCAGGCTAACCCTGGAAATCTTCCTCAATTGCTGCTCAACTTTGTTCATTGAGGTAGGGTCTCTCATTTGAACCCAGAGCTCATGGGTAAGAGAAGTATAGCTAGCCGGGTTGCTCCAAGTTGTCTCCACTTTCTGAATACCAGAATTAAGACGGCTGCCACACCTCCCAAGTATTTACATAGATGCTGGAGATCCAAACTCAAGCTCTCATGCTTGCACAGCGAGTATTAGCTACTTTATTTACTAAGCCAGCTCCCAACTCCTGAACTGAGCTCATCAGTAAAGGGACTTTTGAACTTCCTCACCCAAGATTTTGGCTGGCAGTGCCCAGATGTGTGAGCTACAAGTTCAGCCACAAACTCCTGGCTCTCCAAAGCTTACCATCTTCAAGGTTCTTCTCTCAGCCTCACATCTACTCTAGGAGTGGCAACTGTCTAGGGAAGGTTTGCAAGACAAACAAAGCTCCCGCTATATGGCAAGTGCTGGAAGGTTCCAGAATGTGCTCCGCAGTCTGGAAACTCAGATCGGGGTCACAGGAAGAAGATGGAAAGTGCCCAGGGACACCCCCAGGAAGCAATTGAAACAAAATTGGGACATTCACTTAAACTGAGTCTGGAAACTGGATGAATTTAAGTCCATAGACTTACAAAGAGAGGAGCAGAAAGTGTGGGGTGGATCTGGGAAGTTTGGGGTACAAAAAAAGAGTATTAAAAGTGAGACCCCGGACAGACAGGAGTCACAAAACCCAGAGGTCCATTCTGACTGCCTCAGCTCCAGTCTACTATAGTGACTTTAGGGAGGGTAGGGAAGAATAGTACAGACCTGAAGTCTGACACCTGGTTGAGCTCCCTTGCAGCTATGTTAGGTGTCTCAGTGACATTCTTTATCCAAATGTGATGTGCAAAGATCCTGGGGCCTGTGACATACAGATTAAACACCCAAAAGGAAACAGAAGGATGCTAACCAACTAAGAGCTGTGCTTTTCGTCACTGTTAACGAAGCCTGGCAGGCTGCCTACTGTGAGGATCTAGTGGTGGAAGTATAACGCAAGGCTTCCCTCACAGAGCATACATAATGGGCACCGGAGTCTACACGGCTGTGCACACACAGACAGGTCCTGGCACCTTGGAGGACAGGAGCCTTGTAGGTGGCAGGTCGGTCACACAAAAGTTGAGAGCCCCTGAAGAGCAAGAGACAACATGGGGGGCTTTGCTAAGGAAGTGACGAGCTTGTCCCTCTTTTGGCTGTGCTCTGCCGTCAGCCCACCTTGTCGAGCAGGGAAAGGTTTGATGATGGGGAAGATGGGCATGCGTTTTCCCTACCTACCCAATGCTTCTTCATTGGGTGGAGGTGGGAATGGGGGGGGGACCCCCTCCATGAGTCCTCAAAGACAGGTGACATGGTTTAGTCTTGACTGGAGCCGCCCTTAACCGGCCTGGCTTGGGGCAGGATATGCTATCCTGAAGAACAGAAAAATAGCGCCACCTGCACGCGAAGGAGAAGCAGGGACTTTACTAATGTTGCTTCCTGGGTTTCCACAGGGGACAGAACAGTCCCCTGCCCACCCATGTCAGGAGAACCCCAAGTAGAGGTTTTAACTCCCCTCCCCCTCCCGCTCCCCCCTCCCTTTTCTCTCTCCTCTGTTTTCTGGGCCCGCGGCTCTGATGAGGACAGTCAAGGGGCACGAAGAGGATTTCACAGACGGCAGCCCCAGTTCCTCCCGCTCGCTGCCTGTCACCAGCTCTTTCTCCAAGATGGTGAGCTGCCGTAATTTCCACTCCACTTACACACCTTCAGAGTCCCCGGGCTGAGCCTGGGGCCTCGCTGATGTTTATTTAAAGAAGTTTTCCTTTCCCCAGCCCAGCAATGTATTCACACCTTCCTGCTGCCTCCATTCCCAATTTAACACTTGGTGGGAGGAGGAGGCGGGCCTCCTAAGGGCCGGTGGGAAACAGGACCAACTCTGCAACTTCACAGCCCTATGCAACCCCGGCCATTGTCCTGGGAGGCTTTGGGCAAGGCAGGGGTTGATGGAGCAGCAGGAGAGGGCGTACCCCCACTCCTGTACAGAGCTAGGTAGGGTCCCAGCCTTCTGTTACATCCAGCTATCTATTTGTAACCCACAGAAGGCACAAGATTAGAAATTCTAAGCCTGAGGGGTGCCCTGGGAAAAATGTCAGCTCAGCTTCTCAAATCAGACCCTGAGGGAGGTAGAAATTTGGTAATGAATGTACAACAACGGTCTGGTACCAGCTCCCGTGCCAAATCCAAGGTCCTGTTCCATCCACCGTCCCACCTCTCCCCTACCCCTCTGCAAAGCACCCCTCTCCACACCCACCCTTTCCAAGGCAGAGCCCGCAGCTGTGAGGCACAGAACCCAGTCTGTGCAGGGTCATGAGGCCTCGGCTCTGCCTCCCCAGCTCAGCGGTTTCCGTCTGCTTCTCCCGGCGAGCAGCTGTGGAAGCAGCTGTGTGCCAAGCTCCTCTGACTGCCCTGGGCTGAGCCCAGCCTCCTCCAGCCAAGGTCATACTGAGGACCAGCTTGCTCAGCCCATGCTTCCCAGGGAAGGGTGGGAACATCCCAAGTTAAATTTAGTTCCCGTGTATATAATATTTATGCCCGCCGAGGCATCGCAGATAAATATCCGGTAACACAGCTGTGCCGCATTCACAGCAACCCCATCGGAGCCGCAGCAGCATCATGTCAATCACGGCAGAGCCCCCGGGAAATGACTCCATAGTCAGACGCTGTAAGGAAGATGCGCCACACCGGAGGTGAGTGAGTGGCAGCTGGAGGCCTTGGCTAGGTGACTGACCCTGTCTCCATACCATATTGGTATGAACTCCTTAAACCTCTCAACAACGTTAGAAAGAAAGGCGAGGGAGGGCCCACTCCACATGGGGAAGTTGAGGCTTGGAGTTGGGGAACCACCCTCTTCATAAGCCTGGTCCACACTGACCTGTGGAGAATACCGGCTCGGTCCCCCAGGGGGCGCACCCTTCTGAACAGCTTAGACCCATGTTCAGGGACCTTACAGAAGTCTCACAGACCCACCTACACCACTGTGGCCAGCCAAGGGCTAATCCCACCAACTCCTGCCTAGAGGGCGCTCTGCGGCCTCAGAGTCATCTGAACATGCGTAGGGAGCAAATGTGTGTGGTGTGAAAAGCAGTCTTCTTGGCTCTCTGGGAAATTTATACCCCAGGCTGGCCTCTCACGGGCGATCTCCCTGCTTCTGCCTCTCGAGTACTGCGATTATTGGTCAGTACCCACCATGTCTAGCTCCACCTGCGCCACGCCCTCAAACACACACACTCCCTGCTCCTTTTGCCTCCTCCTCGGCTGAGATGCGGTCTCTACAGGCCACCAGGGCAGCCTTCCTACTTCCTTACTTCCTCTTCCTCACCTACTCCTCGCTTCATCCCACCCTCCTCATTCCCCCATCCCCTCCCATGATGGCCTCTTAGAACCAAGGCCCGAAGGAAAGCCAAAACATTCTAGAAGTTTCCCCTACCTTGTTCTCCTGAAGCACACATTCACGCCAGTGTCGTCTCACCGCCCCCCCTCCCCCCGGGCTTGTTTCTTACAGCACGGTGGAAGAAGACAACGATAGCTGTGGGTTTGATGCCTTAGACCTTGACGGTATGTATGTATCTGCCAGGCCCGAAGGAACCCCGGAGGGCAGGGTCTGCCCCAAAAGGACTCAGAAGGAAAGCATGGGAGGAAGTCTGATCGTAGACTCGAGCCAGAGACTAAGCTGGCTCTGTGGTTTATAGGCAGAGCCAGCCACTCAACTGAAGAATAAGCAAAGCCATGGATCTAAAATAATAATTATAAGACTCGGAATGTGGCTCATCCGTAAAGTGATTTCCCCCAATGACCCCACTCCTGTGAGAGGCTGGGGTGTGGCTCAGTGGTAGAGCCCCTGCCTAGACTCCCCCAGTGAGGGGTTGGGGTGTGGCTCAGTGGGCTTGATGGCACACTCCTGTGATCCTAGCACTTGGGGGGGGGGCAGGGGTGTATGTGAAGTTCAAGATCATCTTCCACTATTTAGAGAATTAGAGGCCATCCTGGGCTACATGAAATTGGAGGTGGAGATCAGGACTAAATTTAGGACATGGTTCTCAAATAACCACATTGGGGACACTGACACACTCTCAGTCATACGCAGGCTGTATGGAAAGCCAGAAATGAGGGCCCAGACTTCAGAGATACAGAATACATGTATGGTCCCAATGACCTGCCCCTCCCAGTCAGGGATCCCTACTCGGTCCCAGTCCCACCATCCCTGTTGACAGAGACTGTGGTGTCAGTGCCATGAACCCAAGGCATATGGCGGGCTGGATCACTGAGAGGGAGGAGAACCTGGAGATGGGCCCAGGCCCCGGGTGTCACCAGACCCCTATCCTGCTGGAAGGTTAGGCTCAGCATCCTGCAGACACACCCTGCCAGCACACACATAGACATTCCAGTTCTCCCCAGCCCCGTCTGTGCCCCTGACTAGCAGAGGCCACCAGCAGATAAGATGGAAAGATTAGCGATCCTCCATAATCGGGGACCATCACTAGCTATCAAGTGTTAAAGAGGGGTTAGCACCTAATGGAGGCTGGGTAATGAAAGGAGCCAAGAGAGTTTTAGATCGGGGAAGCTGGGAAGCGAATCCTGGGCAAGCGTCCAAGTACGTTGCGGGTGTTGGGAAAAATTCCTGTGCTCAATTGGCCTTTGTTATCAGCCCCAAGCAGGACCAGAGTGTCCCTCACCCTGGTGGCTCTATTCCAGTGAGCATCTATCTCCCCTGGGAACTTACAGACCAGTTGAGGTGGGAGAAGAGGATAGGGACCAAGGTCCCCCAAGACCCAGAGTCTGAAAGACCATGGAGGAGGGTGGGGAGACCACTTGGAGTTGGGGTGCTAAAGTGAGAACCCGGGAGTCCACTCCCAAGACAAAGCGAAGAGCTGGGGAGACACCTCAACTCCTGAGTTCTTGCTCCACAATCATGAGGTCGGGAGCTCAGATCCCAGCATCCTCACAGCAAGCTGGGTGTCCCTGCAAACGTCTCTCACCCTAATTCTGAGGGTCGCAGAGACAAGGCTGCTGAGTCTGGCTAGCCTCCCGCTTCTCTGAGAAGGCGTGAGTCCTAGTTCAGGAGAGACCCTGCTGCAAAGGAGTAGACAGAAAGTGATACAGGTACCAGATGACCTCTTCTGGTCCTCCTAACTCCCTATACACAGACATCTAGTGAGACTCTTTAGGAAGAGAAGCAGGGGGATGTCTATTTTGGACTTTGCCTGCCCTGGTGGCAGGAGATAGGCAGAGTGTAGTAAGAGCTGTAGGGTTCTCACCCCAGATCCCTGCATCTGGGTACACTGTAATCCCAGCATGTGAGAGATGGAGGCAGGGGAATGGCAAATTTGAAGACAGTCTGGGCTACATGATACAACTCAGTGCTATGCCTCTGTAGACTCCCCCAAAATTTCAGTCTACAAGGCTATGCTATTATTTAGCTCCATGCTGGGGGAAGAGGGTGATCCTAGATGCTCCCCCCCCCCCCCCCCAGTGCTCCAGGTCCTGACAGACCCTCATTCCTCTGCAGATGAAAATCACGAACGTTATTCCTTTGGACCTCCCTCCATCCACTCCTCCTCCTCTTCACACCAGTCAGAGGGACTGGATGCCTACGACCTGGAGCAGGTCAACCTCATGTTACGAAAGTTCTCTTTGGAAAGGTATGGAGGCAGGGCTGGGGAGATGACTCTGTGGGTGTAGCACTTGCCACATGATCATGAAGACCTGAGTTCAAATCCCCAGAGCCCACATAAAAATCTGGGTGTGGTGTCATATGCTTGTAATCAGCAAGCCCCAGATCCAGAGAAGGGTACAGGGATAGGACAGAGGTATCAGGAAGAGGAGTGGCCAAATGGGGGCTTAAGGATGGGACCCAAGACCCTCATCTTTTCACTTCCCTAACTGAGGGGACCATCTACCTGCCTTAAGACTAAAGCCAGAGTCTCAGTCACAAATCAGTTCCTCAGACTAGGGGTGTGGCTCAGTTGTGGGGTGCTCACCAACATGCATGAATCCCTGGATTCCATTCCAGCACCACCTACGTCAGGCAATGGAATCCCAGCACTCAGGAAGTGGAAGAGAGAGGATCAGAAGGTCAAGGTTTTTCTTGGCTACCTAGTGAGTTGGAAGCTAGCCTGTGCTACATAAGACCTATCTCAAAGTATGGCATTGGGGAGGGTAGAGAGAAACACTCCATCTATTCCTAGGATAAGAAACCTAGACATTGTTGGGTGATGGTGACACACACCTTTAATCCCAGTACTCTAGAGGCAGAGGCAGGCACATCTCTGAGTTTGAGGCTAGCCTGGTCTACAGAGTGAGCTCCAGGACAGCCAGGGCTACACAGAGAAACTCTGTCAATAAATAAATAAATAAATAAATAAATAAATAAATAAGGAAGGGAGAGAAGAAGAAGAAGAAGAAGAAGAAGAAGAAGAAGAAGAAGAAGAAGAAGAAGAAGAAGAAAAGGAAGGACACTCAGACACACAGAGGACAGGGCGGTAGTTATTCCTACTTCCTGATGACTTCCTGCAGTTGTGAATCCCTTAGAACCCAGAGGCCTCCAAGCCTCAAGGACACATACAGCCATGCCACCAGCATCCTTCCCCAACCTACTAGCATGTTCAGCTCTTCTCTTTTGAGTCCAACTGCCTATTTTATTTCCCACCTCAGGCCCTTCCGGCCATCGGTCACATCTGGGGGTCACGTGCGGGGCACCGGGCCCTTGGTCCAGCACACAACTCTGAATGGCGATGGGCTCATCACGCAGCTCACCCTTCTGGGCGGCAATGCACGCGGGAGCTTCATTCACTCTGTCAAGCCAGGCTCACTGGCTGAGAGGGCCGGACTGCGTGAGGGCCACCAACTCCTGCTGGTGAGACATAGAGGGAGAAGCTACGGGTTGTCCCCAGGCCCTCCACTTCTACGTACACGCATGCGCACCTAGAGACACATGCAGCCCAGTGGCACAAGATGCCCTTGTGTCTGATGATGGATGCTCCAGTGGGAAGCAGCCTTAACCCTGCCCATCAGCAGAGCCAAAGAAAATGAACCTCTTGTTCTTGTCCTGTAGCTGGAAGGTTGCATCCGAGGCGAAAGGCAGAGCGTTCCACTGGATGCGTGCACAAAAGAAGAGGCCCGTTGGACCATCCAGAGGTGCAGTGGCCTCATCACTCTGCATTACAAGGTCAACCATGAAGGTAAACCTGGGCCGGACCTGGTCCACACAAGGGTAGGGTACAGGACGCATACCCTGAGCCTCCCACTTGCTCCATCTGTGCCCATGAGAGTTGAGCCGCATCTCAACCCAAGAGGATAACAGGTGGGTTTGAAGATGCTCCGGGTCACCCTGAACCAAATCCACAAACCTCCTAGGGAAACAAAGGACACGGCTCCAGCAGCCTGGCTCGCTCCTCTCCCAGCACGGTGACATCTGTCTCCTCCGTCATGCTTCCCAGTCTGCTACAAGCAGAGACTCTGGGCCAAGCACATCCGGTCCGCTGACAGGCAGGCAGCCCTGCCTCCCCGCCTGGCCCAGCCCCCTGCAGCACTGCTTGCTGCCCGGGTGATGACTCGATTCTCATTCTCACCTCTGGGTTTTCCTGCGTGATTGCCTCTGCAGCTGGATCTTATTTTTAACCACAGTAATCATGAATATTTGAGCACAGCATAAATAGCCCGCCAGCTTCTCCAGCCGTTCTCCTGCCCCTTCTTCCCAGAAGCACCCCTGGTGCAGAGGATGGCACTGTGGAGCCCAGTCACCCCCACTCATGGGATTTGTTCCTATCAACTCCTGAGGCTGGGCTTCCCAGCCTGCATCCCAAAAAAATAAATCTTTAGGGGACATCTTGACCCATGGGCTACAAGGCTGCAAAGTGAGTTGCGTGGCCTAATGGTAAAAGGCAGCGTAGCCCTCCAGACTGAATTTCTGGGAAAGCCCTAAATAGAGCTCAGACTCAGGGCTGCTGGGTGGTACTAGGGAGTCTGAGCGAGGACTGGGCAAAGCTAGAACACCCCTGAAGGACCCAATATGGAGTCTCTGTTTCTTTATACCAACTCAGTTGCCTGGAATGCCCTTTGGCTATGAACGACCTCCTAGGACCCTGCTTGTTACAACTCCCATTTGACCCACAATCCTCTGACATTGAGCTTATTTGGAGATATAAATTATAAGTGTATACCATGGGTGTTCACTGACAGATTGTAGCATTTATTAGAGTCACACCATAAGCCCTGAATGCTCCCAAAGTTACTTGCAAATTTTACTCAAAAGACCAGTAACATTTGGCCATAATCATACCTGCAGCATTTGGCAGTAGCTACTAAAGCTTCCACACAGATTTGCAAAGACCTGGTGACTCGCCTTCTTTATCTGTATCCAAGAGTAATGAGTACATCTGTCCACCAAAAATAACATATCTGAATAATGCACAACAGTGTGGAGTACTATACAGCAATGAAAAGGAATGTGTGCCACAGTGCTGTGTCTTATTAACATAATGTTGAGCAGTATCAGCCAGAAACAAAGAACCTCTATTTTTGCAACATGCGGTACAGCTAGCTAGGACTACAGCAATCAGGATAAGGTTAGCCTGACAGAGCCTACTGGTTTAGAGTAGGGGCTATCCACATGTATGCATTTGCAAAATTTGAGTTGAAGGATGCATATGCATATAGCCTACTGCATGTTAAGTACCACTTGGCAGAAAAGGCATGGGGACCACAATATAGATGCTAGTAAGTTAGACATTGTGGCTCAGCACAGATGTTAGCCCTAAGCTTTCTTGGAAGCTGAAGTGAAAGAGAGAACCCCTAGCTGGCATGGCTGCCCACTCACAAGGAGGAAGACAGGCACTCAGACGCGGTATCTCCAGGGTGCTTACATTTCTGGATTACGGTCTCCTCAGGATACCGGAAGCTGCTGAAGGAGATGGAGGATGGTCTGATCACATCAGGGGACTCGTTCTATATCCGCCTGAACCTGAACATCTCCAGCCAGCTGGATGCCTGCTCCATGTCCCTCAAGTGTGACGACGTGGTGCATGTCCTAGACACCATGTACCAGGACAGGCACGAGTGGCTGTGTGCACGAGTCGACCCCTTCACTGACCAAGACCTGGACACGGGCACCATCCCCAGCTACAGCCGGTGAGTGGGGGATGGGCTCCCACACCACCCCAGGCCAGCAGCTCCCTCAGCCTGGGAACTGGAAGATTGGGGCTTCCTTGCTATTGTAAGGACTGTACAGTATCCTCACAAAACCTCCTACCACCCTCATTACATCCAGTGACCACCAGGCATGCTTGGAAGCCCTCTACCAGGAGCCACACCTCAGCCCCTCACTGGGGGATTCTAGGCAGGGGCTCTACCACTGAGCCACACCCCAGCCCCTCACTGGGGGTTTCTAGGCAGGGACTCCACCACTGAGCCACGCCCCCAGCCCCTCCCTGGGGGATTCTAGGCAGGGGCTCTACCACTGAGCCACACCCCAGCCCCTCACTGGGGGATTCTAGGCAGGTGCTCTACCACTAGCCACACCCCAGCCCCTCACTGGGGGATTCTAGGCAGGGGCTCTACCACTGAGCCACTTCCCCCAGCCCCTCACTGGGGGATTCTAGGCAGGGGCTCTACCACTGAGCCACAGACCCAGCCCCTCCCTGGGGGATTCTAGGCAGGGGATCTACCACTGAGCCATGTCCCAGCCCCTCACTGGGGGTTTCTAGGCAGGGGTTCTACCACTAAGCCAAGGCCCCAACCTGTTTTACTTTTTTTTTTAATTTGCAATAGAATTTGACAAAATTACCCAGTCTAAAATTGAACTTGCAATCCTGCCCTCAGGCCCTTCTCCCAAGGCAGTTGGGATGACCATTCTGCCTCATCTCTTTTCTTTTTATCTGAGGTTCAGGGTCGAGTGGAAGGGGATGGAATCCTCAACCCTGGGGCATACTGGCAAATGCGCTGTCTCTGAGCCATGCCCTAGTCCTTCAGTGTTTTCTCTTTAATCAGGCTGGGCGGAACCCAGCAGGTGTCAGGGCTGTTGGGTTTCTGTTCTTCCACACAGTGACACCTGCTCTTCTGGGCCCTTGCTACAGCTTAGTCAGCCTCAGGCAGTGGCTCTCAGCCAATCAGATGGTCAGTGAAGAAACCCAGACACAAGGGCATGACCCTGCAGCTGCTCCTCAAGAGTCTAGAACCCAACCCCAATGGGGGAGCCCTCAGGCCCAGCTTCTCCCGTTTGCAGGTCACACACCTTGCCCAGTCATAGCTCTGAGGTTGCTCCCATGTCCCCTCCACAGGGCTCAACAGCTTCTCCTGGTGAAGCTCCAGCGGTTGGTTCACAGAGGCAACCGGGAAGAGGCAGACAGCGCTCACCACACCCTGCGCAGCCTCCGGGTAGGTACACAAAGACACACACACACACAGCCCAGGCCCTGCTGCCACCAGGCTGCAGGTCTTTGATGTTGCACCTGACATTCAGGCCAGAGAGGCCTTGGGGCCGGATGGACGGACATCTCTCTACCGCAGTCTCATACTCGGGAGCCCTTTCCTCAGCCTGAGCTGATTGACAAACTCATTCCAGAACACCCTGCAGCCCGAAGAGATGCTTTCGACGAGCGACCCCCGAGTCAGCCCCCGCCTCTCCAGAGCGAGTTTCTTCTTTGGCCAGCTCCTGCAGGTAAGGTTGGTGATCGGATGCCCACTGACTTTTCTGGCACAGTGTGCTGGGGCTCCTCCCTCTGCCTACCAAGAAGAGACACCAGGGGGACATAACAAGGCATTGTATTTCAGGTGCCCCTTGTGACATCTCACAGCGCCTGGCTTCTCTGGTCCCATTTTATCCCCGCAGTGACAGGTCTGTAGACAGACTCCTAGCCTGCTGGAAGCCAGTCTCACTTTCATAAAAGATTTGAAGAAACTTTAGGCCAAAAGCGCTTCAACAACTCTGCTGCTAAAATATGATTTAAAAAAAAAATCAGTTGTGCTGCGTTGGGGAGAAAAAAACAAACCCTCCAGATATGTAGGCCAGTTTATTCTCTCTGGGGGAGCATTAAACTTACCCGAGCATCCTAGCAGCCAAGGAGACAAGAGAAACCCAGCAGGTTCCTTGGCTCTTACCCATCTGTGGAAACAGTTCAGCTCTTCAGAACCGGGAAGGATTTTTTTTTTCTTCCTTGTACTTCTAAAGAAAAAGCCAAGTATTTTGGGGGCCGATAATACAAAGACCACTGACAAGGTTGTTTTGTGACTTCGTAGAGGTACAGATGCAGTGATTATAGACATTTCTTGTATTGATAGTTGAGAGAAGCACAGGATGTGAGCCCAGACGCACATTTCCTGCATTGGTGCTGCATTAATTATACTCCAATGCAGCAAGAGATAGCTGACACCTTGACCCCGAATCCCAGATAGATACAAGCCTGTGACAGAGACAGCCGGTGCGAAGAGACCTGCAGAGCATGAGGCCCCTGGAAGGCAGGGCCATCCATCTATCACGACATTGTTAGGCCCATGTGTCAAACTTGAGCCAGCAGGGTTTCAGCCAGAGACTCAAGGCTAAGCTAGGGGAATGGCTTAGTTGTTTAAATGTCTACCTACGTTGCACGGGGCTCTGGGTTCCTTCCACAGCACCACATAAACCTGGCATGGTGAAGCAGGCTTCTAATCCCAGCTCTCTTGCAATCCCAGAGGCGGGGGACCCAAAGTTCAAGGTCCTCCTGGGCTTCATAGTGAGGATATGGCTAGCCTGGGCTACATGAGACTCTGTCTCCAAAATATATAAGGATAAAAGTGTGAGGCTAGCACACAGTAGGACAGGGCAGGCTCTTCTGAAGCGGGGAGAGGCTCAAAGGTGCCCAGAGAGCTCTGTGGGAACCTGGATTCTGTACCAGAGAAGTATCTATGAACTGTGTGAGAAGCCACGATCCCAGAACCCAGAGGCTCATGGGAACAATGTGGGAAGAGTTGGAGGTTTCCAGCCTGGGTCCTCATCAGCTACAACAGTAGCTGCACGTGGTGTCATCATGGGATGGTAGCTAGAATGTTCCAGAGTCCCATGCAGAGGCTGGCTCTTTACAGTGGAGGCGGTCTGCCCTGGGCTCCCTGCAGCGTAAAGTCAAGGTTTGAACAAAGGTTTTGTCTTGCTAGTGCAGTTCACTCTTGGCCCAAACCTAGAGATTATGCCCCGCCCACCTGTCCTGCCCCCACCCTCTACCCCACCCTCCTACCACTGTCTCTTCTCCACAGTTTGTCAGCCGGTCAGAAAACAAGTACAAAAGAATGAACAGCAATGAGCGCGTGAGAATCATCTCTGGGAGTCCCCTGGGGAGCCTCTCCCGGTCCTCGCTGGATGCCACCAAACTCCTGACCGAGAAGCATGAAGGTGTGTGACGACCTCGAGGCCCCACCCCACAGCCCAGCAGGGGCATGTCTGGTACACACCCACCCTTCCAGGGAGACACATCTGTCTCTGACACAGGCTTAGCAGGATGAAAAGACAAAGGAGGGGCTGAAGAGATGGTCGGGGTAACGTGCTTACCCCAGCATCACTCCAGTGTGAACTGACAACCGCAGCTAGGGGAGACAGAGCCAGGAGGATGCCTAGAGTTCACTGTCCTGCCATTCGGGCCTGTTAAGCTTCTGATCGTGTGAGAGGCCCTGTCTGAAAAAATAAGGTGTAGAGTAATTGAGAAGCACACACAGTGAGACACCCAGTATCTGCCTCTGGCTTGTGTATGCAAGTGTGTGTGTGAGTGTGCATATGAGCTCACACACACACTTGCACACATAGAGAGAACCACGCACACACAAACACACACACACACACACACACACACACGCATGCATGCATGCATGCACACACATGCATGCATACACGAAGACATGCACACACATGTGCCCAGATGCCCACATTGACTGAAGCCCTGTGCCAAGATTTATGTATTTATTGATTTCTCTCCCACACTGAGTACCTTTTACTGTTTACCTGGCTGGTAAAAAGTCACCCCACATCGTGGTCCCCAGATGATGGTGAGCCCTCCCTGCCTCACCCATCCAGGCTGGGCTCTCTGGTGAACAGAGACTTGAATATGGATAATTAGGAAATCCTCTTTGTTCCCAGGTTGGGCAGGCCAGGAGCAAAGGAAAAGGGACAGGCCCCTGGTCCTGGGAAATGGGTCCCTAGATACCTAGCCCTAACAGATCCTCTAGCCCTGGGACTCAGGAAAATGGAGGGGTCTGCCTTCCATGGCAGACCACAAAGCTTTGCCATCTTGCCCACCTGGTCTTCTCCGCTGCCCTTCACTCTCCTGTACTCACCCATCTGTCTGCTGAACCCTCGCACTGCATGCTTTTCCTGGGGGAGTCCCTGTCTGTTCACACCTGACAGACAGGGCATCACTGACCAAAGGAACAAGTCCAGCCAAATCTACCTTGGAGAACCAGTGAATTCTCTGGGGCTGGTGTCAGGAGCGTGCGCACCTTAGACTATGGCATCTTCAGAAAGGTCCCACCACAGGGCAGGTGCTGACTCACAAAAGTGACACTCCTGGAGCTCCCTGTACAACTTGCAGACAGCTCCACTGAAGAGTCTCATCCCTAACCATGATTTACTGCCTCTGTAACCTCATGGGCTTTCATATGGCTTGTGTGGCCATATGAGGTCAGAGAAATCAGAGGTCTTGTTCTTCGGTCACCATCTACCTTAATGGTTTTGCTGTCGTTATTGTTGTTGTTTGGCTAAGGTTTTGTTTTGTTTTGTTTTGTTTTACTTTTCATTTATTTGTGTACACACTCTTGCCACGTGAGTGCAGTTCCCATAGGGACCAGAAGAGGGCGATAAACCCCCTGGAGCTGGAGTTACAGGTAGCTTTGATCACTCTGCTCCTCTGCAAGAGCAGCAAGTGCTCTTAATTCCTCAGCCGCCATCCTGAGGAATTAAGGATTTGGGGGCAAGCTCTCTCATTGGCCTAGCCACCCTGATGAGGCTAGACTGACTGACCAGCAAGTCCCTAGGGATCCGAGCCACCTGTCTCTGCCTGCCCGCACTGGGATTCTAAGTGCACACAACACACAGGATGTTTACATGGCTTCCGGAGACTAGTGTGGGTCTTCACTCACTTTCCCAGCAAGCACTTGTGCCCACTAAGCCAGCCCCACCCTTCAGTTCAGCAGGTTTCTGAGACACCCCTGTCCCTAGTCATTTCCTAGTGAGCCAGTGGGGGGAACATTTCAGTTGAAAGAGACACTACTGTGTACCTGGCTGTACTCCTTAGACCCTGCCCCTATTCTAAGAAGCTGTCCTTGGTCTACTGAGGTGGTCCAGACTTCAGAATCCATCAAGGCTCCCCTGTGTCTCCTCTACATCAGAGGCATTGCCTCTGGGGGCCCAGAGTAAGCTCCAAGATACCCATGTCCCTTTCTCTACCACCAGAGACCTCCAGGCCTTATGAGTCCAAAAGGGCAGCCAAGGCCCCCATGGCCTGAGTGTGCCCTCGGGCAGGGCAGGCTCTAACAGCCCACTGTTTCTGTTCTGTTAGAACTGGATCCTGAGAATGAGCTCAGCCGGAACCTCACCCTGATCCCTTACAGCCTGGTGCGCGCTTTCCACTGTGAGCGCCGCAGGCCTGTGCTCTTCACGCCCACCATGCTGGCCAAGACATTGGTGCAGAAGCTGCTCAACTCAGGGGGTGCCATGGAGTTCACCATCTGCAAGTCAGGTGAGCATGGCCAGGTGACAGACAGAGGGACACAGGCTTCGGCAGCCCATCACAAGAGTGCGCAGCCTCCCTGCCTTCTCCCCTCCCCTTTCTTCCATTGCTCCTCCTCTTCCTCTCTTCCTCCATTTGTGGCAGGAAGCCTGCCTTCCCCTGCTGCCCAACTCCTCCTCATCCTTGTACCCACTCGGCCACCTCGTAATGTTCTGTAGCCTACGTCATCATCTCCAGCTAGATCATATCTCCTTGGATACAGCAATGTGTCTCATCATGTTTTTAATCCTAACAGTTGACCATGAGTAAGATCCTGTGGTTGGATGGATGGATGAGTGAGTGGGTAGGTACATGGATGGATGGATGGATGGATGGATGGATGGATGGACAGATGGATCATAGATGGAAATGGGTATTAGGTAGATGGGTAAATGGGTAGATGGTAGATGATAGAAAGGTAGATGATAGATGGATGATGGATTGATGGGTGGCTAGGGATGGGTAGGGTAGCTGGATGGTAGACACTAGGAAGATGTGTGAATGGTTGAATGAATGGACAGCTTATGATGAATGGTTGGATGGGTAAGTAGATGAATGGATGGTGAATAGTCAGGTAATGGATGAGTGGATTGATGGACAGATGTGTGGATGTGTTGATGAATAGGCAGATGGATAGATAAATAGACAAATGGATAAGTGAATGGATAAATGGACAGATGGATGAATGGACAGATGGATGGACGGACAGACAGATGGATGGATGGACAGATAGAAGGATGGATGGACAGATGGATGGGTGGATAGATGGATATATGGATGGATAGGTGGATGGGTGAATGGAAGAGTAGATGGATGGATGGATGGATGGATGGACAGATGGATGGGTAGATGGATGGATAAGTGAATGAATAGATGGATGGATAGGTGGATGGATTAATGGAAGAGTGGATGGATGGACGGATGGATGGATGGATGACTGGTTGACTGGCTAGATGAATTGATGAGCGGGTGGATAAATGAGTGAATGGGTGGGTGGATGGAAGAGTGGATGGATGGACAGATGGATGGATGGATTGATGAATGGATAGACAAAAGCATGGATAGATATGTGGGGTTGGCTCCACATGTGAGTTTTATTATTGAATCATACATAGCATTGCCCCACAATGCCTGGGCTACTTTGTCCAATGACACTCACAGCTGAAAAGCCAGAGTCCAAGTGTTTACGGAGCCCCTGCTGCATGGTCTGGCAGAGCAATCATGAACTTGACCCCACTCCCAGGGAGCTTCCCTATCTAGTAGAGAAGATGATGTTCCATTTAACCAAAGTGGGAAAGAACCAGATGAATATCAAATTATGTGGCACTTAGGAGGGACAGATAGGGCCTGGAAGAGACAACCCACCACAAATAGCACTTGCCACCCTGGGCACTAACTCCCCTCTCTTCAGATATTGTCACAAGAGATGAGTTCCTCCGAAAGCAGAAGACAGAGACCATCATCTACTCCCGGGAAAAGAACCCCAACACCTTTGAATGCATCGTCCCTGCCAACATTGAGGCTGTGGCAGCCAAGGTGAGAGACCCTGGGTACTGGCCAGACTAAGGCCCTACCCAACCATCTCTGTGAGGCACTGGGTCATGGGCAGGGATGGGTGGACACAGGCCCCAGGTCACTCTCTGACTCCACTCTTTGTCCTCAAATCTCTGATGTGGGCTTGTATTTTGGGATCCTCTTCTGTTTTCTGTTTCTGCCAGTGTCCTGGTGTTGGTTCATGTCAGCTAAGGGTGTGTGTGTGTGTGTGTGTGTGTGTGTGTGTGTGTGTTTACATGTGTAAAAGAGAGAGAGGAAGGAAGGAGAGAGAGAGAATGAGAGAGAGAGAGCACACCAGGGTTAGATAGAACACATTCTGGTTTGTTTTCTGTTGCTACCTGAAGTCCTATTTCATATTTCAAATAAGAAAGCCAGATCCTATTAAGGAGGTCTGATCACAGGGAAGAGAAAGTGAGTGGGCCACAGACAAGATAAATTGTACTGGAAAGGTGGAGCCCCACCAGCCAGGGTTAAGGGGAGGCAGGGAGGAAACAAATGCAGGGAGGAAGTCCAGAAGGGCAGGTTTCCAAGCTGTGACTCCCCAAGGCCTGGGTGCCAGGTCTACAGTGTGTGCAGAGGAAACATTCATAGAGTGATGGGAATACTATATTCTCTCTCTCCCTTTTCTTCTCTGCCCCTTCCTTCCTCTCTCTCCCTCCCCTCCCCCTCTCCTCTCCTCTCTTCTTCCTCTTCTCCATCTTCCTCTACCTCCTCCTCCTCCTCTTTCTCTAGCTTTTTGAAAGGGTCTCATGTAGATAAGACTGGCTTGAAAACTACAGTCTCCTAAGTCTCACCTACTAGGTAACAAAATTACAGTCATGTACTGCCACTCTTGGATATACATATTCATACACATATATGTATACATACATATATATATACATATGCATGAATATGTGCATACACATACACACATATATACACATATACATATATACACATACACACATATATTCAAGAATATATACATATATTCTGTTTTTTGTTTGGCTGGGTTTTTTAAAAGATATTTTTGTTTGATTTTTTTGTGTCTGTGTCTGTCTGTGTGTGTGTGTGCGCGCGCACATGAGTGCAATGCCCACAGAGGTCAGAAGAGGGCATCACATCTCCTGGAGCTAGAGTGTTCCTGGTGGTTGTGAGCTGCCACATGGGTGCTGGGATCTGAACTCAGATCTTCCCCAAGAGCAGCAAGTATACTTAGCCACTGAGCCATCTCTCCAGCCTTTGCTTGGTTTTTAAATAAGCTCTCACTATGTGAACCAGGCTAACCTGGAACTAGCTATGTCGTCCAGGCTGCCCTCCAATTGCTAACTTCCTGTCTCTGCCGCCCAGGTGCTAGGATCACAGGTGTGTACCACACACCTGCCTACTTATATTGTTTCCTTCCTTCCTTCCTTCCTTCCTTCCTTCCTTCCTTCCTTCCTTCCTTTCTTCTTAATTTGTGACTCTTACTAGGTAGCCCAGGCTGACCTGAAGCTCTCAGTCTTCCAGCCTCAGTCTCTCTAGGGCTAGGGTAGCAATTGTGCATGTTTTTTCTCTTTGATGTAAGTTTGGTGGGTTTTTTTCCTTAAGTGATGCCTTCAGCCACATGGGAATGTCCTTTCCCACAACTAACAAGCTCCTGGTTAAGCAGGTAGCCCCAAGGACCCCTGAGCCAACCTCCCTTCCTGGCATTTTCTGTTCTCTTACCCATTACCAGGAATTCCATGGAAGGCTGGAGGGGGTGAGTGTCCATTGCAAGCCCCCCTTGGATTCAACCTCAATAGCCGGTGTCACTGTGCTCAGCGGGGCTGAGCAAGTAGTACTCAGGTGTGGGGCTACGACCTCACCGAGGCCAACTTTTGAAGTTCCCTAGCACAGCCTGGCACCCACAAGGACAGCTGGGTGGGCACCACTGCTGATGGTGGCTGTTATACTTGCAGAACAAACACTGCCTGCTGGAGGCTGGGATCGGCTGTGTGCGCGACCTGATCAAGTGCAAGGTGTACCCCATAGTGCTGCTCATCCGGGTGAGCGAGAAGAACATCAAACGGTTCAGGTAAGGACACCCAGTCCTCACACCTGCCACACACACACCACCCTTACTCAGCCCTTCCAAAAACTCTGGATGCTGGGACGTGTGACACTAACCCTGAGTGCAGCCGGGCAAATGCCAGTACACATATGTAAGACACATGGGGTGAATGTGGCTGGTGAGAGATGGTCTGTCAACTTCCTGTCACTGAGATACTTGGGTCGAGCCCAAGAATGTAAGAAGCCCAAATTCAAAGAGGGAAGTGGCCAGATGTGGTGGCACGAGCCTATATTCCAGACACTCAGGAGGACCACAAGTTTGAGGTTAGCCTGGTGGAATAGTATCCAACCCTGAAAAGGGAGAGTATTCTAACACCTGCCAGGATAGGGGTGGCTCTCAAGGATAGGATGCTGTAAAAAATCAACCAGGAAGACAGGCAACATAGGGTTCCACTTACGGGAAATCCCTTAAGTATCAGACTCATAGAGACAGGAAGCAGTGATAGGAGCCAAGATGAAACACAGGGGGAGAGAGTGGAGTTTGTGTTTAATGGGGACAGAGTTTCCATTTGGGACGATGTCCTGATTCTGGAATGAAAGGTTCTCACCATGTAGCCCAGGCTAGCTTTGAATTCACATATTAGTGAGTACACTCACGGCTATAATCCCAGCACTAGGGAGGTGAAGGCAGCAGGTCCCCGTCATGTGTGGTCCTTGACCCCCACAGGCAACTGTACAACCCAGGCTTCTAGCTCACACTGTGAGCATCGAGCCCTGCAGCCTCCCCATGTCTTCCCCTGCCTGCTGTCTCTCCCTGCCCACCTCTCCACCCCCAGGAAGCTGCTGCCGCGGCCAGAGACGGAAGAGGAATTCCTGCGAGTGTGCAGGCTCAAAGAGAAGGAGCTGGAGGCGCTGCCCTGCCTCTACGCCACCGTGGAAGCTGAGATGTGGAGCAGCGTGGAGGAGCTGCTGCGAGTCCTCAAAGACAAGATTGTAGAGGAGCAGCGCAAGACCATCTGGGTGGACGAGGACCAGCTGTGAGCTTGTCTGGGTCTGACCTACACACAGACACACCGGGGTCCTGAGCCCCTAGCAACAAAGTTACCAGACACCAGACGCCTGGTGGAAGGTCAGGCTCTGCTGGCGTGAACAGAGATGAGCAACCCCAGAGCCTGGGGCCCAAGGCCAGCAACCAGAGCAGCAGTTGAATGTAAACTCACGGGACAGGGACGGGTAAACTGCCTGCAGGCCTCCAGCAGCCACAGTGGCTGCCAGCCCAAGAAGAAGCACGAAACATGCGTCCCAGGCTGGGGAGACAGGACTCCTCCTATGCCGTTCTTTTTCTTGCATTAAAATTCCTCCAGTTCTCCTTTGCAGAGGTTCTTATCCCACAGTCTCACTAGCAGGTGTTTCCATCAAGCACAGTCAAGGTGGGAATGGGCTAAGCTTTCCCACGCAAACGTATGCTCTGAAGGGAGGTGAAATGAGACCCTTTCGACCCTTACCAGATGCTAACTGTAGAGTTTCTCCGCTGGAGGTGGGGCCTCGGGAGCCACGCCTACCCCTGCAAGCCCTGTAAAGAGTGTTTACTGGTTTGATCCTGTACAGAAAACCACAGCCTCTGGGCTGGTGAGCGCAACGCCCTGCCTGTACGGAGGACAGCATTTCACCGCTCTCCCTGCTATCCTCAGACTTTTGCAATCTCTCCACACACACTCTTGGTGGGGGGGGGAGGGGGTTGAGACAGATGCTCCATCTACAGCTGAGCCCTCTTGGCCACTTACCCTGAGCACTCTGACCAGCTACCAGCCTCTGCAGAGAACTCTGCCCCAAGGCACAGTGGGGCCTCTCCGACCCGGGTTGAAAACGTAAGGCTTCTGTGGCTACATTATGACAAATATCACAGGTTGAATCTTCATGGCTTTGTCACCTTATCAAGGCACCAATTGTCCCATCTTTGTTCTCATTAAAACAACACACACACAACAAAAAAACAAAAACAGAAAACAGCATAGTGCAGCCTGTAGCAGTTTCGTCATTTTAAAAAGATACCAAAAGTGCAACATAGGAAGCTGAGAGTGGGTAGCCGGGGGACCCGGAGGCCACTGCTTCTCTCCTTTCTGCCTCATGGCCCATCCCTAGTCTGCCAAGGACCCAGGCACCTTTCAAATCAACACTCCTAGCAGCCAACAAGCATGGCATCTCCCCCCCACCCCCCAACAGACCATAGAAACAAGTTAACTGCTCTGGGGCTGCCAAGGTCCAGCTGCAGCCATTTAAGTCGCGATAAAGCGCCTGGTGAGGAGCGGAGGGGCTGCAGGGCCAACGCTCCACCTCTATAATGCCTGAAGTGATGGTAAATTTCCTTCAAGCAGAGGCCGTCTCACTTCCACTTAGAAGTCTCGCCAAGGGGACAGACGTGACCAGAAAGGAGCCTCGGATAGAAAGTCTACTGATTTATTTCTATTTATTTATTTAAGTTCGGAAGCCTCGGGCTGGCTGGCCTGAAAAGCCAAACGGACTTGCATAGAGTTTGGGGGGAGGGATGCAGCGTGAAGATCTGGGAAGGAATGAGTGTCTAAGATGCTCCCCCCAGGGATGGCCAAGCTCTAGTCTGCAAGACTGAGAGGCAGGCCCAGAGCCGCAAGGGTGGACGGCAGAGAAAGATGGAAGGAGGTTCCCCCTAACACCCCACTCTCTCTACACTGATCTTAAGTCAACACAGCCTCAAGTTCTCAGGCTCCTGGACCTCGTCCTCCCCAGAGGACTACCACAGGCTTGCCAGCCCTCCCCAACAGAGGGCTCTCACCCAGGGCCTCTCTGGAAGGAACGCTCCCATGTGGGCAGAACCCAAAGCTGCACAGGAAAGGGCGTGTGGGGAGGCAGGAGAAAAAAGGGGTGTTTTCTGTGTTGTTTGGACATGAAAGTCATGAGTGAGGATGGAGGTGCTGGTGCCCCGCCTCAACCCCGGGGCTGCTTTGAAGCCACTGGGTGCCTAGTTCAAAATCATATTGAAAGTTTCCACGCTAGCTGGGTGGCTGGAAGTGACCCTCCCCCACCCCCACCCCTGTGGGAATTTGTTTTTGTAACAATGTGTCAAGTTCAGGTTCCATTCTGAGCTTCTCCCCTGCCTGTCTGATGGGCGGTGATGGGAGGAGGGAGAGGTGGGGGTGGGGGTGGGCAGACTGGAAAAATTGCATTCACCTATAGGTTTACATCTGAAGGAGGAGGAAGGAGAGGAGGGAGAGGAGGAGGGAAGATAAGAGAAAGGAGAAATGACAAAACGGAGTGGCAGAATACATGCTGCCTAGTGAGCCCCAAGGATCCCTGGGATGGAGAGCCCAAGATACCATCCCTGGTTTGTTGATGTGGATTCTGGGGATTGAACTCAGGTCCCCAAGCTTGTCATGCAAGTACTTTACCAAGTGAGCCACCTACCAACCCAATTTTGAGTAATGAATCTCTGGGAATCGGAGCCATGAAAGCCAGTCAAAATGTGTGTGTGTGTGTGTGTGTGTGTGTGTGTGTGTGTGTGTGTGTGTGTGAGTGATGGCGCGTGCTTGGAGACAAGAGGACGGATTGCAAAAGTCTCTCTTCTCTCTTTCCACCATGTAGTTCTCAGGGACCAAAATCATGTCTGTCAGGCTTGATGGCCAGCGACTTTGTCTGCTAGATCATCTCACTGAGACTTTATTCTCAGGGCCTCACTGCTGACCCTGCCTGTGGCTCCACTATTCGCACTGCAGGGGAGACTCCTCCTGAATCTCTACCCGTCCTCCCTGCAAACACAGGAGCATGTATCAAGTGGCCAAATTCTACAAGGCCAGGGTGCAGGGTCAGTGCACCCAAGATCAGACCAACATGCCTAACCCACTCAGAGAAAAAGGCCAACGTCTGGTGTTTGCAAACCTTCCAAGCAACACTCTAGGACCTGTTGCTGGCAACCTGAGACTTGCAGCTAGACTAAAACTAAAGAGTCAGGGCCAGGATCCTTTCTGCTATCTTACAAAGGGACCCTGGCCCTGGGCATGTTTGGCAACCTACACAGTTAGTGCTACAGATCCCACAACCAAAACTGGAGCCCAGGGGGTTGGGGGTGTGGCTCAGTTGATATGGTTGCTTGTCTGAAATCCCAGCACTCAGGGGGTGGAGGTGGGAGGATCAGATGTTTAAAGGCACGTCCTGGACTTTATGAGACCCTCTCTAATAAGTGAGTTAAGTAAAAATCGTAAACAGACCTTGAAGAACTGGGTGTGTGGCTCAGTGGATAGAATGTTTGCTTTACATACATGAGTCACTAAGTTTGATCTCCAACACCACACACACACATCTGGAGCCTTGGATACGTAGCCCAGAACTCACCTCTGAAAAAGCTCACACCATCCTGTCCCTAGAGACCCTGGCTTCTCCAAATGAGCAAATGCACAGGCCATGCATTTTCCATGGATCGGGATGAAGGGCGCTGCGGTGTGAACAGCTGGGTAGCCCTGGTTCTCTAATGCCAGACCCCTTGGCTGCATTTGTCCCTCCCTGGATTGAGGAAGACACCCAAAAGGAGGGAACACCAGCTCTCCTGAGGCCAAAGTCAGTCCCAACCGTGTACCCAGCCCAACAGAGGTACTGGAGCCACCTCACGTACCTGGCATTGAAGTTTTCAGAACTTGGTTCTGCTGCGTTTGGAGCTGAGCTTAATGAGCTGTGTCCCTCAAGGGAGGTGCTTTGTGAAATCCGCCCTGGGCAGCTCCTGCTGGTGCAGACGGAAAGCAGAGCCATAAACTAGGGAGGAGGCATACCCAGTGCCCACAGACCTGGAGATGGGAGCTGACTTGGGGGCCAGGTGTCGGGAAAACCCTCAGGTGGCTGATGGAGGAAACACTTGTTCGATTCCTGTGTCTGTCAGTCTGGTCTCAGTCCTTCATACTTGACTGAAACTACCATCCATGTGGCATTTTTCAAGGTCTCTCTTTTCTTTTGCTTTCTTTTTGGTGGGGAGAGAGACAGAGACAGAGACAGAGACAGAGACAGAGACAGAGACAGAGACAGAGACAGAGACAGAGACAGAGACAGAGACAGGGAGCGAGCACATAGGAGCAAGTGATCAAGCTAGGAAGGCTTCTAGCACCCTCTAGTGGTGGGAATGGCATCACTGTGCCCTCTGTGTATCTAGTTATATATATGTGCTTATTTAGGTATGTGTACATATGAGGCTGTTAAGTGTTTACATGCATGTTCCAGCACATGCATGTGTATGCACATGTGAGTATATGAACATGCGGTGTGGGTGCACATGCATATGTGTATTCTAGTATGTGTGTGTGGCTGTAGATACTCATGTTCATTCATGTTAAGTGCTAGGGGTCAGATCTGGGGGTGAGGGTCGGGGGACACATGTGAGCACAGTCCCACCATGAATGCCTGGATATCCTCCTAACTGTTCTCCAGAGACCTCAACACTCCATGCTGTGGTAGCCAGCTTTCCCCTGAGCTGAGTGTCCCCCTCAGACCACTGATCTGCCTTCCAGTCAGAAAGGTGGAAGTCAGGAAATGGGGACACAAGGAGAACCTTGATTCCCTTACCCAGAGCTCTACAATCCTAGATGCCCTAATCCACAGACACATGGCATTGTCTGGTCACCCCATAGTTTGCTTGAGTAGAGCAAACAATATAAGCAGTAGGTCAGCCCCTCTACTCCCCACCCTTTGCCACCCCACCCTACCCCAAAGCCATTCCTCAAAATCCTACTGTAGTAGTTTGGATGGAAAAGGCGGCCATAGGCTAATAGGGAGTGACACTATTTGAAAGGATTAGGGTGTGTGACTTTGTTGGAGGAAGTGTGTCACTGGGGATGGGCTTTGAGGTTTCAGAAGTTCAAGCCAAGCCCAGTGTCTCTGTTTTCCTGCTACCTGCTGGTCTAGATGTGGAACTCTCAGCTCCTTCTCCAACACCACGTCTGCCTGCATTCTACCATGCTTCCTGCCATGATGATAATGGACTGGACCACTGAACTGTAAGCCAGCCCCAATTACATGTTTGCCTTTAGAAGAGTTGCTGTGGTCATGGTCAATAGAAACCCTAAGTAAGACAAGGGTGGTCTGTGTGGAGGGAAGAGCACTGATAGACCCTGAGGGGTCTCTCAAGATGGACTCTAGAGTCCCTGGCTGCTCCTGATTGATTATACCATGTACATAGTTCCAGTGGGCCTCTGGGTTTCCAGCTGTAAAATGGGCTCAACATTATGAAACTAGATCATAGCACTGCACATTTTACTGTAGTGTGCACATTACAACAAGTTTGTATCTTCATTAAATGGGGAAAAATAGCCAATCAAATGTGACTTTCTCAGTCAGCAAGGAAAGAGAAAACACAGAGGTGTGACACATGGGGAGGGGCACCCCCATAACATTTGTCACAATCTATTTTGTTACAAAACTCAAGGGAAAGAGCTGGGGATCTAGCCCATAGGTAAGGCACTTGTCACGCAAGCATGAGGACCAGAGTTTTGTCCTCTGAAAGCCCACATGAAAGCAAGGCAGGCATGACATAATCCAGCTTTTGGGAGGTGGAGACAGGAAAAGCACCTGAGCAAGATGGCTAGCAACTGTTCAATCAGCAAGCTCTGGGTTTGATTGAGAGACCCTGCTTCTGTAGATAAAGGAAGGTTGGTCACAGAGATGCTCTCAATGTCAGCCTTCGGCCTCTACATGCACACACACACACATGTCCATGTGCACCCACACACTTACCATTCATATATGCAGATATATGTACCGAGGAAGAATCTGCATAGAAAGTATTAGAATTCTATAGAGCTGGAAGCCAGGAACAACACAGGTTCATTCTACACCTCTGCAGGTTTTTGTGTGTTTGAACGGATTCATGCAGAGACAGTACAGCCAGGTAGGGTGGTGCACACCTATTATCCAAGTATTTTGTGGGCGAGGCAAGAGAACCAGGAGTTCCTGGGCTTGGATAGCAAGACCATGCTTAAAAATAATAGATAGATAGATAGATAGATAGATAGATAGATAGATAGATAGACAATTGATAGATAGATAGATAGATAGACAATAGATAGATAGTGTATTAGTCAGGGTTCTCTAGAGTCACAGAACTTACGGATAGTCTCTAGTTAGTAAAGGAATTTATTGATAACTTACAGTCGGCAGCCCAATTCCTTACAATTGTTCAGTCGCAGCTGTGAATGGAAATCCAAGGATCTAGCAGTTACTCAGTCTCACACGGCAAGCAGGCGAAGGAGCAAGAGCAAGAGCTAGACTCCCTTCTTCCAATGTCCTTATATTGTCTCCAGCAGAAGGTGTAGCCCAGATTAAAGGTGTGTTCCACCACACCTTTAATCCCAGATGAAAGGCGTAGCCCAGATTAAATGTGTGTTCCTTAAACTCGGAGATTCAATCTTCTGGAATTCATAGCCACTGTGGCTCAAGATCTTCAAACCAAGATCCAGATAAGGATCTCCAAGCCTCCAGATAAGGGTCACTGGTGAGCCTTCCAATTCCGGATTGTAATTCATTCCAAATATTGTCAAGTTGACAACCAGGAATAGCCACTACAATCCACCCCTTGTCAACTTGACACAAATAATATCTCATGTTCACATAAAACAATAACAAGGTTGTAAATACGCCTAACATGATATAACTATCCCTTACAATCGCAAACGCATTAGTAAATTTACAATGGGCATTCATATTACTTTATAATCCTCGTTTCTGCAACTGGTTACGTGGCCTTAATTGGTATTTATAACTACCTTCCTCTACTACCCATTCTGTATTTCCTTCACCTTCAGCCAGCACCTCAGCAGGTCTTGGCTCTTTTCCTGGAGGATTGACCCATACCTTCATTCCTGATGGGTCTGTGTCCTTTGTCATCCTGCTTGGATTAGGCTGTTGTAGTTTCCCATTGACTTTAATCACAGGACATGGTAGTACTAAGAGACGCCCTAAGGGATCTCCTACACTCCAGACATAATCTTGCTTACCACCATTGTGAAGAGGTAATCCAATTTCCCCATGGTAATCTGGATCTATCACCCCTCCTAACACTGTTATTCCTTTTTTAGCCTGTTGGTTTAAGGGCATTAGAAGCCCAAAATGACCAGGGGGAAGTCTGAGCTTCCAGTTCAATGGAATGTTTGTTGTAGCTCCTGGTAGGAGCACTCCCCTCTCTGGAGCCAAAACTTCTAGGCCAGCAGAACCTAGAGTTATGGGGACAGGAAGCAAAAATTTTCCTAGAGGGTCACTAGGAGTGATAGTAAGTGGAACTATTCCGTTTTCCACCCCTTGATTCCTGGACCCATGAATCCTGGCTATGGGTGAAACTGTACCATATATCGAGCGCTGATTCAAAGCATATACTGCCTTCTGAAGAACTCTGCCCCAGCCTTCCAAGCTGTTACCACCTAATTGGCGCTGTAACTGCGTCTTCAAAAGGCCATTCCATCTTTCTATCAGCCCAGCTGCTTCAGGATGATGGGGAATGTGGTAAGACCAGTGAATTCCATGATCGTGAGCCCACTGTCGTACTTCTCTGGCTGTGAAATGAGTTCCTTGGTCAGAAGCAATACTGTGTGGAATACCATGACGATAGATGAGGCATTCTGTCAGTCCGTGAATGGTGGTTTTAGCAGAGGCATTACGTGCAGGAAAGGCAAATCCATAACCAGAATAAGTATCTACTCCAGTAAGAACAAAACGCTGTCCTTTCCACGAAGGAAGTGGTCCAATGTAGTCAACCTGCCACCAGGTTGCTGGCTGGTCACCTCGAGGAATGGTGCCATATCTGGGGCTCAGTGTTGGTTTCTGCTGTTGGCAGATCTGGCAATCAGCAGCAGCTGTAGCCAGGTCAGCCTTGGTGAGTGGAAGCCCATGTTGCTGAGCCCAAGCATAACCTCCATCTCGACCACCATGGCCACTTTGTTCATGTGCCCATTGAGCAATGACAGGGATGGCTGGGGAGAGAGGCTGATTGTCCACAGAACGGGTCATCTTATCCACTTGATTATTGAACTCCTCCTCAGCTGAAGTCACCTTTTGGTGAGCATTTACATGGCACACAAATATCTTCACATCCTTTGCCCATTTGGAGAGATCTATCCACATACTTCTTCCCCAGATGTCTTTCTCACCAATTTTCCAATTGTGATCTTTCCAAGTCCCTGACCATCCAGCCAATCCATTGGCTACAGCCCATGAGTCAGTGTATAATCGTACATCTGGCCATTTCTTCTTGCAAACAAACTGTAATACCATGTGTACTGCCCGAAGTTCTGCCCACTGTGAAGATTTCCCTTCACCTGTGTCTTTCAAGGTTGTCCCAGAAAGGGGTTGTAATGCTGCAGCTGTCCACTTCTGGGTGGTGCCTGCATAACGTGCAGAGCCATCAGTAAACCAGGCTCTAGTCTTCTCCTCTTCAGTCAGTTGATCATAGGGAACACCCCATGAGGCTATAGGTGCATGCTTGGCAGCAGATGGCATTGTAACAGGAGTAGAAACCATAGGCATTTGAGCAACTTCTTCATGTAACTTGCTTGTGCCTTCAGGACCTGCTCTGGCCCGATCACGTATATACCACTTCCATTTGATAATAGACTGCTGCTGTGCACGTCCCACTTTATGACTTGCAGGGTCTGATAGTACCCAGCTCATGATGGGTAGTTCAGGTCGCATAGTGACTTGGTGTCCTATTGTCAGACGTTCAGTTTCCACTAAGGCCCAATAGCAGGCCAAGAGCTGTTTTTCAAAGGGAGAATAGTTGTCTGCAGATGATGGTAGAGCTTTGCTCCAAAATCCCAAAGGCCTTTTCTGTGATTCACCTACAGGGGCCTGCCAGAGGCTCCAAACAGCATCTCTATCAGCCACAGACACCTCAAGTACCATCGGATCTGCTGGGTCATATGGTCCAAGTGGTAGAGCAGCCTGCACAGCAGCCTGGACCTGTTGAAGGGCCTTCTCCTGTTCCAGGCCCCACACAAAGCTAGCAGCTTTCCGAGTCACTTGGTAAATAGGCCTAAGTAACACACCCAAGTGAGGGATGTGTTGTCTCCAGAATCCAAATAGACCCACTAAACGTTGTGCTTCTTTCTTGGTTGTAGGAGGGGCCAGGTGCAATAACTTATCTTTCACCTTAGAAGGAATATCTCTGCATGCCCCACACCACTGGACTCCTAAGAATTTCACTGAGGTAGATGGTCCTTGAATTTTGGTTGGATTTATTTCCCATCCTCTGATACGCATATGTGTTACCAATGAGTCCAAAGTGGTTGCTACTTCCTGCTCACTTGGTCCAATCAGCATAATGTCATCAATATAGTGCACCAATGTGATATTTTGTGGAAGATCCAAACGATCAAGATCCCTTCTAACTAAATTATGACACAGGGCAGGAGAGTTAATATATCCTTGAGGCAAAACTGTGAAGGTATACTGTTGGCCTTGCCAACTGAAAGCAAATTGCTTCTGGTGGTCCTTATGGACAGGTACTGAGAAGAAGGCATTTGCCAGATCAATAGCCGCATACCAGGTGCCAGGAGATGTGTTAATTTGCTCAAGTAAGGAAACTACATCTGGTACAGCAGCTGCAATTGGAGTTACTACCTGATTTAGTTTTCGGTAATCAACTGTCATTCTCCATGATCCATCTGTTTTCTGCACTGGCCAGATAGGAGAGTTAAATGGAGATGTGGTGGGAACCACCACCCCTGCATCTTTCAAGTCCTTGATAGTGGCAGTAATTTCTGCAATTCCTCCAGGAATACGATACTGTTTTTGATTCACTATTTTCTTTGGCAGAGGCAACTCTAAAGGCTTCCATTTGGCCTTTCCAACCATAATAGCCCTCACTCTACAGTTCAGGGAACCAATATGAGAATTCTGCCAATTTCTGAGTATATCTATCCCAATTATACATTCCGGAACTGGGGAAATCACCACAGGATGTGTCCGGGGACCTACTGGACCTACTGTGAGTCGGACATCAGTCAAAACTCCATTAATCACCTGCCCTCCATAAGCCCCTACTTTAACTGGAGGGCCACAATGTTTCTTGGGATCCCCTGGGATCAGTGTCAACTCAGAACCAGTATCCAGCAGACCCCGAAAAGTCTGATTATTTCCTTTTCCCCAGTGTACAGTTACCCTTGTAAAAGGCCGTAGGTCCCTCTGGGGAAGAACTGGAGAAAGGGTAACAGCAAAACCTTTGAGTGTCTTATCAAGATCCTTCCTCAGAGGAACCTGGCCACCCCTTCATTCAAGGGGTTCCGGATCTGCAAACTGTCTCAAGTCTGGAAATTGATTCACTGGCCGAGATTGCTGTTTACCACGATCTAATGTAGCCTTTCTTTCATTTGTTTGAGAATTTTTCTGCTTATACAGATCAAACAAATATGCAGTAGGCTTCCTATGTATTTCATTCCTGGAAACACCATGATTGATTAGCCAGTACCAAAGGTCCAAGCGAGTCATGCCATTATAAATTTCACCTCTCCTGTGCTGACCATTACTGGGTATGTTATTATAAACATTCTTTTGTCTACGCTGTCCATTATAATAACTAGGATCACCTTGTCTCCGGCGATTCAATGCTGCCACCTGGCCCTTGTTACCTCGGGATCCAACTAAACCCAGTGAATTTAATTCATCTAATTGAGCAGAAGCATCTCCAATGCTAAGATCTGGCACAAGGAAAAGGGAAAGAACAAAACCCTTCAAATGTGCTGGTGCCCCTCTCACCAATTTGCGTCTTATAGAGCTGGTGAAAGGCATATCTTCTGGACCTTCCCATTGTGGACAATTATGCTTTACACAATATATCCACTCTAGCATTGCAATTTCCCTAAGTCTTAAAATCCCTTCATCAACACTAAGCCACGGAATATCAGGCATCTCCAAGTCATTTCCAGTAGGCCATCTTTTGATAAACACCTCAGCCAACCATTCAAACAAACTTTTGACACCTTTTTTAACTATGCGAGCTTCCGTATTAAACCTAGAATCTCTACTCAGAGGACCCATGTCAATAAACTCAGCCTGCTCTAGTTTTATGTTCCTTCCACCCTTATCCCACACCCTTAAAATCCATTCCCACACATATTCACCAGGTTTCTGCTTGAATGAATTAGCAAACTCATTAAGCTCCTTAGTAGTGTAGCGAATTTCCTCATGGACTATACTTTCTACCTCCCCTCTAGGAGCCTGTTTTGCTTTGAGTCTGGTTACAGGTCTAGAAGAAACTATTGGTGGGCCGTGAGCAGACTCTGCAAAATTAATTTCCTCATGTGGGGAAGGCATTATTTCAAGAGGTGGGGCTGAGGGTACTACTTCCTCAGGTGGGGCAAACCCTTGAGAATCTGAGGATTCAAAATTCTCAGCTTCAACATGGTCTTCCCACACATCCCCGTCCCATGTTGTAGGATCCCATTCTTTGCCAATTAGAGCCCTTACTTTAACTGTCGACACACTCTGAGGCTGAGACTTGAATTTTCTCTGTAGTTCAGCCAACCTTACAATGAGAGTTTCTGTTTGATTTTCTGCAACTTGAGCTCTATTGCTACAAGAGAGAAGATTCTCCTCAAGGACACACTTAGCAACTTTTAGATCGTTTACTTGTGTCTGGAGCCTTTCGATTTTATCACACAACTCCTTCCTTTCATTCATCATTTTTTCCACAGATACTAAGAGCAGCCAGCCAGTAAAATCATTTTTCGATTTTTTCCCCATCTTGTAGAAAGCTTTGTGCACTGAATCACCTAATTCATTAAGAAAATCAAGGGCATTAGCTTCTTTAAGTTCGGAATATAGTTTCAACCATGGGTCTTCAAAATTCTCTGAGCTCCCAGGAGGGAGAGAATCTGGAGAGGTTTCAATATTTGAAAGTGCTGGTGGATCAACAAGCCAATTCCAGTATTTTAAAAGATTCATCCTTGTACTTCTGTTACTCTAGAACCACTCCTGGTACCAACTTCTGTATTAGTCAGGGTTCTCTAGAGTCACAGAACTTACGGATAGTCTCTAGTTAGTAAAGGAATTTATTGATAACTTACAGTCGGCAGCCCAATTCCTTACAATTGTTCAGTCGCAGCTGTGAATGGAAATCCAAGGATCTAGCAGTTACTCAGTCTCACACGGCAAGCAGGCGAAGGAGCAAGAGCAAGAGCTAGACTCCCTTCTTCCAATGTCCTTATATTGTCTCCAGCAGAAGGTGTAGCCCAGATTAAAGGTGTGTTCCACCACACCTTTAATCCCAGATGAAAGGCGTAGCCCAGATTAAATGTGTGTTCCTTAAACTCGGAGATTCAATCTTCTGGAATTCATAGCCACTGTGGCTCAAGATCTTCAAACCAAGATCCAGATAAGGATCTCCAAGCCTCCAGATAAGGGTCACTGGTGAGCCTTCCAATTCCGGATTGTAATTCATTCCAAATATTGTCAAGTTGACAACCAGGAATAGCCACTACAGATAGATAGATAGATAGATAGATATAAATACATAGATACAGACAGACAGACATAATAAATAGATACATAGATAGGTATATATATACAGAGAGTAGATAAATAGATAGATATACAGACAGACAGACATAATAGATAAATAGATACATAGATAGGTACATATATAGAGAGTAGATAAATAGATAGACAGACAGACAGACTGACAGACTGACAGATGTGACATTAACCTACAGAGGAGACTCAGACTCCTTCTGGGCTGCCTGGAGAGTAGATGTTCTTCTGTCCCTACCCCTGCTGTGATGTCCCCTGTCCATCCTGACCCACTCTCTCCATCAAGCCTTTCCCCATATTCAATGGTTAACTCACTTGAGGGGCTCTGCTCAGACCAGAGATGTGTGCCCTGTAACCCCAGTCTAGGACCTCAATGGCATCGCAGACAGAGTCCAAGGAGCTCCCGATATGCAATGAGTGAGGTGGTTTAGGAGGTAAGGTAGTATATATCCTATAGATGACATGTGTGTGATATATACTATGAGACTACAAAGTATATTGATGATCTTGATTTTCTGTTATCATCTATCATTGGCAAGCAATGCAGGTTTCCCATAAGTTCATAAATTACGGTGATGCATACCCCCCTCTCTCTCCCCATTCCCCTCCTTTCTCTTTGAAAAACACAGGTTCTCTGTATGTAATCCAGGCATCCTGGGTCTTCCTGCTTCCACCTCCTGAATGCCAGGATTTCGGGTGTGGGCTACCACAATTGACTTACAAAGTTTCCTCTTATGATCCAGTTACTGGAATTACCGATGAAAGTGAGGGGACAACGGACAGATAGTTCCTTCCATAAGTACTGGATGCTCTAGCATGGGGACCTGAGCTCCCTACAATCCATGGAAAAAGTCAAGGAAGATGGCTCACAGCCACCTGGAACTCCAATGCCAGAGGCTCTGACACCCTCTTCTGGCGTCTGTGAGCACTGCACACAAGTAGTACACAGACTTAGCTGCAGGCAAAACATCTCTACACATAAAAAAATAAAAATAAGTAAACCTTTTGGGAGAAGATGGCTTGGCAGATAAAGGTGCCCTTGCCGCGCACAAGCCTGCTGATCTGAGTTCAAGCCTCAGATCCCATGTAAAGGAGAATGCAGTAAACTGATTTCACCAAGTGAAATGTGCATACTGTGCTTTATGTGCCCGTACATGTATAGGCTCACACAAAATAAATAAATCTAAAGCTGTATTCATGCATGCATACATACATACATATGTACATGACAGCTCTTGAGGAGTAGCACTAAAAGTTGAGCTCTGGTCTCCACCCACAAACATGTAGAAGTGCATGCATGCTATGTACCAAAAAGAGTGATTATACTTAAAGAGAAAGTGTGATAGGGGATGGCAGATGCTGCTGAAGGAAGCGATCTTCCCCAGTCAGGAAACGTACATGTGCTGCCCCTGGGACACACTCCAATGCTAACTGGGACACCTGGAACATGGGACATTTTTTCCTATACACCAAGGGACCAGATGTACACTAAATGTGCAGGTAAAACTGGAAGAGAGAGAGAGATGGATAACAGGACCTCCAGAATCCTCCAGTGAGAGGCAGTAGTGTGGCTCAGTGGTGGAGCCTCTGCCTAGAATCCCCCAGTGAGGGGCTGGGGGCTTGGCTCAGTGGTGGAGCCCCTGCCTAGAATCCCTCAGGATCCTAGTATTTTCTGAAGATGTTTTCAGCACAGTCTGGGACGGTTTGTTCAGTTTTCTCTTCCACGAGCAAGCCCTATGGTTCCATCTGACCGATGCCAACAGTTCCCACCTGGAGCCTATTGATTTACTCCTTGTTCATCAGCCATGGCCTAGCCCGGTGGTTTTCATCCTTCCTAATGGCTGTAGTCCTTTAATGCAGGTCCTCAGGCTGTGGTGACCCCAACCATAACATTATTTCTGTTGCTACTTCCTAATTGTGAGGTTGCTACTGTTATGAGTCCTAATGTGAACACCTGTGTTTTCCAGTGGTCTATGGTGACCCCTGTGAAAGAGACCGCCAAAGGAGTTGCAGCCCACAGTTTGAGAACCACCGGTCTGGCCAGATCAACTGACAGATGAAGGCAGGTGCTGCCCACACACAGCACTCTGGGTAGAATGAGCCCAGGTGCACCCAGAGACATAGCTGCACTTAGAGCTAGGAACTCCGGTCATAGGAAGCAGGTGGTCATGGGAAGGGACTCTAGCCCCAGGCTTCAAACCTCTTCTCTTAGAGGCTGAAGCCACTTGTGGAGGGTAGCTCTGGATGAGTCTGTAGGGGTTCCCATAGGTCTACCAGCAGGGGACAGCAAAGCACAAGTCCTAGTCATGGCTCCCATGCAGTCCACTTCCTGTCCCATCACCCAACAAGCCCCACCACCACCACCACACCAACCCCTGCTCCCAGGATGCCTGTGCACCTCTCAGCTTCCTCACTGGGCTCTAGAGAAACCACGTCTCCTGGGCGTGGTGGTGCACACCTTTAATCTCAGCCCTGGGGAGGCAGAGGAGAATATATCTCTGGTCTACAGAGTGAGTTCTAAGCCAACCAGGGGCTACATAGTGAAGCCCCTGTCCAGAAGAAGAAAAGAAAAGAGACCCTATGTTCCCTTGGTAGTGAAATGGGTTCTGTGGGCACTGCAGAGTGAGGCCCACGTGGAATGAAAAACCCCCACAAAGAACTGGGCTCTGTCTTTTTGCCTCCCTGGAATCAGGGCTTAGAAACCCACTTGACCTTAGAGGTCCTAAGGTATGCATACATCTTCTCTAACACATCAGAGAGGAAGCTGAGGCCCAGAGATCACATGTGACTCCCCCAGCCAAAAACTGCAGCTGGGCTTTAGAACTGAATGAATCGCTGGGACCCAGGGAGGCTGACACCACATGGTCTATACAGCCCCTGCCAAGAGGAGGTGGAGCTGCGCAGATGCCCATGGGAAACAGTGCCCAACACATAGCATGCCCTGGGAAAGCCTATGCTAAATAGCCCAGGGAGCAGCAAGGGTTTGGTGTGCTGTGATGTGGTTGGGTTTGGTTATAACATGTCCCACTACATAGCTTAGGCTGGCCTAGAACTGGCTACGTAGCCCAGGCAAGTCCTGAACCAGCTGAAACTCTTGTCTCAATTGAGTACTGGGATTACAGACGTATACTACTACACCTGGCCACACGGGGGCTCCAAGTGCCATCTTTAGAGACACGTGGGAAAGGTGAAGGAGTCAGGGGACTCCCCTGAGCCCCAAGAACCATTTCTATTTCCTTATTGCGCCTGAACCTAGAAAACAGTTTCTACAAAGACAAAGATGGGGGGGCAGGGGGGGGAAGGTCCCTTCATCTGAGCTTCTAGAGTTCTCCAGCAGGGGGAGACAGGAATGAGCTGATGGTGGATGCACCTGCCCAGAGCCCACGGCTGGTGGATCATTGAAATTTGGGGATGAAGCTGGGCATGGTAATATACACCTGCCATCCCAGCACATAGGCAGCTGGGGCATAAGAATTGCAAGGTCTGTGCTACATAGCAAATGCTAGACCACATCCAAGGCTGTGTACTTAGACCATATCAAACCTACCAAAGAGAGGATGGGGAGTTGGCTCAGCCAGTGGGATACTTGTAATAAAGCATAAGGAAGGACCTGAGTTTGTATCCCCATCACCTACATGGGAAGTTGAGTGTGGCAGTACATGCCTGTTATCCTAGCGACAGGGAGGTAGAGATCCCCAGGAACTCCATGCTCAGCCCACCTAGCCAAAACTGAACTCCTGGTGAGAGTCTGTCCAAAAAAAAATAATGTGCAGATGGCCTGGAGAGATGGCTTAGTGAATAAAGTGCTTGCCACACAAGCATAAAGGCCTGAGTTTGAATCACAAGAGCTCAGATTAAAAACTGCACATTAGTGTACTCATCTACAATCCAGGGCTCCTGTGATGAGACTGGAAGTGGAGATAGAATGCTCAGGAGCTCAGAGGCAGCTAGCTTGGCGTCCACAGTAGCAAGATTCTTCTCAAACAGGTGATAAGGCATGACCAACACTCCAGGATGTCCCTTGACCTCTGCACACTCACTGTGGTATATGCATACCACACACACACTCACGCATGCACGCATGCACGGGCACATACACAATATACATACACACACAAAGAAACTTAAATAATCAGATAAAGATCAATTAAGGAAGACATGCAACATTGATCTCTGGCTTCCACATACATGTGCATATGCATGAACACACACCAACACATACAGCATGTACACACACACACATACACACACACACACATGCAAAGGAATTTAAGGGTGCTGGTGCCCTCAGGATGACCACTCCTCTCTCCTGTAGGACTTGACTACAAGCTCTCTTGTCAGAAGAGCACCCCTCTGGGGGGAAGCCCACCTTTCCGAGGGCCGGCTCTGGCCCCCCACTGTGGGCTAGGATATAAATTAAAATTCAATTTCATTAGAGCCAGTAAGCAATCAATCCCTGGCTGGGCTAACAATGCGGGGCAGGGGGCCTCGCCGCCTCCCAAAGCTGTAATTCACTCGGCCTCTCCCGCTCTTGTTCCCAAACTGCTAGAGCTGCACTTTCCAGCCAAATTTATGGTCCTGGCAGCGTCTGGGGCCTGAGTTACAGCTGCAGGTTTGATCGGGGACTGCATTATTCTGCATCTAATCCTTCCTCCTGACAGCCAGGGAAAGGCCTAGTGTTGTCCCAAGCTAGGCATTGTCCTCTGGCCAGCCTGGCTCAGGCGGAGGCAGAGGGGTCACATACCTGGGCCCCAAGCCATACACAGTCACACAGGACTGCTGTGATCCCAGAGCTCAGCCCATGCCTGTGCTGACATCTGTCTAGCAGGGTTGGCTGCACTGAGTTCTACAAGGGGAAAGAGGAATAGAATCCCATGTCACAGAACCATAAACTGAGGCATGGATGGAGAGGTCGCTTTAAGGTCCAGCAAGTGGTCTCCGAGCCTGGGCATCACAGAAATGCTTACCAAGAGTACAAGAGACCGTGTCCTCGGACTCCATCCCAGCACTGCCAACAAGAGCCCCAAACAAAACAACTATCCATGGATCACAGAATGAAGGGATACAGGAATCTCTGGTTTTCTGGCCTCTGTCTCCCTCCCTCCCCCGCCCCTCTGTGTGTGTGTGTGTGTGTGTGTGTGTGTGTGTGTGTCTGTGTGTCTGTGTACAGATGTACATACTAGCTAAAAGAGAACATTGGTACAGTGCTGATAACACTCGGCCTTTATTCCCTTGAGAAAGAGTTGCTCTCTGTAGCTCACAGTAGCCTAGAATTCATGTCACTCCTGCTTCCTCAGGCCTACCAATGCTGAGATGACAGAGGGGAACCATCACAGTTAGAAAAGAAAAGCTTGCTTTTTTATTTTTTATTATTTTCTAACTTTGTTTATTCATTGACTTCTTCTTATGTACACTGGTGTTTTGCCTGCATGGTGAGGGCGTCAGAGCCCCTGGAGCTGGAATTACAGACAGTTGTAAGCCACCATGTGGGTGCTGGGAATTGAACTCTGGTCCTCTGAAGAGCAGCCAGTGTTCTTAACTACTGAGCCATCTCTCCAGCTTCTTATTTTTATTTTTTGTGACAAAGATCCTGATTGAACCCAAGGCCTGGCACATGCTAAGGAAATGTTCAACCACTGAGCCACAGCCCAGCCCCTCACTGGGGGATTCTAGGCAGGTGCTCTACTTCTGAGCCACACCCCCATATTTTACCATTAACCCAAAGATTTGCTTTAAGATGCAATGTTCTTCTCCCTGCAGGACATCTGGCTACATCTAAAAATTTCTAGCTACCCATCAAGGGAATCAGAGGTTGATTACTGGTCCAGAGAATAGGCAGTCTATGATCCTGCATCCATTCACAGAGAATGACCTGCGGGGACCCCGAGCGCCTTTCATTAGAACTGGGCCCTGGGCCAGATTCCTTGACCTCTAACCTCTTTGGCTGGCCTTGGGGCTAAGCAGCACATAGAGATTAGACATAAGAAATAGAAAAGCTGATTTAAAGCCAGTCCTCGGGTAGCATTATGCCACCACCACCCCAAGCCTCTTACAGAGGTTTGTGTAGGATCAGAAGGGGCCACCTAAGTCAGTTTCAGGTCTAGCTGTCTGGGGTGGACCCCCAGATCAACCCATAGCATCCATGAACTGAGGGTGAGTGTGTGTCATCATGAGAGAGTTCCTTGGATCCCAGCAGAGGATCTGACCCCACCCCCACCAGTGTTGGGAGTCAGCAAAGGCAGCTTCCTCCTCACTTCCTCCTCTCACAAGGAGAGCAAGGGTTCTCCCTGGGGACACAGAGTACAGTCAAGCCTCATTTGTGAACCTGAGAATTACCTGCAGCACCAAAGGCATCCCTGCCTCCCAGGGAGACTTAAGACTCCATAGAAAAGCTTGTCATAGAGACCATTGTACAGGACTCCCACTGCCATCTTTAGAAGTGCAGCTGGGCCTGCTTGCAAAAGGCCGTCATAGCTGGGCTTGTTGGATATTGATGCTCCCTCACAGGAGAGGGAAGAGCGGGTCCAGCCACCTTTCCAAGCAGTTGCATGCAATTCTGCCCTAACTGTGCTTGGCGTTGGGGGTCTCTGGGAAGGGCTAGAGGATATGGGTGGAAAAGGATAAGAGGAGGGGACTCCATCTATGCAGCCATGGAATGTCATCCTCTGAGCTGTCTAAAGACCTCCCGGTGTAGCTGCTTTAAGATGACCCATGCTCTAAACCATGTTTCCTCACTATTGCTCTGTAAGTCTAATTAACTGATTTCAGGGTAAATGTTGGTGCTATTGGACCTTGGCGTGTCGCTGGGGCCTTAGGAGAAGACGTGATGTTTATGCCTCTCCTGGGAAAGGAATTTCAGGAGCAGAGATGCAAGCATAGCAAAGTGAGACGGGCCAGCCTGGGCTGCCGTCCAACTGAGTCTGTCACCTCTTCATCATAGCAGTCATTCTCCAGTCCAGGCCACTGTCACCTCCCATGGGGCACAGCAAAGGTCTCCTCCTGTCTGTGAGGACTCTCTGCAGTCTGCCACCTTCCCTGTAACAAGAATATCAGTGACTGTGTGTGTGTGAGTGTGTGTGTGTGTGTGTGTGTGTGTGTGTGTGTGTGTGTGTGTAGAGGTCACCACCATGTGAGTCCTGGGAATCAAACTCATATCATCAGGCTTGACAGCAAGTATCTTCTTTACCCGTTCACTGAGCCATCTAGCCAGTCCCCACCCACTACCCCTTTACCCATCCCTCTGTCCCCAACTCCCCCGTCCCCTGATGGCTTCTTAACTTCCATTTGGAAACAGGTTCCTTTGTGCTATGCTCAGCCTGTGCTGTCCCTGAATGTCTATCCTCCTGCCTCAGCCTCAAAATAGCTGAGATGGCAAACCCCTGACACGGGGCTCAATTAACGTTATTGATTGGATGCTGAAAATCAAGCTGGGTTTGTAAGAATGCTGGAGTAGTCAGCTAAGAGGAGAAAGTGAAGAGGCATTCCAGGACAGAGACTCCCATAAACAACAACACTGAGGTAGAAAGGAGCCTGAGAGAGACAAGGAGCCAGCAGAAGGCCCTGGCTGGCTGGGAAGCAGAAAGAGAAAAACCTGGGAGATTCAAAGCAATCCCCTCCTTGGTACAATACAGAGCCATAACTGAGCATGACCCATAGTCCCTTCCCTGCGCCATAATAATCCCAGACACCAGTTCCCAGCCCTCAAATTCATCCTGACAGGACACAAGCAAGACCTGACTCAGCTCCAATGGGCAGCAAGCAGGCAGCCTCTGCTTCCCCAGCCAGGGCATGCCTGACGGTCACCCTTCCGGGCCACGCATGCCTTCTGATGGGAAGAGTAAGGGACCCCATTCATCCTCTGCATACTCACCCCGCCTCTTTGTAAGTTGAAATGTTTTTTTTTTCCTTTTCCTAATTAACTCCCTGCCACCCTGCTTGCAGTAAAGGCTGATTTATTTTCGCCTTTTTGCATTCAGGCAACGGGCTATTTAATCTCCACTGTGTGGACTCCAACACCGTCTCAATGAAATGCAGATCCCTCAGCCATGATTGTCTCGCTGGTGCTCCTCCATCTTCCTGCTATCAACAGCTCTGCTGTCCAGGCTATGGCTGTAAATCACGAAGGCTCTCCTTTATCACAACGCCCTTCGACCTTTGGCCACACCTGTCAGCATCCTCCGGACTCTGTTTGCTGAGCCAACATCAGTGGCTCACTCATGCAGGCAAACCCAGCCTTGGATAGATCACGGCCATTTAGTCAACAGGGGAACTGGAATTTGAAACTGTCTACCTCCAGAGTCCTGTGTAGTGGATGTTCTGCCAGTACCCCTCAGCCAAACCCATGCGCAGGTAATCCTCACGTGTTCCTGGGGAATGTCTGCTGGCAGGGAGCACTCTTACCCATCCACCAGGCAGCCCAGGTACCAAGGAAAGCCAGAGCCTTTAGAGATGATAAATGGGGGCGGGGGGGGGGGGCGGAAGATACTACGGTTTAGAAAAGGAATCCCAAACTTCCATGTGTTGTAGGCCAGGCCACTAGTCCACACTGCTACTGAAAAATTATTGAACTTTTTGAAGGTGAGGCCTATCAAAGAATGTTATATCATTGAGCAAATGTCCTCAGAGGGATCCTAGCAGCCTGGTCTTTCCTGGTCTCTCTCTGCTTGTGGCCACTGTTAGATGAGTAACTTCTTCTGCCAGGCATTCCCACCACAATGTGCTATACTATTACAGACCCATCATAACAGGACCTCAGTGATCATAAACCAAAGCATACAAGATCCAAAACTTTGTTTCCCTTTTTAGCTTGATTGGCTCAGGTGTTTTGTAAAAACTCACACATACAAAGACAAGGGAATCAAAAAACCTAATTGATAATATTCACCAATTTTTCTCTAGTATAAATAGTCCCACCATAGCAAATTTTTGACCGGCTACATGATACCATTGAATGCAAAGCTTGGAAGAGACACCATGCAAAGATCTTGCCAGCTAATCCGAGATGACTCCAGTACAGCATCACACCAGTAGGATGGATCAAAGCCCCTCCTGGGACAAATACTAACAAGTTAAGTCCTCAACTGCCAATAGCTATAACCCCTTGTGTTGTCAGTTACACTGTCTTTGAAAGAGAGAAATCTGAGTCCTATTCACTAGTATCTGTGATCATGTTACAGGAAAAAGGACAGGTGAACTTGCATAACTTTGAAAAAACAAAACCATCTCTAAAACAAAGGTCATTTGTATTTGTACCAGACACTTGAAGATGGAATGAGAAAGTTAGTGAGTATAAATGGGAAGAAAGGGACATTTGGCCTAAGTATCAAAGGGTGAACAGGAGCTATTTGAGCTGGGTATCAAAGGATGAACAGGAGCCACTTGGGCTGTGTATCAAAGGGTAACTAGAAGCTTCATAGGCAAAAGAAGAAGGAAACAGAAGGGCATGTTCAAGGAGAGCAGGAACAAGACATAAACATGGATAATTTAGGAACCAATTTTAGAAGTTTGGTTTGAGCATGAGGTATCAGTTCTCCTCAGATTCATTTGTTTGAACTCCGTGAAGCTAGTTGGAGATGTTGTGGAACCTTTAGAAAGTAGAACAAAGCAAGAAGTATATCTCATGTTGGAAGGCCTGAAGGTTATATTCTGGGCCCCAGTTCCAGCCCAGGTTCTTCTGGTCCACTAAAATCTGAGGAGTCCCAGCCAATACTCCTACTACCATCAACTTCATCACACTTCCCATATCACAATAGACTAAACTCACTCAAACCATGAGCCAAACTTACCCTAAGCTGCTTTGTTGGGCATTTGACACAGTAGTGAGAAAAATAACTACCAGGTATATTTTAGAGAATTCATGCAGGTAAGACCATGTTAATTATAGTACATTGTTACCATGGCACCCAGCACTGCCTCTCAATGGCTAGAACAGCCTCCTCTGGCCACAACAGATGTCTGTATTTCTTTTCCAGAAGAATGAGCCCTAATTCATGATGATGGTTACCTGGGTGGTTTTGACATACCCTAAATTAAGTCTTCAGATTCCTTCTGTACTAAAAAGCTTTGCCACATGCTTTGCAGCCTAAAGGCCTACTGAGCTATGTCTCTGTATTATTAAGGGTTCTTTATTAATATAATTATTTTTACTTTATTTATATGCATGTGTCTGTGTTTATGTGAGTATGTGCCATGTGGTTACAGGTGTCCTAGGAGGGTAGACAATTGTGTCAGTTCCCCTGAAGTTGGGGGTTACAGATGGTAATAAGTCACCCAAAGTGGGTGCCAAGTACTGAACTTAGGTTCTCTGGAGAGCAGAAAAAAAATCTTAACAGCTGGTGCCAGGGTTCCCTAGAAGCCCAGAAACAAAAGAATGAATATATATTACAGAGAGAATTTTGTTTTGGTTTTGTGATTTTTTTATTAGATATTTTCTTTATTTACATTCCAAATGCTATCCCCTTTCCTAGTTTCCTCTCTGAAAGTCCCCTATCCCCTTCCAACCTCCTGCTCCCCAACCCACCCACTCCCACTTCCTGGTCCTGGCATTCTCACAGAATCTTCAAAAGACCAAGGGCTTCTCCACCCATTGATGGCCGACTAGGCCATCCTCTGCTACATATGCAGCTAGAGACATGAGTCTCACCATGTGTTTTCTTTGATTGGTGGTTTAGTCCCAGGCAGCTCTGGGGGTACTGGTTAGTTCATATTATTGTTCCTCCTATGGGGCTATAGACCCCTTCAGCTCCTTGGGTACTTAAGAGAGAATTTATTAAACTGGCTTTCATGATAGGAGCTGGGTAATCCAACAGTGGTGGTCTGTATGCTGGAGAGTTTGGGAACCTGGTAGCTCCTCAGTGTATGCAACCAGGTGTTTCAGCATTCCCAACCTGATATTCCGGCCTGCCAGAATACTGGTAAGCTGTGTGTCTTCAGCTCATGTGGGAAGGCTGAAGAAGCTAGATTCTAGGGTTAGTAAAGGATAGCTGTAGCAGCAGCAGAAGCAGCAACAGAGTAGACTCAAAATCAAGGAGGAAAGGCAGATAGGCAAAGCACTGCTTTCTGGGGAAGGTCTTCTCCTATCTGTTAATCCACTATGGTAACGGCCCAGCCAGTGGAAAGTCTCTTAGTTGGTTCCCTCAACTTAACAATCAAGATTAACCAAAGCAGACCCCACTCCTCTATTCTGCTGTGACACTGAGAACAAACCTTGGCTGGAGTCTGACACGTGTGGAATGAGGAGGTCACACGTGGCTGATGGATGGTGCTGCTCAGGCTTCCGTGGGAATGAGGACAGAGGGCAAGCCTGGAACCTGCATAGCCTCAGACTCTCTCCCTCCAGTCTTCTGAATGTGAAGGTGCTGGTGATCCTGGGACTCTGCATTTCTTGGAAATATGGATGTGGGTGGGGTGTGGGGGATGTTCATGTCATGCAGGTGTGTGGAGATCAAAGACAACATCGGGTATCATTTCTTAGGCACTTCCCACCTTGTTTTATTGAGACAGGGTCTCTCACTGTTCCTGAAACTTGCCAATTGAGCTAAACTGGCTGCTCTATCTCTACCTCCCCAATGCAGGATTAGAAGTGTTCCCCATGATGCCCTGCTTTTTATATGAGGTCTAGAAATCAAACTTAGGTCCTCATGCCTGTGAGGCAAGTGCTTTATTGACTGAGCTATCATCTCCCCAGCCCCAGAATCCAGGTCTCTAATAGGCATCTGGGAGGTGCTGCCTATCGATGGAGCTCTCACTACAAGCCTGTCCTGGAACATGAAGCCAGCCAGCCCAAGCAGAAGGGTCAGAGGACCAGAAAAGGCTTAGACAGCATTCTCAAAGCAGTCTTTGGTCCTAGGCCTGCCTGGCTGAGCCAGGCTTTAAACATAAACAATACAGGGCTGGAGAGATAACTCAGAAGTTAAGAACATTGCCTGCTCTTCCAGGGGTCCTGAGTCAGTTCCCAACAACCACATGGTGCATGGTGGCTCACAACCATCTGTAATGGGATCTGATGCCCTTTTCTGGCATGCAGGTGTACATGAAGATAGAGCACTCAGACATGAAAAACATAAATTACAACACACACACACATACACACACACACACACACACACACACACAAGCAGTACAGTCGAGGGAGAGGCCTAATAGTCACAGAGTACCCAGTTCTCAACCTGGTATTAATAGATACAGTAATGGTGGGCAGTGTCCTCTCTCCTCAGGCTCCCAAGCTTCGGTTTCTCCAGCTGCCCAGTGAAATGGTTTAGTGAAACTAGCTAGGGGGTCTCTAAATTCTGCCGGCTTCGCACGCCATTACAGAGCTTACACAAATGTCCCTCCAGACCTTCCCAGGCCTCAGAGTCCCACCTGTCAGTTCATGGTGGACAGAGACTTGCAAGGGCCAAAGTCACAATCAGTTAGTGGTGTAAAATAAGGATAAGAAGTTAGGTTGTGCCCCTGCCTGGCCTACACTGGGCACAGGCAGGTATGGCCCTGTGATGTGCAGGAAAACAGGAGCGTCAGGACATCCCCAGAGAATAGGTGTTGACTTTATAGCCAAAGAGAGGGCTGAGACATGGACAAAAGGGTTAGTTATAACCACAAATAAAACATAGATAGATAGATAGATAGATAGATAGATAGATAGATAGATAAACTCTGCTTCATTAGGGCAGGGTGTGAGAAAAAAAGGAAGTTCTGGACTTTCCCTGGCTATTGGAATATTTTATTTTATTTTATTTTATTTTATTTTATTTAGTTATTTGATATATATGATGAGTACAATGTAGCTATCTTCAGACACACCAGAAGAGGGCATCAGATCCCATTACAGATGGTTGTGAGCCACCATGTGGTTGTTAGGAATTGAACTCAGGACTTCTGGAAGAACAATCAGTGCTCTTAACCTCTGAGCCATCTCTCCAACCCTGTTGGAATATATTCTAGATTTCAGTTATATCGGCTGGAGGCTGGATAGGACAACCTAGCCTGAGAAATACCTGGAGGGGGCTCCTGAGGCTTGAAGCCTGAATTGTAAGCTAAGCCCTAGCACAAGTAGCTGGACTAGGCCCCTGGGAGAGATGGGGATGGGACAGGTTTGCTCCCCCAGAGCCAGCTGAGGACTACTGTTCAATCTGGGAGGTTTGCTGATGTTGATGAATGGCCCTGTGCAGCTGGTCTTTCAGGAGGCCTAGGCCGAATCTGATGGGTGGTGGCTGGATGATGCCAGAGAGTCTCAGCCTCATTGTTCCCCACTTATACAGAGAGAGAGGTGGGGGTAGACTCTGTAGCGTTCTCATCTACAGCTGTCTAGCCCAGTGCTTAAGATGCTGGTCACACCTGTCAGGTTCTGGGGGAGCAAACCTAGGTAGGTGCTAATGAGAACAAACAGCAGGCTGCAAGCAGAACTCAGAAAAGATTTCTCCCAGTGCCCAGGACACAACAGAGCTTAGCAGTTTCTGTGTGTGGCGTGAGCGACCTCTGGTGGTTATAAATAGAATTTCAACCAGCGACTCCCCAACTCCTCCAAGGTTCTCTAGGGGAAAGTTGGGCCACCAGTGAGGGGAGCAGGAATTTCGCTGGTGCCTGAGGACCTGGCAAGGATGCCTAGGTGTGAGACCACATCCTCTCCCAGTCAGAAGGCTATTCATTCATTTACTCATTCATTCCTCCAGCATTTACTGAGTGCCCAGCATGAGGGATAGCTGGAAGAACATCATGACAGAACGTGCACCTAAGAGAGAATGGGAAATGAGTGTGTACATAGTAGGTACTTTTTCAGGATGGCAAGATGATCAGTAAGTACAGACTCCTCCTGCCAAGCCTGAAGACCTGAGATTAATCCCTAAGACATACATGGTCAAAGAACAGAACAAACTCCCAAAAGTTGTCCTCTGACATCCACATGAGCTCTGGAGCACGTGAACGCAGATCTACACATGCAGACAGTGTTTTATTGTCAGAAAGATGATACTCTCAAGCCTGGCATGGTGGCAGAACTGTGTAACCTCAGCACTCTGGGGACTGAGGCAGGAGGATCATGAATCAACTAAACCAAAAATGTCCAGGCCTCAGGAAAGGGACAAGAAGCCTGGACTGGAAAGGACAAGGAGACGAGGCTCAAAGGCAAGTGAGTCACCATCTGAGAAAGGGAAACCATTTGCTATGTGTCCCACAGAGATCAAAGTGGCAAACACATGGTATATTCATCCCTGGGCCCTGAAACATCTCAGTGCCCAGCCAGCATTGCCAGGAACAGGCCGTCCCCTCTGCCCAGGTCACTTGCAGCCCCAGCATGGGTAGGATCTGCTGGCCTCCATCCCCAGCTCTGCCCAGAGGCCTGGTTCTCAGAATACTCCACTGGTTCATGGAAACAACCCAGTATCAGCTCTTCTGAACAAGAGGACCTGGATTTTCACCATCTCCCAGTGTACAGCGATGCTTCCGGGCACTGCCTCAAGTGGGTGTCACGTTCTCGACGTCACCAGTTGTCACCATCTCACGGGACTAGGAAAGAGCTCGAGTACAACCTGTTCCTACGACTAGTTGGTGGCAGAGATCAGGGAGACCAGGGAATACTTGATTCCCTGTGATGTCACCATGTGTGTGATGTGGCCTTAACCTCAAGGCAGAGATTCATAGTAGACAGATATTCTGCACAGCAGCAAGTTAACTGTTGACTGAAAAAAGAAAAAGTAAAATACAACTTTGCTGTTAGAAAACCGCACAGAAGCTAAACCTGGAAGTGCAGGCTTAATTACTATTCCAGCTACATCTAAGGTAGGAGGATTACAAACATCTTCCTGGGCTGCACAGTGAGTTCAAAGCCACCCCAGACCACTACATGAGACCCTAACTCAAAGCTTTAAAGCGAAGGCTGGCATGATGCCTTAGTGTGTAAAGGTACATGCCACCAAGCTGATGATCTAAATTAGATCCTAGAAGCTACATGGGAGATGGAGAAGACCAACTCCTGAAAGCTGTCTGCTGATGTCCATATGCATGCTGTGAGTGCTCTCCCCACCCCTAAATAAATATTGAAAACTAAAATGAAGAGCTAGTGAGATGAAAGATGCTTGCTGCTAAGTCTAACAAATTGGATTTGACTCCTGGATCCCAAATAGCAAAAGAAAGGATCGACTCTCACAAGCTGTACTCTCACTTCCATAGACATGCCCTCCCTACATACACACACACACACACACACACACACACACACACACACACACACACACACACACCATTAATTAATTAGTAAAGCTAAAAAGTTGAAAGAAAACTGGAAATGTAGCTCAATGGTAGAGCTCCTGCCTAGAATCCCCCAGTGAGGGACTGGGGTGTGGCTCAGTGGTAGAGCACCTGCCTAGAATCCCCCAGTGAGGGGCTGGGGTGTGGCTCAGTGGGAGAACCCCTGCCTAGAATCTCCCAGTGATGGGCTGGGGGCGTGGCTCAGTGGTAGAGCACCTGCCTAGAATCCCCCAGTGAGGGGCTGGGGTGTGGCTCAGTGGTAGAGTCCTTAGTTAGAAAGTACACAAGCCAGCATCACAAAAAGAGACAGACGGACAGACAAAAGCTTTGGGGTTTTGTTGTGTTTTTTATTTTTTGTTTATTTTTTGTTTGTTTGTTTGTTTTCTGCACTGTAACTTAATTGGTCCTTGCTGGTGCAACTTCCTGGAGGCAATGTTCAAGGGTCTGGGTTTGAAGGCCTGGCTGTCTGCATTGGAATCCTGGCTCTACCAACTGCTAGCTGTGGGCTCTCTCTCTAGCACATGACCAAACCTCGATGTTTTCCTGTTTCTCATCTCAAAAGTGGGAACAGTATGACCATAATACAGGAACAACAGCGAGAACAATAAACGTGACATACAGAGCTGGAGAGCTGGCTCAGTGGGAAAAAGACCTTGCTGCACAAGAAAGATGACCTGAATTTGATCCCTAGAACCCACAATAGAAGAAAATTTCACACAGTTGTCCACTGACCACCATGTGCTTGCACACACACACACACACACACACACACACACACACACACCTTAAAGCACTAACATATTTTCTTCCTACTATATAAAAACAAAACCAACATTCAACAATGTAGCCTCTCACTCAAAACAAAACACTGTCCATAGATCAGGAGGATAGTAACCATCTTCTGACCCTAAAACCTCTTGGGATTCCTTCCTAGCACAGCATTCCTCTACACCACAATTTCTTCATCATCCTTTCTGCCTCCACATGAGCCCACCCTCTCCAGTCCTTCAGCCCAGCTCACAACTGGGCCAGTGGTTGCTCTTACCTCTGGACCTTAACTACTGTTGCTTCCTAGGCCAGAAAACAATCTGTGATACTTAAGTCTTAATTGTCAATGCACCTAGAATGAGGTCTACAATGGGGCGTGTCTGTAGGGACTTATCTTAATTGTCTTAATTGATATGGGAAGACCCACCCACTATGGGCAGCACCATTCCCTAGGCAGGGGCCCTGCCCTGTATAAGAATGGAGAAACCAAGCTAGCACAAACCACAAACAAGCAAGCAAGTAAGCACGCCTGCATTCATTTCTCTCTGCTCTCTGGGTATCTTGACATCTCTGCCTTGACTTACCCACAATTATGGACTGTGGCCTAAGATTGTAAGCTGAAATAAACCCTTTTCTCTACTAATGTGTTTTTGTCAAGGTATTTTATCATAGAAACATAAATAAAATTAAGACACCATCTCCCTCCAATTCTTTCCTTTCAAACTCAGCTTCTCCAGAGAAGCATTACTTGAGTCCATAGCAGCAAAGTGGGCCCAACTACCATCATCTTCCATCCAGTTTGTGAGTGAGAGAGCAGATGGATAGATAGGTGGATGGGTGGATTGGTGGACTTCCAGGATTCTCATTTTGGGCTCCTTTTTCTTTCTTTCTTTTTCTATATTTTTTATTAGGTATTTTCTTCATTTACATTTCAAATACTATCCCAAAAGTCCCCTATACACTCCCCCTCCTTTTTCTTTTTAAAGAGACAGATGTCTTTTTTCCCCCCCCAAAGGTTTTATTTATTTTATGTATGAGCACACTGTAGCTGTCTTCAGACACACCAAAAGAGGGCATGGGTTCTCATTACAGATGGTTGTGAGGCACCATGTGGTTGCTGGGAATTGAACTCAAGACCCTAGGGGAAAAAAGTCAGTGCTCCTAACCACTGAGCCATCTCTCCAGCCCTCATTCTTGGCTCTTAACAAACTTGAGAGTATACGTATGAACATATTTTGTCTGTCTCCCTGAGTTCATCCACGAGAGAGAGACTGCGTCCATCAAGGTGAGGCTGGTGTCCCTGAATTCCAGCACTGCATGGAAGATGGGTGAAGGCCAGAGGCCAGAGGAATGAGTGGGTGGACAGAAGAATTAGTGTGTGGGTGGGTGGGTACAATACGAGGGAGAGTGGAGGCATGGATGTGTTGGAAGAGGGAGGGAGGGAAAGACGGATGGATGGACAGATAGTGGAGGGAATAGTGGATGGACAGTGTTATGTGACTTTTCCTGGGGAGACATGAACTAACGTTCCTTCATCCCAGATAAGAGACTGATGATAAGCCAAAGAAACTGGTCCACCCAAGCCTGTCTTGGTAAACCAATGTGTATATTTGGGGCTACTTACAGGAATAGGTAAGGGATTGCTTTATTTACAGAGGTGTGGGTGACTCAGGCAGCTGCATCACTTAAAAGACCATCTCAGCACAGATGAAGTCTCACAAGAGCTACATGCCTAGAGTTCCCTACATGACTTGAAGGCATCCAGACATATTGCAGTCTCCTCTCCAGGAGTAACTACCATTTGTATAATATTGGGGAGGGGTGTTAGGAATCTTCTAAGTTTCAGGAGTTTCCTGAGAGTGTCCTGCTTCCCTCCAAAGGGAATGTTTCAACTGGGAGGAAATAGCCACGCATTGGTTGTTTGGTAGGTAGATGGGTGGGTGGGTGGGTGGGTGGGTGGGTGGGTGGGTGGGTAGGTGAATGAGTGACTGACAACTGAGTGGCTGGATGGATAGATGGATAGGTGGGTCAGTAGATGGGTGAGTGGGCATATGGCTATGGATGGATGATGGATGGATGGATGGATGGATGGATGGATGGATAGGTGAGTGGATGGATGGATGGATGGATAATTGAGTTGGTAGATGGATAGGTAGATGGGTGGATCAGTAGTGGGGATGAGTATGTAAAATGATGAATTGGTAAATGGATGAGTGAATAGGTAGATGGATGGATGGATGGATGGATGGATGGATGGATGGATAGATGGTATGAATAGATAGTTGAGTTGGTAGATGGATAGGTGGATGGGTGGATCAGTAGATATGTGAGTGAGTAATTGAATGGCTGATGTATGCATGGAAGGATGGATGGATGGATAGGTGGATGGATGGGTGGATGGATGGATGGATGGATGGATGGATAGCAAGTTGAGGCCTTGATCGTATTGATAGAGGCCCTCCCTCTGGAATGGGTCTGTATTTTTAGAACTGGACATGAGGATGCTATGGAGCACTGCCAGCACATTTTGGAGAGACAATCACTGCCTTGTTTGTTCTAAAGTCAGCACATTTTTTTAAGGAAGCACTGGTCATGAAACCTGGACCCCATACTCAGAAGCACTTCGCTGTCTGTTTCTGTTCCATTGCTTGGGTGCTGTGGCTTCCTCCACATGAAGCATGTGTCTGGTATGGCCTCCACCCTCGGCCACGCTTCCCTATTTGAATCTAGATTCGAATCACTTGTCCCCCAACCCCAGGAAGAGAATATTTATAGAAATGAGAGGCAGTTTTTGTGGAGCAATTCAGCAGATTTGGACAACTATATGACTTCATCTCAGGCTCTGAGCAAGGCTCACACATCATAGACTGCTCTAAGTTACTGTCTTACTGAGGGCAAGTTACTGTGGGTAGAAACTTCCATAGAACATTTAACAGTAGGCTCCATATGGAATCTCTGGTGTCCTTTGGGAATGCTGAAGAAATCTTGTGTCAAGTCTCTGTCTGTCTCTCCCTCTCTGTGTGTATGTGTGTGTGTGTATGTGTGTGTGTGTGTGTGTGTGTGTGTGTATGCACATGCACAAACACACTCATTTGTATTAATGTGGACTGCATCCACATTAATGGCATGTGTGCAGAGGTCAGAAGACAACTTGCTGATCAACAAGCCGCAAGGACCCACCAGCCTGTCTGCCTCCCCCATCTTGCCAAAAGTGAGAATCTGGGGCACATGCCACCACAACCAGCTTCTCACACGGGTTCTGAAGAGTGACAGTCAGCTCTTCATGGTTGGGAGACACGTACTCCGCTGACAGAGCCATCTCCCCAACCCAACAAGTCGTCTAACACGGACTGATAGGTCCCATTTTATGAGTTGGTTTAGCTGGGCCATGGCACCCCGCTGACGTCACTCTGCATCCAGCCATCTAACCTGATGCTTCTGTGAGGCTGTGCCTGGGTGGGATGTGCATTTAAATCAGTGGGCTTAGAGAAAGGCACAGTGCCCATCCTGAGGCTGGATCACATCTGGCCAGCTGAAAGCTTGAACAGAGCAGACTGACTTCCCTGAGAAAGGACAGTTTCTCCAACAGATGCTTTTGGTCTTGACCTACAACATCTGCTCTTCCGGATCTCCACCCTGCTGGCCCACACTGCAGATGTTGGACCTCACAGCCTCCACAATTCTATAAACCAATGTCTTTAAAAAAAATTCCTTTGTGCATGTATACACTCTTCCTCTCTCATACATTCCCTTAGAGAACTCTAAGGCAGGAGTTTATTCCAGACCCCACAGATTTCTAGCTGACCCTGACATCGGATTGTGTGTTAGTTATTTTTGTGTCTCTGTGATCAAAAGACCTGAGAGAACAACTTAAGAGAAGAAAGGTTTGTTTGGGCTCATGGATTCAGTAGGTTTGGTGCATTTTTACTAAGTCCCACCAGCTTGGTTGTTTTTGAACTTTTTGCTTCATGCCCAACAGAAAAAAAGGGCATACAGAAAGGGGCCAGGAAGCTGATGAGTGGATGGTTATGTGTGGGTTTTTAGTGGGTGGGTGAATGGATGGATGGGTAGGTAGTGGAGTAAAAGGATGGATGGATGGATGGATGGATGGATGGATGGATGGATGGACAGGTGGGTAGGAGGAATAAAAGGATGGATGGATGGATGGATGGATGGATGGATGGATGAATGGACAGGTGGGTAGGAGGAATAAAAGGATGGATGGATGGATGGATAGATGGGTGGATGGATGGATGGATGGACAGGTGGGTAGGAGGATGGATGGGTGGATGGATGGATGGATGGATGGATGGATGGATGGACGGACAGGTGGACAGGTGGGTAGGAGGATGGATGGGTGGGTGGGTGGATGAATGGATGGATAGATGGAAGGATGGATGGATGGATGGATGGATGGATGGACAGGTGGATAGTAGGGTGGATGAATGGTTAGGTGAATGATTGGGTGGATGAATAGGTAAATGTCATGGCAGATGGATGAATGGGTGGGCAGGTAGGTGATAGATGAGTAGATAGAATGTATATGGTGGGATAATGTTGCAGTAAATCTCCAACCCCAACAAGCCTGTGTAAGGAGCACACAACTCAGTTATAGTGTTTATAAGCTGCACTCCTAGATTGGGCAGATTTACCACTACACTACTCTATTCTCCAGCTATAAGATTCCCTTGCTACTTAAGGCTTCTCCAGACCACGTGGTTCTGCTCCATCTTCCTTCCACCTCCTCTTCCTCTGACTTCCTCTGTTTCCTCAGTCTCCTCATCTGCCTCTCTCCTCCCTTTCTTCACACCCCCTCCAAAACCTCCAGCCCCACCTTTCCCTTCCACTGCTCAATCACAGGCTCTAGTCTTTATTTGACCAGCTAAAATGGGGAGAGTTCACATGAGTTTACCTGAGTATACGATACACTCCTAGTAAGGGCAGCCCCTCTTGAGGAAGTGGAATTAACATCAAAATACAAACAGCACCAGGGCAATCTACAACAGGATAATTCAAAGGATGGACAGGTAATTGAATGGATAGATGAATATAACAGATGGATGGATGGTTAGATGGGTGATTGGAGGCATTGGGTAGATGGGTGGAGGGATGGAGAAGAGACAGACAGAGAGAAGTGATTGGGTGGGTGGATGGATGGACGGCTGTATGAATAGATGAGCAGATAGGTCTATATCATTATTGGATGGATGAGCAAGTGGGTAGATGGGTGGATGTGTGGGTAGATTGGCTAGATGGGTGGATGTTTAGAGAAGCAAATAGGTAAATGGATACACAAATAGATTGGTAAATGGATGGATGGATGGATGGATGGATGGATGGATGGATGGATGGATGCAAGTGCTCAATGCTCAAAAGAGGACATTGGATCTCTTGGAGATGGAATTACCCGTGGTTTGTTAGCCACCTAATATGGATACTGAAAAACAAACTCAACTTCTCCGGAAAAACAACATGTACTCCTAACAGACGAATCATCTCTCTAGCCCCACTGTTGTGATATTTACTATTCTTTGAAAGTTTAATACAGTTAGACAATATGTGTTAACCATGTTCACCCATCTTAGGCAAGTACACCTTAGATGTAGGGAAGTCAGGGGGAGCTTAGAACCTGGTGTTCCCGGCAAAGCTTGTGGTACCATTTCATGCCTGTAAAATAGCGTTACAAGGTAGGACTATGAATGTGTGATTTGGCTGTGAAGTCTCTGCCTCCATAGATGGGATCAATACCATTTCAAAAAGTGGGTGCTGCTCCCTTTTGCCCTCCCCATCCTACTATGTGAGGACACAGGGGCACTGGGTGTGGAAGCACCTGCCTGTGGTCACAGCACTGGGGAAGGTGAAAGAGGCTACATAGAGAAACCCCATCTCAATAACGAAAAAGAAAGAAAGAGGAAGGGAGGGAAGAACACGCTCTGGCAAGGATGGTGTGGTGGATCGGATGAGATGCTCACCATAGTCTTGGGAATTTTAATGCTTGGTCCCCAGTTGGTAGCACTGTTGGGGCAGTTTAAAGTAGGAAGTATGTTATTGGGGCTGGCTTTGAGGGTTTAAACCTTTATACCATTGCTAGTTTGCCTTCTCTGTGGTTTGAGGTGTGAGCCCTCAGGAAGCTTCCAGCTCCAGTTGCTATGTCTGCTGCCTGCTATCGTGCTGTCCCTGTGGTTACAAGGCCCTAACCTATGGGGACCATAAGCTCCACCACCCTCAAACAACAACAACAACAACAACAAAAACACCTTCCTTCTATAAACTGCTATGGCTATGATGACTTATCACAACAACAGAAAAGTAACTAAGATAGAAGACATAAGGCTTGATTCCCTGTTGGTGGGACTGTAAAATGGGGTAGCCACTATTAAAATCAGTATGGCGGCTCCTCAAAAGTTAGGACTATCATGAGCTCAGTTGTACCACATCCAAGGATGGACTCAAAGTACCACAGGGCTATTTGTATATCCATGTTTGCTGCTGCATGGTTCACAGTTTAGGAAAGATACAGAGCCAGTCTAGATGTCTGCTGACAGATGAGTGAATAAGGACTATGTGGCACGTGTGCACAGTGCAACTTTACGCACCTGCAAATGAGAATAAAGGCATGATATTTGCAGGAAATGCAAATGAGAATAAAGGCATGATATTTGCAGGAAAATGGATGGAACTGGAGATCATTGTGTTAAGCAAAATAAGCCAGACTCAGAAAAACAAAGGTTGTATTCTCTTATATGTGGAGTCTAGATTTTAAATGGTGTGTGTGTGTGTGTGTGTGTGTGTGTGTGAGAGAGAGAGAGAGAGAGAGAGAGAGAGAGAGAGAGAGAGAGAGAGAGAGAGAGGGAAAGAACCAGAAAAAAGGACTGTAAAAGCAATTAATGAGATCTATCTTAAGGGAGATTGACAATACAGTAATAGAATACTATAGGAATACAAGGATTGCAATCTGGGAAGGAGGGAAATGGGGGTGGGGGGCACAAGGAGGGAAATTGGGGAAGGAATATAATTAGAACAAAATACAATTACAACATGAGGATGTCACTATAAAACCCATACTTTGTGTGTTACCCTACACATGTGTGTGTGCTTGTGTGTCTGTGTGCCTGTGTCTATGTATGTCTGTGTCTGTGAGTCTATATGTCAGTGTGTCTTTGTGTATCTGTGTGTCAGTATGCCTGTGTGTGTGTCTGTGTGTGTGTGTTAGTGTGTTTCTGTGTCTGTGTATTTGTGTCTGTATGTCTGTCAGTGTGTCTATGTGTGTCTGTGCCTGTGTATCAGTGTGTCTACATATTTCTGTGTATTTGTGTCTGTCTTTGTATCAGTGTGTCTGTCTGTGTCTCTGTGTCTGTGTGTGTATGTGTGTGTGTGTCTGACTGTATGTCTGTGTGTGTGTGAATCAGTGTCTGTATGTGTGTGCCTGTGTGTTTTTGTCTGTGTCTGTGTATGTGTGTGTACCTGTGTTTGTATCTGTGTCTGTGTGTCTACCTCTGTCTGTGTGTGCACCTGTGTGTTTGTGTCTGTGTATGTGTGTGTACCTCTGCCTGTGTGTGTGTGTGTGTGTGTGTGTGTCTGTGTGTCTGTGTGTCTGTGTGTGTGTGTCAGGGGTAGTAGAAGGGAGTTGTTTAAAAGGAAGAGGATCAGCAGGAGGGGAGAAGAACAGTCGGGGTTCTGTGGGGTGAATGAGAGCAAAGAGCATGAAACCGTGTGCAAATGTCATAGGGATTCTCATTGCGTTCTATGGCAAACCTAAGTTGTTTCTTTTTCAGACAGGGTCTCACTATGTAGCTCAGGAAGAACAGAGAACTCACTATGTAGATCAAATTATCCTCAAACGCATAGAGTTCTGCCTGCCTCTATCTCTCTAGTGCTAAGGTTCCATGTGCGTGCCAACACACTCAGCCTGAACATAAACTAATTTTTTTTAAAAACAATCTAAAAGAACAGTCTTTCCAACAACAGGAGCAGGGTTATCTCCCTAAGTGGTTCCAGCAGCACCAAGCCTGTTCTGCCCTTGCCAACACCCGCATCCTTGTTTCTTGTCTGCTGCTGTGATGAAATACCATGGCAAAAGGCAACTTAAGGGAGAGAGGGCTCAGTTCCAGTTCCAGATGGAGACCATTGTGATCAGGAGGACATGTCATCCAGAGCAGGAAGCTGGTTGATCATACTGCATCCACACTCAGGAAGCAGAGAGAGAAGAGGACCCAGGCCATAAAACCTCAGTGCAGGTCTCCAATGAGGGTTCCATACCTCCAAATGGACCCCCAGCTGGGGACCAAGTGCTCACACACATGAGCTTATTGGGGGCACTTTGTATTCAAAACCCAGCAGCCTGTGCCTTCCAAGGATGCCAGGGGAGACTCCAGGGGTTTGGATCTCACAGATAAGGACAGTCTCTTTTCTACGTGGGGCTTTGAGAAAGCTGACAGGGCACAGAACTCACTTTTTAGGTTTCTTTCTGCTCCTTGGTTTTTAGATCTGGCTCTGCAATGAGCCGCACAGGCAGCTGCCAAGGTGGTGGAAGCCAAAGCAGCTGCCATACTGATGTAGCAACTGATCTTGGTAAATGGTCCCACGGATCTCGTGGTGGTGTGAATAAAATGGCCCATAGGTTCCTAGCGGGTGCCACTATTAAGAGGTGTGCCTTTGTTGGGAAAAGAACATCACTACAGGGTGGACTCTGAAGCCTCAAACTGTATCTCGTGGCACAGTTTTCTTTTTGCTGCCTATGGATCCAGATGTAGAGCTTTCAGCTCCTTCTCCAACACCATGCCTGCCTGCACACTGCCATGCTTCCCGCCATGATGACAATGGACTAAACCTCTGAACTGTAAGCCAGCCCCAGCTAAATGTTTTTGTTTATAAGAGTTGCCTCAGCTTCTGCAACATGAGCTTTTAGCTACTCTGCTTTTTGCTCCCGGCAGGTTGTGCTTCCAGCCACTCACCCATGGATTCTTTGGATCTGGGAATGAAACACACACACACACACACACACACCAGCTTATTTTAATGTGCCACCTAGCTCAATAGCTGAGCACTTCTAATCCTCTGCCTGCTACCCTAGGCCCAATTGGGGAAGTGGCCAGTGGCCACATATCCGAAATCTCACATGGCTCGTTGGCTCTCTCTCTCCTGCAGCTCTAAATCTGATCCATCTCGTACCACATCATGGCAATCCTCTGTCTCACCTTTTCCCCAGTTCCTAACCCACACAAATTCAAGGATCCCACCCTGTCTCCCATTGCCCAACCATTGGCCACTGGCATCTTTATTGATTGACCAAAACCCAACTGGGAATAAGGACCTTCAGAATTTGGACATGCAGGTTCCCGATTAAAGCAAACATTAGAACCAATCCCCAACAGGTTACACAGTGAGTCCTTGTCCCAAACTAGTGAAGCACCAACAACGCAGTGACACTGAGCATCTGTCTCTTTCCTCAGGACTTAATGTGCTGACAAATGATTGCACCACCACACAATCTTGCTAGTTCATTCTTTTGAGGGTTATGTAGTCCTGGCCTCCTGCTTCCTTTGTCTCTCAGCTGAGCACAGGAAGGCAGACCTATGATGCTTCGGCAGGTGTCTGAGGACAGCTGAACAGTTTCCAACTCCACAGGTTAACTCTCACACTCTCATTTCTCTTTCATTTTGGCCTTTGAGGCTTCCTCACTTTGATCAGTGACAATTCAGATTTCTTTGTGCAGCATTTTTAATTTTTGTGGTACCACAATTCACTAATTCTACCTTTATCACCAATATCCTCCCTGTCACCACCACTGTCACTACTGTCACCACCACCATCACTGTCATCACTATTGTCACCATCACCATTGTCACCATCATCACTGTCACCATTGTCACCATTACCATCTCCACTGTCACCCTCACCACTGTCACTCTCATCACTGTCACCATCACTATCCTCACTGTCACCACCACCATCACTATCATCACTATTGTCACCATCACAACTGTCACCATCACTGTCACCACCACCATCATCACTATCACCACTGTTACCATCAATCACCATCACCACAGACACCATCACCACAGTCACCATCATTGCCATCACTGTCACCATCACCATCTTCACAAAAGCCATCACCATTACCACCATCCGCCCTCCACCTTGGACATGCTAAGATTACAGGTTTGTGCTGCCACTTCTGGCTTTTTGACATGACATGGGCAATAAAATTCAAATCCAAGTCCTTGTGCTTGTACAGCAAGCACTTTACCCACTGGACCACCTCAACTCCCAGCTAAACCTTTCTCTCTGCAAACTTAAGATTTATCAAGGTCCATTTCTTAGATGATTGTTACTTAGTACATGTGTATATGTCTCTTTGTGTGTACATATGTGTATATATATATATATGTGTGTGTGTGTGTGTACATATGTATATGTGTATAAATGTATATGTATACATGTGTGTACATATGTGCATGTGTATATATGTGTGTACATGTGTGTATATGTATATATGTCATATGTATATGTGTATACATGTATATGTATACATGTGTGTACATATGTGTATGTGTATATATGTGTGTACATGTGTGTATGTATATATATGTATATGTGTGTACATGTGTGTATGTGTATATATGTATATGTGTGTACATGTGTGTATGTGTATATATGTATATGTGTGTACATGTGTGTATGTATATATATATATATGTATATGTGTGTATGTGTATATATGTATATGTGTGTACATGTGTATATGTATATATATATATGTATATGCGTGTGTACATGTGTGTATGTGTATATATGTATATATGTGTGTGCACGTGTGTGTATGTGTATATGTGTATATATGTGTGTACATGTGTGTATGTATACATGTGTGTACATATGTGTATATGTATATATGCATGTGCGTGTGTGTATGTGTATATGTGTGTGTGTGTGTGTGTGTGTGTGTATACTCACAGACAGGCAGCTGTGGGCTACGCATTGGGAATGCTAGAAATTGAATTCAGATTCTCTGCAACAGCGGTACATATTTTTTCTTTACTACTTTAGTTTTACATGTACAGGTGTTTTGCCTACATGTATGCCTGTGAGCCATGTACATGCCTGGTGCCTGCTGAGGCATCAGATCTCATAAAACTGGAGTTACAGATAGTTGCAAGCTGCTGTATGGATGCTGAGAATGGAACCTGGGTCCAGAGAGAAAAACAGCCAGCTTTCTTAATTACTGAGCCATCTCTCCAACCCCAAGGCTCCATTTTTGTCCTCATTGATTTACAGATAAGAAAAGCACATTTCAGAGATGTTAAATGACTCATTCCAAGGCACACATCCCTAAATGGTAAAGCAAAACTTCCAAACTCTCCTACACGCCCTGAACCCACAGACTATATGAAGCAGGCAGCAGGTCAGGCTTCCTGTTCAGGTTCTGCTATTGACAAACCATACTTACACCTAAGAATCACTGGTAGTGCTTGGAACTCAGCATTCTTTGGGGGGTGGGTATGGTATGTTTGAGTGTGTGTGTGAATATGTACTTGTAGTGTGTACGCGCACACACACATGCAAATGTACATATGTGGATGTCTGAGCTCAACTTTAAATATCTTTCTTCAATCATTTCCCTTTCTTTCCTTTTGATACAGTTATGGTTAGCTTCAGTTGTCATTTGACAGATTTGGGGGAAAAGGAATCAGACTGGCCTGTGGGCATCTTCTGTAGACCAATGTAACATAGGTGGGCCCAGCCCACTGCGGGCAGTGCCAGCCCTGGACAGGTGGCCCTGGGTTTTATAAGAAAGCTAGCTGAGCAGGAGCCAGGCAAACAAGCCAGTGGGCAGTAGTATTCCACAGTCTCTGCTTCAACCTCTTGCCTTGAGTTCCTGCCTTGGCTTCCAGTGGTAAACTGTAACTGTAAGCTAAAATAACCCCCTTCCTCTCCAAGTTGCTTTTGGTCATGGTCTGTCATCACGAGTACAGAAGAGCAAATTAGACACAGGAGAATCTGAAACTCATTGATTCAGCTGGCCTGGCTGGCCAGTAAGCTTCCAGAATGATATTCTCTCTCTCTCTCTCTCTCTCTCTCTCTCTCTCTCTCTCTCTTCTCCTGACCTCCACTAGGGATTGGAGCCACACACTAGCACCCGGGCATTTTCCATAGGTTCTGGGGAATCAAAAGTCAGGGGTCCCCGCTTGCTCTGGCAGGCACTTTACTGAGCCAGCCATCTCTCCAGCCCTCCGATTGTTTTATTAGAGCTACCCTGTAACTTGCCTCTCTCCCAGCGGTGTGGAGAGAACAGATGACATCAGATAATGTATGTAAAGCACTTTAGAAATTACAGCATGCCATATAAATGCCAGGGGTAATTAAGAGACTATTATGGAGTGCATGGATACACGTGTTTATTTCAAGCACTTTAGCCTTTTAGCAAATGTGAAGGATATGGCCAGAACCCTTGTCAAAGTCCCAAATTAGATACTATCAACAGTATATAATTTCTCCCATAAAACACCACAATGTGTCACTAAAAAAAAAAAGCTAAATGGCCCTTTAAAATAGTTAATGATTCTATAAACACCAGCATCAAGCTATTTATAAAGTTATTTGTAAATGTCTGGAGCATTTGCCGAAAACTGTGAATTAATTTAGGTTTTTAAAACTGAATAAGGTTTGAACTCTAGTCCATGGGTTCAGATTCCCCCATTTTCTGTCTTAGAAACATATTCTTAGGTGTCATGGCATGCATTTAGGAAGCAAAGGCGGGAAGATCAGGAGTTTAAAGTCATCCTTGGCTGTAATTTTCCCAGCCTGAGATAAATGAGACCTCTCTTAAAAGACAATAAACCGTGAGCTGGGGTGATCCCTTAGTGGGTACAGCATTGGCTTCAAAGGAGTGAGGACCTGTGTTCAGATTCGCTAGAATCCACACACAGCCAGACGCAGTAGCAGGCATCTGTACTCCAAGCAAGATGGGAAGTAGAGATGGGCTATCTTCAGTTTCTGAGCCAGCTACCCCAGCATATGCAATGGCAAACAATAAGAAACCCTGCCTCACACAAGGTGGAAGGCAAGGGCCAACACCAAAGGTTGTCTTCTGTTTGTAATAGAAAGTGGGATATGGAACAGGTACACATATTGAAAAAAAACATTTTGAGACAGAGTCAAGCTTTAGTCCAGGCTGGCCTCAAATTCCATATTTTCCTGTCTCGGGCTCTCTCAATACTGGGATTATATCACACAAGCTTGACCTCCTCTTGCAACATCATCTCTAGCCAAGATGGTGAGAGAGTTACTATGTAGCCCTGGCTGGCTTCAAACTCATCTCAATTCTCTTGCTTCTGTAATGATTCTCCATGCAGCACCAACACCCTTCAGACACCACACTTCAGACCACTATTCCACATCAAACTGCCTGAGTGATTATGACAAACACAGATGTGTGTGTGCGCGCTCGTGCATGTGTGTGCAAGTGTGTGTGTGTGTGTGTGTGTGTGTGCGCGCGCCAGTGCACATACATACAAAGGCCAAGAAGTCGCTCAACTGCCTCCCCTCTGTAACGTTTCAAACAGCTTCTCTCACTGAACCTTAAGCTTATCATTGGGGCTAGGATAGCTGCACAGCAAGTTACTGGAATTGGTCTTATCTTGGGTTTTGAGAGGTGGGGTTACAGGCACAACTGGAAATTTGAACTCATGTCCTCACACTTTCACAGTTCTTTCCCACTGAACCATCTCCCCTTAATCATATTTTAAGAAAGTGCCTAGGGAGACCCATACAATAATTTTGTTTGTTTGTTTTCTCCTTATTTGGGGCCCATGTAACACTCAAAGCAGCTTTTGTTTGAAAATGATGACCCACCCTGCTTCAATGTTTTTGGAAGGAAAACGACTGAGCTTTCTCCCTAAACTTAAGAGCAGGAGGACCTCATCGCTATTTCCCAACTTTGCAGCCACATCTTGGGCTCACAGCCGGACCAACCTGGGAATCAAGGCAGAGAGTCACTCTGTACACCTGGCACTTTTGGCCTCGCCCCATTTCCCACAACTTCCAATCCCAAGCGTAGTTATTGTGACTGACAAACGATCAGAGCACTTCTAATTGGTTGCGAAGGGCTTCAGCTCCTCCTCCTCAATGGCCCCACCTCCCTTTCATTCTGAAAGAAAGAAGTTTGCTCAGCAGTCCAATAAGAAGCTCCCTCATCGAAAAGATCCCGCCTTTTTCGGCACCGGCTCCGCCCCAAGGACCACAGGAGTGCCCGCCTCCTCCAAGGCACGCTTGTCCAGTAAAAAAGCGCGCTGCCCAAGATAGAAGACTTCCCAACCAATAAAAGAGTTTCTGCGCGGCGCCGCCCCGCCCTCCGCGCCTTCCCCTCCGCCCCTCAGCCGGCCCGGCGAGTGAGGGCCTCGGGGCGGCGGCGGCGGACGCAGCCTGAGGGAGCGGCGGGCGGGGCGGCGCCTGGCCCGGCAGGGCCGCGCCGGCTGAGGGGCGTCCATGGCGCGCGGGCCCCAGCGGGGCGCGGCCGCGGCCTGAGGGCGGCCATGTCCGGGGTGGTGCGGACCCTTAGCCGCTGCTTGCTGCCGGCCGAGGCCGGAGCCCGCGAGCGCAGGGCGGGCGCGGCGCGCGACGCGGAGCGCGAGGCCCGACGGCGCAGCCGCGACATCGACGCGCTGCTGGCCCGCGAGCGGCGCGCGGTGCGGCGGCTGGTCAAGATCCTGCTGCTGGGCGCCGGCGAGAGCGGCAAGTCCACCTTCCTCAAGCAGATGCGCATCATCCACGGCCGGGAGTTCGACCAGAAGGCGCTGCTGGAGTTCCGCGACACCATCTTCGACAACATCCTTAAGGTGACGCGCGGCCCCGCCCACACACACCTGGTCCAGGTGGCGCGCGGGCCCCGCCCCCTTTGTTCTCCACGGACCCGCGACCCTGCCACCCGGCGCCCCTCCCTTCCAATAGGGACCTCAAGCAATGCAGTTGGGGTTACTCCCGTGACCTCCCAGGGGCGCGATAGATTTGCAGAGCCCTGGACGCTTGGGGACCGTGGGAATGCAAGCTGGACCACTCTCAGGGACTTGGGTTACAAATAGGGTGTTAGGGCTGGACACGTGGATTGAGGGTCGCCAACTCTCCCTGTCCCTCCAGCATGCAAAGTTTATAGTGTAGGTTGGAGGACATCAGCCTTCGTTTTTTATTTGTAAATGAGAATTGACCATTTTATTCCCCCCACCACACACACACACACACATTATATCATATACCCCAGACTGGCCTTGAACTCACTCTGTAGCTAAGAATGACCTTGAACTCCTGATCCTTTCTCTCCTCAACTTCTCAAATCCTGGAATTACAGAGGAGGAGGGCGCTGTGTCACCATACTTTGTTCGTGTAGTGCTGGGATTGAATCCAGAACTTCATGCGTGCTAGGGAGGACATTACTAACTAGACTAAGTTGCCAGTGTTTGTATTTTTGAGATAGGGAGTCATGAAGCCCAGGCTGGCCTTGCCATGTAGACAAGGCTGACCTTAAACTCCTTATCCTTCTGACCCGTCTCCCCAGTGGTAGGATTACAGGCATGTGCCACCCATACTTTGTTCTTTAAACCTTTTAGTATGGTGATTTAACATACACACCAAGTTAGGTGAGATGTTAGAAGGAGCTTCGAGACACCCACTACCCAGCATTGAAACAAGGGTCAGTTCTGTGCCAATCGTGTTCGTCCCTAACCACCTCCCTACCTGTACCCCCGGCCTCACCCCGACCCCAGTCTCCAAGTTAATCCAAGATATATAGTTGTATTAGAAAACATCTTGGTATGTGACACTAAACCTGCTTTAAAAGCATATGTACAGGACCATTATAGAACTAAAAAAAGGAAGAGGAAAAAAAAAATTAGACTAGGAATATGGTTCAGTGGGAAAGCACCAGTCTAGCAAGTACAAGCCCAAGGCGTCCAACCTCTACACTGCAAAACACAAAAACAAAGAACCTTCCAGAAGCCTTCTCATGTCATTCAGGGTCCACGTGTCCTTCATTGTTGCATAGTTGTTTTGTCTGTTTGAACTAGATGCAATAATCCTCATGTGGTAATGAACTCAAGGTCCTGTCCCTTGTGCCTTTTATATTCTGTGCCGTATATGTGAAAGAAACAGTCATGTTGACAGAGTCTAGGATCAGTGTTAATACAGTGAGTCTTTGCAGAAGGGTCAAAAAGAAAGTTGTGGAGAACTGGGCCTGTAGCTCTGTAAGTCTCTTCCAATGTGCATAAGGCCCTGGGTTGAGTGTGGGATAAACTGGTCAAGGTAGCATTCTCCTGCATTTTGAGATTCTCCTGCACTGTGGAGGTAGAGGCAGGAGGATTTAAGTTCAAGGCTTAGCTGCATGGACGGTTTGAGGCTAGCCAGGACTATGTGAGAGCCTGTCTCAACATTGGAATAAGATGTAGCAAAAGTCTAGACACAGAGTCTATTCTGCACCTAGATTAGCTTCCTCGTCAAGTTTCTCATCTCTCTTTTTCTTCTTGATTCTTTCCAAGCCCCTGGTTTTTTGGGGGGTGGGGGGACAGGTCTGAGGAACACGGTTTCAAGCAGGTAGAGAGGTTTGTCTTATCAGAAAAGCTACCCTCGAAACTAGATTTTTACAGGGCCTTGGTTTTTTTTTTTTAAGTTAGCAAGGGGACGCAGAAGCCCATCTGGGACACGTCTTTCAGTTCGGCCTTGAGAAACCTTGGTGTAGGGCGGTTGGGCTGGGATCCTGGGAGCCAGACTTCCGGGCCAACACTCCCACACTCAACATGTTTGTTACTAAATGTTTCATTTTAATACAAGTAGCTCCTCTGGGTTCAAGATGGGGAAAAAATCTTATGAAGGAAAAATCACACACTTTTCACCTTCCAGAGAGAGCCTCGGGGAAGCAAGGGGTTCTGGCCAAGTGCTTCATAAACATTAATGCAAACCTTAAAGGGATGGGTATATTGTTCAGAATTCCCGGCATCTTCAAGGATTTTGTAAAACTTGACTGTCACTCAAGGCCTGTTTTCCAGCATCTCCTTTAAGGAGCCTGGTTTTATTTTTGCTGCTTTTCTGAACCCCAGAGCCAGGTAGGCTTGGAGGGCTCAGTTTCTTTCAGCTTGGGAGGCAGAAAAACTATTTGGGAACATAGATCTCAAGTCTACTTTGCTCTATTAAGTGCGTTTTAGAGAAGTCAGTCTCCTTCCTGTGCTCATCAGCATCCCCTTTTCCTGGCTTCCTGTGCTCATCAGCATCCCCTTTTCCTGGCTTCCTCTATGATTTTGTTGAAAATATCGTCTGGGTCTTGTAGTTGGAAATCTTCTCCTTCTGTTCCTATTATTCTTAAATTTGGTCCTTTCATCCTGTCCCAGATTTCTTGGGTGTTTTGTGCCATGAACTTTTTAGATTTAGCTTGCTTTTTTTGACATAAAACCTCTTCCTGAGTCCTTCCATCTCCAGGACTCCCTCAGTTTGTGTTGTCTTTATTGCTTCTAGTCCCATTCTCAGGTCTTGGACAGTTTTATTCGTTTCCTTCACCGGTTTGATTGTATTCTCCTTAAGGGATTTATATATCTCCTCTCTATAGGCCTCTATCATCTTTATAAGATTGGATTTAAGGTCATCTTGTACTTTGGCTATGTTAGGATATCCAGGGCTTGCTGTAGCAGGGTAACTGGTCTCTGGTGATGCCATGTTGCCTGGCTCTTGTTGATTGTGTTCTTACACTGCCCCTTAGCTATTGTCCCTCTTGTTGTCTGGATGTTCTCAATGTCAGCAGGACTCCTGGGGAGGCAGGCAGAGCCTGAGAGTGGATCAGTGGATCGCAGGAAACAGGACACTGCTCACCTCTGCTGGCTGTGCCCCAGTGGACCTGGCAGGCTGGGGATTAGTGGGGAGGGTTATAAGCTGGATGTTCCTGCCCCTTACTCCCCCCTCAGACCTTGGGGTGGGAGCAGAACAGCAGGGAAAACCATGGGCCAACAATCTTTTACTGGCTTCCTTAGCAACAGAAGCAGGACTTGTTAATAAGGACTCTGCTTGTTTGGTTTGATACAATGCCTTTTTTTAAAACTGGATTCATTTTTTTTTTTTTTTAGTAATAATTTAAAATTTTTAGTCCTTTACAATTTCATACATGTATAAGATGTCTTTTGGTTATTTTTAGACCCTATCACTCTCTTCCATTCCCCTCCTAGTCCCACTGAGCCCCTTCTAACAAATCCCTCTTCTACTTCCACACCATCTTTTCTTCCCAACTATTTTACTCATTATTGAACATGTTTCATCTGCTGTAATTAATTAGAATTTAATTTTTCAACCTTAAACCCCTCCCACTCCTCTTCCCATCCTGGCATTATCACTCAGTTTGCCCAATTCTCTCATTTTGTCAGCTCAGGAATATTGGTTCAGTGGGTAAGGGCACTTGTTTTGCAAGCAGGGGTCCTGAATTCAAATCCCAAACACCCATGTAAAAAGCTGGGCAGGGCCTGTGAACCCCAGCATTGAGGCACCAGAAACAGATGTGGCTTGCTTGACAGCCAGACTGGCAGGAATGAGCTTCCAGTATACTGGAGACTCTTTCTTATGGCAATCAGGCAGAAAGTGATAGAGGAAGACACCTGATGTCTTGTTCTGGCCTCTGTGTGCACCCCACATACTCATGTGTGTGCACTACACACCACACATAATATTCTATAAATGGAATTTGCGCAGTGTGAGCTTTTGGAGTTGACTTTTATCAGAACATTTCTGTGGCAATCCCTGTGTAAGCAACTGCACATGGCAGTAATTCCAGCCTTATTGCTGAGTAATGGTCCACCTTTCCGTTCACCTGGTGAGGGGTGTCTGGGCTCTTCCCACCTTCTGGTTAGTATAAATAGGCCTTCTGAAAACATTCATGTGCATTCTTTTAGTTTGGTTGGTCGATTGATTAGTCATGACACAGTCTCATGTAGCCTAGGCTAGCCTCAAACTTAGCATGTTACTGAGGCTGGCATTGAACTGACCTTCCTGATTCTCCCTTCCAAGTGCTGGGATGACAGGCGTGGACTGCCATGTTCCATCTACATTTTTTTGTCCATGTCTATGTATTCATGTGTCTGGGATGAATATTCAACAGTGTGGTAACCAGGTCATACTGTAGTGGTGTGTTCGTTCTGATAAGAAGCTGCCTAGCTGTTTCCCAAAGGAGCTTGTGCATCCCTTGTCAGTCTCTCTGCATCCCTGATGGCATTAGGCCTTAATCACTGTCTTCCTTCAGCTGTTCTTAGAGGTGTATGTTGTGTTTTCTTGCAATGTTAATTTCCATTTCCCTGCTGCTAATGATGCTGAAAATCTTATTTTTGCCTTTCACCCTCTTTGGGGAAAAGTTTGTTTATTTTTGTCCCTCTTCTAATTAGGTTCCTTGTGCTTTGTTGTTGAGTTTGAGGAGCTCTTTATATATGCTGGATACTGGTTCTTTTTCCCACATAAGGATGACACATGTGGTCTCTCCTTCCATTTTCTACACTGGGTCTTTTGCGAAGTAAACATTTTAATTTCAGTAAAGTCCACCGTATTCATGTTTATGGATCATTCTTTTGCTATCATGTCTTAAGAACTTTTTACTTGGCCCTAGATCTAAAAAATTTTCTCTTAAGTTTTATATTTTTACATCTTACATTTAAGTATGTAATACAGATGGAAGTTCATTTTTCTCTGTGACTATCCAGTTGCTCCAGAGCTATTTGTTATTTTCCTATAAAACTGTTTTTATGTCTTTATAAAAAGGGTAATCAGTTGGTCTGTATATGTACGTCTGAGTTTTCAAGTGTGTTCCAGTAGTCTGTATGTCTGTCCATATGCTAGCATCCATCACATGTGTTGGTTACTGTAACTCTGTGTGTGAGCTTCAGTATTTCTCCTGCATTATCTTTTGCCAGGTTTTAGCTATGTTGGGTCCTGTGTCTTTTTCCTTATAACTTTAAAAAATTCATGTGTATCCTCATGCCTGATCGTGGGTATCCTTGGAACCAGAAGAGGAAGTTGGGCCTCCTGGAGCTGAAGTTAACTGCAGTTGTGAGCCATCCGATGTGGGTCTGGGAGCCTAAGGTCCTCTACAAGAGCAGTCCATGCTCTTATCCCCTGAACATCCTTTCAGTCCCCATGTAACTTTTTCAAATGACCTGTGTTTATAAACACCTTGTTGAGAAGTTGATGCAATTGGCTTTAAACCAGAAGATCAACTTGGAAAGAACTGACCTCATGCCCGTGTTGAGTTTTCTAATCCCCGAACAAGAGTACCTTCATTTCGGTCGGATTTTTTTCCACCAGCCAGTTCCACTTCCCATGTAGCCTAAGCATGCTTTATGAAGTTTATGCCTCAGAGCAGAGTTTTCCTTAAGGCCGTTACAAATGATGCTGTGCTTTTGCTTCAGCCCACGTTTACTGCTAATGAGAACAATGTATTTGGTGACTGTGCTTGGGTCCTGTGCCAGTGACTTTGCTGAGCATAGTGGTTATAAAAGAGCTTTCTGGTAAACCACTCGACGTTTTCTACACAGACTGTTATGTTATCTGCAAGTAGAGATTGTTTTAATTCCTCCTTCCCGTGAGCGTGCCTGTGCACATATGGCAGCACCAATAGACTCAGAATATCTAAGAAGCGGTGTGTGTGTGTGTGTGTGTGTGTGTGTGTGTGTCTGTCTGTCTGTCTGTCTGTCTGGTGAGTGAGAGAGCATGGAGAGGAGAGGAGAGAGTGGCTGTGTCCTATTGCACTGTATTCATGCAGAAACCACTCAAGGAATAGATTTAATTTTTTTTTTAAATGGGAGTACTTCTTTTTTTGTGTTTAATTAGATATTTTCTTTATTTACATTTCAAATGTTATCCCTTTTCCTAGTTTCCCCTCTGAAAATCCCCTATTTCCTCCTCCCCTCCCCCTGCTCCCCAACCCACCCACTCCTGCTTCCTGGCCCTGGCATTCCCCTACACTGGGGCATAGAACCTTCACAGGACCAAGGGCCTCTCCTCCCATTGCTGACCGATTAGGCCATCCTCTGCTACATATGCAGCTAGAGCCATGAGTCCTGGGAGAAGAGAATGCCTTTCATTTCTTTTTCTTTGCCTATTGCAATGGCTACAACTTTCAGTGCTGTGTTAAGTGAGGGTGCTGAGAATTCTGATGACCTTTGTATATTTACTGTTGCTGGCAGTGTCTTCTGTTGACTGATTTTGTTTGTCTTTGTGTATGTGTGACTGTGCCTTTGTTCTTGTGGAGGCCAGAGGTCAGCCTTGGGTGTCATTGCTAGCTTGAAGCTTACTGATTCAGCTAGAATGGCTAGCCAAGGAGCCCCAGGGACTGTCTCCTCCCTCCCACAGGTGGGCTTACAAGTAGACCACTACCCAGTCCAACTGTTTTATGCCAGTTCTGGGCATCGAACTCCTCATGTCTCGATGTTTTCATGTACCAACTGAACCATCTCCCCAAATGACTGATTTTTTTTTAAGCACCACACACACACTTTTTTTTCTTTAGTGGTTTAGGAGGTGGGGCCCAGAGGTGCTACACATGCTGGACAAGCGCTCGACTGCTATGCCTCACTCCCAGATCTCTATTTTTTTTTTTCTACCCTTCCTATAGGGTTAGTAGTTTTATTCCTAATTTTTTTCCCTAGGCAAATTGATAAACTTTTTATCTCATTGATTTTCCTTCTTATGGTGTTCCAGTTTTTAAGTTTCATTTATTCCTGATTATTTGCTTATTTTTGAGAAAAGGAGGGTGGTCCTCTTTGTGTAGCCCAGGCTGACCTTGAACTAACATGTGGTAATTCTCAGCCTTAGTTTCCTGAGTACTGAGATAGATGTGAGCCAGCACCCCAGGGTTAATTCTGCTTTTTCACTATATTTTTCTTTTTCTGTTTATTGTGGATTTATTTTGTTCTCCCTTGCTCCTGGTTGAGAGAGAGAAAGTCTCCCAAGAGCTGCAATTAAAAGTGTAAGCCACCATGCTCGGCTCCTTCCCTTTTTGTTGCTTGCAGATAGCCTGGAACCAGACTGGCCTCAAACCAGAGAGGCTGGCCTGGAGCTTGTAGTCCTCCTGCCTCTCCCTCCCAAGCGCTGGGATTCTTTGCCTTCCTGCTGTCTCCAGCTCCATCTCACCCTTAGGAGAGCTGGGATTCTGGGTCCACAGGCACACCACCAAGTCTGCATCTGGCTTTGTAGATGGGTTCAGAGGCTTGAACTTGGCTTTCAGGTTGTCAGGCTTCTGAGTCAAGCACCTTACCACTGAGCCATCTCACTGCCCTAGCATCTCTTTTTCTGTCTCAAGTGCTTTAAACCACCCTCACTGCTGCCTTCGGCTATAGCCACACATCTTGAAATCTCTTCTGTTTTTATTCTGTCTTGTGTTCACTTTATTATAATTTTTTGGCCATCTTTAATTGCTAATTCATATGTGTGATGCCCTTTCTGACTGTTGTCTGTTGTTGAGTACTAAGTGTGTCCATTGTGATTGGAGAACACATTCTATGTGGTTCCCGTTTGTTTCTGTTTCTTGAAGCTGTTCTTGCAGCCCAAATCACAGTCCTAGCTATGCTCTGTGGTCCTGTCTGAATATTCTGTAGGCACTTGAGAACATGCGTAGCCTGCTGTTTGCTGGGGTGTTCTGCACATCAGCTGATGTTGGCTGGCAGTGATGAGTGTAGTGTCCTTACTGAGCTGTCCCGTGCTTTCATCAGTTGCCAGCAGTGGGTGTTTACATCCCCAACAGTAATTGTGGGATCTGTCTTGCCTGTTGCTTTGTCCATTTGCTTTGTGCATTTTGAGGTTCTGTTTTGTGGTACATAAACATTGACAATTTGAAGCATGTTTCTACTGAATGTATGTGGCCTTTGCGTGAAGTCAGGATGTGTACGTCATGTCATGGGCAGTGTGGGAACTGGCTAGTCTCCTTGCCCTGGTACCTTCTTTATTGGCCATTGTCCACCTCTTTTATCTAAAGCTGATTTCATGATGTCTACTCTCTATATCCTTTCACTTTTCATCTACTCATGCTATGTCTGGGGTGTGTGTGTGTGTGTGTGTGTGCACGTGCGTGTGCATCATGGCACAGGGGTAGGTGAAGGTCAAAGAACAGTTTGTAGAAGAGTTTGTTCTCTTCTATGTGAAATCCAGGAACTTACCTGAGGTCTTAAAAGGGCTTCCATATGTAGCGCAGACCAGTCTCTTAACTTGTGACCCTCCTTCCTCAGCCTCCCAACCACTGGGATTACAGGCTTGTACTACCACACCCAGTTGATGTAGTTCTGAGGGGCGATCCCAGGGCTTCATTCATTCTAAGTACTCTACCAACTGAGCCCTATTGCCCTTCATTCCTAAAGGCTCTGCCCTCACTAGCTCTAGAATTCATATTTAACATTGACTTATATGCTTGAGGCAGCATCTCCTATAGCCTGGTCTGGCCTTAAACTTGTTATGTAACAAAGGATAACCTTGAATTTGGATCTTCCTGCCTTCATCACCCTGGTGTTGAGATTACAAGCATGCACTACCCCACCCAGTTTAAATCATTCTGGTGATGGAACCCAGAGAGGTTCTCTATGGAGTGGGACACTTAGAAACCATGCTGCCTTCTGCCTCCCATGCTTGGCGTTGGTCGTGTGGGCTGGTGTTCCTCTTCACTGCTTTGTTTTTCTCCAGCTGCTTTTGGGGCTTTTCCTTTGTCTTTACTATCCAGAAATTTAATTGTGATTTAGCTCAACATAGATTTCTCTGTGTTTATCCTAATTGGGACTTGCTCATCTTCCTAAGCCTGGACATTTATGTCTTTTGCCAGACTTTCGAGGTGAGAGTTCAGGGGATGGGGATGGGGGAAGGAGATACAGCACTGTTGTGTCAAATACTTGTGAGACTCTGGTGCCAGAGCTGCCCAGCTCTTTGCGTTGTTCGGTCTTGTTCCATGTTTTCCTGGACTTGGGGTTAAGCTGAACGCTACCCTCTAGCCAGGCAGTCCCCGAAACACTCAGCTGATGCTCCAGCTGCACTTTTGTTCTTGACCTCTGAGTCCTTTCCTTGTCAAATGAGGCTGTAACTTTAGCCCCTAGGTCTGGGTAACAGAGCAACACCAGCCCAGCCCCCACCTCCTGCATCCTTGGTCCTCTATGAGAGCCCTGACTCTACCCAGTGGACAAATGGAAACATCCCTGCCCAGCAGAGGGTGGGAGATTAGATCTCTCCATGGCCCTGCCACATCTCTCTGCTAGGTCACTTGAACATGCCTGGTTCCTGGTTCCTTGGGGCAGGAATATAGGGAAAATTAGCTTCCCTCTCATTCTGCTGAACTAAATATTTGGGCCTACTTGTTGCTTTGATTTATCATAAATAATCCCAGTAAGACTGCCTGGTCCATTCTTTTATCTTGAAGATACTACTCTCTTGATTCCTAGCGGGGCTCCCTTGGAGCTCATGTATTTGGTATTTCGGAAGTCATGTAAGACTGCCTTTGGTAATAGAATGGCCTTCACACTGAAGCCCAGCTTGGAGTCATCGGACAGTGTTTCCATCTTTCAAAATGTTCAGTGTTAAAACAATTGTTAATTATTGGACTTCACGTACACTTAGAAGCCAATACTCTGTTTGGATGGTCTGCTCCAGCTAAGAGCCTTCTTACTTGTATATGGATTGCTTTAGAAACTTCTGGGGAAATTGTATTATTTGGGGGGGGGGGCATGTTGATGCTGAAGTAAAATAATTAAATTCAGAATGTTCAGGGCTGAAGAGATGGCTCAGCAGTTTAAAATACTTCCCACTCCTCCGAGGGACAGGAATTAAATTCCCTGCACCCACATCTGGTGGCTCAAGGCCATCTACAACTCCAGCTAAAGTGATCCACTTCTTTTGGTCTCCTTGGGTAACTGCACACACGTAGCATACATTCCACACATAAATCAAATTAATTTTTAAAACAATTCCTTTAGGTTCAGAATGTGCAAAGCACTGTACTGGGTGCTTGTGGGGGAGGGGCACTGCATGAATACCAATTATTCCTAGCCTTGGGCATCTTTTGTGCTTGCAGAGATATTACACAAGTAAGTAGAGTATGATTGTATACCACACTAAACGCCACTGTGGAGGCGGAGAGGTGACTCAATGGGAGAAGGGAAAATTAACCCTGGCAGAGGCCGTGTCCAGGAAGCCTTTGAAGACTCTGGAAGATTCCAGCAGGCAGAGAAGGAAGATAGATACACAGCAGGAACCATTTGGGCAGATACAACAGGTAGGGCTATGAAGACAGTAGGCATAGGTTTGAGCTGGGCTCTATAATTTAAAGGAGTGCTTTAAATGTGGTGGTTTGCTATGCAGACTACAGTCATAATGGAAAGTCCATACACAAAGCATGTAGTTTCAAGGGTATCCAGGAACTACAAATTAAAAACTTTTATTGTAAACTGAAAAGATAAATGGAAACATCCCTGCCAGGCAGAGGATTTTAAGAATAGAAGCATAACTCAAGCTTAAAGTGATTGATTGCTTAGCTCCCATCTAAAAAGCTGGGCACAGCAAAGCGCACCTATGACCACAGCACTGGTGGAGGTACTAGGGACTTGCTGGACAGCCAGTGTTGCCAGCACAGTGAGTTCCATGTTCAACAAGGAGACCCTGTCTCCAAAACTTAGGTGGAGAACAATAGAAGACAGCCAGTGTCTGCCCTTAGCCTGAACGTATGTACATGCAGGCACGTGCACCAGCACACACGTGCACACAGGCATGCACCCCCCAACCCAAAAGAATTACTTGGGTTTTGTTATTTAGAACCTGAGGCCAAGGAGTCTGAGACTCTGATCTCGTCCCCACTAGCTATTTTTGTTTTCAATCAGGTTGAAACTGGCCTCTGATAGTCAGTGTTTCTTGAGCTCAGAAGCCTTGCTTGGGGTTCAGTGCCTCCCACAGTGGGTGGGCTGGCAGGGGTGCTGAGGAGGAAGTCAGCTTCCTGGGTCTGGAGCACAGTTGGGTTTTTACTGCCTTGTTGGCAAATTGCACTGAGTAAGCAGATTTTCTCTTACACTTGGACACATATGGTTGGTTCTTTTGAAACGCCCAAAAACAAAAGCATCTTTTCCATTAGTGGGGGCGGGGTGAGCCAGCAAGATCTTTGTGGCTAGCTCCAAATGAGAGGTCTTTCCCTCTCAGGTTCCCATGTACTTGTGTGAGAGGAGCAGCACTTGACGTTCATCATGTCAGGTGCCATTTGGAACAGGCCTGCACTGGTGCTGGCACATGTTCAGGATCAACTCATAGAGCCATTTTTTTCTTAATGGCAAAGTCAAGAATGAGCCATGGAGCCCATCACTCGTAGATGAAGATACAAAATTTATTAAGAGCTGTAATTACAGGGTGATTGTCAAAGGCGCTTGTGTAATGGGCCGGTGCTTCTCTCACTACCTGAAGGTTAGCATTATTCCTAACGATAGACCAATTGCATCTGCATCTAGACTAAAGGGTCGGAGCCTGTGAGGCTGAGGTGGTGCCTATCTGAGCCCACTTCTTGGGAGGCAGAAGCAGGAGAGTCACTGCAAGCTTGCAGCCACCTTGGTCTGTGCAGTAAGGACAACATAGGGAAACCCTCTCTAAGGAAACCAAGAGGCTTCACAGCCTGAATTGGATCTCCAGAACCTATGTAAAGGCTAAAATAGAAAACCAACTTCATAGAGTTGTTCTCTGACCTCCACATGTGCAGTGTAGCACTCATGCCTACATACACATATCAAGTGTATGCACATGTTTATGCACACACACAATAAATAAAATCAAGGTTTGAAAATAAAAATCAAAAAAGCTGCAGTGGGCTGTCAACGCTGTCACTCAGTGTCACCTGACCCAATTGTCAAGTAAACAGAGCAGGAATAATTATAGCTGGCCTGGGTGATAGTCTCTCTGTGTGCTTCATTTGCCAATTAAGTCTATCTTGGGCTGGAGAGATGGCTCAATGGTAAGAGCACATGCTGCTGTTGCAAAGGACCTGTGTTCAGTTCCCAGCACCTACATGGAGGGCACTTGATACTCTTTTCAGCTCTCTGGAAACACTGGCATGTATGTGGTGTGCATACATACATTGAAGCACACATACACAGAAAATTAAATTAAGGCATCTGTTTTGGGGGAGAGGATGTGGTTCAGTAGAAAATATGGGCTTGGTGAGCATGAGGCTCTGCGCTTGATTTCTAGCACCATTCATAGGACAATGTCTGTGTCCGAATAAGTGTTTAACTCTGTCCTGGTGCACGGACACATTTTTTCACTCTGCGTTAGTATATCTTCTGCAGCAGTGTTCCTGGATGGGTTCCTTGAGCTAATCTCAGACTTGAACTTTGGATACACACCATCCATATGGCAACGGAGCATAGTCCTTCCTCTTGGGAGGGCTTTTGAGGAGCAGTCAGGAGTTACAAATGTCCTGGGTGGATAATGTCCATGTGGCTGGCAGCTTCCCCTGGACTCTGGCACCAGTCTTAGCACCTCATCTGGACACTACTTGACCCTATAGTATCAGACTGCTGCAGCCAAAGCAGTGGTAACGGCCTCCAGTGGTGCCAGCCTGTGCTCCTGCAGGTGACAGAAGAGGCCTAGCAGCTACTGAAACCTAGTTGAGCAAAATTGTGGGTGGAGGAGTATGCAGGTGCAGAGGGCAGATTAATGGGAACTGTGACGGCTGTGTCTGCTAGGGATGGACTAGTCATCAGGGACTGTTTGGGGCAGTAGAGGGGTCAGGTGTCTTCCAAGTCTGCAGGAAGACTGCTCCATCCTTCAGAGCCAGTCCGAACCATGCTCTGAGTCTGGCCTTTGGCCTTATCTTTTAGGTGGCTTATCTCTGGGACTAGAAAGACAAAGGGAGGACAAAGCGGGAGACAGGATATCAAGAGGCTAGGAGGATGCAAGCCAGGAGACCTTGCCTGACTTGAGGCCACTCCTTTCTCCTAATGGGCTTCTGATGAGATTTGGTTGACTAATCCTGCACTGTGCTAGGGCCTATGGTTCAAACAGGTAGGAAATTTTCGTCAGGGCTAGGGTTAAGGTGGGCACACACCTCCACAGCCACCAAGCACCAAGAGACACAAAGATAACAAGAATTTTTAAGGTGAAATTCTGCTCATCTTTGAAGACAAGATGCACAGAGCTCTGAGAGAAAGGCAGGTTAACCCAGAAACAATGTTCCTCTCTCCCTTCCAGCTTCTTTCCCTTCTTTAACACCTATAATCCTAGCACTCAGGAGGCTGAGGCAGGAGATTCACAAATTCAAAGTCAATCTGGCCACGGTGGGGGGGGGGGCACACAGGCACACAAAACAGGGCTGGAGAGATGACTTAGTCAGGAAAATTCTGGAAGACCATAGTTTGAACCCCAGAACCCATGTTAAAAATCCTTGTGTGACAGTGCACGTCTGTGATCCCAGCATGGGGACGCAAAACCAAGATTCCTAGAGCTCTCTGACTCTTCTGTTGAGCCTTCTTGGTAAAACTCTATCTCAAAAAGACGGGAGGGAGCAGCACCTGCAGAATGGTATCTGAGGATGTCCTCTGACCTCCACATGCACACACATGCCCTCCCTCAGTACTCAGGGACAGATTGCAAAAGGTGAGCTTTTCTCTGTTGTAATACGATTTCCACTTTGCACTCAGATTTCTATCTGCAAATCTTGCCTCACACAGGTAGCCAGTGACTATATTTTTCATGGCCACATAGGTTTTTTGGTTTTGTTTTGTTTTGTTTTGTTTTTTTGAAAAAAAAATCATGCTTTTCCTTGGGAGGAGGGGAGAACAGTGGAAAACTCTATTAATGTTAAGTCTGGGGTATTTAGCGCCAATTGTAATTCTAGCACTTATGAAGTGCAAACAGGAGAAATTCAAGGTTATCTTCAGCTACATACTGAATTTGAGGCCAGCCTGGGCTGCTCCAGACACTTAATCCTAGCACTGGGAGGCAGAGGCTGACTCTGCGAGTTCAAGTCCAGGACCCATAGTAAATATCTGCTCAAAACAAAACAAAAAATGGGGAGTGGCCAGGACCAGGGGGAAACTGTTTAACAGTGTGGAGCGTCTAGGCAGAGAATACCATGGCTGCTTGGTCAGAGTGGAGAAGTGGAGACCTGGTCATTTACCTCCTTATCAGTCCACATTCAGTGGGTTGGAAAGTATTGAGACGCTTTTTAAGCAAACATACCAGGACTGTCAGCGACTAGTTAGAGCAGGTGTCTCATTAAAAGTAATCATCTGGGGAAGCTGAGTCGGCAAGTCCCTTAATGTCTAACTCCGAACCAAACCCTGCCACTGCTGCAAATGGCCAAGGCACACAGACAGGCAGGCAGGCAGCCAAAGTCAAAAGCCTAAAAGAGGAAAATAGAAAAGGCAAAAGACTGGGGGGGGGGGGGGTGGGAGGCAAACTGGAACAACGGATTGCTCAGGGCATTGTTTATTGTGTGAGAGCTCAAGCATACGGTCAAGATAGGATGAAACAATGGCCCAAGATAAAGGGGAGATTGCTGCGCTAATGGGAAGAGCTTGAACTGCAGATAGCAGCTGGGAGAGCAACAGGAAGCAGCAAATAGTCGCAACTGAGGAATACATTAACAGTTCCCTGTGGTACAGACCAGCATCCTTGCCCAGAGAAGCGTGTGACTTTCCTTCCCATTATACCCCAGAGGGAGTGGACCCTGGCATGTTCTAAGACCACCTCTTCCTCCTGCCATGCCTCTGCTGGCCTCTTCTCATGGCCCTCTGCCTTCTTGGTGTCATGGTGGACAGGCCATGGCAACGTGGGCATACCTATAAAAGAAGTGTCTATCTGAGCAGAGAGAATACTGTTCCTTGGGCCACCTGCTGAACTGAGATCTTCAAGAGCAAGATTGTTTTGACTCTTTAATCTGCGTGTGTGTACATTCATATGCAAGTATGAGCATATGTGTACATGTATGTGGGGGTCATATGTTGGTCCCTAATTTCCATCTTTTTTAGAACAGGGTCTTGTTTGCTGACAAGCACCCTGTTGTGTTTTATAAAAAGATAGAGAGGGCCCTTTAATCCCAGCACTTCGGAGAGAGAGGCAGGCGGATTTCTGAGTTCGAGGCCAGCCTGGTCTATAGAGTGAGTTCCAAGATGGTCAGGGCTACAAAGAGAAACCCTATCAAAAAAAAAAAAAGAGGAAGAAGTATGTTTGGTGGAGGCGCAGTATGGTGTGGGGGAAGGGAGTGTCTCTGCTGGCCCATGCTGAGGTATCCCTTCCCCCTAAGGGACCAACCACATGCTGATGTAGTATAGAATAGAGGTTATTCAGGGCATGGGGAGGGGAGTTGAAAGGCGCAGAGAGAGAGGGAGAGGGCACAGAAGAGTAGAGGACTAAAGACTGGCCATGAGCACATGGAGGGGGGATGGGGACAGAGGGGGAAGAGGGTAAGGAGCAGGAGCAAGAGGAGAAGAGAAGGGAACAAAAACTAGAGAGTGAGGAGGGGGCAATCAGCCTCCTTTATAGTGAGTCAGGCACACCTGGCTATTGCCAAAAAACGGTGGTGCAGAGCCTAAACAAAATGCCAGCACAGCCCAGGCTTGCTGACCGAGGGGCTTCCTCATAGCAGAGTTCTGGGATTCAGAAACATGTGAGTTCTGCAGATGTGAACTCAGGTTTTCACACTTGCACAGCAAGTACTTTTACCTACTGAGCCATCTCTTCAGTCCTAGGGATCATTTTATCAATTACTGATTGATTGGTTTGGTTTTTAATGTGTATTTTTGTGTGTAAGTGTATACCACATGCATGTGGGTGCTTGCAGAGGCAAAAAAAAGGGGGGGGTTGTTGGATCCCTGCAACTAGAGTTACAAGTAGTCTTGAGTTATCTTTTGTGGGTGCTGGGAACCTGGAAGAGTAGCGGGCATTCTGAACCACAGAGCCACCTGCACCAGTGTAGCTGGCCATGCTGGCCTTGGCACCATGAAGGTGTTTGGCTGTACAGTTCTCAACCCTCCTTTCACATAGGTCCCTTAACAGGGGTAGCTGATTACTGGAGAGGGGCAAGGCAGTGCTTATATTTCATGTTTTGGATAGGAAAACAGAGTCACTAGCCCTTGGTGAAACATGAGTGCCTGGTGGGGTGTTGAAAAGGTGGCTACAATACCGTGAGCTTGTCTAGTAGAAGCGGAAGGCCGGTGTGAGAATTGCTAGCCGTGAACATACCACCCCAAGCCTGGTGTGGGAGGGAAAAGCTCACACCTCAGTCAAGCTCACCTTCTCACACTACTGCCTTTGTTCACACCCACCTTCTCACTGGCAGATCAGTTCACACTCACTCACCTCACACTAGCACACACCATCTCTCTTAGTGCCCACGTGTAAGTTACACTAGCACTCACATGCTCATCTTGTCACACACATACACCCCAACACTCAGATATAAGCACAATAGAATAAGGACTAGAATCCTGTTTTTGAAATGCATACGTTTATTTCTGCGATATAATTGTGGACATACTAGCTCCAAAATATATTTTCTACACTAAGTGTTATTTTAGGAACTCCCGTGTGAATCCCTAGGAAGACAGCCTTCCCCTTGCAACTGAAGCCTTTGCTCCTGTCGGCTCCTCTGCAGTTGCCCAGAAACTTTGATTTTCAAACTGTAGGTGTTTTAACTTAATTTCTGGTTAGAATCCTGGGTTAGAATTTTTGTCATCTTGACTATTTTCAGAATGTGTAAATATTTGCCAAGCAGACCACAGCATCTTCAGCATTTTCTTTTTAATTGGAAACTTGTTTTAATTCTTGGTGACTTGCCCGAGTTCCCATCCTCCCCCAGTTTCTCCTGTGACCCGTGTGTTTGTTATGCATGATGGGCCAGTACTGAGGTACCCTTAGGAAGCGAAGTCCACAGTTTACATTAGGGTCCACTCTCTGTGTCATGTGGTTCTGTGAGTTTTGGCAAATGTATCACAAAATAAAGGTTCACTGGCAAAGTCCCCTCTGTCCTACTTCCTCCCCTCCCCCAGCTGCTGGCCACCGGTCTCATTGTCTCCTCTTTCACCTTCTCTAGAATAGCTTACATATGAGTGACAGCCTCTGTAGATTTAGCTTGTCTCACTTGACAGTGTGGAGCTGAGGTTCTCTGTGAATTTTTTATGTGGCTTGCTTGTTTTAAAAAAACAAAAAACAAAACAAAAAAAACAACAACTTGATATTCCCCAAATCTGGCAGTTAAGACCCAAACTGCTATAAACACTTGAGTGAAGGTTTTTATAGTGCACACCAGAGTGGAGTCCATTTTGGTCTTGCGTGGTTTGCACTCCCAGCAGCAGGGACTTACGAGTGCCTGTTGGTCCTCGTTTGTGCTAACATTTGGCATGGTCAGTGCTTTGGATTTAGGTGTGCTAATAGGTATATAGTGCTAGCTCGTTTGCTGTGGGGTTCAGGGTTTTGTTTGTTTGGGGGTTGTTGTTGTCAGTGCTGGGATTATATGCATGAGGCAGCACAGTACTTCACTCTTCTCACGGCCGAATAATATCCCATTGTGTGTATCAGTCAGTTGACGGACACTTGGGGTTGTTCCCACCTTTTGATTGGTACAGACAAGGCTTCTCTGAACTTTAATGTGTGGACATATGCCTTGTGTAAACAGGTCTTTATTTACTGGGTGTATATGATGTTAGCTTTTCGTTGCTATAAAAATATCTTAAGTAAATAAACTTGCAAAAGATACAGTTAAATTTGGCCCAGAGCTTTGGAAGTCTCAGTTCATGGCTGGTTGGCCACATTGCCTGTAGGCCTCAGTGAGTCAACCTGTCAGGTAAGGAGTGGGGGAGGTAGGAGAGCCCACAGCTCACTTTCAGTGTGCTAAATGTCCCACCAAGCCCCTCTGTCTGGGTCTGAGTTGTGGGGGCTCATACCTAAGACTGGCATCATCTGAACAGGTGGTGACCCCGTGGCTGACATTCTGAGCTGCTAGGCTGCTTCCCAAAGCAGGCTAAAGTGGCTCCTCACTTCATGTGTGCTCCAGCCCTTAGAGGCCCCACTGTTCTCCAGGCCCTGGCCAACACTCCAACCCTCGCTATTGCCTGTTTTCTTAGTGTAGCCATTGTGGGTTTGATTTGCATTTCCCTTGTGGTATTGAGGTCTTTCCATTTGCTTATTTGCTGTGTTCTGCCTTTAAGAACTTTTTATTGTTTTGTTGGTTCTTTTTGTTGGGCATGGGGATTGAACCTAGAGCCTCCCACATGCTAGTCAGGGGCACTACTACTGAGCTAAGTCCATGCCTAGACTTTTTGACTTCTTATCATTTGCTTCTTTTTATTTCCTAAGATACTGGCTGGTGACTCAACGTTTTCTTAATGACTCTCATATACATATGGAAAGAGGGAGAGAGGGAGGGACCTATAGCAGTTTGGGACAGTCATATATCAAAGAATTAGAAGTATGCAGTGATTTAAAGTGTTACATTGTCATTATTTTGAAGAAAATGTTGGGAATGTACTATTGGAATCGGAATTCCCTAAGGGCGGATCATTTTGAGCTGTTTACATTACCTTCTCCACTCCCACCATCCAGAGGGTGGTTGTCCTCTGTGGTGTCCTCCCTGGGTATCTTCTGCACACCTGTTCTGAGAAGTCTTCTCGGATGCTCTTCATAAAGCTGCTTCCAGCTGAAGACATCACAGTGGGCCTTAGTCTTCCCCACCTGATTTACTTAGTTTCTTTTTCTTTCTTTCTTTTCTTTCTTTCATTTATTTATTTTTGCGATAGCATCTCTTATTGTCGCTCAGTTTGGTTTGGGACTCATGCTTCTCCTTTGCAGCCTCTGGAGTTTGGAGGGTGGGGTTGCACACGTGTATAGTGACCAGAGATGCCATTAGGTGCTATCCACCACTAGTCTCTCACTACTCTTGCTGTTCACCTTGGTTCACTGGCTGCCGGTGAGCCCCTGGGATCTCCTCCTCTGCATCCCCAGTGCTGGGGTCCAGGCACGCAGAGCACAGCTTTTCTTTATTTTTCACATGAGCTCTTGGGGGTCAAATGCAGGTCCTGTGTTTTCAGTGAAAACCCTTTTCTCAGTGAGCCAGCTTCCCAGCCCTGCACCAGTCACTTGTAAGGCAGAAATGGCCACAGAGGCCATCAGTACAAGACACTTCATTGCTAGGCCCCTCCTATCTATTGTCTTGTTCCTATGCCTTTTCCACTTCTAAGCATCATCAAACCCAGTGAAACTACTCTTATAGAGAGTAGTTCTGGTTGTATACCCTGCTGGCTGGGATGCACAGCACCTTCTAACTGCCTCTCTCTCGTTCCCTTCACCCTCTGCCAGTGCCCTGGACACTGTTGACCTGGTGGATGAGAACTAGTTTTCCTACTCTGGCTGCTGGGTAGTAGTGGGGAATGCTGGCAAGGGATCAGAGGGAAAAGAAAGGGACTCTTTCTTCCGGTATTGTTTGTTGTCGTTCCCAGGCCTCCCCCTCCAAATTCACCAGCCTGTATATGTTCTTTGCTTTCTCTTGGGGACCAGAGGGAGAGTATGGACTGCTATAAGCTATCTTCTAAGGGTAGCATGGTGATCAGAGATGGTCATGAAGATTCATGTATCACCCAGGGCAGGTTCTAGGCCCAGTCATCTAGGCCTCTGTCCTCAGCCAGGCCTTTGCCAGAGGGGATGGAGCCTCCTTCCTTTCAAAGGCAGTGTTGCTTGAAGGATCTTGTGCTGCTGTGCTATAGTCTCCGGTCAATCTTGTTCACATACAGGTTGTAATTCAGTAAGCAGGAACAGGGTCTGGGAGTCTGAAGTTCTTGAAGCTCACAGCTGGTATTTATGCCACTTGATTCCCTTTGCACAAGGATACTCAGGACTTTAAAAACCTGCAACAAGCTAAATGACAAGATGAAATGACAACAAAATAGAAGCCACCTCACTGTTCCCAGACTATTTAATCAGCAGGTATTTGCTGACTACTTCCTGTGTCTAGATACTCAGGACACATCAGCGGGTGGGTGAGAACCAAGCCAGTCAGAGTGGCATGTGCCTGTAACCCTGAACTCAGATGGCTGAGGCAAGAAGACTACAAGTTCAGGCAGCCTGAGCTATATAGTCAGGCCCTGTCTCAAAGAGTAGGTAGAGCTAAGGAAGTGCCCTGAGCAAAGGGGATAAAAGAGCCAAGTCAGGTAGTGTGAAGATGGAGATGCTGCTGCTATGAGACATCTGAGCAGCGGAGGGCAGGGAACTTGCTGTCAATGCAGGCTTGGGACACCGTGGAAAGACATGTAAGGCAGTATGGTCAGCTTAGGGTTCGAACACAGATAGCTGTAACCTCTGTGGGCCTTGTGGGTCATTGGGAACCTGGTCTCAGGAGAGGAGTGCCACTTGAAGCTCGTTCTGACAGCTTATCCTGGAGAAAGGCTTTTGGTGGAGGTACGACAGTGGGAATGGAGATAGGTATCAGGGCCTGGAGTCTGGAAATATTTCCAAAGCATTAGGACTAAGGGCAGTGCTCTGAAATGTGGAAATGCCATTGTGCCAGTTAAACATACTGGGAAGAGAACAAACTGTATGGTGTGTGTGTGTGTGTGTGTGTGTGTGTGTGTGTGTGTGTGTGCGTGTGCGTGCATGTGCGTGCATGTGGAAACTGAGTGGGTGTGTATTGTGGGGTGGTATTTATGTGGGGTGTTGGGTATGTTGAAAGTCTGTGTGGAGTGAGTTTATATTGTTGTATATAGACGATAGCAGGTGTTCTGCTTTAGCTCTTCACCTTACTCCTTTGAGGCAGGGTTTCTTATTGAACCTCAGACTAACATGGCAGCTGGCAAGTCCCAGTGATCCTCTACACAGTGCTGGGGCCATGCTGGGGATTCAAACTCCGATCCTCATGTTTGTGCTCAGGCTCTTACCCTCTGAACCATCTCCTTAGCTTCATGAGCTCCTTTTTTGAATTCTACATTTTGAATATAAAAATGGTGGGGGCTGGAGAAATGGCTTAATCGTTAAGAGTGCTTGTTGCTCTTGTAGAGAACTGGAATTTGGTTCCCATCACCCAGATTGGGCAGCTCATAGCTGCCAAATAGAGACTCATATACACATAAATAAAAAACGGAATAAATCTCTTTAAAATAATGGTTGATATGTTGGCATTCATCAAAATAATCAACTAATAAAAATGTATCTTGTACTTCTCTTTTCTAGAATATACACAAGCTTCAAACACAAATTACACTGTTTTGCTCTTTGTATATGTGATTTTACCCCATGTCTTTTATTCCATTGGGTCACTTATTTGCATTGTATTTTATAGATTTTTTTTTTTTTTTTTTTTGAGACAAGGTTTCACTCTGTACCTCAAGCCCTGTGAAACTCACTGTATAGTCGGGTTGGTCTGGAACCCACAATCCCTTGCTTCATACTCCCAAGTCCTGGGGTTACACGTGTGTGACCACACCTGGCACATTTAGTAGCTCAGAGTATATGGCTTTACTTTGTTATGTCTGCAACATGCCTTTTAAATTTCATTCTGTTAATTTTGTTTGTCCAGCCAACTAGAATACAGGATCCTTCCACGTCCAGGGTTGTGATGATTTCCTTGTCCGGGGGAGTGACAGAGCCTTCCTAAATGCTTGTTGAGTGAATTGCTTTAAGTCTATGCATCATGCCTGCCTCAAGACAGCCTCGTTTTTCTACGTCTGCAGAAGTTTATTATTAGGATGGCTGTGAGCATAAGGGACAGCCATCTGATTCTTTAGAAGGCCCACATTCAGCTCTATGCCTTTTACCTGCCCTAGGGACTCTTCCCGGATGCCATCCCAAAGTTCTGAATTTGGGGCTGGAGAGATGGCTCAATAGTTAAGAGCTTGCTGGTCTTTCAGAGGATTCAAGTTCAGTTCCCAGCACTCATGTCTAGAATTCTAGCTCCAAGATCTCTGAGGGTCTCCTCAGACGTGTGCACTCATGTGCATACACACACCTACATACACCTAATCAAAAATAAGTATTACTGTAGAAGCTGGACCGCCAGAAGCCACTTTTGCCTCATATTGCTGCCCATTCCTCAGTCCAGTCATTAGCTTTTTTCTAGAAATAGTTTCCTTTTACCTCTGCAGTTAGGAAAGTGGTCTCTTGGGCTTGCGTGTGTATTATGTGACGTGTAGAGGAATGTTCTGAGGATCTGGCCACCTTTATGCTGCACCATGATCAAAGGCTACGGGAAATGTCTCGGGTCCAACCTCTGTTATATACCCCTGAGAATGCTGGCCATCAGAACCACTGTCATCAAAGCCATGGGGAGGCTGGTGTCTGCTGTGCTCCTAAAGAACTTTCTGTCTCTAATCTCAGGCCATACTGAATTCCAGCTAATTCACGGTCACTGAGCACTGTGGCAGAGGATCTCGGTAACAGATCCATGGGGCATCTTTAGGTGGTGCTCTAGAAATTTTCACTGACTGTCTTAGACTTGAGACCTAAGAATGCTGGTTTTGTTTGTCTCTTTTGCAAGTCCCTCTCTTCATTTCTCATAGAGTATGAGCTAAGGAAGGAGCATGCTGCATCCCCTGGTTATTAGACAATCTGCAGATCCTAGTGCCAACAAATAAGTCTTTGAATTCTGAAGAGACTGCTCTTGTGTGCTGGTGCACACCTGTAATCCTAGCACTCAGGAGGTGGAACAAGAGGATAGTCAGAGCCACATGGTAACACCTTATCTCAGGCACACAGACACATACAGATGGAGGAAGAAAGGGAGAGTGTGCAACTGACTGGAGCAAGCAAACCTGGGAGAAAAAAAAAAAAAAAAAAAACAGAAAAACCTACAAGGATGCATCTCAAAGCATTCCTCCTGGCAGGAGCTGCAGGATGGCCGGATTTACTCAGAAGGTTTTGTTTTCTTTTTCCATCGAGGGATCCAGGGCCATGTATATCCTAACAAAGCACTTGCCAATGAGCTGTATAGCCCAGCCCAGCCAAACATTAGGACATGCTGCTTGGAAATAGTGATTCTTCTAAAGGAAGTCAGTGTCAGTGTGAATGCAGTTGTTTATGTACACATGATGTTGCGAATAGTTCCAGGTAGTAGATCCCAGAATATCCTAGGCAGCCTGCAGGGACCTGGTTTGATTCACCTGTCTCTCTAGGCCTGGCACATTGCTGACACACAGTAGGTACTGAAATGTTTGTTGGATATATAAATAAATACTTTTGGAGCAAGGAAAGTCTGGGAGAACTTGAAACCCAGATTTCAGTATTGCTGATCTTGTCAACAGACAAGATGTTTCCCAAGTTTCAGGAACAAGAAGATTGAGATCCTGTGAGCAAGAACATAGTATGGCCGCGTGTTTCCTGACAGCTTGCCCTTGGCTGCCAGACCTAATGAGGAAGAGCAATAGCTCATGGGTTCTAGAGTATGACAGTCTTCTAAAGTGGAGGGGACAGTGAAGCAGAGAGCTCAGAATATAGAATTAGAGGTTTCCATTGTCCTTTGGGAGCCTGGCTCAGGGTGGATTGTTTTGCCTGGGGCCACCCAGGGAGTTAGTGGAGATTTGCAAGGCTTCTTTCCTTATATAGAGTCATTGGTAGGATTCATCAGTCTTGTGAGCAGATGGTAAAAGCAGTTCTGTGTTCATGCTCTGGAGCTGGTGATACAAGGATGTAGTTCTTTGACATCCCCTGGGGACTGTAGTTAATACTGAAGGGAATGCAGGCTTCCTACAAAATACCAAGTTGAACAACTCCTAGCAGGAAGCAGTAGGTCCCCACTGTTGAGGAGAGGACTCCACTTCTCAGTGGCCTTCATAGAACTAGTGTAGTCCACTCTGCTTCAGGATTTCATAAATCTAGAATAGGTTCATCAGGAAAAAAAAATCAAAATTCTTGATTGACCTCTTATGCTTAGTATCTTAACAGAGTGGGAATGGCTCCTATAGAGCATTGTCTGTGTAAATTAGAAGGTGGCATCTGTGTCATCTTTATGACATGACAAGGCAGAGTCCACAGTTTGCTGTCTGACCCACAGATTGTACTGTGCAGATTAACATAGGACCAGTAAGCCTACAGCTGACAGGCCTTGCTTCACCTCACCAGAAGGCTTTATTTTCCCTTTCGAAGTATTGAGAATTGAACCTAGGTCCTTGCACATGTTAGGCAAATGCTTCTACCCCAAGTTTGTTACATCTCCAGACATTTTTTTTTCTTTTTCTCTGGCTAGTATAGCTCTAGTTGGCCTCAGTCTTGTAATTTTGATTTTTGCCTTAGCCTTTCTAGTAGTGGGATTACTGGCATGAACCACTATAACCAGCTAGGATTTTTTTTTCCACCTTAAACAATAGCCAGGTCTGGTGCTGCCTGTGCTCTGCAGAAGCACCTCAGATTTCAGCTATAACTCTTAGTGTGATGTTTCCAAGTGGAAGGCTGTGTCCGCAGATGGCTGAGTAGTATTCTGTCTGATAGACATGTTATTGAACCATTCTTTAGGCAGTGGACATGGGGTATGGTGTTAGTATATATGTATGTGGTATGTATGTATGCATGTGTGTACAGGTCCACGTACTTGTGCACACACACAGATATCCAAGGAGGACAATGAGTGTCCTACACTAGCACTCTCCACCTTGTTCTTTGAGACAGGCTCTTGATGACCCTTTGCCACAAGCAAACCCCAGCGATTCTTTTACACACACACACACACACACACATGCACGCACGCACGCACGCACGGGGCACGGGGGGGGGGAGGGGGAGAGAGAGAGAAAACACACACACACAAACACAAGCTCTGGGGTCACAGGCATGTACTACCATACCCAGCTTTCTACATAGGCTCTAGAGATATAAACTCAGGTCCTCATGTTCACATAACAGATGCTTTTACCTGCTGAACCATCTCCCCAATCCAATTTTCTTCTTTACAGCTGAGAAAACTCTATTGTGTGCAGGTACCACATTTTCTTTATCCTCTCATCAATTAGTGGGTACCTGGCAGGGTCTGTAACCTCACTATTGGGAACAGTGCAGTCCTTGTGGTAGACCAGCAGGACTGGTGGCTGGATCTGGATTTTATTTCCATGGTGACGGTACCTGCTTACATTTCCACCAACAGTGTATGAGGGCCCCCCTTCACCAGCACTTGTTTTCATAGTAGCCGTTCTGGCTGGGGTGAGATGGAATCTCTATGTCATTTTAACCCTCCCTTGACAGCTGAGGGTGCCGAACATTTTCTCAAGTATATTTGCCATTTGTACTCCATGTCTCAGGGACTGTCTATCCATCTTACTTGTTCATTTACTAACAGGTTTATTTGTTTGGGGGGACATTTGATTTGTTTTTTACTTGTTCTTTATATAATCTAGATACTAATCCTGTTAGTTATCTAGCTATCAAAGATGTTCTCCCATACTGTAAAGTGTCTTCACTCAGCTCACTGTTTCCTTTGCTGTGCACAAGGCTTTGCTCTGTGTCTAATTAGTCCATTAAGGCAATTCCCCAGAAACCTCCAAACCCTAATGTGCCTTTCAGCCATTCCATAGTCACTGCCCATTCAGTAAGCTAACTTTACTGTACTGTACTGAGTGTTAGTGCCATTTGAAATGTTAACAGTAATGTCGTGGTGTTCTAGTGCCTTTTAAACTAGTGATTAGTGTGTAGTGTCCTCACAGAGACGTAAAAATAAAACTGAGAAGAGAGATTTGCAAGTGGGAGAGACCCAGGAAGGGAGGCAGAAAGGGACGAAACATTCCAAGAGTGCATCAGTCACGGCTGACAGCGAAGACATCATCGTTCTTATTTTAGATGTGTCTTCCACTTACTCACTTGGAAATATCTTCCATGATGCTGCCTCACCTCCTGGAACTGAAAGCACACTGCTTGGACTGGAGTCCTCAGCAGCTCCATCTCTGTGTCCTGGGATAAGTGCATGCATTCATTCATTCAACCCAGAAACTCCCGAGTGCCAAGAGCTAAACTCATCATTGGGAAGACAGCAGTAGTCAAATAGACACAGCCCTTGCAGCCATGAAATTTACATTCTTGGGGTTGGACAGCCTAGGAATAAGTAAATTAAGAAATACATGATCCAGGCATGGTAGCATGTACTTGTAGTTCCAGAAACCAGAAGTTTGAGGCAGGAGGATTGCAAGCTTTGGGACAGATTGATGCTACATACTGATATCACCTCTCAAAACAAACAAAAACCATAAAGTGGGCTGGAAAGATTGTTCTGCAGTTAAGAGCACTGACTGCTCTTCCAGAGGACCTCAATTCAATTCCCAGGACCTAGAAAGCAGCTCACAACTATTTGTAACTCCAGTTCCAAAGGATACAATGCCTGGCCTCTGTGGACACCAGACAAATGCCTGATGCATGCATGCATGCATGCATACATACATACATACATACATACTCAAAATACCCATACACTAAGATGAGTAATTTTTTTTTAAGGAGAAAGAAAGAGGTGTGATGCCAGTGATAAGAGATGAAGAAGAATAAAGCAGATTGAGGGAAGAAACAGTTGCTGATTTGGGAGCTTCCTGGCTCAGGGATGCTTAGAAAAGACTTGCGAAAGAAACAAAGTAGCAGGTGTCTGAGGGGACAGGGAATGATACTCAGAAAGTATCATACCTGGGGACTGTAGACAGGCAAGGCAAATGAGAATCAGTAGAGCACAGCAGCCAGTAGACATGGGGACAGGGAGAAGGATATAGTAAACAGCCCATTTATCGTGGTATACATAGCTATAATCCCAGCATCCAGGAGGCTGAGACAGGAGGACCCAGGAGTTTAAGGCCAGCCTGGCCTGCATAATTTTAGGCTAGCCTGGGCTGTCTAGCAAGTCTCAAGAAAATTAAGAGCCCGAGATAATGGAAAGAACTAAGGAGATAGCCCAATCAGTAAAGTGCTTACTCATGCAAGCATGAGGACCTGAGTTCAGGTCCCAGCACCCATAAAGACAGGTGAGGTACTGTCTGACTACAGTCACAGTACTGAGAGGCAGAGATAGGAAATCTCTAGGGCTCACTCATCAGCTAACCTAGCCTAGTCAATGAGCCCTAGGTTCCATTGAGAGACCCTGTTTCAAAACTAAAGCAAACAACCAAAAACCAAGAAAGATGACTTCTGAGTTTCAGCACCTGAGGTCAGCCCCTGGCCTCCACAGACACACATGTGAGCACACCAGCTCCACATAGACATACACACAAGTAAAAGTAAGTGTGGTGGGACATCACTGTTGTGATTGGAAGAGACAAAGTATGCAATCTGTAATTCTCGTGCTGCAGGCTGAGTGGGACCTTGCCCTAAAGCAGCCGTGGGCAGAGGTGCAGGGAGAGTAAGAAGAATGTAGTGGCCACCTGGAAGAGGAAGGAGGTCCATTCAGGAGCCCAGTGTATGCGCTGTCCTCACTGGAAGGCAGCTCAGATATGATTATTGCTTTCTCATGGTTGCTCTGGGGTAAAAAGGGTTCAGTGCACACCTGACTTGTCTTGACACAGCTAGATGCCATTTTGTTAGCTTTGTATAGGAAGTTATTCTTCCTATAGCTGCTGCCCTTGGCCCAGAGATACGGTCTTATACCTCTATTACTATCTCTGTGTGTGTGTGCGTGTGTGTGCGTGCGTGTGTGTGTGTGTGTGTGTGTGTATGTGTGTGTGTGTTAAAAATGTAAACAAATTTTGAACACACTGTTTGAAAAATAAAATTTTTCAATCTTCTGTTTGTGTCCCTGCCATGCTGGTATGTAGAGTTTTATCTGTTCCTTCTACCCAGTGTATGGCTTGCCACAGTGGTGATCTGTTTCCCTCCTGATGTGCAGTCAGGTTGTTTACCATTTCCCTTGTGCCCTACAGTGCCGCACTGTATGTCCTTGCCCCTGTCCCTAGTGTGTTGTGGCCAGAACTGCCCTGGAACGTACTTAGATGTGGGTCGAGGGGCGGTTGCAGGCCAGGCTGGCTCCACCAGATGCCGTCAACACTGCTTCTCAAGGGACTTATCCAAGGTCTGGAAAACCACACAGCTTATTTTAGATTAATGAACAATGCACAGTAAATATATCATTGGATCTTACTGAGTATGTGTGCTGCAAAAAGAAGGAAAGGGTGATGAAGGGACACCAGGACCTGTCTCCTGCAGGGATGGGAGACATTCAGCTGGTGGCTTAGTGCTCACTGGTCTGGGAAGCAGGAGCTGGCACACCATGTCGTGAACCACATTCATTGTGGTTTCTGTGAAAAGAAACAAGAAAGTCAGATAAGAGATTTAGGATCAGACAATTCAAATCATGTCAGGTGCCACAGAATATTCCCTGCTTGTCAAGTACCTGCCCTAGGTGACTAGAGCAGAGGAATAAAGAATCAAGCAGGGAAAAGCCAGGGGAACTTCAAAGAGGTGCCTCTGAGTATGTGGTCTGTGTTGGCTGGTCAGACATGAAGTGTTATCACAGAGGATGTCTTGTCCTGGAAAGGGCCATGTCTCTCCCATCAGCAAGGCTTCAGGTGTCATAACACCAGAGATGCAGAAAATGGATTCGCCTGTGAGTCTTGGGTGCCAAGAAATGTGAGATCCACCATCATCCTGTCCTAGTTAGACAGGCAGCAGCCTGAGGAGCCACAGGACAGGCCCTCAGAAATGCTCAGCCTGGGCTCCGGCCCCCAAGACCTTGAATCAAGAGGTTTGGGATTCAGCTTCCCCAGGTGATTCTGAGACTGAGGGAAAGGATTCAGTGGCTCCTGGGGAGCCACTGACACAGGCAGTCACACAGGGAGCAGAAAGAACCAGCGCCCTGGGGTCAGCTGGAAAGAACATGGCAGCCAGAAAGCAATCCATAGAGGCAAACGTCAGTCTGCTATTACGGATGAGACCCACCACACACTGACTACAGTGACTTATACCTTTTATGACAGTAGTTTACTAAGGAGGGACTTGAACTTCAGGGGGACATTTCATTTGCAATGCAAAGTCAGTTTCTGACCAGTGGTTTTGCCTACCTGTCCCCTAAGAGACAGCCATGTACAGAAGTATCTGTTTGTCCTGGTGTGAACTCAAGTCACCATAGCTCATCCCCTCCCTTCCGTACAACCCATAGTTCCTGACTGAGGACAGTGTGGAGAGAGACCTTAATTCTATCCTTTGGTTTTGACAGTCTGATGTTGGCCTGCTCCTAAGGCTTTGAGGTTTGGGCTTCCCTGTGGATGCAGACTGAATTACAGGCTTCTTAGCATCGCCCAGCCCTGGAGAAGGCAGTCTCTGATGACCTCAGAGTAAGCAGGCAAACACAGCTTCGTACAGTCCTGGCTTTCCCCTAGACCTGGTGCTGCGGTAAGGGTAAGGCAAGAAGTGTCCTCAGTTTCATTGGCATCTTGACCAGTGGTGACTAAATCTGAGAGTGGCTTTGTTGTCCACACATGGGTAAACCGTGTGACAGAAGTCCAAGCTCCCAAATGGGCAGTCTCCAACTGGGCAGTCTCCAACTCTATTTTGGCAAACTGACAAAGAATTTTTCTTTTAGGTGCTAGAGATGCAACCCAGGGCTTCGTGCATGTAAAACAAACACTTTACCACTAAATTATACTGCAGTCCTCAAAGGGGTGTGTGTGTGTGTGTGTGTGTGTGTGTGTGTGTGTGTGTGTACAACCTTTGATGTTCCTCATGTGCTGGCCACCTTGTGTTTTGAGTCAAGGCTGGCTGGCCAGTCAGACCAGTGAAATCCATTTCCAGCCCTGAGATTACAAATATCTTACTATTCCCAGGTTTTGTTTTTAGTGTAGGCTCTGGGGATTGAACTCAGGCCCTTAAGCTTGTAGGCAAGCACTATCCTAGCCCTCTTTAAGCAAAAAAGTTGTGTGTGTGTGTGTGTGTGTGTGTGTGTGTGTGTGTGTGTGTATGATAATGTATGCATGTATGACGGTTGAGGACATACATTTGTGGATACATATGTGTCAGTGTGGAGACTTGAGTTGACAGTGGATGTCTTCCTCCACTTTATTGAGGCAAAGTCTCTCACTGAACACAGCGCTTGCCAAATGGTTAGTCTAGCTAGCCAAGTACTGGATTGCAGGCAGTAGCCATGTCTTCCCAGTTCTGTCCTCATATTAGCATGACATACGATTTTTCCACTAGGCAAGCTCTTCAGCCTCCTTAAATTTTTCTTAAATAAGACTACAGAGAGAATTTCTTGTGCACTGTGTAGAAGCTTCATCTGTCAGTTACATAAAACAACAGCCTTGACATTAAACTTCTTCTGGTTGCAAATTATTTTATTCACTTTCAAACGGTATTCAGGGAAAAATCTAAAAGGCCCATGGAAGTGTAGGCCACAGCTTCAGCCCAGGGCACACCACCACTGTGATACCTGCCCTCCACATAGTCATGGCCTCTCCAATGTTTTGTTTAATTTTGTAAAAATGCAAAGCTCAGGGCCTATGCCCATGAGATGTCTTCAGCCAGGGAAACTGCCACAGCTTCTTCCACGGCTGGCTTTTCAACTTAGGGTCAGCTTCAGTGCCACTCTCTTTGTGGCCTTCTGGCAGCTTGTTTTTGACAGTTCCTTCCCACAGACAGCTGCCTCGCATGGAGCAGAACACAATGTGGTGCTGCAGGCTACCCTGCCTTTCCCCTGACTTGTCCATGGTCTTCCTCTACAGCTCAGCTTCTCAGGGACCCAGCCACAGAACCAGGCACACAGCGACTCTAACTAGACTAGGTTCAACGGGCTGCCACAGGACAGAAATAATATCCTTGTCTCTAGAAGAAAAATGTGCATGTGTCCTAGGCCCATGCATAGTGCAGCCTAGCAGGGAGGCCATCCAGCCACGACAGACTCCTGTGGTGCACCATACCAAAAGGGAAAGTGTGGGCAGGTAGGGGCTGCTTGTGGGTTTGCAGTGACTCAAGGTGACAGACACAGGCTGATAAACTCTGCTCTGAAACTCTGTGTTGTGACAAGCAGCTAGGCAGAAAGCAAATCAAGGAGTGGGGGGGGGGGGGTGGCAAGCACGTGGAAGGCCCCAGTGGCAGAACTTCATGAGTACAAGAGAAATCGCCCCAGCGTCTTAGTGTAATGTCTGTAATTGTTTTTGATCCACACTATTGGAGGTATGTGTGCATGTGTGTGTGTGTGCGCGCGTGCACTCGTGAGCCAATAGCTGGGTTTACAAGTATGGTGCTAGTGAATCTAGCTATTTAAAACACATGTGCTAGGAATTTTTAACAGGAACTGGGAATTCAGGACTTTGTGCTTGCCTATTGTGCTACCCCCACCCCTAATTACTACCACCCACTCCCCATTTTGAGAGGTTGCCACTCTGTAGCCCAGGCTGGCCTCAAGCTTGCAGACTTATCTCAGCCTCCTGTGTGCTCTGGTTACAGGCATGCACTGCCACGCCAGCCTGACCCAGGTTACTGGAGTTCTACCGTCAGTGTTGCTTGTGCTCAGAACAAGTATAGCTGCAAACTGAAAGTGCTGCTGCTTGGAGTTCTGGGTGAAGGCGCAGGCGCAGTGAGTTCAGCTCCCAGAGGCAGTGTTGCTAGCAGCCAGTCAGAGCCTCCTAATCTCTGCCTGGCCAGGGCTCTCCAGGGAAATGGCCGAGAGGATACATAGCTGTGTGAAAGATTTCATGTGAGGAATTGGCTCCACGATTATGGAGACTGAATAGTCAGTGATCTGCCAGCCTAAAGAGCTGGAACGCCAGGGTAAAATCCAGGCAGAGTCCTAATGCCGGAGAACATGGGAGCTGCCAGTGAAAGCCCCAGTCTGAGAGAACAGGAGACCAGTGAGGTGTCCTGGCTCAAGCAGCAAGGCAGGGACAAGAAGGTACTCACCCGCACTGGGAACAGCTAGCTGTGCTCTACTGAGCCTCAGAGCCAATGTCCTTGGAAATACCCAGGAACAGTGGCTTATCTAGTCACCCCAGGTACATATACCTAGCAGCCTCAGCCTTACACCTCACCAGGGACACTTGCCTCATCTCTGTCTTTCTTCTTCATAGACTCAGTTGCATTAGTGTTGCCCTGGAATGCCTGTCTTTGTCTTCGGCATCAACCCCAAGTCTAGAGATAGCATTATTCAGTCCCCACATGTCCCTCTGATCCCAAGTCTACTCATGACTCCTTGATGCCATTAACACTGTCAGCAAACATTGCTGACAGGAAGCCTCCCTTTCCGTCCTCCACCAGTTGTACCTGTTAGAGTTTGTACCACATGAATGCCCTGGACTTAGAAAATACAAATATTACCTTTGTCTTTTCAAAGCTTACAAATATTTGCAGTTTTGAAACTTGTTTTGTTCTTGAGCTATAAAACATGTACCGTAATCTTAGTATTAGGGGCAAAGTGAGTATATTTCAATTGTAGGATGTTCTTGATGATTTTATGTATTTATCCTTAAGAAGTAACTTCTTAAGGATAATATATACTTCCTTTACTTTGAGTTACTAGTAGAGCATTCCACCTTCCCTCACACACTCATGTTCTGTCTGTGTGTGGGGGTATATGCACAAGTGTGCAGGTGTGTGCACCCATGTGCAAGTGTATAGAGACAGAGGAGGATGTGTCCTGCCTCACTGACTTAAAACAGGTCTCAATAAACCTGGACCCAGGCTGTTTCTCTACCTTATCGTTATCACAATTAAAAGCTGAGTTATGAGTCTGGGGAGATGGCACAGGGCAGGAAGGGTTTGCTGTGCAAGAATGAACAGCTGAATTCAAATACTCAATGCCCACATGAAAGTACAGTGTCACATATCTGTAGTCCCAGCTCTGGGGGAGACAAGTCTACCTGGGAGCTTGCTCAAAGCCAGTCTAACCAAAACTGTGAGCTCCAGATTCAGTGAAAAACCCTGTCTCAGAAATAAAGGGACTGGCTGGACAGATGGTTAAGCAGTTAAAGAGTGCTAGATGATCTTGCAGAGGACTTGTTCAGTTTCCAGTGCCCACGTGGTAGTTTACAACCAGCGATCCATCACCCTCTTCATGCACCCATGTGGTGCATGTACATACATGCACACGCAAAACACATACACATAAAATAAATCTTTAAAAATTAAGTTGTAGGCCAGGCACTTGAGAGGCAGAAGCACTCTGTATCAAGGCCAGCCTGGTCTTCATAGTGAGTTCCAGGCCAGCTCGAGCCATATAGTGAGACATGAGGACTTTAGGTGGTAGTAACCAGGTCACAAGCACAAAATCATGAATGGGTGCAGGGGTCTTATAAAAAGAAGTCCCAGAGAGCTTTCACTCCATCCCATGAGGAAACAGCTAGAAGGCCTCTTCTATGAGCCAGAAAGCATCTCTGACCACAGGGCAGCTCAGCTGATGTTTCATCTAAGATTCCCCACTCCCAGAACTGAGATGTCTACTCTTCCTAAGCCATGAGCCTTCTGTATTTTACTGTAGCCTAAACAGAGAAGGCATGCAGCAAACCCTGAAAAGCATTATTGACTTGACGCTTCATTAGAGATGCCTCCCCTCCCAGGAAGACCTCTTGTGAAGCATCAGAATCTCTCTCAGTAGACTGGGCCCCAGGTTCATTAGTACCCATGAAGGCGTGTCAGTGTCTGTTAGCCAGAAGAGCAACTGTAGGTTTTGAAAGCAAGTGAAACAGAGTTGGGAAAGCTCTGCCTGCAAACACCACCAGTCCTTTGCAGCTCTGGACTTGTGTCAGGAACTAAGCTGCTCGCCTTTTGGTTGAACTCTTCTGCTAGTGGGCACCTTTTTTTTTCTTTGTCATATGAAAATTTTTTTATGATTTATTTTATTTATATGAATACACTGTAGCTGTCTTCAGACACACCAGAAGAGAACATCAGATCCTGTTACAGATGGTTGTGAGCCACCATGTGGTTGCTGGGAATTGAACTCGGGACCTCTATAAGAGCAGTCAGTGCTCTTAACCACTGAGCCATCTCTCCAGTCCCCAAAAATGATATATTTATTTAAAACAATGATCCAGGCAGTGGTGGCGCATGCCTTTAATCCCAGCACTTGGGAGACAGAGGCAGGCAGATTTCTGAGTTCGAGGCCAGCCTGGTCTACAGAGTGAGTTCCAGGACAGCCAGGGCTATACAGAGAAACCCTGTCTTGAAAAACAAAACAAAAAAGAATGTAAAGATAATTATATAGCTATTTTGTTTTTTGGGGTTTTGTTTTGTTTTGTTTTGTTTTTTCCAATACTGGATGAGCCAGTATGCATTTGTTAACCCACTGATGAGTGCTTAAGTGGTCAACCTCCCTCTGGAAAACTAGCTAATGATATTTTTGTGTGTTATGTGTATACTGTTGACCAATGTTGGTATATTGCACATCTACTCATATAAATAATGGGGAATAACTGTAGTGTGCTGGTGTACTCCTGTGATCCCAGAACCAGCCTAGGCTACATGATGACTGTCTCAAGAGTGACAGCTTTGGGCATTCCTCTCTGCTGTCTGAGACAAAAGGACGGTTGATACTGTTTCGCAAGTGATAACCCCAAGAACCTTTCATTCTTCCTGTCACAAGGGCATCTGCTGTGTGATAGGCCAAGGGACATGGGAGGGGACATGGCAAGCAATCCTGTCCTCCTGGGGCTGACATCCCAGTAGGTAATAGGGGAGAGATAGTAACTTAGTGAAGATAAATGAGTAAGCTAATGAATGTTAGCTAAAGAGAAAAACAAAGCAAAGGTGTGTGGAAGATGGATGAGGGGTCTTAGCCTAAGGCCCCAGGCAGAAAGAACAGGCCACCAGGATAAGTAGAAGGAAGTGAGGTCAGAAGCCAGGCTTTGCTGAATCCAATGGGGAACCTGTAGGGATTTAAACAGATGAGTTCTTGCTTCAGTCAGATGCCTGGCTGCTGGCTTTGAGAGCAGAATCATGGGACAAATGTAGCTACAAGACCTGCAGCCGTCCAGCTGTGAGGCTGTAGTTTGCCGACAGCTAGACCTGATACATAATGGAATGTGTTACTCCCCCTGTAGCCTCTGCAGCCCTAAGTACATGCAGTCTCCTAACCTGAGTGCTAGGAACTCTCTGCAGCCATGGTTAGCCTGCAAGCGAGGCACAGGCTTTGGGGACTAGCCTTTTGGCAGCTGTTTTTGGCAATCTACAGAGACTCTTGGAGTGATTTTTCCAAACACATACTGATGGCAGAGACCTATACTTTCAGATGGAGCCCAGCCTGAGCCTTCCATGGACTGAGGTGTGTAGAAAATTGGAAATAACTGTAAAGATGGAAGGAGAGGCTGAGTGGAAAGAAAATACATCAGCAGATTCCTGAAACAGATGTTGGAACTGCAGGACCAACCCTGCCCTTCCATAAGTGCTAATTAGGTACAGCTTAAGACTTTCATTCTTAGCTATCTAGGCTGGTACCATCCAGTCCATGGAAGGCAGGTGCCTAAGTTACTACTAAAGTCCTAAACTGCAGGAAATAGCCATAAACATACCAGAGTAGATGAGAGAAAGTAGTATGAGACTGGACCTTACTATAGCCCAAGCTGGCCTTGAACCCCAGGCTCTGGAGTGCTGAGATAGAAGTTGGGTGCCAGCAGTCCTGTCCCATCTAATTATGTACAGTAGCTCCGCCATGGCCAAAGTGGTGTTACGTTCTCTCCCCCTCCCCCAAGAATTTTCCAAGGAGCCAAGCAGCCACACTCTCCCAAGTCTGTTTATATCTGAAACCTGCCACTTAACTTGAAATGCTGTTCAATGTGACAGTTCAGCAAGAGGCCACTTAGTGCTGATCCTGAATTTACTGACATGCCCAAGGATATTTTTGCTGATGTTTATGTTAGCATTGAGTTTATTTTCTCTGTTAATCATTTTATCTTCTGTGAGTTTTTCTCTTGTCCATAGGGTCTTATCAGATGCGTTTTGAAGGACTGAGGCTGGAACTTGGGGCTTCGTAGCTGCTGGACAGTGTTTCACCCACCTTCCCCACTCTGTGCTGTATAGTTCTAGAGGCAAGGAACAAGGACCATGAGCAAGCTAATTTCCCCTTATACCTTATTTAAGTCAGGGTTTCACATAGACAGTCATTATTGATAGCTTGTCCATCAAATTCAAGGCTTTCCTGGACTCAGGCTGAATGTTTTTAATTTCACTTTATGCCTTGACTTGATGGTTCTGTTGAAGTGCTGCCTGGGCCTCCCAACAGTAGGCATTTTGACTACTAAGTAGAGACCTTATTACTTTATGTATCACTTTATTACTTAGGAATGGCTACTTACTACCAATATAAAGATTGAATGTGAAAGTCTGTCTGATGGATAGAACCCAAATATCTGTTACTTTCCTGGCTTTTCTGCTTTGTACTGTCAGGATAGAGTTAGTGAGCCTGCTGCACTTTCAGTACTGTTGGGATTTTTGGCCTGTGGTTTGAAGATGGCTTTATAGATATTGATAAAGAACAATTTCAGTAAAACCGATTGATAAACAACAATTTAGATCCAGACATGGTGGCATATGCCTTTAACTCCTTTTTTTTTGGAGAATGCTTTAGAACTGCTTATCAAAAGTGTCAAGTAAATGTGTATATGTTGAATTTTTTAATGTCTTTAAACATTTATTAACTGCCTGTGTGGAGGGGTGTGCACCTGCTGCAGTGCATGTGCAGAAGTCAGAGCCCAGTCAAACTCAGGTGGTCAGGCTTGGCAGGCCGTGCTCTAACTGGCTGAGCCAGCTCTCCATACTATGCATACAGTGTGTATGTGTGTGTGTGTGTGTGTGTGTGTGTGTGTGTGTGTGTGTGTGTGTGTGTACGTGTCCGAGCATGCACACACAGAAGAGTTAGATTTCCTGGAACTGGAGTTCCAGGTGGTTGAGCCCCACATATGCGTGTGGAGAACTGAACTGAACTGCAGTTCTCTGCGACATCAGTAAGCACTCTTAACAGCTGAGCCATTTTTCTAGCTTTTTATACATAAATTTCAACCCAGAAATTTCATAATTTAACTAGCTGTAATTTCTCACAAAGAAAGTCAGACAGGTGCCACTATCAAGGGGATTCCTGAACAATTTTTCTACTCTTCTACTGGAAATGATCCAGGGTTGTTTGATTGATTGTAACCTCAAATAAACTGTGCCAAGGATAACCCCGAACTACTTATCCTTCTGCATATGCCTCCTCACAGCCTATCATTCTCCTAAAACTTGCCCCTAAACCTACTGGGTTGACACTGCATGCCAGCAAGGGCCTGCACCTATGGTGCTTACCGAAGAACATATTATACAGCTCAGCCTGGAGAGAGAGCACTTGTACATATTCTCTCAGGTTTGGTGGTCCTGATTGTATATGGCTATGTTACTTTGAACAAAAATCCTATGAAAGCAAAGGTGTTTGCTATGAACAGTTTATTCTAGTACTTATACTATTGCATCGTATTTCCTTCCTTTAAAATACCATGGAGATTATTTCACAGGCTTGAGTCAGAAAGCATGGAATGAGCACATGGGGCTGGAGTGGTCGGGTGTTTGTTTACTCTTGCTTGTCAGTGCTAAGCACATTAACAGGAAAGCCTCCTTTCCCCTCCGTGTTTGTCTTTATAACATTTGGCGAAATGTTTAGAAGATTCCAGGGTTTCTGGCCTGACACCTGGGAGAACAGGCAAGGAGGACTTGGCTGTGAGCTGCTGCAGGTGGTGGGTTTCGGAAGCCTCTAAAGGATGGGGCTTGAGCTCTCACCCAGCTTTTCACACACCGCTTTGGGAAAACTGAGGGAACCAAGCGGGCAGCGAATTGCTCTCTTCCCCTTTCTTTAACTTTCAGAAACCCTTTTCTAGGCCATTGAATATCGTGCCCCGTTTCTCTGCGTGTCCTAAATCCTGAAGGTTTTATGTCAGTTTAGGGTTTTGTGCTGGGTTTGAGGTTCTCATGTTTTCAGGCTGGCAGCCACTTTGTTACGTACCCTGATATTTCTACCTCCACCTCCCCAGTGTGAGGTTCACAGGCATGTGCCACCTCACCCAACAAAAGCCAGTTTGGCTAAAAATAAATTAAAAAAAAAAAAAAATCCAGTTTGGCCTCTAGGTCTATCTATTTTCTGAAAATTTTGATTAGAATTTCCCACTGACCCACTAAAACCTCATCTCCCCTCTGCTCCCAGCTTGCTGAGTTCTCTTAGTGAGCCGCCCTTCTCTTTTGTTTGGCTCCCAGTTGACCACCTTCTGTGTCTGCCCTGCCTTCTGTCCCTCCTTGGAAGGCCCCGCCTTCCACAGATCTGGAGGCAGAGCTAGGCCTCATGTCCCTTTTCCAAAACCTTTTGTTTGTCCCCATTTCTTACCAAAGAGGTTCCAGATTTTTTAGCTGGCCCATCATCTGTCTTTAAGCCTTGCCTCCCCCCATCAGTGAAATTTCTGGCTATCCCTCCATTGTTAGGACCTTCCTTTGTAGCTTTATCTCTAGACTTCATCTGAGGGCCCTGCTCTGTCCTGCTCTGAGAATCTTTGAAAGCACCCTGGGAGCGGGAGCCACATTCTAGCCTTTTGGCTCTTTTCCCACTGCCTGGCACTTTTCTTTGCCTTGGGCTGCTGGTAGAACTCTGTGGGTGGCTTTCCTAGCAGAATAATGTGCTTGTGTATCCCAGAGAGAGGCAGTGGACAGAGCCACCAGGGGTCCGTCCCGTCCACCTCTTGTTGGAAATGGGTGGCTGGGGTGTCCTGCCTGCCTTCACTTTGCTTTTTGTCACCCTAGCCTTCAAATGGGACCATCCCTGCTGCTGGTTCCAGAGAGAACTGAGAGGCGCTGCCTCTGCCTGCCGGATTCATCAACTTACAGAAACGCATCCTGTTTACATTTCTGGCAGCCTCTCATTGATTTGGATGGTGGCCAGCAGCTAGCCACTCAGCCCTTGTGGGTTTCTAACCAATAGTTTCCCAAGTGCACATGCGCTGTGAGAGCACATGCAAACCCAGCATGGCCTTTGTGCACCACCATAGCCAGTTCTCCTTGCCAGCCTCCCATGTCCAGCGTAGCTTTAGTGTTTTCTGGAAAGACTTCAGTCAGGACTCGCTACAGTAAAACGACTGGGTGACCAGGGGCTAAAAATCCACTGGAAATGAGACCAGGATTTTCAAGTTTGTATCCTCATCTTTTAAAAAAAAGAAAAATAAATCCACATGCCCAGCAGACAGGGGCTCTCTTCTCAACCTAACATTTAAATGGCTAAATTTGTAAGTTGTCTTAAAGGTGCCCTTTGAACAGTTTAAAATGCTCCGTTGTTTTAGGGTGAAGTCATCAAACTGCTTACGACCCTTATTTATGTTTTCACAACTGACTGAAATGTACAGCTGCCAACAGATTAAATCTGCAGTAAGAGTCACTTGGGGCTTTCCTCTGACTGTTAGAGATTCTGTCTGTCAGCTTCTGGCTTCTCTCTCCCTCTCTCTCTCTCTCTCTCTCTCTCTCTCTCTCTTTCCTTCCATCTTTAGGTGTATTAGAGGTCTTAGGTTTCCTTTACTTTTCTTATTTAGGTACTTGGCCTCTTTTTTGTCATTTTGGTTTTGTTTTGTTTTCTGAGACAGGATTTCTCTGTGTAGCTCTGGCTGTCCTGCAACTCACTCTGTAGACCAGGCTGACCTCCAATTCAGATAGCCTCCTGCCTCTGCCTCCAGGTGCTGGAATCAAAGATGTGCACTACCATTCATTGCCCAGCTGGAAATTGGTCTTTTATTTCAAAAGAAGATGGTGGCAGATACTGTCATAGTGTTATACTATGCAGTCCCTCACCTCCACATTGGGCTTTTGGAAGCAACAAAAGCTTGCTTTGGAGCTCAGGTAGGCCTTAACTCACAATCTTCCTGCCTCTGCCTCCCAAATTTTGGAATTACAAACTTGTACCACCACCCACCACACTCAGGCGAGTATCTTAACTTCTAAGACACTGGTACCTCTCCTTGGTTCTTTTTTTTTTTTTACCCCCTCTAAGATGTTTTCTTTTGTCTTTTTTTTTAATTGTGTGTGTATGTTGGTGTCCTATCTGAATTGTTTAAATATTTGTCCCATAGCATTTACATGGAGGTCACAGGACAACTTGCAGGAGTCACCCCTCTCCTTCCACCATGTGAATCCCAGGGATTGAACTGGGGTCACCAGGCTTGGTGGCCATCTCCCAGGCCCTGCAAGCACACTTGAAGCCCAGCCAGTATCCCCAGCAGTGCAGAGGAAGGGAAGGCTCCAGGACCTGTGAGTCAGTTCAGGCAAAGCTTTTGTTTCTGCTACAGAAAAAAGTGACCCTTTGTGAGGATCAGCCATCTCTTTTGTGTTTGTGCTTTTGTTTCTTGAGATAAAATTTAACCCTAAATTGCCCAGGCTGTCCTTGAACTTGATCTTCTTGCCTCAGCCTCCCAAATGCCTAGATAAGAAGTCTGCCATTACAACCTGACCTGGGTTGTAGATTTTTGTTGAGTGACATCATACCCCTCACTAAGCTAAATTCTCTATCATATGAATATAACACCTGAAAAAATACCTTTGTAGCTGGCCTTGGGAAGTAGAGGCAAGAGGATCTCTGAGAGTTCAAGTCCAACTTGGGCTGTGTCACAAGACTCTGTCTCAGAAAACAAAACAACAGGGCCAGATGCTACAAAGTAACATAGTAGGGCTATGCATGTCATCTGTTGGGTGGGTTGGCTTCTGTGTCCAAGCTAGCTGGAGACTGAAATCCTGTCCCAGCTATTTTGCCAGTCGCAGGCTGCCACTGCCTGGCAGAACAGGGGTCCCCCTCCTGATTTCAACAAAGGGGCCTCTGTGCATGCTCAGGTTAGGTTTTGTTGTACATAGTGTGCAAAGTAGGAGTCATCTCTGTTCCTGTCAGCCTTCAGGGTTTTGTCCTTTGGGGAAGGTAGAGACAAGACAGTGTGATCTGAGAAAGCAGGAGGCAGGAAGGCCCCGGAGGCAGCGGTCAGCTGAGCAGTGAGGCAGGAGAGTGGAGGGCTTGCTCAGACACAGTAGCCCCAAGCGACTTCCCCACCACCATACTCACCATCTGCTGAAGACCCAGCTCCCGTTAGGACTTAAGAACTTCAGGAGCCTCACCTTTTCCTGTTCTCTGCTCTGACTCTCTAGTTCCTGTCCCCTGATCCATCATTGGAGCATAAATTGCTATGGTTGCTGGTGAACTTTCTAAAGCGTTTTTATTTGAAATAATGATAGGTTTGCAGGAAGTTGCCAAGCTAGTCTGAGCAGTGTCAGCCAGCATTCTCCACTGTTGTGACACACATAATTACAGTACAGTAGCAGAGCCAGGAAATGAACATGGGTGCAGTGGCTGCATAACCATCACAGTCAGGATCACAGAGGTCCTGTGCTGTCCTTGTTGTCAGCATCCTTTCCTCCCATCACCAGCCTCCACAGCCACCATACACTGTCTATCCTTACATCATCATTTCAGAGAACATTCTGTAGGGGCCTGGAGAGGGCAAAGAAAATATCATATGAAGTGTTGTGTAATATGAGTATTGTATCTGAGGTCCTTCCAGGTTACCATGGCCATCAATCAGTTCCAGAGTTAAACTCATCGCTTTTTTTTTCCTTTAGTACCAAGGATGGAACACAGGGCCTCCTGCATGCTAAGTGAACACTCCACCCCTAAGCCACACCCCACCACTGACCGGTCCTTTTTAATTGCTGAGTAGTAGTCCATAGCAGGAATGTTCCACCGTCCATACCATATGCACCTTCTTGTGAAGGTTTTTGTGAACAGGTTTTGGTTTCTCTGGGGTGGATGATTGAGAGAGAGTTCCCTGGGCTGTGTCCCAGTTTGTTTAGTTTTCTGAGATGCTTCTGAATCTCCCAGCACCCTCACCCTCACCCTCACCCAATGCTTCGTCTTCTCATAGGTAAATGGGTGTGTCTTTAGCCAAAGCCTTGCTCTGCTTTCCCAGGCTGACCATGGTGGGCATCTGCTGACTCGCTGGCTGGGCCTGCTCTTCTGACATCCCTTGATGTCCTTCACCCAGTTTTTTTGTTTTTTTCGTTTTGGTTTGGTTTTAGTTTTTTGAGACAGGGTTTCTCTGTGTAGCCCTGGCTGTCCTGGAACTCACTCTGTAGACCAGGCTGGCCTCGAACTCAGAAATCCGCCTGTCTCTGCCTCCCAAGTGCTGGGATTAAAGGTGTGCGCACCACCGCCCAGCCTTCACCCAGTTTCTAACTAGGCTAGAAACTGTTGAGTTTCTGCTTACATTTGTTACTGTGCAGGGAGAGGAGTGTGGTGTTGCCTTGTGGAGCTTAAAGGACAGCTTGAAGGGGTCAACTCTCTCCTTCATGTGGGTCCAAAGGATTGAGCTCAGATTGTCAGGTTTGGCAGTAAGCATCTCTACCTCCTGAGCCTTCTCAGCACTCCAGACTTGAGTGTTCTTTATAAATTCTTAGCACAACTCCATTGTCAGCTGTGTGCTTGGCAGATATTTTCTCCTATTGCTGAGTGGATGATAATGTGAATATGATCACCCTGACTCCAAGGGGGCGACACCTCCACAAGGCATTCCTGTCGGTTAGACATGCAGCAAAGACTGAGGAATAACTACACTGCCTCGGTGGGTCAGGGCAAGTGCGGAAGCTACAGCATCAGCCCAAGGCTGCAGTTGAGCTATGAAGACACATAGCTGATGAAGACCTGCCTTGGGGTTAGGATGAGGTATCTTAGGTTAAAGGACAACTAAAACCATGGAGCCATGCACTTTCCATGGGCAAATCAGGCAGCAGATGCATATAGCACAATAAAGCTGTTACTTAATTTTCTAAAATGGTAAGTATGTGGAATGGGGTGGTACATGCCTGTCACCCCAGCACTCAGTACGTAGAGGTAGGAGGTTACAGTTCAAGACAAGTAAGTCAGTCAGTCAGTCAGTCCAGGTGGTTGCCTGGTGGGTAAGAGCTCTTGCTGTACATGTGTGAAGATCTGAGTTTGAATCACCTGCACCCACATGAAAACTGGACCTGTAACCACATCCCTGTGGTAATGGAGACAGGAGGATTCTGGGGCATACTGCTGCCAGCCTTCCTCCAGGTTCATTGAGATAAAGGACTAAGGTGGAGAACAGTAGAGCAGGATGCAGGCCCCGGCCGGCCTCCACATGAGAGCACAGCATGTGTGCCCACATGCATATACATCACATGCATGCAACAATAAAAAAACAAATAAAATGTCACATGGGCAGAAATGGAGGTGGTGATTCGTAGACTGGCAGGCAGGCAAGGCAAAGTCTTTCCTACCACTGCCTTCTTGGTGACCCCACTACTCTACACAGTACTGACTATTCAGAGAGCTGAGTGAGCCTTAGGCACTCAGGACAGACCTCACAGGATCTGCCTGGCCGATCTTGAAGCAGTAGTCTGAGAGGGTGGGTGACCAGAAGCCTCCGCTGAAATGGAGTTCTTCCAGGCCAGGCGTCCCCTAGCATTGTTTGATTTGGGGGTCTTGCCCATCCCTCTTGACCCTGTCTGCAAGGGGAGGAAAGGGCAGGGAAGCACTAAGCGTATTTTTAACATGGAGGAAGCAAGTGCAAGGATGGACAGCAGTTTCTGCTGGCAGCACAGAGGGACAGTGCATGGGACATTTGGCGGAGTGGGCTCAGTGCACGGCCACTCCATCTTTTCCTGTCTCAGGGTTGCTTACTGCCTGTGTGCATGACTTCCTGCTCTGCCTGTTTTGAGTTGGGACAAGCAGTTGTATCTTGTTAGGAATTGACAGCCCTAGGACAGTGTGGCTAAAGGTGCCAGCACTCCCTTCCCATGTAGCTGCTCCATCCCAGTGCCTTGGCAGGAAGGGAGGGAGGCACTGCACAAGAACCTCTGCCTGTAGTTATAGGCTGTTCTAGTTCCTCTCCACTACTGTGATAAAATGCTCTGACCAAAAGCAGTCTGGGGAATAAAGGGTTTATTTCATCCTACACTTGAAGGTCAGAGTACATCTTTGAGCAAGTCAGAGCAGGACCTTGTAGCAGAAACTATAAAGGAATATGACTTGCTGGTTCACTCTTTGACTCCTTCTAGTACAGCACAGGACCACCTTACCCAGGGTGGTGCTGCCCACAGTGGGCTGGGCTCTCTTACATTGATTAATAATCAAGACAGTCCCCCACAGATTACTTTGAGCTCTGCAGTTCCCAATTGAGGCTTTCCTCTCAGGGGATTCTGGCTAGGGTCCTGGGAATCGAGACATTCATGCCAGGACAGACAGGAGATATGCACTGGCTGCAAACTTGATGGCAGCCAGTTCTAAGGGTCTCCACTGTGGGCTCAGAGCACAAGTAAACCTTCTGTTCTCACTTTCTTCCAGGGTTCGAGGGTTCTTGTGGACGCTCGAGACAAGCTCGGCATTCCCTGGCAGCACTCTGAGAACGAGAAGCACGGGATGTTTCTGATGGCCTTCGAGAACAAGGCAGGGCTGCCTGTGGAGCCTGCCACCTTCCAGCTCTACGTGCCAGCCCTGAGTGCCCTCTGGAGAGACTCGGGGATCAGGGAAGCCTTCAGCCGCAGAAGCGAGTTCCAGCTGGTGAGGGAACCTTTGACTTCCACATGATGATCCTTTAAAACCCAGTCCTGTCATCCCCATACTCACTCAGGAGGCTGGGGCAATAGGATCCCGTGCTCAAGGACAGCCTGGCATTTATAGGGGACCATCAGACAAAGGGAGAAAAAATGTATTAACAGGAGTGAGCTATATTTTGCTACAAATCCTAATATTAAACAAATCACAGAATGGAGACCTGGCTGTCTCATTGGTTCCAGAAAGAGCATGCTTCTTTTGACACGAAGAGCAAAAGGTTCTTAACATAGTCCAGACTGGCAGAGCGCAGGGACTCCGGCTGTTTGGGCTACCTTGCCCACCCTTAAAGCAACTTTTCCCTGCAGGAAGTTTGCAGCCGTGGGTCACAGTGTTCTCTGATCCTCTGCATGCATCTAACCTCTGCAGGCTTGGTCTCTCCACTGAAGGGCCTTTAATCTCAGAAAGGCTAATCAATGTAGCTGTTTCAGATGCTAAGGAGGGCATAGTCTACAGCCAGAAAATGTCCGGTATTTTGCCTGCTTGCTTTGCACTTCAGCACCGACAGTTTTCAAAGATATGTGTTGATCTGTCCGGTAACCAGGAGATAGATGGCTAATGCTCATCGTGTGTCAGGGCCTCCATTATTCTTCTTGTGTCTTTGCCCCGGGCAAACAGGGTCCTGTTCCACCTCCTTCATGCCCAGCGCCTCCCGTGCTTCTGCTGTGATGGTTCTTATTTCTAAACAATATGGTTTAAAGCTTCCGGCAGCTTTCAGACTTTCTGTCGGTGGTTTCATAGGACACGTTTTCTTTTGTAACTTGCTTTTTTTTTTTTCATTCAGACTACCCTCTATGGTCTCTTTCCACGGCTTTCTACTGCTCCATTGTGCAAACACACAGTCTGTGGTTTCTCACTGGGGTCTTTCCGTATGTTTCAGGGTTTTGTGTCAGAAACTGCTGTGACCTTCTTATCTGCCTCCAGGTGCACATGCTCAAGTCTGACTGTAGGATGTCAACCTCAGAATATAATCAGTGGGTCACAAGGTGTACCTATCTCCAGATAGACACTGTGACATCACACTCTTTCCAGAGCGGCAGCTGTACTGATTGTGCTGCCTCTGGCAGTACAGGAGGATTCCGCTGTCCACACACGGGTGCTGTCCACTGTTGACAAGCCCGAGGGTTAGCTGATCTCCTTCAGGGTCATTTGAAGTTGCCTCCATCCATCTGTGAGGTCCCTGTGTTTTCTCTTCTTCAAAGTGTCTGCTTCTTTCTTGTGTCATCTCTTTGTTTTAGTGAGTCGTGCTTTCTCGATCATCTTAGGGATGCTGCTCACAGTCCACTCTGACTCCTTCCAGCTCAGTCCCCACAGTGACACCTCCCACAGCCGTGCTACAGTGGTCAGAACCTACATCTTCCTGGGTTTTAAAAAAGAGGCTTTTCAGGACAGCCAGGGCTACACAGAGAAACCCTGTCTCGGGGGAAAAAAAAAGAGGCTGAGGTGGGTGGCCAGAGAGGTGGCCCTGCAGTTAAGAGTCTTTGCTGAGGAATTTCGAGAACTGGAGTTCAGATCCCAGCATCCTGCAACTGTAACTCTACCTCTGAGCTATCTGCTGCCCTCTTCTGGCCTCCATGCATGCATGGGCACACATACTAGCACACGTGTATGCATGTGTTCACAGACGCATTCACACACACATAGTAAATGCCATGAATCTTGTTAAAAGAAGAATATGTTCTTTGGCAGGAAAACCACAGAAGTGGCCTTGTGCCCAGACACCATGTCCAGGGGCCTGTGATACCAGGGTGCTCAGTTACTTGGTTACAGCACTGTCTAAGGGCCTTTTTCTCTGTGTTCTTTCCTCGTGCGTATCTCAGGAGACACTGAAGCTGCACGCTCACACGCACTTGCCGAAGCTAGAACCTGATAAGTCCATCTTCCTAGATTGTTCTTCACCTTATATATTGAGGCCGAGCCTCTTGCTTGAATCCAGAGCTCACTGGTTTGACTAATGTAGCAAGTCACCGTGTCCTGGGATCCTGTCTCTGACTTTCAGGGGATTGCCACTGGGCCACCGCACCTGTGCAGCACTCATGGGTTCTGGGAATCAGAGCTCCAGTCCTCACAGTTGCTTGGCAAGTACTTCATCCAGTGAGCCGTCTCCCAGCTCTGCCTCCAGCCTTTACACACTATTTTAAAGTCCATCTGGAGAGTATACAGATGTCATTTTTCTCCCCCTTGAGGCAGAGACTCACTCTGTAGCTGAAGGCTGACTGCAAACAAATCCTTGTGCCTCCACCTCCGGGTCCCGGTGTGTGGTAAAGATAATGCTTTAACCATGCTTTCCATCTGCACGTGCTTTCTCACAGAAGATGCCGCATATTGCCTTAAGGGAAAACCTTTTCCCTGGGTAGGAATGTGAGAAAGTGTGAGAAAGGCCTAGGAGTTGAGTAGAAGCTATTCCTCAGTGTCAAACTTACTGCCGGCCTTTACCAGAGAAGTCCTGAGCCTGGGAAAGGAGGTTCAGACCTGAAATTGAAGTGGAAATTAATCCAGTTGTGGAGGGTACACCAGGGATGGAGGTGTGAACATCAGAGTTCTTATTTCCAGTGGCTGTTTTATAAGTTCCTCATCTGGGAAGTTAGAGGGCAGTTTTCTGATTAGATGTTCCCTGTCTTGTCCCACTGGGTACAGTGCCTTAGAGCTGGGATGGATACCTGGCCTAGACAGGCAGCATGAAAATAAAGCCGAGAAAGGTGGCAGAGTGGCTAAGGAGACTTTTTGGTAGTCACTGAAACTGGGCTTCATTTTCCTGTCTGCTTAATCCCTGTACACATTTAAACATTCAACATTGACTGTGTACCCATGGTGCTATGGGCACCCAAGTACAGGGCTAGGGATCAAACCAGGTGCTAGGGACCCAGCAGGGAGACCAAAACTATGTCTGCCCATAACCCTTCCAGTGAGATACAATGTGCTTACAGCCAGGGTAGGGCTGCCTCTCACGAGGGACATGAGCCCTCTCCCTGTCTGTCATCTGCTTCAGCTGAAGCTTTAGGTCACCTTGGGATTTCAGTGACAGAGTTGACTACAGACATGTGAGGCGTGGTTAATTTCCTGTTTAGTAGATTGCAGGCACATGGGTGTCTCATCCCTAAACTTGGGACATTTCTTCAGTTTTCTTTTAGGAAAGCAGCTGACTAGTGGTGCTGAGCCGCCCTTGTTATAACACGGTGATGTGCATAGCGCTTGCAGAGCATAGTCCCAGGCTGTATTCCAGCCATCTGAGTTTGGGCTCTTTCCATCCCTGCTGCTCTGAGAACTCTGCCAAGTGGCAGCTTCCTTGTCCTTTGCCCTCTGAGATGTCTCGCCACTCTGAGGAAGAGAAAAGGCTGGGTCTGATGACCATCCTGGGGCAACTTTTCTCCTCTGAGGAGAGGGAGCTTATGGGATCTTCCCTCTCCACACGTGTCAGCCTAGCTTTGTCCCATCCCTAGTGCCACAGGCGCACTGGTATCCACTGCTGGGAGTGTGCCTGTGCACGGTGACAGAGGAAGAGGACCTTTCTAGGCTGCACCTCACATCTTAAAGCACAGGAAGGGGCCTGCAAGATGGCCCAACCGGAGTTCTGTCCCTGCTCCCACAGGTTGACAGGAGAGAGCCAACTTCTGAAAGAGCTTCTCTGACCACATCCAAGCCTGACATTGTGGGGCAATCACATGTCTGTCATCCCAGGCAACAGAATCTAGTGTCCTGTCCCCTTCTCCCCATATAGAATAGACTCAAAGGAGGAGTAACGTTCCAAACCTTACTACTGCCTATCATAAAACAGAAAATAGCCCACTGGTGATAGAGCTCACTGCTGGAGAGCCAGCAAGATGACTCACTCGGCACCCACATGGAAGAAAGAGAGAACCAGCTCTCATTAAGTTGTCCCCTGACCTCCACATGCATACCGTGACATGTACATGCCCACACACATGCACAAAATAATGTTTTTAAACTGATTGTCAGTTAGATTGGTAGTGGTTTTACTCACTTGTAACTCTTTATCGCAGAGCTGGGGAAGGCACCCCAGGCTCTGCCCCTGACCACCATCCCCAGCCCTGTAGCGACCTTACACAATACAACTGAGGGCTGACGGGGTTTGCAGGAAATGTCTGCTGTCCTACACAAGTGATAGGCATAGAGAGAGGTGTCATTCTGCTGCTTAGAGTGAAACAGCATGGTCTACCCTGTGCCCATAACTCATCCAAAGCATTTATCCTAAAGTGATAATTCTAAGGTTTCTGGCCTCCCATTAAAGTGAGATGATTATCCAAAGACCTGAGAGTAATTTTAAATGCTAGACAGAAGATTGAAACTAATTTTATGAGGGCCAGCATGATGGCTCAGTAGATAAAGGTATTTTCACCAATCCTAGGACCCTGAGTTTGACCCCCTGGGAACCATATGGTAGAACCACCTCCCAAAAGTTGTCCTCTGACCTCCAGACACACACTATGGTACTTATACATTAAATAAGTCAGTAACTCGTTTTATGAAAGGCTCTAGGTGTTAAGAAATTGGGAGATGAGTGCCTAGGAGGCAGTAGTCCCTGGCAGCTAGCTGTTCTTGAGACATTTAAAGTCTGCATCGCCCCCAACAGGGAACAGAGCTAGGAATGGCGGGGCATGCCTGTCGATTATCTCTTACCTGCCTGGGACACCAAGGAAGGAAGTTACAAGTTCAAGACCAGGAGGAGAACATGTCTCATAAGAGTATGGAATGGCCAACACTAGAGAATCTCAGAGACTCCCCTGTAGTGAGACCACCTCACTGAGAAACGACGTCCTGGATGCCTGTCCCAGGCACAGTGATTACAGGGAGGGCTGATGGCAAACAGCTTCAGAGGGGACTAAGTGCTTTTTTGTTTGTAGGCAGGATCTCACTATGTAGCCCTAACTGTCCTCAAACTCAAGACATCTGCCTGCCTCTGCCTCCTAAGTGCTGGGACTAAAACAGAGCAGTATTGAAAGTGATATTTTAAAAACGTTGGGCAGCTATAACTTGAGGTGGCAGGCTGACACTCGCCCAACGCTTGAGGAAATGATACCTCCAGGTGAGTCTGTGAGAGGAGACTTGCAGCCTGTTCAGTGAAAATGAAGGCAGACTAAAGGCTGTCTCAAGCTGCATCAGGAGACTGGCCAGTAGCAAACCTCAGGAAAGGGCCTCAGAAAGGACCTGTAGAGAGAGACATTCATATCCATATGGAAGTCTGCGCCTCGGGAAGAGTAAAAATGGCTTACCTGCTATTTCTCTTGTCCTTCGTCTTGGTGACCTTGCCAAATCCAAGGCTCTCTTCTTAGAGCTGGGTTACCCTGTGGTAGGACATTGATGCATTTGTGTTGGTTGTGTGTGTAGACTGTGAATATCCACACAGAGTGTTTACAACCATCTGTGTCTTCCCATTGAAGGGCCATGGCACCCTTGTTGAAAGCAGCCACCAAAGTAGGCTTGTTTTGAGACATTCAGTTCTGGTCCACTGGCCTGTGCGCCCCTCTTTTGTAGGGCCACACTTGGGATCAAAGCTGTGTAGTGAGTTTAGGGTTTTGAAATGTGCATTCACTTCTCCAGCTTTAGTGTCTTTTTCTCACTATGGCTTCCATTTACTTTCCTCTGAGGACAGTGATGTCAGGGATTTTGTTGTTGCTGCTGTTCTTGTTTGCTTGTTTATTGTTTTGGAGGGGGTGTTGAAACAGGGTTCACCTGCCTCTGCTTCTTAAGTGCAGGAATTATGCACATGAACACCACACCCAGCAAGTTATTCATTAAGAAGGCTACTTAATGAATGAGAGGCAGAATTGGGTGCAGTGATAGTGTACCTCAGTAGTAGAGCCCCTGCCTAGCACCTGGACTCTATCCTTAACATCTGGACCTGTCACAGGGATCAGCAAGCTACAGCCTAGAGGATAAATGTCGTGTGGGTCATTTTAGTATGCTCCCCAGCCCCAGCTAAGAACAAGAATATGCAGTAGAAAAAACTATTTGTAGCCCACAAAATCTAGAATAACTGGTTCTTTATCAAAGATATTTGTTGACCAGATATAGAGATGTATTTTTAAATATCTTTACTGATCAAGGCAGCAGGGCTATGGATGGAGATGGAAATAAGCAGAAAGCAGTGTGAAGTCAGTGTGCTCACAGCATCGCCCAGCTCCACACAGAGCAACACAGGAAGAACAGGGGCAGAGGCCCTGCAGGGGGATTTTCCTGAACTCAGGCGCTTATTCTTTATGTATACAGGACTCACGCAGGCACATAGACGCATGCACATAGACGCATGCACACATGCATGCAGCCACCTACCCCATCTCTCCCCTCTCCCCTCTCCCCCGCCTCTCTGCCTCTGCCTCTGCCTCTCCCTCATTTTAAGATAAGCCCTTGCTCAGTAGCTCAGGCTAGCCTGTAACTCATAGCAGTCTTCTAGGTTCTGGGATCAAAGATGTGTGGCATAACATCTGGACTGGAAGAATTCAAAAGACAAGTCCAGGCAGGTGTAGAATTGCACACTTATAATTCCAGCACTCAGGAGGTAGACATAGCAGGATCAGGAATTAAAGACCAGCCTGACCTGAATGTGAAGTTTGAGACCAGCCTAGGCTATATGAGACCCTGCCTGAAAGCAACAACAAATATGCAAACCCAAGAGGGAAAGATTAGTAAGGTAAGTACCATTAGACCAAGCCTCCTCTGCCATCAGAGGTAACATAGCCATGGAAGTGAGAATGTGTGCAATTGTAAGCTCAGGTGCCAGTGCCTAGGCCATTCCAGGAACTTCCACACTGTGTCTGCAAGAAACAGGCAGCTCAGTAGGAAAATGAAGTAAATACACAGCCACATAGGGACCTGCCATCTCAGCATGCCTCGAGACATCCAAGAATTCTAAAATGCTGCAGGGACGGGCATCCTGCAGCTCTCCACACTCCACACTGGTGCTCACAAGAAGGCAAACCTGTGCTCCCAATCTAGAGGACAGATTGTGTTGTTACTGAGGTAAGGGTGTGCGCGCCCCGTGGCACAGGGCAGAAAGATTGTGTGAAAAGGCTCACCGTGGCATTACTCAACAGCCACAAATAACCCAAATGTTCCTTGGAAGTCAAGTGGGGAGCTAAAAGGTTTTATTCATGGCTGTGAGCTCACTGCACAGTGAGTCCCTCAGATGGTTCAGATGATACATACATTCAGGCTGTCATACGAATTTCCCGTGGCATCCCTCTTTGTTGTTGTTGTTGTTGTTGTTGTTGTTGTTGTTGTTGTTGTTGAGACAATCTAATGTGTCCATACTAACCTTGAACTCCTGGTCCTCCTACCTAAATGCTCGGTTTTCAGGTGTACCCCACCACAACAGTTGTGTTTGGTATGGACTCAGGGCTTACCAGGCAAGCGCTCTGCTCACCTGAGCCCCAGTCTAAATGTCATATGGTACAACTGGGCTGCACTACAAACTCAACTGCACTGTGGAGCAGGGCATAATGAGGTATGATAAGGGCACATAGATTCACATGCAAAGAGAAAAGGCCTGAACAGTAACACATGCCTGCAATCTTAGTGTCTCTGGGACTTGCTGGCCAGCCTATGTGAATGGATGACTGGTGCTATCTAAATAAATACGTGGAACACCATCAATCTCTGCACGGCCCGCCCACGCACACGCATGCACGCACGCACGCACGCACGCACGCATGCAACTACACAGAAATAAAAAGAGAAATCCCTAATGTTGGCACAGGTTACCTTTTAAAGATAAAGTGAGGGTTTTATGAGGCTGCATCTGGGGTTCAAGTCATGTCCCACTTTGTAGCTTGTTTAGACAAGTTCACACTGTGTAGCCCTGGCTGGCCTGGAACTCAGACACCCGCATGCCTGTGCCTCTGGAATGCTGGGATTAAAGGGTGCACCACCTCACCTGGCCCTGTGAGTTCTGTTGTATCGGTTAGTTGTATATTAGTATTTTATTTACTTCTCTGTCCCAATTTGCAATGTTGAGAACTGAAAAGGAAAGCAAGGAGCTGACTGTGCAAAGCTGATTTGTGAGGAGGTGAGTTGTGTTGTTTATAGGAGGAAAAGCAAACAGAAAGGAGGCAACCCAAACACTCCCTAGGAGCTGGGCAGCCAGATTAGAGCTCAGAGCACTCCTGTGTAAGGCCAGGAAAGCTAAGGGCTCTGGGTGCTGACGCGGCAGGAAGGCCCTGATCCTGCCGTGAAGGAAGCAGGCAGGAACCAGGACACATCTGTCTGTCCTGTCGTTGAGGACAGGCACATGTGCCTTGGGCATAGACGAGTGAAGTCTGTAGTGGCTGGACTACCTCTGCTTCCATAGTGGTCACATATGCCCACAGCCACAAAACCATACGTTCTCTGAGTTGACTGTTGTCATCTCACGCGAATACGGAGTTGGCTGGGCTGATCTCCAGTTCTCTGGGGCTCAAATGATCTTCCTGCCTTAGCCCCTAAGGGTGTTGGGAATACACATGTGCACTGCTGTACCCAGCCCTAAATGATTTTTGTTATGTTTATTTATTGTTTGTGTGTACATGGTCATATGCTAAGAAAGACTTGTGGTCAGAAGACAGTTTCTGGAAATCAGTTCTCTCCTGCTGTGTTGGTCTGGGGATTCAAACTCAGGTCATGCGGCTTGATGGCACATACCTTTACTCACTCGGCCTTCTTATCAGTCCCTAGATTATTTCTATTTTTAATTGTGCTCAAAGCATATTATTTTTGTAATCATAAAAGCCATGAGACATTTTAGGGATGGATTGTAAAAGTCAGACCCTGCAGAAACATGTTTTATGAAGTCTGTGTAGCATTTACAAAAGCAGGCTTTGGATTTAGCTCCCTTTGACTAGCTGTAACGTGCTGTGTGCAAGTCCCACCTCCTTTTACCCAGTTCAGCAGGGAGCAGGGGCCTATGCCCTCCAGGTCTGCTGCCTGTCATTGAAGCCACCGTTGCCTGGCTGTGTGGGGCAGCAGTCTCTCTCAGGCAAATTCTGGGAGATATATATATATATATAGGCATGTCCAGCACCACCTCAAAATCCCTCCTTCAGAATTTCTATTGTGCTCCAACCTGGGAGGTGAGTTCTGAAAAGAGGGTTCCCAGTGAGTGCAGGAGTTGAGCCGAGAGTGGAGCCTGCTGCAGCCTATATTCCTCACAGCTCCATGAGAGGAAAACTGTAGGTCAGACCACAGGAGGAACTGGGGCTTTGTCCTTTCAAGGAGGCTAAAGATGATTCTCCAAAGAAGTGAGAGAGGAAACGCTGACCTTAATAAAGCCTGGGTAATAGTCACTCCGGAAAAGCAAGGTCTGCCCTGATCTGGCCATCCATCCTTAGACAGGGGGACGCCTGACTTACTGGCTCATAGTGCCTTTTGCCTTCCTTCTGTTTTTAATTGTAGAAGAATGTGCTTTTTTATTCTGCAGTCCCTTGCCACCATGCCTATAGCTGAACAGCCTTACTGAGTGCAGGTCAAGGTGTGCATACCTGCTGGTGGGGCCTGCTGAGTGCCGTGGATATCACCATCTAACACGAAGGTCAGGAGATCAGAAAGGGAAATGCTTCATACTAAGACCAACTCAGAATCTTGTCATTGGGCCAGGGAGGAACACGCATGCCACTGTGCACTTGTGAAGGACAGAGGACAACTCTGAGGAGTTGGTGCTCTCTTTCCACTGTGAGTTCAGGCAATCAAACTCAGCTCATTAGACCTGAGCCACAGCACTTGAACCACCAACTCTTCTCTCCACCTTGTTTGTTAAACAAGGTCTCACTGTGTGTGGGTTAGACTGTCTAGCTAGCCAGTCCCTGGGATCTGCCTGTCTCTACCCTCTACTTCTGGGCTTACCAATGATGGCTGCCATGACCAACTCTTTATACAGATGTCAGAGATCAGAATCCAGGTCTTTTTGCATAAAAACACTGCCTACTGAGACATCACCCTCCCCACACCAGCACCCTTCCTTTTTTTTTAATGGCACCATCAAGATGAGTATCCACCCCTGAATGAGCAAGTCCTATGCAGAGCCAGTGCCCGCGCCTGTGGAGACCCATCTGTACAGTTCAGCTCACACTCCAGCTCATGCTCACGTGAGGTCTCTGCCATAGCCACGTTTGTCTCTCTTGCTGGCAGAGAGTGTGTTGCTGTGTTAGTTGTCCAAATCTTCTCAAAGTGCAGTCTGGGCCCTTCACCCCTGAATCAACTCCAGGAGACTGAATTAGGACTCAGCATATCTGTAGGATGCTCCTCAGGTATTTCTGATACCCTCTTGTCCCTACCATGTCTGCCCATTTAGAAATCTACTATAGTTCCTAGGCATTATGGTTCCTGCCCTTCCTAGGAAATCCCATCTCTTAGAACAAGGAGCCTAATCTATCCTGCATTTGGTGCCCAGGCTTCTTCAAATGCACAGAGACCAGGCAGTTCTGTTTCTCTGCTGTGTTTATTGATGGAGCTAGCAGAGGCTTCCAGCTACCAGCTGAGACACCAGGCACAGGGATCCTAGGCTCTCGTGACTCAAAAGAAGGAAAATCAATCCTTTAAACCGTGTCTCCCATTTGAGCAGAGTTTCATGGTATTGGCCTTGAGCTCATGATCTTCTTCTTACCTCTGCCTCCAAAGTGCTGGACTTACAGATATGCCCTGCCATGGGGGCCCCTCAAGCCTTGATTCTCACGTCGACTTCCACCTCTGTTGTTCTTTACTAATCTCTATTCAAAATGTCTTCAGGCCCCATCACTTAAGTTTCTGTCTCCCAAGGCAGCTCAAGCTGACTCTTGCCTCATTTCAGTCCACTCTGTGGTAAGATTTCAGCCAGATTAAGGCTATAAAATAGAAAACAGTTATGCCTTGCATGTCTATAATGCCAGCACTCAAGAGGCCAAGGTTAGGAGGATTGCAAGTTTGAGGCCAGCCTGGGCCAACGGGTGTGTCTATTAGAATAAACTTAGACACCCAAAATACTGATTAGAAGGGAACTTGTTTTACATGTTTAGAAAGCTAAGTGACAGGCTGGAGATTGAGAGATTGTTCCGATGCTCTTCCAGAAGATTCTGGTTCCATTCCTGGCACTCAGCTATAACTCCAGTCCCAGGAGATCTAACACCTGCTTCTGGCCTCAGTGGGCCCCAGGCACACATGTGATAGACAGATAAATGAGGCAGAATACCCAAGCATATAAAATAAAAAACGTAGGGAAATTTTTATTTAAAAAAAAAAAAAAACAAACACTAAACTAAATTTGCCTGTGACAGCTACTGCTTTCTGCACCTCAGGTCCTGTCCTTTGGTCTTAAGAGTCTGGTTCACTAATCTATCCCAAGAACACTGACCAGATCCTCCATGATACCTTAACCTTTAAGAACATAAGGCACAGGCTTTGCTGCGTGTTCTCCTGACCTTCACCTTTAATTGGATGTTTGAGTCAGGAGAAGGTGTCATGTTCACAGAGCACACATTATTCTCTGCCCACTCAGACATTTGGCAGATCTTGTCCTGAGATTTTTGCCATCAACCTGGGGGAAAAAAAAAACAACAACAAAAAAACCCAACTTTTATTTTCCTTAAGCTTGAACACAAATGGTTATAGATGTCACAAGCTGTGGTTTGAGAGAGTCACTTAGGTTTCTGGGACCCACATGCTTTTTTTTTTTTTTTTTTAAGAAAGGTCTTCATTTGCTTGGTGACACAGTAGATTCCTGCTTTCCAGTCCACCTACCTCAGCACTGTGCCCCCAGCCTGGATGGGCATTTCACATAATTAATGCTTCCTAAGTCTCCAAGGATTTCACCAACTAAGAGGACAGGGTTGAGGCCAGTCATGCTCTGATCAGTCTCTACAGGACTCACTGGCATATGCTTTGAGGAAGGGGAGAGGCCCCACAACTGCCCTCTGAACAGCCAGGGTTTACTCAGAATCTGAGAAAATCCCAAGCACACTCAAGTGGAATCCAACACATGGAGCAGGCCATGGCCTTGACCAGGCCAGCTGACAGTCACTGAATTCCCACGCTGTGGCAGAGACATGGCAAAACTCTGCTGCCATGGTAGATCAGGGCATGAAGTCAAGGAGAGCCCCAGCACAGCTAATTGTGAAAAGTGTTACTGGAGTGGTGTGGAAGTCATGCTCCTGAGCCAGTAACCTCTGCACAGCATCTCAGCTGACAGAGGATGAGGATAGGCCCGGAACCTAAGCTCTGCTGGGCAAGTGCAGTGCCGAAGCCTTGAGGAGCCTCTGCAAAGTTCAGGCCAGCCTCCTTAGAGTAAACGTCTTTGGGGGGCTGGAGAGATGGCTCAGCGGTTAAGAGCACCGACTGCTCTTCCGAAGGTCCTGAGTTCAAATCCCAGCAACCACATGGTAGCTTATAACCATCCGTAATGGGATCTGATACCCTTTTCTGGTACGTCTGAAGACAGCTACAGTGTACTTACATATAATAAATAAATAAATCTTTTTTTTTTTTAAGTTGTCTTCATAGGAGAGCTGGGTCTGTGGCCCGAAGTCAGGTGCTCATCTGTCCATCAGTGGAAGGTGGCTAGTGACCTTGTTGCAACAAGGCCCTGCTGGCTGGGGAGGGAGCCCTGGGTGCCTAGGCTCCTAGAGTGGGCAGAGATGGTGGCCAGAGGTTGGTTGGGAAAGCCACCGTGAAGGCACAGTCCCTGGGTGTCCCCACTTTCTCCTTGTCTGGTTTGGGAGCTCTCAGGTGACTCCTGCTAGAAAGCACTGTCCAGGTTTGTGGTTGTTCTTACGCTGATGTTCAAAAAGTTATAGTGTCTCTATTACCATTTCTTGGTATTGGTTGGTTGATTTTGTTTGAGGGGGTGGCTTTTTACTTTGAGCTAACGTCAGGCCTAGAGAAGAGCTACAAGAGCTATTCTGAGTGCTCCAGTGCGGTGCACCGCTGTCTGGGCCTAGTCTCCTTCTTTCTTCCTGTTCCCCTTCTTCCTCCTCCCCTTCTCTCCCATCTTTCCCCTGTCATGTTTTCTGTGGTGTTTTCTAACCCTTGCAGCAACTGTAAGGATCGAGTTAAGATCTTGATAAACTTTCTAACAGGCAACAAGTTTAATTCTTCCCCATTCCCCTCTCTCGTGAGACATGGTAGAAAACGCCTTTTTTCCTCCCTCCCTCCCTCCCTTCCTCCCTCCCTCCTTCCCTTCCTCCTCTTTATTTTGTCTCAGAGACTGTCAAACTCCGAAGCCTATGCTGGTCTTGAACCCTGGTGACTGTTTTTTGGCTGGGCCAGTGAGTGCTGGTATTACAGGCTGAGCCACCACATTTGGCTCTATCTTCATCTAGGGAAGGATTCTATCTTACATGAGAAAGAATTCTGTGGGGCTGGGGAGATGGCTTGGTGGTTTAAAGCGCCCACTGCTCTTACAGCAGACACCGGTTCTTTATAGAGCAGGCTTCATTTCCTCCCTGCCTTGAGGAAATGGGGATCCACTTCGGGAATCCCCCGCTCCAGCAGCACAAGCTGCAGCCCCCCACTTCCTTCCCAGAGGCCCCAGAGGGGGGACTGGCTACTCTCCTCTGAGGACCTTTGAAGGGAGCTTGCTGGAGCTTGTAGTTCCATTTAGGGCTCTTACCCAGTTTCCTTTTAATTGACATGCAGGGTCTGTTTAACTTCCTGCTGCTATTTTGTCAAATAGCTGTGGTTTAATAAAGATGCACACGGCCTGTAACAGACTGTATAATTGGAGCGTTCCTACCCTGCAAGCTGAGGCTCTGAAGTAGATCTTAGCCCTGAACCTGCACTGAGCTACTCAGGATTATTAAACGGAGATGATTAATCCTCCTCCCAAGCAAGGCAGGAGCTGTCTTAAGTAAATAAGCAGGCTTTGTGGAAACTTTGTTCTTTTTCTTCAGTTTTTTAGAAGTGTATAATTCAAGGACTTTTCAGTAAATTTCCCCAAGTTGTGCAAACATCACCCTAAAACCATTTTTAAAACATTTCCATCACACCAGTGAGATCCATCCCACCCATGCACATTGGCCCCAGCTCCCAGCCCAGACAGTCCTTCAGCCATCTTCTGCCTGTAGACTCCCTGGGTGTTTCCTGTAAATGCAGTCATACAATAGCTGCCTTCTTTTTGTTGTTTTATTGTGCTGCTGTGGGGCAGGAGGAGAAGGAGACTCACAGTGCCCATGTACATGTAGAGGCCAGAGATTAATGTCACTATCCTGTCAACTCTTCATCTTTGCTTTGTATTGTCTTGAGACAGGGTTTTGTGTCGCCCTGGTTGGTCAGGAATTCACTAAGTAGACCAAGCTGGCCTTGAACTCACAGAGATGCACCATGAGTGCTGACATTAAAGGAATGACCACCACATCTGATTCCTCCGGCTTTTTTTTTTAAGCATTTTTAATTTTATTTATTCGGGGTGGGGGGTTGCTCTCATGTGTATCTGTGCACCATGTGTATACCTGGTACCCAAAAGATTCTAAGGGAGACCCTTGGATCCCCCAGGAACTGGAGTTACAGGGAAAGGGTTGTGAGGCACCTCATAAGTGCTAGGAATGAACCCTGAGTCCTGTGCAAGAGCTGCCAGTGCTCTGAAAGCTGAGTCAACTCCAGACCTATCTTATATTTAGAGGCAGGGTCTCTCACTAAACCTGGAGCTCACCAATCGGTAGACTGACTACTAGCCATCACTACTCCCAGTGCTGGAGTTTCAAACACACACTGCCATGCCCTGGTTTTTCCGTGGGTTCTGAGGATACTTCACCTGCTGAGCCAAACCCCCCAGCCGGCCCATAGATGACTGCTTTAATTTACCATTAACATGTTTGAGTTCCCTCAAGTTCTCCGTGCGTGCAATATCAGGAGGCCATGCACTTTAGTTGCTGTGTTACATTGTGTGGATGAACGGTGTTTTCTCCACTAAGGACAGTGCTGCTGTGAACAGCTCTGTCTGGAGCTTAGACCTGGGTCTTTGTGCATGCTGGGCAGGATCACCACTGAGTTCCATCCTAGCCCTCTTCTCGATGTATATTTTGGGACAGTCTCACTCAGGTGCCCGGGCTAGCCATGAACTTGAGATCTCCCTGTCTCAGCCTTCCTAGTGGCTAGGATTGCAGGCCTGAACCACGAGACCATACTGTTAGGAAGCTTTTAAATGAGAGATAAATATGGACAGTGCTCACTAAGGGCTTTATTCTTTTAGGGTGTGGTTTCTCCCTTATGTCCAGCATTATCCTGTTTTCTGTGAGAACTGGAGCCTCTTGGTAATGGTAACTTTGCTGATTTTTGTAGTGGGGTCATTCCCTGGGGAGGAGTCTGTCTAGGTAAGCATTTAGAGAGCTGTGAATGATGAACAGCAAACAAGCCTGCTATGATGTCCCCCTTTCTATCCTTGCTAGTACAGACAACTGAACCTGAGAGAGAGCGCTTTGTGAATGTGCATATGGGGATGCACATTAGCATGCACACTTGCTTGTGGCTGTCCTCAGAGGCCAGAGAGGGTGTTGGATTCCCTGGAGCTAGAGTTATAGGCAGTTGTAAGTCATCTGATGTGAGCACTGTCAACCAAACTCCGGTCCTCTGGAGGAGCAGCAAGTGCTCTGGCCCCCATTCCCACCTCCCAATTTCTCAATGAACATTCTCTTCTAAATAAGAACCCACTGGCTATAGGGTAGAATATGATAAAAATAGTGTATCTTCTCCAGCCAGCTTCAAGAAGCTAAACTCTGTGATGTACCTCTATTTACCAAGCTTTGAACTTTTTCAAAAAAAAAAAAATCAAGTTAAATTCTCCAAAATGTGGAAAACATGTTGCTTTGAGAGACAAGTCATTGACACCTTTCAAATGTCCTCTTTGTCCAAAAAGTCCCTGCTGCTCAGGCTATGGGAAGATGACACTTCACCTGGCGCTATTCCTGCATAAACGGCTAATGTTGCTCCAAGGAGGTACCCTGAGGTGGCCTGGCGTTGGCTTCTGAGCATTCCAGACTGTGCTGTGAAGAGCCCTCTTAGTGGCCCTGCTGTCAGAGGAGCCCCAAGTCTCCATTCTTGAACAGCTGGCACATTGGTTCGGATTGGTTTGAGACAGACTCTTCCCTACATCGCTCAGGAGCTCCCTGCCTTAGCCCCCCAAGTGCTGGGATTACACACATGTACCACCACTCCTGGCCCGACACCAGTTCTAGAAGATGAAAAGCTAGGCCGGGCGTTTACTTCACATCCATAAAGGGGAAAAGTGGGATGTTAGCTAGGATTTGCACTCTGCTTGGTTGGCAAGTTGGTTTCATATAAGCAGTTTCATTCATTTGTTGAGTTCTTCCTGCCTGGGCCTGTGCACTCCCCTCCACAGGGACCTGTGTGGAAGCTGTCTGCTGGTGACAAACGAGCAGAACTTTGTTTATTTTGTGGGAGGGTAGTGCTAGGCGTCAGATCCAGACCTCATACATGCCAGGCAAGTGCTCCACCAAGAGCTCCATCCCAGCCCTCAGTTTGCTTTATATTTTGACAGGAGCTTGCCATGCAGCCCAGGCTGGCTTTGAGTTTAGGGTGCTCTTGCCTCAGTCAGCTGCTGCTCCTTCCTTCCTTCCTTCATCTTTCCTCCTCCTCCTTCATCCTAACCCTTCTCTTCCTCCTCTTCCTCCTCTTCTGCTCTGAACCAGCCTTAGACTGTGGGCCTCTTGGTGTCACCTTCCTGGTGCACATGAGTCTGGTCTGTGAGTGGCAGGTGTGTCACAGTGTTAGCCTCAGACAGTAGCCGGAGTGGATGTTTACTGTGTCAGACAAGGCCTTGACTCATCATGAGCCAAACAAGAGAAGCATCCCTCAGAGGACCATTTGTGCTGGAGCTGAGCATCTGCCATGTGAAGCTGTCACACTGGCAAGTTGGCAAGTGTATGCTGCCATTCATGGTCAGATGAGGTCATTCTGTGTCTACATCTCCAGCGGGACATGGGAACAGCAATTCTGCTATTTACACCACTGTGCACACCACCGTGTGCGGGTGTGTGTGTGGGTGTGTGAGTTGGGGCGGGGTCTCCTAAAATCCTGATAACTTCTCATCAGCAGAACATTCAAGAAGGGAGAGCCTCTGAGAAGAGGAGAAGGCAACTTCTGTTTGTTATCTCTGGTCAGAAGCCAGGAAGGAGATCTCAGCTCCTTGTCCAAGTCCAACTTGAGAGTGCTAGTTGAAGGGATGGCTTGCTGAGTCAGTGGTCCTGGGGCCACAGGCTCAGGAGCCAGAGCATCAGGCAAGAGGCAGCACAAGGGCTCTTTATGAGGAGCAGGAGGCCTGGACAGGCCCTACAGGGGAGCCTGGGCCTCCCTGCCCTCAGCCTGGCCTCCCAGCTGGCCGCAGCGCCGGGGCTGCATGGCAGAGCTTGCCTCTCCTTGCTTCAGAGAGCCCACTGCCCCACAGCACGGATGACTCAGTGTCTGGCAGGCAGAAGCTGCTTTGAGCCTTTTCCTTTCCCTTTTGTTCAGCCTGGAGTGGGGGAGGTCAAGGCCTTGTCATATCCAGCAGGAAGATGCTGTGACCCCTTCCCTTTGGCAAGCCGCCATCGGCAAATGGGAGGGACCGTCATAGGCCTGGCCCCTCATTGTCTTTCAGCTCCGTGCCCCTGTTCTTTGAGAGGAGCTACTGCCCTTATTTAGATGGCCTAGTGTAGTCTGTGGGAGACACGGTTGCACTTCACTGCTGGCAGAGTCTGATCTGTAACCTTTTGTAGTCCACACTTCTGTTCTCTCAGGCCATGCATGTAGTGAGGTGAAGAGTTCAGGGGTGTGTGTGTGTGTGTGTGTGTGTGTGTGTGTGTGTGTGTTGTATATGTTACAGAGTATATTTGTGCACGTGTGTACACATACATGTAGAAGCCAGAATGTTAACATTGGGAATTTTATTCTCTCTCTCCATCTTAGCTTTTGAGCTTAGCTTTTAAGACAAGGTCTCTCTCTCCCTCCCTCTCTCTCTCTCTCTCTCTCTCTCTCTCTCTCTCTCTCTCTCTCACAGACAAGGTGTCTCTCACACAGAGACAAGCGCTCTCTCTCTCTCACACACACACACATGAGTGGGAAACTATGTGACTAAACCATCTTTCTACTTTTAACTTGCTTTTTGACTATGGCCAAATTAACATCTAAACTTTGGTTTCTTCAACTGAGAAAAAAAGGAGATTTTACTGAACCCTGTGTGTATGTGTGTGTATGGTGTAGTACTAGGGGGATAGGGTCAGGACTTGGCATGCTAGACAAGCATTCTCACACCAACCTGAATTTTCAGCCATGGCTTTGGAGACAGAGTCTCACTACGTAGCTCAAGGTAATCTTGTGCTCTTGATTCTCCTGCCTCAGTCTCCCTAGTGTTGTGACCACAGACCTGTTGCCACCACTTTTGTTAGCAGCCCCAGCTTTTCATTTGTTTGTTTGGGATGTTGCTGGCCCAGGTTCGTTCATGTGTTCACTCTGTAACCAGGCTGGCCTCAAATTCAGAGATCCACCTGCCTCTGCCTCCTAAGTGCTGGGATTACAGGTGTGAGTCACCGCTGCCCAGCTCCGGGTTTTCATATCTTAACACAAGGATGTTGGAGGCTTGAACTGCTGAGTGGTTTGGTTTCCAAGTCTTTGCTTTATTTGGGAATGGGGTAAAAGTCCAGGGGCTTTCCAGACACAGCTGAAGAGACAGGTGCTGGCTCACAGCTAGGACTTCCCAGCAGACGATTGGGTTTGCTGACTGTTTAGTAGGAGCTAAGCCAGTGGGTGTGTGTAGGTCCTTCTCTCTGCTTGGGGGTGTCTACACAGGTACTAGACAGTGGACAGTTTGGGGTCATTAAACTAGGAAAGGGGAAATGTCTAGCATAATCAGCCTTGAAAAGTACACATTGAACTGACAAAATGGCTCAGTAGGTAAAGGTGCCACTCAGGCCCTAGAGCCAACTCCTGATGGTTGTTTATCGTTCTCTCTCTCAATCTCTCTCTCTCTCTCTCTCTCTCTCTCTCTCTCTCTCTCTCTCTCTCTCGCACGCGCACACACACACACACACACACACACACACACACGTTAAGAAAGCCAGACATTGTGACACACACCTTTAATCCAGCTTTCAGGAGGAAAGAGATCTCTGAATTCAAAGTCAGCCTGGTCTACATAGTGAATTAAAGAAGCCAGAGCTATATGGTGAGACACTGTCTCAAAAAAACAACAACAAAAAAGAGTCTCTAAAGTGTTTTAAAGGGGTAAAGACGTGTGACTTTATGCAGTAACCAGGACCTCTGAGGCTCGAGGCACTGCTGGGGCTGAGAGCACTGGGAGTATGACATTCTCTTTTATAGCTCATAGTTCCTTACCTCTAAATACTCCTTCCCATGGCTGGATAACTACAGCCACACTGTAGCAACTGAGAGCCACAGATGCCTTTCCTCAGGTAGTATAGCACGTAGGAGCAGTCCAAGTCCAGGTGTCATCTGTGCCCTCATCTAGGTGTGTGACTGACATTGCCATGTTCTTTTAGCTGCCAGGAAAAAGACCTTTCTCAGCTGTTCCTCGGTACCCAACACCCTTGAGGAAGGCCTCCAAAGCCCTTGTGCACACCACTGTGCTGTCTCACCAACTCTGAGTCACTACTGCACTGAGTAGGGACTCTCCTTCCTCCTGCTGATGCTACCACCTAAGCTAGCGAACAGAAATGTCTAACAATCGTCAGCCTTGAAAACATACACACTGCTGCCAACCATGAGACACCCTGGTCAGAGGAGGGGACAGTGTTCCTGAGGATGACACCCAAGACTGTCGTTCAGCCTTTGCCTTCATGCACACTCAAACACACACACACACACACACAACTCTCTCACGCACCTAAAACCCCATATAAGGACTCTTCCTTCCTTCTGCTTATGCTACTGTCTGAGTAGAACTAACAGGGAATGGCCTAGGCTGTGAGCTGTCACCACTGCCCAGCCTGCTGGGATGACATGGTGGAGCCACTGTGATCCAGCAGCTTCCTGCCTTTGTGTTGAGGGAGGAGACGGGACCAGGAGAGGGGAAAGTCAGCACAGGGGCTTGACCCACTTGGTCTCTTGAAACGCTGTCCTTGCAAGCCAGGTGGGACAGCTCTGTGAGGAGCACAGGTCGCCTAGAGAGGTGAGAACTCGTTTCTGAGCCTTAGGTGCCTCTTTCCACCTCAGAGCTTGACTGCCAACCACCAGGGCTGCCTTGCTGCTTATTGTGGGGGCTGATACAGGGAAACTTGAGTGCTGCTGTCCCTAGAACAGAATCCTCTCCTTTGAATCATCCCTGTGACCTTCCCTCCACTGCAGGAAGGAAGTGACTGTTCACCTCTTCCTCTGGGCCATCTGGGACAAGGGACAGAGAAACAGACAAACAAGAGCTGGGCTCTGTGTGTACATCTGCTGTCTCAGCACAGAGAAGGCTGAGGCAAGAGGATCACGAGTTGAGGCTAGCCTAGGCTGCATCATAAGACCTATCTCAGAGGTTTTAAAACTAGAACAACAAAAAATAAACCACACTTAGAGGCTGATGGCCCCTGTTCTCAACCTTTTGTCAGAAAGTCACAAGCTATAATGGGTGCCCTGTCATGGCCTGAAGACCCACTTGTGATATGGCCTGGGTGGCAGTGTATTTGCCTCACAAGCATGCAGACCTGAGTTTGAGCCCCAGAACCCACATAGGAAACCATGTGGTGGCACATGTTTGTAATCCCAGCATCTGTAGGCAAAGACAGGAGAAACTCTGGGGTGCCTTGCCAGTTAGCCTAGTTGATTATCTCTAGACCACTGAGGAGCCAAGTGTCAGAGAATGGCTCCCAAGACTGTCTTTTGTGGGCCCCCACACACACACAGAGAAAGGGGACATGCAGGCATGTGCATGCATGTACAACATACACGCATCAGATAAAAGAAAATTTTTTGTTTCAGTGCCATCTTGTTGCACGTGTGTATGACCTTGCTTTTTTACACTTCTGTGAGACTGTACAAAGTGAAGGCACCTGTCAGAGTAAGGCTCTTGTGGAATTTAGAGAGCTACACGCTTTGGGATTCATGGAGGAATTGTTTTCCAGCCTTCAGCTTGCTTTCCCCTACCCCTTTCCCTTCCTCCATTTATTTTGTGTGTGCATGCACATAGGAACATGCATGCTATGACAAACATGTAGAGTTAGAAGACAACCTTGTGGAGTCAGTTCTCAGTTTCTGCCTACATAGGACTCAGGTATCAAACTCAGGTTGTCAGCCTTTGCAGCAAGTGTGCTTACCACTGGGCCATCTGGCCAGCCTAGCCTTTGATTTCTAACGGAAGCTTCGTGTGCTGTTTTCATCGCACTCCTTTCATCACACTCCGTGTTGCTCCCTCTCTCTAGGTTGTTGGTGACCTAGAAGCCGGTCTCCTCTCCGGCCCTGTGAGTGCCACTGCATTCAGTTACCCAGCATGCCTAGAGGGCAGGGCCATGAGTGCTGCACACAGGGATGGGCACTGGCCCTTCAGTGGCTCAGTTTGTGTCCAGCAGGAGACTCATCTCCAGAGTCTCCTCATTCTGTGTCATGAATCATACAGAGGCTTCTAGAAGCTAGATTGCCCGTCTTTCCTTGTCCCCTCTCCTCAGGACTTAGTGTCTTTACAGACAGCACCTGAAGCCCTTGGGCCATGTGTGTCAGAGGCAAAACTGTGCCCCAGTCAGGATTTTACTTCTCGCCCCAGCCCTTGCTGCTGGTGTGGCCTGGAGACAGGATCCACCATCTGCTCCAGAGAGCTGCAGGAAGGAAGCACATGAAGAAGACTTTAGCTCTGGGCTACAGTGTGGCCATGATGGCCTTGGGCTTTGCTTGTTCTAAGTCAGGGTCTTTCCTATCTCAGGCCAGCCTCACACTGGCACTGCAGCTAAGAGAGCCCTGGAACTCCTGATCCTCCTGCCTCCCCTTCTCAGGTGATAGGATTGCAGGTGTGCACACCAGCCAATTTGTGTAGTGCTCTGTGGGCCTCAGCCTGCATCCTCAACAAACACTCTAGCAACTGAGCCGCAGCTCCAGCCTCAAACCGGTTGGTTGGTTTGTCTGTTTCTCTTCCTTTTTTTTAAGTTGTGGAGTTTGGGAGTTATTTTTGCTTGATTGTTTTGTTTCTCTGAAACAGGGTGTTGCTCTATAAGCCTACCTAGATTGGTATTCACTCTGTAGCTCAAGTTGGCCCAGAACTTGTGATAATCCTCCTGTCTTAGCTTCCCAAGAGCTGGGATTATAGATGTGTATCACCGCACCTGGGTTATTCTTTAAATCACATGTGCTTTCCATTGCTGTGACCTAGAGCAGCTTGGGAAAGGAAAGGGTTTTTCTGGCTTACATTTCACATCACAGTCCATCACTAAGGGACAGCAAGGCAGGAACTCAGCGAGAGGCCATGGAGGAGCGCTGCCCACTGCCTCACTTCTCCTCATTTGCTCGTTGACCTTTTTTGTACAACCGAAGGACCACCTTCCCGGGGTGGTGTCATCCACAGTGAGCCCAGTGCCCCCACAGCAATCATTAATTAAGAAAATGCCTGTAGGCCAACCTCATGCAGAAACTCCCCAATTGATAATCTCTCTTCCTATGCGATGAGTTAACAACAACAAAGCAGTACCCAGCCAGTCTCTGCCTTCTTAGACTGCTTTCCTGTTTGCACAGCAGAATGGCCCTGCCCACTCTGCCCTCCTAGTCCTGTCCTTTCATCTGTTACTCTGGCTTCCTCCATCAAACCTGAGCTGTGACTCTTTCTTTACAACAGGGTGAATCAGTGAAGTACTTCCTGGATAACTTGGACCGGATTGGCCAGCTGGTGAGTAGCCCACCTCTTCCCGCTATTGCAGTCCACTATCCAAGGTTAGAAAACTGGATGTGGAGACCAAAGCAGACGAGGGGCTCCAGTGGGCCAGCTGTCACATAGTTCCTATGAATTGTGCCATCTGCCAAGTCCCTGCTCGATTCTACACACCTGTGCTTAGGGGAGAAATTACCCTGAGAGAATGGCTTCCCCCCAGTCCCTGTGAGAAACACAGGAGCCCTGGCTAGGGCCAGAGGAGGCATTCCTGCCCCTTGTTGTGGTAGAGAAGTTCTAGCATATGCCAAGGCCCACACAGTATGATGATGCGGCCATCATTCACAAGCTGCCTGCCTGCCAGAAGTGCCTACCTCTGTTGTCACTGTCTCCTTAGTCTCAGGTCTAGATGTGCTGGAAGGCCAGCACTCAGCAGGCCTGTGCAGGAGCATGGAGGCTTAGAGGCCAGCCTGGGAGACCTGTCTCAGTAAAACGTAAAAATACAGTGAGTGCACTACCATTCATCATGCTCCTTCATGAAAGACTAGCAGAGCCCTCCCCCAACACACACACACTGCCACCAGCACCCAGGCACTGTGGAGACTTTCTCCCATCACCTGGTGAATTTGCCTTGGTGATTGTTGCTTTTGGACATTTTGGACTGACATCCTAATGAGCCCGGTCATCACTGGGTAGTGTCACTGAATGTCTGTCTGCAGATTGTTTCCTCCCTGCTGTTTCCCCCTTTGATTTACTGATTGAGGTAGACATCCATCTGAGTGTCTCTCTGGATCTCACTGTTCTAGCCTCATAGAGTGGTGGACAGATACCTTCTGCCCCTGTGACATGATGGACAGGTGTACTGGTCCCCAAGGCTTTCAAAATGCGTGATTAAAGGGCTTTGAGAATTGCCACAGTTAGGACCTTATGGAGTGGCTCCGTGGGAGAGCACCTGCCTGGACTCCCCAGTGGGAAGCTGGGGTGTGGCTCAGTGTAAAGTATGCAGGAGGCTGTGTTTTGTCTTCAGTACCAAAAAGAGTAAAGTTTCTAAGGCACACACACTAAATATCTCATAGGCTTCGCTTAGATCACATTACACAGCCTCAGTTAGTCAGTGGGAAGGTTTTAGAACATACATGCTCTGGAAGCTAGAAAAACAAACGATATTTATGATACAGAAACAAATGAAGAGGATTTTTAATTTCTTCTAGTGAAGAAGACTGGATGAGATTTTACATGAGACCCAGCTGAAGGTTCTGACCATCCTGTCTCAAGCTTGTATTCATTAAGAAATGAGGTGTTCAGTCCTGCTATTTTGTTGCAAGATGGATTTAAAGTTCTGTCAGTGAGACTCGCTTTTTGCTTTTGGTTAAATGTTCTTGCACGGGTCCCTGTGTCTTTGCCCTGCAGTCTGTCTCTCTGCCAGCTTCCCTGTGCTCATCCTTCCTGGTTTCCTTCCTTCTCAAATGTCTCCCTTCCTCATGTTTTCCAGAACTACTTCCCCAGTAAGCAAGACATCCTGCTGGCTAGAAAGGCCACCAAGGGAATCGTGGAACATGACTTCGTTATAAAGAAAATCCCATTTAAGATGGTGGATGTGGGCGGCCAGAGGTCACAGCGCCAGAAGTGGTTCCAGTGCTTCGACGGCATCACATCTATCCTGTTCATGGTGTCCTCGAGCGAGTATGACCAGGTCCTCATGGAGGACAGGCGCACCAACCGGCTGGTGGAGTCCATGAACATCTTCGAGACCATCGTCAACAACAAGCTCTTCTTCAACGTCTCCATCATCCTCTTCCTCAACAAGATGGACCTCCTGGTGGAGAAGGTGAAGTCTGTGAGCATTAAGAAGCACTTCCCAGATTTCAAGGGCGACCCGCACCGGCTGGAGGACGTCCAGCGCTACCTGGTGCAGTGCTTCGACAGGAAGCGCAGGAACCGCAGCAAGCCCCTGTTCCACCACTTCACCACCGCCATAGACACCGAGAACATCCGCTTCGTGTTTCATGCTGTGAAGGACACGATCCTGCAGGAGAACCTGAAAGACATCATGCTGCAGTGAGAGACAGCCCCTCCCTCTGCTGTCCTCTCGGCCTCTGGGGCTGTGGCCGCCCACGTGGTTCTGGTGTGTCTGCCGCCTGCATGGACCTGCAGTGGGCATCTCGAATCCACACCATCTAATACCTGGCTCAAGAGTGCTGGACTACCAGCCACACCAGCGAGCTCCGGGCAAGAGGACGCGGGAGTGTCAGTGATAGCTACTGAATCGGGGACTGTGAGACTACTGAATCCACACCATCACTCTGCTGTTGATCTGTAAAACCTGGGGACACAGCTTTCGCCTCTCTACAGAAACTCTTCCTTGTTGACACAGTTAACCAAGGTTCAGGTGTACGCAGACACACGCGTGCTCTCATTAATGACAGAAACCCAACCCCAGCTGGCCTTGCAGCCGGCTCTCCCCTCTGCCGTGCAGGTTCTCACTGAGTCACACTAACTCGGGAGCTTGGCCTCACACTAGGCTGTAAAGAGCATGCGATGCTGCTAAGCTCACCGTGTCCAAGCCCAGGCCTCAGTGCCACCTCCCAGAGTGAACACACAGCCTTAGCATCGTGCCAGCACCCTCCGAGTCTCGCAAAGGCGCAGGCGGGGTCAGGTGTCCACACTCCCCACGGTAGAGAAGGAACCTGCTTTAGTGCCCAGGAGACACTCACCGTGTCTCCATGCCCATCGGGCCACAGTGTGCAAAGGTGGCCCCGTGCAGCTCTGGCTAGCCTGTGTACACGTAGTGGTGCTCTCTACTCCTTCACCCGTCCCTCCACAGCCCATGGCAGAGACACATAACCAAGTGGCCTTGTAGGTTGCCTTACTTGACAGTTGGTGGCATGTAGCATCCCCTGTGCTGGGCTCTGAAGGTGGACCAGAGATGCTCTGCAGCTCAAGAGCATCTTCTTGCCTCGACTGCTTGGTGGGCCCCAGCCAGCAGCCTTCAGGAGCAGCCCTGGGCTCTGCACACCACCCTCACCATTGCCTTCACACAGTGCGCTCTGATCTCAGGGTAGCTGGCAGGCCACATAGTCGCTGTGCACGCAAAGCCAGCCGGCACCCTGCTAGCCCTGGTCCATGAGGGTGCAGAAGGCCGGGACATCAGCACAACCTGCTAAGCCCTGGCCAGCCTACTGGCAGGCGTCGCACTGTTTTACAGTATATTGCATTCCAGACCTGCCCCTCTGTACATTAGTGACTTTCTGGGAGCTGGGGTGTGGCTCACAACTTCCCCCGAGTGTTCTTTGGCTCACTAACACCTCTAAGGGCCCTGTCTGCAACCAAACTGCTCCTGACACTTGATCCCTGTTGCATCCTGGTCTTGGCTCATTTCAGCCACCAGACATGTAGGATTTGTGGAGTAGATGCTAGGCCAGGAGACAGGGTGGGACCGCTTCTTAGAGCCCTCGTTATTGCAGTGCTCTGACTGGGAAATAGCCGTCAGCCTCTCGCTCACTTGTTCTTGCTCTCTGTGCTCAGTGGTGTGTATCAGTGCTTGCTGGGCTTCTGGCTCTTTCCTGTGGAGAGAGAGCAGCCGTTCTGCCTGCCTCACCAAGTCTTCACAAGCCGAGGGGATGTGGCCAGGTTAGGACCAGCGGCCAGCAACCTTTCAGGGCTCCCTCACCAGGTGCCCTGTGGATCTGTCAGTGCTGAGACCCCAAACAGACACAACCTGTTCCCAGCCGCTGCTGGGGGCCACTGTGACCAAGGTGAGTGTGGGGTTGCCAGGAGAGCGCTGTCCCTCTGACAGACTGACCGTTTGTACCAGTCACTTTGAAAACCAGAAGGCAGCATGTGAGTAGCAAGATGTGAACTTGAGCTAGCTGAGCAGAACGCAGGTGGATGGGCAGAGGCCCACCACCCTGGCGAGCTGAGCCTGGCTGTGTCCTTTCTGCTGGGACACCCCTCCTCTGTGGTCTGTGAAGTGGTGCAATCGGAAGACCAGGCTGGAGTCATTTACAAGTTTCTCCACGTAGATTGTAGTCAGGTTTCTCCCAGACCTTAGGCGTTTGTATTTTTTTTTTTAATTTTAATTTCACTGTTACCCTTGACTATTGTCCTTTCTGTTGCAGTGATGGAGAAGCAGGAGGTGTTTGTGCCTCATCTATTACTGCAAAAAAAATTAAATAAATGTAACAATAAATGTGATAAAAACCAGTCTGCTTCATGCCTAGCATGTTAGAGAGTGGGCACGGGGTGGGGCGTTGTGAAATGCACTCTTCTCTCCTCTGTACAGAGATTATTTCACAGTTCCTGACCCGCTCTGTGATGTCACAGGTCACTAGGATTATTTCACAGTTTCTGACCCGCTCTGTGATGTCACAGGTCACTAGGATTATTTCACAGTTCCTGACCCGCTCTGTGATGTCACAGGTCACTAGGATTTCTAGTCCTCTGATTTCCCTACTTTGAGAAGATAAAAAAATAATAACAAAAAAATCTGAGGAGATCCCTCGGTCAGAAACATGCTTTGCATACAAGCATGAGGCCCGGGGTTTGACTCCCAGGACCCACATCAAAATCCATAAAAATCCGGGTGTGGTGCATGCAGAGGGCAGGCCCCCAGTAAGACACCTTGCCGTCTAAGTAAACACAGTGTGCAGAGCCTGAGGACAGCCTCAAGGAAGCCTTCACACACACACACACACACACACACAGAAATAGCACTGTCCGGCCAAGCTGATGGGTTGTGACTGGCCAGCTCAGGGCTCTGGAACCACTTCGGTTTGTTAGGGTTTCACCAGAGCAGTAGCCCAGGGCTACCTGCTCCCCACTTAACACCATGTTGTCACTGATTGGGTGGGGCTGGCTTGAAGATTTGAGCTTTACACCTCTAGATGTTGGTGTGAGTTCTTGGTTTTCCTTTGCTTAATATAAAACTCAGGAGCTGGAGAGATGGCTCAGCAGTTAAGAGTAGAGTACGGATGGCTCTTCCAAAGATCCTGAGTTCAATTCCCAGCAACCTCATGGTGGCTCACAGCCATCTGTAAAGGGATGTGTGTCCGAAGACAGCTGCTGGTACTCACATACATAAATCTTTACAAAAAACAAAACAAAATTCAGGTTTACCACTCAAAGCCAACATTCACTTGCTCATTTTCCATCCCAAAAGCACAGCCTCCTTCAGTTTGAAGATTCACCTGTTCATTGCAAATTTTAACTCCACATACCTGAGCCTGGCACGTCAGAGAGCCATCACAAATGTCTTTTTCGATGAAAGTCTCCAAATCACATGATCTGTGTACATACATTAAAATGCACCCTTACCCAGGCACAGTGGTCTTAGGAGGCAGAAACAGAAAGAGCATTCAAAGCCAGCCTGAGATGCACAGGACTCTGTCTCAACAATAAGCACACACAAGAGGCCAGGGACATGGAGTATGTAACAGCAACCCTTACTGCACAAACATTAGGACCCAAGTTCAAATCTCCGGCACCCATATAAAATGTCAAGTTGCATAGCCTTGTAACTAGCACTGTGGAGGACAGAGAGGAAAGTCACTAGTGCTTGCTGGCCACCTGTGTAACTCCTAGTGAGAAACTCTGCCACAAAAAAAAATGGGCAAAGAGAGTGATCAGGCAGGGTGCTATGTCCATCCTCTGGCCTCTGCTTAGGCACATACACACACACACACACACACACACACACAAGCTAAATAACAAAGGAGTTACTTGTTTCACAGAGACACCAAGAACCAGCCAAGTGCTGCATGAGTTGGTTGTAGTGGAGGCTTTTGTCACACCAAGTGGTTTGTTGGGGGAAAAAAAGAATACAGGCTCCAGCCTGTGTCAGCAGCACCATGAGCAATGCCAAGCAGTGTGGTGGTTAGGGGCTTCCTTTTCTAGCCCTGGTGCTGGTGGGCAGAGTAAAGGGTGTTGTTCCCACCTGCCACCTTGGCACCTTCTCACCAGCAATAGATTTGCTTTATTTCTTTGATGAATATGATTCCAGCCATTCTTGCCTCAGTTTCCTTGGTGCTGGGATTATTGAGGGCTTCCTGTAGGCTAGGCAGGCACTCTGACGACCGAGCCACATCCCCAGCCCAAGAGCCCACCTTCTGAAATCTGCTACAAGAAATGCAGAGGACCAGTGGACGGTGGCTGCAGCCCTTCCCCGGCTCAGCCCTCCCTAGCATCACCTCTCATTGCCGGCTGGAGCCTAAAATAACTCAGGTTTATTTTTGAGCTCAGCTTCTTGGGTAAGAGGCAAATGAAAACAAGCTTTAAGTCAAGAGGCTTGTTTTAAAAGGCAATTTCCAAGAAACGTCTAGGGGTCACTGTGGGTTCAGCCCCACCCAGCATGCCGTGTTCCCTGTGATAGTTGGCAGGTTACAAGCTCCCTGCTTCAGGCTGCGGAGCGATTGATTCCTCGGGGGTCTTTGTTTTGTTAGTTTTACTTTACTATTGCCTGTGTGTGCAAATGTGCCACGGCCTATGTGGAGGCCAGACGGCAACCTTGGTTCAGGAGTATCACACTCAGGTGGTCAGGTTCACATAGAAAGCACTTTTACCCATTGAACCCTCTCACTGGCCTGGCTTTGTTCTACCTATGTGTTTGCACCTGAGTGTACCTCCAGCTTCCCACCCTGGGGAGAGGTAAGTGTGTGGAAGCTTCCAGAAGCTTCAACAGAGCTGACTGGGGGCTGCCCAAGAGTGAGGGTGCAGGTCCCCACCGCCTGTGCATCATCCCCTTATTCTGCCTATTTTCCTGCAAAGTTGAGAGAACACGGTGAGCAAAGGTGGGGGTCCTGGTGTGCGACTGGCAAGATGGCTGAACCGATAAACGTGCTTGCCATACAAGCCTCATGACCTGAGTTCAATCCCCAGAACCCACAGGTGAACTCACTTCCAAAAGTTCGCTTCTGAAATCCACGCACATGCCACAACACACATGTACTTCACTAGCCTGCATCTCTCACACACACTAAGATTTTAATAAGAAGTGAGCTAGCAGACACGACACATTCCCCTGCACTTAGAGACTTAAGTTTAGCAGGGCATGGTGAGGGACAGCTATAGTCTCGGCTCATGGGAGGCTGATCAAGATGTCCAGCAAGAAGATAGAGTGATACCTCCTCAGCCAGTAAAGTTGTTTGGGACCTGAGTTTGATCCCCAAATCCAAGTTAAAAAGCTGTGTATAGGGACTGGAAAGATGGCTCAGTGACTAAGGGCATTGACTGCTCCCCTAGAGGGCCCAGGTTTAATTCCCAGTACCTACATGGCAGCTCACCTGTGTGACTCCAGTGCCAGGGTTTTCATGGCACAGGCGTGCCTGTGCTGCACATATCTTTGCACTTAGCAAAATACACGTAAAATAAGTAAAGCTTGTTCAGGTGGTAGTAGCGCACGCCTTTAATCCCAGCATTCAGGAGGCAGAGGCAAGGGGATCTCTCTGAGTTCAAAGCCAGACTAGTCTACAGAGTGACTTCTGAGACAGCCAGGGCTACATAGAGAAACCCATCTTGAAAAAAAAAAAATTACTAGACACAGTAGCACATGCCCATAACCCCAGTTTTGAAAAGGTGAAGACAGGCAACTCCCTAAGAAGGGAAAGGCTCACCAGCCAGCCAGTCAGTCAAGCCTACGTGGCAAGCTCCAAGCTAGTAAGAGACTCTGTCTCAAAAAGCAAGATGGACATACTCAAAAACCCAATAAAAATATTATTTTTAGGGGCTGGACAGATGACTCAGCAGTTAAGAGCACTGGTTGCTCTTCCAGAGGTCCCAGGTTCAAGTCCCAGCACCCACATGGTGGCTCACAACCATTTGTAGTGGGATCCAATGCCCTCTTCTGGTGTGTCTGAAGACAGCCACAGTGTACTCATATAAATAATTTTTTTTAAGTTTTTAAAAATAGTTGATGAAGCCAGGCATGGTGACACACACCTTTAATTTCAGCAATGGGGAGACAGAGGCAGGTAGATCTCTGAGTTCAAGATCAAACTAGTCTACTAGTGAGTTCTGGGAGAGCTAGGGCTATGTAGAGAGACCTGATCTCATCGAAACAAAAAAAAATCAAACATCTAAGGGGGGCCTCAAACCTGTACATGTGGGCACACACAGGTACACACACAGACACACACCAGACACACACACACGTTGCTTTTCAAACCTTTCTTGACCTTCCTGGCAGGCTTGGGTAGAGCTGTCTGTCCCTCTAGAACCTGGCTGTCTCTGCCTGTTGGATCCAGAGTGGCTCACCTTAGCACTGCTCACAGACCTTCTGTATGTGGACACATCCCTAGAATGTTCTAGCATCCCCTTCAACCTCAGCGGGATCGAAGTTTGAACTTTAGCTTTACCCCTGGCTCCCCAGCTAAACCACTGCATGTCTGTGCTTTTAACATTGGAGGGTCTGTCCATCCACAAAGGTCTCTGTCCCAGGAGCATCTCCTTCCTGGTCATGAGGTGAAACTCAAATCTTCTGTCCCCAACAGTCTGTGTCACAAAATGCTGGCCTGCCTTCTCCTCTGACAGGAGTCTGGGCTCTGGGGAGAGGAGGGGACATCAGGGCACCTGAAGAGGCATGGTCCAGGCTCTGCTGCCCTGCCAATAAAGCCAGAAAAGGAAACACATGCTGGCCGTCCTAGCAACACAGGGGGCACAGGAGACTCAGCAGCACGAAGCTAAGCAGACAAGACACTCCAAGGTCATCTTTGGCTACACAAGAGACCAACCTGGGCTACTGACACTTTAGCTCAAAAGAAAAACAGAAATTAAAAAAATAATAATTAAAAAATAAAAAAATAAAAAAACGAGGAGGTGGGGTAGCGGTAAGAACCAGGAGGGGAGCCTAACCGGAAGGAAGCAGTGGGAATTTTCCCTTACAGGATAGATAGTTCACTGGCCCCTCCCACTTTGCTTCACGGCCTCTGCTCCACGGGCACCGTTCCTAGCATGATGCTCTACCTCATCCTTACCACAGCCTAAAAGCCATGGACCCTGACCATAGTGAAACCCTGGAAGCCTGAGCCAAAACCACTCTTCCCTCCTTGAAATTGATTTGCTTGGGTGTTTTTCACAGCATTGAAAAGGGAACACAGTCACTCACCTAACGATGCACATGCCTCTGTCCCTTACTGCCTCTGTCCACAATGGAGAGCGCCCACAGCCCGCCCTCCTCCTGCCTCAGGACCAGGAGACTGGCGTTGCTGGCGTTTGAGAACAATGAGAGTCACTTCAGGAAAACAATCTGTGTGTGTGTGTGTGTGTGTGTGTGTGTGTAAGAGCTTCAACAATACATGACACAGAAACAAAGGTAGAACACAGCACAGCTGTGGATGTATAATTTTAACATCCTATGTCAGGAATTGATATAGCCAGAGACAGGAAAAATGTCATCAAAGACAAAAGAGCTCAGCCCCAACCACCACACTGGCCTAACTGGTGGCAGCAGCAGCCCCAGGGTTAGAGAAGTGGCCTCTGTCTTCCACAGCCAGCCCCATCACCCCCACGTCTGCCAGCTTCACAGGGCACAAATGTCCTCAGGATCTTCTCAATGGCACCTGTGCCAGCCCTGGTGAGCAGAAAGGCATTCTAGCCATGGAGAAGAACCCCGTGTTAGCAACACAGGTCAACATCAAATGTTGGTGCCAGAGAGATGGCTCAGACATTAAAGATGTGGGCTGCACTTGCAGAGGACCTGAGTTCAATTGCAAACAAGCCACATGTAAGGTGGCTTACAACTTCCTGTAATGGCCTCTGCTGCCCTCTTCTGGCCTCTGTGGGCAACTGCACTCACGTGCACAGACACACAGAGATAGAAACAGACATACACAGCCACATAGCCCATGCTGCAGGGTGGCCCAGAGCCCCCTCCTGCAGGGTACAATTAACCATGTAGCAACCTCCTGCCTCTCAGCGTCCTCTGCAGGCCACACAACATGGGAACCCTGTGGGCAAGCACCCAAAGAGCATTTCTTTAGCTTCTGGGGAACCTTTGTTTTAACCCTGCAGATACCAGAGGACCCTCAGTCACTGGGCACCCCTGGTTGGTGAGTATCCTCAGAGGAAAAAAAAAATAATGCCAGGAGCTGACTTCTCGGCATTGGCTGGTCCATCTTGCCAGGTTAATTCTCTGCCCCCCAGCGGCAGTGGGAAGAACTGGCCTTGGCAAATCTTCGTGAGCTCAGCCGGCGCCTCAGGGAAGAGAACTTGTCTCCCAGGACCCTGCGCAGTCCCACATTATCCTTGCCACAGGGCACGTGCTGCTTGGTCACCGGGAGCTGCCCTGTGAACATCTCCCACCGGCTCAGGGCATCCACAGCCGCATCCACCTGGAGCAGCTCCTCTTCAGCTCCCTCCCTCTCCAGGGTCTGGATGCACGCAGTCAGCCACTGTCCATACTCCTCCATGGCGTCCACCGGCCCCCCGAGGGTCAGCGACACTTCTGAGGCCATGAGAGAGCCCAGCCCATCCTCAGATACTGGTTCAGGTCCGTCAGGGAAGGGATGACTCCACCCATCAGGGGTGACAGGCTCTGACGGGCTGGTGACAGGCTCCGTGTCACTCTCACAGCCCATGCCTGAGTCAGCACTGAAGGGTAAGGTGTCCTCCGACACAGATGGCTCCCCAGCCTCTTGACCAGACCATATCTCCACCATCACCCGAGTCCAAGCATGGAGTCTCTGCGGGAAGAAATATAGGCTAAGGTTGGCGATGGAGTCACTGAGGACCACCCCAGGAGCCGGCATGGAGCTGGAGCCATGAGGTCCCTGGAGGTGGGTCTGAGGACTGGAGTCCAGGCCACAGCCGAACTGGACTTTCCAACTCCCAGAAGCCCACCTTTCACACGTACTTGGCAAGATGGCTGTTAACCCAGCCACTGCTCAGAGTTAAAGTACATGACGATTACAGTTAATCTGAACTTTTATGTGTTTGTGTGTGTGCGCATGTACACACACGTACATGTGTAGGGTACACACACGTGCATGTGGAGGCCAGAGATCAATACCACGCATCCTCATTTCATGCCTCGTTTTTTTGTTGTTTTTTTTTTTTTCGAGGCAGGGTTTCTCTGTATAGCCCTGACTGTCCTAGCTGTCCTGGAACTCACTCTGTAGACCAGGCCGGCCTTGAACTCAGAAATCCGACTGCCTCAGCCTCCCGAGTGCTGGGATTAAAGGTGTGCGCCACCACGCCCGGCTCACACCTTGTTTTCTGAGACAGTCTCTCACTGAGCCGAGAGCTCACCATGGTTAGACTGACTGGCTAGAGAGCTTCTTAGACCCTACTGTCCCCAGCATGAGGGTTGCTTATGCCTGCCCCACACCCAACTTTTTATTAGCTGCCAGGAAACCAAATTCACATCCTCATACCCACTAAGATATCTTCCCAGCCCCTACAGTTCAAACTTTGTTTCCACTGGGTAATATATATATCCTGTACATGTAGTACCCACAATGGCCAGAAGAGGGCGTCAGATCCTGCAAACCAGGAGTTAACTGGCAGTTGTGAGCTACCAGACATGGGTACTGAAACCAAACTATTCTTAAGTCATCCCTCCAACTCTGAAGTAAAATGTTTTTAAATCAAATGTTTTTTTTTTTTTTTTTTTTTTTTTTTGGGTTTTCGAGACAGGGTTTCTCTGTATAGCCCTGGCTGTCCTGGAACTCACTCTGTAGACCAGGCTGGCCTTGAACTCAGAAATCCGCCTGCCTCTGCCTCCCGAGTGCTGGGATTAAAGGCGTGCGCCACCACGCCCGGCTAAATCAAATGTTTTTAAATCACATTTTCTGCCCCTAAATGCCACCTACCATCAGCTGTCCTGTGACATGAGCTTCCCAAAGCACATCCCCAGATGGATGCCCTTGTGTGACACAGCACATGCCCAGATGTGCTATATATTGTGTGACAAGATATAGCTTTGAGGCTAGGTCTCACTTAGCTCTGCGCCCCCTGTCAGATCCTCAGGGACTGTCCTAGTGACAATGAGCTGACCCCACCTCCTGCAGCAGCTAGAGCCCTGCTAATTCCCATGCCCTACCCCCAGAAGGACCTGGCCACCCCAGGGTGCCAACCTAACTCCTGGTGACTTACATCCTCTCAGCTCCATATGCACACCATGGCACCTGCACACACAAACAGATGGATGAATAACAAACCTTATAAAACTGAGAGGGAGCAGGAGAGATGGTTCACCAGTTAAGAGCACTGTCTGCTCTTCCAGAGGACGCAGGTTCAATTCCCAGCAACCACATGGTACCTGACAACCATCTGTGACTCCAGTCTCAAGGGACCTGACCCTCTTCTGACCTCCATGGACACCAGACACACACATGGTCCACATACATGTAGGCAAACACTCATACAAATAAAAATAAAAAGCTTTGCCGTTTTTCTTTCTGGTTTGTTGATTTTGTTTTGTTTTTGTTTGTTAGTTTCAAAACAGGGTCTTCCTATGTAGTTCTGGCTGTCCTGGAACTCACTATGTAGACCATGCTGGCCTCAAACTCACTGAGATGCCTGGCTCTGCCACTGGAGTGCTGGGATTAAAGGTTGAACCAACACCACAAAATCAAAGAAGAAAATGCCTGTGGGGAGAGAGGCTTCCCACAAGTAAGTAAGTTGAGCCTAGGCACTGGAAACAGCTGATTTTTACACACACAGGGATATGCCCTCCATGCACTGAAACCTTTAGCTTGATTTCAACCTAAGGTGGATTTCGAGAAAAATAAGCAGCATTTGTATCTGACCTCAAACCCTGAGCCTATGTCATGGTTTGCAAACGAGCCTTCCTACAGAGATAAAGGCTGGAGGTTACTTGTAGCAACACTTCATGCTGACAGCAGAGGGCAGCACCTCCTCTTCAGCTCAGCCAAGAGAGGCTCTGTGGCTGGCTGCCCCTCTGGACACCAACTTCCCCTTTGTCCTAGGAGCTGCACTACCTCTGGGTACAGGATCTCCCGTGTCCACCACGGAGCCGAGGGGAGGAAAGAGGACATGGACATGTAGAGAAGGAGCCTTACCAATGCTCTGTAAATATAGCACTTATGGAGGGGAGGGGTGCTCTCCTGCACTATTCCACACAGAGCAGCCTGATGCCACTGCTACTGCCACCAGCCTGAGTGTTCCATCTGCCAGAAAGACCCGCAGCCCACCCTACCCTCTGGAATGATGGTGCATGCATGTCATTTGGTGTTCTCTCTGTCTCTATCTCTATCTCTCTGTCTCTCTCTATACACACACACACTCTGTCCCCTCTCACTTCCTCTGTGTGGCTTCCCCGCCTCACCTTGTACCTCTCCAGGAGCCTGAAGCCCAGGAGGTGATGCAACTTCCTCAAGCAGATGGGACAGAGGTCCAGGGGCCGACGGAGCACCTCATCCAGGCTAAGCGCCCCCTGCAGGAGGCAGCGGAGCCAGCGACAGCTCCCCAGGCCCAGGAGGTGGCAGAGCTCATGGCAGGTGACCTAAGGGGGACAAGGTACCAAGCCTCGCCTCAGTCTCAGCATCCTGGAACTCCCACCTAGGGATCCCCAAGCCACTGGGCAACCCTGGAAGAAGTCCAACACCCTGGGTAACAACGGATCCCTAGGCAGTGATCCAAGCATCCCCCTTACTACGTCCTCCGTAGTGGCTCTAAGAGGCCACACAGCATGAGGAGGCTTAGAAGCCAGCCAGACCCAGGGCCAGACCCCAGAACCCTTTGGGTCATCTCTTTGTGGTCTTGAGCCGTGGGGTCTTTTAGTCTTGGATCGCTCACTCTTTAAAGTTAGGGACCCCTTTTAGCACTGACTACGCAAGGGGCCTCTGAGCCTTCCTGTCTCCTGTGCTCACCTTGCAGCACTGAACCATGCCCAGGGCGCTGAAGCACAGGGTCCGTCCTCGCTCACGAGGCAGCGTCTCGGGGCCACCTGCTGCTGCTGCCTCCAGCAGAGCTGAGTCAGGAACACTGGACCCGGCCTGCAAGAACTCTCCAGAGAAGCGAGCGAAGCTACACACACCCACTTCTGGGGAGAAGCCAGAAGAAGTAGTCCAAAGGACAGCCATGGCTCAGGAATCTAGGGTGAAACCACCCCAGCACTTCCTGCAGCCCAGGACAGCCAGAAGAGGAAGTGGTCCCCTGGCCCTGCCATATGCAGTTGACTCTGGGGACCAGCCCCTTGCCCAGGGCCCGTGAGAACATAGCCTCAAGCTTGTGCACACACCCCACCCCACCCCTACCCCCACCCCCACCCCACCCCTACCCCCACCCCCACCCCCAGGAGAGAACATATATGCATGTCCTGCACTGGTGTGCTAAGACCACATCATTCTGCCTCCTAGGCAACAGTTGCTAGGACCTCAGCTCACCGTGCCCCGGAAGAAATCTGCCGAAGGTGAAGGTCCAGGCATCATGGGGGTACAGGTCAGCCAGCGTGAGGCCCAGCACGCACAAGGCATCCCCTGGCTTGTTGTTCTTCAAGAAGGACAAGATGCCATCTGCAGGAAGAAGGTAGGGCAAGCAGATGAGCCTCCCATTCCATCCCTTGGTCTGGGACCAGCCCCTCTCAAAGCTGGATGCAGCAAGCCACATCTGTGGTGAGACCCGGAACCCAGATCAGCTAAAGAGGAGATGACCAAGGAGCATGGACCTGGCCTGAGAGTGAGGCCATGGATCCCTAGGGCCAGTCACGTCCTGGGTCTCTGTCTCCTGAGCCATGAGAGCCGATCTGGCTATAACAAGGCCCTCACCTTCCATATGAGGAGGCCGAAGGGGCAGTCGAGGGCTGAGGTGAGTGTAGTGTTTGCCATACAGACACAGAGCCCGAGTCTAATCCCCATGACCCAGGTAAGAAAGCCAGTCCCAGGGGCTTGTAATTCCAGCACTGGGAAGGCAGAAACCACTAGATCCCTGGAGCTCACTGGTCAGCCAGGGCAGATTAGTGAGTCCCATAGCAGTGAGGGACCTGCTTCAAGAAAACCAAAAGGGATATCAGTGAATGAGGAAGACCAGACCTATGACATCCCCCCTGCCACCCCCACAAGTACTCTCTCACACACACGTACTCTCTTACACACATACATATACACACTCACACATACACTCTCTCATATACACATATTCTCACACTCATGTACTCTCTCACACACATACACACTCTCTCACACACACATATTCACGCACACTCATACACTCTCAAATTCACACATTCGCACACACACATTCACATAGCCTCACACACACATTCACACACATATTAACACAGTCATAGACTCTCATGCATACTCACACACATTCACACACACACACACACACATACTCTCTCACACTGGAAGACACACACATGCACATACACACACACACATGGCAAAAAGAGCCCAGGAAAGAACAGGCACCTGAATAGTTACCCAAAAAATACCCACACCCAGACCCCTAGGCCCAGTGAGAGGTCCCTCAGCTGTGACTGTGGGTGAAGAGGATCGTGGCTCTGCATCGCCCAGAGAGTCAAGGTCAGAACAAGGAACCTGAGCTACTCAGGGAAGAAGGAGGGAGAAGAGGGAGACCTGGGTGGCCAGTGGGGCCCTGGAAAGCCAGGGGAGTGACCACAGAGGAGGAAAGGACACGAGACAAAAGAGCTGCCCAAGGAAGTCTGCTGTGGACAGAGGCAGAGAAGGAAGGCAATGGGACTAGGAGCGCCTTGGTGAAGATCAAGATGGAGAACAGCACGAGAGAGGGAAGCAGCTGCGTCTGGGTCTGCTAGGCGCTGCTAACAAAGCATGGAGTGGAGCCTCTCCGCGGTTGTGACACAGTACAGAGGGGAAAGAGCGCACTGGAACAGAGGCAGGCCAGTGAAGGAGAGGGGGGCCAAGGACTTGCGAGTACCGCTAAGGGCAGGCATCTCTGGGGAGAATGTCCCAGCTGCATCCCACTCGGAGGATGGAACTCGGGGATGATACAGGGAGTGGTGGGTAAGGGAGAGCTGTCAAGTGTGGGAGAGGACTGAGACACAGGGAGACAGAGAGGGTAAGAGCACAGGGCTATGTGACCAGCTTGAGACCATCCTAGTTGGGAAGACAGAGGCAGAGTGAGGGATGGAGGGGTTGTCAGGAGGACGTGTTCACAGTCCAAAGTGCAGGTGATGTGGTTGCTGGTTACAGAAATGTGGGGTGTACCACTGTCCCTACGTTTTAGAAAGGGCTGGTGAGATGGCTCCGTCCTAAAGAGCACTGGCTGCTCTTCCAGAGGTCCTGAGTTCAATGCCTACATAATGACTCACAACCATCTACAAAGGGATCTGATGCCCTCTTCTGGTGTGCAGGTGTACATGCGACAGAGCATCCATACATAGAAAGAAAGAAAGAAAGAAAGAAAGAAAGAAAGAAGGAAGAGAGGGAGAGAGAGAGAAAGGAGGGAGGGAGGGAAGGAAGGAAGGATGGAAGGAAGGAAGGGCACATATATAAAAGTCCAAACACTTTTTTTATAAAATAATATAAAAATATAAAAATTAGCCAGGCAGTGGTTGCGCACGCCTTTAATCCCAGCACTCAGGAGGCAGAGGCAGGCGGATTCCTGAGTTCGAGGCCAGCCTGGTCTACAGAGTGAGTTCCAGAACAGTCAGAGCTACACAGAGAAACCCTGTCTCAAAAAAAAAAAAAAAAAAACTAAAAACAAAAAACAAAAACAAACAAACAAAAAAGAACCATAAATAAAAAATGGCCAGTCTGGTGGCATAGGCCTTTAATCCCAGCTCTCTGAAGGCAGACAGCAGGCAGACCTCTGTGAGCTCTAGGACATCCAGGGCTACCTACTGACACCCAGTCTCAAAATTGAATAAGGAAATGAATAAGTAAAAAATAAAAGTCTCAAAACTGTAAAACAAAAAAAGAAGTAAACTGATTTTGATAAAATATTTGATGTAAACAAAACTACCCTACAGACATTTTTTTCAGTGTTTTCAGGGCTCTGAATATCCTATACAGATGTTCTCTACCACTGAGCCACGCCCCAGCCCCTCACTGAGGGATTCTAGGCAGGGGCTCTACCACTGAGCCACGCCCCAGCCCTCACTGGAGGATTCTAGGCAGGGGCTCTACCACTGAGCCACGCCCTCTTTTTACTTTTTAAAACAGGGTCTCCATATGTAGCCTAAGCTGGTCTCAAACTTACTTTGTAGTGCAGGCAAACCTAAAACTTTAAATCCTCCTGCCTTAGCCTCCAAGTAATTAGGCTAAGAGCTCTGTACTCCTTCAGCTGACCTCAATGAATTATATCTAAACCAGATACCTGCTGAGAAAGCAGAGCCACGAGAAGACCGGCCACAGTGCAGAGAAGCTGGGCTGCTCCTAAGGCAGGACACAGACCCTAGAGACAGGTCCCTACTCTGCCTGCTGCCACGGGGTTCAGATTGCTCCCCAAGGGTCACAGAACAGCCCAGAATAGAATCATGCCTTCATCACACGTGGCTGTGTAAGGGGAAGAGAAAACCCTTCTGAAGGAAAACTATCCCAGGACCAAGATCACCTGGAAATGTCTTCCAAAAAAAGCCTTGGACTAATGATCAAAACTAGTAAGTTTCTGGGCACTGTTAATCTCAGCACTCAAGCCAGGAGCTGAGGCAGGAGGATCACAAGGAGAAAGCCAGCCTGGGCTACATGGGCTCCTGTCTTAATAAAAAGCCCACAAAGGTGGAGAGGAGCAGAGGGTGTGGCTCAGTCCCGCCACCCTCGTGGAGTCTCACAACCTCCTGTAACTCCAGTTCCAGAGCCTACAACGCCCTCCAGCCTGTGGCCCCGCACGCATTGATCCACATACATCAACAGAAGCATATTAATATGCACGTGGGTAAACATGATCATTAGCTTTAAAGCTAGGAGAGGTGATAGGAGATGGCTCAGCATTTAAGAGTGCCGGCTGCCTTTGCGGAGGACCCAGGTTCTGTTCCCAGCACCTCCATGGCAGCTCACACCAGTCAGGAACTCCAGTTCCAAGGGATCCAAGACCCTCTTCTGAACTCTACAGGCACCAGGCATGCATACACACAGACAAACACTCACACACGTAGAAGAAAGTGAACAATCTTTTAAAGTCTTAATTATATAAATCAGTCGCAGTAGTTTGTGATTTTAATCCCAGAGCTGGGGAGGTAGAGCCAGCTGCATCTCTGGGGCTCACTGGCCAATCAGCTTAGCCAACTTGGCAAGGTCCAAACCAGTGAGAGAGCCTGTCTTAATAAAATAAAGTGGACAGCTACTGAGGACTGATATCCAAGGTTGTCCTCTGGCCCTGCACACACACACATACACACACACACACACACACACACACGCCTGCATAGATAACAAACATTGGAAATGTTCCTCCCCTTTCCCAGGGCTCCTTCTTCTCAACTTTTCCTTCTGGAAGGGTCTTCTGCTGCACAGCGGAGCCCCAGGCTGCCCCACAGCCCGCCTCGCTTACCTGTGTGAAGTTGAAGCCCATCAGTATCCCGACTGGGTCTTGAGCAGCAGTTAATGGAGGCGGCAGCCACTGAGGGCAGGCATTTGACGCGAAGGCCCAGGAAGAAAGCCTCGGCGCAGCTCCGAAGGTGGTCCAGCAGGGGGCATCCCGCCAGCCCCTCGCTCAGATCTAGCAACACAAGAGCCCATCAGCCTGATGTGGCCTCCTGCCCAGTGGGCAAATCCATGCTGGCCCCTTGGGTGAAACAAGCCAGTTTCCTTACAGGGCAGGCAGCCCCGTGTGGTAACTCTAGGTAGACAAAGGCATGTAAGCTTGGCCAGCTGGCATAGGCAGAAGCTAGCCGGCACTATACCAAGAGAAACACAGCTGGGCTAGGACAGAGGCATCGGTTGACAGTGGTAAGTCAGGAAATCTGCGACAGGGAACAGCCACCAGAGGGAGGGGCACAAGCTTATCCTGTGCTACTTGGACAGGGTACAGATCTAGGATGGCAACAAGGGGTCTGTGGTTGCATGGTCTCCAAAGCTGTTAGAAATCCAGGCTTGGGGGCTGGGGATGCGGCTGCGTTGGTAGAACGTTTACAGAGCATGCACATGGCCAGGATCTACCCCCTCACTGTAAACCTGGGCATGGTGGTGCACACCTATCATCCCAGGACCCAGGAGGTGGAGGTGGGCGGGAGTTTAAGGTCATCTTTGGCTAAATAATGAGTTCAGGGCCAGCCCAGACTGCATGAAATCCCCCATATCAAAAAAAAAAAAAAATACTAAGAGGGCTGGAGAGACGCACAACAGTTCCGAGCACAGACCACTCACTCGTGTACAGAACACAAGTTCAAGTCCCAGCACCCATGTTGGGCAGCTTACAACTGCGTGTGACTCCAGAGAAGACAACTCTCGTCTCTAAGGGCATAGGCACTCACATGCACAAGAGTACACACAGATACAAATACACATATTAAAAATTTTAAAAAGGATGGAAAGAAGAGGGGAAGGGAGGGATGGAAAGAGGGAGGGGAGAAGACAGATTCTAGGTCCAACCTGGTCCTCCTACCAAGACCCAGCCAATGACGTGGATAGAGTGACTGACTCTAAAGCACACAGGAGCAAGGCTGTGGGGTGCTGGGCAGCAGGAGGCACAGTAGAACCCTGATCCTAACAGCAGTAAGTAGCTGCTGCAGAAAACCCAGGCTGGGCTGAAGAGATGGCTTAGCGGTTAAAAGCACTGGGGTCTTGAGTTCAATTCCCAGCAACCACAGGGTGGCTCACAACCATCTGTAATGGGATCTGATGCTCTCTTCTGATGTGTCTGAAGAGAACGACAGTGGACTCAAATACATAAAATAAATAAATTTTAAGAAGAAGAAGGAAGAAGAGAGGAGGAGGAAGAGGAGGAGGAGGAGGAGGAGGAGGAGGAGGAGGAGGAGGAGGAGGAGGAGAAGAAGAAGAAGAAGAAGAAGAAGAAGAAGAAGAAGAAGAAGAAGAAGAAGAAGAAGAAGAAGAAGAAGAAGAAAGGGAGAAAGAAAGAAAGAAAGAAAGAAAGAAAGAAAGAAAGAAAGAAAGAAAGAAAGAAAGAAAGAAAACCCCAGACTGGCCACTGAGGTACCATTCAAAGGGCCATGAAAAGCAGGGTATGTCACTGTCTCAGGAGCCATACCCTCCACCCACCATTCTGAAGCTAACATCCATAAGTGTGGCCCTCTGCCAGGTATGGCCCTCCTAACTGTGGTATACTGAGAATACAGGGACCAGATTCTCCCTCCTCCCTCCCTAGCATCTCTGGCTGAGCCATTTTCTAAGCCCTTGTTGCTCCAAATCTGCCAGTCTCTTCCTGATGAAGAGACCTAGAGAGACTCACTGTGAATCCCCAAGTCCCCTCAATGCCCAGCCCAGTGTCTTCCAAGAGAGCAGGAGGCCAGTTAAGATTTGCCTTCAAACCTCCTCCAGAATCCATCTCTACCATCAGGCAAACCCTAGATACTTCCAACCTCAGCTTTCCAGCCTGTAAAATGAGTATTCCTCTGAGCATCAAGCACAGGTCTAGGGCAGTGTGTGTTATAACTAGGTCATGGCCAGGAATGAGAGCACACACTATATAACCAGTATAGACCAGTAGGGGGCAGGATGCTAAAAAGACAAGTCACTCTGCCAATCTGAGTACCTAGCTGACCCAGACCATCTCCTTCAAGCCAAATCTGCCTGGGGCTGTTTCTTACTAGGGGGATCTGGGCAGATGCTCTACCACTGAGTCACACCCCAGCCCCTCACTGGGAGATTCTAGGCAGGGGCTCTACCTCTAAGCCATGCCCCAGCCCCTCACTGGGGGATCTGGGCAGGTGCTCTACCACTGAGCCATGCCCCAGCCCCTCACTGGGGGATTCTAGGCAGGTGCTCTACCACTGAGCCAGCCCCTCACTAGGGGGATTCTAGGCAGGGGCTCTACCACTGACCCACACCCCAGCCCATCACTGGGGGATTATAGGCAGGGGCTCTACCTCTAAGCCACGCCCCAGCCCCTCACTGGGGGATTCTAGGCAGGGGCTCTACCACTGAGCCACACCCCCAGGAGTCCAGATGACTCCAGCCCATCTCTCCTACCTATGGGCTGCAGGTAAATGTGTTTCCGGGCCAGGCTCTGCTTCCGGAGCTGCAAAGAAGCATGGAAGGTCTCGAAATCCTCAGGGGCTTCAGGGCGGCTCAGGAGCCAGTCATAGGCTGAGTGAATGAGCAGTGTGCTGAAGAGAGTCCGGTTAGGGTTGTAGGCCTCAGACAGGAAGAGTCTCTCCGACGGGGAAAAGGCTGAGGTATACATCTGCTTCAGGGCCAGGTCACAGGAGATCAGGGCATCCTTCAGGGCCCGGGGCCCGAAGCTGAACTCCTGGGGTGGTTTGCACTGCACCATGCCGTGTGTTTGGCCGCTGGCCACTCCTTTGATTTCCTTTTCCGGGCCATGAATCTCCCAGGGGACAGCCACGGTCTCTTGTAGAACCTTCTCTCAGGCTTAGAGAGTACCCGCTCAGGGCTCCCAGAAGATGGAGGCTGGACTGAGAGACCACGAGGCTTAATTCTGCCTCTTCTGAAACTTCTCAGCAAGGTGAGCAGAAAAAAGCCTGCTGACCCCCTGTGGAGGACACATGGGGCCCAGTCACTGCTCTGAGCACACATGACTGTCTCTCAGACAAAACACAGTTTTCCTGTGAACTGGAGTCAGAATGATCTCATCTACACACACTACAACCCAAATCAAGTATAAAGGGGTGTGGACATGTATGCATTTATGTGTGTGTGTGTGTGCGGTGTGCGGTGTGTGTGTGCGTGTGCGTGTGTGTGTGTGTGTGTGTTGGGGGCAGGAGAGCAGAGGCTGATGTCAAGTCTATCGCTATCCACCTGACTTTTGGAAAAAGAGTCTCTAACTGAACCCAGAGCTTAAAAGTCCAACCAGCCTGGCTGGTCATCAGGCCCACAGAGCTGCCACCTCAGTCTTTCATATGGGTGTTCGGGATTCAAACTTATGAATCCCTTATCCATGCTTATGTGGTAACGTTCTACCCACTGAGCCATCTCCTCATTCCAGAATTGAGTATGGACGTGCATTTCCATAGGACTCCACCCCTGCTCTGAGCCCAGAGAAGCCAGGCATATATAAGGAGGTATCTACCCTTCAAGGCTAGGGAGGTTCCTTCACGGAAGGCAGAGGCTGCTCCTCCTGCCTTTTATGATCACAAGACCCACCCTGTCCCCTCACAGAGCCACCCAGACCCTCCTCCCAAACCATAGGGTTCCTTGCAGGAGCATCGTGTGCACCCAGGGGCTGTCTTCTGGGGAAGACGCCGCCCCAGTGTCTCCCAGACCCTGGTTTCTAGAGTGTGAACATGGTCTAAGATACAGTTCTAACAGTCAGGAGCCAGCATGCTGACCACAGCAACCTGGAACTGTAGGCAAGCAACCAGGTAGACAGGCGGAGGGACTGCCCGCTGTGGTACTCAGTGCCTACCAGCATCCTCCCTCCTGGGAGTGTTTCTTTCAGGTCATGCTTGGCTCCAGCAACTGGCTGCTTGGAGCTTCCTATTGCATCTCAGTGCAGGGAAGTCAACCGAGACAGGAACACATAACACAGACCACGGGAGGCAAGGCGCCGCTTGCCTCCTCTGCCCTCGCACGCACCCACACCCAGCTCCTGCAGAGGAGGAAGTGCGGAGCCATGGAGGCCCTGCAGGCGGCTAAGCACCTGACTCCTCACACATCCCACCAGCTTATTTTTGTTTCTGGAAGCCAATCACACCACCTACTTAGACTCCACGCTCTGCCCCAGGCCTGCACGCAAGCAAAGCACCCCAAGCTGAAGCCCAGGGGCCGTGCTGTCTTACGGTGACCTCTGAATTGTGCTTCAGGGTTGTAGCTATGTCAGCTTCTCTCTCTCTCTCTCTCTCTCTCTCTCTCTCTCTCTCTCTCTCTCTCTCTCTCCCTTTCATTCTTTTTTTTCTTTCTTCTTTCTTTCAGTGCTAGGGATAGAACCTGTGGCCTGACCTAAGTTGAGTAAAGCCTATCCCCGAGCCACACCCCCCAGCCCCTCACTGGGGGATTCTAGGCAGGAGCTCTACCACTGAGCCACACCCCAGCTCCTCACTGGGGGATTCTAGGCAGGTGCTCTACCACTGAGCCACGCCCCCAGCCCTCCTTGGGGGATTCTAGGCAGGAGCTCTACCACTGAGCCACACCCCCAGCCCCTCACTGGGGGATTCTAGGCAGGAGCTCTACCACTGAGCCACACCCCCAGCCCCTCCCTGGGGGATTCTAGGCAGGAGCTCTACCACTGAGCCACTCCCCCAGCCCCTCCTTGGGGGAGTCTAGGAAGGGGCTCTACCACTGAGCCACACGACTACTCCCAGAATTACCTCTCTGTAACTGGAATTGTGTCATTTCTTTGCAGTAGCCCAGGAGGGTCTACTTCACAACTTCTTCAAAAGGAGAAAAAAAGGGAGGCCCTGATACCACAGACATCCTGAACCCCTCAGATGTTAATCTTGCCCACCATATTGGCCACTCTGAAAATTCCTTAGAAGCTGGAAAGTGGTGGCACACACCTATAATCCCAGCCTCAGGAGGCAGAGGCATCTCTGGGTTCCAGGCCAGCCTGGTTACAGAGTGAGTTCAGAACAAGGACAGCCAGGGCTACACAGAGAAACCCTGTCTCAAAACACTGAGGAAAAAAGAAAGGAAGGAAGAAAATTCTCAAGATCACTTTGTGAGTCAGATAGGTGTGTGTGTTTGTGTGTTTCTGTGTGTGTGTGTCTATGTACATGTACATGTGTCTGTGTGTGTCTGAGTGTATGTCTGTGTATGTGTTTCTGTGTATAAGTGTATGTGTGTGTCCGAGTGTATATATGTGTGTAACTGTGTGTGTGTCTGTGTTTGTCTGTGTGTATGTTTGTGTGCATCTCTGTGTGTGTGCCTGTGTGTGTGTATGTATCTGTGTATGTCTGTCTGTGTGTCTCTGTGTGACTATGTGTCTCTGTGTGTCTGTGTGCATCTGTATGTGTCTGAGTGTATGTGTGTCTCTGTGTGTGTGCCTGTGTGTGTGTCTGTGTCTGTGTGTGCCTGTGTGTCTGTGTAACACACATGCAGAAGCCAGAGGTCAATGTCGGGCAGTCTCCTCAGTCACATGCCACATTATTTTTTGAGACAGGATGTCTGGTTAAACCTGAAGTTCACTAATTCAGCTAGACTGGCTGTGCAGTGAGTTCCAAGGAGCCTCCCTCCCATCTCCATCTCCCCACAACAGCGCTGCAGTTACAGATGTGGACCACTACTCCTGCCCACTGAGTTGTATAATAGCCACTGAGCTATCTCTCCAGCCCAAGACCGTCTCCAACACTTTATTCAACTTCTAGAACAATCTTAAAGTGTGGTTGTCGTATTTACCCATCTTAATTGCTAAATAAACTGAGGCTCAGAAGGGCAAAGCCATATTTGAAAGGTTGCATAGCTAGTTTAGTTCCCTCCCTCTAATCCCGACTTGTGGAACCTCTGCTATCCATAGGGTCTTCCCCATGGGCACTCAATTCCCTTTTACTGCCACACATAGTGGTCAGGGACTCCACTGCTGCTAAACACCCCTGCTCAGGCAAAGCCATGAGAAATGTTTGTAGTCCGTGAGACAGGGTCTCACTCTGCAGCCCAGGCCTGGACCAAGAGCCTCCTCCACGCTGTTCCATGAATGTTGCATACACCCAGCTAACCCAGGGCTTAGAAGAACTAGACACAGCAGCTCCAGAAGACACTGGATGCTACATGTCATGCCTGCAAATCCAATACTTGGGTGGCTGAGGCAGGAGGATCACCATGAGTTCGAGGCCAGCCTGGGCTATATAGTGAACTCCTATCTCCCTCTCCCCCTCCCCCTTCTCTCTCTCTCTCTCTCTCTCACACACACACACACACACACACACACACACAAGCAAGCCAAACAAGTAGGAAAACAAATGGCAACAGAGCATGATGGGATATGGGGGGAGGGGTAGTGATGACCAAAGGACTCACCTTCCAACATGGACCGGAGGTTGGTTTGACAAGGTCTGAGTTTGGGCACCAGAGTAAGCAAGCCCCTCTGTCCCTCCTCAAGTCCTTGTCTGAGGTCTGGTAACCCGGATGTCTACACAGACAGCATTTCCTCTCAAGCAGCCTCTGTGGCCATATTCACCCTCGGGGGATCTTTAGGACGCTCCTATCCCCCACTCTCCGCTACTAGCTCAGAGTTTCCACCCTGTATGGCAAGTCTTCACAGGACCACACTTCATGCAGAGGCTGAAGCTGGAGGAGGAAGTGGTCCTGACAGCCGCAGGAGAAACTGCAGGAACTGTGAGGGCCTCTCCACCACTCCCGCCCATCCTCTCAGACATGCCAGATCCTCGGAGATGGCCCCCGAGCTGTCCCCTGTGTGTGTCCTGGCTGCCGCCACCCTGCTAATGATCATGACAGTAGCTGTCCAGTAGCCTGCCGTCATCCCACAGACCTTGAGACGTCACAGAGCTAGAGATACCACTGTTTCACATCGGGAAACTGAGGCACAGGAACACTAATGATTGGTCATGGGTCACAGGGAGAGGCAGGAACTCCTGGCATGATTCTAGACCCGTGGTTCTCAACCTGTGGGGTGCAATCCCTTTGGGGGTAGCATGTCAGGCCGCCTGCATATCAAATATTTGCGTTAAAATTCGTGAGAGTAGCAGAATTATAGTTATGAAGTAGCAACAAATATAACATTTTCGTTGGGGGTTTCACCACAGCATGAGGGACTGTATTAAAGGGCTGAGGCATCAGGAAGGTTGAGAACCGCTGTTCTAGACAAAGGCCGTGTAGTGATGAGGAGACACGTATCGCCCTCTCCAAAGAAATCCTCTTCTAGCCTCTGCTAGACTCCCTTTCTTTGTGCTGCCTCCCCTCAGCCCCTTTTGCTCAGAGCCTGGGACAGCACGCATGCCCTTACTTGGGCTCAGGTTCTCCAGAGAGGCTCTGTCACCCACTGTAGAGACACCCTGACTAAGGTGACCAAGGTCAGGTTCCCCAACTCCCAGAGTACTCGTTCATATCTCTTATTTATGTTTTTATTATGAGGCAGGGATTTATCATGTAGTTCGGGGCTGCCTTCAAACTTGCAGCAATCCTCCTGCCTCAGCCTCCCAGTTGCTGGGATTACAGGCAGACGCCTGGCTGTGGAGGACAAGAATCGCGCTCTGTTTCTGGTTATTCTGGAGGCTGCACAAAAAGCGCAGCAGCTGCAGCGGTTCATTTACTGAGGGCTGAAGCTTGAGGGCGGTTTGAGCAGCCCCAGGGAGAAGGAAATGCAAGATGCAAAGGGGTTGGGGAGGGGAACCGGCTCAGACCGCGTGGGGAGGAAGCCACTCCCTCCCCCCCCCCCCGCCGAGCAGACCCCATCCTCCCTTATGAACCCCAAATTCCAACCCAATTTCCCTCCAATCAGTGAAGCAGCTATGCTTGGGACAAGTTCGGAGTCTACCTGAACCAGCTGTTTGCATTGACAGGTGGCTTTACCTTCCTAGAGCTGTGACATCACCTGGCGGTCACTCACTCCCCCTCCCTGATACAGGCTAGGGAGCAGCGGGGTAGCCAGAGACTTTGCCTGCCTCTGCCGGGACATCCCACAACAGTCCACCGGTCCTTGCTCGGAAATGTCTTCCTTCAAGCGCTTTCCCAAAGCCTGATCACCCCCATCTGAAGATGACAAGGCTGTTGCCTGGACCTGGGGAGCTGCTACCGGGGAGTGCCCCTTGGGACCCAGCTCCCAGCTATCTGGAACCTGACCGCCAGCGTAACAGGTATGAAATCCCAGTCGTTGAGACTCACCTAAACCTCTACCCAAGTACACCGAGCACATCCCGTGGTCTCGTGGCACAGGAGCACGCCGCCGCCACCACCCAGACGTCCCCCTGGCTTGCGCTGGCTAGAACCCCCACTCCGCAGCACCACCCGCACCCACCCCGGCCATCAGCTCCCCGCGCCTGTGGTTGCTTTCCACGCGGCCCCTACCTCGCAGCCCCAGCCCTCCGGAACTGCCCCAGAGAAGCTTGGTGTGCGGGTCACGGGGACCAAACCGGTCCTGGTGTGACGTCAGCACGCGAGGCAGGGACTGAAGCGGGATCGGGTGGAAAGTGCGAGAGGAGGGTGGTAGGAAACGGTGCCACACCCTCCCCAGTGACTCTCAGACTTCTGATGCCTGTCTGCTCAGGAGCACGTGGGACACTGACACTCCCAGCAACGCGTGCTTCAGAGCTCATCTCATAGCTCGAGGAGAGAGAGGAAGCTGGAACATCCCAGGCCAGCCTAGGACACCAGAGGAAAAGTCAAACGGGATGGGGGTGGGGGTGGGGGTGGATGGGGGCGGGGCATTCCTGTAATCCTACAACTGATGCTGAGGCAGGAAGATTGAGGGCTCCAAGCTAATCTGAGCTGTATATAGTGAGAATCTGTCTCAAACAACAAAAGCCAAAACCAGCTAAACAAACGCACAAGCAAAAAACAAAACAAAAACCAAAAAAAACCAACCAAACAAAAACAAAAGGAAAACAAAATAAACCGGGCAAGAAGCCTGCATTGGAAACGCAGCTCATCAGAAACCAGGGTGGTAGTGCATACCTGTAACTCGAGGCCTCCAACTTGCTACATAATCAAGGCGACCTCGGACTTCTGACTCTCCCGCCTCTACCTCCTGAGTGCTGGTGGCGTCCGTCGTCAGAGGGGTACACCACCACGCCCACTTGTGCAGTGCTGGGGACTGAACCTACAACATGGTTGCACGCTAGGCAAGTACTCTACCAACTGAGCCACATCTCTAGCTTCAGACAGTATTCCGAATGCTTCCAGAACATTCTTGCCACAGCTACCCACAAGGTTGTTTGTTCCCATTTTGCTTATAGAAAAACTGAGGGCTGGGCTGGAGAGATGGCTCAGCAGTTAAGAGCACTGATTGTTCTTCCAGAGGCTCTGAGTTCAATTCCCAGCAACCATATGGTGGCTCACAACCATCTATAATAGGATCGATGCCCTCTTCTGGTGTGTCTGAAGACAGCTACAATGTACTCATATAAATAAAATTTTACAAAAATCTTAGAAACAAAAAAACTGAGGGATAAGCAGGTAAAAATGATGGAGCCACAGACTAGAAGCCCAGCTAAGGGCCTCCCAACCTCATCAAGTTCTTATGTTCGTCTTATTCCTCTTCTAGAACATTCTTTCCCCCAAATACATTGCTCTGATAGGGACCTCAGGAGGCTCCCCCAACCTCCTGTGACACCTGTTATTCCTGGAGGATGCTACATCAGGGGTTTGCCTATCCCTCATATTGTATCTAAAGTCCATGCTCTGGACCCAAAAACAGGTCCTGGTAGGAACAGGCATTCAATATGGCCTGTGCAAAGACTGATAACTGCCAAATTATCTCAAATTAAATTGATTAAAATAAATTATCTTAAGCTGGTATGGACCATTCACTGAGTGTCACATGGTCCTGTTCAATGGCTTAACAAAGTTTCACTGAGGTCTAGACAGGAAGAGAGAGAGAGAGAGAGAGAGAGAGAGAGAGAGAGAGAGAGAGAGGACTATGTGCCACCCAGAGACGAACCATTTTGGGGTCACACTGCTCCTGGACTCATCTCTGAAACCAGCCATCTGGGTTGTCCCTCAAGGAGCCCTGGATCTGCTGGCGAGGGTTCCCCAAAGGCCACCCATAGGAACTTTAGCACCTGCTAGCAGTGAATCTCTTGTTCTCCTCCCAGGGCCCTTCAGCAGGTCACTGAAATCTGAGCTCTCATGCCTGGCCTAGGTCTCAGCTGGGCTATAGGCAGGACCAGGACCCCCACTCCCTATCCCAGGGCCAGGCCTGGAGTCTGGGATAGCTAGCTTTGTCAACTTCTCACCCCCTTAGATCACCCAAGAAGAGTCTCAGTGAGAGACTGTCTATGTTGAGTTGGCCTGTGTGGTCATATAAATTGAATGATGCTGAAACCCCAGCCCAGTGTGGGTGGTACCATTCCTTAGGCAGGGGTCCAGAGCTGTGTAAGAGCAGAGAAGTTTAAGTTAAGCATAAGCAAGCACATATGTATTGGTTCCTGCTCCTGGCCGTGGCTATGATGCAACCAGCCGTTTTCAGTTCCTACCTTGACTTCCCTACTGTAATGATCTGTAACCTAGAACTGTCGGCTAAGAAATACTTTCCTGCTATGCTGTTTTTCTTGTCAAGGCATTGTATCACAGCAACAGAAACAAAACTACCACAGAGCACTGGGGGGGGGGGGGGCTTCCTGTTAGCTCCCATGGCTGGGAACTCTGATTTAAAAGCGGTGACAGGGGAGGGAGACTGCTACTTTGTTTCTTTTTATTTGTTTCCAAACAGGGTTTTCCTGTATAGCCCTGGCTATCCTGGAATTCACTCTATAGAGCAGGCTGGCCTGGAACTCAGAGATCCACTTGCCTCTGTATAGCTCTCAGATTAAAGGCGTTGCCAACACCACCTGCCTGGGAGGCTGCTAATGAACTGATACGTTTTGTGTGGAACTCAGGAGTGGGTCAAAGAGGGACTAGCAAGACGGTTCAGTGGACAAAGGTGCTCGCCACTAAAACCAGGCAAGCTGAGTTAGATCCTTAGAAGTCATGTAAAGGTGGAAAGAGAGAGCTGTTGCCCACAAAATTGTCCCCTGACCTGCATATACTTTAACTGACTCCACCCCATCCCCACCCCACAAATATGTTTTTAAAAAAAAGAAAAGAAAAGAAAGAAAGAAATACTTCAGACACTCAGGCCATGGGTTACAAGGCCAAAGAGCCACCTAGGAGGGGACAATGAACGGAGAAGGGCTGCTGACCACAGTGCCAGGAGCCCAGGGCCTCTGTTCCACTCAACCCAGGTGTGGGCTCAGGAGCCAACTGCTTAAATGCTCTCACAGGGATCACAGGACAAAAAGGCCACCTGGAAACAGTAGCTCTCCCACTACATCCCCCTGTCCTGGGCCCTTGGGAGCTGCTGGCATAGGACAAACGGTATAGGTCAGAGGCACCCTAAGGTCAAGGGATGTCACATGACCTCTGAGCCTCCATAGGCCTCGGGCAGACTGGGCATCAGCTCTGCCTCTCCTATAGACAGCAGATAAGCAAGCAGACCCCAACTCAGGCAAACTGGGCCTGGAGAGACGGCTCAGCAGTTAAGAGCAGAGGACTTTGCAGAAGAGCATGGTTTAGTTCCCAGCACCCAGGGCTCACTGCCTGTAAGTCCAGCTCCAGGGGAAACAAAATTACCCACGCCCCCTTCTGGCCTCTGTAGGTACTGCACATACATGCCCTGGGAGGCAGAGACAGGCCTGATATTTCTGAATTCGAGGCCAGCCTGGTCTACAAAGTGAGTTCTAGGACAGCCAGGGCTATATAGAGAAACCCTGTCTCAAAAAAAAATAAATAAATAAAAATAAAAAAATTCATAAAAAACATCAGGGGTCACACTGCTCCTGGACTCTTTGCATGTCTTTAATCTCACTTAGGATGTAGGAAGTAGAGGCAAGCAGATCTCTGTGAGTTCAAGGCCAGCCGATTTTATGCCGCGAATCCCAGGAGAGACAGGGCTACATAGTGAGATCCTGTCTCAGAAGTCCCCAGGTCAGAGAGAGACAGAAATAGGGAGAAGGAGAGGGGGAGGAGGAGAGGGAGAGGGAAGGAAGGGGGAGGAAGAGAGGGAGAGGGGAGAGGAAGAGGGGTAGGGGAAGGGAGGGGGAGGGAGGGAAGGGAGGGGAAAGGGGGAAAGGGAGAGAGAGAGATATGTTTCTTCCCCAGAGCCTGAGAGCTCACTAATCCACAGGCAACACAGTGGGGAGAGGGGCATCCACGCCCATCACAACTACCAATGATGAGCAGGTAAGACAGGCTTGAATGCCATCTAGACTGAGAAATTGACACACAAGTATCAGAGCAATGGAGACTCCATATCTACCATTACCAAACCATAAGCCCAGGTTCGATTTTCTCACCTAGTAGGGGCAACAAACCCTACTGTGTGCTAGAAGCCAGTGTTAGGTGGAGACATCATTCCTAAAGTCACCTGGGTGGCCAGAAAGAACCTGAGGGGACCTGTCCTGGCCCAGTTCACAGAGGAGCTTCCCCAATGTGCCAAGCTTGTATTTGGGAAGTGGAAGGGCCTCCGTGTTGACCTGACTAGCCCTGCAAAGAACTGCCGCCTAAACAGGGGTCCCTGAGCCAGGCCGTGGTGGCGCACACCTTTGATCCCACACTCTCGGGAGGCAGAGGCAGGCGGATCTCTGTGAGTTCAAGGCAGCCTGGTCTATAAAGTGAGTTCCAGGGCAACCAGGGCTATACAAAGAAACCTTGTCTCAAAAAAAGGGAAGTGTCTGTTTCCCCTTCCCACACCATCAAGGGTTAGGCAGGCTGGTGATACCATCTAGACTAGAGGAACTCGATCTCTAGACACGAATGGGGAACCCTGCCTTCCCTAGCCTCAGATTCGTGTCTGGTTCCCACAGGTGGTCAATGGCCTCTTATTTGTGCCCACAGTCCCCTGAAAGCCACCAGAGGAAGAATGGCTCTGAGTGCAGGGCCAAGCTGTGCTAGCCTCAGCCATGCAGGTTGCTACCATTGATGTATTTTTGGTTATCCCTTGGTAGGGTTTGCATGTGTAGCACAGGCTGGCCTTTAACTCCATCCTCCTGCTTCAGCCTCCACAGAGTTGGGAAGAAGGGCTTTGTACCACCTCACCCAAGCATTGCTGTCCCGGTTAAACCTCTAAACTGCACTTTCTCCTTGGCGTCTTTAGAATAGCAGGTTCCTTCCTGATTGGAAATCACCAGCCTCCTGGGACCTCTGCAGATAGCCCACTCCCCTCAGCAACGCCCTCCCCCCCACCGTGAGATAGCCCGGTCCCTCCCCCCAACACCCCCCCCCCCCACCCGTGAGTGGCAGAGCCATGCATCCTCATCATTTCCAGGGGCAAAGGAATTTTCCTTAAAAAAAAAAAAAAACAAAAAAAACGATTAAGAAATAATGATTCAACTGTAAACATCCAATGTAGAGAAATGTGGGAGATTAAAAAAAAAAAAAAGCAAAGGGCGATGGGTGACTGACCCAGGATCCCAGCTCTTTCCTAACCTCTGTTATTTTTTTCCTCCACATTTAAAACCATCTCTCCCAACCCTGCTTTGGTCTTTCTTTCTTTCTTTCTTTTATTATTTCTTTTAGCAGGGCGGTGGTGGCGCACGCCTTTAATCCCAGCAGTCGGGAGGCAGAGGCAGATGGATTTCTGAGTTTGAGGCCAGCCTGGTCTACAAAGTGAGTTCCAGGACAGCCAGGGCTACACAGAGAAACCCTGTGTCGAAAAAAACAAAAAACAAAAACAAAAAAAAAAACAACAAAAAACAAACAAAAACAAAATTACTTCTTTTATGTATAAGACTACAGTGTAGTTGTCTTAGACACACCAGAAGAGGGCATCAGATCCCATTACAGATAGTCATGAGCCACCATGTGGTTGCGGGGAATTGAAATCAGGAAGAGCAGTCAGTGCTCTTAATCTCTGAGCCATCTCTCCAGCCCCCCTTTGGTTTTTCTTTGTGTAGCCCTTCCTGTCCTGGAAGTCACTGTAGATCAGGCTGGCCTTGAACTCACAGGGACTGACCTGCCTCTGATTCCCAAGTGCTGGGATTAAAAGCATGCACCACCACTGCCCAACTAAAACCATCTTAAAGGGATTGTCCACATACTCTCTGCTAGAGGCTATTTCCTTCCTTCGTCTTCCACTCTTCCTCCCTCCTTCCCTCCTGCCAAAGATTTAGGTCTTGCTATATAGTCCAAGCTGACCTCAAACTCGCAAAGTTTCTGTGCCTTTTTTTCCAAGTGCTGATATCACAGGCATGCAGTGAACACTGGCTAGAATGCCACACACTTCTGACAAGTGTTTTCTGGTGCACTTTGTTAGGGCAAGAACAAGGCTGTAGGGAAAGATCCATGTTCTATTATGAAGAAGCTTTGAGGACCTGGGAAGACGGCTCAGTGGGTGAAGTGCCGGCCCTGCAAACTGACCATCTGAGCCCCAGCAGCCAAGAAGAAGCCAGGCACAGAGGCACAGGCCCATGATCTCAGTCTCACCACTGGGAGCCTAAGCCACCGGTTCAGTACAAGATCCAGCCACAAACAAACAAACAAACAAACAAACCAGGGTAGATGCTAGATATGTGTGTACATCTTTAATTCCAGTGTTCAGGAAACAGAGGCAGGAGGATCTCTGTGAGTTCCAGGCCAGCCTGGTCTACATATCCCAGGCCAGCCAGGGATACATCTTGAGAACCTTTCTCAAAAAGCCATAAAAACCTAGCAGGGCGGGGCAGTGGTGGCACATGCCTTTAATCCCAGCACTCAGGAGGCAGAGGCAGGCGGATTTCTGAGTTCAAGGCCAGCCTGGTCTACAGAGTGAGTTCCAGGACAGCCAGGACTATACAGAGAAACCCTATTGCAAAAAACCAAAACCAAACAAAACCTAGCAGGGAGAGCAATTGAGACCAATGCCTGAGATTCACCGCCGGCATGAACACACATAAATGACGTTGTAGACTGCCTATTCTTGTCACTGCTAGGAGATACCAAAGCCACAAAAGCCAGGCCTCATAACTTGAACTTGGAAATCTAGATGAACAAGTCCACAGCGGGGCCTTGATGAACTGGAAGGGACCTCCTGACCCCTGAGGCAAGTGGTCCCCAGGCCAGGACTTCCTGGATGAAGCCACATCCAGCCTAGGCCATTGCCTGCCAGTCTCTCGCCCCATGCAATGAGACACACTGCCCTCTACCCAAGCAGGTCTCCAGACTTCTAGCATACTCTAGAAATGGGATGGATCCCTGTCCTCTGAGCCAGGCACACCTAGGGCTCACTGCCGTAAGACGGTGCTGTATTTCCCGTGCCTCCGCTTCTCCAGAGTCAGTTAAACAGTCCCCTTAAAGATGGGTTCACCCTTGGGCTGGAGAGATGGCTCAGCAGTTAAGAGCACTGACCGCCCTTCCGAAGGTCCTGAGTTCAAATCCCAGCAACCACATGGTGGCTCACAAAAATCCATAATGAGATCTGATGCTCTCTTCTGGGGTGTCTGAAGACAGCTACAGTGCACTTACATATAATAAATCAATAAGTATTTTAAAAAAAAAGATGGGTTCACCCACACCCTCAGGATAGGGGTCTTATTTGGAACGAGGGTCTCTACAAGTAAAAGTTGCAGAGATGAGAACACCCTACCTGAGGTACAATGAGGCATTTTTGTTTTCTTTTCTTTTTTTTTTTGGTTTCTCAAGACAGGGTTTTCTGTGTAGTGCTGGGTGTCCTGGAACTTGCTCTGTAGACCAGGCTGGCCTCGAACTCAGAGGTCTGTCTGCCCCTGCCTCCTAGGTTCTGGGATTAAAGGCATGAGTCACCACTGTCCAGCTCAGTGAAGCCTATTTTATGAAAAGGAGAATGAGGCCTCCTGGAGTCTGGGGTGATCCTGAACTTACTACATAGCTGAAGAGGCCCTTGAGCTTTTTATTAGTGTGGCTCGCAGGGCGGCAGAAGCTCGCCGTGGCGCATCTTTACAAGGGAGGGGACCGCTTGCAGGAGTCAGTTCTTTCCTTCCACTGTGTGGGTCCCGGGGATTGAACTCAGGTCCTCAGGTTTGGTGGCAAGCACCTTTAATTGCTGGGACATTTCACTGGCCCATATCTTGAACTTCTGATCCTCCTGCCTCCACCTTCTGAGTGCAGACCTCTGAGTTCAAAACCAGCCTAGTCTACATAGTGAGTCCAGGCCAGCCAGGACTACACAGCTGAACCCTGCAGGGCAGAGAAGGAACAATATGGCCATAGGCAGCCTATGGGTCGCAACCCCCTGGGGATCACATATCAGATATTTACATTACAACTCATAACAGTAGCAAAATTACAGTTATGAAGCAGCAATGGAATACTTTTGTGGTTGGGGGGTCACAGCGTTCGAAAGTTGAGAACCACTGCAGGGGGAACACAGTGTACCCCACACTTGAGTCTTGGACTTTGGACTGCAGAAGTGACAATACATGTGTGCTGCTGTAAGATAAGTAGTGACAGGAGCTCATTCCATCTGGCGAAGAGGAAACTGCCTCACAGCAAGTGTTGGAAGGATTAGAGGAGAGGAGCCATGTTCTTGGCGCAGTAGTAGTTCCCAGTCGGGCAGCCCTTTGAGCAGCAGACATAGTGTGTGCCAGGTGCTGCTCTGCGGTGGGGCAGGCTGCCCTAGAGACAGCGCCAGCAGTGAAGAGGGTGCAGAGGAAGACGAGATCCAGGGACAGCATTTGAGGCCAGTGTCACACAGACGGGCAAGCAGGATGAGCCACAACCAAGGGTAGGGAAGGGTCTGGTCCCGGGGGACAAGCTGGTGTGAGCAAAAGACAGAGTGTGCTGGGGCTTTGGGCGGACGGATCCAAACAAGTTGTGGGAGCAGAGTGTGAACGAAGCCACATGATAGGCTGGGCTGTGCGGAGTCAGCCATGACCCTGAGGGGCTCCCACTGCCTTGCACCAAGGCCATCTGACAGCGACAGAGGTTGGTGAGGCAAGTGACATTGAGACGGTGGCAATGGGATCCAGCCGCAGACAGCAGGGAAGTAGCACAAGCTCTGGGTTCTGTCCCCAGAGCTGTAAACCAGCCATAGCATCATAAACCCAGCACTCAGAAGATGGAGGCAGGAGAATCAGGAGTTCAAGGCCATCCTTAGCTACATAGAGAATTGGAGGCCAGCCTGGGTTACATGTAACCCTATCTCACCAGCCTGGGTTACATGTGACCCTATCTGGCCAGCCTGGGTTACACGTAACCCTATCTGGGGGGTCGGGGGAGGGGACTGACTTAAGGCATGCTCAAATTGGATAGAAGACTAGAGTCCTTTAAGCTCCTTGAAGTCCTTTAAACTCCTTTAAGCCAAGAGGTATCCTTATCTATCCCCCAGTTTCACACACACACCCCTATCTACCATCTTGAGAAGAGCCCTCCCCTCTGTCTGATGAGGGCAGCCATATTTCCGGAAGCATTTTATAGAAGGCCCAGCCAGGATCAGCTGGGACTGGGTACCCTCTGAGTCTCCAGTCCTTACCCCCTCTTGGAGTGACTAAAGCCCCTTCTCAGGGTCAGTTGGGACTGGGTACCAGGGACCCCAGCTCTCTGGGTCTCCAGTCTCCACCCCATCCTGGAACAGCTGAGGACCCTTCCCAAGCCTGAGAGAGGAACAGAAGTCCCCAGGCATTAGAAGCATCTTGATTCAATGGTGGGGGTGCACAGGGCTCCAAAGCAGGCCCAGCCGGCCCTGGCCAGGGTCCAGCCATCTACGATCAGCCTGTGAAGCCGCCCTGTGAGCAGTCCAATTAGTATTCACACCAGGTCCCCCCAGTTCTGAGATCCCTTGTTCCCCCCAGACAGCAGCCAGGGTGACTAAGACTGGGAGGCGGGGTGAGTGTCTCAATGGAAAGTTATGCTCAACAAATAGTGAAGGCTTTACAGGATAGGGACAGGATAGGGAGCTGCCAACTATGAAGACAGGCTCCTAGGGATTCCCAAGGCTAGACCAAATCTTGGGTGCAGGATGGCTTGGGCATTAAGACTAGGCTGTTTAGCCTCTCGTCTCTGTCTTATCTCTGCCCAGGTCTGGCCTCATCCCTCCTCCCCTCCCTCCTCCATTTTATGTGCTTAGGGGTGGGGAGAGAGCCCACCTGTTGTTTCCTAGCTAGAAATCGTCCATCGAAGGCAGGCACAGAGGAGGGGTTGAGACATGATCCTCATGCCACCACATGCCCAGCGACATCAGTCCCTGTCACAGTTCCCCTCGATTTAGAACTGCCTGAAAATGTCCCCAAAGTCCTTGCACTGAGACACCAACAACTTAAAAAGGCAAAGTCATCTCAGGGTGCCCAGAGTAGGCTGCAGAAAGAGGGGTGTCCCACGCACCAGCCCCCTCATTCATTGCACCTTATCTTACCTCCTCCTGGCAGGGAGGGGAGGTGCTGGCTGACAAGGGGCTTCAGAGTCTTAGCTGTGCCCTGTCATGGAGAAAGCCTTTTTAAATCCTTTTGTAGGTGGGAAGCGTCACCCAGGGGAGACACAGAGTATAGTAGGAGTGGGTGCTAGCGGGAGAAGGAACCCCCAGAAGACAGGGTTGTCCTGGACAGGCTTGTAAGGAACCAAGGCGCAGCCTGGCAGCAACAGACCCCTGCAGTGGCATCCAGGTAGCCCCCAGTGTGGGAAGACACCTGAGAGGGGGATCTGAGCAAGACCCCCAAATGGAGGTTTGTTCCTCGTGTCCACCACATGCCCAGTGACATCTGTCTCTGTCACCTTGGCAGTCCATGCACCCTAAGGGGGGGGGCAGGATGAGGCACAGGCATTCCCTTCAGGAGAGCATGGGCCTGGGAGCCAGGGAACAGCCCACCCTGGGGCTTCTGGTGGCTCTAGGCACCTGGAGGGTGGGGTCACCAAAGTATCTTCATCCCCCACATAGATAAAAGAGCTGGGGTGGGGGGCTACAAGGATAGAGAACAAGTAGCACATGGAGAGCATGGTACTGTCCTCAGATCCTGGGGACAAGACCCTGGGGACCCAAACTTCTCTTTATATGCTCTCACACTGCAGAAGTTGCATGCCTCCCAGACACTCCTCTACCCTACCCACAGGCTTGCACTCACTTTGAAACATCTGGTCAACCTCCATATATATATATATTTTTTTCTCCCGACTGCCCAGCACAGCTGGCTCCACCTGACCTCTCTCCGTTCAAGCCCAGTCCTCCTGCACAGCAAGATCCTCAGGTGTCCCTTAGTCTCACGAGAAAGCCCCATCTTGTCCCTGGAGCATCAAAGCTTCCTAGCCACCTGGCTCTGTCTGTCCCAGCCGTTTGTCCTCTCACCCCATGTGCCACCTCTGTGGGTGCCTTTTCTGGCACCCCCATTCTAGGAAGATGGCCTTTTAAAATTTGAGTGCAAGCCAACCTTATTCATCCCTACTGGCTGTCTCTCCTCTTTTCCAGTCTTTCTTCATCACTCCCAGACTCCAGGCTGTACCTAGATAACTGCTCTTCTCCCCTTCACCTGCCTGACTCCCAGTAGCTGCCGCCTCCCAGAAGCCCTCCAGTCATGCACTCCTTCTGACGGATAATTACCTGAGCCGTGGCTGTCTTTGGCTAGGAGGTCCACTTCGAGGGTGGGGACAGCAACTGCAGGGCACCTTGGTCTGGTCCTTCACCTAGTGACACCCAGCCTGTAGTGCACACATCCCCATCAGTCCTCTATTTCCCATCACTGTGCGCACCCAGCAGCCATCACACCCAGAGCGCATGCATACGGCCACAGTTCACCCTGTTGACACACATGCACATGTATGCACACACAAGAGCACACACTCCCAGACCACCTCTGACACACATCACACAAACACTTATGTGCCTACCCAAGCCCTCACTTACCGCACACATGCCACACACCGCCAGGCACGCTCGTGTCACTTCAACGGGTGCCGCCAGGAGCTGGGTAGTGTGAGCGGCTGCTGGCCGCCTCTGCCTGCCAGCCTTTGCCAAGCAGTTTCCATGGCGACACATCTTGGCTCTGACAGGAACTGATGTGTGTGGGGAAGAGGGTCCCACAGAGGGGGCGAGATGGGAGGTCTCTGTGTCCTCCGCCTCTGGCACAAACAGGGGAGTGTCCCACGAGTGGCCTAGGCTTACACCTCATGAAGGGGGTTCTAGGCTGCCTGGCACAGGAGCAGACTTAGGTCATTCAGTCATTCAACAAACCTCCTGGCATAATCACTCCGTGCTGATGATGGCTGGGGCTACAGTGTTGTCTATAATGTAGGTTTACGGAGGATGAGGTCTGGGGCTGACTCAGTTTCCCCAAATCCCCTCAGAAGGCCCTGTCCTAGGGAGGTCAGCTAACAGTCTTCTGAGAATCAAGGCCCTCCATCCATCTTCTTTGAGACTTGAGACCAGGAGGGGATGCTGGGTACCCCTTAGACGACCACTCGCTCAGCACCCTGCTCATCTCCTCTCCCTGACTCCACGCATCCTGCACTGTTCCTTGCCTGGCTCCTATCAGAAGTCTTTTCTCACCCTTCTGCCCAGGCCTCTCTCCTGGCTCATTTTGGACAATAAAAGATGACAGATCTATGGTTCTGTCTGTAAAGTGATTTCCACATAGGCATGAGGACTCAAATCCAGACCTCGTAGCACCTACATAAAAGGCAGATGCAGGAGTACGCCCTTATAATTCCAGAGCCGGGGAAGCAGGGGCGGAGAAATCCCTGGGGCTTACAAGCCAGCCAACCTAGCCTGGGAGCTCCAGGTTCAGTTGAGAGCCTGTCTCAAAAGATAGTGTGGAGAAACAGGAGAGAGGCTGAGGGTCCACTGCTCCTCCAGAAGATCTAAATACACGTGGTGCACGCACACACATGGACACTGATTTATAAACTAAAGAGACGAACGGTTACACAGGGAGGAATATTTGCAGAATGAGGTTGGTCAGTGGGAAGCCCGGGGCAAGGTGGGAGGCAAAGTCACTGAACGTCACTGACTCTGGGGACTCTAGGCTGATGATGCTACATTGTAATGTGGATTGAATGGAGTCTAGCTTGTCCCCCTCCACCCCCCAAAGGCTAGGGTGCTGTAAGCTTGGTCCCCATGTGATCCCAGTACAGAGTCCAACAGAGCTCACTGATGGTCAGTCTAACCAACCCGGTGAAAACAGAGTTGAATGAGAAAGACCTTGTCTCAAAAGCCAAGGTGGGGAAGCTCGATCGGTGGTTAAGGGGACCGGCTGCTCTTCCCAACAACGTATCAGGAGGATCACAACCACCTGGGTCCCCCAGTTCCGTGGGATCCAGCACTGTCTTTTGGCTTCTGTGGGCACTCACCCAAAGGTGCAAGAGGAAGGAGAAGAAAGAGAGAAAGATACCTGATGTCAACCTACAGCCTACACACACACACACACACACACACACACACACACACACATACACAGGGTTGGGGTGAGGGGTGGAGGGACTGGAGCAGATGGTGCAAATCTGGCCTTTTGAGCATGCTCCTGAATGAACCTGGTTCCTCCTCTTTTGAGAGCCAGGTGATCCAAGGCTTTCTCAGAGGTCCGTGTCCTTGCCCAGGGCCAGCTCAGCAAGGTCCAGTCTGAGGCTGGAGCCTGGCTTTGAAGGAGTTAAGGGTTCAGTTCCTGGAAACTTGCCTTTACCCCCTAGTTTCTCCATCTTGAAGCTTCTGTGTGCTTGTCCCTGACACCCGTGAGATCATCTTGTTCGCCTTGTGCAACACTGCTTCATTAGCCTCCTGCTGACATCATCCATTGTATGATGGCTTTCCCTGACCCCACCCTCTCTTGTCCTTCCACTAATAATAGTATATAAGATGCTGTACTTCTTCATAAACAGGCATGGCAGAAGCCTTGACCTCCTGAGACCACCTGCTCTATCTTGATCTCTGATCCCTGGTCCTTTGTCCTCAGGACCCTGTCGATGAAGAGTGACCTGCTTGGTCCAGATCTCTCCTCTACATTCCCGATAAGTGACACAGCTAAGGTACTCTCGGGCAGGCCCTGAGGCTATGCTGTTTCCACTTTCCAACCCCCAGAAATGCTAAGGAAGCCATTTGACTTTATAAACTGTCTAGACTTGGGCTTTCTGCTACAGAACAAGAATGGAGACTTGTGGGTCACGGAAGCGGAAGTGCAGGTTCAGACCTCCAGTTCTGGCCTGGTGTCTCACAGTGAAATTTGCTCACTGGGTCTCAGTCAGGCCTCTCTCTCCAGGATTGGTGTTGAGCCGGTTATTTTAGAAGAGAGAACCTGAATTGAGAAAATACCCCTACCAGGTTGGCCGGTAGGCAAGCCTGTGGTTCATTCTTCTTGATACACCTGGGGGGCCCCAGCTCACTGTGGACAGTGCCACCCCTGGCCTGATGGCCCTGGGTTCTATAAGGAAGTGTTCCAAGCAAGCCATAGAGAGCAGGCCAGTGAGCAGTGCCCTTCTGTGGGCTCTGCAATGGCTCCTACCTCCAGGCTCCGCCCTGCTTGATTCGATACCCTACTTCCTCCAAGAACGGACTTTAATTCGGAAGTATAAGCCAAATAAATCCATTCCTCCTCCACTTGCTATGATCATGGTAGTTTACACAGCAATGTCAACCCTAAGACATCTGGTGAGGGCACCCCACTTCACAGACAAGGGAAGTGAGGCTCTGCCAGGCTGAGGGTGCAGCCTGACTGGCAGGTAGCAAATTGGGCAGTGGGGGTTGGGCTTCTCTCTCACAATCAGCACGCTACACTACAGAGGACTGAATCTGCAGGACTTGAATTACTGGTCAGAAGAATGGGTTGAAGTCATATCTCTCGACCTGTTGTGACACCCTGAACTGCCCAGAGGATTGTTAACAGATAACGATATGACTTCCAGAAGCTCAGATCTGCCTAAGAGGAATGTACTGCATGCACAACGCTTTCTGACTAAGAGTAAAGATGTCTCATTCCTCCTTCCAGTAAGTGCAAAGAGGTCTGATGTGACTGCTAACACTGTCACCAGGACAGGCACTACAGTCCTCTCTGGGCAAGCCTGTGAAGAGGTTCGTATATTGCATAACTGGGGTGGGAAGATATACACGAAATGAGTGACACCATCTCCCAGGCTGTATTTAATAAAAAGGAGGAAGCAAGCCGAGCCCCAGCATCCTTCTCTCGTCACGCTTGCTTACTGAGGATGCCCGTGTGAGCTGCCTCCTCCTGCTGCTGCCATGTCTCCCTCTCTGAGATGAGAGTACCCTTGAACTGTGAGTCAAAAATAAACAGTTCCTTCTTTGGTTTACCCTGTTCCCATCCCTGATCATGGTAGACCTAACCTTCCTTTCAGAGCATCTCTACCCATGAGCTCTACAAAGAAGGTATATCTGTACTGCAAGTGACGCTATAATGCTCTAAACATTGAGTCTGTTTTGTTTTAGTCCCCGAATGGTTGGTCAGTTTGTCTTATCAGAGTCCTTTGAAGGTCCCTTTACTTCATCAGCACACGTGAGAGAAAGCGAGCCCCAGTGTTTCCAATGTAACCAGAACAACCTGACTGCAGTTTCAACAATGTTTAGCCGTAAAGGGCCATCCTGGCTGTCAGGAGATACCACTGCCAAGATACAGCTCTTCCCTCAGTCTCCTCCTAATTCCTTGCCTACTTGGCATCAAGGTGGGGAACTGTGGTAGTTTAAATGAAGACAGTACCCACTGGGTCAAGGGAGTGGCACAATTAGGAGGTGTGCCCTTGCTGGAGGACATGTATTACTAGGGTGTGGGCTTTTTTGAGTGCTCAGGCTAGGCCCTGTCACTCTCTTCCTGCTGTCTGCTGATCCAGATGTAGACATGGACCATGACTGCCTGCACCATGCAAGCCAGCCCCAATTTAATGTTTTCCACTGTAAGAATTGCTATGGTTTCTTCACAGCCATAGAAACTCTAACAAGACAACCATGTTCATCACAGCAATAGACAACAAGTAGGACAGAACTTGGTACCAGGAGTGGGGTATTGTTGACTGACCCGAGCATGATGTTTTGAGGATTGTACAAGTGTTTGGAACTTAGAACTGCAAACGCCATTGACTGCTCAAAGCCTAAGGGGCTATTATGTGGGAGCTGACAGTAGTGTTCAGAGAAATGCAGATAATAGAGGCCTGGCTTGTGAAGTTTTAGGAGGACACTAAGACTATCAGGACCATTCATGTGATATATTTAAAATCAGAATCTTTCTGGTCAGCTGGGGCTGAAGAATCAGTTGTGATTAACAGAGACCAGCACCACTGAGGTAAATCTTCTAGGAAGGAACTCTTCAGGGTCAACACACCCCTCTGTGGTCCAGAGGGGACCAAGGCTGCATCTCAAGCTGCCAGATAAACTTAGTTTAAAAAAAAATCTCATGTGGTACTGGTCAGTCACATAAAAGCTACAAGATTAAAGCTATCATGGAAAGGACTCAGGAGAGGCCACTGATGAAGGTGCAGTTTCAGTTGCGGTGGAGACCCCAGGACTGTGGGATAACCAGTGGTGTGCGCTGTGGATGGCGGAGCCGGGAAGTGGGGGAAGAAGCCCAAGCCCTCTGGAGCTCAGGAGCTTAGAGTGAGCTCTAAATGTCAGACACTGAGGTTTTTACACTGCTGGATGTTGGGTTTGCTTTGATTGTAACTGTGCTGTGGTTCTACCCTCAAAGAGAAGACAGAACTTTAAAAAAAATTTTTTTTTATTTTATTTTACAGGACCCACAGTTGTGACTTTGAACTTTTAATGTATCTGAATTCTTTAAAGATTATGGGACTTTCAAACGTTGGGTGACGGAGCAGAGAGCTGAAGGCCATATGCAGATCACAGTGGGGCTTTGTTAATCCACATACACAATTGAAGGTTATAGACATCAGTACTACCTGTTCTGAGCAGAAAACAAGCCACCTCTTTAATAACACGTGGAAAGTAGGATTCTGTGGGACCTGGGGAGATGGTTCAGTGGGTAAAGTGCTTGCCGTGCAAGCATGAGGACCTGAGTTCAAATCCCAGCACCCATGTATGTAGACCCAGGCACAGGGATACAGTATTATGATCCCGGTGCTGAGGAGGTGGTGGCGGGATCCCTGGAGCTCACTGGCAAGCCTCATCAGGGAGTACCAAGTCCTAGTGAGAGACCTTTTCTCAAAAACCAAGGTGGACAGCACCTGAGGAAGAACACTGGAGGCTGGCCTCCGGTCTGCATGCACAGCACACAAAGGGTGGAGATTTTGTTTTGATTTGATTTCTTGGGTTTTCTTGAGACAGGGTTGCTATCTAGTCCAGGCTGGCCGGGAACTCTACATTCTCCTCCCTTGGTCTTTTAAACGCTGTGATCATAGGTGTGTTATCGTACCCGGCTTAAAACATGTGATCCACCCCCTGCAGGGTCTCTTGAGCTGCTGACCTGGGCTGGGGTCCTCCTGCTGGCACAGGATGGAAACAGGGACAGGACGTGGACACGCCTTAGTAGCAGTCAGCTTCGTTCTCCTCCAACACACCCACCGTGGCCAGCATGTCCTGCAGCAGGGACTGTGGGCTCTTCTCCACATGGTCGCTGCTCTTGGCCAGCCTGCCCTGCAGGCCCTCCAGGTCTAAGGCCCTGAGGATGGCTAGCATGGCCTCAGGATCCAGGTCCCCTAGGGGCTGGGCCTGCTCTCCTTCCCGCCACCTCTGCAGGGCAGCCTCCACTGAGGCTGAGTTGGGGCTGTCCCCTGCCTCCCGAGGGCTACTGCAGGGAACTGTCTTGTCCCTCAAGAAGAGGAGCAGGTCACAGGCCTTTTGGGCCACCGGTCGGTCACAGTCAAGCAAGGCACAAAAGGCAAACTCAAAGAGCGGCAGACGGCAGAGAGTCTGCAAGAATTCCGGGTGTGGGCGGGGAGAGGAGGCCCTGGGCAGGCCCACTGTATAGGGACAGTGGAGGCTGGGCTGGCCCAGTGCCTGGGTGAGGAACACCCGTGCCAGCTCCAAACCCTGCACTCGGACCTCCCAGTCCAGATCCCGGCTCACTGCCTGGAGAACAGTGGCCACGAACCACTCCGTGTCTCGAACCACGTCAGCATGGCCATCCCTCAGCCAGTCCGTGAAGACCCGTAACACAGCCCTTCGAGGGAAGCCCTCTGAGTCAGTGGACAGGATATGCATAAGGTCCATGAGTAGGCCCTGCAGGTTGGAGAATTCCAAAAAAGTCGGCCCGACCCTGATAACTTGTCAAGGATCCAATGCAGCTATGAGACCGCCCTCTGAGTGACCGTGATAGAGCATCTAGGGAAGGCTAAGGCACAGAACGGCTGGGGTCTCACACTGAATAGAAAGGAGAACGTGAGCCAGGTGCCAGCGTCCATCTCTCTGCACCCTGACTACAGCTGCCTCAAGCTCCTACCACTACGGCTCACCCAACCAGGAGGATGGCACCCTCAAACTATGAGCCCTAACGAACTCACTTCCTTAACCTGCTTTCTTCAGGAATTCTGATTCAGCAGCAAGAAATCCAACTAATACAGTGACGAGCCAAGGACGGAACCCAGGAGACGTAAGTACTCAGCCATAGCACGGGCCATGTGCTGCTCTGGTCCCTCAACACGATGTGTTCTGAGTTCCTCCAGCCCTGCCCTTGCTTATCAGGGTGGGGTGTCAGAAAGAGCACAGGCACTATGCCCGACTGCCCCCCACTCCTTGGTGGTCCCCCTCTCAGAAGCAGTTGCTACAGATTTGGCTAGCTGCTCACCAACTCCCTGTGTCTACCTGTTGGGCCTGCGAGTTCTCGGGGCTAGCGGGAGCGGCCTGCAGACCCTGGCTGGAGAGCTGCCCAGCGGCACCCACGGCACTTGCTCGGACGTAACTCTCTGGGTCTTGGAGAAGCTGGAGGGCAAGTGTGGGTACTTCTGAGGAACGCAGTGCCTCTCTGAAGTCAGCCTGCCCTGGGGGGGGTCAAATGCCACACAGATGTGATCAAAGGCCACTCAGGTAGTGAGAGCCCCAAAGCCAGCAGGACACATAGACACAACATACACACTCCTGTCCCCAGGGTGCTCACCTCCCCAGTGTCGGATCAGATGCGTCAGGAACTCCAGGGCAGAGTCCCTCACCTCCCAACATGGGCTGCATAGGCGCTTCTGTAGTATGGGGAACAGCTCTGTACCAGGAAGGGGAGGTCAGTGGCCTCTAGAGTCACACTCTGCCTTCCCTGAGGGACACCCTGCCCAGCTCCCAGCTGCCCCCTGCCCCACAGCTCCAACTTGATACAGCTCTGCAAGGAGCTAGGGTTACCTCCGAGAAACAGCAGGGCGTCGGAGCTGAGATCAGAGCTGCTGGGGGTCTTGTGTGGGTTCTGGAGCCATCTGAGTGTGGCCTGGAAGGCCTTCTTTAGGACCTAGAATGGGACAGGCTAGAGGGTAGGAGTAGCATGCTACCATGTCCCCGTCCCTGCACCACGCCACTCGTGGGCACAGAAACACAAGTTGAGTGCAGTCTAGCCTCTCAGACATAGAGACTGAAGGGGATGGGATGCCCCCCTCAGAAGCCCTGCCTGGGGTGATGGGACCTCTTCATGTGGATATGACATCAACCCCCACCCCAACCCCCACCCCAGCCTCTCCTTCTTTGGTCCATTCTGCCTGCAGCACCTGGCACTAAGTCTACACCCAGGAGCAGGAGCAGGGGAGTGCATGAGAACCTATCTTCCCCTAGTCCCCTTCCCTCCCTCCTAAGAATTCTGTGAAAGGTAGGGCATGCTGCAGACAGCAGGAATGCCAACTAGAGGCCAGCCAGCTCGGGCAACAGAGTAACATCCTGTCTCAAAAATATAAAAACAAAGCCATTGAGAGGAAAGAACTCCCTAGGACACTGGGCTGTATGTCTGTCATGCCCCTCCTGCAGCTCCATCCCTGGCTCCTCTATAGCTTCAGAAGTCTGCTGTGGGTCGGACCAATGCTGCTTATACTAAATGCTAAGTTGGGTCCCCCAAAACTGCCCCAAAGGCAGTGTAAGACACCAGAGAACCCTGCCCCCAGTTAATTCTGATTGGTAAAGGAAGATGCCAGCAGCCAATGGCTGGGAAGAAGAGACACAGGCGGGGTTTAGGGCTCCTGGGACCACAAGGAAGAGGAAGAAAAAGGAGAACGGTGCTGCACTGGGACAGCTGAGCCTTTAAAACGTGGCACGTGAGCGAGTCGACTGGAGTCAAAAGCAGCCCCAACAGAACACAGGAATTGGCAAGCAGTAACTTGGAGTTATCAGTAGCAAAGTGGATTCTAACAGTGTGGCAGGTAGGCAGCTGCCCAGCTATTGTGCTGCCTAAGGCATATTTAACAATACATTAAGACTGTGTGTCTTTCATCTGGGAAAATAAATAGCCGAGGGTGGGAAGAAACTCCCCCTTCCCCTGCACTGGAATTTTTTTTTTAAATATGTATATTAGAGAAGCCTTTAGCTGTAAGCCTCACCCAGATGGATCCGATCCTGGGTCCCATGCAGCCATTGCTACCAGTGTTGACTCTGGGGTCAAGGGTCTCTGTCCCCTCTTGGTCTCACTATGTGACCTTGGCTGTCCTGGAAATCCTTTTGTAGACGAAGCTGGCCAAACTCTAGAGATTTGCCTGCCTCTGCCTCCCACATACTGAAACTAAAGGCGTGTACAACCATACCCAGCTTGTCAGGGTCTCTTTGTAGCCCAGACTGGTCTTGAACTCATGATCCTCCAGTCTGTACCACATCTGTGGGGGGATCACAGGTGTGTACCAATACACCCGGAAAGGTCACTCTGGGCAGTGGCTTGGTAGCCTCTAGTGGAAGCATTCTTAAGTGAGAAGGTCCCCAGCTGTATAGCCTTCCCAGAACCCATTTACGGTACCATGGGGCTGGACTCTGGGCTCTCCAGGGTCTTCAGGAGAACAGCAAATACCTCCAGAACCAACTCCAGGGGGCCTGAAACAGATATGAGTAGAAACATCAAACCAACATCTACCCAGAGCCCACCGCCAGGAAGGGAGCATGGATTCCAAACTCTATGGAAGCAGGGGTCAGAAGCTCCCCGAGGGCTACCTGAGAGCCCAATGGACACCCCCAGAAGAAAGAAGAGAAAGTTGGAACTTAGGACCACGAGAAAACAGCACTCACTTGTCCCCTGAGACAGGGTCCCCAAGAAGTCAAGGGCTGCTCGCTGGACACGAACACAGCCACCCAGAGTCCCACAGAGACGGCCTCCTGCACTGGAGCTGGGGTCCGCTGAGCCATCACAGAGATGCAATATAGTCAAAGCAGCTTGCAGCAGATGCACCTGTGGCCAGGGTGAGGGGCACTGGGGCTGCAGGGGGAAGCAAAATCAGCAGAGGCCCCGGGGTCATGTGGCTCAATGACACAAGGCATACCTATACTCACCAGCATCTGCAGCTCCTCCAGGTGAGCCAGAGTCTGGCAAAGGAGTCCCACACAGGCTGACTTTGAAGCCAAGAGTATATCCACAGTCAGCAAGCTACCCACAGTCCCATCCAGCAAGCCTAAGGCAAAGACAACAGCATCCCTTTAGTGACCACCATCCAAGCAAGGGCTCTCAAGCTCAGGGCCGGGGCTGGTCAGGGATGCTGTCTGCCTGTATCATTAGTTGGGGGAGGTCTGCATGGGACTAGGGTAGCTCACTCTTCTTTGCCTAAGAATGGAGGGTTCCACCCTCCCTGCATACCTGGAGGTCCAGGGGCCTGAGTGGTAGCTTTCAGGATACAGGCCAGTGGCTGTAGGAGGACTCCAAAGGCCTGGGTCCTCAATTCCTGGGGACTGGGGACACAGTACAGGATGAGGGTTATACTCTGGCCACAATCTGAGCATCCTAGAGAGTCTATGGTGGCTCAGTACAAGCGAGGGTGGAGGCTCCTCTGAAACAGCTCCTCTGTAAGCTGCTAGTTAGGAACCAGGTAGGAGGAAGGGACTGACCAAGGCTTGGCCCTGCTATCCTCAGGGGCCCCAGAAAGGCTGGCTACACTCCCTGATCAGACTGACTGGGAATTTCCTGGCTCCTAGGGCAATGCCCAATGCGCTCATGTTGTGTTCAATGACCTGAGGTGTCCCTTTACACGTTACGCGATGGCCCACTCTGATGAACTGAGCACGCTTCCTCCCTGCATCCCACATTCGGCAGCCCACACCTCTGCACACCCCATGGGGTACAGGCTAGGGAGTTCCAGGAGCCTGGCTCAGCCTTATCGGAGGTAAGAGGACAGCTACAGACAGCACAGAAGTTAGCTTTAGCTCTGGGGTACCACAAACTTTTATTTGATATAGCTCTGTCTCTTGCTCAGTGTGGTATGGCCCATGCTGCTTAGGAGGTGGAGGTGGAATTATAAAGTTCAAGGCCAGCTTGACCTGAAGAGTGAGTTCAGGTCAGCCTGGGCAATTCAGTGAAGACTGTCTCAAAATAAGAAGAAAAAGAGAACTGTGGGTATGGCTCTATGACAGAACACCTGCCTAGAATCCCCCAGTGAGGAAATGGAGGACGTGGCTCAGTGGTAGAGCATTTGACTAGCATGTATAAAAAATGCTAAGTTCCATACCAAGTACTGAGGAGGAAAAAGAGAGACAAAGGGGAAGAAAATGGAGGGAGAGAGGGACAGGAGGAGGCAGCCAGTGCTTTAATACCTGTCCATTCCACCTGGCTGCTCTCCCACATGGCTGCCCATCCCACCTGGCTGCCCATCCCACCTGGCTGCCCATCCCACCTGGCTGCCTATCCCACCTGGCTGCTCCTCCCACCTGGCTGCCCATCCCACCTGGCTGCCCATCCCACCTGACTGCTCTCCCACCTGGCTGCCCATCCCACCTGGCCCATTCTCACATTTGGCTCCCGGTTTCCAAAGTTCCCCAACCATTATTATGACACTCTCAGCTCCCCCAATCATACCAGTGCTGAAGTTTCAGGGTCCCCAGGGCTAGAGGCCCAGCTTGTATGGGGCTCAGGCGGCTCAGAGTCTGGGCCAGCATCTCCCACAGGCCACAGGCTGCAAAATTCAACACAGGCGACCTGGAGAAAGAAAAAGCCAGGCCTCCATCAGAGTCTAACTGGACAGCTGCAATTATGCCCAGTCCTGCAGATGCCCTGTCCCAAGGCATCCTTAGGGTCCTCCCCATGAAGCATCAGCTGCTCTGACGCTTCACAGACAACGGTCACTCACCCCGAGTCCCCGCAGCCCCCTGACCTGGCCACACTAAGAAGAAGGTCCATGAGCGCGTGCACGGCTGGAATGGGGTCTCTCTCAAACAGGCGGGCAACAGGGGGACTTAGCCGCTCCCAGAGGACCCCTGTCCAGGGGTTATGGCAGCGCCCGAAGGTCGTAGTCAGGACATTCAAGGCCTGTGTGACCTGGGGGGTGGCTTTGGCATGCAGGGACTCATCCACATGGTTCACAATCTTCTGGGCACACATAGGCCAAGCAGCAGCTTCAGGGACGGGGGACCCTGGGGCTCCACCTTGCATGGACAGAGCCAGGATATGTACTAGGAGCTGGCTGGCTGCTGAGGCGACGAACAGGCTGGGGTCTCCCTGCAAGGAGAAGAGCGTGTCCACAGCACCTGGAGCGGGCAGCAAAAGGTCACACCGGATGAGGAGGCACACAGAGGACACCTATCCATCATACCCTTCGGGCCTTGGAAAGCACCGAGACTCCCCTCTGCTCACAAGGAAACCCAGCATGAGCCTCTAGCATGCTGGCTTTAAAGCCAATGCTTTCTTCTTTTCTCTCTCTTTTTTTTTTTGAGACCGGGTTTCACTGTGTAGCCCTGGTTGTCCTAGAATTTGCTCCAAACCAGGTTAGCCTTGAACTTATATATGTATGTTTGTGTGTGTGTGTGTATCCATCTGCCTCTGCCTCCTAGGTTGCACCAACACCAAGAAATTAAAATTAAAAAAAGACAAAAGCCTGCTGCAGGGAGAGAGGCTTCCCACACCAAGTAAGTTGAGCCGAGGCACTGGAAACAGCTGATTTTTACACACACAGAAATATCCCCTCCCTGCACTGATACCTAACTTTATTTCCACCTAAGCTGGATTTGGAGAAAAAAATAAGCAACATTTGCCTTTGATCCCAGAACCCTGCCTACTTCTGCCTCCCAGGTGTTGGGATTAAAGGCATGTGCCAGCACCGCCTGGGGCCAATGGAGCTTCTAACCAGTTCTATGTTACAGGACAAACTCAAGACTATTTGACAGGACGTAATTGCAGGAGCCATCCCAGACCCTAGGAATCAAAGATACATTTCCCTACAGTCACTGTGCTTATACTGACAAGCCTGGACCACCACCACTTTCTCAGCTGAGAAGACTGGATTCAGAGAGGTTCATGGGCTTCTTGGAGATCCCACAGCACAGGCAGAGAGACAGGAGGCCCTGTTGGTGAGCTGGGACAGGGTATGGGCTATACTCACCACTGTCAGCCAGGAAGTGCAGGGCGCTAGGGTGGTGTGCCAGGTAGCACAGACCCTGGATCCAGCCGCTGCGCACACTTGGGATGCTCCAGGCTGCCCAGCCGGGGGCACCTGACTCCCCAAAGAGCCCCAGCAACAACTCTCCCTGCTAGGAAGCAAAGAAAGCATGAGAAATGCGGAGGGAGCAGGGTTTATTGTTGGCCGTTTTCAGGACGGGAGAGTCATGCTTGGTAGTACATCCTTTAATCCTGGCACTCAGAGGCAGAAGCAGGTGAGTCTCCTTGAATTCTAGATGAGCCAAGAATACATGGTAAGATCTCATCTCAAGAAAGAACACATGGGGCTGGAGCGATGGCTCAGGGCTTAGGAGCACTGACTGCTTCAGTAAAGAAACCTGGCTCAGGTCCCAACACCCACACGGTGGCTCACAACTGTATAAATCCCAGTTCCGGGAGATGTGACGCCCTCTTCTGATCTCCACAAGAACTGCATGGATGTGGTCCAGAGACATACACATAGGCAAAACACCCACAGACGTAAAATAAAAATAAATACCAGGGGGGAAAAAAAAACACCAGATGTGGTGGTGCACTTCTTTAATTCCAGCATCTGGGAGGCAGAGGCAGGCAGATCTATGTGAGTTAGGCCAGCCTGGTCTATATAGCAAGCTCCAGGACAGCCAGGACTACATAGAGAGACACTGTGTCAAAGTAATAGTAATAATAATAAATGAAAGACAACAACAAAACAAAAAACCAAGAGGATGGGTGGAAGTGCCAGTTGGTTTCACACAACTGTTCCCGGACCCCATACCACCGCTCTGCCCTCCTGAGATGGGAAAGAGGTCAGAGGAAGAACACCACATTTCTTTTCTTCCTCCTTTCTTTATAAGATTTTTGTTATTTTAAAGTTCTCTAGTTACACATCTGTGGGTCTATGTCCATGAATGTGGAAGCCAGAGGAGGGCGACAGATGCCCGAGACCTGGAGCTCCCTGACTGTGGCAAGCAGTTGCTTCACCTAGAACACTGTGTTCTTTCCCCCATGCGATCCATGACCGTGCTACAGACAAAGCATCAGGAGTGTCCTAGGGGCCTCACACTGCCCTAGGACAGAGAGAGATACTCAGATGGTGGCCAAGGATCACACAGTGGGTGACAACAGGAAGTCAGCCAGCAACGTCCCTGGCAAATGTTTCTAAGTAGGAGCAATGTGGGATGACAGTGGACTTAAGAATCCTGGTGTGCTGGCCAGCCACAGGAGCAGGGCCAGCCACTGAGATCCAGGCACTGAGATGGCTCCTACTCCAGAAGAGAGGATGGCCGCCCTCTGGGGACAAGCACGTGGGAGACAAAGGCTCACCTGAAGGTACTCAAAACAGTCTTCCTGGGCTGCGAAGACCCCAACAAGGCGCAGAGCAAAGGAGAGGACCCTAGGGCTCACGTCCTGTGGCTTCAGCACATGGGACAGGAGCTCCATTAAGCAGGGATGGTCCTGTAGTAGTTGGAGGCTAGACTCTGTGGAGAAAAGACGTCCAGGAGAACAGTGACCATGGACAGCCTCTCTAGAAGTGGCTCCAACATCCCTTCCCCTTAGGATTAAGGAGTCCAAGAAAGATGGGTATGTACAACAATGGCTCCTAACCTGAACTCATTAAAGAGACCCCAAAGGCATGGTGCGACATGCCTATAATCCCAGCATTTAGAAGGTGGAGGCAGATGGCTCATGAATTCAAGGTTATCCTCAGCCACCTACAAATTCATGGATAACTTGGGTTACAGGTAAGTCTGCCTAAAAAAAAAAAAAAAAAAAAAACAAAGATGGGGCTGGAGAGATGGCTCAGTGGTTAAGAGCACTGACTGCTCTTCTAGAGGTCCTGAGTTCAATTCCCTGCAACCACATGGTGGCTCACAACCATCTGTAATGGGATCTGATGCCCTCTTCTGGTGTGTCTGAAGAGAGATATATGTTCTCTTCTGCTATATGTACTCATATACATTAAATAAGTAAGTCTTTTAAAAAAAGTGCTAGCTGGGCGTGGTGGCGCACTCCTTTAATCACAGCACTCGGGAGGCAGAGGCAGGCGGATTTCTGAGTTCGAGGCCAGCCTGGTCTACAAAGTGAGTTCCGGGACAGCCAGAGCTATACAGAGAAACCCTGTCTCGAAAAACAAAAAACAAAAAAACAAAAAAAAACAAAAAAAAAAAAACAAAAAAAAGAAAAAAAAGTGCTGCCCATGCCGGAAGGAACAGTTTTCACGCTTGACCATTAGATTGGCTTTCACTGCTTACATCTGCTGTGTTCTTGGCAATCTATCCATGTGTTTCTCAGTGGTGTGTAAAAACTTTGCCCTGAGACTGCAAATTCAACTTTACAGTAGATAAAAGATAACAGCTCATAAAGATAAGAACCAGCAAAGAGTTAGGGCTGTAACTCCACACAGAGCCCCTGCCTAGAATCCCCCAGTGAGGGGCTGGGGGTGTGGCTCAGTGGTAGAGCCCCTGCCTAGAATCCCCCAGGAGGGGCTAGGGTGTGGGACGTGGCTCAGCAATAAAATACTTATCTACCTGTAGTATCACCAAAGGAAAGAAGGAGAAAAGAAAGACAGAAAAGTAATAAATAAGGAGCCATTTAAAGACTACACTGCCAAAAAAAAAAAAAAGTTGAATTTGCAGTCTCAGAGTTAGATTTTTACACACCTCTGAGAACCACTTACATGGATAGGTCGCCAAGAACACAGCAGACATGAACAGTGGAAGCCAATCTAACGGACAAACGTAAAAACTGTTCCCTTCAGCATGAGCAACATTTTGGGGTTTTGAGGCAGGCTTGAATTTGTTAGGTAGCTGAGGACGGCCTTGAACTGCTGAGCCTCCTGCCTCTACCTTCTAAATGCAGGGATTATGGGCATGTAGCACCATGCCTAGCTTTTTCTTTTCTTTTCCTTTTTGTTTTTCTAGACAGGGTTTCTCTATGTAGCCCTAGCCTAGGACTCAACTCTGTAGACCAGGCTAGCCTTGAACTCACAGAGATCAGCCTGCCTCTGCCTCCTGAGTGATGAAATTAAAGACATGTGCCACCAGGCCTGGCCCTGGCTTTTTCCTTTTGTTGGGAAAGTAAGGGACAGTTGCTAGGGACTGAACCCAAGGCTTCACCCAGTGAGCTACATCCCATCGCTTCTTTGTTTGTTGTTATTGATTTTGCATTTGTGTTTGTTTGTTTGTTTGTTTTGGAACAAGTTCTTCTAATCCAGGCTAGCCTTGAATTTGCCGTGTAGCTGAGGCTAGCCATGAACTCCTAATCCTCCCACCTTTGCTTCCCAAGTGCTCTGCCATATCTGGCTGCCAGCCCCCCCCCTCTCTCTCTTGCTTTCAAAAGGATCAAGGTTGCCTTGAACTCACTGTGTAGCCGAGACCATAAACTCACAATCCTCCTGCCTCAGTCCCAAGTACCTGGGCTAATAAGCCTGCACCAATAGGCTCAGTTCTATTATGTTGGACATCTTAAAAATTACAGGAAACTGGGAGAGAGGTGGGAACTGCCTGCCAACGGATACCTAGCTACGCTGGGAACAAAAAGTTTACATAATGAGACCATTCACCCCCTAACTTGACTAAAGCCCACTCCACTGGCACACTTCATTTCCTATCCATTCATTTTATATGCATTTTCAAGATAGGATGTCCTTCTGTAACCCAGGTTGACCCTGAACTATGTAGCCCAGGCTGGCCTCAAATTTGTAGCAACCCATCTGTCCTGGCCTCCCAAGTGTTGAGATTGTAGACCTGAGTCACCATGCCCCGCTGAACTGGTAAACTTTGAATGGGTGGACTCTGTGCATGTGAATCATATCTCAATAAAGCCGTTTAAGAATACTTGCAGGACAGATGTAGTGGTACACACACTTAAACATGGCAGACGGAGGCAGAGCCAGGTAGACCTCTGAGTTCAAAGCCAGTCTGGTCTACACAGTAAGTCCAGGCCCAGCCAGGGCTACACAGCTGAACCAAAAAACAAGCTGCCTCCAAAAAACAAGATGGTTCAGTGGGTAACAGTGCCTGTCCTTCAATCACGAGGACCTGAGTTCAAATCCTCAGCACTCATATAAAAGACTGGGCATAGCTGCAAAAGCCTCTAATCCTAACTAGAGAATCCCAAGAGCTTCCTGGGCGGCCCAGTCTCCTGTAATAACAGACCTTGCCTCGAGGCAATAAGGTGGATGGAGACGAATGGCAGAAGATATAATGTCCTCCTGCCCTGCTCTGACCTTCCGAAGTACATGTCTGGGTGTGCATGCAACACACACACACATGCAAGCACACAGACATGTATCACACATATATAAAAACACGAGGCCAGGTATACTAGCATACTCTTTTAATCACAGCACTCAGGAGGCAAAGGCAGGAGGATCTCAGAGTTCAATGGTTCGAAGCCAGTGTGGTCTATAAAGAGAGAAGGACAGTCAAGGATACAAAGAGAAACCATGTCTCAAAAAGCAAAATACACAAATTCAAAACCTAATTACAAAAGTACAAGGCAATAAACCTTGTAGGATTCAACTAACATGTTACCTTTTAATCATTTTAAATTCCATAACTTAGAAAACAGGTGAGACAAAACACAAAAGAAAAGGTAAGGGCTGGGGTTGAAGCTCAGTTGATCAAGGGCTTGCCTGCTATGTAGGAAGCCCTGGCTCTATCCTCAGCATCTAATACAAACAGGGTGTGATGGTATATACCGCACCATCCCAGCATCCAGATCTACACAAGGGAGGACCAGAGGTTCAAGGTCATCCTTGGCTACGTTAGAATATGCTTCAAAAGAAAAGAAAAAGAACAGAATAAGCCAAAGAAGAAATGAAGGAAGGAATTAATGACAAGACAAGGCTAATGGAACCTGTCTGAAGAACATGATCAACCAATCAAACAGGAGAGGTAAAATTTTCATTTGCCCAGGAACTCTCATGCTCAAGGAAAACCAGTATAGCACTTAAAAAAAAAAAAAAAAAAAAAAAAGAGTCGTGTGCGCACTCCTTTAATCCCAGCGCTCAGGAGGCAGACACTGGCAGATCTCTGAGTTCCAGGTCAGCCTGGTCTACAAAGTGATTTCCAGGACAGCCAGAGCTACACAGAGAAACCCTGTTTCAGGAGAAAAAAAAAATGGAAACACATACAACAATGCCAGTGATTAAATTAAGGTCCACCCACACAGAAAGGATGTAACTCTGGCTGGCCTTGAACCCAAATTTAGCGTTGTTAATGTCCTCTTGTCTTGGCTTTTAGATGACAGGTCCCACCACACCCACCCAGAGATCTGACTTCTTCAAGACAAGCCAGATACATAGAAGACAGCAAAACAAGGTAGGTGCGTGCTCTGCAAACTCCTAATGTGAACTGTGGTCGGAGCCAATGGGACTGTCACTACATGACTCCACAGTTCAGGTCAGTCCCTAGTACTCCATCTCCCCTCTCCCTGATCAGCCACAGCCACAGGGCCTCAAGGAAATGAAGTAAAGACACCACGTGGATGGACAATTCTCTAAGCCGTGTCCTCACCTGCCTCTGTCACTGTTTTAAACCAGTCCAGCAGTTTCTCCAAGCAGGTGTCATCTGCCACCAGCTGTCTGGGATCTGCCAAAACAGCACAGAGAGCCGGGAGGAGCCTGGAGCATTCTGGGTCCATGATCAGGCAGGCAGTTCCTACAGAGGAAGGGAGAGGTCAGCCACAGATTTGATACCAACTACCCTAGTTACAGGCAGCCTAACTGGGGGATGGGCCCAGACAACTTCACGTGGACCAGAACTCTTTTTTTTTTTTTCCTGAGACAGAGTTTCTTTGTGTAGCCTTGGCTGTCCTGGAACTCACTCTGTAGACCAGGCTGGCCTCGAACTCAGGAATCCGCCTGCCTCTGCCTCCCAAGTGCTGGGATTAAAGGCAAGCCACCACTGCCCTGTGGACCAGAACTCTTAAGTCCACAAAGATGCTAAGCTCAGTCCAGGGGAACCTGGACAAGAGGATTGAGCCCTAGAAGCTGCTCTGTGGGTGAGGACAGGTTAGTCAGAGCCACAAGGCCTTTGCTGTCAAAGCCTGTTAACTTGGGGGTTTGGTGTTATGGGGTGGGGGTGTAGCTGTCTATTAACCTAGCTGCGAGAACAGTCAGGGGATCAGCCAGGTGCGCAGGAGACTGTTCACCCAGGCACCTGATCCCTAAATCCGTTCCCAACGGTCAAGAGAAACCTGGATGAGACAATCCTCCAAGCCACGGAGGAGTGCGCAGGAAGGTGGGTGTCACAGCCCAAGTCGATAGAGGCTGCAAGTGACAACCCCGCGGCCTCCAACTAAGTGTCTCTTCAAGACAGAAATATGCATCTTGGAGGGCAATGATTTTTGTGCTGTCTGGACCCTGACATGCATCGTCCGTACCTCCCAAATCCGGGTAAGAGGTGCGCTCTCGGCGACTGCGAGTTAGCCTAGGGGTTCTAATCCCGCCCCCGCATCCCTCCGCTACGGGAATTAGGCCCGAGAGTGCAAAATGCACCATTAGACTGCCTGGCCGAAGCTCGAACTCCGCCTTACCAGGATCTCCACCCCGGCCTGCGTGCGCCTCGCCCGCTGAGGTTCCGGTGTCTAAGGCAGGCCCCGCCTTCCCCTCCGCAAATTCCGCTTTACGCTGGCCGAGGCCCCGCCCTCCCCAGGTCCTGCCCCATCTCAGAGTTCGCTTCACGCAACGCGAGCCTGGCCCAACAGCACAGGCCCCGCCCCGCCGCGGGAATTGGCTCCACCTCGCCAGCTTCAAGTCTCACTCCGCCTTCAACGAGGCCCCACCCCTCAGACACCGCCCCTGACGGAAGTTCCTCTCCACGTTGCTATAGGCTCCGCCCCTCAGTGTTGCTCGGGTTTCCGTCTCCACAGGCCCCGCCCTAAGTCTGTACCACGTGACGGACATGGGGAGGGGTGTAAAGAGCGGGGTTGACGCGCTTGGAGACCAGTGATGACCCTGCCGTTCCGATCACCCCTAAGGTTCAAACCCTGTAAACGCGCTCCAGCTGTGTGCAGTTTGGCATTTTCACACTGTATCAATCTCTCGGAATTATCACGTCCCCGCCAGGGCGTTCTATGGTACGTGCCCACGCAGGCAGTGGGCGGAGCGTCCCCAGGCGGGCTCGGTGTGGGCGTGGCTTTCCGCTGGGAGGCAAGGCCTCGCTGGCCTCAGGCCACGTGTCTAGGCTTTTTTTTTTTTCCTTTGGTTTTTCGAGACAGGGTTTCTCTGTACAGCCCTGGCTGTCCTGGAACTCACTTTGTAGACCAGGCTGGCCTCGAACTCAGAAATCCGCCTGCCTCTGCCTCCGGAGTGCTGGGATTAAAGGCGTGCACCACCACACCCGCCTTGTGTCTAGGCTTTTAAGGTCTCCGAATTTTACTGGGTCTTCTAGCCCTTGCTTTCAGCTTTAGCGTTAGGTGTGGGCAGCAGCAGGTGAGTCAGCACAGCCGGTGCTGAAACCCTCGGTTCCCACAGCGGGTAGCGCTAAACTCCGGGGTCTAGAGTGTCAGGACCCTCCAGTCACCAAAGCCTGTATTTCTGTAGCTCTTCACAGCCCCAGTCCTCTATCCCCGCTTGCCTTCTGTCTGCCATCCATTGTTACCAACTCTTCACAACTTCAGCCTGCTCTTCTAATAAAGATTAAAAGTAGGCCATCGGGAACTAGAGAGATGGGTCAGTGGTAAAGAATACCTTTTACTCTTCCAGAGGAACAGAGTTTGGTTCCCAGCCCCGAGGTCTCACACACACACATACACACACACACACACACACACAATCTCTTTTAGGGCATGGTTCCCGAATGCCTAGAGATAGAGTAAGATAATGCTCATCTGCCCTGGAAATCAGACCTGTGAGCTTGGTTGTCTCTATCTTGGTAATGGGAGACCCCAGCATGTTGGGCTTCTGCAGAAAATATCACTGCAGGCTGGAGAGATGGCTCAGCTGTTGAGAGCACTGACTGCTCTTCCTAGAAGTCCTGAGTTCAATTCCCAGCAACCACATGGTGGCTCACAGCCATCTGTAACGGATTCTGGTGTATCTGAAGACAGCTACTGTGTAGTCATACACATTAAATAAATAAACAGGGTTTCACTGTGTAGCTCTGACTGTCCTGGAACTCTATAGACCAGGCTAGCCTCAAACTCAGAAATCTGCCTGCCTCTGCCTCTGCCTCTGCCTCCCAAGTGTTAGGATTAAAGGCATGTTCCACCACTGCCAGGCTAATAAATAAAATCTTAAAAAAAACAAAACCAAAAAACTACTCTGCGTTTACATACTGAGTCTGGGCTGTTATTCTTTGGCAAATCATGGGTCCTTAGACAAGCAAGAAAAAAAAAACCTCCCAGGAGAATCCTTGTATTAAGCTTAATGTTGCAAAGCCACCCAGTTGCAGAGAGCTGTTTACTCAAAAAAATGAATGTGTGCTGGGGAATAGTCCCTTTGCAAGCCTAAGAACAGGAGTCGCCAGAATCCATAAAGGAGATGGGATGGGGGCGGAAGGGGACAAAATAAAAGGAGGGCATAGCGATACACATTTGTAACCCCAGCATTGATGAGGCAGACAGGATCACGCGCGCGCGTGCGCGCGCGTGTACACACACACACACACACACAGAGGCAAATGACATACTGTTTTCATCTATCACTGGCCTGCTGGGCCACCAGGGAAGTGCTCCCTATCTGGCCTGGGTTGGAAAGCCACGGAATCCTGGAGAGTTCAGAGAGGCTTGTGATAGCAAACCGTCAGCTGAGGGTTTAAAGCAGTTGGTGCTGGCCCATGGGCAGTCTTATCCTCATGGCGCCAGACCCCAGGTCTAACAACTAGGGAGTCAGTCACCTTGGCCCCCAACATCTCAGTTTCTTTACAGAAAAAAAACAAACATGTAAATAGGCTGATGTCCCCAATCTCAAATCTTGCGTATCGTTAAGGATGGTGCTTTATGCTCTCTTTTCAACTCAACATGGCGACCCTCGGAACCTCTGCCCACTGGACTACATAGTTGCAGCCAGTGTTTGCCGAAATCCAACCCGGGCTCCTGAAGTTGGATCTGAGAGCATGGCTTCCAGGTAGAAAGTTAGTATTGCCTGCGGGAAGCCAATTAATTCACGCATCCCACGAAACAAAACAAAACAAAACAACAACCAAAAAAAAAAAAAAAAAGCCCACAAGACCACAAGAACGGATTGCGCCGTGCAACCCCGGGAGAGTGCTTGGTAGGCCCCTTGCTCGCGCACACTTTGCGCGTGCACAAGATTCGTCGGGCTCCGGAGGAAGGACCACATCCGGGGCTCTGTGGCCGCGGCACGGTTGCCATGGTACCAGGGCGGCTGGCAGGCCTCCCAAGCCGAGGGCAGAGCTCGCAGGACCCGGAGGCCGCGCAGCGCTGCCGCTATGAGCCTGGGCACCACAGATATAGCCTCGGAGACGGTAAGGAGCCTTGGGGCGGAGGGAGGAAGGGCGCACGGTGGCAGCCAGCTCCGGCAGGCCGATTATTACCGCACAAGAGCCATCTCCGGGCGTCGGCCGCCACCGTGCCCGCGCCCCAGCAGCCTCTAGCTCCCGCCTGCGCTCGCGGAGGCCACTACTTCCAGGAAGCCCCCGGGACTGCGCCCCTCCCGCACGCGCTGCGGGTCTGAGGCTGCAGCCGGCCGACGATAAGCTCCTCTCGTAAGTGTTGCTGTAGGCTGTGGTCTCGCGACTCCCCGGAGCGATCCAGGGCAAGGGGGAAGTCCTGTCCCCAGCCTCCCCCAAGGCTAGTTTTGCACGGGTCCGGGAGTCATCTCTGGAAGAGGTGTGCCTCTCTCACTCTCTGCGTGTCGGTATCAAGTGAACTTTGTACATTCCGGGGGGCGGTGGGAGAGGGGCGGTGGCTATAGGACAGGGCAATAGGCTGATGTAGGGAGCAGCTTGGTACAGGTTTAGAGCCAGTAGGAGCATTAAATGTAAAGGCCGCAAGGCCGGGGAAAGTAGCACACCGGAAAGCAAGCTTTTGGAGTTGAGATTTAGAAGGGCACTGAGGGAGGTAGGCAGGGACCTGGCCATGGTGAAATATGACTTTCAAGGGTCCAGGGGACGCCTGTGAGAGCCTCCACAACAGACTGAACGACTAAGCCTTAGGTCAGCAGAGAGCAGCTGGGATTCCCTACTTGTTCCTGCACTCGAAGCTTTCCAAGATTTGCCTAGTTTTGGAGGTCGCTCTCTCAACACTGCCTTCAGTAGCTGCCCCCAGTAACTGCTCCCTCATCTCTGTTTTTTGGGTGCTACTGGGGACTGAAACCCTCATGCCAGACTAGAGCGCTACAGATAAACCTCCCCAGCTGGGTCACTGGGGGATTCTAGGCAAGCACTTAATTTCTGACTACCACTGAGCGCCCCCCACCCGCACCCCTCACCGGGCTCGCTCGCAGAACTGCATCTCCAGACCTTTAAGAAGTTAAAACCATCCCCACTAAGGGTGGGACTTGGTGGGGGAAGACTTCGAACCGGATGTAAAGTAAATGAATAAATTAATGAAATTTCTTGTGTTGAGATTACAAAGATAGTTCATGACTCTTTCAATACATATGGCAAGTTACCATAACCTAGCCATCCACAGAAATCCAATTAATATAAATTGTGTTTCTCATATGCATCTCCTCCCATACATTTTTAAAAAAGAGATCATATTTCTACAGTTGTATAACTCTTACCATTAATTTTGTTGCTAGCATTTTCGGTATTTTTTTTTAAACGCTCTTTGTATGTAGCCCAGGTTGGCCTCAAATTCAGCCTCCTCCTGCCTCAGCTTGCCAGATCCTAGGATTACAGGCTTGCACCTCCAGGAGGTTGGTGTTCCAAAATGTAACCAAGGACTGGGGAGACTGGGCTCAGTGGATAAAATGCTTGCCTGCACTCCCGAACCCACATCCAAGACCCATGGGTATGGCTGCTGCCTGTAATTCCAAATGCTCAGGAGTTGAAGACAGGGGAACTCCCTGGGCAAGCTGGCTAGCTAGACTAGCTACAACTGGGTTTAGCAAGAGAGCCTAGGTCACAGTGGAAAGGCGTGAAAGCAGTCACAGGGTCTGTTTCAGACCTCCCTCCACAAGCATGCACACACAGACGCACATACACAAATAGGCAGCCAGATAGAGCTCCATTCCGAGCAGTTCACAATTGCTTAGAAGTCCACCTCCAGGGTATCCCGCAACCTCTTCTGGCACCTGGCACCTGCATACATGCACACATGTACACACACACACACACACACACACACACACACACACAAATAGAGTTTACATATCTTTAAATAGAAAGCATGACATTAAAAGGTGTGTATGCAAAACTTCTGCCAGAAGATGGGCAGAGTCTCATCATTCTTTGAATAGTAGCAGAGTACCCCCGGGGGTGCTGAAACAGCGGGGGTTAAGGGGGGATGGCTTGCTTCTCTTGACTTGAGAACTCTTACTAAAGGCACACTGTTGGCCTGAGAACCCACCACACCCCTGTGGGTATGTGAGTATGGACACCCCTACCCTCACCCCCCACCCCCGGTCAGGCACTCCTCTTCCTGTGTGTGTTCGTGAATGGAGGGCAGAGGAATGTCATGTGACATGTTAGGCTGGCTGGTCAGTGAGCCCTAGAGAGTCACCTTTGTCCCCCGCCAGCACTGGATCTGGATCGAATCCAGGTCCTCTTACGGACTAGAAATCCCCTTCCTCCCACCTCCTCCTCTCTGACCATCACGGTACACGGTTGTCGCAGGATGGAGATGTCCCAAGCTTCCCTTGTGCTGGTCCACTGGGGTGTGTTGCCACAGCTCGGACAGGCAGTGTGCTTCTGGGACTGCTGTACCTGAGCAGCTGCCTCCCAGTGACCTTGTGTGCATTTCTTCCAGGGAGATGACAGTCTGTCTGCTATTACCTTTGAATCTGACATTGAGTCGGTGAGTACAGGCAGGAGTGCCAGCCCCCATGTCTGTGTCCTTGGATGTTGTGTGTAAAGCAGTGTCCCCCAGATGCCACTAGACCCAGGGCACGGGTGTCCAGAGCTGCTTCTGGTGTCGAAGTATCACCCTGTTAGCTGAGCCTAAATAATTGAGATTCTCATTTTAAAACTTTGTTTATGTATGTATTTATTTATTAGAAATCTATTTCAAGCCGGGCAGTGGTGGCGCATGCCTTTAATCCCAGCACTTGGGAGGCAGAGGCAGGCGGATTCCTGAGTTTGAGGCCAGCCTGGTCTAAAGAATGAGTTCCAGGACAGCCAGGACTACACAGAGAAACCCTGCCTGGAAAAAAAAAATCTATCTTGAGGGCTGGGACTGTAGCTCAGTTGGTAGAATAGTTACCTAGCAGGCATGCAGCCCTGGGTTGCACTTCTAATGCTGCATAAACTGGTAACCATGTCCATGCCCATAACATGGTCCTAGCATCTGAGCAGAGGAGGCACGGGGATCAGTTTAAGATCATCTTCTGCTTATATAGTGTAGCTGGGCTACATAAGACATTGTCTTGAACAATAGTAGCAGCAACAAGAAGATAATAAATATCACTTTAAAGCTAGTTCTAGAAATTAACTGTGAAGGTCTAGAGAGATGGCTGAGTGACCCTTGGTGCTTTAGCAAAGTACACACGGACATAATTCCCTGTATCCACATAGCAACTCACATGGGATCCCCAGACCGCAGGGAACTAGGGTGCACTGTTGAGCCATGCCGTTTCCCCTCCCTGGGGGATTCTAGGCAGGGGCTCTACCACTGAGCCACACAACAACCCCTCTCTGGGGGATTCTAGGCAGGGGCTCTACCACTGAGCCACACCCCCAGCCCCTCACTGGGGGATTCTAGGCAGGGGCTCTACCACTGAGCCACACAACAACCCCTCCCTGGGGGATTCTAGGCAGGGGCTCTACCACTGAGCCACGCCCCCAGCCCCTCACTGGGGGATTCTAGGCAGGGACTCTACCACTGAGCCACACCCCAGCCCCTCACTGGGGATTCTAGGCAGGCACTTTACATTGGCAAAACACTCTCAGTGCCCCTGGAAATTAGCTAGAGTCCCAGGTTCTTTGTGAATTGTGCTGAGCGGCAAAGAGAAGCGTGCTGAATGCTCAGTTAGTGGCTAGCCTGAGAAGTTACTTGATTCTATCTCTACATGAGCTCTGAAGGGCCCCAACATGGGAAGCCTCAGCTATGCTTAGGAGGCTTAACATGCCCACCGACCCCGAGGAGGGACCACGGTTATTGTATGATAAAACTTTTCCTGGGGAGATGAAACAGCTCACCCCAGATTGGGATCCCATGACAGACTGACAGTGCCGCTCGGTGAAGGAGTTGCTTAGAGGGCTATTGGCAAGGGGGTTACTTTAGGACCAGAGTGACTCAAAGACAGCTGCATGGCCAAGGCACACCCAAGTGTGGGTGACAGCTCACAGAGCTGGGACCCTGGAGCACAGTACACAGTCCGCAGGAGGATGGAGAGTGTCCTTTCCAAATGACTCCAGTCTAGATCTTTCCCGGGCAGATGCTCTAGTCCCAGAGTCTGGGAGCCTTGCTTGAAGCTTGTCTTGTCTGAGAGTAACTTTAGGTTTTCGTTGCTTTCTTAGACAGGGAGAAGCCTAATGAGTCTGGTCAGTTTGAGGGACTTCCTGGGGCTAGTTTGAGTCTGAGGGATTTCCTGGGGCTAGTTTGAGTCGTTTACCTTCATGCTTGAGGAGCAACCCTGCAGGACTGAATCTTTCAATCTGGAAGGAAACTGTTTTGTGACATGTGTCCCACAGCCAGGAGCACTCCTCTTTATATCACAGGGACATGAGCCCTAAGATATTCACCACAGACGCGATCCTGATGCCATGGTCCGGGGAAGGAGCCACCTAGAAAGCCCCAAGCAGTGTCCAGATCTCTCTGGGGCATAGAGGACAGTGTTTCCACCAGAGGGGAGCCAGGACTTGCCATGGGCTGTGGCCCTCACGCCTGGCCTTGTGCTGCTTGGAAAGGCAGGTCACTCTCTATAGCCACCCTAGAAGCTGCAGGACCTTGTTGCCATGACTGCATGGGCGTCTGGTTGCTATAGAGACTGTTGTTCATACAGGGTCCTCCTCTTTGCTGGGTTTCTCTTCCTTAGTGGGGATCTGCCACGGACTTACATACAAGGGATTCCTCTTTGTGCATCTGCTGTGGACACACAGGTGCTCGCTGGCAGGCAGAGCAAGCCTCAGGACAGCACAGGAGACTTTGTTTGTTGTTCTTTCAAGAAGAGGTTTCTCTGTGTAGCCTGGACTGTCCTGGAACTCTCTCTCTGAAGACTAAGCCAGACTTGAACTCAGAGATCTGCCTGCCTCTGTCTTCTGAGTGCTCACAACTAGGGAGAGTGACCTTCCTGATGTGACCTTCCTGACTCCCAACCCATGCATAGGAGCATCTACACTATGGAGTACCTCAAGACCTGACAGGTCTCCTGGCCAGGGTCTCTCTCAGGGCCTGTCTCTCTCTCTCTCTCTGGCCGCTTGAGTATGGTGAAGTTTTCCAACAGAGCTCTTAGGAAGCCTAACATGGGTCATTGCTTCTTTCTTTCAGAAAACAAAAAGGAAAAGTTTCCACAAACCTCCTTCCACATCACCAAGTAAGTATGGCTGGACGTAATCTCGGTCCACTCATTCCCACCTCGACTTGCAGTGTGGCAGGAATGGCCCTTCCCCTGCATCCGGGAGAAAGCGAAGGATGTTTCTTTTCAGATGCAGTGGAAGGAGGGGACTCAGTGGCGTCAGGGTTGCCTGTATTTGTTTGGGGACCGCTGTCCCAGAGCACTACGCAGGCCACCATCCCACTGGGCTTCCCATCGGACAGAACAGAGCAGAGATGGCCTTTCCTTTCTCTTGATTTCTCAAAGCTGGGTACAGCTGCAATGAAAGGCAACCTGTGTTCTGTGCTTACACACCCATACACATGTGCACATGTGTGCACGTGGAAGCCCTTAAGCTGTGTTGTCATGCCTCAGGTGTGGTCTGAACTGTTTGTGACACACGTTCTAGAGCTTGTGCCCAGCACTCACCGATTAGGTTAGGCTGGCTGTCCAGTGAGTCCCCAGAGTCTGCCGACTTCACTTCCCCAGTAGCGAGATTGTAAACATGTGTCACTGCACCTGCCTTCTGTCTGGGCTGGAGCAAACTCAGGTCTTTGCACTTGTGAGACAAGTACTTTACAGACTGAGCCATCTCCCAAGCCCCGTAAAAGGATGTTTCTGAAGTGAGTTTTGCTCTTTCAGCAGCACATGGGCCCTTGCTGGGGGATAGGTGTGTGTCCCCAGGTGGAGCAGATGGGCGTGTGCCTTTCGACCCTATAGGATCTCTGAGCTGATTTTGCTACGGAGGCCTTTCTCTTCCTCCTCCTCAGAAGGACAAAGACTGCTTTGTCCCTGTCCGTAGCTGTGGCTGGAGGCAGCATGTATTTATTAGGGCAACAGCATTTAAATAGGGTTGGTCCCCAGTACCTGCAAGGCCGACTGGTGTTGTCTGTCAGTGTCACCATACTCTAGGGCCCAGAGGCGCGTGTCAGCCTGTGCAGGAGTCTCTGTGACAGATATCAAGTCCTACACTTGTTGCCCCCAAACCTGTAGGGACCTGACCTGTTCTTGTGTGTATGTGCATGCATGAGTGTGTGTGTGTGTGTGTGTGTGTGTGTGTGTGTGTGTGTATGTGAGCGATCTCTTTTGTTGTTGTTGAGACAGTCTCATAGCCCAGGCTAGGCTCAAAATCATTTGTAGCTGTGAATGACTGAACTTCTGATCTTCCCGCCTTAGCCAGACCCTTAGCTGAACGGTCAGGCGTACACCATCAGGCCTGGCTCAGTAGTCCTTTAATGGGTAAATGTTACAATGCTACATGAATACTTTATCTTTTGCATGAATTTGTCTTTTCTTACATAACTAAAGATGTGAGAGTCTCAATAAAAAAAAAATAACTTCAGGCCCTGGAGAGATGGCTCAGAAGGCAAGATTACTGTCTGCTCGTCCAGAGGACCCAGGTTCTGTTCCTGTCACCCACAGGAGAGCTCACAGATGTCTCTAACCCTCCCACAAACATGCATACAAGCAGAATGCTCGTGCACATAAAATAGTAGAACATTGCCTTCATAATGACAAATGCCCTAGGAATTTTTCTCTCATTTCTTCTCTATAAAGATTAAAATGTTGAGCTAAAGAAATGTCTCAAGTGGGGCTGGTGAGATGGCTCAGTGGGTTAGAGCACCCGACTGCTCTTCCGAAGGTCCAGAGTTCAAATCCCAGCAACCACATGGTGGCTCACAACCATCCATAACAAGATCTGACTCCCTCTTCTGGAGTGTCTGAAGACAGCTACAATGTACTTACATATAATAAATAAATAAATCTTAAAAAAAAAAAAAAAAGAAATGTCTCAAGCATGAAAAGCTAGACTCACAACCAAAAATACGATATTATGTATATGTTTTTAATTTATTTTGGTTTTTCCTCTTTCTTTCTTTCTTTCTTTCTTTCTTTTTTTTTTTTTTTTTTTTTTTTGGTTTTTCAAGACAGGGTTTCTCTGTATAGCCCTGGCTGTCCTGGAACTCACTTTGTAGACCAGGTTGGTCTCAAACTCAGAAATCCGCCTGCCTCTGCCTCCCGAGTGCTGGGATTAAAGGCGTGCGCCACCACCGCCCGGCTGCTCTTTTTCTTTTTTAAAGATTTATTTATTTATTATATCTAAGTATACTGTAATATATACTGTATATACTGTAGCTGTCTTCAGACACCCCAGACGAGGGCATCAGATCTCATTATGGATAGTTGTGAGCCACCATGTGATTGCTGGGATTTGAACTCAGGACCTTCGGAAGAACAGTCAATGCTCTTAACCGCTGAACCAGCCCCTATTTTGGTTTTTCAAGACAGGATTTCTCTGTGTAATTCTGGCTATCCTTGAACTCACTTTTGTAGACCAGGCTGGCCTCAAACTCTAAGAAATCCACCTACTGCTGCCTCCCCAGTGCTGGGATTAAAGACATGCACAACCACTGTCTGACAAATAATAACTTATTTCTGGCTAGACATGCCGGCACACGCCTTTAATTCCAACACTTTAGAAGCAGAGGCAGGAGGATCTCTGTGAGTTCAAGACCAGAGTGGTCTAGAGATTGAGTTCCGAGATAGCCAGTGTGGCTACACAGAGAAACCATGTCTTGAAAACAAAAGAAAAGAAAAAAATAATAAAAATATTATTTCTGTGGTCATCGTGTAGCAACATGAAAAACTCAATTCTTAAGGAGTAAAACCGTGTACCCGCTATGGTCAAAATCAAGTTTCTGAAGAAAACTTAACTGGGCAGTACGTGTCAGAGCATGGCAGAATTACATCTTCAGTATAAATTTTCACATTTTCAAATTCCCCTTTCTTCAAAAACAAAACCAAACAATGCTTTACACTTATTCATTTGTGATGGACTTCTTTATGGTGACTTAGACTCAATACACCAGGCCAAGCCACGGATACTGCTCAGTGGTAGCTCCTGCCTGGACTCCTTCGGTGAGGGGCTGGGGATGAAGCTCATTGCTTAACATACATAAGGCCCTGGGCTCCATCCCTGAGTTTAAAAAATGAACTGTTTCAAGGCATCCCGACAAGAAAATCAACTGAGGTGGTGGGTAGATAGCCCGGTGATTAAAGGCAGTGCTGTTCTTCTTTAGAACCTGTGTTTGGTTCCTGGTACCCACCAATTCCAGGGGAGCTGACGCCTCTGCCCCTGTGGCTACCTGCACTCACCCCTACGTAGACACACACCCACACATAATTTAAAATAACAAAAAAATAAATCTTAAAAACACACACAAAAAGGTGGTGTCTTAAGCTCTAGGGTTTCTAGCCTAGGCTGGGCTAGCAATATGTAGAAGAGCTCCTCTCTAAGTAAGCCAGCCAGTCAGTCAGAGCTGCTCCATGTCTGCTTGCCAGAGCGTGTGCCTTCTGGGCCCACACAGCCGGGAATGCTGTATTTCACTGAGCCTTGTCTTTGCAGAGTAAGGGTGTTGATGTACAGTGATCCTGCAGCTCTATACCATACGTTGCCTTTCTAGAGTCGCCCTACTACTCCAAACCCAGAAAAGTGACCTCCTGGCGATCTCTGAAGACGGCAGGGAGCATGCCTCTGAGTAGCAGAATGTCCTTGACCCCACAGAAGCTGTGGCTGGGATCCTCGAAACAGGGTATGTGGCTCTCCTGTGGAGGAGGGTGCTTTGGCTTGAGACCACCATATGGGAGATGGTGCATCCAATACAGCTGGTTTTAGTTAGCTTGCCTGTGATCCTCTCATGCTGAACATGTCCCTGGTGGGTGTGGCTTTCCCAGCCCCTCCTGAGGATACCCAAGTGCCGCCCTGTGGCAGAGGTGTGATGGAGCCAGTTGCCACCAGCTTTCAGGAGACAGCTATTAATGTTTCTGTGAGCTGGTCCTTGTCATACTGGAAACCTGAAGTGTTTACACCAGGGAAACAGGCACACAGGCGCCCTCTGAGTTGACCTCTGCAAGGTGCTTGCTAGGCATTTAGCAGTGCACCCCTATCCCACCACCACTGGCCCCACCGCTACCCAGTCTTGCTGGCATCCTGAAAGCCCTGGCGCTGGATGAGAAACAGGACTTGCCAGACCGTATTCTTGTACCCATCCTGTTAAACCCATGCACATTCACACCAGGTAGTGTGGCCCAACCCCCGAGCCCCACGCTTACCTCGGAGCACGCGTGGACCCACCCCCCCAGCTGCACTCCCGACTACCTGACAGAAGCCGTGAGAGCGAAGAGGGCAGACCTCAGGCGTTCTGGCAGCCATGGTGAGCATGCTCCCCGGGGACAAGGCCAGGAGAGCAGAAAGGAAAGCCTCTAGCAAGTGAGGGGTGAGAGGTTTGGTTTTGGTTTGTTTTGGTTTTTTGGTTTGGCTTTATGCCCGAGATCCATCATTAGGACATTCTAGAATGTTCTGAGGGACACTGATTCATAAAGACCATCTCATAGACAAGCCATTGTGTCACACACCCCTCCCCCCTTAAATAGAATTATCATTTAAAGTCCTGATGTGTGGGTAGGTTATGCATGTCCTGTGGGACGCATGTGGAGGTCAGGGCAACTTGAGATGTCACCTCCTTCCTGCCACCTTGTGGGTCCTTGGGATTGAAGTCGGGCTCTTGAGGCTGGCTGACCAGAGTTTTTAACCTGCCAAACCACCTTGCTGGTTCTTTCTTGGTTCCTTACTACTCTCTGCCCATGGGACCTGTTGGTATCTCTGGGCCTTAGCAAAGACACATGGTGGCAGCCAGCTCCATGTCCCTCACTGACCCTGAGACCTAAATCTGCTCATTAGGGTTATGGTTTAGGCCTATTTGCTTATTTTGGACTTATAACCTGTTAAATGTCATTAAGTGGAGAGATAGCTTAGCCGGTAAGAGCATTTGCTGTGCAAACAAAAACCTGAGTTCAGCTCTCAGCACCCATGCTGAAAGCCAGGTATGATCCCAGTAACCCGGGCACTGTGGTAGGCAGACAGGAAGATAACCAGGGCTGGCTACCTGCCAGCCTGGCTTTAGGTTCAGTGAATGACCTGGTCTCAAGGGATAAGGCAGAGAAAGTAGGATTCCCAATGTCCTCTTTGGCCTCTGCATGAACACAAGCTCACAACACACGCACACACACACACACACACACAGAGACACACACACACACGTCCTCACTAAACCAGAATAAAGAGTACTCCCTCGTCTCCCCAGTACTCAGAATGCCACAGCATCTTGAACTCCAGGCGATCGGGCTGCATACAGAGTGAGATTCATCCATCTTAGAGAACAAGCAAGCAAGCAAATAAGTACAGTTTTAACTCACAGGGTTCCCTTCAGGCATAACCAGGGGTCCTTTCTACTGTCCCACGATGTGGTCCTAAGAGGCATTCATATCTCCCTCCAGGTCACGTCTCTGGGACTTCCGTCTACAGAGAGAAGGAGGACATGTACGACGAGATCATCGAGTTGAAGAAGGTAGGCACTCTGCTGCCTTCTGATCGGCAGTGAGAGCTTTGCTCTAACGTGACCGAAAGTAGATGTCTTGCTGGGAGTTGTCAGACACCCGGAGTCCATGCCCTGGTACTTTACTGTAGGAGCTGGCCATCCCAGCTGACGGGAAAGCCTGGGCAGCTGCAGGAGAGGTAGTGGTGGTACATCATCCCAGCGCCGAGGAGATAGAGGCAGGGGAACAGGGAGTTCAAGGCCCCACTGGGCAACACGGTCTCATAGCCAGGGAGGCATGAGACCCTGCGTCCAAAACACAAACGAGCCAGCTATGCAGTAGCAAAAGACCCACTGAAGAGGAGTGCAGCCCAGTCAGTGGCTTCACTCAGCACTGCTGAGGCCAAGGTGCCTTTGAAGAGTTCCTACTCAGTATCAGAGACTACTAAGTAGATGCGGAGAGCCCCCAGCAACGAGTCGCTATTATAGGTGGTACCTGGGAGTCATATTTTGGGGGGCTTAGAAATAGGCCTCTGTGAAAATGACCTTGGCTGTTTAAACTCATCATTGTAAGTTTTTGGGAGATCTGCCTGAGGGTGTTGGAGACACAGTAGTAGACAGTTTTCTAGAATGTGTATGGCCCTGTGTTCCATCATAGAACAGCAGAGTATTGTGTAGAATCAGTCGCCCAGTGAGGGGCTGGTGGTGTGGCTCAGTGGTAGAGCCCCTGCCTAGAATCCCCAGTGAGGGGCTGGGGGTGTGGCTCAGTGGTAGAGCCCCTGCCTAGAATCCCCCAGTGAGGGGCTGGGGCGTGGCTCAGTGGTAGAGCCCCTGCCTAGAATCCCCCAGTGAGGGGCTGGGGGCATGGCTCAGTGGTAGAGCCCCTGCCTAGAATCCCCCAGGGAGGGGCTGGGGTGTGGCTCAGTGGTAGAGCCCCTGCCTAGAATTCCCTAGTGAGAGTCTGGGGTGTGGCTCAGTAGTAGAGCCTCTGCCTAGAATCCCCCAGTGAGAGTCTGGGGTGTGGCTCAGTGCCTAGAGGCTCTCAGTGAAGGGTTTGGGGGCATGGCTCAGTGATGCTGGGAATTGAACTCAGGACCTCTGGAAGACCAGCCAGAAGTGCTTTTAATCACCTAGCCATCTCCCCAGCTCACATGACACGTGTTGCTTTAAAAACCTCTCTTAAAGCCAAGTATGACTGTAATCCCACCAGTTGGGAAGCTGAGGCAGGAGAGTTGCTGACAGATCTAGGCTGTCCTGGATTGCAGAGTAAGGTGGGGAGAGAGGAGAACCTCCCCTACTCAGGGACTCACTGTACACAGCCCTTCCTTAGGTTTCTGATTTCAGTTGGTTAGTTGGGGTTTTGGTTTTACATTTATTTATTTTGTGTGTACATAAAGGCCAGAGGACAACTTGAGGGAGATGGTTCTCTCATTCGTGTGTGTGTGTGTGTGTGTGTGTGTGTGTGTGTGTGTGTGTCCTGGGAATTGAACTTACATCATCAGGCCTGGTGGCAAGCCCCTTTACGTGCTGAGCCATCTTGCCAACCACCCTCCTCCTCCCTAGTCCTTACATATGCAGAAAAGTGATGTGGATCTGATGAGAACAAAGCTTCGGCGCTTGGAAGAGGAGAACAGCAGAAAGGATCGGCAGATAGAACAGCTTCTGGATCCAAGTCGAGTGAGTCTGGGGCCCAGAGAGGCCTCCTGGGGTCGTGGGAGCAGAGGGAGGAAGCCACCAGGGGCTTTACTGTCTCTGGCTGTTTCCCACAGGGCCCAGACTTCGTGCGAACCTTGGCAGAGAAGAAGCCTGACACGGGCTGGGTAAGTGGAACCTCCTACTCCAAGGAGAGCCTTCATGGAACTGTGGGAAGGGCATGGGCTCAGAATTTTCTAGAACTGTTGTGCATAGAGCCATAGGGATCACAAGAGAGTATTTCCAGGGGGCAGCAGGCCTAGCAGAGGCTAAAAAATAGGTAAACCTATGTCAGGTAGTCACAGTGAAGTCTAGGGGTGAGAGAGAGTGTATGGAACGCTGGTTTCAATGTACAGAAGAGGGCTAGGAAGGGAACACAAGTTTATAATAAATAGGTAAGTACATACATACATACATACATACAGTCACTTGGGAGTTCAAGACCAGCCTCTGCCACAGCCTGGGCTAATGAGACTCTGTCTCAGAATACCAAAACAAACAAACTAAACTAAAAACAGCAACAGCAACGACAACAAAAACCCTAACACACAAAAAGACAATCTCAGTGTACAACTTGGGGGTTACATCCAAACCACGGTTCTGCTTTAAAATGGGGGTGAGATGGGAGTATGGAATATGTCATTGCTACCCCATGAGTCAAGGAATACGGCAACAAAGGGTTAATGGGCTTGGTGGCAAGGAGACAGGTATAGCAAAGCCTTAAGACTAAAGGGGACCGGAAAGAATGCCTCAGAAGAAGAGACTTAGGTTACATCCATCAGCAATATGCAGATTATCTGTGGTGATCACTAAAGATTTTGCAGATCTAAGATCCATAAGGTAGGACCAGTAAGAATGGTGTAGGTGCATGTGCAAGTTTGCATGTGCATGCATGTGTGTGTGTTTGCATGTGCACGCTCTTTCTCTCTTTCACACACGCGCATGTGTATGTGTCCACGTGCGTGTGTGCATGTGTTCAGTGTATGTGTGTGAGTATACTTGTGCGTGCATGTGTGTGTGTGTGTGTTTGTGTGGGTGATGCCTGAGTGCTCCGGTCTCCACCTCCCCTGGGCTGAGATTACAGGCATTCAGTGACAACAGCTGGGTCTTATGTGGGTGCCAAAGATCCAAACTGAGGTTCTCATGCTTGTGCAACAAGCACTTGAGCTGCTGAGACATCTCCCCAACACCCCAGCCCCCTGCCTGCCCTCAGTTATAAAAGCAAGACAGTGAGATTTACCGCAGTCTGGCTCCTCCCTGCTGCTCCTCCCAGCTCACAAGAGGCAGGGGTGGCGGTTGTAGCTGACTTGGCTTCTCATCTCACCAGCACTACATACTGGCAGGAAAGGAAATTATTTTAAGTTACCCTGAGTAAAACCTTACACCACCAAGCAACATGATTAGCAAGGATGGTGCAGACCAGATTTGGCAAGACTCAGATAAAAGCAGGAGCGCTCAGAACCTACTCACTGTGGGTTAATACTGGCAAGCCCTGCACAGCAAGAGCCACACATCTGCTCTGTCACACTCACTCTCCTGCCCACCCGACCAGGGACGATTATAGAGCTGCCCGGGCATTTTTGAGAGCCGGGCGTGGTGGCGCACGCCTTTAATCCCAGCACTCGTGAGGCAGAGGCAAGCGGATTTCTGAGTTCGAGGCCAGCCTGGTCTACAAAGTGAGTTCCAGGACAGCCAGGGCTACACAGAGAAACCCTGTCTCGAAAAACCAAAAAAAAAAAAAAGTGCCATTTTTGTATTTACCTATTTACTGGGAGGGGGTACTCCGTTCCCAGGGTGCACATGCGAAGGTCAGAGGACAGCTTGTGGGAGTCCGTTCTCTCCTTCCACCATGTGGCTTCCAGGAAACTGCTGCTGTCTTGCTCTCCTGGTCACATGCTCAGCACTACTCAGTGAGGAACAGGTTGGGGATGCTCAGTCATCACTAGGGTGTGCTAAGGAAGAAAGGAGGGAGTATATGTGGGAGAACCCTGGCAGAGAGAAGCTCAGAGTCTGTAGGGTCACCTAGGAGGGAAGGCTGAGCCCTGAGCTCGAGATGGTGCTAAGGTGGTGGCCCTCTGCTGGCAGGTCATCACCGGGCTCAAACAAAGGATCTTCAGGCTGGAGCAGCAATGCAAGGAGAAGGACAACACTATCAAGTACGACCCGAGGGGGCTGCTGGGAGGTCTGCTGGGCGCTGGGCTAGCATCTCATCTCCCATCTCCATCTGCCATCGCCACATTGGCTGTGTGTTCTTCCTTCTCCCATGTATCTGTTCCAACTTAAAACTATGAGAAATGTTACTCCTCCCTCCCCTGTGTGTCATGGGGAGGGGACAAGCAGTCTATCCCTAGTAGGGCTCTACCACTGAGCCACATCCCAGCCCCTCACTGGGGGATTCTAGGCAGGGGCTCTACCACTGAGCCACATCCCAGCCCCTCACTGGGGGATTCTAGGCAGGGGCTCTCCCACTGAGCCACATCCCAGCCCCTCACTGGGGGATTCTAGGCAGGGGCTCTACCACTGAGCCACGCCCCCAGCCCCTCACTGGGGGATTCTAGGCAGGGGCTCTACCACTGAGCCACAGCCCCAGCCCCTCACTGGGGGATTCTAGGCAGGGTCTCTACCACTGAGTCACACCTCAGTCCTGTTTTCTCTATTTTGAGACAGCATCTCCTCATTGAGCAGGCAGACAGGCCTTGAGCCTGTGTGATAGGGCAGCATCTTGGGGCTCAGCTTTCTCTTTAGTTTGAGTTCCCTCCACATTTCATTAGGAATCCGCATCTCTCTTTAATGTCTTACTCCTGCCTGAACCCCATCAGTTTGCAGGTCACACACACACACACACACACACACACACACACACACAGTCCTTGCTGCTGCTTTCTGGTCTCAGTGTAAGGTAAGGGATAATCTTAGATATCGTTGATTTCAGGAAAACTAACGCAGCCTTCTGCACCTGAGACCTGGTTCCTATGGCACTGCCACCTTTAACTTGTTTCTTGGTGAAGTTTGGCAGCATGAGTCTGGGTGCATGCTGATTTCCTGTTTGGTACCCTGAGCTCCGCTTTCTTCTGTGCCTTCTTTCTGAAACCTGTGACACATTAAGGGCAAGGTGACAGTGCTGATGGCGGGGGAGCAAAGGGTTTGCTTTATTTTTCTTTGTCTTGTTTCGAGAGAGTGATGTGCTATTGTAGCCCAGGCTGAGCTAACAGCCCTTCTGCATCAGGCTCCTGAATGCTGGGATGACATCCCCATGTCACCTTACCCAGCGCGATTCTTTATAAAGCTGGCTGCTCTGCTCTGAAGGAGAGCCTTTGGTACTGTCCACCCAGTCTCCAGGGCAGCCTTTCTTAGAGAAAAACCATCTGTGGCCTCCCTCCCTAGAGGAGCGGCTGCTGCCACTCAGAAGGACTCTCTGTCCGGTGCATTTGCGCTTCAAAAATATGAATTCCTGTGGTCAAGGTCAACGCCATCCCCTCTCTGACTTCCGGGAGTCCCTCCTCCTCTTCCACCATGCTAACTCTGAACTTGGGTTTCCAGCAAACTGCAGACGGACATGAAGACCACCAACCTGGAGGAGATGCGCATTGCCATGGAAACATACTACGAAGAGGTGTGTGCACCCTGGAGCGTGTGGCTGGGTGGAGGCTGGTGCTGGCCCCAAAACCTGCACACTGTGGATGCTCTCAGGTTCAGTGCAGCCGTTGTGCAGAGGTTGCAGAGGCATAGACACGGTGTAGATTTCTCTCCCTGCACAAAGCCAGAACTGAGCAGCTGGCTAGGTGCAGGGAACACTGTCTTCCTCTTCTGTCGTGTTTCTGACACCTTCTCTTTGGATCCTCACAGATCCATCGTCTGCAGACCCTCCTGGCGAGTTCTGAAGCCACAGGAAAGAAGTATGCTCTCATGTGGGGCCTGTCCCCTGTGTCCTTGTGGCGGCTCTGAAAAGCTGGTGGTCCTTACCAGCCACTGTCTGGCTCTCCCTTTTTGGGGGAGTTGTGCAATGCTTATTAAGGGCAGTGCGGGGGATGTTACTGATAGGTTATTTCTCTACCAGCAAAATGAGATTAGAATATATTAAAGGCAGGTTTACTGGGAAACTGCTCTTGGGGCAGGCGAGTTCACTGGTCCCAAGAAAGGTCAGGGAAGTCGCTATGGGTCAGGAAAGGGGAAGAGAAAGATAGAGTGCCCTTGCAGAGAGAGAAGAGAAGAGAGAGGGGGAGAAACAATGTCTGGATTATATAGGAAGGAGCCTCTGGGGGAAGAGCATCCCAGCCCCTGGGCTGGAAAGTTTAGGGTTCAGGGCAGAGTAAGCCAGGTAGGGACTGAAAGATGCTGGGAAAACCTGGAGGCCAGGTCTGCTTTGAGATGTAAAACATGCACCTCAGTCCCTTGTCCCAGGGTCTGAAGCCAAACAGTTAAATCCATATGTACATATTTGTGTGTGTATGAACACGTGTGCACATATGGAGACCACCAGGCGACACTGTTCCTCTACTGATAGCTCTTCCACCTTATTTTCTGAAATATAGTCTCACTGAGCCTGGAGCCCCTGGTATCCTTCTGTCGGTATCTCCCCAGTGCTTATATATAATATGTTTTATTTATAAAATACATGCCCATAACACAGGCCTCTGTGTGATCTCCCAGCACCAGCTGCAGCTGTCCCTTTTATCCTTTGCTTGCAGTCACTCCAGACAGTAGTTGGAAAACATTCTCTTAAAGAGCCAGATAGGGCTGAGGAGGTAGCTTCATGGTAAAACACTAGTCAGTCTTGCTAAACTAAGCCAGGCATGGCTGCGTAGGGCTGGGCAGGGCAGGGTGTCTTGGGGGCGGGCGGCCCAAAGGATTGCACAGTAGAAAGATCCATGAGACTTGTGGGCTGCCAGCTTAGGTCCAGGTTCAGTGAGAGACCCTGTCTCCAGGGAGTAAGGTGGTAGAATGGGGCACGTGGCATCCTCCTCCAGCCCCAGAACCCCTGTACATATGTACATACACCCTACCCACCTGTGCCTGCAGAGATCAGATAAGTAGGACCGCTTCTGTTGTTTTCACAGAGTAAATACCCTGTGACGTTCCAGGGATACTGAATTAGTCAATGCTGACCCACAGCTCCTAGGCCAGTGGATGCTGGCTGAGGCTCTTTCGTTCACTTGTCAGTATAAGGAATAGTGATTCTCTAATGTAGAGGCCAACAGAGTGGCAACACAGCCTTGCGCACACTAGGGGGCGCTTGGCACTGTGCTTAGGACCACTTCTTAAATATTTAATTGATGTTTGATTTTTTCATTCCAATGTCAGCCCCCTCCTCCCACTATCCCCTCAGGAGGTCCTCCCGCCATTCCTCCTCCCTCACCCCCTCACACTGCACCTCTCCACCCCAGCACATCGAGTCACTGCAGGAGCAGATGTATCCTCTCCCACCGAATCCAGACAGGGTGGCCCAGGCAGGGGACCCGCAGGCAGGCAGGCAGCAGGTTCAGGGACAGCCCCAACTCCAGTTGTTGAGAGGACCCGCATGAAGACCAAGCTGCACATCTGTTACATATGTGCAGGGGGCCTAGGTCGAGCCTGGGCTCGCATTTTAGTTGGTAGTTCAGTCTCTTGTGCCCCCCAAGGATAGTTGTAGGACCAGTTTTATTTTAGTGCCTTATCTATTTATGAGTGTATTTAAATAAATTTGTGGTGCTCCTGGGAAAGGAACCTAGGACCTCCCAAGTGCTAGGTAAGAATTCTACCCACTGAGCTATGTCCCCACCCATTCCAGAGCCACATTTACACACCAGAGTAAAATATAAAAAAATAAAAGTAGAGGTGGGCCTGGTAACACCCATACCAATCCAACGTGTGGGAAGTGGGGGCAGGGGGATCCCGGGTCCCAGGACCACCTGGGATACATGTGGAGACCCAGGCTCAGAAGTGGGGGGCACTGGGGATGTTGACAGTTGGTAGAGCACTTGCCTGCCATTCAGGAAACCCTGGGTTCTGTCCCAGCACTATATAAACTGGTCATGGTGGTGCACACCTACAATCCCAGCACTCAGGAGGTAGAGGCAGAAGTATCAGAGGCTCAGGGTCATTCTCTGCTATATCGTGAGTTCAAGGCTAACCTTAGATGAAATTCCAGAGTCAAAAAAAAAAAAAAATGGAGGGAAATAAAAAGAGTGGAGTTGCTTCTGTCGCTGGAGTTAGACTAATTTCATCCCTCTGGGGATCAGGGTTAGTTTCCTCTCTGATTGGTAATACTCGTGTGTGTGTGTGTGTGTGTGTGTGTGTGTGTGTGTGTGTGTGTGTATGTGTGTGTGTGAGAGCCACTCTGACCTCAGAACACGTTTCTGGGTGAGATGCTGCCAAGTCCGTCTGGAAGCATGGTCCTCAGCCTGGCCCTTGCTTCCCCCCAGGCCCATGGTGGAGAAGAAACTGGGTGTGAAGAGGCAGAAGAAGATGAGCAGTGCCCTGCTGAACCTAACACGGAGTGTGCAGGAGCTGACCGAGGAGAACCAGAGCCTGAAGGAGGACCTGGACCGCATGCTGAGCAATTCACCCACCATCTCCAAAATAAAGGGTATCTGCCTGTGGGCCACTCACAGAGGGAGGCATGAGGAGACGGGCCGCGTTCCACGGTGAAAGAAAAGGAGCCCCCCCCCCCCCCCGCTTCAAAGATGGGGAGATCTAGGCCACAAGCCTCATAGCAGACATAGCCTCTTAGCTGTGCAAAAGGATTGTCAGTCGAATGAACTGATGCTCCACAGTGGTCCAGAGTAGCCTGGAAACACAAGGAGAGCAAGCTCTGGGTCTCTTGCTTTGTTTCGCAGTACTGGGGATGAAGCCCTGGGTCTAATGTTGACTAGGGAAGTGCTCTACTGCTGAGATGCAGCCCAGGCCCTAGGACCCAGGGCTTTTTGTCTGAGCTATGGAGAGAATGGAGTTGACATGGGCAGGGCGCGGTGCGGTGCTGAGCTCTGAGGCAGGTACAGGCCATGCTGCAGCTTGCAAGATGGGCACTGGCGAAGGGGCATTCAGAAAGTTGGGCAAAGAGAGCCAGCTAGTAACGCAGCTAGTCAGCAGTGGCAGAGAGACAGGGTAAGAGCCAGGCCTTGAGGGTCCCAGGAGTGGAGAGTGAGATTAGAGTTTGGAGTTTATCGATGGGGAAAAATCATCAGGCTGCAGATGTGGCTCACCTGGGAGAGTGCTCACCTAGCGTGCATGGAGCCCCGAGTTCGAGCCCCATCACTACTTGACCCTGGCACTATAGTGCAGCATCTCAGTACCCAGGACAGAGCTCTCAGAAGCTCAGGGATCTGCCCAGTTAGGTCCAAGCTGGCCTGGCCGGCATGAGATAAGGAACCCTCAGGGCAAGCACCTGCCCCACGGGGTCTGTGGCTTGTCTGGCAGCCTGGAGAGGCTGTGGGTCCATGCCTGAGAGGAACGATCCTACTACAGTAGCCCATGGACACTGTCTTGTAAATCCTACTGCTCTTAGGTTACGGGGACTGGAGCAAGCCCCGGCTGCTGAGACGCATCGCAGAGCTAGAAAAGGTAAGTGCAGGTCTAATGTCTGATCACTCAGGGTCTACCCAGGCCAGGGAGCAGCTACTATCTGGTTCAGTGGGAGACAGAGCTGCAGCATGAGATAAGTCACTCAACACAGACGTATGGGTGCTCTGCAGACCTTACCAAGTACACACAGGAAAGACTACACTCCTTGCAGGTCTGGGCAAGATGCAGGATTGTGTCATGCACAGCCCTCATTTTATAGAGGGCCAGGCCCAGGAACCCATTACTGGGCTTCTTGTAGCAACAAGTGAACATGTATGACCATGAAGTGCCTGTGGTCTAGCCTGGTGCGTGCATATGTCTGCAAAGCCCAGACTTTTATATAATACTCACACTCTTAGCAATCTTTTCAGCTACACGGCTGACCAGGAGACCTGGGAGGCTATCGAGCATTTCCTTATCTCCCACCCCCACACCAACCCCACAGAACTGACTGATTCTGGGAAACTTGTCCATCCAGTTAAGATCTTGAGATTGTATAACAGGGATGTAACCTAAAGATACAGCTCCTACCTAGACTGTAGGTAAGGGGAAGACTTCGGCTCAGTGGTAGAGCCCCTGCCTAGAATCCCCCAGTGAGGGGCTGGGGTGTGGCTCAGTGGTAGAGCCCCTGCCTAGAATCCTCCAGTGAGGGGCTGGGGGCGTGGCTCAGTGGTAGAGCCCCTGCCTAGAATCCCCCAGTGAGGGGCTGGGGTGTGGCTCAGTGGTAGAGCCCTACCTAGAATCCCCCAGTGAGGGGCTGGGGTGTGGCTCAGTGGTAGAGCCCTACCTAGAATCCCCCAGAGAGGGGCTGGGGTGTGGCTCAGTGGTAGAGCATCTGCCTAGAATGAATCTGCTGTTGAAGGACTGCGGGTGTGACTTGGTACAGGGGCTTGCCTAGGATGGGTTCTATCCCAAGTATTGAAAGAAAAAGTTGTGAGCCAGAGTTCCCCAGTTGTGTGGCAAAGCTGTGCAAAGCCTAAGGGAGAATGTGTTAAATACAGTCACATACTGACAAAGTAGAAAGCAAAAGAAGTGTATGTTGTGGAAATACTTTATACATAAAGCACACTGGGAAATTCAGAAAACCCAGGTATATCCCTAGAGCCATTAGGCAAGGCCTGGGGAGACAGGCGTTACTTTCAGACAGAATTAGATTGGCTGAAGGTCCATCACCAGGGTTGGAAATCTCCCACATTCCAATGTCTGTATCCTCCTTGCCTGCCTACCTCCCTGGTAGCCTTTGTGGTAGTGTAGGTAGCTCTGACTCATGGCCTGCCTCTGGGCCTGGCCAGCCCTTTCCCACTTTGGGCTTTGACTGCTAGGAAGGGAATCTTTCCAGAGCAGTGGCCCTGCTGGCTCAGCCCCCACAGTGAAGCTTCTCCCATACACCAAAGATTGGCTGGCCCTGCACCTCACAAACAGAGGTCATGTTAACAAACACTTCCATTGCCTCCAGAAAGTGAGTTCCTCAGAAAGCCCAAAGCAATCGACTTCAGAGCTGGTGAATCCGAATCCCCTGGTCCGCTCCCCATCCAACATCTCAGTGCAAAAGCAGCCGAAAGGGGACCAGTCCCCAGAGGACCTGCCCAAGGTGGCCCCGTGTGAGGAACAAGAGCATCTCCAAGGAACCGTGAAGAGCCTGAGAGAGGAGCTGGGTGCACTGCAGGAGCAGCTGCTGGAGAAAGAGTGAGTGCCTGGACCCAGGCCATCCAGGGCTGAAGTGCTGGGCCCATCTGTGTGAGTTAGAGGGGGAACCTGCCTGTTATCTCAGCACTTGGAGGGGTTTGGGCAGGAAGATCATAAGTTCAAGGCCAGCCTGTGTGTCTTAGTTACTTTTAAATTGTGATAAAGCCATGATCAAGGCTGCCAGCCCTGCCCACCCTGAAACCTGTTGCAGAGGAAGGGTGTCAGGCCCTACCCCCATAGGTGCTGTTTGGGAACACTAGGCCTTGTGCCTGCCCCTCCCCCATAGCCCTTCTCCCAAATACCCCCCACCCTACCCCACCCCAGACACCCTTACTCCTCCTACCTTACCTACCTTACCCTGGCCCTGTCCATTTGAGAGCTGGTCAGGTGACGCAGGGCCTCAGGCTCTGCCCACTCATAAGCTGGTGAGGGTTGCTAAACTGGTCCCACTTGGGAGCTAACTGGCAAGGAGGGCCCCAGGTCCTGCCCACGCCAGAGCTAGCTAGGGTTGCAGGGTTTGAAGCTCAGCTGGAGAGGTTAGGAATAGAGGATCCAAGGCCCCACCCGCTGGGACGTGAGGTTGAGAAGCAGATCCCCAGCAGGCCTGGCGTGTGCCAGCGTTCCCAGCACTTGGGAGGCTGAGGCAGGATCAACTGGCAGGAGCCAGGTAAGCCTGGCTACATAGAGAAACTCAAAAATCCAAGATCCGGGGATGTAATTCAGTGGTGCGGTACGTGTCAAGTGAGAGGGCTGTAGTTCAATGGTGCAGTTCTCGCCCAGCATGTGGGCCATCCTTCAGTAATACAGTACTTGCCCAGCATATGGGTACCTTAAATTCAAGCCCTAGAAGCATGGGATGGGGGAAGGCCAGTGTAAAAGTTCAGACCTGCCAGACCCTACAAACTGTCCCTGGTTGCCTCCCGGCCTACTTTCATATGCACCGCTGAGAGTTGATGGTGGGTTCCTTGTAAAACTTAGCATTTCATGGAAAGACACTTAAGTTATGATGGTGGGCCTGAGAAATGGATCATGAGATAAAGGCACCTGCCACCAAGTCTGATGGGCCTGCCTTAGATCCTGGGACCTACCTGGTGGGAGGAGAGCCAGCTCCCACACGGTTTCCTCTGACCTCCACATATGTACCATGGCACATGTGCAAGTGTGCATGCAGATACACACAGTTTATATAAAAATAAATCACATCGGACACTCTGAAGTAGGCAACGCCTGCATTTTCTGTCACGCTGTTATCCATGCACAGTAAGACAAGACAAAACAAAAAACAGTTGTTACCTCAAAGGGGTTAGCAGTTTCTTCTGTAGCCAGATATGAGTGGCCACAGTTACCTCAAATACTGTGTTCCACCGTGGTAACAGTTTCATGAGGTTGTTTAAAATGTCAGAACAGAGAAAACCCTAAATCAGGCAACTTAAATACATGGGTGGAAACCGTGGGGAGGTGGATTTCCGAGAGCAGGGGAATCTCAGCTTCAGCTGCTGTCTGAGGACTTTCTTAGCCTTTGGGTGGGAAGCCAGAGGACCATCTGTACCTTCTGAAAGGATTTGCCTAAAGGTCACATGGACGTTCGGTCCCACACAGAGATAGACATTGATGGCTGTTAGGACAAATGAAAGGAAGTTCACGGTAATTTGACTCTGAACCTGTAGCATTGCAACCCTACACACTCACACACAAAGTTGTAGTTGTTCAAATGTTTAGCACCGGGGACTGGAGCAGTGGCTCAGCAGTTAAGAACATTTGTTGCTCTTGCAGAAGTCCTGGGTTCGATTCCCAGCACCCACATGGCAGCTCACAGTCATCCATGACTCCATTTCCAGGGCATCTGACACCTGCTTCCGACCTTGCATGTGGTGCCCATACATGCGCCAGGCGAACATTCATACACACAAAATAAAAGTCAATCTTTTTAAAGTTTTAACACAGATGTGGGAACTGCAGTTCACACTATGAGGTGTGTCACAGTTGCTACCTCTTTCAAAGCCCTTGCTATGTGACAGTCACCCCGCTAAACACTCAACGAGAAGCTTGTTGAATGTGGAGATTAGCAAGGATCTGGAGAAGTGGGGTCACCAACGTGAAGTGGCAGATCTGGGTTTCAAACAGAGCCTTCAAGGCTGAGTTCATGGCCCCAGTGCCACCCATATCTTGGTGCAGCATCAGCCCGGAGCTCAGGGTAAGCAGTGTCCCAGTTTAGGCCAGAGGGAAGCAGACACTTCCTGGGCTCAGACACTACTGAGGAAGGCACTGTGTCACTTAAGTGTCCTCAAGGGCTCTGTCTCAGGGCAGGATTTTGTTCCTGTTGACCCTATCCTGTGACAGTCCCTCTACACAGTGGTGTCTGCCGCACAGTCAGAGATGCCACCACTGTCATTAGAACCAAGGGCCTGTCAAGGTGCCGTCTAGATCCACCTCCCAAGGAAGGAAGCGGGGTCATGTGGTCCTAGAAGCATCATCCTCCAGCACGTGTAAGCCTTGGGTCTCGTGACCATGGAAACGTCTCTGCTTGTGTCTCTCAGCCTGGAGATGAAGCAGCTGCTACAGTCCAAGATCGACCTGGAGAAGGAGTTGGAGACAGCCAGGGAAGGCGAGAAGGGGAGGCAGGAGCAGGAGCAGGCTTTGAGGTAAAGTTCGCTGAGTGCCAAGTAGCATTCCGACCTTTTGTTTTGGTCCCGTTTTGACTGACTCAGGGTCTGCCTGTGTTGTGCAAGCTGGCCTCAGTTTACAGTTTTCCACCTACAGCCTCTCGGTTGCCAGAACCACATTGTTAGGATCACAAGTGTGTGTCCCTACCCCAGGTTTCATACACCCGACTCTGGCTTTGAACTTATTCTGGAACCAAAATGACCTTGAACTTTGTAGCCTACTACCTCCACCTCCAAAGTGCTATGCTTGCTTGGGGTGCTAGCATGCTGTTTTATGTAGTACTGCAGATGGACCTCAGGCCTTCCTGCATGTTAGGCAAGCACTCGACCACAGACCCGCATCCCGTCCCCTCTGCCAACTCCACTGACATTTTAGGAATGATGCGGGGCCCAGCATCCACAAGACTCAGAGCGAGCACAGGCGACAACTCAGCCTCTAGAGCGGCTCTCCTGGTGGTCTGTAGTTCCAAGTCTTCCTACACAGCACTGCCTGTACCACTGTGTGACCAGGTCATGTCTAAGGTGACATTTCCCTTTGCACTTTAGGGAGGAAGTTGAAGCACTCACCAAAAAATGTCAAGAACTGGAAGAAGCTAAGAGAGAAGAGAAAAACTCCTTCGTAGCAGTGACTCATGAGGTACCATGTGGCAGGGATGTCCCCTCGACTACACATGGCAGGGCTTGTAACCATTTCTTCACATTCAACTCCATGATCACCCATGCCTGTCACCTGCCCTCATGATCTCGGTAACTTGGGTGACGTGAGCAGAAGCCTCAGGCTGGCCTTGGGTCTCAGGAGGTTTAGATGTCGTGGTGCAGCTCTGAGGAGGAAAGAAGCCCAGAAAGGAGAGGAGAAAGAGAAGGAGTAGCTGACTCCTATCATACATAGACGAGAGTTCCAGAATAGTCTGCCTGGGCAGGTGTTCTACTGCACCCTCAGTGTCCCTCCCCAAACCCCACATTTGTTTTGTTGGTTTTGCAGGGTTGGTCAGAACCCAGCCCCTCACTGGGGGATTCTAGGCAGGGGCTCTACCACTGAGCCATGCCCCCAGCCCCTCACTGGGGGATTCTAAGCAGGGGCTCTACTACTGAGCCACACCCCAGCTCCTCACTGGGGGATTCTGGGCAGAGGCTCTACTACCAAACTATACTCCTAGCCTTCTTATTATGTTTTATATTGAGACAGGGTCTCACCTAGTTACCTAAGCTAATCTTGAACTTACGATCCTCCTGCCTATGCTTCTTGGATGCCGGCATTACAGGCCTATGCCCTTCAGGCTTCTCTTTTGTTTTTCTATGGAAGTCTCAGGACTTGCTGTCAGGCGAGACTTGTGGCTGTAAAGGTCACTTGGGTGTTGTCTACTTCCAAAGGTCAGAGAGAGGCGCTCTGGTCCCTGTTCTCTAATCTACTGACACCTGCGTATCCAGGAGATAGATGCACCCCCTTGCCAATGTATCCCATGTGTGGGCACCTGACATAAGCACGGGTGGAAACTATTTCCTTAGGGACTAAACTCCCGTGGCCTCCCTTTGCTCCAGAGGGACCTGATATATGAATGCATAATATATAAACCTCCTTGGGCCATACATCGTTGTGTAGGACCACGATCCCAACACTCAAGAGGCAGAGGCAAGAGGACGGAGAGTTCAAGGCCAGCCTGGGGGGCTGGGGAGCTAACTCTGTAGGTAAAAGCACTCTTGCTACACATGCATGAAGATATGCTAGGGACAGAGACAGGAGGATACCTGGGGCTTGCTTGCTACCAGCCTAGCAACAGATCCACTGAGGGAGTTTTTTGTCCTTGAAAGAATAAAGCAGAGAGTGACAGAGCAGGGCAGCTGGTGTGCTCCTCTGATCTCCACAAGCAAAAAGGCCTTCACCATGATTGGGACAAAATGTGAAGAACCGGTTGGCTAGTTTAAACCGGTGTGACCTCTGAGCCACAGAGCATCCTGGTTGCTGGCTACCAGGGCCTGGGTGATTGTCTTGGGATATGAGGATTGCACAAAGGACCATGCTTCCTGTCCTGGGGTCTGTCCCATCTGCCCAGGAGCAGCCAGGGCACACATGTCAAAACTCTTTAAAGTAGAGCAAATACAAATCTGGCCTTTGGTGCTGACTGGCACCGCTGTGTCGTCAGCCACCTACTGGTTGTGCACACTCTCACGTGGCTGGGAAGGCTGCCTGCTACAGCACACTTCTCCATAGGGCCTGCCTTTAATGTATGTGTGGTGGCGTACACGTGCGCAAGTAGGCGAGGCTGGCTTGTGAGAGAGCCCAGGGGTTTTCTCGTTTCTGCCTCCCTGCTGCTGGGGTCACAAGCATACGCTGGCACACCTGGCTTTTGCATGGATGCTAAGGATCAAACTCAGGTCCTCGTGCGTATGCAGCAAGCACTTGACTGACTAAGCATTTCCCTGGCATTGAACCTGCCTTTTGATGGAAGGAAAATAATTCTCCTAGTAATTTTAACTTTATTGAAAAGAGCCCTGGTAGGTGGCAGATTTCAGAGACTACCTAGAAGTCAGCTGTGTTTCAGCGGTACAGTCCCCGCCTCTTCCTACCAAAAATACATCGGCAGTGTCTCCACTTCAATTTCCCAAATCCCACTCTTATACCACATTAATCTTTAAAGAGAACCCCCAGAAAGACCGCCACTGCGCCAGGCTCAGACTTTGTTTTATTAAGTCTGCTGTCTGATGAGCCAGGCCTGCTGCCCCGCGGGGTAATATCCTGGTTAATATCCTGTCCGCTGCCTGCTGCTGGCATCTCCATCGCAGCTGGCCACTTTCATTTCCTGCAGGCTCATCCAGAGCTCCATGCCCCCTCGCCCTGCAGCAGGCACTCCGAGCCAGACTCTGACAATAGTGCTGGTGAGGAGGGTAGCTCCCAACCCCCTGCCCCATGCTCTGAAGAGAGGAGAGAGGCTGCCATTAGGACCCTGCAGGCGCAGTGGAAGGCCCACAGGCGCAAGGTGAGCTTCCTGGCCCATGTCCAGCTGTAGAAAGCATTGTGTGTTTGTGTGCTCCATTACCCAGTGTGTTTCAGAGTGGGATGGCTCGCAGAAGGCGAGGCTGCTAACTGGCCTCTCGAAAGGTGGGGTGGTGTACACCTGTAATCCCAGTGCCAAAGAGTATCAGGAGTTGAGGGGCATCCCAAACCTCAAGAGACCATTTAGCAAGTCAGGGACCTATGGTGGCCATCTTGGATAGCCACAGGACCTCGCTTCTAGTTCCATCTTTATCAGTCAGTCACCCTGGTGGACACAGCATTGGCTCAGCAGTGAACTTGTGTCCAGAGGCTCCTGAGGAGACAGGGCAAGCCTTTTCTTCTAGGTAGATGACAGTTTCAAAGCAAGAAATGGTTGGATTATCCCGTCTAGCAGAGCACAGGAGCTGGCCCCACCCTCCTCGTCTCTATCCCTCATGGGAAGACAGTTAATATGGGCTCAGATTCTTTTATTATTTGAATCTTTTAAAAATTTAGTTGCAATCATTATTCTCTTTAATATTCAAGCTGTCCCAGATATGGTCCCAAAAACCCCCTTTCCCTGGCCTCAGTGGCTGTGGTCTTACTGAGCATGTCATTGACACACACACAAGAACAGTCTTCTAAGGAAGGGGGTGCACGGGATCCGCCAGGGACCCCGCGATTTGCTCACACTAACTCGTTTCTCCATTCTTTATTTCAGAAAAGAGAAGCAGCTCTGGATGAGGTGAGCCCGTCGGTTCCGCCCATCTCGGACCCCCTCCTTTGACTGTGGTTTAACATGACCGAGGAGAGTGGAGGCGTGGAGAGGGTGTGGGCGGGTGGTACACACGCACTCGTGTGGGGGATGCCTGTGTGCGTGGGGGTTAGAGGAAGAAGGCAGAGCCTGCTCTGTCGCTTTTGGGATACTCCCCTGAGACTGGGCCCATCACTGAACTTGCTGGCCGCAGCTGTATCTGCCCCTAGTGTACTGGGGATTCAAATTCAGGTCTTTTGCTTGCAAAGAAAATGCTCATAACCTCTGAGCCATCTCTCCAGCCCAGCCAAGGGCTATGCAAAGGCTTTGATTCTTTCTTTTTATATCAGTACACTGTCGCTGTCTTCAGACACACCAGAAGAGTGAGGGCATCAGATCCCATTACAGATGGTTGTGAGCCACCATGTGGCTGCTGGGAGTTGAACTCAGGACCTCTGGAAGAGCAGTCGGTTCTCTTAACCACTGAGCCATCTCTCCAGCCCCTTAAAGGCATTTCTTTTAAGTCCTGACTTTTCAGGAAATTAATTCAAACTCCAACACAAAGTTTAAAATACACCAGTAACAGAAGCATAAAACGGAACACCTGAATAACTTCACATTTTAAAAATTCTTTTACACAGCCTTTCCTCCATTCCCACGTTCAGTTCTGAGTTGAGCAATCCCACATGGCCAGCCACAGGCACCAGGACGCATGTGCTGTGAAGCAGGGAGCACCGAGGTGTCCTGAGCACTAGGGCTGCCGTCCTACAGCCTAGGTGTCCCCCACAGGATAGACAGGAAAGGACAGCAGGGTAGTCCCTATAGGAGAAATGGCAGAAAGGAAAAGCAGGTTCTCGTGACAGTGAGATTGGAGTAAAACACTGGTACTTGTTACTGAGACCTCCTACATTCTAGGTGTGTTACCGCTGAGCCACGCCCCAGCCCCTCACTGGGGGATTCTAGGCAGGGGCTCTACCACTGAGCCTCGCCCCCAGCCCCTCACTGGGGGATTCTAGGCAGGGGCTCTACCACTGAGCCACACCCCAGGTCCTCACTGGGGGATTCTAGGCAGGTGCTCTACCACTGAGCCACGCCCCCAGCCCCTCACTGGGGGATTCTAGGCAGGGGCTCTACCACTGAGCCATGCCCCCAGCCCCTCCCTGGGGGATTCTAGGAAGGGGCTCTACCACTGAGCCACACACCAGCCCTTCAGGCATGCCCCCAGCCCCAAGCCACGCCCCCAACCCTAGCCACACCCCCATCCCCTCTCTGCTGGATTCTAGTCAGGTACTACACTGCTAAACCATGCTTGCAGCCTTCCCTGTACTTTTATTTTGAGAGGAGGTTTTACCACGTTGTCCAGGCTGGCCCATGAATTTGTTTGTGATTCTCCGTTCTTCATCTTCGGTCCTAAGTATTTGAGACAGCGCAGGCCTGTACTGTCAAGCCCTCTTCCTTGTGGTTCTTCCTGCCCAGAAGTCCATCCTTGCTCTGTAGCTTGCCAGTTAGATGAGCTCACTTGGAGCTAGGCTTCGGCCCAGACACTGTCCAGCTGTTAGGTGTTCTAACATAAGCCAGGCCCAGAGCTCAGCCAACATCTGGGACTGGATGTCTCAGGCCTCAGTTATTGCCCTTTACTTTGGCTCATTGGTCATTGTGTACAGGGGTCGTCCATTCACCCCAAGAGCTAAGAAGAGCAGGCATGGCTGGCAACTTCATGGCATCAAATCTGCACAAGGGCTGGGGTGTGGCTCAGTGGTAGAGGGTGGATACCTGCATAGAATCCCCCAGTGAGGACTGGAGGGGGGTAGCTAAGTAGTAAAGTGCTTATCCAGAATGCAGGAGACCCCGGGTTCAGACACCAACACTTAAAAAGCAGAAAAATATCTTACTGTAGCTTTTTTGTGACTGCGAAGTATGTGTGTGAAAAAAAAGTCTATAAAACAAATCACCTCTGCTGTAGAGACATACCAGGACATGACATCTCTAGCAGACACTGATGGTACACATCTGCAATCCCAGCACTCAGAGGGGCAAAAAAACATGAGGTTCAGCACATGTTTGAGGTCTTCCAGAGCTATGCATCGAGACCCTGACTAGAAAAGCCAAAGTAACGTGTAAAGTCTGAACTATTATTAGCAGCTAATGTAACTGTGCTTAGCAACTGGTTCCACTGTTCAGGATTTGTTTGGGGGGCGGGGGGAGGCGACAGCCAGCGTGAGCCTTTCTCTCCCTGAGGGATCTGCGCATGCACCAGCATGGGGGGTTCAGAGGAGGCAGAGGGAGACACAGTGACATGCCCCTGAGGTTACACAGTGGTGAGAGGAGTTTTCTCCATCACTCTTTAATCTTCACCCAGTACCATCTTCTACTAACCGAGTCCTTCCCTCTTTCCTGCCAGGCAGCGACTGTGCTCCAGGCAGCCTTCAGGGGACACCTAGCTCGTTCGAAGCTTGTACGCAGCAAAGTCCCAGACTCCAGGTCTCCCAGCCTGCCGGGCCTTCTCAGCCCTCTTAACCAGGTAACCATCTGAATGGATGGACCCTGGCTGCTCAGGCCCTCCTCAGCCTCTCTTGCACTTCTTCAACAGAGTCATCTCAAGCCCCTTATGGCCTGCCAGCCTTCCTGCCTGAGCAGATGTGCCTGGTGCTCCGCCCATCCCGTGCTGGGATAGCCCAGCATGTCCCCTTTGATACATCTCCAGCAAGTTTAGCGTTGAAGTCCAAACCAGCACACCTCACAGTGAACACAGTGGGGGGCATGAGGGAGAGCAGTTAGGGGTCAGCTGGGAAGCCCCCCTCCTGGGAGATATTTGCGTGGGAGACCACAAACAGGCCTCTCTCCCCTTGTCCTTGACTGCAGAGTTCTCCTGCGCCCCGTGTCCTAAGCCCCATCTCCCCGGCTGAAGAGAACCCAACACAAGAGGAGGCTGTCATCGTTATCCAGTCCATCCTCCGTGGATACCTGGCCCAGGCCAGGTTCATGTGAGTGGGCCACGGGCACCTGGGGCTGTGTTACTTCAGGCTGACAGATACCCATTTGAGGGCCAGTCGGGACTCCAGTAGGACATGGCATGTTGTCATGGCACTCTCTGTGTGAGCCACGGCCTGGCAGCTCACCATGGCAACTGGTAGGCCTTTGGGACATCCTTGCTTCCCTGCAGGTATTGTGTAGGCTGTAGGCTCTTGCCCTCTGGAGAAGACCTTTCTAGACTGCATCTCCGTGGTGGGTTAGAGGCAAGCAAGTAGATGTGGGGACACCCCATGGAACAGGGCCCATAAGTGTGTGGGTGCCGAGGGCTTGAGCTCACATTGTGTCCCTTTTTAAAGAAAAATGTAGCTTGGCACTGTGGGAACCCACCTGTAATCCTAGCCCTAGGGAGGCTGAGGCAGCAGGATCATGAGTCTGAGATCAGCCTGGGCTACATAAATAGTTCTGATTTAGCCTGAGCTATATGGTGAGTTCCAAGCTAGCCTGGGCTACAGAGTGAGTTTGCGGCCAGCCTAGGTTATTAGCAAGAGGATCTCAAAAAGACAGACCAATATGACTGACCATCCTGAGCTCAGTGGGGGTGGGGGTGGGGGGATGAGCCTTGAGAACCTGAACCCAAAGGGCACAGATTCAGGGCCAGCTGAGGCAGGGCCCTAGGCTCATGTCCATGGTGTCTCACCTGTGGAAGAGGCTGCCCCATGGAGCCGAATGCTGAGGGCAGGCAGGCCGGGGTGGTCTGCCTTCTCAGCCAGAGCTTTCTGTCTTCCAGTGCCAGCTGCTGTCGAGAGATTGCGGCGTCCTCTCAGAGGGAAACTGTTTCATTGACACCCTCAGGATCTGCCTCCCCACCCTCCCTCAGAGCTTCTCCCGGTAATTCCATTCACTTGGTTCTGCCACAAGGGGGAGGTGGCCCTCCGAGGGTTAAGCCAAAAGAAGGCTGAGTCCCCAGTGGCTTGTCCCCAGTGTCAGCTGCCTCGACCTAAGTTCATTTTATGTGAGAGACCTGACACTCTCTCCTCCACTGCTGCTGGGACCACAGCTGGGGCCAGGGGTCCAGGCAGTAGGTAGCAGTGACATGGGTCCTGTGCCCACGTGTCTCCGCAAAGCTGTGCACTCAAAGCTTACCTGGCTTTGCCTCTTCAGGGCTCCTTAGCCCCAGGGCTTCCTTCTCCTGACTGCTTGTTTAGGGAAACGCTGCTTTTATTCCCTTTTCTACTTCATTAAAGCTCCAAAGCTGGTTGAAGATCTAGCTTATTGATAGAACACTTCCTAGTATGTGTGAGGCTCTGGTCCCATTGAAAACAACAAGTCAAACACTGGTGGCTCACGCCCTTAATCCCAGCACTTGGGAGGCAGAGGCAGGCAGATCTATGAGTTCGAGGTCAGCCTGGTCTATAGAGCAAGTTCCAGGACAGCCAGGGCTACACAGAGAAACCCTTTTTGAGAGGGGGGGGGAAAACATTGGGTAAAGAAGCCCAGGGCTGGCAGGGGGAGCGGGCGTGTCACTCAGCTGGTAAAGTTGTCTTCAAGGCAAGTAGAAGGATCCAAGTTCAGTTCCCAGGTCCCACATCTCAACCCCCCTGACATGGTGACTCGTGCTTGGAGAGGAAGAGCCAGGAAGATCCTTGGGGCTCAGCCAGCTTAGCCAGATGAGCAAGTTCCTGGCCAATGAGACACTCTGTCCCCAAAAAATAAATGACAGCATCTGAGAGATGATAAGTAAGGTAAAACCACATATGAACGCACACACACACACACACACACACACACACACACACGCACACACGCATGTACAGATATATAAAAAGCAAGCCCAGGGCACAGGCAGACTCTGTTACCAGCTATAAGATCTGACCCACACTGAGGTGTAGTCCCTGTAAGCCCCCTACCTGTGGGGCATCTCTCCTCAGGAGCAGAGACCTGAGAGAGATATCCAATGCAGTCTACTAGCCTGGGGTTCCACTGTCGTGTGGATGGGTTACAGCAGTGGCTCCCTGTGACTGGCATGAACGAGGATGCACAAGGAGACTGCTAGGGGCTTAGGATCGTGTTAGCTGTAGAAGTTCAGCCGACGCTCTGCCCATGCGAGTGATGGCCCTTGGGTGTCAGGCGTAGGACTAAGAAAGTCTGGCTGTCGGGGACAGGGCGATAGGTGGTTGCTGGGAACAATTGGATAGGTTGGCTGGTCCTGCCCAAGACTGACATGCCTTATACAGAATGGGGTCCATCAGGAAAGAACAGCGAGGCGAGCAGTGGGGAGGCTGCGAAGGACGAAGATGAGGCAGAGGAACCGCCTGACCTGCAGCCCTACTCAGGTAAATGTGACAGTGGCAGTCAGGGCGGCACCTTCCCGAGCAAGCCCCCAATTCTGTCGGCAGAGGAGCACACAATGAAGACTAAGTCCTAACGCTGACTCCCACCTCACCCAGGGACTGTGGCTAGCTGGCCTTCAGCCTGACCCTATGTTTTTGTTTTCTCTGAAGTGCTTGCCATAGAATTCAGGGCCTTGCACCTGCTAAAGAAGTGTGGTTGAGGGGCTGGAGAGATGGGTCAGTGGTTAAGAGGTCCAACTGCTCTTCCAGAGGTCCTGAGTTCAATTCCCAGCAACCACATGGTGGCTCACAACCATCTGTAATTAAATCAGACGCCCTCTTCTGGGACGTCTGAAGACAGTTATAGTGTACTTACATATAATAAATAAATTAATTAAAAAAAAGAAGAAGTGTGGTTGAGCCACACTCAGGCACTCAATGGGGGATTCTTGGCAAGGGCTCCACCACTGAGCCACACCCCAGCCCCTCACTGGGGGATTCCAGGCAGGGGCTCTACCACTGAGCCACACCCCAGCCCCTCACTGGGGGATTCTAGGCAGGGGCTCTACCACTGAGCCACACCCCAGCCCCTCACTGGGGGATTCCAGGCAAGGGCTCTACCACTGAGCCACACCCCAGCCCCTCACTGGGAGATTCCAGGCAGGGGCTCTACCACTGAGCCACACCCCAGCCCCTCCCTGGGGGATTCTAGGCAGAGGCTCTACCACTGAGCCACACCAGCCCCACACTGGGGGATTCTAGGCAGGGGCTCTGCCACTGAGCCACACCCCAGCCCCTCACTGGGGGATTCTAGGCAGGGGCTCTACCACTGAGCCACGCCCCCAGCCCCTCCCTGGGGAATTCTAGGCAGGGCTCTCCCACTGAGCCACGCCCCCAGCCCCTCCCTGGGGGATTCTAGGCAGGGCCTCTACCACTGAGCCACAGTAAAGGATGCTTTATCACTGACATCTCAGCCCTTCATGGGGCAGAGTTGGAGGTTGGTAGACGTGTACCATAGAGCTGAGTCATACTCCCAACCTTTAGCTAGTTATAACTGGATCAGTCATTCCCCTTTAATTCCCAGGGGCCCCATAGGAGCCTGTTTAGGAGAACCCCTGCCACAGCATGCTTAACCTGTCGTCACACTTGAACCTCGCATCTGCTTCAGCAGTCACTTCCCAAGCTGTGCCACAGCTTTACTGTTCTCTCCAAACCTTGTCTGTAAAGCGCAGTGAGCCCTGGGATTTCAGAGAAGGCAGGCACACAGACACCGGAATCCCAAAGCCACCGCCAGCCTGCAATCCCAGGCTCCCGGAGGCTTTAGCCTGTTCTCCAAAAGGCCGCCTGTGCTGAGCTCACTGGTCCCATGTCTGCTGACCTTTAAATTATTTGGTCGGGGCTGAGATGTTTGTTTATGCTGCCCTTTCCTCTTCTTGTCGAATGAAAATTTTAAATGGTAGATTTGTCACTTGTGTAGACTGGCCCAGAAGCATCCATTGCTGAGCAGGTCCTGACCCCGGCCAGGATCATGTCCGTGTGAGAAAAGTGAAGGGCCAGTTCCTCTGCGCTGATTGTGTTGGGGCTGTGCATTGGTTGGTTGTTACAACAGGCTCTTGCTCCATGGCCCAGGGTGGCCTTTACCTGACATCTTCCTGCCTTCTCCTCCCAAGACATCCCAGGCAGTGCAGCCATGAGAGCCACGCCCAGCCCTTGGTTATGTTTTGGAAGAAAATGGAATGGAGTGGTGCCTGCCTTCAGCCTGGGGAAAGGCAAGAGGGCCAAGTGTTCAGAGCAGACAAGAGTGACTGAGGCTAGCCTCCCGTTATGAGGCCGTCTCATAAAAGAAAGGAAGGGGCTGCTCTTCTCGAGAGCTGGGGTTCAATTCCCAGCACCCACATTCATGGTCGCTAGCAACTCTGTAACTACAATGGACGTGTGGTGTTGAATAGACATATATGCAGGCAAAACACTTAAGCACATAAAGTAAACTTATTTCTTCTTTTTGGTTTTTGAGACAGGGTTTCTCTGTGTAGCCCTGGCTGTCCTGGAACTCACTCTGTAGACCAGGCTGGCCTCGAACTCAGAGATCCACCTACCTCTGCCTCCTGAGTGCTGGGATCAAAGGCGTGTGCTACCTACCACCACATGGAATCAAAACGAGCCCCCCCTCCCCTTTTTTTTAAGAGAAAGAGAAAGAGGAAAGGTGAGAGAGCGCAGAAGGAATGAGGAAGAAAAGGAAAATAAAAATAAAGACTAATGCCACGGGCCAAAACCCCAGGAAACTAGAAGCTGAGGCAGGAGAATTGTAAGTTAAGGCTAACCAGGGCTACATAGCAAGACCCTATCTCAAAAACAATACCCCCCCCCCAAAAAAAAATGACTAAGGAGAAAAAAAGATTCAGGGAAGTGTGTCTGGGAGGACCTGTCCAAGTGCAGGTAAGCCAGGCACAGTCAGTTTTATGCTAATCCTAGAACTCCCTTGAGAAAGATGGAGAAGGGAGAGACCAGCACCAAACAACAGAGGGACCCTGAGGCAGACAGGGCGGAAGGTGAGGACCCCACACTGGTTGTCCTTGGCTCTTCTCATCCGCACCATGGTACACAATGCCTACACACAGAGATTATGAAATACAATAAAAGAAGACTGGTGACAGCCATTAAGCGTCTCTGGAGGCTGCAGTTTCCATGAACCGTGTGGGCGCGGTTGAGGAAGAGGTGGACAGCCGTGTCATCTGCTTCATGGCTGCCTTGGAATCTTCATGTTCTTTTTTAAATCTGAAGTCGGTAACCAATCATTTCCCCTCCCTCGTCATTAGGAGTGATCCGCAAGGAGCTCTGTGCCTCGGAGGAGCTGAGGGAGACCTCTGCATCTGAACCTGCCCCCTCCGTCCCCTACTCCGCCCAAGGTGGCCACGGGGACTGCCCGTCCTCATCCAGTCTGGAGGCTGTGCCCAGTATGAAGGATGCCATGTGTGAGGAAAGGAGCAGCAGCCCTAGAAGCGCAGGGCCATCCTTGGGTACATCCCCTCTGTCCCCTCTGCCTTGTCTCCACTCCACACCAGACAGGGCAGGCTAGGGGTAGGAGCTGTTCAGCCAGGACCTGCAATATACAGTGGCCACTCGGTTCTGAATCCCTTTGCATGGTCTTGGTTTCTGAGCTAATCTTACTCTGTAGGACTACTCTAGTCCAGCCTGGCCTCAAACTCACTGTATGACCCAGGGTAGCCCCAAATGTATGATCCTCTTCCTCCTCTTCCTCTCCCTCCTCCTCTAGCTTCCCAAGTGCTTGAGATTACAGGTGTGCACCACACACCAGGCTTGCAAATATTTTAATATCAGCAGCTGCCAGACTATCTCAAGGGCAGGAGCTAGCAAGAGGTTCTGTAGTGTCATGCATGGGGGCTCTGAAGGTGGGCCCTTGGCTGTGTGGGTGAGCCTTCAGTCTTGGGTACCAGGAACTGCAGATGGCTGTGTGTGTGGCTCCCTGCCCGTCTACACCCTGTGGCTGACTCCCCCTCTGCTTCCTTTCAGCTGAGCCCTCTCCCCCAGAACTGCAGCCCTTGTCACCACCACCTGTGGAGGACATCTGCTCGGATGACTCAGATGACATTATCTTTTCGCCATTTCTGCCCAGGAAGAAAAGCCCCTCCCCGTTCTAAGACCCCAGCCATTGCCTCCAGGTGAGGTGGCTGGGGACAAGTCAGAGGACTCTAAATCTTGCTAGGGAAGAGCCCTGCCTCACTCCAGAACACCTCAGCCATCCATTTTCTTATGTGTCGTGCCTTTGAGGGGTGCTGGTGGCTCTGTACTCTCTGGGGACGGAGGGGGGAGGGTGGGCAACTCCCACTTCCATTTCCCACTTTAGCCTGTGTGTTTCTAGTGCCCACAGATAACGTCCACCTCAAGGCCAGGGCAGCAGACAGTCCTGCAAAGAGAACTCTTACAGAGTCTACTACTTGCTCTTAACATGGCACTGTTAGCTGTCATGTTGGCCTAGCCTTCCTGGTCTGCTGCTGCCCAGTGCCTTAACAGGTGCTACAGCTAAGCCTCCCGAGCCCACAGCAAGATGCAGTCATAGAAGAGCCAGCAAGAACCTATGGCCATCAGGGTCCCTAACTGAGTCCTTGTCCCATGGGCTCCTTGTTCCTCCCGGTTTTCTCCCCCACTGCCTCCATCACCCGCCCCAGGAGGATGAACTCTGGGAAGAGGTACCAGGCAGCGTCATCACAGAGTGGTCCAGCCACTAATGAGAAGCAGCCCGAGGATGGCTCAGGTCACCCAGACACAAGGCAAGGCAGCAGGGCCAGGAGGCAGGCAGCCCATTGTCCCAGAGGAGATATGTCTCAGGGAAGGACAAATTCCAGTACAGCCCTGTAACTGGGTGTGCAGAGGTACCTGCAGGTGACCGGTGCCATCTGGCACCCTCAGCATCTGGCAGCTTGAGGTGTTGGTCCCTTGTCTGTGAAATTAGCTCCTGGCAGTGGGTGAGAATGAGGGACTTTGGGCTTAGACAGGGTTTTAGGAGTATCCAGGCTCCATGTAACTTAGGCCTGCTGCCCAAGTGTCCCCTCCAGAGTGCCTGTTAGACTGGCTGCTGGTGGTCTCCATAGGTCACTGGAGATGGAACTTCCTGGTCCCATAGAACTGAGATTTGTCTCAAGGAAAACCTAATAAGGTTCTTTCTTGGAGTAGACCAGTGGGGACCCCCAAGAGGTTTGCTTTTGGGGACCATTTAGTTCCTGGCACCCTTCTCTACAAAACACTTGCCTGATAGGACGTTCAGGAAGTGAGCTGGGCTTGCCAGTTAGAGACCAGGAAGAGGGAGGGCCCAGCTTTGTCTACCTGCTCCTGGAAGGTTTAAGCACCCCTAATACTCTGATGGGACCAGGGACAGCTGCCTCCCATTTTTCTCCACCAGGGGGCAAAACACAACGCAGCCATGGCCTGGAGGCTGCCTGCCAAGGTAGTTTCTCAGTGAACTGGTGGTAACTTTACTCACATAGCAGCCGCCTGGAGCCCTCTGTAGATCTGCTTCCTTGTCAGAACTTGGCTGTGTTCCCTGTGATTGCTGCCACCCCTTAAAGCCTCAGACACCACCCACTAAGACACAAGACGGCGGCTACAGGTGGCCCTCATGTGCCTGTACCTTTCCCGGGGCCAGGAGTGTCCATGTGCCACTGCTCTGTCCCCTCCCTTATTTAACTGCAGCCATCTGTGCATTGAGTGTTCCGAGTGAGCAAACAGTCAGGGTGGGGTGTTTTCACCCCCTTCACCTGGGGGGGGGTGCTCCACCTCAGGAAGGGGTTATGCAAGATGGCACTCTAGCTGCAGGGCCAACCTGTGCACCCAGCCTGGCCAGTGGGCAATGAGGTCTGATCAGCCCCCGCACTTGGGTTTTCTAAGAACCTGCCTCTGAAACACAGGAAAGCTGTAGCCTTCCCATCCTTTGGTGTAGCAGCTCATCTATTAAAGGCAAAGCCTGTCTTGAAGCTGCCCCAGTAAATGAGGGTGAAGCCTGAAGCCTCTGCCTTTGGCAGGTGTCCGTCCTGTGTTCTGTGCTCTCCACCCACGCGCCATTGCCAGAGCAGACTGCCCCTGGCTGTCTGCATCAGAGAAAGTGCCCGGGGGAGGGGGGCGTGGTAGCCTATCTGGGGTGCAGGGGCAGTACAGTGAGCTCCCGCTGACTTCTCCAGGAGCCGATGTGGGAACTGGAAGTCCTGCCGGCCTGAACGGCACCTGATCTGTAAGACAAGAGTCCTTGTGCTTGGCTTGGTTGTGTAGGCACAAGTTCTCCAAGCCTGACTGGCCAGCCAGGGCCATTGGCAAAACAAAAACTACTGAGGGGTGAGGTATATGCCAATTGCCAGGGACTGTGGTAGGGTGGGGGGTGGGTCGAGGAAAGAGGAAGAAGAGTAGAGGCTGTGGGTTGGGCCAAGCCCTCTGGGAGTGTGCTGGTCTTGGACGCAGCCAGCTGTGGACTGGCAGTGGGGCCTTAAGAAGCAGCAAACTTCATCCCTGGGGGTGAGTAGGAGTGGAGACCTTTGTAAGGACCTCTGACCTCAGCATTCAGAACCAAAGGAGGCCCAGGTATGTGCAGAGCTGGGTCAGTGACGTCACTGTGCCCTGATTTCCACAGCAACAGCTCCACATCACCTTGTGCTTAAAGAGCAGGAGTGAGCCTTCTGTGTAGGCTGGTAGGTAGCTCATCTCTAAAAGAGCCCGTGCTCGCTTTGTGACCCCGCCCGATGGGTGGCTGTCAGTCTGCTGACCGAGGCCTCACTCACTGCTGTAGCTGACCTGTGCGCAGAGCTGAAAAAGTGAAAGGCTACGCACACCGCTCACGTTTACACACGCGCTTGCCTGAGGCTCTGAGCCTCTCTGGAGAGTGCACAGGAAGCCAGCAGGGACCTCAAAAGCCAGGAACAGACTGGAGCCATCCTCCTTGAAGATGCTGCCCCTATGAAAAAAAAAAGCAAGATCTGGGAAACTCTGCTCCCCTCTGCTCCCCTTGTTTCACCTCCACCCACCAGATGCAGCTGAGGAGGAAGCACAGAGAGGAGGCTGATACAAACCAGGCTTCCCAAAACTAGCAAAACAGACATCAGTGAGCTGCGTGTGGGTGGGAGCAAACCTGCGGAGATCGGAATCAGACTCTGTAGTGAGCTTTTTTTATATGGCGCCGGGGATGGGGCCCAGGTCCTTCTTTTGTTACTCTACCACTGAGCCACACCTCCAACCCCAAAGGTGCAGTCTTAATGCAGTATGACCGCATGGTCATGCCACATTCAGAGGGGCTTGAAGCCACCAAGACCACAGTCCCTGTAGGCCGCCTGATGGGTAACCAGAACTAATTTCCCAGGGCCCTGTGCCTGGCGTTTGTGTAAAACCCCACAGCACATGGGAGCTTTTTGTAGGTCCACTCATTTCAGTTTCAAGGAGCGACTGTGCCTGAATGACCCTGACTGCAGGTGCCGGCTGGATTCTGTCTGATAAATGTCTATTTTTGTCTCCCGAGGAGGGGAGAGAGGACTGTGCCTTCAGTCTCACAGAGACAGAGCCCTCTCTGTGAAGAGACCAATCATTAGAAAAAGAGGGAAGATTGGAGCAGAACAGATGTCTTTAAACCTATAAATACCTTCCCGGGAAAGCACTCTCAACTTTGAGATCTAAATAAAAATTCCAGTATATCCTGGTCAAACTAATTGCAAATTCCTCCTTGGGGAGGGGGAAGCCATACGTTCCTGGGTGGCTCGGAAGCTCTGAGGGCCAGAGACGGCTGGCTGACATGGAGCCTGTGGCCCTCTCCTGAGGTTCTTACCTACTTGGGGGTCACGGGGATCTGCATACAGCAGCCATACTGCAATCTCGACTAACCTGTCCAGTGCAGGCCGCAGCTGGGCAGGCACCTGTCAGAGCGCCTGCATCCACAAGCTGGGAAATGAAACTCAGAACGGCTCAGGCCAGTGGGGACTGGGTCCCCTGGCCTTTTTTTTTTTTTTAATGGGGTTTAACTAGATAGTACTTACTGGAATGAGGTTAAAAGCATGCACCACCACACCCAGCTAAAAAAATATTGTAATTTATAGCCAGCATGATGGCTTAGTAGATAAAGGCACTTCTTGGTACCATGCCTGAAACCCTGAGTTCAGCCTTCACCCACAGGGTAGAAGAGAGAAGCACAAGTTGTCCTCGGACGTGTGCATACATGTGTATGCATGTCAGGGTGTGTGTATGTGCATGTGTGTGTGTGTATGTGTGTGTGCGTGTGTGAGAGACAAATAATGAGAACACTTACATTTTTGTGTATATGTGTATATATATATATATATATATATATATATATATATATATATATTCATGTTTGTGTGGATATTCAAGTGAGTGTGTATGTTGCTTGCACATAATAGTACCTCAGGTCATAAGGGAGCATCGAATCCCCTGGAACTTGGAATTAACAGACAATTGTGAACCACCATGTGAGTGCTGGGTATTGAGCCTCAGTCCTCTGCCAAAACAAGAAGTGCTCTTAGTCGCTGAGCTATCTGTCCAGGCTCCACGGGGTCTTTCATGGACCTGGACCTCATTGATGCAGTTTCGAGGGCTGGCTAACATCCAGGGATCAGCCTCTCTGCCTTCCCACCCGGGGTTTCATACGTGTGCTGCCTCACCCAACCGATCTATGCTGGAGATCTGAACTCTGGTCCTCAGGCTTCCATGGCAAGTTCTTTATCTACCTAGCCATGTCCCAGGCCTTTGGTAAAAATATAATGTGAATGTGTGTGTGTGTGTGTGTGTGTGTGTGTGTGTGTGTGTGTGTGTGTGTGTATATGCATGCCATAACATCCTGTGGAGATCAGAAGAAAGCTTGCAGGAACCAGTTCTTTTCTTCTGCTGTGCTGATACCGGGTAATTGAACTTGGGTCATTAGACTTGGCAGCAAAACCCTAACCCACTGAGCCTTCTTACTGTCACTCCCTGGCTCCTTAATGGGGAAAAAAACAAAAACCAAAAATACAGTCTTAACAAGTCACCCAGGCTGGTCTTGAACCCAGCCTGTAGCCTAGACATGCCTTAAATGAGGGATCCTTTGGCCCCAGCTTCCCAAGGAGCTAGGAATATAGCCTGCCCCACCCTGCCTGGCTCACACACACCTTCTTCAGGTTTGGGGAGAGTGACTCCATGCCTGACCAGGATGCTTTTAAATGTGCCATCTCCCCAAGTCCTCAGGGAACACAGAATAAAGATTTTTGAATCCCTGGCTCCCTTTGGCAGCGCTGTCAGGTTCAGAATAGGAATGATGAGGAAGGGAACAGGCTGGCCTGTCTGCACAGGCACCCACTAATGGCCTTTGGCTAGCATGCCTTCCCATGGGCTCCCTCAAGTTGGCCCCCGTTACAGCTGGAGGGACAGCCCTATTAGTCGGTGCCTGCCTGAGGACCCTGGAAAAGGTTTCCATGGTGCTGGGGCTCTCTGAATAAGGAGAAAAGGGGTGCCCCTGAGCTACCCGTTAATTAAGCCCAGAACAGCCAGGATTCAAAGAACAGTCCAGTGTGTGCCAGGGCTCCTGGGGGCCATTCATGGGACCCAGCCTGCGGCTTTCTTCCTCTCAGCTCCTCTCTTCCCAGGCCCGGCTTCTAAGAGATGAAAGCAGAGAGGCTGTGGCGTAGGCGGGGAGGGGGCACCGCTGACATAATACATGAGAAAGGCCGTTCCCTGCCAGTGCCGCTGCCATCCGCCCCCTCCCTTGGCACATGTGATGCTTCCCTCGGACAGGGCTGGCTGCTGAGCCAGGGCTGACCTACCTGAAGTCCCGCCTCCTCCTCGTGTGCCCCCACCCTCCTGCTTCTACCACTCCACTCGGCTACTTCCTGTTAAGTGAGGTGTTTTCAGGTACTGTCCCTAGCATCTGCCCCTCTGGATACCTGGGGGCTTTCAGCATGTACAGTGCCCAAATTTGGCTCGACCTCGACTCCAAGCCTGCTGCTCCTGATCCTGTGAATGGCATAGCATAGCAAGCAACATGTGCACACAAACGCATGTGTGCACACAGATGGGCACATGGTCACAAAACTGTAGTGTGCTCACAAGTATACACATGCAGGAATACAAGCATAAACATGGTAGCATGTGTATATACAAAAGTACATGCAAGGGACTGGTGAGATGGTTCAGTAGGTTAAGTGTTTGCCAAGCAAGCAGGAGGACCTGAGTTCAATTCCTAGAATGTGCATTAAAATACAACAACAATGGGCTGGGGAGATGGCTCAGAGGTTAAGAGCACTGACTACTCTTCCAGAGGTCTTGAGTTCAATTCCCAGCAACCTCATGTTGGCTCACAATCATCCTTAAAGAGATCTGATGCCCTCTTCTGGTGTGTCTGAAGAAGACAGCTACAGTGTACTCATATAAATAAAAACAAAAACAACAACAAAAACAACAACAAAAATAGCCAGGCATAGTGGATCATGCCTTTAATTCCAGCCCTTGGAAGGCAGAGGGAAGCAGAAGTCTGGGATTTTGAGAACAGCCTGGTCTACATAGTTCCAGACCAGCCAAGGCTACACTGTCTCCAAAAATAAAACAACAGCAAATATCTGAGCAGCACTGGCCAGCCAGCCCCACCCATTTGGCTAACTTGAGGCTAGTAAGAGACCCTGTCTAAACAAAACAAAACAAAACAAAATAAAACAAACCAAGGTGAATGGTGAAGTTGACCTCTGGCTTCCACATGTGCACGCACATGCACACATGCACGCACACACACCTGTACGCAAATATTCAGATGCAAATACATCTACAGTTCCTTTGGTTTGGAGGGAAAAAAAAGACCTGAGTGGCTGCGCACGCCTTTAATCCCAGCACTTGGGAGGCAGAGGCAGGTGGATCTCTTGAGTTTGAGGCCAGCCTGGTCAATGGAGGGAGTTCCAGGACAGCCAAGGCTAACTTTTGTCTTTAAGCTAGATATGGCTGCCCATAACCCCAGCACCTAGGAGGCTAAGGCAGGAGGATCGAGAAATACAGAACCTGGCTGCCTGAGGAGAGAGTTTTCTTTGGGGATGTGCCCCCCACTCCCCGTTGACTGGCCTTACTCCAGCTGATGGCTTCACCCCCGTGTATACATGGATGTGCTGGGTTAGAACAGCGTTCCTCTTTTTGAGGAAGAGGACATGAAACTGGGAGAGCAACCTGGTGAGGGGATCGGTGAGTTAAAAGTAGCGAATGGAGTAGATATGATCAAACTCCGTGCCATACAATTATCACGTTCTCAAGGAATAAATATAGTAGAAAAAAAAGTCCAACCTGACCTACAGAATGAGACCTGTCCCCACCCCCACCCCCCAGAAACAACAACAAAGCAAAGGCCTCTGATGGGGTATGCTGTCATCAGGACCGTTCCTTCCAGGCCCAAGCCAAAGATTGCCTGTGGAGATGATCGGGGCTCCTGTTCACAACCCACAACATAACTGCTGGCTGCAAGCTTCAAGCGGCTTTTAAAGTGATATCCAGTCCTGGCAAAGGAGAGGCTCTGCCCCCAGAACTGCCCGGGTTCCATTCCGTATTCACCTGCTGTTAGCTGATCCTGCTGACACGCCAGCCACTGTCTGGAAGCACAATTTCCAGTCTCTGTTCCCTCGCCTTTCCAAGATGTTGTGTGTGTGACTGAGAGAAGCAACTAGCCAGCCGTTGTGTGCTCCGGGATCCCTTGGAAGGGCCCAAGCTCAGTGGTTAAGAGGACCACCCACGGTGCCTCACAAACAGTCTGTAACTCCAATTGTCTCTCTCTAGCAGGCACCAGGCATGTGTGTAGCACATGGACATACATGCAGATGAAACACACATAAAAATACAAAATTACCCAGACACTATTGCATATGCCCGCAAGATTTTGCTGTCAGGACCTTGATATAGCTATCTTTTTTTTTTTTTTAAGATTTATTTGTTGTTATATGTAAGTACACTGTAGCTGTCTTCAGACACACCAGAAGAGGGCGTTAGATCTCATTATGGGTGGTTGTGAGCCACCATGTGGTTGCTGAGATTTGAACTCAGGATCTTCAGAAGAGCAGACAGTGCTCTTACCCGATGAGCCATCTCGCCAGACCTTGATATATCTATCTCTTGTGAGGCTATGCCAGTGCCTGGCAAATACAGAAGTGGATGCTGACAGTCATCTATTGGATGGAACACAGGGCCCCCAATGAAGGAGCTAGAGAAAGTACCCAAGGAGCTGAAGGGGTCTGCAACTCTATAGGAGGAACAACAGTACCCCCCAGAGCTGTGTTTCTAGTTGCATATGTAGCAGAGGATGGCCTAATCGGCCATCAGTGGGAGGAGAGGCCCTTGGTCTTTCGAAGATTATATGCCCCAGTACAGGGGAATGCCAGGGCCAGATAGCATTTGAAATGTAAATGAAGAAAATATCTAATAAAAATTAATTAATTAATTAAAAAACCAAAATTCGGGCAAGCTTGGCAAATTAAAAAAAAAATTAAAAATCGAAACGATTACTGTTACTGTTTCCTGCGGCCTTTGTTACATAACGAAGGTGTGCATGGGTGCATGGAAGGTGAGGGATGGAAGGATGTGTGTGTGACTGAGAGATGGATGTGGGTGGATGTAAAGATGCCTGTGGGGGGTGGGGATGGATGCGTGTATGGACAGAGATGGATGAAGGCTGGACATAGGGTAGACAGATGAATGAGCCGATGTGTGGTTGTATGATAGATGGTAAGCGGATAGAAAGATGAGTGGGCAGAGGATGATGGTTGGAGATATGGATAAAAGGATGGATGGATGGATGGATGGATGGACGATGACAGGTTGGCTAATGGACAGGATAGATGGGTGGATGGGTACATGTAGAGATGGATGGATAGGCCTATGGTGGAATGGATGGACTGAAAAAGGAGTGGGTGGCAGCTGGCTGGCTAGACAATGGATGCACGTGTAGCTGGAAGCAAACGAATGGAGTGGAATAGGGTGACAGGGGAACACAGAAAGAAATACACATATAGATGGCTGATGGGCACGGTGTGACCCTGGAGCTCAGGAAGGAGGCCAGGGCTTGTGTGGGGAGTCCTTGTGTGTGGGGAATCCTCCTGGGGAGCTTGGATCAGACCCCGAGAGATGTGGGAACAGAGTGCCGGCAGAATGATGGAGTCCACTGTTTAGAGAGAGTGAATGAGCAGGGTGGGGGACTGTGAAAGATGACCACTCCCAGTGCCCACTGGAGCCCACTAGGACTCCCCAGCATGGGAGGCAGGATACAGCCAAGCTGCTGGCTAAGATGGGGAGAGGCCTAACCTTGAGGAAGCAGCTTCAGATGAGAGAACATTTTCTTTTGTTTTGTTTTTCAAGACTAAGTTTCTTTGTGTGGCTCTGACTGTCCTGGAACTAGCTCTATAGACCAGGCTGGCCTCGAACTCACAGAGATCCACCTGTTTCTGGCATGCTGGGATTAAAGGCATATGCCACCACTCCCAGGCTGAGAACTGTTTGTTTGTTTGTTTGTTTGTTTGTTTGTTTCTCGAGACAGGATTTCTCTGTATAGCCCTGGCTGTCCTGCTAATATATCTCAGTATGTAGACCAGGCTAGCCTTAAACTAAGATTATCCTACCTCTGTCTCCTGGGTGCTGGGATTAAAGATATACATCACAATGCCCCGATCCAAATGGATGGATTTTCTGTGCAGTTCTCTTCTGTGATTTCTTCCAGAGCCATCTCACCAGTGGCCCACGGAGACCTGGAGAAGCAGAAAGGCTATGGCAAGATCTACAGAGGCTGGAGTGGGACCTCAGAGCGCACCTCCACTCTAGCTGTTTGTACAGGCTCTCCCGCAGCCCAAACTTCTGATCCTCCCAAATGCTGGCATGATGGAGCGGCGGCGTGTATCAACATGCCTGTCTTAGTTACAGTTGCTGTGATAAAACACTATAACCAAAAGCAACTTGAGGAGATAGGGGTTATTCAGAGTTCCATGTGACGGTTCATCATCAAAATCAGTGAGGGCAGGAACTCAAGCAGGGCTGGAACCTGGAGGCTGATGCAGAGGCCATGGAGGGGTGCTGCTTACTGGCTTGCACCTCATGGCTTGCTCAGCCTGCTTTCTTAAAGAGCCCTGGGGCTGGAGGGATGGCTCAGTCGTTAAGAGCACTAATTGTTCTTCCAAAGGTCCTGAGTTCACTTCCCAGCAACCACATGGCGGCTCACAAACATCTACAATGAGTTCTGATATCCTCTTCTGGTGTGGCTGAAGAGAGTGACAGTGTACTCAAATACATTAAATAAATAAATACCCAGGACTACCAGCCCAGGGATGGCAAGGCCCACAATGGAATGGACCCTCCCCCACTAATCACTAGTTAAGAAAATGCCCTACAGTTGGATCGTATGGAGGCATTTTCTCAAATGGGGTTCCTCCTTTCAGATGACTCTACCTTGTGTCAAGTTGACATAAAAATAGCCAGCACCGTGCCCAACTTCACCCTAGAAATCTGAAAGAACGCCCTGACTTCATAGCCAGCTCACTCTGGGAGAAAGGGCCCACATGCAATAGAGTCCAGGTGAGGATCCACCTGGCCAGGGCAGCCAGAGCAGGTGAATTACTCGAGCCTCAGTTTCTCCATCTGTAAATTAGGTAGCATGCCCTGCTGTGTGTCTGGATGCTTGTGAGCAAGCAGCTGGGCCACCTGTACAGCCCTAGGTATTCTAGAAACATTCACACCTGGCCTTTCTCATCAATCACTGCCTGCCCTGCCTGGGAAAAGGCAGAGCCTGTCAGAGATGAGACTGGTTCTGGGGACTTTGGACTTGGTTATGAGGCCCTGCAAGGTCATAGAAAGACCATCAAGGGAGGGGCAGAGAAAGAAGGGAGTAGCATGGCCTTCGCTGCCGGGGTTCCGGAGTCGGACCTTGACCCTGACCTTGAATGAGGCCTTCCTTTTTCAGAGTACAGGCATGAGGCCACAAGGCTGAGGCCAGACTCGCATGGCTCTGGAAGCCGCTCCTTCGCCGTGGCTGATGCTGGGCGTACAGACAAGGCAGCCCAGGGGTAGATGGCACTAAGGGTTCTCTCGTAAAGCCCAAAGGTCCCCAAATGATCAATAAAGGGCTCCACCTCCTTGCCCCACAGTTCATTCTGAATAAGATGAGTAAGCGTGCTACCCTCAAGGCAGCTTCCAGAACCTTCCTCACTAGTGCTTACAGGAAGGAGGAGGGGTTCCTGGGAGCCCTGTCTCCATCTGTCTCGGGGGTGGCACCCTCTAGGTTCAAAGCCAGGCCAGATAAATCATCCCCTCAGTCACGGGCAAGGACAGCTTAAGTGGGCAAGGACAGCTTAAGTGCAGTGTTTTGTTCGGTTGGGTTGGTTTGTTGTTGTCGAGTGGAGTCCAGGGACCCAGGGACCCAGGGACCCCCTGTTTTGGCCAGGCTGCCTCATCTAAAACCCCCTAGAACTTCTTACTTCCCTCAGACTCACAGAGGGTGAGGTTCCATTTTCTAATATATTGACGTGGGGAGCAAGGCCTGTGAGAATTCCTGACTCTCAAAGAACCTCCAAGACAGCAGGAAAGCCTATCTTTGCCTTTCCAGAGTCCCTCTGTGTGTGTGTGTGTGTGTGTGTGTGTGTGTGTGTGTGTGTGTGTGTGTGTGGTGTGTGTACACATGTCTCTGTGTGCCGGAGTCCCTCTCTTTGTGTGTGTGTGTGTGTGTGTGTGTGTGTGGTGTGTGTACACATGTCTCTGTGTGCCGGAGTCCCTCTCTTTGTGTGTGTGTGTGTGTGTGTGTGTATACACATGTCTCTGTGTGTGTTGTCGAAATGGAAATTGAAATCAGGGCCTTGTATGTTCTAAGGGCTTTGAGCCATGCTCCAAACCTAGGTAGGTGTTTTACTACTGAGTTATAATGCTAACTATTTTACTTTTCTCTTCTTTTCTTTCTCTCTCTCTCTCTCTCTCTCTCTCTCTCTCTTTTGGATAGTGTTTCTCTGTGTAGTCCTGGCTGTCCTGGAACTCACTCTGTAGACCAGGCTGGCCTCAAACTCAGAGATCCTCCTGCCTCTGCCTCCTGAGTGCTGGGATTAAAGGCGTGTGCCACCAACCAGCTTCTCTTTTTTCTTTTTGATTTTAAGAAGGGTCTGTCTGAGGTGCCCAAGTTGCCTTTGAACTTACTCTAAAGTCCAGGCATCTCTTGAACAAAGCTGTGATCTTCCTGCCTCAGCCTCCTGAGTGGCTATGATGACAGGTATGTGGCCTCAGGGACAGTACCAGGCTGTGTCTACCTTTGTCTGAGGGGATCTGCTGCTGGGCCCATAGGACTTGAGTCAGTGCTCTGTGGGGCTGAGGCCTCTGGCTGACTTACTGGTTCCCACTGACTTTCTGAAGGTTAGATGAGGCTGTCACCTGTCATTGCTGGCTCAGGTTGTGTTTTGATGGCTCCACAGGCCTCTGAAGACAGTGTTGGCTGGCTGGCGTCTCTCCAAACTCCAGAGACACCAGCCCTCATGGCCAGATTAAAAAGAAATGTCCCTGTGCCTATTCTGTGGTCAGGACGCATCGGCTATCCTGGAGTGTTTCACGGTGGCTAGGTAATCCTGACAGTTGTGTGACCCGAGTGTCACCCTGCCACATGTCAGCACGCACAGGGCCAATCTGGGCCTCCAGTCCTCTCCTCGTCCCTCCTAGTGCTGGTGAGGGCTGATTCCAGAATTGTGAACCTCACTGGATGGGATCCAAACACAGGGAATTCCATTGTTCTGGCTGCGGCCCCACATCTGGGGGCTGGGCCAGGCTGGACATATACAACTGGCTTCTGGCTTTCTCCCACTGGTTGCAGGTCTTGAGACTTCTCAGGAGCCTCAGACCAACCACCTCCCTTCCTAGAGGGATAGCCCCAGAGGACTCCTGACCTCAGTCCCTGGGTCTTCTGTTTGAAATGTTTCTGCAAAGGCGCTCCCTCTGGGTACTCAATCTTCAGTGTTGGCTCCACACAGACTCTTTTTTTCTTTTTTCTTTTTTCCAAGACAGGGTTTCTCTGTGTAGCCCAGGATCTCCTGCAACTTGCTCTGTTGATCAGGTTGGCCTTGAACTTAGAAATCCACCTACCTCTGCCTCTCAAGTATGGCCACCATGCCTGGCTTATGTAGACTTTTTTTTATTCCTGCCTTTAAAAAAATTGTACGAGTGGAATTTGTAAAGATGTACATTTGTGTGCATGCACATTCACCCATGTATATGGGTATAGAGGCCAGAGGTCAACATCATGTAACTTCCTCTATCATTTCCATGTTATTTTTGACATGAGGATCTCTCACCAATTGGCTAGACTGGCTGGCTAGCAGGTCCCCAGGAGCCACTATCTTTGCCTCCTCCCTCTTGGCCTTTGCATGAATGTTAATGGCGTCACATTCATTTGCACAACCAAGCCCTCTACCTACTGAGTGTCTTCGGCTCACAAACCCTACTGGAGGCAAATGAAGGAAGAGAGGGAAAAAGGAGGGAAGAGGCAGGTGGATCTCTGCCTCCTTTTCTAGATAAGGTCCTACAACTTAGCCCAGGTTGACTTCAAATTTGCAACGTGTATGTGTCAGGCTTCAAACTTGTGATCAGCTGCCCAGGTGTGTGACTTCACACCTGGCTTTTGCACATGTCTTTTGGGGAACACAGTTTGTCCATCACTGTGAGTTATTATGTAGTGCACAGGCATTGTGGCCAGATCATAAGAAAATCTCCAATTTGATGAAGCTTCAGAGGTGAAGAACTGGTGAGGGAAGGGTTGGTGGCCTGACACCAATCCATGCTGGTTCCTGACTGGCGGTTGATTCTCTGGATTTCCTGGACAATGGTGGGACCTGGGCCTCAGTTCCTCTTCCTAGAGAGTGGTCAAAAGTCCAGCTTCCAGCCATAGTTGTACTTCGATGGGCAGGAAGAATAACCACAGCTCTGGCCAGACAGAGCTAGCCAAAGTGGGCAGGGTGGAGGGCCTTCCTTCCTGCCCTGTGCCCACAGCCACTACTTGGCATTCTCTCTTTTAACTCCCGTTCTCCCGGGAGACAGGCTGCCAATTTCCTGAGGTTCCTCTCTGCGGTAACTCACGGAGCAGCATTAGGGTGGGGACTCAGTTCCACCAGGGACGTGCTATCTGTCCTGTTCGACGCCGTGTATCAGGGAACCTTTTCTCTATTACATTAAAAACATTTTTAGTGTGTGCATTGGTGTTTTGCCTACAAGGATGCTGGTGCGAGGGTGTCAGATTTCCCGGAACTGTAGCTACAGACAGTTGTGAGCTGCCATGTGTGTTCTGGGAATTGACACCGAATCCTCTGGAAGAAGAGTCAGTGCTTACAACTGCTGAGCCATCTCTCCAGCCCTTACAATTAATTTTTTACTCTGTGCACAGCGCACACTTGGTGGTCAGAGGAACAATGTGTGGAGTCTCCCGTGGAGACCATGTGGAGGGTGGGCTTGAACTCAGACCATCAAGCTTGGCTGCAAGACCTTTACCTGCTCAGCCACCCTCCCTGCTTCTTCTACTTTAGACCCTTGTAACTTTTCCTTCAGGAGTTGTCCCCAGGAAAGGGTTTCACTGACCAAACACACGACTAATGAATCAAAATTAGCACATTTCCTGTGTCCCCTTCCTCCTCCACCTCCCTTTTTAGATAAGGTCTTAAAGCTTAGCCCAGGCTGACTTCAGATTTGCAATGTGATGTACCAGGCTTCAAACTTGTGATCAGCTGCCCAGGTGTGTGACTTCATACCTGGCTTTTGCACATCTTTTGGGGGTATGAAATTTGTCCATCATAGTGAGTATGTAATGCACAGGTATTGTAGCCTGATCAGAAGAAAATCTCCATTTTGGTGAGACTTCTGGTGATGGGAGAGGTAACTCCCAGATCTCACATCTATGTGTATGAACCTTGGACATCAGTTACTGTTGTTGGGACTAAGCAAGGATGCAGGGCTCTCTATGGGAGGTGCTGAAGCAGAGGCCAGAAACTTTCCCAGCCTGTGATGACCGTCTCTGATGTTACTGTTCATCTTTGGACTCCTAAAGGCAGAGCTGGGGGCAGAGCTACTCTCGGCTCTACAGGAAATCTAGCCAGGTGCGGGCATCTCACCTGCTGCACTGACTCTGTCTGGCAAGTGCTCATTTGACACTAGGAGGAAAGCTCGGCCTGGGGGTGGGGCGAGGGGGAACAGCCATTGCTGTGTGGCCCTGGAGTAAGAAGCCTAAGAACTTCTTACCTATCGCTGCAGGCTGATTCCCAGCTAGGTAGCTTCCTCCAGCCATCCAGAACATTGAAACCCACAGCTCTGTAAAGGGCCCCTGCCCTCGGGCCAGAGTGCAAGGAAGGAGATGCCTCAGGCAGTTGCATGAACTGAAAGACAGGTCTGTCAGGAAGCCACTGTCCAGCTGAGGAGTGAGGCTACCTAGCCGATGGAGAAGCTGCATGTGTCTAGTTTCTAAGAACATAAGGCCCCAGGGTTGTGAGTGCACAGAGCCAAGTGGATATGTTCGCTCCACCCGGGGAGAAGCAAGAACTGCCCCCCTGCCCCCATGACCTTTCTATAGGCTGTGTCCTGACCAGTAGCCTAGTTTCCAAGATGGGATACAGGGAACTTTCTTTACATCTTCCTTTTGCATCTTTAGAATGATGCAAGCAAGTGAGGTGCGGCGGTTCAGGCCTGTTATCCCAGTACCTGGGAGGCTGAAGCAAGAGGACTGCCAAGTTTGAGGCTAGGCTGAGCAATTTACAGAGATCCCGCGACAGAAAAAGTAAAACAGGGGATTGGGGATTTAGGTCGGTGGTAGAGTGCCTGGCTTGCATGCGTAAGGCCCTGGTTCCATAACTGAAATTAAAGCAGGTGGGTATTCAATCTATCTGCCCATTATCGCCTTACACGCGGCTTTATGGCTTATGCGCCAGGCTTTGTTCTGAGCACTTCACACTCGGTTTATCTCCGCAACGCCTTTTCTCAGACTACAACACTGATACCGAGAGGCTAAGTCATTCGCCCAAGAGCACACAGCTGCAGCTCCCGAATGCAGATCATGTCCATCCTAGAGACAGGTCACTGGTTCCCTGGCAGGTCCTTATGAGGGCTGCGTGGAAACCGGATCAAACCAGAGAGCAAAGGCATGGGTCGGAGAGGATGCTACACGTGAGCTTTGGATTCCAGCCTTCGTGGTCTACAGGGAAGAAATGGCTGAAGAGGTTGAGGGTCCTGCCTAAACCGAGAGGTGTAGGCAAAAAGACCAATGGTAACGCAGGGGGCAGGGCCTATGGGAGAAATGCCAATGGCAGTCCGGAGGCAGAGACTGCCCTGGTATGGGCGGGGTCTGCGTGGTGCCGACCAATAGCATTGTGTGGGGCGGGGCCGAATGTCCGGGAGGGCGGTTGGGGTGGGGCCTGAGGGCGGTGGGCCTATGGCGGTGTGGGGGTGGAGCCTGAAGGCGAGCGGGCGGGTGCGCGGAGGGGGCGGCGGCAGCGGCGGTGAACAAAGAGGCGGCGGGCGCGGGCGGCCGAGCGGAGCCGAGCGCAGCCGAGCCGGGCCGAGCCGGGCCGAGCCGGGCCGGGCCAGGGCCCCTGGAAGCGGGCACGATGAGGGCAGCTGAGCAGGGGTCGGCGGGTCCCTGAGCCCCGTGCATCCGGCAGCGAGGGAAGCCCGGCGCAGCGCCCGTGGCCGCCCGCCCGCCATGGCCGGGGTCAGCTACGCGGCGCCCTGGTGGGTGAGCCTCCTGCACCGGCTGCCGCACTTCGACCTGCGGTGGGAGGCCACCAGCAGCCAATTCCGGCCCGAGGACGCCGACTACCAGCAGGTGACGCGCGCCCCCGGGTGCGGGGTCAGGGGCCCCGGGTCATGGCCCCTCCCAAGGAGCTGGAGCTTCCCCATCCCCTTTCATTCTAGGAGTCGCCTCCCGTTCACTGATAACCTTTCCAGGGATTAATGTCGAACACCCCCTGGAAGGTGTTCAGCCCCTCTGTGTCACCAGGGCCTCCGATCCGGATTGACGGAGCTGCCTCCCTCCCCTGATAGACCCTCTTCTGATCCTATGGGTTCCTGGTAGGCCCGTCTTCATCCTTTGGGCAGTCAGCTTCTCCCCAGCAGAGCCCCCGCTAGCCAAGGCTGGATCCCTGGGTTCAGGCAGGAGGGTATTCCTCGTTCTCTTTCCCCAGCTAGGGAATCCCTTTGCCAGACTGTTGGTGGGTGAGGAGCCTGGGCCATCGCCAGCCTTCTGTGGCTGCTAATGACCCCTTGCTTCACGGTCAGGCTGTGGGATGTACACAGGGTGTCGTGTGGTTGTGGGAAACCAGGGTGCCAGCAGTCTCTCTACCCAGGGTGGAAAATGAGGCCTGGCTGAAGTGGGGTGAGTGGGCCTCCGTCTGGGCTGGGGGCCATGGGGCACTTGGCAGCCCTCTCCCTGCGAAGCCCTAAGTCTGGCGTCCTGCCAAGTCCCAGCACCACCCCCACTACTGAACCACTGTCATTTGAGTGCAGAGCAGGGGGACTAGGGCTGTGGGCTTTTCCTTCCTGCTCCAGATTCCAGAAAAAAAAGAATGATCAGCCCACTTGGTCACTAAGCACCTCACAGTTTCTCTCCGGCGGCTCCTGGGACAGACAGTAGCCTGGGAATCAAGTACTCCTGGGGCTGTGCCAAATATCTCTGCCGCCATCCTCATCTTACTGAAGTTGAGGGTGAGAGAACACAGGACTGTCCCTGCTCCCACTCTCTGCCTACCTGACCCCAGCTCCAGTAGCTGATGGTGTTCCTGAGCAGATTAGAACAGGTGTGAGGGGTAGAGCAAAACCTGAGTCCTGAAAGACAGCAAGGAGATGCACCCGGGACCCAGGACCTCACCTGGGGATTTTGTGGGGAAGACCAGGCCCGGGTGAGGTGGAGGGACACGTGTGGTTTTCTTACTGTGTGATGGTATTGTTATGCTCTTTCTTGAAAGAACTCTATGAGCTATTCTTGGAAAGTTGCCTTCCTAGGGTTTGCCTGATGGTCAGTTTTGATGGTCCACTGGCACACAGGGCAGCCAGGTAGCATTTCCTGAGGTCAGTGGGCTGCCACCTGCTTCTGCTGCAGGAGGAACTTGCTAGTGACAGGGAAAGGGTGAGGATTCAGTCCCTGCAGCTCTTGGGAATCTGAAGGTAGTGAGTGGTTCAGGCCCGGCTCTGTAGGTCTTTAGATCTATGGGCCCGCAGCTCTGTGGCCCCAGTTGAGCCTGGTCCTGCCTGCTTTTGCTGCTCCACTGTGGGAGGCCTCTGACTCACGCTCCCTCCTGCCTCCTCTCCCAGGAGCAGAATTAGCCACTGAATAATTCACGGTGTGGAACCCAGCCTGGCTCCATCCCCCGCCGCCTCCGCTCCCGAAGCCAGGGCTATGGATGTGCATGGTGCCCCTGCCCTCTGAGCTGATGCTGTAGGCAACCGCTCAGGGTCTCTGAGCTTCGTCACTTCATCTTGAAATTGGGACTGATGGTTTTGCAGGGTCGCCTGTGGGGAGAAAGTCAGGAGTCCCCATTCTGGATGGGCGGGTGGATAATGGTTTCTCACAGGCTCCATCCCATCTTCCCTGGTGAGGTATTGCTAACTCCATGTGTAGTTGTGTATACATGCATGTCGGGATGGCTGTCCTGTCCTAGGGTACCCTCTCTGTAATCCACCATACCTGAACTGTGTCCCTCTAGGGAAGAAAGCTGCTGCGTCTCCCAGCCTGGGGATACCAGACTTGTCTTTTGCTCTCTTTTACACTCATGGCCCAATGTCTGGAGCCTGATGGAACCCACAATTAGACTCCCAGTCAGGCCCTGTGTAGAGCTGCCTGTTCTTGCCTCCTTTCACGCAGGGCTATGCAGCTGTCTGTGTTGTACACCCTAAGGCTTAGCCTCAGTCAGGGAGCATTGGGGGAGACCTTTTACCCATACCTCCTGGACCCCACAGCAGGGGTGGGCTGGCTCTTGCAAGGGTATCTCAGACCCTGCTGCTACCTGGACTGGTGAGAAACCAGTCCAGAACCAGTGTATGTATGTAAAACCAGCATGGAGCATCAGCACGCCGTGCAGCTTTTACCCAGGAGATGGTGGGAGGTCGCACACTGTAGTGTTAGAACTGAGTGTCTCCGAGCATGGTCGGTCCCCTCTTAGAAGCCTGTGACAGTGCTGAGTGGAAGGACCACCCGGAGTCACTCACCTGGTGGAAGCTCTTGGCATCTTCATGATGGGAGGGGCTCTTCAGTCTGGTCTGGTTCTATGCTGGTTTCTTACCAGGCAGTCCCCTGGTTAGGCTCCTCCAGAGTTGGGCTGTCCCCAGCAGGCATCTGTGTGGATAGGTGAATTCCTAGCAGTAGACACAAAGGGACCCAGAGGCTCTGGGACCTGACATGGCCCACAGCCAGCTTGTCCTGACTGGTGTTTTGATTTTCATTTGGTTCTGGCTGTCTGTAGTCCCTAGGCTTAGGCATCAGACCCCTCTCAGAGTAGAGTATTGACACCTTCTGACCTCATTCTGGTGTGGGTAAATATCTCCTTACTTATCCTCTATAAGCCCTCGTGAACCTGCTTCTATCCAATTCATGTTCTTTGCTTCCAGTTTCTCTATGTCTGGTTCATGGTCTCTATCAGTTCAAGGCAGGCCCAGAGATGTTTGCTGATGGAGAGCTGTTATTGCTAATGATGGGGTCAAGAGAAGAGGCTCTGGGGCTTGGCAGTCCGAGAAGGCTTCCTGGAGGAGATACTACCTAGCCTGCCATGGAAACTACCAGCCTAGGTTTGGGGCTCTCCAGCTTTCTCTCTGACTCACTGTGCACCAGCCCAGCCCTGGTATACAGAGGGCCAGCAGCACACTAGCCATCCAGATAGCTGGTAGCATTTGCCTGCTATTTAGCCAGCCTGTGGGACCATTTCCCATCAGTCCTGAGGCTCAGATGCCCGATAAGACTTACGGGAAGCCAGGCATGGCGGTGCAAACCTGTCATCCCAGCTACTCAGTAGTCAAGTTCAAGGCCATCCAGGCCTGCAGAATGAGTTCAAACCCAGCAATTTAGCAGATCCTATCTTGTAAAAGGGGGATGTAGGGTGGGGGTAGAGAATGCAGCTTAGCACTTGCCTAGCTCTGGGTTTGATCTGCTGCAACATCAATTAAAAGGGAGGGAGGGACCTAGGCGGTGTAGTCAGGGCCTGAGAAAGAGCCCTAAATAACGGGAACAAAGTAGGCAAAGGCGTGAGGCGGAGAAGCCCAGGTGTGTCATCCCAGAGACCCTCTGTCCGAATGGCACAGGGGGCCATGCTGCCTAGGAGGCACTGGGCACCCTGTGTCACAGGCCACTATTTAAGCTCTAATTGAATAGCCCTTGGGACCAGAGATCTGTTCCCAGAGCTTGCAGCTGGCTCATAAGAGCTGAGCCCCTCAGTGCACAAGGTTAGCGTCATGGCAAGCAGGTTGGCAGCCTGGCTGTGTCCTCTGGGCAGGGCTGGCTTCATTGTCATCCTCCCGACTACTCAGGAAATGAGCTCTGTCTGAAAAAGCAGCCTTATCGCCTGCTTCCAGCTTACACAGGCAGTGCGCATCTGTGGGACACTGGGGGGGGGGTGCGGGGGGAGCGACCATGCGAAGATAAAGGAGCCACCCAGCTGGAGTCCGTCCACGCGCTTGCATTTTTGGGGATGACGCCACTTGAAATCCGACTTGTGTTGCATACTGCCATGTTTCTTTCGTCTTTTCCTTCCTCCCCAACCCCCACCCCAATCCTGGAGATCAAACCCAGAGCCTGGTGTATGCTAGGCACGTGGTCTGCCTCTGAGGCACACCCCAAGCGTTGTCTTGTTTTTAAAAATTGTTTGCTTTGTTTTTGGATTTTGTGTGTGTCGTGTGGTGTGTGTATGATATGTAAGTGTGCATATTCAGTGTGTGTGTACATTCCTGTCCTTGCGCCTTGTTTGAGGTAGGAGTCTCTTGTCCTTTGCCCATGCATGTGCCAGGCTAGCTGGCTGGCAAGCTTCCGGGAATTCTCCTGCCTCTGCCTCCCATCTCACTCTCCACAGGAGTGCTGGGATTTCAGATGCACACCACCAAATTCAACTTTATCTCCGTTCTGGATGTCTGAACTCCAGACAAACCAGAAGAGGGCGCCAGATCCCATTACACATGGTTGTGAGCCACCATGTGGTTGCTGGGATTTGAACTCAGGACCTCTGGAAGAGCAGTCGGTGCTCTTAACCACTGAGCCATCTCTCCAGCCCTGGATATCTGAACTCAAGTTGTTATTCAGGAGCCTTGTACCCACTGAGCCATCTCATGTAAGGGCCTAAGGGCCGTCCTTAAACCCAGGATGTTAAGGACGAGCTGTCTCCACTGCTCACTACCCCATGATACTCGACCCCCTCTGGAGCTAAGTGGAGTCTTCTAGAGCACCCCCTGGGTGGAGCAGTGGCCCTGTAGATGGAACCCAGAGCTTCGTGCATTCCAGGCAAGTGTTCTACCAACAGAGCTACATCTCCGGCCTTTGTTCAGACTCAGTACTTCTGGGTGCTTCCCAGCGTCTCATAGTGCCAACCAGAGCTCTGAAGTTGCAAGAGAGAAAAAGCCCCACTCAGACCCCTTCTACACCGCCACTCTGCTCTCCCCCCCAAGACTAGAGCTGGGTGGAAGCTTCTAGAACAAACCCTGGGTGGAAGATGATGGTACAAGGAACAGGGGCAAGTCCCTACCAGACCCACTTGGCTGTGCATGTTTGTGCATTGGGGTCGATTACTGAGTCCCAGGCGAGTATCATGAACTGAATCAGCAGTTACTTATGGCCAGGGATGGTGAAACTGTGACCCTGGACCATAGCACCCTCTCTATTCAGGGTGGGTGGCCAAGGCCACACCGCCTAGATCTGGAAAATGCTGGGCTGTTTGTTCAGGCCATGTGTTCAGCTCTGCCATGGCTGCAGCTATAGGAGCCTCTGACAGTACCATGATCAGCACCGTAGCCATCTCTGGCCATGCAGTCTTGCCCCCCCCCCCCCAAGAAGTCCCAAGAAGCAGCTTTAAGAAGGCTTCTAGCCAGGCAGTGGTGGCACACGCCTTTAATCCCAGAGGCAGGTGGATCTCTGAGTTCAAGGCCAGCCTGGTTGAGTTCAGGACAGCCAGGGTTATACAGAGAAATCCTGTCTCGGAAGAATACATGAAGAAGGCCTCTGCTAGGGAGGTGTAGGTGGCAGGTACCGATAGTCCTAGCACTTGGGAGGCTGAGGCAGAAATTTCATGAGTTTGAGGCCAGCATGGCTACCTATCCTGTCACAAAAGCAAGAAAAGGGACTGTTGAGATGGCTCAGTGAAGCACTTGGTGCACAGCCTGAAGACTTGAATTCAGACCCCAGGTCCCTCATAAAGGGGAGGGAAAGGCCAGCCTCACAAGGTTGCCCTCCATCTTCCACAGTGTACAGTGGCATCCATGGCTACACACACACACACAATGAATTTAAATATAGTAATAACACTAAAACAGCAAATTGTGTTTTGTAGCTTACTGACTTGGTAGTGCATTTGCCTAGCCCGTAACAAAGTTCAACCCTGCATAAACCAGGGCAGTGGTGCACACCTGTAATCCGGGCACTTAGAGGTAGAGGCAGTGGGTTGTGAAGCCGAGGCTACCCTCCCCTACATAGGAAGTTTGAGGCTAACCGGGGCTATGTGTGACCCTGTCTACCGACAAACACAAAAATCAAATCCAACGGTTCCTGGGTAGAGGTTGGGGTCAGATTTCCCCAAAGCCATTCTGAGCTTTCTCCAGAGTTGCTGCTCCCCCTGGCTTCCCCCTAGGCTCAGCTGGCCATGAGACCCTCTGCCAACCCTTTCCTCCTGCTCCCCTCTCCTGCCTCACCCAGTGTGGCACCCTGCTACCTGGGGCCCATGCTAGGTCATTTGGCCACTACCTGGAGCTCTTGGTCATACTCTGGGGGAGCTGTGTGCCCTGTTGCCCTGACCCCTAGGTGCCAACTGCCTTGCTCAAAGGGCTTATATTGTTCATTTTTAAACTCTTTTCTGCCCCCCCCCCACCTTCCCCAAGTAGTATTGGAGTTGGACATTCTTGTCTTCTCGAGGCAGAGGCCCTGGGGATGGACACATGGATTGGGGCTCCTGGCCTCTCTTTCTGGACTCAGTTTTGGAGCCACTGTGGGTTCCCCTGCCTGCATGCACCCCTCCCCTCACCCACAGGCAGTTCCGGGAAGGCCTAAAAGAGGAACCTTGCCATGGGGCCAGGGCTTTGGGGTCGGGGAGATGGGAAGTACCTCACATGGTCAGTGAGGGATTGGACATGTGACCATGTAGGCCAGACTATACTGGATTTGAAGTCCCTTGTATAGCTCTGTCAAACTGGGGTACACATATCTATTAGTGGTTTCTGATGTCTTTGGTCCAGGTTGGGTGGCTGCTGCAGCCCAGAACAGAGAAGCTCTGATGGGCATCCTGAGAACTGTGTCACAGGGCTGGGAGCCACTTGCCTTGCTGGAGATGGGGACACAGGAACATTTTCCTGAGGGTTCCCCGAGCTGAGGTTCAGCATATCTGACAGTGGATGCTTCTAGAATGAGGCCCAAGGGACACTAGTGTATGACTGCATAGCTCTGGGTACTTCAACTTAAAATCTCAGGGTGAGAGAACAGCGGTAGTAAGTTGGGCGCCCATTCCCCCCCTCCCCCCTGCTCCGCATAGCAGCCATCAACTGACTCCGCTCTCTCTTGGCCCTGCCACGAACTCACTGTCATGGAATTTGTGAAACCCAAGCCTGGCCCGATGGAAAATCTGTTTTTAATTTCTGGCCAGCATCGCTGGTTCCTCAGCCCAGTGTGTTGGGGGTGGGGGGCCCATGGTCATGCAGCCAGCTCAGCACCCTGGCAGCCCGTCAGGGACAGTGGGTGGAGGACCCTGGGCCCCCACCATGGGGCTGAGAGTGGGCTTCCTGGCCAGCGCTGGATATCTGAGGCACAGATGGGTTGACTCCACTTAGTAGTCTGGGGACCCCCAAACCTCAGCCTCAGGGAGTCTGGTCTGTGGCTCATACATGCTGAGCCAGCTGTATGCATGCCCTGCTACTTGTGTATCCCTCATGATCCCTGGGCATGGGCTCAGCCTGGTGGGCCCTCCCCTTTCCTCACTCTGGTCCAAGATGGATAGGGAGTCTTAGCCTGACCCAGCCAGCCTTCGGGATAATAGCCCCCTCCCCCCAACCTCATATTTTATCTCTTTCCTCTGGCAGATATAGGGTTACCATTGAAGCGTTCTGTACATGGAAGAGGGTACCATTTCCCTGCCTTCTCTCCTGCCTCCTGTCCATGTCCCATCCTTGTGCCCTGGATCCCTTCCTGGGCTCTATGTCACAGAGCCATCCTCCGTTGAGCCCTGGCTCTCCTAGGGTACCCAGCCAGGAGCCCATGACCCCACAGTGGTAGTGTACATGGCCCACTTCTACTTCCTGTTTCCCATGGCCACTAAACTGTGCTGTTGGGGTCTTTAGAGCCCTCTGGTGGCCCAGGAGGAATGCACTCTGGGCCTACCTACATCCTTAGTCCACTCTGGTGACTTATCACTACTCCAGGCAGACAGATGGGACCCTGGGGGCTCATCTCTATCCGGGAAGGTTGTGGCTTTATGCTCCCTCTAGATGACTGTCCAGTTGCTTCCACAGTGGGCTCTGAGCCTCAACAGTGCTGTGTTAGCAGTCGTATGCCAACTTGACACACAAACTAGAGGTGTCTGAAAGGAGGGGACCTAAATTGAGGAAATGCCTCCCTATGCTTTGGCTGTAAGGTATTTTTTTTTTAGTTATTGATAGGGGAGGGCCCAATCCATTGTGGGCAGTTCCATCCCTAGGCTCGTGATCCTGGGTTCTCTAGGAAAGCAGGCTGAGCAAGCCATGGGAGGCAAGACAGTAAGCAGCGCTCCTCCATGGCCTCTGCATCAGCTCCTGCCCCCAGGTTCCGGCCCTGCTTGAGCTCCTGTCCTGACTTCCTCCAAAGAAGGACTATGATCTGGAAATATACACTGAATAAACCCTTTCCTCCCCAACTTGCTTTTTAGTCATGGGTGTCTCATCACTGCGATAGAAGCCCTAACATGAGATGGATCCCACCCGGAGGTTTGCTCCTGCCTTTTACACGTATGAGAGGTGCATATGTAACGGGTCTCTTGGGTATTGCATCTGAGGGTGCTGAGAGAATCACAGTAGGGGACTACTGGGAGCTGGGGACGGTGCTGCCTCCTGCCCATCTTTGCTGGGAGCCTGGTTCCTGCAGCCCACACTGCAGCCAGTAGCCCAGGACGGGGATGGGTGCCCGCCCCACCCAACTGAGCTTCTGGATCACGTTTACCGAAGACGGAAAGTTCCATGTGGTCAGAGCCGAGCTGCTGAGTGGCTTTTCCTAGTCTCATCCTCAGTGGCCTGTGGGCGGTGGTGACTGCCCTGCCAGTGAGTCCGTTGGCCTAGTGCCCCCCTGGGCGCGTGTCCTCTGGGCTCTGGCCTCAGAGACTCGGGAAGAATGTCAGGCTGTCTCAGCCAGCCGTCCCACAGGGCCCCCAAGTGTCTATGCTGATCTGCTTCCCCTAAGTGTAAACCGGAGGGTGCCATCTCGTCCATTCCTGGGGCTCAGTTTCAGCTGGCTGTCCCTGGCCTCGGGGGCTGCCTGAGCTTTTATCACAGCCGGCCCCATCTGGAGGGAACAAGGTCGCGCTGGAGCGTTCCCCAGGGTTCTTGTGATTGGAGGGAGGGGTTCCCAGTTTATTCCTACTGTGGTTGAGCACATTCTCTGGGCCCAGGTCCTGGGTAGATTAGAGCATAGTCTCTCCAGAGCTTGCAGTACAAAGGCAGGAGCATCCCGTCTGTCCCCTGCGTGAGCCTGGCATCACGTCCTAGTATCCCACTGGTGATATGCAAGCTGACCCCGAGACACAGGGGTGGAAATGTGCTCAGAAGGAGTTTCCTAGACTAGGCCAGACCAGGATGGGAGAGGAGAGCAGGTGTGGACACTTGGCTGCCCTGAGAGTAAGGAGAGTGGAGAATGCCAGGCACCTGGTGTGACTGTCACCACCTATAGGTTTGGACTAGCTTTGAGATTTTTAGGTGACACTCTTTGAACCCCAGGGTACTAGGGTTTTTTTTGGGGGGGTAGCCATAGGATTTTTTTGTTTTGTTTTGTTTTTTCAAGACAGGGTTTCTCTGTGTAGCCCTGGCTGTCCTGGAACTCACTCTGTAGACCAGGCTGACCTCGAACTCAGAAATCCACCTGCCTCTGCCTCCTGAGTGCTGGGATTAAAGGCGTGCCCCACCACGTCCAGCAGGATTTCTTTCTTTTTGTTTTTTCAGACAGGTTTTCTTTGTGTGATAGTCCTGAATGCCCTGGAATTCTCTGCAACTCACGGAGATTTAACTGCCTCTGCCTCCCAAGTGCTGAGATTAAAGGAGTGCGCCACCACTGCCCTCTACCATGGGGTTTCTTAAGGCCTCTCTCCTCTCCCCCCCCCCCAACATTTTCCTTAGACATGATCTCACTGTGTAGGCCAGCCTCGAACTCAGAGATCTGCCCACCTCTGCCCCCCCCGCCCCCTAGTGCTGGGGTTAAAGGTGTGTGCCACCATCCCATAGGAGCATAGGTGCCCTGGGACCCACAATGCCACACCTATTGATACTTGTATGTGTGGGTACAACTGTGAGCAGATGTCTGAACACAGACTTGAATGTAGACAAGGGTGTGTACTTCCCCTGACTGTAAACCCCAGTTATGCGACATCCCCACACCCCTCTGAAGGCAGGTAGCTTTCCTAGGGCTCTCCACAAAGGTAGCCATCAAAGCCCGTGTATCTGTCAGCTTGTGTATTTTCCCAGGGCCCCTCCCCCAGCGATGCTGACTCCGGTTCAGACATTGACCTTGTCTGTTCTTTGCCTGCAGGTTGGCTAACATCTCTGCCCATCTTTTCTATTTATGTGTGTGCACATGTGTATGTGTGCACTCACGTACATGCCATAGAGCGCATGTGGAGGTCAGAGATCAACATATAGGAGTTGGTTCCTTCCACCATGTGGGTCCCGAGGATTGAACTCAGGTCTTCAGACTTGATGGCAAGAGCCTGTAGCTGCTGGGCCATCTCACAGACCAGTGTGCTCATCTATCCAGGACCCCTCTCATTCCCTTCTGTAAACTCAGTACCAATATCACCTCCCTGCGCAAAGGCTGTCATCTGCTGGGTTCCTGTAAGTCCCTGTCATCTTGTGGCATTTTGTAAGCATCCCTCTGCAACACAATAGTACCATTTGTGAACAGGATTCTCACCCCCACCCCCAGATCCTGTCGTGGGACATACCTTACAAAACATGTTTTCTCTTCTAGCAAATGGGAGGATGTGGTCCAACCAAGGAACCACTGGTTGTACAGGCCTGCTGTGTTTCTAGGATTTATCTATCCCCAGTTCCCTTCCTGTGAAGAGGTGTACATTCTAGACATATGGCCAAAATGGGGCTGGTTGGCACGGGGAGTCCTAGGGTGGCACCCAGGGAGAGAGTGGTCAGTTGCTCTCACAGGTTTATACAGCCCTCTGCCTCTAACGTGTGAGGAGGAGGCCTACAGAGGATTGGTACCTATTCTCCATGTCTAGGCGTGAGCAGGCTGACAGCAGATCCAGAGGGAATCTAGGGGATGGGGTAGTTCAAGCATGCTAGTGCTTACTGATGGCCACTGTGCAGGGCCTTGTCTATGCGAGGCCCCTATGACTGGAAGGTCCTAGATTCTGTCTCCATTGCCTGCTTCAAGCTGGCCCGCTCCTGTCCCCACCTGTCTGTGTACTCCTGGGTCAGCTCTCCTGGGCTTTGGAGGACTTTCTGATGTAAGCACTCGGGCTCACAAGATGGCTCTGGCACACCCCCACTGTACTGTTTCCCCTCTGTGCAAGGATGGTGGACTTTAATAGTATACACTGCAAACATAGCAAGATACCTAGCTCCAGTGTCTTGCTGCATCCAAACTGCAGGTAGCTACAGGCTACAGTGTAGAGGGACAAGGTGAAGCTGGTGGGGGATGGGTTGTGTATGGCATCCTGGTGGAGCTCTGGCCTTCGCCTGAGGGTTTTTTTCTGCACTGGGCCACAAGTCCCTTAGCCTTCAGGGCAGCATCATGGCTTTAGATCCCAGAACCCTGGTTCTTGGCCCACATTAACTGAACGTGCAGGAAGCAATATCCAGATGGAAAGCGCGGAGGCCTGTCTCCAGGTGTGGGAGCCAGCTGGCTTCTGGGAGGGCAGGGAGCGCCATCCTTTTGCTGCCTGGCAACTGTCTCCTGGGAAATGGCCCGTGGGGTTGCCAGGGCCGTTGATGGAACAGCCTGTGGTCCCCAGGGAGCTGGGCAGAGTGGTTCTGCTTCCATAGCTCCTCTGACTGGCCCCAAGGAGGGCACACTTGTCCAAGGGCCATCAGCAATCCCTCTCTGACTGGGGAGGATGAGGAGAGGCTGGGGTGAGTCAGGAGAGGCTCAGAGTCACGGAGCCTGGGGACAGCCTGGGTAGGGTCAGAAAAAGTAACCATTTAGCATCTCTTGGCTGCCCCAGTTGCCCTGTAATTGATGTTCAACACCACTGTTTCCGAACCCTGCACAGGAAGTGAGCTGAGAGCACTTCCTGTTTACGGGCCTGTCCTTCCTGTCGCCTTCTCTAACGTGTGTGTGTGTGTGTGTGTGTGTGTGTGTGTGTGTGTGTGTGTGTGTAGGGGAGGAAGTGTTGCATGGTGCACATCTGGAGGTGAGAGTACTCCCCGACTCAGGGGTGCTCTCTCCCTCCACCATGAGGGTCCTGGGATTGAACTCAGGGTGTCTTGGAACAAGCACCTTTATCTATTAAGCTATCTCACAGACCCAGATTTTTTGGTTTTTTTTTGTTTTTAAAATAAGATTTATTTTTATGTTTTATGCATGGGTGTTTGTCTGCATGTCTGTGTACCATATGAGTGCTTCATACCCCCAGAGGCCAGTAGGGGGTGTCAGATCTCCTCCTGATTGTTGTCTCAGACAGTTGTTAGCTGCCATGTGGTTGCTTTGTTGAACCCTTGTCCCTTGGAAGAGCATCTAATGCTCTTAACCATTGAGCCATCTCTGCAGTCCTAGCTTTCTTTTTTTGTTTGTTTGTTTGTTTGTTTGTTTGTTTGTTTTTGGAAGAGTTCCGCTCCTTATTCTATAGCTTTGAACTTGTAGCTCAGACTGAATACCAACTCACAGGAACTCTCCTGCTTCAGCCTCCGGGGTGCTGGGATTACAGCCATGTGCCACCTGACACGACACAGGGCTTCTGAAGTTTCTTTATTGGGGAAAGCGTCTGACTATGCAGACTAAAATATGCAGAGCCACTGGGAAGAGGGGCTAACATGGGACTGTGCCCCAGCCCCATACATATTCCAGCATGCTTCTTGCATCTACCCACCCGCTCTCAGGCGTTGCTGCTGCTGGGGGCCACCGCCCTGGCCTGCCTGGCCCTAGATCTCCTCTTCCTACTCTTCTATTCCTTCTGGCTGTGCTGCCGGAGGAGAAAGACAGACGAGCACCTTGATGCAGACTGCTGCTGCACTGCCTGGTGCGTCATCATCACCACACTGGTCTGCAGGTGAGCTGGAGAGGGCTGGACCAGGCCTGAGATTTGTTCTGGAGGGAGGGGGCTGGAGAGCCCTACATGGAGGTGGGGTGGAGGCGTGGTTAGAGAGACTAGAGGATGAGGGTGAGAAGATAGGTGGGACCTAGGGCTTGGAGGACAGAATAGGGCCAGAAAAGAAGCAGAGCCAATAAAACTGTAGGGGTAGGACATGAGGTAGGGGTAAGGAGATTGGGGGCCATCAACACCAGGCCTGCTCGGCTACCAATGGTTCTGCCTTCCCTAGCGCGGGCATTGCAGTGGGATTCTACGGCAACGGCGAGACCAGCGATGGCATTCATCGAGCCACCTACTCACTACGCCATGCCAACCGCACAGTGGCAGGGGTCCAGGACCGCGTGAGTAGCTGGCTGGGGAGAGTCCTGTGTGTTCTAGAACCTTCTGTGTGCATCTGGTAGTGCAGGTGACAGCTCTGCACCTGGCTCTGACTTATATTGCTCCTCTTAAAGGTGTGGGACACGGCTGCCGCCCTGAACCGCACAGCGGAGCCCAACCTGCAGAGCCTGGAGAGGCAGCTGGCTGGGCGGCAGGAGCCACTGAGGGCTGTGCAGCGGCTGCAGACCCTGCTGGGGACCCTGCTGGGCTACACCGCTGCCATCCCCTTTTGGAGGAACCCCGGAGTATCGCTGGAGGTGCTAGCTGAACAGGTGGACCTCTATGACTGGTACAGGTGCGCCAAACTTCTCTCCCACCTTCCCACCAGGGTCCACCCCACCTGGAGAGCATCGTCCTCCTGGGGCTACTTTCTGCCTAGTCTCTGAGGCCTTATAGGTTGCCAATCATAGCAAGAATCCCCGTGGGAGGAGGTGCTGTCTTCTTCAAGGACTGACATTATACACCTGTAATCCAAACACTGGGGAGGCTGAGGCGAAGGGGTTGGGAGTACGAGGCCAGCCTGGGCTAAATAGCAAGACCCTGCCAAAAAAGACACAAGTCCCAGGCTATTTACCCCACTCACCTGTATTTGTGCCTGACTTAGGCCTGTGTGTGTCTACAGGTGGCTGGGGTACCTGGGCCTGCTCTTGCTTGATGTTATCATCTGCCTCCTGGTGCTGGTGGGCCTCATCCGAAGCTCCAAGGGTATCTTGGTTGGGTGAGTCAGAGGTGGGGGTGGGCTCCTGTGGGTCCAGGGATAGAGGGATGGGGTGATGGGACGAGGTAACGTAGCCTGTCTCCTCCCCGACAGTGAGACTCATGGGGCTCAGGCCACGAGCATCTCCCTAAGCGCAGCCTTCCCCTCCCTGAAATGAGCCACTTTCCTGTTTATGGTCATGAGCCACTTTCCTGTTTATGGTCATTAGATGTGCGCCTCCCTGTGAGTCTACACAGGGCTACTTATAAGCCACCTGGCCAGGTCTCAGCTGGGTTCCAGCCCAGCTCTGCTATTTACCATGTCAGCCACCTTGAACAAGTGACCCACTGGCACGCCAAACCCATCTCCTCTGAAAGAAGGATGACAGCTTACCAATGGGAAGGCTGCAAGGTGACGTCACTGTTCCACCTGAGCAGTCATCTCTCAGTCACTATGTGGATCTGGCACCGCTGAGCCCCGGAGAATCCTCCAGCCCCTGCCAGTGGCACCTACCTGTCTCACAACGATAGTGGCGCTGAAGCTGAGGGTCAGGCTGATAACGCTTAGGCAGAAAGCAAACTCGGGATCAGGCCATTCTTCAATGTGCGATGCACCCGCAATGCTCCAGGAGAGGGGACAGAGGCCCACAGAGTAAAGGATGCTTCAACACTAGGGAAGGAAGTGCGCGTGAGCGTGCAGGCCTGCAGTTGGGGGGTATGGAGAAGAGCAGAGAGGCCCATGGAGGCTGGAGCAGGCCTGACGGAGGGAGGGAGGGAGGGAGGGAGGGAGGGAGGGAGGACGCAGCGGTGCAGACTAACTGGTGCTGATGGCGTAGCTGTGGGGCTTGCTGTGATAGTGGTTTCTTATAAATAGGATGCACCTGTGGTGTCCCTGGGTCTTCTAGTCAAGCCCAGGCTGCTCATTTGTCCCCAGGTATGGGTTGAGTCCCATCTCAGCCAGGAGGAGCATTTGTCCTGGTCCTGGGCCTTGAGTAGCTCCGAGACCAGGCCATAGGAGAGCTTACTGTCCTGAGTGACAGATCCCTCAGGCCCAGGCTCTGGGGGCCTGGCACTCTCTACTGCAGCTGTGTGTGTGTGTGGCATGTCCCCTATTCCCAGCCTGACAGGCCTTCTTTGTCCCAAGGGTCTGCTTGCTGGGTGTCTTGGCCCTGGTCATCAGCTGGGGTGCGCTCGGCTTGGAGCTGGCTGTGTCTGTGGTGAGTGGCAGGGGCCCAGGAACTGCCGTCTGATGGGCTTTAGTCGGGAGGAGGAAGCCATACTCATATAAGCGCTCATCTCGCCCTGGGTCACACAAATCCATGTTTCCTGCATTGCACTCTGTCCCCTGAACAAAGGTCACACCCTGGGGAGTGGACTCTCCCTGAGAACTCTAGGTGGCCCAGCTTGGTCACCAGCCCCTTCTTGCCTTCCTCGCCTCAGGGCTCCAGCGACTTCTGCGTAGACCCTGACACCTTTGTGACCAAGATGGTGGAGGAGCACTCAGTACTGAGTGGGGGTGAGTCTGTGGCTGTGCGTGGGACTGAAGTGACCGGGGACAGACAGCGAGGTGGAAAAGGCTGAGCAGCTCTTGCCCTCACGGTCCTTTGACCTCAGGGAGGCAAGGTGCAGACCTTGTAGGCAGCCAAGGGGAGAGACACTTGCTAAACAGGAGGCTGCATCTCTAGTGGATGGCTGAGACAGAAGCCCCTGCTGTGTTTGTGAAGCAGCTAGTTGGGAACAGAGAGGGTGGGAAGCCGGAAGGTTGAGCCACGGTTGGGAGTATGGGCTTTCTTGTAGTGGGGAAAAAAGGGATGGGCCCAAGACGTGATACGGTATCCTTGTAAGTGTGTCCTGAGGTTGGACCCAGGACACACTGGAACCCCAGTATTCAGGGGGTGATAGCAGTAGGATCTTGGGTTCTAAGTTCAACCTTGATGTGACTGTCTCAAAAAACACAAAGTATAAAATAAACAAACACTTGGCAAGGCTGCTGGCTGACACGAAGGGCAAAGGAAGGAAGAAGCTGTTGGAGAGCCACAGGCCCCAGACAGTGGAGGCTTGAGCAGGTGGAAGTGGGTAGGGACATCCCCTGGAGGTGGAACCAACAGGACTTCTGACACCCAGCTGCAGGGTCAAGTGAGGAGCCATGGCCCTGGTCCTGCAGCCCCTGCAGCCCTAGAAACCTAATGGGATGCAGACCCTAAGGCTGAGTGCGGCTACTGGGACCCCGTTCCACCCAGTGCTTCAAGAGCAGGAAGACCCCCCCCCCCCGAGCGTCCTGCACACTTCAGGGGCCCCGTTCTGAGGACAGGGTCTTGGCTTAGCCTCACGCACATGCAAACACACATGTCTGTGTGTGTGAATGCATGTACATACAAGTATGTGGGAGCACATGCATGCAGATAGACACCATTGGCAAGCATTGGCACGTGTAGATACCCAGACACAGGCAGGCAGGCTTGAGGACAGCAGGGATGCACGTTGTTGCATGCAGACACAGACGGGACCTGCGCTCAGCCCCCTCCCTCTCTTCACAGACATTTTGCAATACTACTTGGCTTGCTCACCCCGTGCCACCAACCCCTTCCAGCAGGTGAGAGCTAGGCTGGTCCTGAGTGTGGGGAGAGGCCCAGCCTCCAAGCCCAATCCGGAGCTGCATGAAGCCCAATCTTAGGCTCCATGCAAACCCAGCTTGGGGATGCTAATCCTGTTGCCCCATGCTTGGGACAACCTGTATGATGGGGGATCCTAGGATCCTTTCATTCTTTGGGGGTTCCCTCAGCAACCCTGCAGGACAGCAGGCTAGCTGACTGGTGAATGTGAACAGGTATGGGAGGAGCCCTGGGGGACACCTGTAGAATGCCATTTGTTCAGGGGTCCTAGTGGTGGCATTTGAAGAATTTGGCAGTCCCAGTTAGCCATATCCTGTACCCCCTGTTACGCTAGTGGGGTGAGGGTACCCTTGCATCTGAAGATTTCCAAATGCTTTGGTTTGCTCTCTGAAGTGAACGCAGGCTTTTGTTACCACCTCAGGAGTGTGTGTTTTGTCCCCTGTGTGGGTACTTTCAGGGAGAAGGGGTGGAGTCAGACATAACTGGCCCACTTGGGGCCTTGAGGGCTGCCCATGTTGGGGGGGCTCGGGTATGAGGAGTAGTAGCTGGCAGCCACTGGAATCCACACTTCTCTGTGGAGCAGAAGCTGTCGGGCAGCCACAAGGCTCTGGTGGAAATGCAAGATGTTGTCGCGGAGCTGCTGAGGAACGTCCCCCGGGAGCACCCCGCCACCAAGGTGAGGGGCTGTGGGCAAGGGTGGCCCTGACTGCTGGGAACCCGAGGGTCTTGCTTGCTCCCCTTCTTTTCACCCTCCCTCCTTTTCCCTGGACATTTCCCACAGATTTATAAAATATTTAAGAGGCTGATAAGTGGCTCAGAATGGAAAGGGTCTCTGCCACCAAGCCTGACAACCTGGGTTCAATCCCAGAGACCCACATGATGGACAGAAAGAAGGGACTCCTACATGCTGTCCTCTGACCTTCATACAATTACTGTGGTGTGCTTATACACACCACACACACACACACACACACACACACACACACACACACACCACATAAGATGTTAATAAGTGTTTTTGTTCTTTATACCAAAAAGTAATACAAGCTTGGCATAGTGACATGGCTATAATTATAGGATGCAGGAGGCTGAGACGAGATCTTGAATTCTGGGCTAACCTGGGCTACATGGCCAAACCCCATCTCAAAAACCAAGGCCTGGCTGGGTATTGTGGCCCACACCTGACTCTTGGTGAACACTAGGGAAGGATCTGGTCGTCTGGGTCAGTCTCAGCTGCATAGAGAGTGACAGTCTAGCCTGGGCTCCAGTGAGATCCTGTGTCTCACTAGCTTGGTGGTAAAGTGCTTGTCAGGCCCTGGATTCCATCCCAGCCCTGCAAAAAGGAAAGGTTTCCTTCCAAACTGCGACCCTGTGAGGTTCTGGGCTGGGCCTTTAGCCCGCGGTTTGTGGACACAGCTCAGTCCATCACACCAGGGCCTTTCTGTTTTCCTAGCACGAAGCCCCAGATCATAGGCGGGTGAGGTAGCACGTTCCTTTAGTGCCAGCACTTCAGAGGCAGGATCAGGTGGATCTTTGTGAGTTCGAGAACAGCCAGGGCCACATAGTGAGACCCTATCTTTAACGACAGCACAAAGGAAGGGAAAGCCATGCTGTACAGTAACACCCCTGCCCGTGCTCCAGGAGTGCTGGGCTTGCGGGCTTGTCCTCCACAACCAGCCTAAAATAGGACTTTTGTAAAATTGATTCTTAATTTTATTTTATGTGCATGGGTGTTTTGCCTCTGTGTGTGTGTGTGTGTGTGTGTGTGTGTGTGTGTGTGTACACGGTTCCTGTACAGGCCAGAGGACATCAGACTCCCTGGAACTAGCGTCACAGACAATTAAGAGGTACCACGTAGGTGCTGGAAATCCAACCTGAGCCCTCCAGAGGGCAGCCAGTGCTCTAAACTATTGAGCCATTTCTTCTGCCTCCTAAAATAAGATTCTTAAGAGTAGAATGGCCCAGTCAGTGACACATAGTGAGTGAGTTTCTCCCATGTCAGTGGGGGAAATCTAGCCAGGTACGGTAGTATGCACCTCTAATCCCGGCACTGAAGAGGCTGAGGCAGGAGGATTATGAGTTTGAAACCATTTATAGTAGAGCAAGACTCTTGATAAAATTAATTACATCTGTCTTCTTAGCAGTGACCACACTGGACAGCTATCTGTAGGTTTCCTGGTCCCTCTGTTTCCAAGGCTCAGCACCCAGACTTGCATTTCTGAAAGCCCTACTGAGGCTGTTCAGGGACAGGTTCAGGAGGCGGGGTCCTGAATGGAAGGACATGGGAGATCCCATGGCTCCTTGGGGGTCTCAGTCATCATGCTAACACCAAGCAAGTGCTCTATGAATTCTCTGCCCCAGGATCCCTTGCTCCGAGTCCAGGAGGTGCTAAATGGAACGGAAGTGAATCTCCAGCACCTCACCGCCCTGGTGGACTGCCGCAGCTTGCACCTGGTAAAGCCACTGGGCAGCTGGGGGGCGGGGCAGAGGGGAGCCCCCAGAAAGAGATGGGTGGTCCTTGGGATGCTGGGGGGGGTCCTTTTACCCCGCCTCATGTAAGGGACATCCAGTGTGGTCTAGCAAGTTGGTCTCACTGCCTGTCCCCAATTCTCTCCCTGCCCCCTCTTTTGTGTCCCTTCTTCCTGCTCAGGACTACGTGCAGGCTCTGACAGGCTTCTGCTATGATGGTGTGGAGGGCCTCATCTACCTGGCCCTCTTCTCCTTTGTCACAGCCCTCATGTTCAGCTCCATCGTCTGCAGCATCCCACACACCTGGCAGCAGAAGAGGTAAGGTTTTCCCGGGGCCTGGGGCCTGGAGGCGAGAGGCATGTACTTTCTCACCTCCAAATACTTTCCAGGCCTCTGAGGTGCGTTGGGGGCCGCCTGCAGTTAGGTGACCCTGTGGTGATGGTAGCAATGATGGAGGCAGGTGTGCATCTAGTGAAGGCAAGGGTGGAGCCAGCCTCTCCTGCCCCCTTGTGTTAGCTTTATGCCCTACACCCTGAAGACTGCAGCAGAGCGTGTCTTCTACAATCCCAGGGACAGATGTGCACAGCTGTGAGTGACAAGGGCTTGGCTTCTGCCGTAGGAAGTTCGGGTGGCCGTATCCTGCTGGTGACCCAGATGGGGCCCCTGTGTTTTTATCTTTAAAGTCAGGAGTCCTCATGACCCCCGGCCTCCTTTTCCTCAGTGCAGGACTAGGTTGAGGAGACATGGAGAGTCAGGCTTCCTTCCTTGACACATCTCCCAGACCTCTCCTCTCCCTCCACTGGGGCCATGGGTGCTGTTTGTGGTCCAGCTCAGGTAACAGATATGACAGCTCAGACTTGTCCCCTGTGCCTGTGTTGTTCTGTTCCTTTCCCTTTGATGGTGATAGAATTGGTGATGGTGAGGAGGGTTGTGATGGCCAGATGTGGTGGCGCACCTTTAATCCCAGCACTCGGGAGGCAGAGGCAGGCGGATTTCTGAGTTCGAGGCCAGCCAGGGCTACACAGAGAAACCCTGTCTCCAAACAAACAAACAAACAAACAACCCAACCAAATGGAAGAACAAAATAGAGGGTGTGATGGTGGTGAGGAGGGGGATGGATGCTCGCGGTAGCAATTATGAGGATGGTGATGGATGCAGAAGTCATGATGACAGCGCCACTGCTGCTCATGAAATGAGGGTAGTTATCAGGGCAGTAATGGCAGTAATGATTCGGATGAAGGCAGAGGGGACGTGCTTGTGATTGTGATATGGCCATGGTAGCAGTATTGATAACAGCCTGATGACGGCGGCGGTGGTGGTGGTGATGATGAAGAAGGTGGTGGTCAGAGTGACAACGGGGATAGTGAGTGGTGATTCTGGTGGTAGTAATGGTTGCAGTTGTGATGCGACTCTAGTTATGGTGGAGATGCTGGGGACTGTGGCGCACATCATGGTAACGGATAGTGAAGATGGGGGTGGTTGTGACAGTGATGACCATGTGATTCAGGGGACAGGGGAGGAGATGGTGGTGCTGATGGTACAAGTCATGATGCTGGCGATGGTGGGGATTAGTGATTCTAGCAGTAGTGATGGTGGCAGTCGTGTGACAGTGTTAGGTAGCAGCGATGACGATGATGGCAATGGAGCCTGTAGGAGAGTGGCTGAGAGCCTCAGAATTCCATGTTTGTGTTCAGGTCTTGACTCTACCCTTGCTTACTGTGTGGCTGAACAGGTTACCGTATTGCTCTTGTAAAAGCAGCCTATAAGAGCACACATGGTATGGAGCTGGAGTGATGACTCAGGGTGAAGAATGCAGGCTGCCTCTTGCAGAGGACCCATGTTTAGTTCCAAGCACCCATGCTGGTCAGCTAACAATTACTTGAACTCTGGCTCCAGGGGAGCCAGCGCCCTCTACTGGTCTCCACAAGCACCTGCACTCATTTGCACAGACTCCCTCCCCATACAAGTGCACAGAATTAAAAGTAAAAAGATACTCTCTTTTTAAAGGGGGTCCAGGTGAGATCTGTGTGAGGGTCGTGCTTGGCACGGCTGTGATCATGCCAGCAGCTCGTCTGTCCCACCTCTTGAGTGCTTCCCACCCAGTGGCTCAGCCTTGCATGCCCTGTGGATCAGCAAAGCACAGCAGTGCACCAGAAAAAAATGAGTCTAGCCCATAGCCATGAACAGGGAGCAGAGGGTGGAAAGCCAGAGGGGAGCAGAGCAAGTCACCTCAGGCCACCAAAGGTTGAGGACAGGCGCTGCAAAACCAAGAGACCATCCTAGCCCAAGCTAAGGTGTCATGCTGGCTGCCATCTCAGAGGACAAAGATGACCATCCTATAACCCTGCCGTGAGTCAGTGCCGTAGACCAAGGACACAGAGCCTGTCTGTCCCCCTCCCTGCAGAGGTCCAGATGACGATGGGGAGGAAGAGACTGCGCCAGGGCCGCGGCAGGCACATGACAGCCTTTACCGAGTGCACATGCCCAGTTTGTACAGCTGCGGAAGCAGCTATGGCAGCGAAGCCAGCATCCCAGCCGCTGCCCACACCGTCAGCAATGCCCCAGTCACCGAGTACATGTGAGTTGTTCAGGGTGGGGACCGTGCACAGACTGGGAGCCTGCAGACTGTCAGGCCTAGGGGATGGGGAGGCAGGCGTGGGGCTGTATAGTTGCATGAAGGTGCTGGGGGGTTGTGGGGGGTGGGGCTTTCATCAAGGCTGGGCAGCCAGGGCTTCAGGTGGATCCAGTCAAAAGCCATGGGGGCGGGACATGGCCAGGTGGAGGGTGTTTTGTCTGCCTTTGTGGTAGGCTAGTAACCTGGTGGGAGGTAGGCTCTGACCGTGCCAGGGAGACGGGCATGCCCTGAGCACTGTTCTGAACTTGATACTGTAAAGTTGGCAGAGGGCAGAGCTGGCCAGGCATGGGGCCTGTGTGGCCCCACGGTATTCACACCCGTGATCCCATCACTCAGTAGGTAGAGGCAGGAGGCTCGGGAGGTTAAGGTCATCCTTGGTAACATAGCAAGTTCAAGGCCAGCCTGGGCTACATGAGACCCTATCTAAACCAAACCAATAACAAATACCCACAAAACAACAACAGAAAGACGGGCTCTTCCCCCGAGTAAGGACCACGCGGCCCCGACTGTTCACGTCTCTCTCTCCGCTTCCACTCAGGAGCCAGAATGCCAATTTCCAGAACCCCCGCTGTGAGAACACCCCCCTCATTGGGCGCGAGTCCCCACCGCCCTCAGTAAGTCTCAGGGCAGGAGGGTGGATGGGGAGACTCGGGCTTGAGGGCTCTGCCTACCTGCCGCCACAGTACCCTGGTCTGGCTCTCACGGGCTGCCTGAGCTCTTGAGAAAGCTGTGGGCCTGCAATGCCAGGGCCTAAATAAATGGGGCTGGGTGGGTCCTGCCAGCTTTGGCAGCCCTAAGGAGGCTGGGGTCAGTGTGGACCTCTGGGTCCTGCTACCCAGCAGGCCAGCAGTTCTTTCTTGAGATGAACAGGCAGCCAGCAGGGCCCCAGCACTCTCTTCCCACCTTTCCCCTGGACTTCGAAATGCCTTGATTTGGCAGCTTCACCATTAAAGCCAGCCTTGCCTCCTCCCTTTCTCCCTCCCTCTTCCTCCTCCCTCCTCCTCCCTTCTCTTTTCCCCCTCCTCTTCTTCCCTCCTCCTCTCACATTCTTCCTCCCTCTTTTTTCTCACCCCCTCCTCTCCCCCTTCTTTTATACTCCTCCCTCCTCCTCCTCTCATCCTCCTCCCTCCTCCTCCTCTCACCCTCCTCCTCCCTCCTCCTCTCACCCTCCTTCTCCGTCTTCTTCCTCCTTTCTTCTTCCCTCCTCTCACCCTCCTCCCTCCTCCTCTCACCCTCTTCCCTCCTCTCCCTCCCTTCTCCTCCTCTCACCCTCCTCCTCCTCTCACCCTCCTCCTCCTTTCTTCTCCCTCCTCCCCTCACCCTTCCTCCTGTCTCTGGTCTGCCTTTCCCTTCCTTGCATTGTTCTTCTTCCTCCTGCATTTTTCTCTTTCCCTCCCTCCTTCCTTCCTTCTTCCCCTTTTCCCCACCTACCTTCCTTTCTCTCCCTAATCCACCCATGTCTCAGCCCCAGGCTGTTGTAGCCCAGGCCTGATGCCCTTTCCAAGCCCCTGGAGTGAGATGTAGATGGAAGGATCAGGGTGGATTTGGTGCCAAAAGAGAAGGTGCTCTTGGAAAGGTGGGGCCCCGCGGCTTCCCTGAGGGCTGGGCTGTGAGGACCTCAGAAGCTAAAGGCCGCCTTGCTTTAGGAACACCCACCGTGTGTCAGTCACATCGCCCAATGTCCCCTAGCACAGGGCCGGGCTGGGATGCCCAGGACCTGGACCAGGGACTGTCAGGCCTCTGTGTCACATTCGACTGCCCTCACCCCTGGCCCCCTGGTCTCATGGTCCACTTGGGGCCGGCCACGCCTGGCGTTGAGGACACCCCTCTCTCTCTCTCTCTCCTGCATCCCTCCCACCCTGGGCCCTCCTAGCGTTACCTGGCTGCCTTGGACTCTGGCAGCCATGCAGGCTGGCAATTTAAACCCATGGACAGCGCCCGAACACTGTGGTAGCTGTACCGTCAGAGTGACAGGTACTGACCCGCCCAGCCCCCATCCCGCACGGCTGTCCGCCTGTACCTCCATGCCTTGCACCCTCTGCTCACCACCGTCCTCCACCCACTCTTTAGGGGTCTGGAGGCCTCTGAAGTGGTCCTGAGCCCACTGATGTCACAGGGTACCCCCGTTCCAGGCCTGACTCTGTCATCAGCTGCAGGTGGCCCCAGCCCATCTTGTCACTTCCATCCAGGCCACTGTGGGCATCCGACTTTGGATGCAAAGCTGGGTCCCTGGGTATGTGGTCCTGCATGTTGACCCATGCACAGGGTACACACAGGCGTGCTCATATGGGTGTGAACATCTGCCCCCTGTCCCCGTGCCTGCTTGGGCTCCTCCAGGCCTCTCTGGGCTTCCACCTTCCGTCCCATCCCACCAGTTGTCCCATCCCAACCCCCTGTTCCTTATCACCTCTGCATGTCCATGGAATGACATGGCTCTGGGCCCCTGCTCTTCCCACCTCTGCACCATGGCCGCCTCATAGGCCGCTTGCAACCTTAACCTAGAATGTCTCAGGAAAGCACTCAGGACCCTGGGAGAAAGCATTGTCTCTCATCGGGGAACTATGGAGCCAGCCTGTGCTCCCTGGGGTGGGGTGAGTGGGGATCCACCTGCCTGGTCTTCTGAGTGCTGGTGACCTTTGTCCCTGCCTCAGGCATGCAAACTCTTGCACACTCACTACCTGGCCTTGGCACATGATTGGAGGCATGTTCCTCTGCAGGCAGGCAGGCAAGCAGGCAGACAGCCAGACACACACACACACACACACACACACACACACACACACACACACACTTGTGCTTGTGCATATGCGTGCACGTGGACACACTGCCCAAACCTTGGAGCCTGTGGTGCTGTTGTTAAGGCGGCCAAGGTGTATAGGCCACCTGCAGAATGGGGCAGTCACCTCTATCCCGAGTCACACATCCTTTAGTTAGTTTTCCCATCCAAGGGCTGGGCCAGAGTCACTCTAGCCTGAAGGGCCCCCATTTCCTGGGGGTGATGGAGTCGAATGGCAGGGGAGGAGGCTCCAGTGGACTCAGCAGTTGTGGTCTGTGGCCTAGCTTCCTGTGGGCCTGCCCTGGGAGCCCTTGCCCTGACCCCAGCACAGCTCTGAGGCAGAGGTATAGAGATGGGGTCCATGTGGCCTTCCTGTGCTCAGCGTGTGTGATGCATTCAGAGCCTTTGAGCTGAATTACTGGAGGTGGCAAAGATCTGACTGGGACTCTGAAAGTGATTTAGCGACAGAAGGGGACTGGGTGTCCTTCACTGGGAAGGGAACTTGCCTGGGTGATCCAGCCTCAGCTACAGAGGCTGACCTTTGTACTCTAGGTACCATCACTTCCCTAACCTGTACTCAGCCCTTGGTCCAGCCCTGGGCCAGTGGCCTCTTACCTTAGGATTCCGCCAACCATGCTCTCCCCAAGGGTCGGCTGTGGCTCACCCTACCAAGGACCACATCAAAGAGGCTGCTGGCTGCTCAGCCCCCACCTAGGAACTCACCTGACCCTGCTCCCTCCTTCCCTCTCTCCTCTAGTACACCTCCAGCATGAGAGCCAAATACCTCGCCACGAGCCAGCCTCGCCCCGACTCCAGCGGCAGCGGGCACTAGACCGCACACCGGCCAGCCATCTGCCCCCACGTGCCAATGCCCCACCCTTCCTATGCCAGCACCGCTGCTTCCGCCCTGCTGGACCTTCCACAAGCCACACCGGGCCAGCCCTAGGCACACCTGAAGGCCCCCCCGCTATACCCACCCTGCAGGAGGCATGGAGGTGCCCAGCATGAGCTCCGGGCCAGCCTGTGAAGTGAGGCTTCTGGGGTGCTCACCTGGACAGTCGCTGCCACCAGCAACCTGACCCTGCCTGCCTCCGTCTCCCCTGCCCTTCTGTCCTCTTGGGCTCCCTGAGCCCTGCTCTGTGCCGGGTGCTTCCACCCTGCCTGCGTTCCTTCTACAGGTGACCCTTCATGCTGCCCCTTGCACTCTGGGCGTCCCCCTCCCCACAGCTACAGCGAGCCTTTCCTGGTACTGCCCTACCGCCACACTCCTGAGAATCCCATCTCCATTCACAGGCAGGGGACCCTGTGCCTGGCGCCCACCTGCTCATCACCGAACGGCCCCTTCATACTCTCTGGTCTTTGCAACGTCCGGCGCCTGCCTTCCCTTAGCCACCTGGCTTACTTGGCTCTTCCTGTTGGTTCTGAGCTGCCTCTAGGGTGGGGCTCTTCTTACACCTCCTCCCCACATGACTCTTCCCTCAGTGCCCAGCCAGCCCTCCCCAGACAGCAGGTGCCAAGCTGAGCCCAGGTCACTCCCTGGCCTCTCAGTGCTGGCCACCTTCTTGGTGCCAAACCCTCTTTCCCATTCATTCCTGAAGAGTGGCAGCTTTGTCTTCCCCTTTGTTTTTGCACTGACCACACTTGTCATCTCCAGGGCAGTCTGGGACATAGGCGACGCAGGACACTGCCCACTTTCCTCTCGGTTTCATTCTCACCCAGGACAAGCGGCAGTGCCCTCTGGAGCCCAGCCTTGGGGGCTGGACCTGTGACGGCTGTGAATGTGCCCCCAGCCTCAGAAGGCCCCCCCCACCCCCCGCTGGGACTAACCACTAACCTCACTCTCAGCTGCCATGGGCACTCCTGGCTGACCCTGAGCCAGCAAGCGTGACCCTAAGTCTAGCCTGGAGCCAGGGCTAGAGTGGTCATTTCTTTGTGGGGTGCTGCCAGGGAGGGGCCAGACCCACAGGCTACTCAAAGGGCCTAGAGACCCCTCCCCAGGCAGGTGCTGCCCCAGGAGGAGCATGTCCTGGGGTCCGGGGACTGAAGTCCATGTGGCCTCAGCCCCCCACACCCAGAACACCGCTTGCCTAAGGTGCTTTTGGCTTTAGTGTGTGATGTTTGCTGTGCTTCTGGGCTGAATTAGCTTCCAAATCAGGACCTGGAGCCTCTACCCTGGCCCAGCCAGCCAGTGTGAGCTCTGGTCTGTGAGATGGGCAGCTACGGGCCAGTGGAGCAGCATGTGGTGGGAGGGGCAAGGCTGGGACCCAGTGGTTTACAGACCTGTGGCCCTCCTGGAGCAACCTGGCAGCTACGGATCCCAGAACCCCCTGGGCTTCAGCTCCCCCAGAGGGGAGAGGCTCCACGTTGCTTTCCTTCCCCAAAATCCCTTTCTTTGTGCTGGTGTCTGGGACCAAAAGGAGTGGGCAGAGGACTCGGAGGGCCTAGGGGTCCCAGTCGGGGCATCTGTAGCTCCTAAGCACGACAACATCAGTGCAGGGGACCCTGGCCTTGACTCCAACTGGCCTGGCGCCAGGAACCTCCAGGGCCAGAGCAGCCCAGCTGCAGCCAGCCTGCCCACTATGGGTATGTTCCTGGCCTAAGGTCCGGAGGGAGGTTTGGGGTATCCCTGCCTGGGTGCCTGGGTGTGCCCTGGGGCCTCTCAGAAGCACAAATGCTGCCCCCTGGCCGTGAGCAGGCCACAAGGTGAATGTATATAGCATGAGAGGCGGGCACTGCCCGGACGTGGCTGTGAACTTGTGCTGTCTCGGGAGTCCTGACCTTCTGTGCGTGAGTGCCCCCATCTGTGACGTTTCACTCACCGAGGCTGAAGAAAGGAAGCAGGGGAAATGAAAGCAGGGGTTTCTCGCCCTGACCCCTGCGGAGGAGACGGCTCCTACCACTGCGGTTGGCTTCATTTCGTTTTCCTGATTTCTGGGGTGCCACTTACCTACTCAATCCCAGTGGTCCACCCCCACATCCCCAGGGAGTGAGCAGTCCAGTGCCAGCTGCCTGTGATTGGTCCCCAGTCCCTATTACCCAAGGGGACCCTACAGCTCTGGTGGGTAACAAGGAGGGCTAAGCCACCAAACCAGAGCCCGATCCCTTGCCGAGCCAGGAGGAGGGATCTGGCTGAGAAAACTGATAGGACTGGAGGCCCCCACCCCAACCAACACTCTCTGGTTTATGTGAGTAGCAGAAGATCCCGGCCTGGAGCATCCTTCAAGCCCTTCTCCCTGTGCCCACCCCGCCCCCCCCCCCCCCCATATCACTATGCAATTCTTGACCCCAGCTCCAAAGCTTGCCCTACCCGGTCCCAGCTCTGTCCGGCCCAGAAGGTGGCTAGCTGGTGGGCCACAGGTGACCAGGGTCTCTTTGTTTTTCATCACAGCGGTGGTGTGCCGCACCCTTCCTCCCATATGTGATTTTGTGAGATTGCCTCCCAGTTACGGTCCCTCTGCCTGCATCTGCCCCCAGTGGACTATGTCATCTGAATCGAGCCAGCCCCAAGTTCCCCTCCAGCCTCTGTAGGGCCATGGCTGTGTGTTACTGTTGCTGTGCTTTCATTTTTTAAACTGGGTTTGGGGTTTGATTTTTATTTCTGTGGGGAACTTTATTTTTCTTGGCAAATAACTAAAGTTCTTGTCCATGTAATTTCTGTGGTCTCTATTCAGCTTGGGTTTCATGTTTTAAAATAAACAATTTTAAGAAACAGCTCTCTCTCTCTCTCTCTCTCTCTCTCTCTCTCTCTCTCTCTCTCTCTCTCTCTCATTCTCATCATGAACACTGTACACAGAGTAGCTCAGGCTAGGGACACAGGGTTGCTGAATGAGGTCTGTGGGAGCAATTGGCTGGGAAGGAGCCGTAGAGTGACACTATCTAGTATTCATTTCGACTGAATTGCTCTAGCTGCTGAGTCAGGAAGGGATGAAGGACGTATAGAAGCCAAGGACCAATCAGAAAGCTCTGTACTAAAGCATGGCTCCAGGGAGGGGCTGGGGCTGTGGCTCAGTGGTAGAGCCCCTGAGTGGTAGAGCCCTGCCTAGAATTCCCCAGGGAGGCTCTGGAGGCGTGGCTAAGTGGGAGAGCCCCTGCCTAGAATCCCCCAGTGATGGGCTAGAGTGTGGCTCAGTGGTCCTACCTAGAGGCCCCCAGTGAGGGAGCTGTATGTGAAAGCTGAAACAAGGTTCAAGGGAGGCGAGGGTCCAGCAGGAGGCACTGGTCCCCCCATCAGGAGAGTACTTGCCAGTCTGAATCCACAATGCCCAGAGGTTTATGTTGAGGAGGAAAGTGGATGGTAGTTCTGCTGAGAATGCTTGTGCTGGCACCTGCGGCTTGAGCCACACTGATAGGCAGCCCGAGACAGCACATGAGCCTTCTACTTGACTCCCTTATTGCATAAATCAGACATTAGAAGGCCAGGGATGTATTCAGGACTTTGAGCATTCACCTAACATATGCGAGACCCATGGCTCTATTTTCAGCACTACTAAGGGAGAAAGACCAATAAATCAGAAGGGAATATATTTAGTATCACATGGAACTTACGCCAAAGCAAAGGCCTGCAGTTCTTCCTGGTTGTAGCCCTAGATCTGGGGGAGGGTCTCTGGAAAGCTGGCACTCACACTGGGAGTCCCAGGGTGGGAAGTTATCAACTGTGGCCACCAGGCGGCAGCCAAGGACCATGGTGGGTTGTGGTGGAAGTGGATGATGCCTTGATGGGACCTCTAAACTCTTGACAATACCTAAGCAACCTTCAATATGGGGTGCCTCTTGGTCCTAGGGTCCCTTCCATGGATTTACATATGTAATTGCACAGAAAGCAAGGCTGGTTAGTTTTAATACATTCCCCCCCTCTTATTTTACTTATTTTAATATTTTATGTGTATGAGTGTTTTGCCTGCATGTATGTCTTTGCATCACATGCATGCAATACCGGCAGAGGCCAGAAGAGGGCATCGGGCCAGTTCTAAGCCACTGGGATTCGAACCTCAGATCCTCAGGAAGAACAGCCAGTGCTCTTAACCACTGAAGCTCTCTCTCCAGTCTTACTTATTTTTCACGATGGAGTCCAGGCTGGCCTTGGATTCTATGTATCCAAAGATGTTCATGTGATACTCATTTGAACCCAGGACTTGGTTCATGCTTAGTAAGCACTCTACTGACTGAGCCATATTGTCGGTTCTCATGGATGTGTGTGTGTGTGTGTGTGTGTGTGTGTGTGTATGTGTGTGATATGAAAGTACACGTGGGCTATCTCAGAAAGACGACTATCCTAGAGGGGACAGAGGTAGAGGGGATGAATAGGTCAAAGCATGTGACAAATGGAGCTATCTTAATGAAATTACTGTGTACAGTGGAAATACACCAATAAAAAAAAATTGCCAAAAGACCACTGAGATGACGCAGATGGCTAAGGTACGTATTGTTAAGTCTAGTGACCTAACTTGCACATGACACACAAAAACCATTTCTCAAGGTTGGAGAGATGGCTCAGAGGTTAAGAGCACTGACTGCTCTTCCAGAGGTCCTGAGTTTAACTCCCAGCAACCACATGGTGGCTCACAACCACCTGTAATGAGATCTGACGCCCTCTTCTGGTGTGTCTGAAGTCAGGTACAGTGTACTTATATATCTTTTTAAAAAATGTTTACAAATGCCAACCCCCAATATTTTTAACCTTTTTTTATAAGTTACATGCATAGGCGTTTGTCTGTATGTACACCATTCACGCTTGGTGTCTGTAGAGGCCAGAGGATGGTGTTACATCCCCTAGGATTGGAGACAGTTATGGGCAGCCCTGTGGGTGCTGGGAATCGAACCTGGGTCCTTGCTGTGCAAGAGCAACAATCATGGAACCATCTCTCCAGCCCCAACTTAAAAAAAAAAATTTAAAAACATTAAATGCCGAGCATGAATAGGAAAAGATAAATTTTTTTTGTTGTTTTGGTGGGGGAGAGGTCAAGGCTGGGGTCAGGTGGCCCTAGGAGAATGTGCCACAGGCTAGGCCAATGGGTCTGACAAATTGCTGTCTGCCCAGGGCCTTCTGCTTCCTCTTGAGACCTCATGAGGCCCAGAACAGAGGCTGAAGCCACCCAGCGGGCTCTGACTTCTACCATCAGAGGTCCAGCCTCAGGGAGAGACGAAATGGCTTTGCTCACTGCCCTTCCCAGCCTTCTCCTCACCAGGTCCCTCCAAACCCCACCCTGGGGTGCATTTGTCTGGGCTGTGCCAAGCTTGAACACCCACAAACACATGCTGACTTCTGCTCACACGCTGTGGTTTTGGCCTTCCGGCTCCAGCAGTGAGGCACCTCTTCCAGGAAGTCAGCCCTGCTGACCCCAGAGGGGAGGGAAGTTCAGAGAGGGAAGTTGAAAGCTTCAACCCTACCCTGCCACCCTCTCCCAGACCCAGCTCATCTCGAGAGAGGAAGCTGGGTGCCTTCCTGCTTCTGCACCCTCCCTGACACCCTAGAGCTTGCGTGGTGTGCAGTGTTACTTTTATTGAGAGCTGGGAGGGGAGGAGCATCATTCAGTAGGTAGCCTAGGCTGGCCTTGAACTCTTGGCGATCCTCCTGCCTCTGCCTCCCCATCCCTGAGATTTACAGGCACGAGGCATCAGTGTACCTGGCGTTTTATAAACTTTTGGAAGCCCCAGGACAGGATACCTGACTGAGTAACTGACCAGAGAGGAGGGCTCCTCGCTAAGACCCTCACTGAGGCGGCCAGGCAGCCAGTCATTGGTGGCGCACGCCTTTAATCCCGGCACTTGGGAGGCAGAGGCAGGTGAATCTGAGTTCCAGATCAACCAGGACAGCCAGGCAGGCCTACACAGAGAAATTCTGTCTTGAAAAAAAATCAATTAATCAATCAGTCAGTCAGTCAGTCAGTCAGTCAGTCAGTCAGTCAGCTTGCTTCCCTCCTCAGGAGAAACTCTTCCGCCTGCTCTACCTGGGAGTTGTTGAAGCCACTGGCTAGACCCTTCCTGGGCCCTCCCTACTTGGCTTCTGTTTCTTAGATGATTTTTTTGACCTCACTTGGTAACCCATGCTGGCTCTGATCTCACGACCCTCACAATCCTCCTACCTCAACAGCCTCATGAATAATACTAGGTTAGAGACCTATGCCACCTCACTGGGTTCCCCTCCTGCTCCGTGCTGAGGTTCTGCCCTCCAGGCTCAGGACCACCCTCTGGCTCCAATCAGAATGGGAAGCTCACCCTGGCTGGGGCCCCCAGCTCCATGCCGGCGGCGAGGTTGGTGCCGCTGTACCACACCTCTGTGGCTGCCAGCTCTGTGCCAGCTGCAAGGGGCTTTTGACGACCAGAGCAGAGGGTAGCAGGCCTCTGACTCATCCAGGCAGGAAGGAGGCTCATGGCCCGTGTGCAGACTGCTCCACCGTGACCTTTCCACCCTTACAAATGTCAGCTTCCTCATCTAGAAGTAGGGCCCCAAGCCACCGCCACCAGGCCCTGTATGCCAAGGACCACGGCCACCACTGGGGATCCCCTACTCTGAAAATCCCAGGCAGCTGCCTCAGGCCTTAAAAAGCCAAACTACAAAGCCAAGGTGGGGTCAGGCTCTGGCCAGTCACCCCACAAGGCAAGAGCAGTTACCAGCAAGGGCCATGCCCAGCCCACTTGGGGGTGCTGAACCCACAGCTGTGAGCAATGTCTGGTGGAGTGCAGGACAGATCTCTAATCAAATGGTGTGGGGAAGAAGGCAAAGGACACAGGGGTGGCAGGTAATGAGGACCTAGCCCCGTGAGTCCGGGGTCAGGTCAGAGCAGGCAGCCACCTACAGAAGGGCAGCAGGTGGGCAGCACTAGCCTGCTTCTCTGTAAAGGAGCGGAAACAAGGAGACCACAGGGAAGGAGTGTGGTGAGGATCCCCCGATCAGCCAGCCTCTGTGGCTGGATTTGAGGAAGGTCCCTGAAGAGCCTCAGAAAGATCCGAGTCCTCGCCAGCTCTACCCACGAGTGAGCAGCCTGGGTACTGCCCATCCTCAGAGGATACATGACAGGTGTATCTCATGACAGATGAGAGGCCAGGCAGTGTCAGCAGAGTTGACAGGGAACGAAGATCTAGGGGGGGTGGGGGTCATCCACCTCAGCAGCCTGGCTGCCTGACTTTGGTCATCCTCATTTAGCCTGCTTTGAGCCTCAGTTTTCCTGTCTGGAAAATGGGTCTCTGGCCAGCCCCCACTAGCCACTGCACCTCCTCCAGAAAGGTCTGGACACAGTGAGGTTGACACAGGGCATGACCTGATCAAGCAGCTACCGCCATCAGCCCTGTCCAATTCCCACCTCCCAACATGGTATCAACCCATCAGAGGCACATCTACACCAAGCTGGCCATACTTCATCTATTTTAACACTAGTTTCCCTCCCAAGTCGTAAACTTGTTGAATTCTTCTTCTTTTTTTTTTTTTTTTTTTTTTTTTTTTTTTTTTTTTTTTTTTTTTTGGTTTTTCGAGACAGGGTTTCTCTATATAGTCCTGGCTGTCCTGGAACTCACTCTGTAGACCAGGCTGGCCTCGAACTCAGAAATCCCCCTGCCTCTGCCTCCCGAGTGCTGGGATTAAAGGCGTGCGCCACCATGCCCGGCTAACTTGCTGAATTCTTACCAATTGCCTTCTTCTCTATGTCATGACTGGGTCTCCCCTGCCCTCATCTGAAAGTCCCCTCGAGTTACCTTGATGGACAGGTGGCTTAGCCCCAACTCCCAAGCAAGACTAGGGCCCCTTGGGTTGCTGCAAAGAGCACCTTTATTCAGAGGAAGGACGTCACCATAGCAACAACACATCAATTCCCTGAGAGCTTTTCCCTTATCATCATTAGCTTGCCTAGTTAAGGTCTTTGCAAAAAGAACACAGAATACAGCCCAGGGGTAGGGGAGTGAGGAGTTGGGGGTGGTGGGGGTGAGGTAAGTCTTGGGGTGCTGGGGAGGGTTGGGGGGGAGCAGGATTCCAGATACTGGAAGGCATAAATACAGTACTAAGGCACTCATTGTCCAGCTTTCCAAAGACCAAGCCTGTCTGGCTTCCACTTTTTTCTGATCCACAGAAAAGATAAAATAAGACCCTCTCCAGCCCACCCCAGAAAACAACCACCCCCCACCTCCTTTCACACCCACCCCTCCCCTTTCAAGAAAGAGCACAGTAAAAAAATACTGTCACAATATGTACAGGCACACCCACTATGGGCGACTTTCTCTCTACTTTGGAGAGGAGATAAAATTCATAGCTCTGAACCCCACTTGGTGTGGGAGACAAAGATAGGGCATCAGAGGGTGGGGCTGAAGACTTCGCCTCCACCCTGGAGGGCAGGGGGTGGGGGAGCATTGTTCACCAGAATGGCACCAGGCAGCGCCCGGGCCAGAGCTCACAAGGGGTCCAGGCCTTTACTACCCAAATCAGCTTCCCTAGGACTGGGCACAGCTCAGCTGACAGGGAAGGCTCCAGATAGGTGCTAGCACCCCAACATAAGAGACTGCTACAATCAGCACCCACGGACCCCTGAGTGGAGCCCCAAGGCCTCACCCACCCCCACTGCAGAGATCCAAACACAGATCCCACACAACTGCCCTCGGAGTGGTGCTCAGAGTGTAGTTAGGGACAGACCTGCCACTCCCTGAAGAACACGACTGCCCAGCAGTCTGCAACACGGGTGGGCACGCCACACAAACACACAAATATAGACATACACACACATACACATAGCCCTGAAGAGCCTCGGACACCAAGGCCAGGGCATACAATAAAGGTCCCTGGGCCCTTTGGATACCAGGGGCGCCCAGGGACAGAGTTTCAACCACGACTGCTAGAAGATGGCGGAGCGAGGACACCAGGGTGTGTCTGGGTACAGGTGGCAATGGACAGAGCGGAACCTGTTGGGACAGAGTAAAGACTGGTCTGCGTGGGCTGGGGGTGCCATGGGCCCTCTGGCAGTCCCAACCATGGGGTTCCTGCCACCCCCCCAACCCCGGGGGTACTTGGTGACCCTCTACGAGTTCTTACCTGGATGGGTCAGCTTCCACAGAGAATGGTCCCTTGATGTGCACTGCGTTCCGCTTGTTCTCAAACATGCCATAGCTCAGGGTCACCTGCATTGGGAGCAACAGGATGATGCTGGAGAGGTGGCAGTCCTGCCTGGCTATTCCTGCTGCTGTCCCTTGAGCCAAGGACACTGGCTCGGCCCACCTGGGGATGAAGCCCATGGTGGGGCCTACGACCATAAGGGAGACAGAGCAAGAGTGTCCCCTCAAAGGGCATGATCAGCAACTTAGAAGAATCTATTTGACTTTCTGTTTTGGAGGAGCTAGAGAGTGAAACTGGGGTACCTCATGTGGACCAGCAGGCTGTGACACCTGAGAATGAGGAGTCTCTGATATCCCTATTTAAAACAGTGACCCTGGGCTAGCCCAACTAACTGCATAAACTGGATGTGGTAGTACACTCCTACAACCCTAGCCCAGGAAAGTGGAGTCAGGAGGATCAGGAATTCAAGGTCATTCTCAACTACATATCAACTTCAGGGCTAGCCTGGGCTATAAGAGACCCATCTCTAAGTAAATAAAAAAATAAATAAATGAAAACATACATACACCCCACCCCTAAACGACTCTGAATCAGGTGTGGTGACACACAGCTGATTCCTAGCATATGGGGGGCTACAGCAAGAGGATCAAGGCTAGCCTGGGCTACATAGTGAAGCCCTGTATCAGTATGCCTATAATCCAGCTCTCAGAGGCAGAGGCAGGTTGATCCCTGAGTTCGAGGCCAGCCTGGTCTACAAAGGTAGTTCTGGACAACCAGAGCTACACAGAGAAACCCTGTCTCAGAAAACCAAAATCAATCAATCAATAAATAAATAGATAAAAATTGTCCCTTCCTTGGAGGCACCCTCTCCCTTCTGTCCCTCAACTGTTGAGTTCTCTGCTTGGTCACCCAGGCCTGGGGGCCACATGCGCACCTGCTCATGAAGCTCGGTGGTGGGCACCTGCTGCAGGTTCTCTAGGTGGGAGTGGAAGAGGCCGCTCCGGATGAGGGGTACACCCAGCAGAGCCTCTACAATGTAGCCAATGGTGCAGTCATCGGGGAGCCGGATGCGCTCTGCCGTGCTCATGAAGTGTCCTCCACTGCAAGGGAAGGGCCCGGGGAAGAGTAAGTAGAGGCTGAAGCCAGTAGCTGGGCCATGAGTAGACAAGACTTTGCCAAACTGGCCCCAAAAAGAGGGAGTCCACTATGCCCCGCCCCGCCATGAGCCAGAGTCCTTCCATGCCGAAGACTTTATCAGAGGTAGAGAGAGTGGCAGAAAACACAGCTACCTAAGGCAGGGAGAGAATAGCCCAAGCCAGACGCTGCTGCTGCAGGGAACCCAGGACCAAGAGCGAGCACCAGGAACAGTCTGCTGTCAGGGGTAGTGGCAACTAGGCAGGGGACACTCACCTGGCCCATGGGCCCATCTTTAGGGCCAGCCCTCGGCTGATGCAGAAGCCAGCTCCTCCGGTGGCAAACCAAAAGTGGACAGGTCTCTGGGTGAAGTGAAACAAGGGCTGTCAGGAGACTCCTGGTTGCAAAGGTGGCTCAGCCCCTCCCTAACACCTCAGGGTGTGTGCTACCCTGGGAGACACTCACCACTTTGTGCTCGCTGATCCGTTCTGTGGCCTGGATGGGCCTGTCCAGGCTGGGCTTGCCGATGTACACGTCTTGGGTGTGGGGATAGCTGGCCAGGAGCCGCAGCAGCGCCCGGAGGTTGACGTAGTTGTCATCATCCACGTGGCAGAACCACCTGAACACAAGGCGGGAGGGATGCTGTCAGGGGCTGCAGACAGGGGTCGAGGGCTGCCGGGCTGCCAGGGAAGGGGCACGGATGGGGCACAGAGGGAAAGGTAGGAACTCACTTCTTCCCAGACTCAATGAATCGGTCATACTCCACAGCCATCTTGCAGGACAGAGCCTGGCGGCTGTGGGCCGAGGAGCAGTTGGTGAGCACCACATTGCCTGTGGACGGGGAGGGCCCGTAAGCAGGCCTGGTCCGCACAAGCGGCAGGCATTTCTCATTGCTTCGAACCTTAGCCCCAGCCCTGCCCAGCCTAGCCCCCTCCCCAGGGTAGCCACCGCTGCCCATTCATTCAGCCAGTTTTTTTTCCCCCAGTACCCGCCACCTGTTGCTGCTAAGCGGGACTCAAAGGGTCCCCAGAGGACTGAAAGGGTCTCCTCTGCATAAGAATCGGGGCCCGGGGAGTGGTGGGGCGGGGCATGAAGCAAACAAGCCGAGTGAACTGGCCTCTTAGCCCCGAGGCGGCAGCCAGTGACCTCACAGCCTCGGGGGAAGAAGTTGCTTGGGACCAGCGCCTCCCACCCTCATCCCCACCCCCAAGCCTGGGACCAACCTGTGAGCTTGGCCAGAGCTTCGTCCTCCCCATCAGTGAAGATGAACGTCTGGAAGAAGAGACAGGATCTTGAGCCTTCCAGCTCCAAAGTGCCCTACGAGGACCACAGCCAAGGCACCCAATCTAGACTCCTCCCCCACCCTGCACTGAACTGCCTGAATTCTCCACTGCACACAGAATGTGTGCTCAAGTGCCCAGGGGGAGTGGCAGCTGGACTGGCGGGCTGGCTGGCTGGGGGAGGTGGGCTCACTCTCCAACTTCAGACAGGTGGGCCCAAGGTCACCACAGGCAGCTGGGAGGCACGAGCCAGGTGGGATGCCCCCCCCACCAGCCAGGTAAACGGGCTTCAACTAACCCTCCGCCAACCTGTGCACCTGGCGGGGCACACACCCTTATTGACACAGCCTGCCAGCCCGCCCAGCCTGCAGGCTTTCCAAGCTGTGGGAGGGGGCGGGGGACAGGAGGAGGAGGTCGGCTTTGGGAAGCTGAGCCTCACTCACTCGGGTCGGGGACAAAGGCCTCTGCTGGGCCGCTGCCAAGCCCTGGCAGACAAAGGGACCCGAAGGGAGGATGAATCACCAGCCATTGTCCGCCAGCTTTGTCCTGGGCTGGGCCAGCCTTAACTCTGCCGAGTTAAGCAGGAGTGGCCGGGCTGTCATTTCCATACAGCTGGCCTGGTTAACTGGGCCGGCTGGGCAAGAGGTCCTGTGCGCGGGAGTATGGGTAAGGCCATTGGTCGCTCGCGACTCTGGCCTGGACTTCCTCCTGTGCCCCATAGAAGAGGTTTCCCCAGCCATAGCACCCAGTCAGGTTCTGGGAGGTCACGGCGGTCAACATGGTAGTAGCAGAAAAGGATTCATGTCTCCAGGCCCACTGGGGTATCTGAGCAGCCGGGTGAGGCTTCAGAGAGGAAAACTGTTCCCCGCTTACAGAAGGCTTTGCCCAGGGCCACAGCCAAGACTCCACCTGGCCCAGCGCTGGGCCACCCCCTGCCAGGATTGCACTGCGGAAGAGGAGGGGGGCGCCGGGGCGGGGCCAGGAGCTGCCGGCGCCCGCCTGGGCCCGTCGGCACACGGGAAGGAATGTTCCTTCCTCCGCCGGCCCGCCCAGCGCGTGCCGACTGCCGCACCCTGGCATTGCAGAGTGCAACCCTAGGGCGGTTGGGGGCTGCTCACAGCAGAGGCAGCAGGCTCCCCAACATCCACCAGCCTTCCCTCTGCTTTTGTGCACAAAAGGGTCCCAAGGAAACCTGGGTGTGAGCATGCAAACACGGAGGTCAGCATGTACCCAGCCAGCCACCCAAGAAACCCCAGGTCTACAAGGGTGGCACACCATGCCTCGAGCAGCCTTACTCCTTTACCCAGGCTGATCCCATACCCAGATGCTCACTCCAGTGAAGCCCAGGTTAGGAGATGAAATGTGGGATCTATATCATCTGCAAGTATGCACCCCCTCCTTCCAGGTCTCTGCAGACACCCGGGGCAGCCCACACGCACAGACTCGCTTGCATCCAGCACACCCCCCCCCCCCCGCACCCTAGCATCTCAGCCCAGGAATGCCGTGGGAGGTACAGAGGGCCGGCTTGTGCAGACGCTGCTGCTGGATTAAAAGGAAAATGCTTTCTTAATGAGATCAAGAGAGAGGCCTGTTCTCCCGCGCTTCGATGGTGTCCTAAAAACCCAGCCCAAGGCTACGGAGATTAAAGTCACCTTTGTTCAGTGGGGGGGGGGGGGGGGGAGGCCCAGAGAACAGTCTTTGAGAGGCTGAGTGTGGGGTGTGTGGGTATTCTGCCTGGTGTATCTCCACAGGAGAGGAGGGGGGCAGGGGTACCTGTGGGTATCACTCAGTCCACCGGAAACTCTGTAAAATGGGCACAACACAGCTTGCCTGTGCACAGCCAAGTGCTAGGGATGGACTCTCCTCTCCCAAGTGTCCCTGGGAAGTGAGTACCATCTTCTTTTCTCCTTGGCATATAGTTAAGAGACCAGAGAGGACACTGGCCTGTGGCCACACTCAGGAAGAAGTAATGGGAGACCCTGATCTCAGTCTGTCCCCATCCCACCAACTTCCCCTAAGGAGGACGGACAGGGCAGAGGGGGGCAGCAGAGCTGGTGAGGGCAAGCAAGGGGGTGGGGGAGAGACACACAGGAAGCAGCATTGTTCCTGGAACCGAGATTCAAAGAAACACAGGATGCCAAGTTCTGCCCCAGCCATTGTGGCTGTGGCGGTGGCAGCCTGCAGCCTGGCGCGCTCCTTAGTGGTGGGGGAGGAGCAGCGGGCCAGAGGCCAGGCGCTCTGCCTGTACCCCTGACCAGCCTCTCCACCTCACCGAGCCTGCTTGGTTTTTTTGTACAGCCCCACAGTCATGCCTGGTGCCAAGATTGCCCTTCCTGGACCCTAGGACTCTGATGCAGATGGAACCTCCTCCTCCAGGAAGCCTTCCTTCCATTCATCCCCAATCCAGGTTAATGGAGCCTCTCTCACCTTCCATCAGACTGCAGCCGCCCTGGACAGACAGGGGAGCAGGCCCTTTGCTACAGGTTCCAAGAGCCCCTGATCATAGCACACAAGAGGGGGGCTTTGCCTGTCATGTGCACGGGAGGTGAGCATGGCAGTAAATGCAGCATTTTCTGGGTAGGGGGCCCCCTTATTCAGAATGACTGCTGGGATCACCAAGAGCCTCCAAAGTTCTACAGTCCACTTTATAATACCTCACTAGAAAGTATTTCCCTTTTCTGAGAGCAAGAGAGGATCAGAGAGACCCTAGGCTTCTCACCAGACCACACAGTCCAACTGAGTCCCAAATCCCTGAATAAGAGTTTCTCAGAACCGATAGTGGCCCAGAGTGGGATAGATGCTATCCAATATCACACAGCAGGAAGGCTGAATGAAGGGGTGGGGGAATGCCCTGGCTCAGGGATCGTGCCCCACGAGGGCTGTCATTCAGGGCTGGGGGGAGGACACAGAGGCCCCCTCATCACCAGGCAACCTGAGTGGCCAGCACGCCAGCCAACGGTTCCCATGGAGCGCATAGCTGTACACAAGAGGCCGACGCCTTTCTCGGCTGGAGAAAGGGGCTTTGTTGCCTTGCCCAAGGGGCCGGCGTGAGAGCAGCCTAGCGCTGGGAATCCTAACGGCACCACAGCCAAACAAAACCCATGGCCCCCCGCTGCCCCCTCCCGAAGGCCTGCTGAGCCCCTGGGAAAGGGACGCCTCATTCTCAGGAGGCTACGGTGGGGTTCTCAGGGCCCCTCTTTGACCAAGACTAGATAGGAGCCTGTCCTCTTAACCTCCACTGTCCTAAAGCGAAGTCTCACTGGGGCTGGGTCAGGAAGGAAAGTGAGTCTTAGTCTTCACACCAAATATCTACCCCCACCCCTACACACACACACACACACACACACACACACACACACACACACACACACACACGCAGTGCACTCTGCTCTCCCGCCCCAACGGTCCTGTTGTAGCCTCCAGGGAGATTTTCAAAGTGGGGTGTGTCTTTTTATTATGTGTATGAAGTTGGTCTAACAGGAGGTGGGGGAGCTGAGCTACTGAAGTCAGGGTTCTGAGCAAGTCTGGAGAACTAGCACCCATTTCTTTCACTTTGCCTGGTCCAGGGGTGTGCTATGCCTTTTCCTCCCTCCCTTTCAAGGGGGCGTACCTTCCACCCAGGAAGAAGGAAGGGGAGTGAAGGGGACCCAGGATGGAACTGAGCCAATTTGCTCGAAAAAGTTTAGGAACAAATATGGCCATTCACTCCAGTGTTTAGGAGAAGCGTTACAGAGCCAGCCCTAAGCTGGAGGCGACTCATCCAGACACAGAGCATGTGGCTGGGGTGACCCTGGGCAACACGGAAGGAAGCTTCCAGGGTAGTAAGGCAAAGTGAACCCCAGCAGCCACACGGGGCTGTAATGGGATTTATCAGTGTCATCGTTTCCCAGATAGACCCAAAGCAATTAACGCATCGGGAACCGCTATCGTCAGTCACCAGTTGGACCAGAGGGTGATCCCCACTTCATCCCCCTGCCCAGGCCGCGCTGGGTCTCACCATCTCCTTGTGGCGCGAGATCCAGGTCTCGAACAGCAGATCGAGCCGCGCGCGGTGAAACTTTCTGGTGGTCTTGACGGCGATGAAGACGTCGCGAGGGGACAGAACTTCGGCGGGGGGACGCGGATGGCCGTCGCCCTGGCGAGAAGCGACCCCGGGCGGTGGATCCGCGTCTCTGCGCGCGCGGGTGAGTAGACTGAAGTACTCGGAGAGGCTATGCACCTCGCGGGTGAGGACTCCGGGATCCACAGCCGCCCTGGACCCTGAAGCCGGAGCTCCTCCAGAGGAGCCCGCCAGGCTACGCAGCGCGCGCCGTCCGCGCTCAGCGGGCATCGGAGTCGGTGGCGGGTCGGCCGTGAGCACCAGGAGACAAGCCAACAGCGCGCCCACCAGCGCCAGCAGCAGGCGCCGGCCGCACCGCTGGAGCATGGTGGCCGGCGGCCGCACGTAATATCTATCCCAGTGCCAACTGGTCCGGCTGCCCGAGGCTCCCGGTCCAGCTGCGCGCCTCTCGCTTCAGGAACTCTTAAACCTCCCCTGCCCGCCACGCCTCCACGCGCTAATTGGCTGCTAGCCTTGGGGCGTAACCTTTAGGGAGATCTCTCCTTCCCACGTGGGATACGGACAAGGGGCTGGGAACCACCCAGCTGGGGTACCCACGGCACCCGCCCCCTTTGTGCACGAGCCTGTCCCGCCTGCGCCGAGTCACCCTCCGGAGCTGCTCTGGGAGACACCCAGCCTGACCAACGCCCGCCACGGCTGCACGTGGAGGACGCGCCCCCGAAGCTGGGACCTGGGTGATAGGGCCAGTGCTCCTCCGCGGGCGACATCCTTGGCTTCTCGCTGTGCATTTCCTGTCCCCGAGCGGGTTTCCTTCCCTGGGGAACGGTGCTGACTGAGCCAAAGTGGTAGCCTGCAGTGTGTCCTGAGCGATTAATTTTGAGCTGCCCTTACTGATACTTATGTCTTAGGAGTGGACCTGAAGTTCAGGCAAAAGGGTATCAGTGACAAAATTCTACGTCCCTCCGTCGGTCCATCCTTCCCTCCTCCCCCAGGCAGGCCTGTCTTGGCATCATGTTCCTAAATGGGGAGGGTTGGTCCCCAAAAACCTCAGGCACCCCGTAGCGAGGAGACACTCAAGCAGCCTCTTTCCTCGAAGGATGAAAGGCTACCTTCTGTTCCATTTGGTTCCTCCGCACTCCTACCAGATGTGACCCAGCTGTGCGCCATCCCAGACCCGCCTCCCCGGCACACGGCCCCCTTCCCACGGGCGGGGGCCTTGCCTGCGCCTAGCACGAGCGGGGGCGGCAGGAATGTGCGCCTAATGGTAGGGTGAGAGGCTACGGGTCCGGAAATGGCCAAGGGTCCCCTGGAGTGGGAGCAGGGTCCGAGCCCGAGCCTGCTGCATCTTCCGGGAGCGCAGCTGGGGGCGGCTCTCCGCCTGGCTGCCCCTGGGTCTGGTTGGCTTCAGTTTCCGCGTCCCCCTTCAAAGGAAGTCTGAGCCCACCCTGCCACCACGGATAAACTGCTGTTCCTTCTGTCGCCGACTCCCTAGCGTTTATATTTTAGACCGGAGTATCATTTCTAATTATTTCTCTACTACACTCTTCTTAATGTCCGTCCCTCTCTTGGAGGTTAAAAGAAGGCATCAGGCTGGATCAGGTAAAGACTTACTGCAGGGGCTGGCCAGATGGTTCAGTGGGCAAACGCAACTGTCACCTAGGCAGATTTGAGTTTATTTCCCAGGACCCACATGGTCAGAAAGAACCAACAATATGTTGCCCTCTGACCTCCACACGTGCAACTTGGCCTGAGCAACACACATTTATACACACGCACGCACGCACGCACATACACATACGCACACCTGCTTTCAACAAAATTCTTTTCAAAATGAAGACAGACATGATAGCCCATGTAGCAGGCTTGGACGATTGCTGAACATTTAAAGGCAGCCTGAGTTACAGAGTGAATATCGGGTCAGCCCCTGCTGCCGTGTAAAAGAGCGCCTGAAATGTACCTCATCTGGCAAAGTTGGTAAAGTGTTTGCCTAGCATGTATGACGCCTCGGTTCATCTCTGCACCAAATATTCCTTGGCAAATAGTGAGTTTGAGTCCAGCCTGAGCTACATGAGACCCTATCACAAATATAAAATAAAATGACTTTGAATTGATGTGTAGCCAGGCTCTCCCCACCCCACCCCACCCCCCAGCCTCCCACCCCACCCAGGAGTGGATCTCTGGTCCATTTGCTCTGAGGGCCCTGTGGGACACTGCAACCCCTCTGTGGTGGGAGGGAGTGGGATATGGTGGTTCCCAGGCTTCTTCCTGACCCCTCCCCCCAGGTAATTAGGAGGCACCACCTCTGGTAGGCAGATGCCTAAGCAGATGGTGCTGGCTGTGCCCGAGTGACAAAGCTCCCATGGCGTCACCTCCTGCTATAAACCCCTCCTCCTCCTGCCAGAGCCTGGTCCCTCAAGGACAAGGAAAAAGTCCTACCTGCTATCTGCTGGACTGCTCTCCAAATAAACTCACCCCAGTTCCAGCCTCAGCCTCAGGGGCTAATCCATTCCCACCAAAAACTATCTATGTGTCTTCCGAGTGTTTTAGGTCTAAGGCTCCTCCTTGAGACCCCTCTCCTGGACCACTTGGCAGCCTCCATTCTACTTTCTCTGTGTCTCTCTGTCTCTGTCTCTCTGTCTCTCTGTCTCTCTCTGTCTCTCTCTCACACAAACACAGACACAGAATAGACTATAGCATGACTCTCTGTTGTCACCTATGAATTCAAGACTCTCCTGGTATCCACATGTCTTGTGGTGGTCCTACCCCGTGTCCCCCCACCCCGCACATACAATGTCTTCATTTCCCAATAGCTCAAGTCCCCTAATCACCCTAACTTTCTGCATGGCTTCCATTTAAACCAAAGGGAAGATACCTTCGTGGGCATTTATCAAGTCTCTGACGGCAGGAGAGGAAACAAACTACCTATGCCTTCCTTCCATACCCACCTGACCAAGTCATAGCTGGTTGTCAGTCTTGGTGCGCCTTCATCCCAAGCCTGGGACCATGTCAAGCCGCTACCACCAAGTCCTCATGTTCCCCATTGTAAAGAAAGCAACCTGATGCCCAGAGAGGGGCTGGTGCAGTGTCCATGCCTGCCACAGAGGAGCCATGCAGGGGAGACCGGGTCGGCCATGGAGTAAGGAACCAACCAGCTCTGACTGTGGTGGCTGGACAGGGAACGGCAGGTCAAAGCCTTACCGCATTCTTGTGGGGGCTGCAGGCTCTGGCAAGAGTGATTCAGTTTCTTCGCTGTCAGAAGATTGGAATTTCGTGGTTCCTCCTTGAGGTCTGAAAACCAGAGGGAGACATAACCAGCTCGCCTCTCCCTATTGCTTCCTGCACTGAGCTCATGGGGTACTCCCTTCCTCTGGACCCATGGACTCCCTGCAGACACCCACTGGGCATGGGAGGGTAGGGCGCTCATCCCAGGACAGAAAATGAGGAGCTAGAGAGGGAAGATCAGGATATTCGGGAAGCCCCTAGGGTCCTCAGAAAAAGTTCTGGGAGGGGAAATACTAGGGTGCAGGCAGTGAACACTCTAAACTGAGCCATGCCCCCAACCCCTCACTGGGGGATTCTAGGCAGGGGCTCTCCCACTGAGCCACGCCCCCAGCCCCTCCCTGGGGGATTCTAGGCAGGGGCTCTACCACTGAGCCATGCCCCCAGCACCTCACTGGGGGATTCTAGGCAGGGGCTCTACCACTGAGCCACGCCCCCAGCCCCTCCCTGGGGGATTCTAGGCAGGGGCTCTACCACTGAGCCACGCCCCCAGCCCCTCACTGGGGGATTCTAGGCAGGGGCTCTACCACTGAGCCACGCCCCCAGCCCCTCATTGGGAGATTCTAGGCAGGTGTTCTACCACTGAGCCACGCCCCAGCCCCTCATTGGGGGATTCTAGGCAGGTGTTCTACCACTGAGTCACGCCCCCAGCCCCTCACTGAGGGATTCTAGGCAGGGGCTCTACTGCTAAGCCAAACCCTCTCTGAGGCTGTGAGTTCTTGGGCCTCAGTTTCATTCCTTTTCCTTACAGTCCTGGGATTTTACTGACCTTGAAGCTGGAGAGAAGGCTAGTGGGCCATGGATGATGTTAAAGGGAGAGAGAGCATCAGGCCTAGTGTGGTCATGTACACCTTTAATCCCAGCACTTGGGAGGCAGAGGCAGGCAGATCTCTGTGAGTTCAAGGCCAGCCTGGTCTATATAGAAGCTTCCAGGTCAGGTGGCTCACAACCATCTGTAATGGGATCCAGTGTATCTGAACCTACACAGTGTGTACTTAGATACATAAGATAAAATAAAATAAAATAAAATAACAAAGAGGGGAGAGACATAGAGAACAAGAAACTATCCAGGATGTGACCATCATATTATAGATTCCAGAGAAACTCTTTATTTACCTGTCATGCCAGGAGACATATTGAGACATTCACAGTTGTTTTTCTGACGCTACTGGGTACCTGTCCCCTTGGTCCCTTTATTTTCCATGTCATTTCCCTCTCTATAATCAGAACCCATATACAATCTTTCCCCCACACTCACTGAGCAGGATTTGAATCTTGTATGTTTGATGTCCCCTAATGTGACTTGAGTCACAGCTTTCATTTCAAGTCACTAAAATTAACTTTTCCTTTTTTACTGACATCGGGGACCTAGTTGGGTCCCCTGTCATTTTGTGGCAGAGCAGGTAAGGGTGCCAGCTCTCAGACTCAAGGTGTAGTTTTTGCACTCTGATTCACTATGCCAGTCCCTGGTTGGTAGATGCCCAAGTGACTGTTGAAACTGAGTACCCCTGTAGAATGAGCCAGGGCTCTCCAGCTGACGTCAAACTCACGAAGTCCTGAGGACACAGGTTCTTCCCTGGCCTAGTCTTGTAGTCTCCTGGGAATTGTTGGAACTGGCCATCTGCCTACCACCCTCCTCCTGGTGTCTTGAGGCCCCGACAGTTGCCTGCCCTCCCATGCAGGGTCCTGGGAAGATCTATGGAGACCAAATACGTGAACTATTAACTCAGCAGGAAGCCATCCAAAGCAGCCCACACCCACCACCTCTTGGAGCTGGCAGTCTGGGAACCAGCCCTCCCTTAGCAGGGCAGTGGAAGCCAGGGAGGTTGGGCATGGTGGTGCACACCTGTAATCCCAACACTTAAAAGGCAGAGGCAGGAGAATCAGAAAAACATGGCCAGCCTCAGCTACATGAAATCCTGTTTCAAAAAAACCAAAAGTAGGGGACATAGCTCAGTTGGCAAAGTGTTTACTGTGCAATGTCCAGCCGCCACATAAAAGGCCAGGCATGATGGTGTGTGCTTATAATCGTAGCACTGAGGAGTTAGAGACAAGCAGCTTCCCGGGGCTCACTGGCAGCTACCCTTGCTTACCCGTTGAGTTGATTCAGTCCAGTGAGAGGCCCTGTCTCAAAACAAAACCAAACCAAACAAAAGCAAAATCTGAGGTTGAGACCTTTGGTCTCTACTGGCACACATGTGTACCTGTGTGCCATACACACATACATACACACATACACACATGCATACACATACACACATGCCCAAGGATAAATGTATCCCTAAAGCCACTGCAAGGCAGTACAATGAGGTAGGGCTGGGATTTTTTTTTTTTTTTTTTTTTTTTTTTTAAATCTGGTACACATACAGCAGAGACGGGGCTCAATCAAAATGGCCCGGTGAGGCTCAGTACAGAAGGTTCTGTCACTCCTGGCAGAAGGGGGAAGGGAAGGGGTTGGCTAGAAGTTCAGTACAGCCAGCTCCAGTGGGGAGAGGGGGAGGGCAGAGGCAAAAGCATGGAGGAATACAAGGGTAGAATTAACACAGCAGCTGATTCCCATCAACTGGGGTGGGCACTACCCGAGAACAGATTCGACAGACTCCAGCTGCAAGAGACAGCCGCCCCATGCAGATCCACCCATCTGCCCGCTCTGCCCGCTCCTCCCAGTACCCCTCACCACTGCCACATTCTGTGTGGTCCTGGGCCAGTTCCCGACTCTCTGTAGGCTGAGGGCTTCACTCTACTCTGTAATAGGGACGGCGCTGGCGCCTTCCGTCCTGGCGCTTTGCAGGCACAGTTCGATGGACCCAGTTGCTTGATTGATCCTGGACCCCAGTGTGGGTTAGAGTCTGGTTCCTTTGACCAAGTGGCTGGGCAAAACTTCAGGGGGCACTCTGGTTTGGGGTATCCTGATAAGCCCTAAATGGTTCCCCTTTCCCAGCCCTTGTAACCCCTCCTCTTGGTATTTACTTACTTACTTACTTGGTAAACAAGAACAGCCTGTTCATCTCCCACCCTCCCTGGAGGCGGGTAACATTTCACTTCTCATCCAGATCTGCCACAAAGCAGGGTTCAAGGGTCATGCTGCACAGGGGGTAGAGGATGGACAGACAGACTGTAGGTGCGTGAATGGGGTGGCTAGATGGGTGGGAGGGTGAGTGGATGTGTGAATAGATGAATGAGCAATTAGGTGATGGGGAATGGATGGAGTGGGGGTGTGTGAATGGAATGTGTGGGAGGTGGATGGATGGGATGGGTGGGTAGGTAAAGTGGATAATGGACAAATGCATGGATGGGTAGTCTGCTGCATGGGAGGATGTGTAGATGATGTGGGTGGGTGGGGGGACAGATGGGATGTTGGATGGATGCATGGATGGATACATGAATGGATGGATAAATGGATAGATGCATGGAAGGAAGCTTGGATGGGTGAATGAGTTAGAGGTTGTGTAAACAGTACGGTAGATGGGTGAGAGGATGGAGGGACATATGGGATGTCAAATGGATGGTTTCATAGATGGGTAGATGCATGGATGGATGCATAGATAGATGAATGGTAAGAGGATGTGTAAACAACAGATGGAAGCCGGGCAGTGGTGGCACACACCTTTAATCCCAGCACTTGAGAGGCAGAGGCAAGTGAATTTCTGAGTTCGTGGCCAGCCTAGTCTGCAGAGTGAGTTCCAGAACAGCCAGGGCTACACAGAGAAACCCTGTCTTGAAAAACCAAAACCAACCAAACAAACAGTGGATGGCTAGACACTAGAAAGGATATATGGATATCTGTGAAGGTGCCACATGTCAGTGCTATGAGAGCAGAAACCATCAAGGCTGAGCCCATGCCTAAAGCAGAGCCTGGTGTCTACTGTAGGAGTAATGGTTAGGTATCAGGTGTCAGGGGGCAGAGCACACATGAACACATGCACACATGCACACATGCGAAGGGGTAAGGACTCAGTCTGCTGCCCCTTGTCCTCCAAGGACAAGGTCTTGGGAATAAGAAGGTGTGTCAGGGACACCTACTGACTTCTGAGCTGGCCCAGGACACAAATCTCAAGGAGGAAGTTGGGGACCAATACTAGGTTTCACGAACTCTTCGCAGGGAGCAGTATCACAGGTATTGCACAGGAGTTCAAGGGTCTGCACAGCATGGGGAGAACTCAACTGCCCGGGAGCCAAAAGCATCCCTGCCTAAGCAGCTGACTGAAAGCCCTATGACCATAGAGGGCAGCTGGACTGCATGGAGGGGTGAAGGGCTGGCTTAATGTGATTTGCGATACCCAGTGACAGAGTTCAACCACCACCCAGATCCACTCCCCAACATCCTGCAGAGGCCAGACACCCTCCAGGGAGACGCCAGAGCCACCACAACCCAGCCAGCCTTTGTTTCTTCAAGAATGGCTAGCTTGTGCAGTTGCAGCAGGCAGGCAGGGGTGAGCCCAGTGGTTCTGGAGCCTCCTGGTCGTGACCCCATGCCAAGGCGGTGGAATAGGATCCCAGAGACAGTGGGAGGAGGCTCTGGCCTGGATAGTCAGAGTCTCAAATAGGACTCTGCTTACTGAATGATGGAGTCTCTCCCTGTAAGCTCTTCCTCAGGAACGTGATCTGATGCTTCTCCTTCTTTGTTTTATTTGTATATTACTTAGTAGTACTAAATAATAGGAGTTGAATTTAAACCCTCAATATGCTAAGTAGATATTCTACCACTGAGCCACACCCCCAGCCCCTCCCTGGGGGATTCTAGGCAGGGGCTCTACCACTGAGCCATACTTCCAGCTCTCTTATGACTTTTTTTTTTTTAAAGATTTATTTATTTATTTATTATATGTAAGTACACTGTAGCTGTCTTCAGACACTCCAGAAGAGGGCGTCAGATCTTGTTACGGATGGTTGTGAGCCACCATGTGGTTGCTGGGATTTGAACTTCGGACCTTCGGAAGAGCAGTCGGGTGCTCTTACCCACTGAGCCATCTCACCAGCCCTCTTATGACTTTTATTTTGAGACAGAATCTCACTGTTTCCCGAACTGGCAATCCTCCTGCCTCCATCCCTCGAGTAACTGGGATGTCAGGTCTTTACCATGAGGCCAGCTTTCTTCACCTTCCTAAGGATGAAATAGAAATGGCATCTGAGATCATCCAGGCTGGTGTGGAAAGGGCTGGGGGGTGGGGGGCTCTGTACCAGAATGACAAGCACACCTCCAAAGAGACAAGCTATCAGCACAGCGTCAGAGAGTCAGTGATGGGCTCTGCTTACTTCTCACTTTCCTGTCTGCCTCACCCATGCTCCCTTCTGCTTCACCCATTCGTCCATCACAGTCCCTTACAAGCGCGCGTGGCGCGTGCGAGCGAGCGAGAGAGAGAGAGAGAGAGAGAGAGAGAGAGAGATCATCTGTGAATTCATGTGTAGAGGACAGTCATCTATATCAGGTATCTTTCTCTATCCCTCAGCCCCTTACTTTTTGAGGCAGGGTCTCTCACTAAACCTAGAGCTTACCGGTTGGGCTGCAGCGGCTGATCTGTGAGCTCCAGGGACCCACCTGTACGCCCTCCCCAGCCTCAGGATTGCAGGTGAGTCGCATGCCACGGGACCTGGCTAGGGGTCCGGGTTAAAGCTCTTATGCTTTCACAGCAGGTACTTTGTCCATGCCAACTCATTCGCTCCTATTAACTTAACTCAGATATCAGGTCTCCAGATGTACCCTAGGCTAGCCTAAAATTCGAAGCAATCCTTTTGCCTCAGATTTCCCGAGTGATGGGTTAGCCTCATCATGGGTATGAACGCACTGTTCTTGGCTTAATGTGGTGAATTAAAAAGAAAAATTGTTGTTTTTAGATCTCTTTACTTGTATACATGTATGTGCATGCCATGTATGTATGTGGAGATCAGAGGACAACTTGCAGGAGTTGGCTTTTCCTCCCGCCATGGTGGTCCCAGCGATCAAACTCAGGTCTTTAAGCTTGGCAGCAAGCACTTTAACCTGTTGAATCATCTTGTTGACCCATCATAGGGACTAGACACTTGGGGCAGGCAGAGGGGTCCTGTCCTGTCTGGAGAGGTTGTATGCTTAGACATGGGTGAAGGTAGCACCCAATGCAATAGAAACCAGGATGAGCTGGAGCCTAAAGTCCAGGGCCGTGATGCCACCTGGGAGGAGAGGACAGAGCCACAGCAGGCTTGCGAGCCCAGGGAAGGCACAGCAGATGAAGTAAATGCGGGATATGGCAAGTCCTTGTTAGTCAGTGTGCTCACCTGAGCCTCTAGGTCTGTGTCCTTGGAGCCTTAAGATGGAGAAAGCTGTAAGGGCTGGGAAACTGCCTAGACCAGCTTTTGTTGTCTTTCCTTGCTTCCTTAGGAGGGATTAATCAAAGGAAGAGTTTAGTCTTGCAGGAGGTGTAGGCACTGTTGGAGTTGGCATTGCCAGGTGGCTCAGGGATTCACCAAAACAGGAAACAGGAGGCCGCAGGGTGACAGAGACCAGCCGAGGCTAACATGGAAGGGAGGTGATCTTCTGAAGCTCCTCCCACTCCGTAGCCAGGGCTACCTTATTCCTTGCTGTCTGCAGGGCCCAGCCTATTGCCCGGTGGGTTTCATTCAAGGTGATTTGGGTCCTAGACATCTGACAATGAATGCCAACACACAGATTTGGTTATCACAATTGAGCAGAAATGTGTTGGGGCTGTAGCACTGTGGTAGAGCACCTGCCTAGAATCCCCCAGTGAGGGGCTGGGGGCGTGGCTCAGTGGTAGAGCCCCTGCCTATAACCCCCCCAATGAGGGGCTGGGGGCGTGGCTCAGTGGTAGAGCCCCTGCCTAGAATCCCCCAGTGAGGGGCTGGGGGCGTGGCTCAGTGGTAGAGCCCCTGCCTAGAATCCCTCAGCTCCCGGTCCCCTCTTCACAGGACCTCCTCACAGACCCTCCCCAGCATGGAAACCATCAGCACACACAGCTCAGGAGAAATAGGCGTATGCTGAGCACTGAGCAGAAGCCCGGGTGCTGATAAACTGGGCAAGTCATACAGGACGTGGGATCCCACAGAGTCTCACCCACAGTGAGGCTGCTGAGAAGCAGTGGGCCGCCTGGCAGGGGCTCTCCAGGGTGGCTTTCCTGCCATGCCTGGTTCCTCGTGAGCTGGGCATGTGCCTGACAGTGTAGCCCCAGGAGTTGCTTTCTCCGGCCTTCTAGCAGGAGGTCACTGGAGGGCAGAGGATGTAGCTGCAGTCAGGACATGTGGCCGCCAAGAGCGGAAGGATCGCACTGGGGGCTTCCGCAGGTAGTGGCCTTGATGGATTAGGGACGCTGGGACAGGAGCCAGACAGCTTGAGGGTCTAAACAAGAGCTTGAAGAGGACAAAAGTGACAGAGCCATCCCTCACCTATCCCTGGCACCCCCAGGGCTTCCAGGTGGAGCACGCTAAGGACCCGGTGATGGGAGGCGCCTGATGCAGCTGTTTGTGCAGTTAAAGGTTTAATCTCCAAAACAGGAAGGCGTGTATTGACACAAGCCACAGCCACAGACGGAACTGGGCCTCAGGCTTGCCAGGTTCAGCTCGTGGGCCCCCTCCTTCTGCGTGCAGGGACCTCCTCGGGGCCCCTGCCACCTTACACTGGTGTGCCCAGGTTCTGGTAGTGCCCCCCACATCCCACCTCAGGATTAAGTATCTCTCAGGCTTTTCAAACTCCAGAATGGGGCTGGGAGGTGGGGGTCTTGCGTGCATGAGGAGCAGGAATGTAGAGGCCCTCCCTCCCCCAGCCTCATTTTATAAATAAGGAAACCACAGAGGCTTAGAGAGGGAAGTGAGCTAACCTGGGTCATAACAGCATGAGTGGGGGGAACGTCTCAAACATACCTGGGTGTGGCTCTGTTTACACACACACACACACACACACACACACACACACACACACACACACACTATCTGCCTAGCAGAGGCCACTCACACACACACTATCTGCCTAGCAGAGGCTTGGATCCCAGAGAGTTCCCCTGTCTTCTGTCTGGTACACTTGGAGGGAAGATCGCCTGAGCTGGTATGTTGGCTTGGCAGCTGGCACTACACATACACACCAGAGGAAGCAGGTGAAGAGGCAAGGCGATGCCTTCCAATGCTGTGGGAGAGGGGAGGCCACCTCAGTGGTCATTGTAGACATTGTAGACATGTAGACATGTGGCAGAGAGGTCTGGCTCGGTAGATGTCTAATGCCCCTCACCTGTCCCTGGCAGATGTCTTGGTGCCCAGGAGTCTCTCGTTGGAGCTGAGGCTACTCCACTGTTAACTCATGCTTCTCTCTAGACCAGGCTTTCATGTCAGACCCATGGCCAGTGTCTCTCATTTCTTATTCTGAGCTGGAGTGCAGTGGGCTTTGGTGAACAAGGAAGGCTGACTCCAGGATCCTAGAGATGGGTTCTGGTCTGTCTCCCTCTTTGGGAAGCCATTGTGACTTCCCAGTTACATTTGCTGCCTAAAACCCCAGACTTGGCCACCTTATGTGTCCTCTGGAATCTTTCCACTCCACACTTCACCTCTACCAGGAAGGCTCCGCCTCGATGCTCAGTGTCCGTCTCCTGCAGGACTTCTGGGTTTGTCCTACTACTCCGTACACGCTCCTCTACCCCGTCCCCTCGCCAGCCCTACACACAGTCTAGTACCTGATAGTGGCAGCCACCCAAACACAGAGGAGGGTTTTCTGAATAGAATCCTTCCCTGCAGATGTTCAAGGTACCCAAGTGCTTTGGGGCTAAAGTCTCATTTCACAGACGGGAAGAGTGAGGCTGGAAAGGAGGGACCTGCCCAAGGATGCACACAGGAATTGCTGTGTCTCTTGGGACCGTGTTTGAAAGTGGCTGTGCATAGGTCTTACTGACTCCCCAGTACTCTACAGCATGATCTGTGGTGTAAGTCTAGACTTGGGGCTCACATTAGCCATCTTGGGACTATGTCACCTCCACGACCCGAAGGTCTTCTTCCAGACTGCCCAGCCTCAATGCTTTGTCACACTGGGCCACCCCTCCCTCCTGTCTCATCCAATATAACCCTTGCTGTTACTCTATCCCTGCGACCCAGTTTCCCTCCTTGTCTGTGCCTGGGGGCAGGAGACCCTGGGGGGACAGTGTCCCTCTTTGAGGCAGGTCCAATGGAGGATCAGGTGTCCCAGGTGGGGCAGGCAGGCGCGTCTGCCTGCTGGGGCAGGGACCATGGCTTTCAGGTCTTCAATAGCCCAAGATTAGGTTCCCTCCCGGGGGACCCCTGTTGTGTGGCGATTGTGATGGCCTGGGAACCAAGGCCTCCCAGTCAGACAGAGCCTGGCCTGCCTGCCCCTGGAGCCTAGACTTCAAACTGGGTCCCAGCATCCTCTGGGCTGTCTGGACGGTCAGGAGTGAAGCAACACCCACAGCTAGAGTGAGTACAGAGGAAGACGTGGACCCCAGGACTGCCACAGGTCTGTCTATTGCCCAGGGCCACTGCTTTTCAGAGAAGGAGTGGCCTCTTTGTGGTTTCACACGGTGTGGCTATACATCTCCTGTGTGACCTTGGCCAGTGTACAACCTACACAGTGGTGTAGAGAAGCCCTCACAGGGCTCAGTCCCGCTTCCCTGGCTCTGACACTCTTCAGCCTTTCTTGCTCTCTTTGTCAATGTCCTCACCCACCCACCCACCCACCCATCCATGCCTGCTTAGATAACAAGGCTATCTTTCCCACCCCAGCTGAAGGTAGACCAGCTTGTTGCCTCATGGAGTGCCCACTTGGCTTCTCTTGGTCACACATACACACACACACACACACACACAACTGGGACAAGTTAAATTTAAGTGTTGAGTATGGAACCTAGGGCTTTGCACTCTGCCACTGAGCCCCACCTCAGCCCCTCACTGGGGGATTCTAGGCAGGGGCTCTACCACTGAGCCACGCCCCCAGCCCCTCCCTGGGGGATTCTAGACAGGGGCTCTACCACTGAGCCACGCCCCCAGCCCCTCCCTGGGGGATTCTAGGCAGGGGCTCTACCTCTGAGCCACACCCCCCAGCCCCTCACTGAGGGATTCTAGGCAGGGGCTCTATCACTGAGCCACACCCCCAGCTCCTCCCTGGGGGATTCTAGGCAGGGGTTCTACCACTGAGCCATGCCCCCAGCCCCTCCCTGGGGGATTCTAGGCAGGGGCTCTACCACTGAGCCACGCCCCCAGCCCCTCCCTGGGGGATTCTAGACAGGTCCTCCACTACTGAGCTACGTTGTCCAAGCTCTGAATTGGGATAGTTATGGGAGCAGAAGGGAGCACTGATGTTAGCTACTCATGGGGATGCTGAGATCGTCATAGGAACCTGGAGATCATCACAATAGTGATGACAATAGTGGACTCTATTGGTTAGCACACATTCAGTGTGGAAGGCTGAGCGGGTGTCCGTTGAGTAGAGCTCCTCCTCCTGTGCTCATGCATGTGTATGTGAGCCCATTGTGGACAGGTTTTGCTGTGTGCAGGAGTGTGCCTGTCTCCTGTATGCACATACTCAAGCTGTCTGGGAAGCATGGAGACAGATCCTTTCCCCAGCCTAGCTAGAGATTCCAGAATAGAGCAAGAGTCCTCATTAGCCCAGTCTGTCCTGCAGTGGACCCATAGCTTGCCTGGACTAATAATGAGCTAAGACCTGAGCTTTGGCTTAACCCCGTGAAGTGGTCCGTCTCACCTGCAGAAGGTTGCAGCTTTTCCGTGTGATACCTAGTGGGCCCCCATAGTTCACACCCCTCCTCGGCACTAGAAGATAAGCTTGGAGCTGCCATAAAAGGTGTGTTCTAGCTGGATGGCTTTACCAAGAACTGATAGATTCTCTCCCAGTTCCCAAGGTTAAGGTGACAGCTCCCTCCGACTTCCTGAGGGGTCACCATCTGTCCCGGGACACCAAGTGTAGCCTGAGGGCTGCAGAAACATCATCCTGGACAGGAGATCCCAAGTGTAAAGGGCCCTGAAGTTGATCAAGAGCAGCAGTGGTTCTCAACTTGTGGGTCATGACCCCTGGGTGGGGGGGGGCACATATCAGATATTCTGCATATCGGATATTTATATGGTGATTCATAATAGTAGTAAATTTACAGTTACAAAGTAACCACAAAAACAGTTTGATAGTTGGGGGGCTCACCACAGTGTGAGGGTCTCAGCATTAGGAAGGTTGAGATCCACTGATGGAGAGCAAGGTCCTTCCCTCCGTTTCCAAGTTCCTCATGGAGGCTTTGCCAGGCTCTTATGGGGACCTCAGTGAAGGTCTCCTTCTGTTATAAAAAGGTGGTTTTTTTTTCTGTTTTGTTTTGTTTTTTTGCATTGATTATTGTGAATATGTGTGATAGTGTACTCTCATGGGACAACTGGCAGAAGTCGGCTTTCCACCATGTGGGTCCTGGAGTCCATGTTAGTCCTGGAGATTAGAATTTGGTAGTAAGGCTTGGTGGCTAGTGCCTTCAGTCAGTGATCCCCTTCTAGGGACAAGAGCTTCAGTTTCCTTTGGGATGCTGTTAGCCATCCAACTAAGAAAGACAGGACCTTAGCAGGACGGTGGTGGCACACACCTTTAGTCTCAGCCTCAAGAGGAAGAGGCAGATGGGTCTCTGTGATTTTGAGGCTAGCTTGATCTACAGGACAGCCAGGGTCACACAGAGAAACCCTGTCTCAAAACCAACAAAACAAACAAACAAACAACAACAACAAAAAAAAAAACAAGACAAAGGCAACAAGACAGGTTCTGAGAGGCCACCTCTTTCCTCAGTGCTAAGCTAGCTCTCCTGCCTCAGGGGTGACATCTTCTCCCATGAGAGACTGGGGCAGACAGCACCTCTCATGGTGCAGATTGGAGTACCAACTCTGAAGGCCTGCCTGTTCACCTGCAGTCCCACCCAGATGGCAGACAGACCAAATGTCCCTGCGCCCTGGTCATTCTGAGGACACTAGAGGCCAGCCTGATTTAAGAGACTAATATATGCATGGCCCTTCATTCTCAAAGCTGCTGAGGACTCTGCATGGCCTTCTCACATCCAGACCTCAAGTCCAGGCATGAAGGTTGAGCAGGGGGCCACTGGGAGTGTCCCAGCGGCTGGAAGGCACCTCCAGCTGCAGATTCATCGATGCTGGGCATAACCTGGTTAATCTCCCATCCCATCCATTCCAGGTATGTCCTCCCCTGCCTTGTTTATGTAGCACTGGGAATGGATCGCAGGGCTCTGTGCACACTAGGGGAGCACACAAGTAACTGAGACGCAGCCCCATTCAGTGTTCCTTGGCCAAGAGGTCTCAAGACCCTTGACCAGCAGATGTGGCTTGGGTAAGCTCGAGCCTCAGTTCACCCCACCACCTGCTGACCTGATTCTCCCGTGGTGGCTTTGTCTGGGGAAGCGGTGGGAACCAGCCTTTGCTTGGCCTCCCAGCCCCCAGGCTGTCGCCCCCTGGGAGGCCTGGTCAGCAAGCTCAGGTGTCTCACACAGCCGGTTCCTCTGCCTCTTGTCCAGGAGCCAGGGAAGGTCACTCCCCAGGGGCCACAGGCAGCTCTGGCCCCGCCTTCAAGGACAGTGGACAGGTGGGGTGGCCGTCTGGCGGCAGGTAAACCCAGCCAGACCTGATGCCATCTCTCAGTCCCTTGAGAGTAGAGGCCGCCCAGGTGTATCCACAGAAATATCCCCCAAGGCCCTTCCCACGACCCCTGTGCCCTCCCCACCCCCACGGCCACCATGCCTGCCAGAGTGAGTTCTCCCTGTCCTCTGTCACTCTCTTTGCCTTGTGCAACCAGGGTTATGACCCTATTTTGTGTAGTAAAGAAAAGACCCTCATTGTTAAGGGGATGAACCCCATACCCCTCAAGCTGTTCCTGCGGAATCCATGCCTGCCTTGGGTTTGATCCTGGATTCTAGTGCTCCAGTGAGGCCACCTCTTAGTCATATGCTTCTTGGGCTCATACTGCCACCAGTACAACAGGCTGGGGATGTGGCTCTGTCGATCGGGGGCTTGCCTAGCACACACAAAGCACTGGGGTTCAGCCCCGGGACCTCATAAACCAGATGTAAGTTAGGTTATGTAAACCTGTAAGTCTGGCCCTTGGGAGGTAGAGGCAGGAGGATCAGGAGTTCAAGGGATGCACCCTTGCCTAGATAGCAAACGAGAGGCCAGCACAGGCTACATGAGATTGCTGGCTTAAAAAACAAAAAACCAAAAACCCAATACTTATCTTTGATGGCTCTGTGATAGCTGACTTTAGGTGAGCAGGGCCATGCCTCAGCATCTTCTACTGTAAATGGAAATGTCAGGAGGGCACAGTGAGACTGAGGCCCACACACCACTGGGTGCAGGAATCAGCCACACCTGACATGTGACAGTCACTGCTGACTTACAGAACCTGTGGGCAAGAGCTCGAGGCCAGCCTTGTTCAACGTAACTGCGTCCCCTGGGCTGCCTTCTTCTCTAGAGGACCCCCAGTCAAGCCTATGTTCTGTGTGAGACGCCTGGGTCCAACCCAGCCAGGCCCCACGTGTCTGCTTTTATCCATAGCAATGATTTGAGCCAAGAAGCCAAAGCTCAGAAAAAGCAGACTCCCCATCCAGGGCTATACCGTCTTTGCTCCAGGGGCCACGGGCCACGGGGAGAAGCAGGAGGCGTAACTGAAGGTGGGGACTTCCAGATGCAACAGGCGGGAAGCTGTGTAGGCTCCCAAAGTGTGGGCCTGCTCTGACTCGCAGACTGGCTCTATTCTGTGCCCAGACGCCCACACACGCAGCAGATCCGTGGGCCCGGAGAGGCCTCTGCCTCATGGGAGGCTGCCTGGCTCCACCACATAGGAGGGGACCCAAGGGCAAAGGCTGTCTGTCCTCTGCCACCTATGAGAGGACACCCAAGAAAGCAATAACCCTCCCTCACTGGATATTCACCATTCATTCATCATTCACTGACTTGTGTTCATTTACTAACACCTACTTTTCCATCCATCCATCCATCCATCCATCCATCCATTCATTCATTCATTTACTTATTTACTTATTCACTGAATTGTGTTCATTCACTGATACCCACTCATCCATCCATCCATCCATCCTTCCATCCATCCATCCATGCATTTTGCAGACACCAGGGGGGTGGATCTCCCCGTGTAGCCTTGACTGAATCTATTGTCATCTCTGGATTGTGATGGCTCTCCTTTGTCAAGGGACCTTACCTCCATAGCTGGCTGGGGACATAGAGGAAATGCAGAATAGACAAGATGATAAGCCCCAACACAGTGACTTCCAGGTTGAATCTCCTTTGGTTTCCCTAGACAGTGCTGGAATCTTGCCCATGCCCACACGCTGCTGGGAGAAGCTCCTCTGTCTGCCTTCCCAGCTCCTTCTCAAGGAGGGCGGCCGATAGCCCCTTCCTATGTTTGTGCATGGAGGGGAGGGGCTGCGTCTGGGTCCCTGAGGCATCCTGTGAAACTGATCACTACTTCTCAGTCCCTTAGGAACCTGCCCAACCTGAACCCTCATCTTCTTTTTCATCTTCCTTTTTAAAATGTGCACATGCACAGATATGCACAGGCATACGAGAGAGAGCGAGAGCGAGCGAGCGAGCGAGCGAGAGAGAGAGAGAGAGAGAGAGAGAGAGAGAGAATGTATGTGCATGTATGTGGAGGCCAGAGGACAGCCTGAGGTGTCACCACAGGAATGCTCTTCACCTTTGAGATGCACTCATTAGACAAGAGCTGACTAGTAGGCTAACCTAGCCGGCCAATGAGCCCTAGGGAGCTTCCTGTGCCTACCTCCTCATTGTTGGGATGATAACTGGTCTATAAAAGATAATGATATTATGATTTGAAATGTTTATTTTTATGGTTATGTGGTGTTGGGGAGAGTATGTGCACGTGACTACGGTTGAGGCCCGAAGAGGACCTCAGATTCTCTGCCCCTGAGCTGAAACTGGAGTTCTAAGGTCTGTGAGTGCTAAGAACTGAACTTCGCTCCTCTGAAAGCGTAGATAGATGTACACTTGGCCGTTGAGCCACAGCTCCAGCCCTGGATGAAGATATTCTAAAGAGATACTTGTCCCTTTCTCTTTGACTATCAGGTTATTGAAATGACAGACCCCCAAGAAAACGGGATTCTCCCGGGAATTTCACACTAGGAGAAGAGAAGCCACAAGCCTAGGCCAGTCGGGGACAGGACACTTCTCCTGGGGAGAGCCTAGGACCTCGGTCGATCACCTGACAGGAGAGGCTGGACGGGACCACACCTTGACCTTGGCCTGCTGAGCTCTGCATAACTCTGGGCCTCTGGTGACTCCTCTGTCTCATTTCAGGACTCACATGGACTTGGGGTGGGGGGAGGGGGAGTCACACGAGCTCTGTCCATTTTCTCAATGTCGCTACATCGAGTAAACCTCCTTTCCCTGCTTTTTACTGTCAGTTTGGATGTTTTCATCGGCTTGTAGAGGATGGGTAGCTAAACCTGATTTGATGGGGGCTCAGGCTGTGACCCCAAGTCTAATAACAGGGACATAAACTCATTCTGTGACGCTCAGCCATTCTGCACAGGCTCTGGAAATGGAATTCGGGTCTTCTCATGCCAAGCCTTTACCAACTGAGCTACCTAACCTATGCCTAGTGTCCCCTCACGAAGGCACAGGGGTTGTGAACTGAATCACTGAGAGGCAAAAAGACAAGGATACCTCTCTCTGGCCAAAAGGCCATGCAAAGGTCCTGGGGTCACGAGTCAGGCTCTGACTATCTCTTGAGGATGTTCTGTCCCTTTCCATTGAGGTTCGCCTCTCAAAATCACCATGATAGTTCTCTACAAAGCCCTGCTACTCTATGCATCGACCTCAAACTCACAGAGTTCCAGGTGCTTCTGTCTCCCAGCTTCTGGGATTAAAGGGCTGGACCACCATGCCCGACTCACCATGACATCTCAAACAGTGATCGCAGCTGGGGTACAAAATGTCCTTATAGTGGTTTGAATATGCTTAGCCCATGGGAAGTGCTACTATTAGGAGGTGTGGCCTTTGTTGGAGGAAGTTTGTTACTGTATAGGTTGACTTTGAGGGTCCCTAGTGCTCAAGTTCTGCCCAATGGAGAAGAGTCAGTCTCCTGGCTGCCTTCTGATCAAGATGTAGAACTCTCATCTCCTTCTCCAGCACCGTGTCTGCCTGGGTGCTGCCATGTCTCCTGCCATGATGATAATGCACTGAACCTCTGAAGTTGTAAGCCAGCCCCAATTAACTGTTTGCCTTTATAAGGGTTGCCGTGGTCATTGTGTGTCTTCATAGCAATTAAATCCTAACTGAGGCAGTCTTTATGCCCATAGATCACTAGGACACCAGGAATATAAAACACGCAGGGGCCTCTTCTCATTGGAAGAATTACCTGTTTTCTGCCCAGAAGGCTGGGAGTGGGTTCTGTTAAAGGTCACAATATGGTGACCTATTTACTATCTGTGGAGGCAGACCTCATCCAAACCCTCCAGAATGATTATTCCAGACTCCCCCCTCCTTAGATCATTAGTCACCCTGAGGGGAGATGTCACATGTATGTTATGGCCTGCTGACCTCTATGCAGTCAGAGACCACACTAGATTCTAGACCTTCTAGCTATCGATCCCACTCATGGTCACATGCACGCTGTAAAGGAGTTTCTGTGTAAATCACCTTAAGCCTTACTGTGCACCCGGAAGTGGGATGATGGTTCCCCGGGAACTTTCCCCCAAACTGTGCTGTGTTTTAAATATGCTGACAATGCTGAGCGGTGGTGGTGCACGCCTTCAATCCCAGCAACTCAGGAGGCAGAAGCAAGTGGATCTCTGAGTTCCAGGCCCAGAGATCCTGGTCTACAGAGTGAGTTCCAGAACAAACAGAGCTACACAGAGAAACCCTGTCTCTAAAACAAGCAAACAAAGCTGACAACGAGGCCCCTGGAATTAGACTCCCTGAAGTCTGGTCCAGGCTCATGAAGTCCATCTCATCTCTTCATGGGTTCACTTCCCCAGCCGGATACCTGCTGGCTCTCCCTGAAGTGGCACCCAACCTGGGGCATACGACCCTCAGAGAAGGTAAGAAAAGTTTTAATTAAATAGAAATTATAGGGGTTAGAGAGACTAGGTCTTCTCACTGAAAAGGGGCCAGTGGAGACCTGAGGTGAGAGAGTGGGTTAACGTGAATCTTTTTCAATCCTTTGGACAAAACATTTTGTGCAATTATTGAAATGTTTGTTAAGACCCATCGAATCAAGATTTTTAGAGCATTATATTCTGCAACTTTGTACCCATAGGAACTAATATGAAGAAATAGCGTAGAAGGTCAAATATTTTAGAAAAAGAGAAAGGAAGAAAGGGGAAGGAGGGGGAAGAGAGATTGAGGAAGGAGAAAAAGGAGGATAGACAAGATAGAGAGGAGGCAGGAAAGAGAAAAGACAATGCTGCAGGCATATGGCCCAGATGGACAACTCAGGCTCTCCTGGGAAATTGAATCCCAAATGCAAAGGCTTTTGGTGGCCAGTGCAGAAGCAGAGGCTGAGCCACTGTGTTTCAGAAAGAAAGTCTGTGCTGCCCTGGCTCCTGCCTCCGTCCTCTGAGCCACCCCAGGGTCCTTCCTATAAGTCGCCCTTGGGTTTGGTGGGCAGAGTCCCTTCTGAGCCCTGAAAAATCAAACAAAACACCAAGCCCCAAACAAAGCAAGCCAGATGAAACCACTCCAAAAGAGTTTGGGAGGCGTGGTGTGGAGGAAGAAGGGCTTTGTGGTTTTAACTCTTTTCGTACCCAACATGGCTTGTAAAATTAAGCTTTTTGCTTATGTTTTTGACACAGAGTCTAGCTTTGTAACTCAGTCTGGCCCCAGCCTCACAAGTGCAGGCATTGCAGAGGGTGCCCCATCTCTGTCTCTCCTCTCTCTCTTTCTCCTCTCTCCCCAGCTTCTCTCTTTCTTTCTGACAGGGACTCATGCAGCTCAGGTTGGGAGTGAACTATTAAGCCAAAGATGACTTTGACTTCTGATCCTCCTGTCTCCACTTCCCATGTACTCCAATTCCAGGCATGACTCACCCTCCCTGACCCACTTGTTGTTGTTGTTGTTGTTTATTTTAAAACACAGGATCACAAGTAGGTTTAGCTGACTCAGAAATGTTTGGTTTTAAAATTCCTATTGAAGCAGCCGACTGGAGATTCATGGAAAACTGTTAATGAACCTTGGCTTATGATTTAGAGTAGAATTTCCAGCAATTTCTGAAGTGACCCTAAACATGCTTCTACCATCTTGTATGATATATTTATATAAAATGGCATTCTCAGCACTGACCAAAAAAAAAAAATCCATATTGATAAACTCTGAAAAATAAATATTTGGTTAACATTTTATATAAAAATAACAAGTATATATGTCCCACTAGTATACAAATTTGCTTTATTGTTGTGTGTGCATATGTGTGCAGTATATGGCATTGTGTGTATGGTCTTGTGTATGTGTGGGAGTTGTGGTACATGCACCTGTATGTTCATGTATGTGGAAGCCTAAGAAGGGTGATGTTTTAGTTTGGGTTTTATTGCTGTGAAGAGAGACCATGACCAAGGCAACTCTTATAAAGAAAACATTCAGTTGGGGCTGGCTTACAGTTTCAGAGGCTCAGTCCATCATCATGGTGGGAACATGGCAAAGTACAGACAGGCATGGTGCTAGAAGAGCTGAGAGTTCTACATCTTGATCAGAAGGCAGCCAGGAGGAGGGTCTGGATCACACTGGCCAGGACTGAGCATATATATATATATATATATATATATATATATATATATATATATACCTCAAAGCCCCGCCTCAACAGTGACACACTTCCTATAACAAGGCCACACCCCCTAAGGCCACACCTCCTAATAGTGCTGCTTTCCATAGGCCAAGCATATCCAAACCACCATAAGTGTAGAATATCTTTCTTCAGCTGCTCTCCTTATTCTTTTGTTTGTTTCTTGTTATGCAGCCTTGGCTGGCACAGAGATCCTCCTGACTCTGTCTACCGAGTGCAGTGGTCAAAGGTGTGTGCTGCCACCGACTGGCTTCCATCTTGATTTTTTTTGAGAGGAGCTCTCCGGTTGAACTTGGGGCTCATTGATTTGCCAGGACGACTGACCAATAAGCTTCAGGAGTCCCCCTGTCACTCGTGTACACCCTAAACACCAAGGCTGGGGTTATAAGCACACTCCACCATGGCTGCTTTTCAAATGGGTTCAGGGGATCTGAACTCATGTCCTCGTGCTTGTACGGCCAACATTTTACTGAGTCATCTCTTCCTCCCTTGTTCCTTAATAAACTGCAGGGTCCTGTGTATACCAAAGAATTGTTTTAAAGTAAATGTCTTTCTGATTTATGGTGAGCGTTTGGTTTGTGGACTTGTTTTTAATGTATGTAGCTATCTGAGATCATGTAAAGATGTCTCAAGCTTTGTAATTTGAGAAAGGAGTCAGTGTGGAAACCATTTGAGAAGCTGCGTTTCAGTGATGTACTGGTCTGGAATCCTAGATCCTGGGCCTCCATCTTCTGGGGGTGGAAGAGGAGGAGAGAGGGCAGATGTCTTTCATGCTCAGACTCATGGTTCTGAGGGAGATAGGGAGATAGAAAGTTGAGTTTCCCTGGAGAGGTCAAGCCAGTCTAGAGAGAGAGCTCGGCCTCCCCTTGGTGCCTCTGTCCATGGATCCCATCCTACAACACAGGGACCACACCCTCTAAGGACCTATTGCACCCTTGGTCTTGGACCTTCTGGCCCAGTGGAGTTGGTATTCTAGAGGGACTGTTGGCAAGTGACTCTGGAGGTCTCTAAAAGGTGGTGCTGACCTGCAAGCCCAGCAGGGACATCGTAGATCTAAGAATAGCCTGAGTTACATAATGACACCCTGTCACAAAAAAACAAGCAAACAAACAAACAACAAAAACTTAGAAAGGGGGCTGGCTGGGAGTTTAGCTCAGTGGGTGTAGTACTTGTCTGGCATACCCGAAGAGCAGAGGGCAGGCCAGAGAGATCAGGACTGAGGACTCTTCTCCACAATAGGAAAAACTGACCACCTGGCTGAGTCCAATTCCCGCCAAGCCACTGTAGTTCCCAGAGAACTGGAGGGCTAGGGACACAGGGACAATGCCAGGGACAAAGAGCTGGGGCCAGGGGCCCTGGGGGTTAGACTTATGGCCTCTCCTGACCTCAGCAGAGAAACTAGCCTTGTTGGGCACAGCCAAGTCACAGAGACCAGCCTGGGGGGGTGGGACCAGGGCAGTGAAAGGCCCAGAGAAAGGATTAGTCCAAGCCCAGAGGCCTGGCAGGTGCCATGGCAACCTGGAGCCCGAGCTGGGACAATAGGCCTGTGTTAACACCCTCTGTCTGCCTCTGTGGGGCTGGGGGCTTGTTAACCAGCTTAGCAGGCTGAGGGCGGCCATTCACATGGAAATATGGGCTTTGGAGCTGAGGGTGTGGGAGGTGACCGGGCAGGTGCAGGGACAGAGGGAAGAGTGAGTCTTACCTTCTTGCCTGGCCCACATTCCCACACTGCCCAGGGCTCAGCCATGTGTCCTGGGGGGTGGGAGTGGGTTGTTACTCTGTACGTGGACAGCGTGGGCAGCCCAGGCTTTATGGGACCCACAAAACATGGGATTGGTGAGGGTCCTGGGGAGGGCAGTGGGTGGGCTCTGGAGGTGAGAGACCTGTAAATGGAGATACTATAATGAGATGGACAATCTGTACTGCTACCCCAAAGCCAACCTTACCCTAAGGACTTTGAGGGTGTCCCTTCCTTCTCAGTTCTGTCGCCAGCCCCAGGCCCCGCTGTGCCTCTGGCTCCAGCCTCTGTCGACACAGGAGGCTGGCCTTGTAGCTTAGTTGCTCTCCTCTTCCACCCAGATGGCTCCCCTCCCCTCTGCCTCCTCACACCTGTTCCTTCTGCCCAGCCCCCATCTGGAACCCTCCCCCAGCCCAGCCCAGCCCAGCCCTGGTCCACCCTGCCTCACAGAAACCTTTCCCAAGCCCCCCCTACCCTCTAATGTAGTTCAGGCATTTGGTAGCATTTCTGATTTCTTTCAGATTTCCTATTCTACTCAGGCAGGTCTCTCCAAACTGCCATGTCAGGCCCTAGGCGTGTCTAGGGAGAACACTCACACAGGACTTACAAGAGGGACCAGTCCCTGACCATGTTGGGGGATGGCAACAGGTCAGGCCTCGAAGCCTCATTCTGAGGTTGCATGATGCTCACACCATCAGGGGAGGGACAGAGCCCCGAGGCTCCACTATGGCGCTGGGGAAAGCCCCTTGCAAACTGAGATGCCCTGGAATGCTTGGGCAGGCCAGAGTGACAGGGAAGGAGCCAAGCAGGTGTCTAAGCCTCTGTTGATGCAGGATTACAGCCATCTGGCTGCATCTCCGGGCAGTGTCCCTCCCTCCTGGCTCTGGGAAGCCACCAGGCAAGGCAGGGAGAGCTGCAGCAGTGGCAGGGTCAGTCTCAGTCTCTGCATGGAGAGAGCCGAGCATCTGAGGTGTGGAGAACCAGGGTGGCTCTGTAGTAGCCTCTGGGTTGGGACCTCTAGGTGGATGCTTCCCTTCGTGAGTTGGGGGAGGGGAGAGGCTCCCACGGGAGAAAAAGAAGCCCTGACAGTTTGTCCAGCAGGAAGCTGTGGTCATGGCCCTCTGCCAGAAGCTGTGTCCTTGTGGGGAAACTGAGGCTCAAGGGCAATGGTAGACTCGTGCCACTTAAAAATATTGTGCAGCCTGGTGTGGTGGCGCACGCCTTTAATCCCAGCACTCGGGAGGCAGAGGCAGGTGGATTTCTGAGTTCAAGGCCAGCCTGGTCTACAAAGTGAGTTCCAGGACAGCCAGGGCTATACAGAGAAACCCTGTCTCAAAAACAAACAAACAAACAAACAAACAAAAAATGTGCACAATGTGTGTGATGTGTGCTTAGCACATACATATAAAGATTCTCTCCGTCCATTACCTACTGAGACAGCCTCCTTCTTCCTTCCTCCCTTCCTTCCTTCCTTCCTTTCTTTTTTTTAATTTATTTTTTATTTTTTAATTTTTTTTAGACAGGATCTCATTTATTCCCTGTATTCCCATGGGGCCTTGGGCTCGACTCTGATCCTCTATCTCCATCTCCCAGTGTTGGGATTGCAGGCACGTTCAGCCACACATGTTTTTCTTGCAAATCTATGCCTCTGACAGAGACAAAAGCTGCCCCAGGACAGACAGACACCTGGGTTTTCCAAACCAGCTTTTAGGTCCCCAGCCCTGGAATCCTTCCTTGGGTACACATGGGCACACACACACAGACACCCCCCCCACACACACACACACAGAGCTATGTGCCAGCTTGTGAAACTGTTGGGGGACTAAAGACTTAGACCTAAGGTGAGAACTGTGTCTTTTAGGTTTTTGCAGGTGATGTAACCTGCTTTATACCTCAGGTTTCTACTCTCCCTTTGTCACCTTTTTTACTGGCAGCCAGCAGAGCAGGTCACTGCAAGGAGTCAGGGAACTTAGAAGATCTTAGGTCCCTGAGCCCCACCACACACACACACACACACACACACACACACACACACACACACACACACACACCCGCTCACATTTGTGTTGGGTCTCCTCCGAGCAGAGTGAGGCCCCAGCTGCACACAGCTGGCAGGAGGGAGGGGCACGCTGGAAACATGAGCAGGCTCTGCCCCCACCCCCAGGTCCCAAGGATGAGCTTAGGGCGCCATCAGAGACTCTGGCTGGGCTAGACACCTCCCCTTCTGTCCTCTGTCCCCCTCCTCAGCCTGCCATCTGCCCCTGTCTTTCCAGTGGAGGGGGAGGGGCTACCCACATTCCTCAGCATGGCCCCTCCCCACATCTGGTGCTTCCCTAGCGCCCTGCCTTCCCTACCTTGTCCAAGGATCACACTGGTCCAAAAAGAAGTGCTCTCCCTGCACACACACCACCTCTGGTAGGTCCCCAGAGTTCTCTTGAGGATGCCTTGAGAGGTCCTTTGAAAAAGTCCCTAAACCTGTTGGCCCCTTCCACGTTGGAACATTCAGGGACAGAGTGGAGAAGTCTGATTGGATACCCACCACATGTCTGACTAAAGTCTGTTCCCTACAGGGACGGAGGGACTAGGATGTCAGGGCAGGGGATGGATCAAATGAGCCCCGGACCCATCCTGACCCTGGGAGGTCTTCCGTGGATGGGTGAAAGGATGCCTCTTGTCCTTGATGATCCTATGTGGGAGTACAGTAGAATGTGGGATACCTAGAGTCTCCAGAGGAAACAGAGACAACCTAGGATGCCTGGCTTAGCCTCACTGATCCCCAAAGCCACTCTGAGCGTCAGAGAAGAGGGAATGCATGGAAACTGGCAGTAGCAGGGCTTAGAAGAGTGTACCAGCTCAGAGGATGTGTCTGCTTGCTGCACTGATCCTCTCTCACTCTCTCTCTCTCTCTCTCTCTCTCTCTCTCTCTCTCTCATTGCAGAATCTCAGGGAGAGTATGCACGTACCTTTAATACCAGCACTGAGGAGGATCTCTGAGTTGGAGGCCAGACTGGTCTACAGAACAAGTTCCAGGACAGTCAGGGCTACCCTTGTCTTACACACACACACAAACACACACACACACACACACACACACACACGAGAGAGAGAGAGAGAGAGAGAGAGAGAGAGAGAGAGAGAGAGAGAGAGAGAATATCTCATACTGTCATCAAGGCTAGTCTTGGCCTTAAAATCTGCATAGCCCAGGCTAGCCTAAGTCTTTGATCCTCTTGTCTAACTGTTTCTCTCCTCAAGGCTCTGCCATTTTTCTTAGCTCCTATATAGACCTGACAGCTGCATCCAAACTATCTGGTCACCAACCCAGCCAACACTGATTGAGCACCTGCTGTGTACTAGGCCCCATGCTATACACACAAGGGCAGTATAGCTCACAACTATCCCTCCCTCTCAGGAAGCATTCTGAGGGCTAGCCTCGAAGCCACAGGAAGTGTGAAAAGAAGGCCTGACTGCACTGGGGCAGAGTGTTTGCAGGGATGCTTGACAGATGAGGTATGCATATGCAAAGGTCCTGTGGTCCACAGAAGAGGCTAGGAAAGGAACCAGTGGGAAAGAGTGCTTGTTTTAGGGAGGCTGGGGTTGAGGGGGCAATACCACACCATGTGATGGCCTAACAGTTTCTACTGGAGTGTCCCCTTCTTGCTATGCCACCTAGGAGCTGATTTGGGGTAGGCTGCCAGTCAGTTGTGGCTAACCCAGGTCAAAAACAGTGTGTCTCTGGGGCTGGAGTACACACCAATGTCATCTATGCAGACCCACATTTAGGGACGCTCAGAGGTAGAGACCAGGGTAAGAAAAACAGCTTGCCTGTGACCCAGGGCTGCCTCTATTCCTTGCACCCCTCCCCTCCCCTCCCCCTCCCTAGATCCCCCCTCCACCTTCTCAGAACTCCCCCTTCCCCCAGCACACAACAGCCGCCAGGCGGGCCCTCTTTCCCCAGGGCGGGGTGGGGGCTCTTTCTCTAGCTCCACAGCAGAGCAGTTGCTTGAGACTAATTGAATTTTCCGCCTGGGAAGGGTCTGGGGAGTTCAGGGCGGAGCAGGCTGGGAAGAACTTGTTAACAGGGCCAGTGCCCTCCCTCAAGCCCTGCTCTACCCCCACTCCCCCTACCCCCCACTCCCATCCCCACCCCCACCCTGCCACTGTGGAATAGAGGCGGAATGTTAGGGAGGGGGCCTGGGAAAAATGGTCCAGCAGTTGCGGGGCGAACAGCTCCACCCCATAGAGCCATAGACAGAGGTGGCCCGGCTGGCAGCCCTTGGCCTTAACTGTCCTGGGATGAGGCTCTATGGGCCTCAGTTTCCCCTCTCTCACTAAAGAAAATTGGAACTGGGGTAGGTGCTTTGGTAGAAGCCAGACTGGTCTCACAGCCCTTGTGGAGGCCACCCTGCCCTGAGGAGACTCAGCCCATTGCTGGCTATAGAAGTTCTGAGTAGCACGAGGCAGGGGGCCTTGTGCAGGGTTCTGAACGTGCAGAGGTCCTAAGATACCGGGTCAGACTAACTTAGCAGCTTCTCTCCTTTAGAGGTCACAGACTCCTGATTCTACCGGAACAGCCCTGTTACATACTACTCAGAGTCCTGTGGCCCCAGCAGCCTCGCAGGACCAGGGAGGCCCGCGATGCTCCCTTGGAAGCTCTAAGGATGCTGGGAAAGAGCCTTTGGAATCTCCAGTCAGATTGGAAGATTCCTTCTGGCTCCCGGACCCCTCAGTGCCTCCCATGCATATGCGTTGGTGGGGTGGGATATAAATGGAAGTGGGGGTGGGGGCAGTGAGGGGCTGTGGTGCAGGCTGGTGAAGTCAGGTAGCTGTGGATTCCTGTGCCTACGGGCTGTGTAGTCCCAGGGCTGGCCAAACACAGGGAGGGATGGGGTTAAGAGTCACTAAGGCCTTATGGGGGAACAGCTGCTGTCTCCATACAGTGGGAGAGAACATGTGGATCAAGCTGCCAAGGCTGCTCACAGTCTGCCCCCACCCTCATCCAGTCTGTAACGGGAGCACATCAGCAGGGGAAGGCGCCCAGGGCAGACCTGTCTGGGTCCTGTCATAGAAACTGGGTGAGCCTAGGGGAGGTGGTGGGAAGGTGCAGGAACTGGGCAGAGTGAGCAGAGTGACATTGAGCTCTGAGCTGCTATCGATGGTGTTGACCTCTGGGCAGCTGTCCCACAACCCACCTCCCTTCCTGCTCTGCCCTCAAGGTAGTAGCACTCATTCCTGACACCCTTGAAGGGCAAATGTGGGGACTCCACTTGGCCTCGATGGCCTGTCTGCATAGCTTAAGGTCATGTGAGAAGCCCGTAAGGGACACTGTGGCACCCAGGAAGATCAAGACAAGCTTTGGGAGATAACAGTCATAGCCACCAAAGGTCTAGGAAGGGGATTTCTCTCCATTTTCTGTTTGAGACATCTCACCCTCCCACCTCTCTCTATCCAATCACCTACTGTCAACTCCCACCCCAGAACCTTCCTAATTATGCCTGCCCCAGACCTGATGATGCTGGGGCACAGACCCAGACCACATACCTATCCTTCTCTGGAAACTCAGGGTGGCCACCAAAGCATGTCAGGCAGGCAGACAGGGCAGCGGGGAACTAGCTTGTGCAGGCTGGATCTCTCCTGGCATGCATACATAGGCTACTGGAGGATGAAGTCCATAGCGGGTCCTGAGGCTGGGCAGGAGCCATTACAGGACAAGGCAGAACATTTCTAGAGTGGAGTCTACAGAGGGCTCTCGGTGCCCTAGAAGGAAGGAGACGGTATAGTGGGTCTGGATAGACAGAGATGAAGACAGACGAGACAGATAGAGTGAGGGACAGAGACAAGGAGACATAGAAAGAGTCAGTGGGACACAGATCAGGAGGGAGGGATGGGTGGGGAGAGTAAAGTGTATCCGAGTCTGGTCCTCAGGGTAGGGGCCACGAAGATAAGGGCTGGAGTAGAGGGGTCCCCTTTGCTCCATCTCTCTCTCTCTCTGTCTATCTATCTATCTATCTATCTATCTATCTATCTATCTATCTATCTATCTATCTATCAAGACAGTGTTTCTCTGTGTAGCCCTGGCTGTCCTGGAATTCACTCTGTAGATAGACCAGGTTGGCCTCGAACTCAGAAATCCACCTGCCTCTGCCTCCCAAGTGCTGGGATTAAAGATGTGTGCTACCACTGCTCAGCTTTTTTGTAGGCCTTTTTTCCCATCAAATTATCTTTGGTCCAGAGCCAGGGAAATAGATATCCTTCACAAGATGCCCTGTGGCACCCTACCAAGGATCTTCAAGGGTCCTTTCCTAGATCCTATCTTCGATTCCAAGGCTGGCACATGCCCTGAGCTCACAATAGGAACAGGGAATCATACCCACTCCTAAAGCAGGCAAGTGTTGTATTGCTGATGGTTTAGGACAATACTGACAGTCTTATAGAGGCTGATGTCAGGCACAGGGGTTGCTCATCGTGCCTCAGTTTCCCCTCTAAGAACTTCTCTCTGAACAGGATGGAGGCTACAGAGAAAATTATTGGTTCCCTGGGTATGTGTCTATAGTCAAGAAAGGAGGCATGAGGAGAGGGCTGAATAAAGAGATGAGGAGCTTCAGTCTACCCTGTCTCCTCCCACATCCCCCATAACTCTGAATCTTTCCATTCAGCATCCTGTCTACATGATTGAACAGAGAGAGACAGGCAATGAATGGACAGAAGAATGGATGGATGGATGGATGGATAGATGGATGGATGGATGGATGGATAATTGGATGGTCAGAGGAATGGATTAATGGAAGGATAAATGAACAGATATATGGTCAGAGGGATGGATGGATGGGTGGATGGATGGATGGATGGATGGATGGATGGATGGATGGATAAGTGGATAGATGTATGGACACCTGCAGTCATAGATTGGGTGGTAGACCACAGAGGTGGGTGGGTGGGTGGAGGGATGCATGGAAGGATGAGTGGGTGGAAAGATGGTGTGATGACTAATTTTGGCTTGTCAACTATCAAGATCTGGGAAATGGGACCCTCCATCAGAAGAATGCCTGGGAAGAATGTCTCCATCAGATTGGTCTGTGGACATGTCTGGCATTTTCTTGATTGCTGGTCAATGTAGGAGGGCCCAGGCCACCATGAGTGGTGCCTGGTAACAAAGGCAGCTGAGCGTGCCCCTGGAAGTAAGTAATCCACTCAACATCCCTCCCCCATCGGCTCTGTTTCAAGCTTTGCCTTGAGTTCCTGCCTTGCTTTTCCTTGCAGGTTGACTGTAGCCTGAACTCTGATATTAAACTCTTTCCTATCTACCTTTGGTCATGTTTTTTTTTTTCTTAAAGATTTGTTTATTATTATATGTAAGTACACTGTAACTTTCTTCAGACACTCCAGAAGAGGGTGTCAGATCCCATTATGGTTGTGGGCCACCATGTGGCTGCTGGGATTTGAACTCAGGACCTTTGGAAGAACAGTTAGTTCTCTTAACTGCTGAGCCATCTCTCCAGCCCCATGGTCATGTGTTTATCACAGCCACAGAATGCAAATGAGAACAGATGAGTGGATGGACAGACGGATGGCCCCTGGGCTTACTCCTTGTCAGCCCATTCAGAAGAGGCTGGGTGTTATACTCTGGGTTATAGCACCCAGCTATAGATATAGATAGATAGATAGATAGATAGATAGATAGATAGATAGATAGATAGATAGATAGATACATAATACATACATACATACATACATACATACATACATACATACATACATACAGGACTTAGACTCCTCAAATGTCTAAGAAACCTCAGTCTCTAGGAGTGTCAAGCTGTGTGACCCAGAACATGAACATGATCTCGTTGAGATGTAAATATCAGGATAGGGATCTGGAGAGATGGCTCAGTGGTTAAGCACACCCTCTGCTCTTGCAGAGGACCAGGGTTCAATTCCCAGCACCCACATAGTGGCTGGCTCACAATTGTCTGTAACTCTTGTTCCAGAGGCTATGATGCCCTCTTCTGGCCTCCACAGGCATCAAGCATGTGTATGATACACAGGAATACAGGCAGGTAAAACATTTGTGCACATAAAATAAATAAATCTTCAAAAAAAAAAAAAAGGCTACTAAGACTTCCTCCAGGCCACAGAGAACCCAGAAAGCTGAAAGGTGGTTGGGGGAGGGGAAGGGGGGTGTCTCTGAGCAGAAAACAGTCCTCAAACCTCTTCCTGCTGTGGCCCTGTCAGAGGGTGGAGGCCTGACTAGCCAGCCATGTGAGGAAGCCAAGCCTTCAGGCTCACCTCCAGATAAATAAGCCCTGCAGAGCCCAGGGTCTCCTCGCCTGTCCCCTGCCTGCCTGGCACAGATACAAGGACGCACAAGTGCAGATGCCTTTCTGTGAACACAGACTCTTGCTGGCTGCAGATATCTCTCCACTCTGCTCCACCTCTGACCTGTGACCTCGGCCATACACTGCCCCTTCCTGGACTCTGTGTCCTGCTATGGGTTGAGAGCTTGAATCCCTCATCGGCCAAAGATGGAGGAGCTGGGTTGGTTGTGCGAGGGCTGTGGGGTTGGGTGTGGACCAGGTCCTCCTGAGCCAATTTGGCCCCTGCTCCTGTGTCTGACCCCCACGCTTCCTCCCTGTACCCCCTCTGGGGAGGGACCTTAATTAACATCTTCCTGTTCAGTTTCCAAAAACATATTTGGGAGGATTATTTTGCAAAGGAAATGTTTTTGAAAGAATCTTGTGTCCCGTTGTTCCAACCCAGGGAAGTGGGGGCAACGGTCAGAGCAGGGACACTGAGTGAGGCTTTGGGGGACCCTGATGTTTAGGTGAGCAAATCTGATAGACTCCAGACTTGAGCCCCTCTCAGAGCAACCATCCACCTCCCAAGAGAACCTGGGGTGACAGTGAGAAGGCTGGAAGCCGAAGATGGGAGGCAGACTGTGTGTGTGTGTGTGTGTGTGTGTGTGTGTGTGTGTGTGTGTGTGTGTGTGTGTGTATGTGTGTGTGTGTGTTTGTGTGTGTGTGTATGTGTGTGTGTGTGTGAGTGTGTGTGTGTGTGTATGTGTGTGTGTGTGTGTTTGTGTGTGTGTGTATGTGTGTGAGTGTGTGTGTATATGTGTGTGTGTGTGTGTGTGTATGTGTATGTGTATGTGTGAGTAAGTGTATGTATGGGACACACCCTTCACAATCAACCACAGCAAGCCCCAGGTGCATCTCAGGCCCTGTGTCTAAACCACTTATTCTCTTTCTCCTGGGCAAGTACTTGAACACTCTCCCACCGTGGCTCACAGACCTATCTTCCTCTTCTCTCTCCTGCCCCTAGAAAATTCCTTTGGGATCTGGGTCCAACCCACTTTGACCATGACCTCTGACCTCTGACAGATGTCCTTCAGGACCTTGGGGACTTTTTCCTGTGTGGAACCTGTGTCTGTCTCTTCAGCAGCGGGGACACCTTAAGTTCATGTTATCTTTCCCTTGAACTTGGTCCTTGGAAGATCCTTTGTTTACTGTTTACATTTCTTATACATTTCCATCCTTCCTGCCTCCTCCCTCCCTTCTTTCCTCTTTTCCTCCTTTTCTTTCTCTCTATACATACGTGCACATATGTACATGTGGATACTTACAGAAGCCAGAGGAGGGCCCTGCAGCTGCAGTTGCCCACCTGATGGGGGTGCTGGGCACAGAACTTAGGTCCTTTGCAAGAGCCACAAGAGCTGAGAACCACTGAGCCATCTCTCCAGCCTGCCTTCTTTTCTTCCTTTTCATGGGGTCTCCTGTATGTGGTTCTGAGGATCGAACTCAGGGCCTTGTGTGTGCTGGACCAGCACGCTACCCACTGAGCTGCATTCCCAACTCCTCCCCTCTCACCTGCTACTTGCTTTGCCCTGTTCCTTCTTATCCTGCTTCCTTTTAATTATTTCTATCAAGGGCTGGAATTACAGACACAAGCTGACTACTTCTTCCCCTCCTCTTCTTCCTCCTCCTCCTCCTCTTCCTCCTTCTCCTCCTTCACCCTTCTCCTTCCTTTATTTTTGTTTTTTTCAAGACAGGGTTTCTCTGTGAAGCCCTGGCTGTCCTAGAACTCCATCTATAGACCAGGCTGGCCTCGAACTCACAAAGACCCGCCTGCCTCTGCCTCCCAAATGCTGGAATTAAAGGTATGAGCCACCACCGCCCAGCTACCCCCTCCCCTCATGTAGCCCAGGCTGGCCTCAAGAAAGATCACCTCCACCTCCCAGATACTGGGGTTTTAAGCATGTACCACCATACTTGGTGTTGTGTGTTATTGGGGGTTGACCTTGGGCCCTGGTGTGTGTTAAGCTAGCACTCTCCCCACTGAGCCCCAACCCCAGTGCCCTCTGTTCTTAGTTCCTATCCTGAGAATCATCCACACTGAACCATGCCTGCTGCCGAAAACATAGCAGGCTGTTAGCATGTGGGAGGCACCTGCCAAAAACATGACATGAAAGAAATGACTGACTCCCTTGTGAGAGGGTTCAGGAGACCCCGTGGATCCCGCCGGGACACTGACCCATGAAGTCTGCAGACCATCCCTTGGCTGTCACCTCTCAGTTCTACACCCTCACCCCCACCCCATGATCGTGTGTAGTTTTTTGCTCACTTAAAGCTTCCGTCTCAACCTGTCACCTACAGGCCCTTCTTGTCCACTGTGAACCCTCTCACCAGGTCCCAGTCCAAAAGGTGTGCTCCATAAATAAAGAGTGTTTCATAAATGTTTGTTGAATGATTAAATGTTGGTGACTCTGTCATGGACCTAGGAGGGTCTAGGAGTAGGGTCTCTTAACAAAAATCCTTTAGCTCAAAATGCATCCCTCATTTCCTGGGAACGTGGCTTAGTTGGTGGAGTGTTTGCCTAGCATGCCTGAAGCCCTGAGTTCCATCCCAGAGTCTCATAAACAGGATATGGTGGCCAGTGTCTATAATCCCAGCACTTGGGATGTGGAGACAGGAGGAACTACGTGGTGAGTTCCAGGCCAGCCTTGGCTACATCAGACCTTCTCTGGACAAGAAGCACCCTTCAGTTCCTGCTTCCTGTATACCCATGCTCCTTTGTTCCAGCTTCTCCCTAAGCCTCAGTTTCTACCCCATCCTGCCTTCTGAGCCGTAAGCCAGTCTCAGCTCTCCTCTGGCCTCTGGCCGCCTCGAGCTGGGGGAAATTCCACAAACTTCATCCAGTGCTGGCTACGAAGAGGACATTTCTCAACCCCCTAGGGATTCTCTGAGGCAGGGGTGGGACAGTGGGTCAGAGTCTGCAGCCAGCTGGGGTAGACAAGTGTGAAGGGCATAAGGCTGGAGTTCTTCTGGCAACTTCCCGGGCTTATCTGGGCCTCAGTTTCCCCTTTGAGAAAAGAGAGGGGCGGGGCTGCCCAGCCTGAGGCATGCGCTTTCTGGTCTTTTCTCCTCTTCTGTTCTCTTTTATTTTTGCCTGACTTTGCTTCTTCAAGAGTTTCTACCTGGGCTGGAGAGATGGCTCAGCGTGGTTAAGAGCACTGACTGCTCTTCTGGAGGTCCTGAGTTCAATTCCCAGCAGCCACATGGTAACTCACAACCACCTGTAATGAGACCGGATGCCCTCTTGTGTGTCTGAAGACAGCGGTGGTGTACTCATATTCATAAGATAAATAAATAAATCTTTTATAAAAAAAAAAAAAAAGGAGTTTCTACCTATCTTTGTTAGTATCTCTCTGCTACTTCCCCACCCCTACCCTGTACCCTCCCTCACCCCCATTCCTAGGAGTGATCCTAAGGGCGCATGCGCACCACAAAGGCACAGTGCTTCATCCTCAGCCTTCTGTTTACTCTGTTTACAGAGTCTCACCATACGTTTCCCGGGCTGGTATTGAACTCACGATCCTCCTGCTTCAGCCTCCCATTACGTTGGGATGACTGGCTACTGACATCAGGCCCTGCCATGTCTACTTTTCTCTGTTGCCTCCTCTTTGTCTCTGCTCGGCCCGCCGGTCCCCATTTCCAGCCCTACCCGTCTCTTCAGTGTTCCTTGGGGCTCACAACTCCTCCCCATCCCACAGATGTCCTGGAACTGGTGTGAGGTTATTTTAGGAGCTGGTGGCTCCCCTGGGTCTTTCCCAAGCGCCTTGGCAGGGATGGAACACATTGGAAGCCAGTCGGCTCTGCCGGGGCAGGCGGCCTGTGCTGCCTGAGGCTGATGGGAGTGTGGTTCAGGGACGCAGCACAGACTTCCTGGTGACAGAGGCTTAGGCAGTGGCCACAGCCTGTCCCTAAGGATTCCCGGGAAGGGCTCATTCCCAACCACAGGGACAATATAAAATGTCTCTCTCTTTATCTCTTTGTTATATTTTATTTTTGAGACGGGATCTTACACATCTTAGAGTAGCCTCCAATTTGCTATGTAGCCAAGGATGATCTTGAATTTCAAATTTTCTTCTTCTATCTGTCTGGTGCAGAGATGATGGGTGACCACCAATCATGTCCAGTTTATGCATTTTCGTGCATGCTGGGCAAGCAGTCTACCAACAAAGCCGCAGCCCCAACCCCCCCCTTTTTTTGACAAAATATGACCGTACCCTAGGGAGCCATGGAACTCACAGTCCCTCCTGCCTCCGTCTCCTGCCTGCTGAGACTACAGATGTGAACTATCTCAACTGTCACAGAGATTTTTCTATTGCTTATCTTTAAAAAAATAAAAAGAGCCAGGCTATGGTGGCCATGCCTTTAATCCCAGCACTTGAAGGCAGAGGCAGGTGGAGTTTGAGGCCAGTCCAGTCTCAGAGTGAGTTCTAGGACAGCCAGGGCTACTCAGAGAAACTCTGTCTTGAAAAGAATATTAATAAAGACCGGTGGGGTGCTGGGAAGACGGCTCTGTGGGTGAAGGGCTTGCTGTGCAAACCTGAGGACCTGGGTTCAATTCCCTAGTGATTATATAGAATCTCAGTGTGGCATGCCTATAACCCCAGAGCTGGGGGGTGGGTGCTGACAGGTTGGTGGAGCTTGCCCGCTAACCATTCTAGCCAGATTGGCGAGCTCCAGGTTCTGTAAGAGACCCTGCCTCAAATACAAGACAAAAGCAAGCAGAAGCACTAGTAAGGTAGAGAGTGACAAAAAAAAAGACAGCTGATATTGGCAACATATCATATGTATATGGGCACACACACATGCATATACCACACACACGTGGACACACACACACACACTTTTTAATTTTATTTTGAGTGCATAAGTGTTTTGCCTGTGCACCACATACATGACTGGTCCCTGCAGTGAACAGAAGAGGGCGTCAGATCCCCTGGAACTGCAGTCACAGATGGTGGGAGGTGCCACGTGGGTGCTGGGAATTGCATCGGGCTCCTCCGGAAAAGGCGCCTGGTGCTCTAAACTGCTGAGCCATCTCCGCAGCTCTCTACTCTGACATTTTCTAAGTGCTCAGGGTAAAACTTAATTATATGCTTCACCTAACTCAGCGTGTCAAAACTTACTGTTTAAACATGGAATCAATATGAAAATCATGGCAGGGATAATTACCAGCAGATAGTAAGTGCAGAAATCAGTGGGCGTTGCTGGGTCATTGCGGCTCATGTATATGTCATGGGTCGATCTCACCTACCCCCTTTCCTACCCACTTCCTGTCCCCACCCCAGCCCCCACCATCCCTAATGCACCCCCCCATCTTTATGCTTTTTGGTCTTTATGTTTTTTGAGGTTTCCATATTTGAAAGAAAACATGTAACACTTTTTTTTTTTTTTAGTTTTTCGAGACACGGTTTCTCTGTGTAGCCCTGGCTGTCCTGGAACTCACTTTGTAGACCAGGCTGGCCTCAAACTCAGAAATCTGCCTGCCTCTGCCTCCCAAGTGCTGGGATTAAAGGTGTGTGCCACCATGCCCGGCTAACACTTTTTTTTTTTAATTTAAATATTTTTTTACACAAGGTTTCATATAGCTGAGGCTGCCCTTGGACTTCAGATTTTCAGGTCCTATATAATAATAAATAGGCAAAGTGATGCAGGATTGTAGGCTCAGCACTTGAGAGGCTGAGGCACCCATGTCTCAGGGAGCTCAAGGCTACCTTGGACTAAAGAATGAGACCAACCATGTCTCAGAAAGGGAGGAGAGGGCTGGCCATGTAGCATAGGGGAGGAAACACTTGTCTAGCATGCATGAAGTCCTGGGCACCATCCCCAGTACCCCATAAACCAGGTACAGTGGTATACACCTGTAATTTCACACTCTGGAGGTGGAGGAATGGGGATCAAGAGAGCAAGAGTATCCTTGGCTACGCAGTGAGTTTGAGGGCAGCCTGGGCTACGTAAGACTCCGTCTTTGAAGGAAGAAAGGAAGGGATTATTAGCATGCCTTTTGTCCTGATTTGGGAATCTAGTCTGTGTTATAGACTCATATCTCCATGGAATATTCCAGAAGTTCAGTGGGCGCATTCTGTCAGTCTCTCTGTCTACAAGACAAACTACATGAACACAGCCTTCCCAGGGTCTACTGTGCATGAATGCACTGGTGGTCTATAAATGCCCCTGCAAGGCTGAGTGAGGTAGTGCACATGTGCCTCTCAAAAGCGTGAATCTCCATTACTGAAAAAAAAAAAAAAAAAAAAAAAAGCAGGGCTTGGCTGTGCCCACCTGTCACTCAGGAGCTGGGGGTGGGGTAGAGACAGGAATGCCACTGGGGCTTGAGGTTAGCATCTTAGCTTCAGGCTCAGTTAGAGATCCTGTCTCAAAGGATAAGGCAGAGAGAGACAGAGCAGGATACCTGATTCCTCTTCTGGCTTACCTAAGCATTTTCGCGCGCGCGCGCGCGCGCGCGCACACACACACACACATCTTTAAAATAGCCGGGCAGTGGTGGCGCACGCCTTTAATCCCAGCACTTGGGAGGTAGAGGCAGGAGGATTTCTGAGTTCAAGGCCAGCCTGGTCTACAGAGTGAGTTTCAGGACAGCCAGGGCTACACAGAGAAACCCTGTCTCGAAAAACCAAAACCAAAAATAAATAAATAAATTAGTTAATAAAATAATGCTCCTGTCTGGTGAGCCGTGTCCCCTCCCTGGTTCTGGGGCTCAGAATTTCCGCACCTACACCTTCAGCACAGCGTGAAGGGGATCCTCCAGACACTTTATTGTCTGGTTGTATTTACAGCTCTTCCTTCCTCCAATCCAGTCCCCGGGTCTGTTTATAGCGCTGGCGCTTCGGCAGTGTCCCTGGAGCCCAGCATGCATCTGGAGAAAATATCTGGCTCCGTCAAGGTCAGATGTGAGTAGGCAGGCATGTTCTTGCCTGCACAGCTGGCCCTAACCCTGTCTGCCTCAGTGGCCTCCTCAAATTGTGTTTCTGTTCCAGACAACCCTCTGTGGGCCATACCTCAAAGGTGGCTTCACATTGGCTCCTTTCCTATTGGCATTGAGTCAGTTTGGATGGTTGGGAGGGAATCCCTTCAACACCCGCCCCCACACCCTCCAGCACTATCCTCTGTTACAATGTGCCACATTTATCCGGGCATTTTTTCTTTGACTTGGCTCCTTACTGCCCCCTGGAGGTTGCTCACAGCAATGCACCATCAGGGAAACAGCCCAAAAGGGAAAGGGAAGGTTCTTGTCCAACAGGGTTGTGAACAAATATGAACACTCTTGATGGTTGCAAAATTAATGGGTTACTGGGAAACACTGACTGAGGAGTTTGGCTCAGAAACTGACAGATGTAGCCGAGAAAAGATGATTCCCCTTCATCATGACCGGGAGCCTCCAACTTTCAATCCTCCTGCCTCAGTGCTGGGATTATAGTTCTGTGCCACCACACCCAGATTGTTGTTGGTTTGGGTACCTTCCCATAACCTAACTCCTGTTCATTCTACAACAGCCACCCGTAGTGCCTCCTCCTCCTGAAAGCCAACCCAGATGGACCTCCATCCCATGCTTCCAAGGGATGTGTTTAGGGTGGGGACTCGGGCAGGCATACTGCTGGCTTCAAACCTTGGCTCTGTGATGGTCTAGCTGTGTGTCTGTGCTCCTACATCCTTTTCCAGAATATGGATCTCAGAACCAATCCCAAAGGCTGTCAGCTTTAGAGATGCCTGTAAACTGGCCAGTAGGTATCTGACAGGGAGCAAGCCTGGGCTACGCGAAGTGACCACTTCTTAAAAGCAGCCTGGGTGTAGTGGCACAGGTCTATAATCTCAGCACTGAGGAGGCTGGGATAAAACTTGAAAGTCGGAGGCAAGCCTGGGCTAAGTAAGGACATTCTTAGAAACACATGAACAGGGGAAAATGGATGAGGGAAAAGGATGACGTGGGGAGGAAGAAGAGAAGTGGAGGAGCCAGGGAAGAGGAGAGGGGGAGGAGAGTTGGCACTCAGCACTGGCCAGGGTCTGGCCAAGATGTCCGCCTACACCGCGCCCCGCCCCCCATCCTGGTGTAGCTCCTCCCCTAAGCTGGGTGGAGACCAGCTCCTGCTTAAGAACCTTCAAAGTCAACAGCTCCAGGCAAAACCGCACATCCGGGTGGAGGTAGGAGGTGCGGGTGCTGCCTAAATGGCAGGTCTGTTAGTCTCAGCCCTGAACCACCTCACCTGGCAGCAGGCCCACCAGACAGCACGGCATAGAGGACTACTGCCCGCCACACCATCGAATCTCACAAAATCCAACCAGGCCAGGGCAGAGGCAGCCAAGGAAGGAGCTGGGTTCCCTGACATTGGTGTGGGGGCAAAGTGCATCTCGGGTCTCTCCTTGGCCCATTCTGTCCCCGGGGCTGTAGCTGCCTGGGTCATTGGGAGTTGTCACAGCCTCCTGCTCCAACCCTACCAGACACAAGTCCCAGCCACTCAGAGGGATGCAAGCACAGGTCTGTGTGACACCATGGGGCAGAGTCCAGTTGTGGGAGCACGTCCAGCCTCCATCAGAATGGCCTGGGGTTCCAACACTTCCCAGCTGTAGAGACTGAGCTGGGTGGTGGGCAGCCGCCAGCTTTCCTACCACACAGACCTCATAAGCCGGAAGGGGGAGGTTGAGGCTCACAGGGGATGGAGACCGTTGGAAGCAGGCATCTTTGACCTCTCTGTCCCTGGCAGCAAAATCTGGGCCTCATGTCTCAACAGGTATGGGGCTCCCCCGCCCCCATCCCCAGGCTCCCAATTCCAAGCTATGGCCTCCAGGCTGCAAGAGCCGGAGAACAAGGTGCCCACGTCGATGTTCCTCTCATCCTAGGAAAGATGGAGGTGGAGTGGGCTGACCCAGTTCCCCTGCTCAGCCACATCTGTCTTGTTTACCTTCCTTCATCAAGGAGACAGGCACTGGGTGTGTGTGTGTGGGGGGGGGGGAGCACTAAGGGGAGGAGGTGACAGAGGTCAGCATTAGCAACTCCAGCACGTGGCTGTGAAGCACAGAAGGCCACTGGCTCAAGGTAGCCAGGGGGTTAGAACCTGTCCACACTCCTGACTTGTGGGCTTTGACCCCAGCCCTGAGTTCTGGTACCAACCAGCACTGTATTGCACATCCAGAGAATTTGAAGATGGACATCTCGTCCCAGCAGCATCCCTACATAGGGGAAAGGAGAAGGGGAAAGCCATGAAGCCGGCCTGCAGTCTCCTAGTGGGCCCTGCGGCCCAGGGCTTTAGTGTGTGTGGTTTTGAGAGACTGTCACAGGGACCTGGGACTTGCCAGGGTCTCCTGACTGGCTGGCTGGAGACCCCAGCACAGACCACTGTGTTCTGTGCCTTGCACAAGTGCTGGGCATCAAACTCAGATCCCCCTACTTGCGCAGCAAGCACTTACTGATGGTACTTCTTCCCCATGGCCCTCCAGGAAGGTGAGCATGTGGGGTCTGCAGACTCTGCACCCAGCCAGGCAGGTCCAGCAGGCTCACCCCAGGGAATCTCTGTTGCTCTGGGCTGCCCCCTGCAGGCTCAGCCAACCCTGCCATGCTAGTGAGCCATCTCTGTGTCCTGCTTGACCTTGGTACCCATAGCTCCCTGCCAGACTGTGTCCATCCGTGCAGCGGTATCTGGGAAGAGGCAAAGCAGGCCAGAGGCTCAGCCCTGCCAGGGCCTGGAGAGAAGAACGGTGGCAGAGGGGACCCACGGGGACAGGAGAAAAGGAGACACGTGCTTGTTACACACTCATCTGCAGGCTTTACCCCCAAGGCTCTGGGCCCCCACCACAGCTACACTGTGACCCAACTTCCCCCTTCAGAGAGTCCCAGAGGCCCCCATAACCGCCCCCACAGACTTGGGCTTCTCTCCTCCATCCTTGAGGTGGCCTCGAGGGCCCCAGTGGATCCTTCTCATTGGCTCAGCCCAAGAGGCAGCCGGCCAGGAGAGGCGTGGGGGTGTGGGAAAGGCCCTCCCCATCTGTAGACTGGACACTGGAATGTGCTGAGCAGAGCCAGGCCTAATCCCCATTCATCCCCTTGAGGCCACTGAGCCACTGCAGCGGGGCAGCCCTGGGATGGAAGGGGACTGGATCAGGGACACATTCCCAGTATGGTAGACAGTTGATGGATGGTCAGACTGAGGTCATAAGGTCAGCCAGGGTTCTATAGGAGGACACACTTTCTTCACTCTTTGAGACCGATGGGGTCAGTGTGAGGCTCTGGAGTATGGGAGTTGGGGGGGGCCCTGGTTACACCCTCCCTACAAAGATGGGTGATGTATCCCCAGATGTGCACAAGACCCTGAATAGTGCTGGTGGCAGAGCTAGGTAGACCTGGGGAAGTATGTTGAAAGGACCAGTGTATTCACTGATGAACCCAGGGCAAGAGCGCTGCCACTAAGCCATGTACCCAGCCCCCTCTCCAGCAGGGTTAGCCTGAGGGGGGAGGAAAAATGGGGCACAGAGGTCCATGTGACCCAGACAAGGCCCCTAGAGGTGGGGCCCCCATGCCCCGCCCCAGCGGGCTCTGCTATATCTCCAGCTGCCTCATCCCCACACCCAGTGGCTGAGGGCAATGACACTGCAGGTGGGTAAGATCCACAGCCCAGGGAGGTTGCAAATGCTGGAGAAGGAAGTGGAGTGGGGGGGTGGGCGCCTGGTGGGGCCACCTACTCCACTATAGAGCTGGGAATGTTTATAGCTTCTCCTCAGCCCCCAAGCAGAGAGGCTGTGGGGGTAAGGTTGGACCACCACACCCAGAGCAACATGGAAGTAGAGGCTTGGGCTTGGTGGGAGCCGGTGTCCCTGAATAAACAGCACACTTGATGGGGAGGAAGGAGGTTGCAGCCCTCTGGGGCTCTGTCCCCTGTGTTTTGCCTTCAGTTCGAAGCCTTCTGTGCAGGGGGTCTGGCCCCTGGCTGGAGCCTGACTGTCCAGGGACATGCAGATGCTGGAGAAGAGAAGTAAGAGCCTCCCTCGCTGGGGTCGGGACCCTCCAGCCACACTCCTGACCCTAATCACACTCTCCACCCATAGGTTCGAGATCAACTTCTTAACAGACGCCGGAGACATCGCCTTCCACGTCAAACCTCGATTCTCCAGCGCCACGGTGGTGGGCAATGCTTTCCAGGGAGGACGGTGGGGGCAGGAGGAGGTGTCCAGCATATTCCCACTGACTCTGGGAGAGCCCTTTGAGGTGATGGGGTCTGTGGGAGGAAGGAGAGGTGGGGTGGGACACCTAGGACCCGTGAAGACAGGGACTGCGGAGGATAAATGCATGGGCTGGTGCACCCTGCTGGGCCGAGTGGCCTCCTTTCACGGAGTTTGTTCACAGGGTGTCTCTCTCTCTCTGGCTACTAACCACCTTCTCTTGGTGAAAAGAGGGATCCCCAGCTAGGAACTCAGGACCAGGTGGTCCACACCATGCTTTGCCAAGTAGCCAGGGTTGTGTTTTATAAAATGCGGCAGGAGGGAGCACCTTGGTGGGCCAGGCCAATGAGCACCTTGGTGGGCCAGGCCAATGTGTCGTCGTCCCCGTCCCCCCCCCCCCCCCCGAGGAATCAGCACCGTGCAACAGGCCTAGTACAAAATGAAGTTTATTGGAGGGAAAGGAAGGCAACGTGGAAAGGGGATAGTGGCAGAGAAAAGGGGGCAGAGAAGGACAGAAAGACAGAGGAGAGAAGACAGAAAGAGGAAGAAAGGTAGAGGCTGGCTGAGAACACGTGGAGAAGAGAGAGAAGAGAGGGAGAGAGGGAGAGACAGAGACAGAGAGACAAAGAGGAGCCAAGCTGAATGAATAGTCCTGGCTCACACTTGGCTGCTGTTGGGTGGAGCCTGGAGAGATTGCTGACAGCCAAGAAGGCTTCTGTGGTTGGGGCCCAGAGACACCCCCCACACACACACACTTTCCCTTCCCCTCAGATGGAGGTGAGTGCAGACGCAGAACACTTCCACATTTATGCCCAGGAACAAAAGGTGCTCCAGTTCCCACATCGGCACCGACCGCTGGCCACCATCACCAGAGTGCGAGTGCTCAGTGAGCATCGGCTGGCCCAGGTGGAGCTGGCCAAGCGGAGCCTGAGCTGGGGGTAAGGTGCCCGCCATGTCCTCACACACTAACCCAGGTGGAATTGGCCAAGTGGAGCCTGAGCTGAGGGTAAGGTGCCCGCCATGTCCTCACACACCATTCGGGATTCCTATCTGCCTGGTCCCTGGTTGGCTAACGTATGTCACCTTCTTCTGGCCTTGCACAGCTGTTTCCCTCCCTCACCCCCCAGTTGTCCACATCTGGTTAGAGCAAGCAGAGCTAAAACCAGAACCTTGGATTCTTGCAGCGATGGGGGCTACTGAGCAGACTGGACCACAGCCTACAAGAGCCAGCCTTGACCATCCTGCATCCCCTTCTACCTGGAGCCACGGGACACACACTACACACGTTATAGATGCTGGGAAGCTGAGGCTCTGTGTGAACCCCGAGCTTTACCTTCAATAAAATATGAGCAGGTTACAGTCTTGGCTGCTGTGGAGGTGGGGCTGTTCTGTGGGGCTGTGACAGCCACAGATGTGCCTGCCAGGAAAAGGGGCTTCCTGAGACCAATGCCCCAGGCGCTGGGCAGTCCCTCCCCTTGTCCCCAAGACCCTGGCTGGAGTCTGAGGCTCTATTTCAAAGGGTACTCACTCACTCTCTGACACTCACATGACCCTATCATGGGGTGAAACACGGTGGACAGGAGACTGTGGTGGGGCTTTCAGTCCCTTTTGGCACAGGGTTCAGTCTGGTCCTGTCTAAGACATCATTTCAGAAGCACCGAGCGCTTCCTGGAAGCTTCCTCCTCCCCCTGCTTCCCATTGGAGTCCTTCCTGTTTCCTCTGGTCCCACCTGGATGGGAGACGTGCTCCTGTCCCTGTAGTCTTCTATGTGTGCGTGCGTGCGTGCGTGCGTGTGTGTGTGTGTGTGTGTGTGTGTGTGTGTGTGTGTGTGTGTGTGTGTGTACAGACAGGCACAGGGCAGTGGGAGAAAGGGAGGGAGGACCCTGAGGACCACTGACAGGAACTGGGCTCAGCCTTCAGCTTCCCAGCTCTACTTCCACAAATCCTCCCCCCAGGTGACCAGGGAGAAAAGCTCTCCTGCCCTGGAAGAGCCAAGCCTTCCAACCACCGCCCAGGTGCTCCCTGGGTCAGGCCAGGCAGCCACAGAGGCTCACGGATAGTTTCCTTATGAGTGCAGGTGCATGTACCAGGACAGGACCTAGGACTTCCTCAAACTCTCTCTGACTTACTGCTCTAAGAAAGGATTTCTCACTGAACTGGAAGCTTGCTGTTTTGGCTAAGCTCCCTTACCAGTGAGCTCTGGGGGTCCATCCGTCTCTGCCCTGCTGCCCTGGGATTATAGTCATGGACAGCTTTTTATGTTGGTGCTGGGATTTGAACTTCATGCTTGCAGAGCAATCACTCTTAACCACTGAGTCATCCCCCAGATTATCTGTCTTTGTTCTTTTTAAGTGTCTGTCTGTCTGTCATCTACCCATTTTTTTTGTTTGTTTTGTTTTGTTTTGTTTTTCGAGACAGGGTTTCTCTGTGAAGCCCTGGCTGTCCTGGAACTCACTTTGTAGACCAGGTGTAGTGGTTATTCCTGGTTGTCAACTTGACTATATTTGGAATGACTACAATCCGGAATTGGAAGGCTCACCAGTGACCCTTATCTGGAGGCTTGGAGATCCTTATCTGGATCTTGGTTTGAAGATCTTGAGCCACAGTGGCTATGAATTCCAGAAGATTGAATCTCCGAGTTTAAGGAACACACATTTAATCTGGGCTACGCCTTTCATCTGGGATTAAAGGTGTGGTGGAACACACCTTTAATCTGGGCTACACCTTCTGCTGGAGACAATATAAGGACATTGGAAGAAGGGAGTCTAGCTCTTGCTCCTGCTCCTTCGCCTGCTTGCTGCGTGAGACTGAGTAACTGCTAGATCCTTGGACTTCCATTCACAGCTGTGACTGAACGATTGTTGGGAATTGAGCTGCCGACTGTAAGTCATCAATAAATTCCTTTATTATCTAGAGACTATCCATAAGTTCTGTGACTCTAGAGAACCCTGACTAATACAGAAGTTGGTACCAGGAGTGGGGTGTGCAGAGATATTCCTTCTAAGGTGAAAGATAAGTTATTGCACCTGGCCCCTCCTACAACCAAGAAAGAAGCACAACGTTTAGTGGGCCTATTTGGATTCTGGAGACAACACATCCCTCACTTGGGTGTGTTACTTAGGCCTATTTACCAAGTGACTCGGAAAGCTGCTAGCTTTGTGTGGGGCCTGGAACAGGAGAAGGCCCTTCAACAGGTCCAGGCTGCTGTGCAGGCTGCTCTACCACTTGGACCATATGACCCAGCAGACCCGATGGTACTTGAGGTGTCTGTGGCTGATAGAGATGCTGTTTGGAGCCTCTGGCAGGCCCCTGTAGGTGAATCACAGAAAAGACCTTTGGGATTTTGGAGCAAAGCTCTACCATCATCTGCAGACAACTATTCTCCCTTTGAAAAACAGCTCTTGGCCTGCTATTGGGCCTTAGTGGAAACTGAACGTTTGACAATAGGACACCAAGTCACTATGCGACCTGAATTACCCATCATGAGCTGGGTACTATCAGACCCTGCAAGTCATAAAGTGGGACGCGCACAGCAGCAGTCTATTATCAAATGGAAGTGGTATATACGTGATCGGGCCAGAGCAGGTCCTGAAGGCACAAGCAAGTTACATGAAGAAGTTGCTCAAATGCCTATGGTTTCTACTCCTGTTACAATGCCATCTGCTGCCAAGCATGCACCTATAGCCTCATGGGGTGTTCCCTATGATCAACTGACCGAAGAGGAGAAGACTAGAGCCTGGTTTACTGATGGCTCTGCACGTTATGCAGGCACCACCCAGAAGTGGACAGCTGCAGCATTACAACCCCTTTCTGGGACAACCTTGAAAGACACAGGTGAAGGGAAATCTTCACAGTGGGCAGAACTTCGTGCAGTACACATGGTATTACAGTTTGTTTGCAAGAAGAAATGGCCAGATGTACGATTATTCACTGACTCATGGGCTGTAGCCAATGGATTGGCTGGATGGTCAGGCACTTGGAAAGATCACAATTGGAAAATTGGTGAGAAAGACATCTGGGGAAGAAGTATGTGGATAGATCTCTCCAAATGGGCAAAGGATGTGAAGATATTTGTGTCCCATGTAAATGCTCACCAAAAGGTGACTTCAGCCGAGGAGGAGTTCAATAATCAAGTGGATAAGATGACCCGTTCTGTGGACAGTCAGCCTCTCTCCCCAGCCATCCCTGTCATTGCTCAATGGGCACATGAACAAAGTGGCCATGGTGGTCGAGATGGAGGTTATGCTTGGGCTCAGCAACACGGGCTTCCACTCACCAAAGCTGACCTGGCTACAGCTGCTGCTGATTGCCAGATCTGCCAACAGCAGAAACCAACACTAAGTCCCAGATATGGCACCATTCCTCGAGGTGACCAGCCAGCAACCTGGTGGCAGGTTGACTACATTGGACCACTTCCTTCATGGAAAGGACAGCGTTTTGTTCTTACTGGAGTAGATACTTATTCTGGTTATGGATTTGCTTTTCCTGCACGTAATGCCTCTGCTAAAACCACCATTCATGGATTGACAGAATGCCTTATCTATCGTCATGGTATTCCACACAGTATTGCTTCTGACCAAGGAACTCATTTCACAGCCAGAGAAGTACGACAGTGGGCCCACGATCATGGAATTCACTGGTCTTACCACGTTCCCCATCATCCTGAAGCAGCTGGGCTGATAGAAAGATGGAATGGCCTTTTGAAGACGCAGTTACAGCGCCAATTAGGTGGTAACAGCTTGGAAGGCTGGGGCAGAGTTCTTCAGAAGGCAGTATATGCTTTGAATCAGCGCTCGATATATGGTACAGTTTCACCCATAGCCAGGATTCATGGGTCCAGGAATCAAGGGGTGGAAAACGGAATAGTTCCACTTACTATCACTCCTAGTGACCCTCTAGGAAAATTTTTGCTTCCTGTCCCCATAACTCTAGGTTCTGCTGGCCTAGAAGTTTTGGCTCCAGAGAGGGGAGTGCTCCTACCAGGAGCTACAACAAACATTCCATTGAACTGGAAGCTCAGACTTCCCCCTGGTCATTTTGGGCTTCTAATGCCCTTAAACCAACAGGCTAAAAAAGGAATAACAGTGTTAGGAGGGGTGATAGATCCAGATTACCATGGGGAAATTGGATTACCTCTTCACAATGGTGGTAAGCAAGATTATGTCTGGAGTGTAGGAGATCCCTTAGGGCGTCTCTTAGTACTACCATGTCCTGTGATTAAAGTCAATGGGAAACTACAACAGCCTAATCCAAGCAGGATGACAAAGGACACAGACCCATCAGGAATGAAGGTATGGGTCAATCCTCCAGGAAAAGAGCCAAGACCTGCTGAGGTGCTGGCTGAAGGAGAAGGAAATACAGAGTGGGTAGTAGAGGAAGGTAGTTATAAATACCAATTAAGGCCACGTAACCAGTTGCAGAAACGAGGATTATAAAGTAATATGAATGCCCATTGTAAATTTACTAATGTGTTTGCGATTGTACGAGGGATAGTTATATCATGTTAGGCGTATTTACAACCTTGTTATTGTTTCATGTGAACATGAGATATTATTTGTGTCAAGTTGACAAGGGGTGGATTGTAGTGGTTATTCCTGGTTGTCAACTTGACTATATTTGGAATGACTACAATCCGGAATTGGAAGGCTCACCAGTGACCCTTATCTGGAGGCTTGGAGATCCTTATCTGGATCTTGGTTTGAAGATCTTGAGCCACAGTGGCTATGAATTCCAGAAGATTGAATCTCCGAGTTTAAGGAACACACATTTAATCTGGGCTACGCCTTTCATCTGGGATTAAAGGTGTGGTGGAACACACCTTTAATCTGGGCTACACCTTCTGCTGGAGACAATATAAGGACATTGGAAGAAGGGAGTCTAGCTCTTGCTCCTGCTCCTTCGCCTGCTTGCTGCGTGAGACTGAGTAACTGCTAGATCCTTGGACTTCCATTCACAGCTGTGACTGAACGATTGTTGGGAATTGAGCTGCCGACTGTAAGTCATCAATAAATTCCTTTATTATCTAGAGACTATCCATAAGTTCTGTGACTCTAGAGAACCCTGACTAATACACCAGGTTAGCCTCGAACTCAGAAATCCGCCTGCCTCTGCCTCCCGAGTGCTGGGATTAAAGGCATGCACCACCACGCCTGGCCTTCATCTACCCATTTAGTCATCTAGCTGTCATCTCTGTGTATCACCTGTAAATTATAACAGCTATCTATTATCTCTCTTTTTTCTCTTTCTTTCTTTCTTTCTTTCTTTCTTTCTTTCTTTCTTTCTTTCTTCCTTCCTTCCTTCCTTCCTTCCCTCCCTCCCTCCCTCCCTCCCTCCCTCCCTCCCTCCCTCCCTTCTTTCTTTCTTTCTTTCTTTCTTTCTTTCTTTCTTTCTCTCTCCCTTTTTCTTTTTTGAAACAGGGTTTCTCTGTGTAGTCCCGGCTGTCCTGGAAGACCAGGCTGGTCTTGAACTCACAGAGAGATCCTCCTGCCTCTGCCTCCCAGGTGCTGCATGCCACCCCTGCCTGTCTTATTTATCTAGCATGTTTTTATCTCCGATTATTTATCATCTATATCTATTGTATATATCTGCCATCTTCCTATAAGTCTATAGTCTATTTTATGTTTATCTATTGACCTGTCTGTCTGTCTACCTACCTACATATTTATCTATACTTCCTTTCCACCAGGGAACACACTGAGCTCCTCTCTGCCCCAGGGCTTCCTCACAGCCTCAGGGAACATTGGGTTGGAATGTGACCTTTACAGGTGAGTTCATGTGAAGAAAGTACTTGGTCAGTACTGACCCAGGCAGGGAGCAGAGAGTGAAGCCACTTAGGAATGGTAGTCCAGGGTCCGAGCCCTGGTTCATTCTACAGGCAACTCCGGGCCTCTGTCAGAGTGAGATTGCAGAGCCCAAGACCCACAGAGTGCTGTAAACCTGAACTGGGTCAATTCAGGTACTGGGAGGGACAGCTACCCCCAAGTTCTCTAAGGCACTGGTTCTCAAGCTGTGAGTGGAGACCCCACTAGGGGGCTGAAAGACCCTTTCGCAGGGGTCACATATCTGATACTTACATTACGGTTTATAACAGTAGCAAAATTACAGTTATGAAGTAGTATGAACAAAATAATTTTGTTGTTGGGGGTCAGCACAACATGAAGAACTGTATTAAAGGGTTGCAGCATTAGGAAGGTTGGGAACCACTGCTCTAAGTTCATAGAGGGGAAACTGAGGCTGAGACAGGAAGCCAGCAGGAGCAAGGAGGGACCATGCCTCTGGAGCCAGGGAGGCACCTGGAGTCCACAGCTGGGCAGGGTTTAGAGAGCTGCTGGCGCCAACCCCCAGGTGGGACAATGGCAGCCCAGAGCCCAGCTGTGCAGCTTCCTGTCTCTGTTCACTTCCCTCCCCTATGTCCTGGCCCAGCTGGCCTGGGGCCCCTTCCTGCCTCCCTTTAGGAGTCCTGGCCTTTGTGTCAGCCACAAGGGGTTGGGGGCTGTCTACAATGTGTCCCGGACAGTCTTTGGGTTTGGTAGCTACGGGGAGGGTGGAGGAGCTAGCTCTTATAGGGGGAGGTATGTGAGGTTGTCAGGCTGCCTGGCTCCTGAGGCTCTGAGTGTCCCACTCATTTCAAGAGACAGAGCTGGCTGCTTGCTCAGTGTCCCTGGTTCTCAGTTTCCCCACAATGTAAAGCATTGCCACTCCAACAACACGACGCGGTGTGAGCATGGAAAAGCATCAGCAGATACTTGCATCTTACAAGGTGGAGAAGCCTGGGAACAGGCTCACAGTGGGACAGCAATGATCCCCCAAAACCCAAGTAAAAAGTTGGGTGTTTGACACATATCTTTCATCATGGCACTAGTGAGGTGGAAACAGGCCGACCTTTAATGCTCAATGGCCGGCCAGATTAGCCTGTCTGGTGAGTTACTCCGGGGACTCTAAAAGAAGGTAGAGGGCTGGTGAGATGGCTCAGTAAGTAAGAGCACCCGACTGCTCTTCCGAAGGTCCGGAGTTCAAATCCCAGCAACCATATGGTGGCTCACAACCATCCTAACGAGATCTGACTCCCTCTTCTGGAGTGTCTGAAGACTGCTACAGTGTACTTACATATAAATAAAATAAATCTTAAAAAAAAAAAAAAAAAAAAAAGAAGGTAGAAGATATCCCACAGCACAGCACCTGAAGCTTTGGTCTCCATGTGTATGTGAACACATGTGTGCATACCTGCACACACATGTGCACCGTATACCCACGATGAGGTGGAGATGCCAAGATCCACATTTAGATATGCATCTTCTTGCTTGTGGGACAGATCCACGAGGGGTTCCAAAGACTCAGTAACATACCCAGAGGTTAGCTCACGTGCTCAAGGTTGCTCAGAAGTGAGAAGAAATCCAGACCCGATACACATACCTGTGCAAACGCTCACACACATCTTTGCTCAATGGAGTGTGAATACACGCATCTATGTAAGAGCACCCATATGCACGCACACACGCCTGAGTGCACATGCGTAAACACATTCACGCACACACGCCTATGTGCATGCATACCCCTCCCTGGGCCTCAGTTATAGGCAGCTGTGCATGGAAGAGTCCAGAAGGGTTAATCCCACTACAGGGGAGGGAGGCCACTGAGTGTCTCTGCCTTTAGAATGAAGTGCAGGGAGCTAGGATCCCAAAGCACCCCCCCCCCACACACACACACCCCGCTACATGCCCTTGCTCTCACATCTACTATGGCTGCCTTCAGCACACAGCATGAGCTCAGCATGCAGCCAGGCCAGCTGAGTAACCCATTTCCTTGGCTGGGATGACACCTCATCCAGGAAGCCTCCCCTGATTTCCAGACAGCTCCTGCAGCCCTAGCTTTCTCCAAGTTTCATCCTCATCCCCATCCCAGCACCGCGTCTACAGGCAGAGGCCAGGTCTACAGGCAGAGGCCAGGTCTACAGGCAGAGGCCAGGTCTACAGGCAGAGGCCAGGTCTACAGGCAGAGGCCAGGTCTACAGGCAGAGGCCAGGTCTACAGGCAGAGGCCAGGTCTACTACAGTCAGAGGCCAGGTCTACTACAGTCAAAGGCCAGGTCTACTACAGTCAAAGGCCAGGTCTACAGGCAGAGGCCAGGTCTACAGGCAGAGGCCAGGTCTACAGGCAGAGGCCAGGTCTACAGGCAGAGGCCAGGTCTACAGGCAGAGGGAGGCCAGGTCTACAGGCAGAGGCCAGGTCTACAGGCAGAGGGAGGCCAGGTCTACAGGCAGAGGCCAGGTCTACAGACAGAGGGAGGCCAGGTCTACAGTCAGAGGCCAGGTCTACAGTCAGAGGCCAGGTCTACAGGCAGAGGCCAGGTCTACAGGCAGAGGCCAGGTCTACAGGCAGAAGCCAGGTCTTAGTCCAGCCGCAGCCCAACTGCACTGAACTCTGGAAATGTTTGATCAATGAGAGAGCCAATAAACTGAAGACTTCCTTGGAAGAAATAATTTTATTTTCTTTTATTTTTTTTAAAGATGTATTTATTTTTTTAATGTATATGCGTACACGGTAGGTGTGTTCAGACGCACCAGAAGAGGGGGTCAGATCCCATTACAGATGGTTGTGAGCCACCATGCGGTTTCTGGGAATTGAACTTAGGACCTCTGGAAGAGCAGTCAGTACTCTTAACCATTGAACCATCTCTCCAGCCCCCTCTGGAGGAAATCATTAAGCTTTGAACAATCAATAGTCCTCTACTGCCCAGTTTCTAGGTCACAGGTCTAGAAATGTCTATTGCAGACAACAGGAAGGTATCTGGTGTCTTTCCCCTGTGGCTCTGTGGCCCTGTGGCCCTGTGGCCCTGTGGCCCTGTGGCCCTGTGGCCCTGTGGCCCTGTGGCCCTGTGGCCCTGTGGCTCTGTGGCCCTGTGGCTCTGTGGCCTTGGGGCTCTGGGGCTCTGGGGCTCTGGGGCTCTGGCTGTCTCTTTCCCCAGCTGTGCCCCAGGACCTTTGCACCAACTATTCCCTGCACTTTCCTTTGTATCTCAGCCTGGCTGGCTTCCCTCACACCATCACAACCTTTTTAGAGACACATCTAGGATAGCGCAAGTCCTCCTGAGCCCTCTCCCTATATTTCATCCCCTTTCTCAATCCCTGAGGCCAATGAATAACAGACTGACCAGCAGAGGAGATGCAAACTGGGGCCTGCCTCACCTTCTAAGTCAGGTTGCAAAGATGCATGTTTGGCTTCCAGCCGGGCGAGACAGCGGTGGCACACTCACTGATTCCAGACAGATGTGAACAAATCTCTGAGTTGGAGGCCAGCCTGCTCTACAGAGTGAGTTCCAGGACTCTCAGGGCTACACAGAGAAACCCTGTCTCAAAACAAGACCAAAACCAACTAAAAAAAAAAAAAAAAAAAAAAAAGATGGCCTTCCAATACTAGGACAGAGCCGAGCTGAGTTCCTGGGCCCATGGGATTTGTTCCCACAAAAAGTGACCTGGGCCCCAGGCCTGTGGTGCAGATAACATAGACTAGTGAAACTGAAGCGGGAGGCTGACCCCACCTGTTCTAACCACCATCAGGACACACCTGGCGGGAGCCTCAGCTTCCGTATTTATTTGCCTACTTGGAGCCACAGTCTCATTCCATAGTCCAAGCTGGCCTTAAACTCAGAGCCATCCTCCTGCTGCTGCTTCTTGAGTTGTAGGAGGATTTCCATGTAGCACCACTCCTGGCTCAGTTCTTCTTTAAAACATGCGGATGCAAGGACGGGCGTGGACAGTGCCCAGCAAGTGCAGGGGGCACAGACTGCATGCATCCTCTGCCTCCACCCACTATGACAGCCAGAGGTTAGGCCAACTGTGCCCTTTCAGGTCTGAGGTCACCAGACCCCCACAGGGCCTCGAGTTCCCGTTTCAGGCTCAGTAGTAGTTAGTTGTCCTGCCTCTGCTTACAGCTCCTTGTGGAGCTTCACCTCTGTCTACATTTAACTGGATCAGCAGGCACTGCCGGAATGGGTTGAAGACCATGGGGAGCCTCCCAGCATGGCGCTCTCTGCTCTCGGAGAGAGCGAAAGAACACCAGACCTGTGACCTAGGGTCAATGCCATGTGGTGGCCCTCCTTGCCTGTCCTTTCTGGTGGCTTTGGATGCCTCCTTGGAGCTTGGTGAATGATCAGAGCCTGGGGAAGGTATAGCAAATCAAACACGCAGGACGGGCGAGATGGCTCAGCAGCTAAAGATACGTGCTGCCTAGCCTAACGACAACGACCCGAGTTCAGTCCTGGAGTCCCGCATGGTAGAAGAACCGCTTCTCACAGACTGTCCTCTGACCTCCATACATTATGGAATGAGCCCCTCAGACATATACAATACACGAGCACACAAAAAATAAAGGTTAAGGTTAACATGAAGAAAGGCAGTTGTCAGAGAAGGAAGGGAAACAATTCCCTCTCTTAGATTCATCTAACAGCATGAGTGGGAAAAGCCCCTATATGTGTAAAAAACAAATAAAAGTGGAGGATGCCTTACACAGATCACACACGCACCTGGGACCCAGCGTTTTGGGGGCTTTTTGCTCAGCTCAGTAGCCCACTCCCGTTCTCAGGACCTCTCTCCCTCTCTCCCTCTCTCCCTCTCTCCCTCTCTCCCTCTCTCCCTCTCTCCCTCTCTCCCTCCTCTCTCCTCTCTCCTCTCCTCTCTCTCTCCCTCCTCTCTCCTCTCTCCTCTCCTCTCTCTCTCTCTCTCTCTCTCTCTCTCTCTCTCTCTCTCTCTCTCTCTGGAACGTGATACATAGCCCAGGCTAGCTTCAAATTCACAGAGATCCACCTGTCTCTGTCTCATAAGTTCTGGGATTAAAGGTACACGCTGCCACCACCTTTTTTCTTTTTTCTTTTTTTTTTTTAAGATTTATTTATTTTATATGAGTATACTGTAGCTGTCTTTAGACACACCAAAAGAAGGCATTGGATCCCATTACAGATGGTTGTGAGCCACCATGTGGTTGCTGGGATTTGAACTCGGGACCTCTGAAAGGGCAGTCAGTACTCTTAACCACTGAGCCATCTCTCTAGCTCTCTTTTTTTTCTTAATAAACTCTTTATTTTTACTTCTAACCATGAGTCCTTGGTACAATTCATTGCCCTTGGTCACAAGAATCTGGTTATCTCCTTTTTTCTTCTATTTATTTATCTGTTTATTTAGTAGTGAGGTGGAACAGGATGCATGCATGGTGCCGCATATGGAGGTCAGAGGACATCTTGTAAGAGTGGTTCCCTCTCTCCACCCTGTGGGTGCCAGGGACAGAGCTCTCAGGCCATCAGGTTTAGCTGCAAGCACCTTTACCTCCCGAGCCATCTCACCAACCCAAGCACTGTACATTTAAGCAAGTGGCTCTTGAGCATTCATCCCAGGACTCTTACCTGTGCCAATCACACCAGGTCTGATCAATACGTAGGGAACAAAACCACTTCCAAGCATCAGGAGCCCGAGTGGACAGACTCCACCCAATGGGCACAGTCTATGATGCCAAGGCTGCACACTGGAGCAGACGTAATCACCTAAGATCCAGTGTGGCCCCTAGGGCAATGACGACTTCTTCCGTCCATTTTGCAGAATCTGAGCCGAGACTACAACCACCCAGACTTCACCTTGACCAAGGCTGCTTAGGCACGAGTACCTCTCACCCCTGCCCCAAATGCTTCTCTATTCAAGTGCCTCCATCAGAGCCTTGAGCCAGTCATAGGACCCTGTATCTGCTCTTCTTCCTAACCCACCGACTTCATCATGTGCCTACTAGTTTCAGACCCTCGGGCAGAGGAAACCTGTGTTGAGAAACTGCCTCCATCAGATTGGCCTGTTGCACACATCAATGGGGCATTTTTTTCACTGAATGGTTGATGAGAGAAGGCTCAGGCCACTGTGGGTAGTGCCAACCCCAGGAAGGTGGTCCCGGGAGACATGGGAAAGGTAGCTGAGCAAGCCTGGGGCGCAGGTCAGTTAGCAGCGTTTCTCTGAGGTCTCCTTTAGTTCCTGCCTCCAGGTCCCTGCCTGGAGCTCCTCTCCTGACTTACCCTCAATGACACACTGTGATGTGGTCAAGACATGTAAGCCAAATGAACCCATTCCTCTCCAAGGTTGCTTTTGATTGATGTTTATCAGAGCAACAGACAGCACGCTAATACATATCTCTTCTCCAGTTAGCTAATATGCAGGAAGCCCTGCGTTCCATCCCAGCAGAGCACAGTCCAGATGTCACCACACCTGTAGTTCCAGCATTCTCAAGGTAGAAGGAGGACCAGCAGGTAAAGGCCATCCTCAGCTACACAGGGAATCCAAGCCCAATCTGGGATTGTAGGAGTGGTTCCCTCCATCCACCCTGTGGGTGCCATGGACATTTATTTAAAAAAAAAAAAAGCCGGGCGTGGTGGCACATGCCTTTAATCCCAGCACTTGGGAGGCAGAGGCAGGTGGATTTCTGAGTTCGAGGCCAGCCTGGTCTACAGAGTGAGTTCCAGGACAGCCAGGACTACACAGAGAAACCCTGTCTCGAAAAAACAAAACAAAACAAAACAAACAAAAAAAAAGTTTGGGTATGTGGTATATGTCTTTAATCCCAGCACTCTGGAGGCAGAGCACCCGAATATCTGAGTTCAAGCCCAGCCTGGTCTACATAGTAAGTTCCAGGAATACACAGAGAAACCTGGTCTCAAAACAAAACAAAGTAATATTTAGGACAGGTCACCATAGCTTGTCAGGGTTTCTGGAGCTAGCTGTGACAGACAGCTTCAAGAGCAGAAGGTCTCATGTGGGAAACTCAACACTGGAGTAAAGTCCAAGCCTAGCTCCTGTTTTGGGAGGGATGTGAGTCCCAACAGAACCTGTAGGAGTGTGTTCAGAGGTTCCACGTATGGAATGTTCTGCAGAAGGGACAAAGAAGCTGGCAAGCAAAGCCTGAAATAACCTTGATACCCATGAAGAGGGGATCTAATAAATAAGCCACCTCTGTGGGGCGTGGCTCAGTGGTAGAGCCCCTGCCTAGAATCCCCCAGTGAGGGGCTGGGGGCGTGGCTCAGTGGTAGAGCCCCTGCCTAGAATCCCCCAGTGAGGGGCTGGGGGTGTGGCTCAGTGGTAGAGCCCCTGCCTAGAATCCCCCAGTGAGGGGCTGGGGGTGTGGCTCAGTGGTAGAGCCCCTGCCTAGAATCCCCCAGTGAGGGGCTGGGGGCATGGCTCAGTGGTAGAGTCCCTGCCTAGAATCCCCCAACAAGGACATGGTACAGCCTGTAATCTCCACACAATTCAAAATAATCCTTGGCTACAAACAGGGAGTCAAAGGCCAGCTCCACCTACTTAAAACTGTCTCCAAAAAAAAAAAAAAAAGAGAGAGAGAAAATAAAGTAAATATAGTAAATATACTCATTAGGACAACAGTTGCCAGGGTTCCAGGAGGGAGCACCAGTGGACGACAAGGAGCCTCAATGGCTCCTCTGCAGCTCTGAGGCCGGAAGCAGCGCTCCTGACAGTTGCCAAAACCATTGAACTCCACAGCACAAAGAGGCACCTTCACTGTATGCAAATTTTTAAAAACATTAGCCAGGAAGCCAGGGGAGCCGGAATGGAATGCAGCCTGCACAAGGGATGCTAATTGAATTACAAACGTGTGACATCATTCTTGAACAGGGACGGAGTGACAAAGGGGCTGATCTAAGCAATTTGGGACACTGTTCTGTCCAAAGACTGTAAGACTGGGGAGGGAACTAACCGTGTACCAACACTGGGTTTGGGCGGGGGCGGGGTTTTTCTCACAGGAGTATGCGGCTTGGCAGTTCTAAAACCTACAGTCTAGGATGGAAAATAGAAAAATAGAGAAAAATAGATTGGAGATGGGGGGGGGGGGGCACTCCACTTCCCATGCCAGAGAAAGAAACAAGGCTCAGACAGATTAACAAGGAATGCTGGGACACCAGGACAGCCGCAGGCAGAGGCTGGACTCCTGCCTTACTCCGTAGGCAGAAATTAATGCAAGCGCCATCAGAACACTGAATAGCCAGGAGTGGCTAAAATTGTTAAATTCTTCGGGGGGGGGGGATGTGGGATAGAGGGCGAACTTCCTGGGTTTGGATTAGACAATGGCTTGATGAATAGAATCCCAAAAGTCCGGGCAACACAGGAAACACTAGAAGGTGGACCTGATCGCTATTTAAATGGATGGATCAGGAACTCTAGCAGGAGCGTGACGAGGCAGTCCACACGATGGGGAAGGTATTTGGAAGTCAGGTGTAGAGGGGTGCTAGGTGTGATGGTACAAGGTGCCAGTTACGGGGAGGCTGAGGCAGGAGGATTTTTGTTGCTGTTTGTTTTGATTTTGGATATAGGGTTTCTCTGTGTAGCCCTGGCTGTCCTGGGACTGGCTCTGTAGACCGGGCTGGCCTCGAACTCAGAGATTTCCCTTCCTCCCCCGTGCTTCTGGGAGCTGGGATTAAGGAGTGTTCCACACCGCCGCCCAGATGAGGCAGAAGGAGTTCCAGGCCAGCTAGGACCAATGAATGGTGAGACTCTATTTCACAAATAAAACAAAAGAATATAAGTAAGAGTTCTATATTGAATGTACAAAGACGTTGGTAGCAACAGCCAACAGTCTGATTTAGAGATGAGTGAAGAAAAAGGTGGGAGGGGTGTGTGCAGGGAAACACCTGAATGCACTCATCAGTGCACACACAAGAACACACACACAGCACATGCGTGTACACAGCACAGAGTAGCTTTTCTGTCCTAATATATATATTAGGGAGGAGGAGAGGAGAGGAGAGGAGGGAGGGAGGGAGGGAGGGAAGGAGGGAGGGAGGGAGGGAGGGAGGGAGGGAGGGAGGGAGGGAGGGAGGGGATCTCACTATGTCCCCTTGGCTACCCTGAAACTTGATCAAGCTCTCTCAACTCTCTCTGCCTCCAAGTGTGGGGATTGGAGTCCCGTACCATTGTGCTTGTCCTTTCTGTTCTATCTTACCACGTGGACGCACTCTACATGGATGGAGCGATGGCTCAGTAGTTAAGAACACTTGCTGCTCTTGCAGTGGGCCTGAGTTCCGTTCTCACCCCCAACATTCAGGGGTTCACTACTTCCTGGAACTCCAGCTCCAAGGGATCTGACACCTTCTTCTGGCTTCTGCAGGTTCCTGGACACACATGGCAGATGTGTGCACATGTGCACGCCCATGCGTGCACACACACACATACCAATAAATTTTTTAAAATGTTAAGGGGCTGAGGAGATGGCTTAGTGGTTGGGAGTGCCAACTGCTCTTCTAGGGGTCCTGAGTTCAGTTCCCAGCAACCACATGGTGGCTCACAACCATCTGTAATAGGATCTGCTGCCCTCTTCTGGTGTGTCTGAAGAGAGCAATGGTGTACTCATATGCATAAAGTAAATAAATAAATCTTTAAAAAAATGTTAAAAGCACACAGTTGTTTGAGATGGCAGCTTTTGTACATTGGGATCTGTGGTTGAATGTTGAAATCCAGAGCTCAAGGACATCTGGTGAACCCCTGGGGACACTGGAACAGTCTGTGACATTAACAAAAGAATTATTTTAAAAAATATTTTATTTAGCTGGGCTGTGGTGGCGCATACCTTTAACACCAGCACTAAGAAGGCAGAGGCAGGTAGATCTCTGAATTCAAGGCCAGCCTGGTCTCCAGAGTGAGTTCCAGGACAGCCAGGGCTATATAGAGAAAACCTGTTTTGAAAAATAAAAATATTTTTTAAAATATTTATTTATTTTATGTATGTGAGTACACTGTAGCTGTTCTCAGATACACCAGAAGAGGGCATCAGATCCCATTACAGATGGTTGTGAGCCACCATGTGGTTGCTGGGAATTGAACTCAGGACCTCTGGAAGAGCAGTCAGTGCTCTTATCCACTGAGCCATCTCTCCAGCTCCTAAAAGAAATCATATTTATTGCAGGCACTGCCATCTCCAGGCCTGATAAGTTTGATCCCTAGAACCCACGTTGGAAGGAGAGAACTGGGTTCCACACAAGCCACAGCATGTGGATAAAACACATATCTTCATGATTATGTGTGTATACCTGCACATATGTGTGCCCCCGTACACACATGGAGAGGCAGAGATGCCAAGGTCCACATATGAGTACACATTTTTTTTCCAGAAGATTTTTTTTTTTAAAGATTTATTTATTTATTATATGTAAGTACACTGTAGCTGATTTCAGACACACCAGAAGAGGGAGTCATATCTTTTTACGGATGGTTGTGAGCCACCATGTGGTTGCTGGGATTTGAACTCGGGACCTCCGGTAGTGCAGTCAGTGCTCTTAACCGCTGAGCCATCTCTCCAGCCCTTTCCAGAAGATTTTAACAGATTTATTTATAATTGTTCTATAGCTGAACTGTTGAAATGTGTTCACGGAAACATTTTGTTTGCATTAATGCTTTACATCTTGCATTTATATTAAAAATTCACACACAAATGAACGTGGAGAAACTGCCAATGCCTGATTCTGTCCCCTATTGTTCCACTTGCAATCAGATACTTAGGTACCTTTGACCCTATGGAAAAAATATCTAGCATTCAGAACTACTGATAACAGGAAAAAGAGAAAAAAAAAAACTTTGAGAATGAAATGTTTCCCCTCATAGTGGACTCTTAAGCACGTTCTCCGCGTGTGCGGCATGCTAGCTGGAGATCTTTTGGCATAATTGTTACACGTTTGGCATGGATAGCACACACATTGGTATCTTCAAAATGGCCAACCAGATAGGCCTCACTTGCCTCCTGCAAAGCACCAATAGCTGCACTCTGGAAGCGCAGATCTGTTTTGACGTCCTGAGCAATTTGTCGCACCAGACACTAAAAGGGGAGTTTGCGAATCAGAAGTTCAGTGGACTTATAGCGTCTGACTTCACGGAGTGCCACAGTATCAGGCCTGTAACGATGAGGTGTCTTCACCCCTCCAGTAGAGGGCGCACTCTTGTGCGCGGCTTATGTAGCCAGTTGTTTCCTGGGTGCTTTACCACCGGCGGATTCGCGCGCGGGCAGACTGCTTTGTACAAGCTATGGTATTGACACCTCCTTACTTACCCCACTTCTCCTTCAGCTGGAGCTCGGCAATTGAGAGGCAGCGTTGGCAGAGTAAGCATCTTCTTGCTTGCGGTGGTCCAGATGGGTGTCCAGAAGCCAAGAAGCAAGCATCCCTACACAGGAGAGAGAGATTAATCACGCCTGGAGTCTGTTCCTTCCGGGAAGTGGGGTGAGAAGCATCTCTATAAGGCTGGAGTTTGTGGTGAGACGCGGGGCTGTGTAAGAGAGGACACTCCCTGTGGGGCATACTGTAGCAGAGCCAGATGTGGTTGTCCCCTGTGCATCTGGATGCTGAGACCAGATCCCTCTTCTGCTGGGCCCCTCTGTCCTTTGTCCATCTGATCAGACTGATCACCTGCAGTGGCAGACACCTGCTGGCCGGAGCTGTTTTTTCAGCACCAAAGTGGCCTCCATTTTACCTGGGTATCCAAGGCACGACAGGACCTGAGATCAACCTGGCCCATTTGGCTATCCATAGAGGTTCCCCAGGACCCCAATGGACAGGAGCCAGGATGCTGGGGGACCACGAGTGCTCACAGGCAGGCGGGATCTGCTGGAATTAGGAGCCTGGGTGTGGCTGAGGCTTCCATGTGCATGCCTGGAACAGAGAGAGGCTGCAGCAGGGGCAAGAACAACAGGAATTGGAGCCGGGGAGGGGGGGTGAGTCATAGCCCCTAGGGGGACTGTTCTTGTGTTGGTTGTATTCAGAGGATACTGGAAGTCTTCTCAGGACCCTCTCCTTCGGTATTACCCTGCTTGTGACATTCTAAGCCTTCCCTCTTCTCCCTTAGCTCCATGATTGATAGAGATAAGGGATGGGGGGCAGAAAGTCCCAACCAGCACCCCAGATCTCCACCGGAAGCCGTAGAACACTACAGCTACTAGTGATGGTTTGTATATGCTCGGCCCAGGGAGAGGCACTATTTGGAAGTGTGGCCCTGTTGGAGTAGGTGTGTCACTGTGGGTGTGAGCTTTAAGACCCTCATCCTACCTGCATGAAAGCCAGTATTCTGCTAGCAGCCTTCAGATGAAGATGTAGAATTGTCAGTTCCTCCTGCACCATGCCTGCCTGGATGCTGCCATGTCCCTGCCTCGATGATAATGGACTGAACCTCTGGACCTGTAAGCCAGCCTTGATCAAGGTGTCTGTTCACAGCAGTAAAACCCTAACTAAGACACTACTGCTCACAGAAGCCCAGGGTACCACTGGCTGGCCCTCAGCAAATGGGACAGGAAGGAATGTGCCTACAAACCTCACACCCATCCAACCACCCACTTCTGCTCAGTGACATGTTCCTGCAGTTATGGCTGGTCCATGCAAGGATGCTCCTTTAGAGAGATGGCATCCATGTGGCCTCTCTGAATCACTGTGGGAAAGGGTTGTGTTTGCAGGTAACGGGGGCGGGACTCCTCCTTCTGTGTTTCGGCCCCGTGTTCCTTAGACTCTCATCTCCAGAAAAGACCCAAGAACTATTTTTCAGCTTACTGGAAAAAGAATGTGTTTTGGTTTATGGTTTCCAAACTTCCAGGCCATGTGAAGCTGCTTCTGTGTGTCTGGGTCGTGGTGGGGCAGAGCATCATGGTGGACGGACATGGTGGAGAGGGGCAAGTGGAAGAGAGGGGGAGGAAGAGAAAGAGTAGTAGTAGGGGCCAGCGAGATGGCTCAGTAGGAAAAGGAGCTTGCCACCAGTCCTGAATATCTGAGTTCAATCCCTGGGACCCATGTAGTGGAAGGACTCCCTGGCTCCTAAAAGATATCATTTTCAATTCAACCCATAACAAGCTCCATGCATGTGTGGACCTCCTCAGATAGGAAGGCTCGCACTGCAGCCCTGGCAGGGTCTGTTTTGTCAGAATCACGGCAGCCTGTTTCCTGTACGTTCTCAGATATTTCAGTGACGATTTCAGTGACTTTAATTGGAAAAATACATACTTTAGAGAAAGAGTTTTTTTTTATTTGTGTGTGTGTATGTGTGTGTGTGTGTGTGAGAGAGAGAGAGAGAGAGAGAGAGAGAGAGAGAGAGAGAGAGAGAGAGAGAGAGCAATTTTGTGTATGAGCACGGGGGCATAAATATCCTGGCCCATGTGACGGTCAGAGGGCAGCCTCGGGTATCTGAACTTGCCCTTCACCTTGCTTGTGACAGGGTCTCAGATTTTCTGCTGCACACACAGCAGAATAGGTGGCTTGTAAACTTCTAAGGATTCGCCTGTCTCTGTCTCTCTTGTCCCTTCACCCCCCTCCACCGGGTGTGCTGGATTATGCATGGAATCACAGCCAGTTTTCTGTGGGTGGCTGCTGGGGATTTGAACTCAGTTCCTCAAGTTTGTGCAGCCAGCAGTTTCTCACTGAGCCATCTCCTTGGCCCACTTTTCTTTCATTTCAGAGACAGGACCTTTGCTGACATCAGCAGCCTTTGCTGACATCAACAGTCATAGGTAGCATGGAATGGCCTTGTATTTCTAAACTTTCTGTCTCTGCCACCGCTCCTGGTTTATGTGGTCCTCTACCAACTGAGTCCCATCCTAAGCCCCTAATTAAAAAAGATTTATTCATTGTTATTTTATGTGTATGAGCGCTTTGTTTACACCTAAGTCTGTGCATTCCTTGTGTGCCTAGTGCCCAAAGAGACCAGAGACCAGTGTCAGATCCCCTGAAACTGGAGTTAGAAATGGCTGTGAGCCACCAGGTGGATTCTGGGAGCTAAACCTCAGTCTCTGCAACAGCAGCCAGTTTTCTTAACTACTGAGCCCCTCTACAGCTTCCTCTTAACCTGTCCTCTTATAAATGAGTTATGAAGAGGTTTTGCAAATATTTTGGGGAGGACACTGAGACCCTCCACTGGGGATGGGTTGCCACTCTGTGCTCTAGCTGAGTTCCTGCCAGTCTTGGGGAGAGGTAGGGAGTGGGAAGTGGGCACAGCCAGTGGCCGGATGGAGCAGAATCCAGACCTTGACAGTTCAGGGGAGGCCAGAGGGACCCATTGTGCTCTGGCCAACTGCCTAGAACATCCCGGAACTTGGAAATGGGGGCCACGTCCTCCTGAGAGCACACTAGGCTTCGTCTTTACAGAGGGGCAGAATCAGGGGTGGGGGTGGGGAATCGGCAGGCAGAACCATGATGTGTCAGGAGGTGGAGGGTACACTGACAGTCAGTGACCCAGGCTGGATGCCCCTGTCTGTGTTTGTGCCTTGAAGACCCCGCAAAGCTGTTCAATTCTTCTCCCTCCGGCCAGCATCTCTGCAGCCAAGAGCCCCTTCCTTCTCTGTGAACTCTGCCATGCTGACAGCCAGCCATTCAGAGCCTGTCATGGGCTCAGGTCCAGCTTAGGAGACAAAGCTGTCCCCAGGGCCACAGCCTGGCTGACCCTGGATGGGTAGTTGGCACTGCTGCTTGGGCAGCCCCTCACCATGGATACTACCACCCACATTCAGCTCAGAGGTGGCCATTGTCTCCCTGCCAGTGTGTGGCAAGCACCCAAGAGCCCAGGCTGGCATTGCCACAGTGGTGTCTCAGGCCACGGGATGGAAGGGAGTATTTTCCCACGCACTAGGATCCAGTGGTCCTGGAACAGTGACCTGGTAGATGGATGTCTTATTTAGGGTCTGTATCCCTGCACAAAACATCATGACCAAGATGCAAGTTGGGGAGGAAAGGGTTTATTTGGCTTACACTTCCACACTGCTGTTCATCACCAAAGGAAGTCAGGACTGGAACTCAGGTAGGTCAGGAAGCAGGAGCTGATGCAGAGGCCATGGAGGGATGTTTCTTACTGGCTTGCTTCCCCTGGCTTGCTCAGCTTGCTCTCTTATAGAACCCAAGACCACCAGTCCAGGGATGGCCCCACCCATAATGGGCCTTTCCTCCTTGATCACTAATTGAGAAAATGCCTTACAGCTGGATCTCATGGAGGCATTTCCTCAAGGGAGGCTCCTTTCTCTGTGATAACTCCAGCTTGTGTCAAGGTGACACACAAACCAGCCAGTACAATGAGGAAACTGAGGCCTGGGGAAGAAAGGTGTTCGCCCTCAGTGCCAGCAGGAACTGGACAGAGGCTGCCCTACGTGAAAGCCCACCTGTGGCTTCTGCTTGTCCTCGTTACTTGATTGACACTCTTCCCAGTCCCTCCCCATCCATCCAGACAGGCCACTGATCCTCTTGCTCTTGTCTTCCTCCTAACCCACCCAGGTTTCTCTTGGGAGGCCTCCATGGGCCATGTGGTCTTATGCATAGAACGCTATGGGGTCTGGCCCTGTGTGGCTCAGACTGAATGGTCCCTGAGGAATCTTCCAGGCCCTCTGTCTCTTCACTGGTTGAATCTCAACCAGGTAGCTTGGCTGCATTGGCTGGGACCTGGGTCTCAGATCAAGGATGCCAGGGCAGTCCATGGCTCTCTCTGCTGACTCACACCAGCATCAAGACCAGGCAGGTGGAGACTGTTCCACAGAGCATCCTGGCCAAGCAGGGTGAAGTGGAGGAGTCCGGGAAGAGGTGACAGATGGATAACTCTCTTCAAGTCTGTCCCTACCCTTTCCAGCAGGACAGTTATATGATTTGTGTGATACATACATATGTATGTGTATATGTATATATGTATATGATTTATTTATTTATTTCATGTATGAGTGCCCTTCCTGCATGTACAACTGCATGCCACAAAAAGGCATCAGATCCTATTACAGATGGTTGTGAACTATCATGTGGTTGCTGGGGATTGAACTCAGGACCTCTGGAAGAGCAGATAGTACTCTTAACTGCTGAGCCATCTCTACAGTACAACGTTGTGTATATTTTACTCTTTAAACTTTCATCAGTATGTTTTGTGTGTGTGTGTGCATGTGTGAGTGTGTGTAGGTACACCTGTCTACCACTGTATGTGTGGAGGTCAGAGGATAACTTTCAGGAAATCATTCTTTCCTTCAACGTTAAAATCTAAGGGCTCTTTCCCTGAAGCAGGCATTTAGCCGTGGCTTCTATGAAACCTTGGGCAGTCCATAGCCTCTCTCTCTGAAACTCAGTTTCCCTATCTGTACTGAGTTAAGATCATTTCAGTATAGTGGCCACAGATAGGCTGTGAGGGTAAATATAGATTAGCTTTTGAAGGCCGACTATCCATCTCTAAAAACCAGAAAGGAATGGAAAGAGGGAGAAAAGAGGAGAAGGAGAGGGAGGGGAGAGGAGGGGAAGGACAGGAAGGGAAGTGGAGGTAAGGAGAAGAGAGGAGAGGAAAGGGGAGGGGAAGTGACAGGGTGGGTAGGGAGGAGAAAGGAAGAGAGGAAAGGGAACGGGGTCTGGTAGGCCAGTAGATGATAGCCCATTCCTGCATCGGCTTCTGGAGCCTCTCTCTCTCTCTCTCTCTCTCTCTCTGTCTCTCTCTCTCTCTCTCTGCCTCTCTCTCTCTGTCTCTCTCTCTTCTCTCTCTCTGTCTCTCTCTCTGTCTCTCTCTCTCTCTCTCTCTCTTCAAGACATGGTTTCTCTGTGTATCCCTGGCTGTCCTGGAACTCACTCTGTAGATCACGCTGGTCTCAAACTCAGAAATCTGCCTGCCTCTGCCTCCCAAGTGCTCAGCCCCTGGAGCCTCTCTTGATGAAGGAATACATTCAGGCCAGGGAGCTGGAGAGATGGCTCAGCGGTTAGGAGCACTGACTGCTCTTCCAGAGGTCTTGAGTTCAAATCTCAGCAACCACATGGTGGCTCACAACCATCTGTAATGAGATCAGATGCCCTCTTCTGGTGTGTCTGAAGACAGCTGCAGTGTACTTACATATAATAAATGAATACGTCTGTGTGGGCTGGAGCGAGAAGGAAAAAGAAGATTAAAACAAAACAAAACTACATTCAGGCCAGTGGCAAACATCACCCGGGCCTCAGGATTCAGAATGCAAGGACCCCAGTTTGGTTGCAGGGGATTGTCTGTTGAGAGAATCGTCTTGGCCTAGGAATCCAGCGGTGTGAGCTGCAAGCACCTGTGACAGTGGTGGCTTGTTTGGATCCCACAGCTCACCAGACACTGCCTCTTAGGCAAGAGAAGGTGGCTTCAGAACTGTGCCTAATTAAAGCTTACCTTACCAAGCAGATAAGCTTAAGGGTGGCCAGGCTCATTTCTCAGTCGAGGCTGCCCCCTACTGGACAGTGTCGGTTACACAGTCCTGAACGAAGGTTCCATCCTGGGATCCACTAATCTGCAGGTTGGACCCGCCCCATAAGGACCCGGTCCTGAGAAGGACGAGTTACTTCTTTGCACAGTCCTTTCAGGTCTCAGGAAAGGGGATTGACAAGTTCCTTATCTGTGATAGGGAGATTCTGGGGGTCACTCCCAGGGCATCAGGGCTCTTTCCCTGAAGCAGGCACTTAGCCATGGCTTCTGTGAGACCTTGGGCAGTCCATAGCCTCTCTCTCTGAAACTCAGTTTCCCCATCTGTACTGGGTTAAGATCATTTCAGTATAGTGGCCACAGATAGGCTGTGAGGGTAATTATAGATTGGCTTTTGAAGGCCGACTATCCATCTCTAAAAACCAGAAAGGAATGGAAAGAGGGAGAAGAGAGGAGAAGGAGAGGGGAAGGGAGAGAAGGGGAAGGGCAGGAAAGGAAGTGGAGATAAGGAGAAGAGAGGAGAGGAGAGGGGAGGGGAGGGTGAGGAAGTGACAGTTTGGGGGATATCATGACTTGGATCGATTCAGGCAAGACACAGTATAATTTGGGCTGCTGCATGCAGCTGGAATACATGCTCTGCTCCTGAAGGCATCCCGCAGGGTACCACTGCATCGGTGGGTCACAGCTTTAAAGAGGTAGGTCAAGTGAGGGAGTGATGCTCACAGCCCTGCTAGAGCCCCCAACTCCCCACTCCTGAAAATCAGCACTGAAAGTCAGCCCCCAGGGAGATCAGGAGACCAGGGTTTTATCCTCAGCTATAAACAAGTGTGGGGCAAGCCTCGGCCATGTCAGACCTCACACAAACAAACAAACAAACAAACAAACAAACATATTGATACATTTAAAACATCTGAAAAACCCACCTGTGGCTCAGATCTTTTCAAGGGACCGCAGTGAAGGCTACTAGGCTGTCACATGCTCAGCAATGAAGCCTGGCCGAGCGTGACAAGGGGGACACAGACTCAATCACGCTCGTCTGCATGCTTCCTCAGACAAGGCAAGGTGACACAGGATATTTGGAGGTCACTCTTTTGACTGAGTTACCATGGTCATCCTGAACAATGAGACCCCTCTTGGTTAAAAACGGCAAGTCTGGCAGCAGGAGTCCCAAGATCCATGTCCTCCTTAGGGGTGACAGTGGTGATCCTCTTCTGGTGTGTCTGAAGTCAGCAGTACAATAATAAATCTTAAAAAAAAAAGATTTATCTATTTATTTTATGTATGTGAGTACACTGTAGCTGTACAGATGGTTGTGAGCCTTCATGTGGTTGTTGCGAACTGAATTTTAGGAACTCTGCTCACTCCGGTCGGCCCTGCTCGCTCAGGCCCAAAGATTTATTTATTATTATAGATAAGTACACTGTAGCTGTCTTCAGACACACCAGAAGAGGGCATCAGATCTCATTATGGGTGGTTGTGAGCCACCATGTGGCTCCTGGGATTTGAACTCAGGACCTTCGGAAGAGCAGTCAGTGCTCTTACCGGCTGAGCCATTTCACCAGCTTGATAAATCTTTTTGTTTAAAAAAGACATTCTATAAGCATGAGGGTGTAAGTTCAAATCCCTAGCACCCACTTAAAAAGCCAAGGTCTTTGGGGTTGGGGAGGCCTAGGAGGACGAGGGTTCCAACTGAGGCTACACAGAGCAGAGACTTTGTGACCAGAGGAAGATGGTAGAGGTGTGTGTGTCTCAGCACTTATATCAGGACACCATGCTGGAGAGGCACCAGGAGGTAGAAGCCCAGGGCGCTTCCTAGAAGAGATGGGGCCTACCAAGAAAGGGCTGGGCTAGAAACGGTGGTGTTTCTATCTATGCGTGTGACGAAGGCTTCCTTCTAGTCTGCAGGGGATGCGGTGGCTCTGGGGAAGCATGCTGAGCTGCTGGTGCAGAAGAAACTGGCTCGCGCCACATCTGGGTCACGGCACATCTGGAGCCCATGTGTCCATCTGGCTGTACTTCTCATCCCGAGGGGTAGCACACCCCTGCCCAGTCCAGCAAAGGACTCGTGCCTGCCTGGAAGTCGTGACAACTAAGACGAATTCATCCTGTGGCTCACCAGAGATCATCTCTTTTCTCTAGACCT